>NC_090441.1:78799240-80113290 GCF_031143425.1 Pleurodeles waltl | reverse complement strand
AAACCGGCGGTCTCCCGCCGGTTTTCCGCTGCCCTGTAGAATCCTCCATGGCGGCGCAGCTTGCTGCGCCGCCATGGGGATTCTGACCCCCATACCGCCATCCTGTTCCTGGCGGCTTCGGCCGCCAGGAACAGGATGGCGTTATGGGGTGTCGTGGGGCCCCTGGGGGCCCCTGCAGTGCTCATGCTAATGGCATGGGCACTGCTGGGGCCCCCGTAAGAGGGCCCCACCCTGAATTTCAGTGTCCGCTTAGCACCCGTCGCACATCCTCCACTCCGCCGGCTCCATTCGGAGCCGGCATCCTCATGGAGGGGTGTTTCCCACTGGGATGGCGGGCGGCCTTTTGGCGGTCGCCCGCCGGCCCAGTGGGAAACCCAGAATACCCGCGGCGGTCTTTTGACCGCGCAGCGGGATTCTGGCGGTTCCCTCCAGGCGGGCGGCTCCCGCCGCCCGCCGGGTTCAGAATGACCCCCAGTGTTCATTCCAAACCACTGGGTTTAGATATCATTCTTTCTCTTAAATTGTCCATGTAGGCAGGGAAATTCATGTTAGTGCTGGTGGACTATTACTCATACAGGATAATGACTAGAGTGGTAGGAAGTATCACAACTCATATCCTCATAAAATATACTGAAGCATTTGTGTCAGAAGGAATTCTCTGCACCCTCATTACTGATAATGGGTGCAATTTACCTCTGACGAGATGTGTTATTTTCAAGAAAGAATATCCATACAACTCCTCAAAGTAGCACTCTATTGCACTGGAGCAAATGGGTTAGTCAAGAGAGTCAACCAGGTGATCAAGGATTGTCTACAACTAGCTCACATATCAAGAATTCGGCAGACAAAGCCCTTCAGAATATGATTTGGTAATTTCACACAGCACCTAGCCAAGTAACATACATTTCACCCTTCTTAACCTTTTGTGGGTAGATCTCCTAGGATTAAAATGTTCCCAAGTTGGTTGGGAGGGGAAGAATCCAAATGGATTTCTGGAGAGAAGATGAATCAACAAGTAGAACTCCACCAAAAGAAATATAAGAAGAGATATGACTTAAAACATGGTACCAAGGAGAGCAATAGGAAAGTAGGGGAATGGGTAGTAATCAAACTTCCCTATTCTCAGCAAAGTGGAGGGAGTACATTTTCAAAACTATTGAAGATTATTGTAGTAGTAGTCACACTTGAGGATGGAAAATTTTGGAGCATGGATAGATTGACTTCTTCAGATCACCACCTTCAGATCAATGAAAATTCCACAGAAAAATCCAAGGAATACACAGGTATTAAAATGAACTACAGTAATGAAAGACTTCGTAAGGCTTCAGGATGGCACACAGATTAAATTATGCATTACCCATGGCAGTATTATGTGGTGCAATGTATATAACAATATTCTGGTGGGGTAAAGTGGAGTTGTGTGTTCTTTTGTTTCTAATTGTAAATAGTTCATCACTTCAACAGATTTATTGCTTCTCATTTTATATAGGAGGAAGATGGTTTTGTAATTCATTTATCTTCTTCCTTTGATTATTATGTACTTCTATAAGGTTCAGCTTATGGTATATCCCACCGTTCCTATACCCTTCCTTGGTCCTTATCCACCCCCCCTGGTTTCCTCCCAAAGGGTGCGTTCCAAGATTCTAAAGGCAGTTGGATGACAGTTACAGCTGTGCGGTGTTTCTGACAGAACAGTTGATGTGGCAGAGAGAGGCTGTTGCTTCTTTTGAAGACAATATCTCGGAAACTTCTTGTATTCGTATTCGTAACAGTTCACTTGCCACGTTAAGTAAACACCAGGAGACAAAGATGCTGGAAAGCAACAATGATACAAGAGGTTTAGTTTTGATTAAACAGTGTTCAGCATTTAACACATTGAGCTGCACTGTTAGTTACCAACTATTGAAAGCAGAATGGAAATTATTCTAATATTAACATGTTTGGATGCAGTGATTGTGTTTTGCATAGCCAAAGGTATGTGCTTCCTAATTGTTAGACCTGTCATCATCGGTGTGGTATTGCCCCAAAATGTTGCCTTCGTCCCACCGATTTTCTGAATTTCTTTGTGTTGGCAGTAGTAGTCTGTGCACTTTACCAGTGCTATCTAGTGCTAAAGTGCTTGTGTCCTCTTCCAAAAAACATGGTAAAATTGGCCTACATCTGAATGGCACACTGACGTTCCTTATAAGTCCCTAGTATATGGTACCACTTGTAGCCAGTGCCTGTAAATTAAATGCCACTCATGGGCCTGCACACTCAGTGCTGCTTGTAGTGCAGTTTCAGACTGCCATTTTGATCTGGCATAATAAACCTGTTGCCAGGCCAAAAACCTTCCTTTTCAATGTATGTATATATATATATATATATATATATATATATATATATATATATATATATATACATATACACATATATATAGATATATAGATATATACATATATATATATATATATATATATATATACATATATATATATATATATATATATACATATATATATATATACATATATACATATATATATACATGTACATATATATATATATACATGTTAACCCTGAAGGTAGGCCTTAAAAGCCCATAGGGCAAGGGCCATTGTATTTAAAATGTAGGACATGTGAGTTTAAGTTTCACATATAGCATTGGGCTTCTTTATTACATCTAATTTGGGATTGAGAGCACATAGGGGTTTCATGTTTAGACTCAAATTAATTGTATTTTAGAATCTTCCTATAATGATAAAGTCAGATTTTAAGTCACACTTTTAACAAAGTGCCATATTACAAAGTTGGCTTTTTTTGCTTTAACTATTTGTGCCTGTGCCAGTGATCTGGATCACATGACTGTGAATGGCTATGCTGTTGGGCTTTGTGAATTCCTCCCAGACAGACAATAGTGGACGAGGTATCTGCAGGATCGGCCACCCTGTGAGGATGACTGGCGGCAGAGCTGTTTCCTGCCCCACTTATACTTCAAAGGGCTTGTCTCCAGCACTCAAAAAGGACCTTGAAACCAGCCTTTCTTGTCACTACAGGGTTGTTGAAGCCTTGGCAGGAAAAGGGAAGAACTTTCCAGAACTAGATGTGGGTTAGCATGGGGTATCCCCACACTTCAAAGTCTGATACCAGGTATAAATATTGGACCCTCAGAACACCTCTTCAGAACACTTCTGAAGGGCTGCCTTGACTCCTAGAGAACTGCCTTGGTGCTACTCAAGGACTTCTTTGCTTCTTGAAGGACTGCCTTGCTGCTTGGAGGAGAACTGGCCCATCTTCTTGAACCCAGAACCACCAGAAGTGACACAAAGGGCTAGTTGACTTGCCTCCCGTGCAAGCTACAGGGACATAACAAGTTCCTTGAACTCTGCACCTGGCTTCTGTTAGAATCAGTTCTACACCCCCCCCACGTGGCGCCCCCCAGGTTTTGGACCATTGGAAGTGGTGTTGAAGGTGCTGCTCCTGCCTAACCCTAAAACCTGGGACTTAAAAACATTTTTACCAAAACTTCCTAGAGACACAACAGAAGACCATGACCTATCTGCCAGCCAATCTTCCCAAGGTGCATTGCTGTCAGCTTGACTTTGCCGTAGCTCCCTCTACATTCTTCTCCACAGAAGCAAATACTTTTTAGTGGGATCACTTTGCGATGGTATCCGGCATCATGGAGCCCTTTTTAGCCACTGCCTGCACCTTCATCATACTGGAGATTTTCATTTTCCAAAAAGTTGTCAAAGTCCAAAGGTAAAAATTTTCACTGACACCTCCTTGGCCTGAAAATGCAGCTTTTCCCACTTGAAGCTTGTTCCTGCCGTCATTAACAGCTTCACTGAGAATTCATCCAGCAGCACAGCTTCCTGACAACAAAGTCTCCTTCTTAAATGTGCCCTGCTAAACTCTACATTCTCCAGGACTTTTCTTCAAGAAATGTTCTAAGCCCGAAGGTAAGCCAAGACCAGGCCTGATCCACCCCTTTTATTGGACCTGCACTCCATCGTGGTCAGCTGTAACTTTTGATTTTGTTCTGGTCTCACAAGACCAGACACCCTCGATTTGCGCTTTGATAGTTTAGGTGGTATTCTACACTAAAAACTTTAAAAATGTATAATTCAGGATTTACTAATTGGATTTGTTTTGTCATAATTTTATATATTAAAATGATACCCATTTTTCAAAATTAGTCAGATTTTTCTTGTTTTGTCTTTTCACTTTACTGTTGTTTGTGTGCTGATTAAATACTTTACATTGTGCCTCAAAGTTAAGCCTGGCTGCTTTTTAGCCAAGTTACAAGAGGGTTAAGCACTGGTTAATTTAGTGATATTTTGTGACTCATCCTGTTAAGGATTGTAGTTGTTGCTTGATTAGAGTTATCACCCCCTCAACAAATTACAGAATTTCATACAACAATCATATATATGTTTATCACATGTGCATTGTACAATATCTCGGATAGAACTAGCTTAATCCTATTAGACTAGACAAATATTTTCGCCAGAGAGAGATATTTTTACTATTTACACAAGACGTTTATTTAGCCATAGTCTGATAATCAACTACAATAATAGAATTTCTCTATGAACTGTGTGTTGTAAAGTAGTGCACTTGTACAGCTAACGGTTTCCTAATTTGTTTAATCTTGTCAATCGATTGCTGATGTATAATTTGTGCATTTATGAAGTAAATGTCTTAGAAGTAGGCTTTCTGATAACATTTACGACATGGATTTACCCTATCCTTGTTGTAAACACTTGCATAAACTGGCAAAATAGTTCAGTGGCTGTTCTACTTATCATTTCATCATTATGATGTTGATAATATAATTAGAATAATTAACACCTGATATTAATACATAGAGACCAAACCAAGAGTACAAAAGTGCTATACAGGTGTAGTTACTATTATTATTATTTATTGTACGCAACAACAGGATTGGCTCTCCAGATAAAAAACTGTGCTCATTTATTTTAGCACAGGTGGTACAATTAGGCTGATATAAAAATAAGTTACTGTTTATGAATAGGATTAAGATTATATTTGTGTGGTTCAAGTGAGAATCCTGGTATATCTTATAACCTGAGACATGGTGGACATGAACACGTTATTGCACAAGTTGTCATGTAATGTGCATCCAACAACCACCTATGAACAGACTTAAAGGGTTTCTGGTCCTGTTTAATAGAAAGGTGCACTAGCTATAGTTGCATCGAGATTGCACAGTGGGAAGGGGTTTAAACAATTTAGCATGCTTGTTCCATCTCACACCCACATTTTCCTGAGACAATAGTAGGCAGGTTAAGAATTAAGTATTGTATTACACGGATATAACTTAGGCCCTCATTACAACCCTGGCGGTCGGTGATAAAGCAGCGGTAACACCGACAACAGGCCGGCGGTAAAAAAATGGAATCATGACCACGGCAGACACCGCCAACACAAACAGGCACTTTAACACACCGACCGCCACGGCGGTAACAACAAACACCGCAGCGGTAACCTCCAACAGCCAGGCGGAAGACAATGTACCGCCCACAGCATTACAACACGCCAATCAGCTTTTCTGGGGCGGTACCAACTCCATCAAAGCACGGTGGAAACAGAACACTGAAGGGAAACGACTCACCTCTCGACCCTCAAAGAAGAACCACAACGCCATGGAGCCCGAGCTGCCCTTTTTCCCAATGCTGGTGTACCTTCTCATACACCAGGAACACGAACGCCGGCGAAGAGGACCACAGTGAGTACTGCACCTAGCACACAAGGAAAGGGGGAGGAAAATGAGAGTGACACACACACGCAACACCCCCACCCCCACCCCCAACAGCATATACACAAACAGATGCAACAACATTACATATACAACATATACATATATAACGCAAGGAAAAAAAGGAATGGATTAAAATGAGTGTAATAGTACAATTTTAGATAAAAACGTCTTTAAAAAATAAACAGTATGTACAAAATATACAATATATACAAAGGGAGGGCCAATGCCCACTCCAAAATGTCGGTGGCCCACTGGGCCATAACACATAGGCCAAGGCCACACTTGACTCCTGCCTCAATACGTAGAGAACACAGCAGGGGCATCAGGTCGAAAACAGACAGGCACCTTAGGGGGACAGGGAATGGGGGGGCACCTCAGCCGGAAGATGGTACAACACCACTGGCCTGGAGGGGGCTCCATGCCCACTGCTTGGTCCTGGGGAGTGCAAAGCCACAGTCTCTCAAGTGGGTGGTTTTCCCACTGCTTGGTCCTGGGGAATGCAAAGCCACAGTCTCTCAAGTGGGTGGTTTGCCCACTGCTTGCCCCTGGGTACTGCAAAGCCACAGTCTCTCAAGTGGGTGGTTTGCCCACTGTTTGGTCCTGGGGAGTGCAAAGCCACAGTCTCTCAAGTGGGTGGTTTGCCCACTGCTTGGTCCTGGTGTGTGCAAAGCCACAGTCTCGCTAGTGGATGCCTTCCTCCACTGGGTCTAGAGGGGCCCTTGTGCCCAGTGTGCTTCATCCTGGCAGGGAGGGGGTGAGTGGATTCCTTCTTCCACTGGTTCTGGAGGGGGCCTTGTGCCCAGTGTGCTTCATCCTGGCAAGGAGGGGCTGAGTGGATGCCTTCTTTCACTGGTTCTGGAAGGGGCCTTGTGCCCAGTGTGCTTCATCCTGGCAAGGAGGGGCTGAGTGGATGGCTTCTTCCACTGGTTCTGGAGGGGGCCTTGTGCCTAGTGTGCTTCATCCTGGAGGGGGCAAGGTCACAGTCTCTCAAATGTGTGTCACACCCACAGGTGTTGCAGGGGCCAGGACGCACTGCAGCCCATGTAGTCACTACTACACACTGCTCTCCGGCGGTGACGGCTGCTCAGTGGATGCCCGTTGTGCTGCAGGTGGCGGTGCTGGCAGTGGTGGTGGTAGCCTCCATGCCTTCACCAGCAGTCTGGGACGGCTGCCCACTGGTGCTGCTGCTGCTGACAGTGATGCTGGTGGCGGCGGTGCATGTGGCAGTGCTGGGCGCGTTGCAGGTGGCGGTGCTGGCTGCGGTGCAGGTGGCGGTGCTGGCAGTGGTGGTGGTAGCCTCCAGGCCTTCACCTGCAGCCTTGGACGGCTGCTCACTGGGGCTGCTGCTGGCAGTGGTGCTGCTGCCGGTGGTGCATGTGGTGGTGCTGGCTGCGGTGCAGGTGTTGGTGCTGGCAGTGGTGGTGGTAGCCTCCAGGCCTTCACCTGCAGCCTTGGACAGCTGCCCACTGGGGCTGCTGCTGCTGGCAGTGGTGCTGCTGGCGGCGGTGCATGTGGTGGTGCTGGCCTCGGTGCAGATGTTGGTGCTGGCAGTGGTGGTGGTAGCCTCCAGGCCTTCACCTGCAGCCTCGGACGGCTGCCCACTGGGGCTACGGCTGCTGGCAGTGGTGCTGTTGGCGGCGGTGCATGTGGTTGTGCTGGCCACGGTGCATGTGGCGGTGCTGGCCACGGTGCATGTGGCGGTGCTGGCCACGGTGCAGGTCGTGGTGCTGGCCACGGTGCAGGTGGTGGTGGTTGCAGTGGTGGTAGTAGCCTCCAGGACTTCACCTGCAGCCTCGGATGGCTGCCCACTGGGGCTGCTGCTGCTGGCAGTGGTGCTGCTGGCGGCGTTGCATGTGGCGGTGCATGTGGCAGTGCTGGCGGCGGTGCTGGCCGCAGTGCAGGTGGCAGTGCCGCAGTGGTGGTGGCGGACCCTTCTTGGCCTTGGCAGGTGGTGCTGGCACACTGGCTGGGCTGATGGGTGACTCTTTGGAGCCTCTCACACCTGCAGTGGCCGTGGACTGGGTGGCTGAGGTGCTGGGCTGGGTTCTGGCCACCCTGACCCGAGGTGAAGGACGGGGGGAGGGGTAGGGAATAGGTCAATGTTGGTGAGGAAAAGCTTCTTAGGGACACTGGGGTGGGAAGAGTTTGGGTGTGGAAGAAGAGGGAGTGGTTGTAGGAGGTGTCAGTCTGCTGTGTTTGGGTGCGGGTGCATGGGCTGGATGCTGTTGTGAGATGGATGGCTGTTGGGTGTCTTAGTGCTTTCGTTTGTGTACTTTGGGAGGAGGGGGCACAGACACAGTGGGAGAGGACACAGGGGACGTGTGCATGGATGTGGGGGTGGTGACTGCCAGTAAGGGGCGTGTAGTGATAGATGTGCTGGTGATGGAGGTAGTGGATGAGGATGCACTGCATGCAGGTGTGAGTGGAGATGCTACAGGGAGGGAGATGGACGATGAGGAGGAGGGGGACACAGTGGAGGCAGGGGATGTTGGTGTGTCTGCATGTGGATGGTGCTTGTGTGAGTGCCTGTGAGATGAAATGTGGTGCTTTTGTTTGCCTGAGCCACTTCTGTATGTTGATTTGGGTGATTGGTGGTCTGAAGGTGTGCTTGGGATAGGCTGGGGTTGAGGGGATTGAGACTGGGTAGAGGAAGTTGGAGGGGGGAGGGTGGAGACAGGGACAATGGCTGCCATCAGTGAGTAGGCCAGAGCCTGGAATGCTCTCTGTTTGGCCACCACGCCAGAGTGAATGCCCTCCAGGTATGCATTTGTTTGTTGCAAATGCCCTGCTACACCCTGGATGGCATTCAGTATGGTTGACTGTCCAACAGAGAGGGATACCAGGAGGTCAATAGCCTCCTCACTGAGGGCAGCAGGGCTGAATGGGGCAGGGCCTGAGGTGCCTGGGGCGAAGGAGATGCCCACCCTCCTCGGTGAGCAGGCACGGGAAACACACTGAGGGGCTGCAGGGAGGGTGGTGCTGGTATGGGGGTGGCGGCTGTACCAGTAGCTTGGGTGGGCACAGAGGTGTCTGCCAGAGAGCTGCCATCGGAGGAGGTGTTGCTGTCGGTACTGTCCCCTCCTGTCTCCATCGTGGTGCTCCCCTCGCCCTCCGTCACACTGTTGCCCTCACCGTCGGTGGATTTGGCCTCCAGGCCCAAGTGGGATGCAGCTGCCACCGTCGCCAGTGCCTCAGCTACTCCGCCAGATGATACTAATGCACACAAGGATCGGGTGACAAAACAAAAAGGGGGGGAGAGACAGAGGATACACTTGGTCAATGCCAGCAACAACACTACAGTTGGTGTACACAACTCACAAGGAACAGCCCTATGCACTAGGCCATGCACTACCAGTTACAATGATAGTCACAAGCCCATGGGGTACAATGCCTAATGCCATTAGCTGCACACCTGAAACCCACAGGACCCTGCCCAGTAGTAGATGCCAACTAAGATTATTGGGGTTGGAGTGCATATGAGCTTGCCCATCATTGAACACACCCTGCCATGATCGCCCTGGCCTAGGGCCACATCCCACATCCCCCACCCAGGTAATACCTTAACGCATGCTACGTCATGATTCTGAATCTGTACTCACCCCCTTGTGGCTGCTATGATGCCCTCAAATGCCCATCCAACTCCGGATAGGCCACCGCCAGGATGTGGAACATCAGGGGGGTCAGGGTACAAGAGGCACCCCTTCCTCATTGGGAGGCCAGCCTCCGCTGTCTTCCTTGCCCAGCAGCGCAGGTCCTCCCACCGTTTGCGGCAGTGGGTGCTCCGTCTGTCAAAGACCCCCAGGGTCCGCACCTTCTTGGCGATGGCACGCCACATACTCTTTTTCTGATGGGCGCTGACCTGCAGGAAAAAAAACAGCAAAAAAGGTATTAGTCATACCGTCCGCACTGTTATACTCATGCCCCAACATATCCCACCCATCACCATACATGCAGCGCTCTGGCCAGGACCCCTCAGACCCTCCCCTACACGACGCTTACACACACAGCAATCCATGCATTCATAGCCCACGCATCATGCTCACAGTGTACTCACCTGTTTGTCTGGAGGACTATAGAGTAAAGGATAACGGGGTAGGACCCCATCCACCAGTCTCTCCAACTCCCCCCAAGTGAAGGCAGGGGCCCTTTCCCCAGACACTCGAGCTACTGTCGCTTCCAGACACAGGTCACAACAACACTTGCAGTGTAGGTCCTCTCCTGTTGAAGGTCAGGTAGCAAGTGAGTGCACAGATAGAAAATGGCGGTCACGTCCACGGCTGTGCATACATCGCCATTGACTCCTGGAAACCATAGGGCCCAATGATAACCAATGCAGTGTTGCGCGGCGGTCATCGACTGCCAACCGCAGAGGCGCATAACGCCAGTAGAATTACCTCATTTCCACTTGTCTCTCCACACAGGTCAGGCAGACGCCATTTCAGGGGGCACAGGCCATGGCACATAAATGCGTCACAGCAGACATTGGCACATCAACTGACTTAAGAGTTCACATACTGTTTCTGGAAAGCAAAAAGTTCATATTAATGTTGAAATATGTGTGAATATGACCTTCTGCTTACCGTTTTTCACCCTAGAGTTCAACCACTGAGGATGAATAGGAGATGGAGGCACCCCCGTGTACAGATTCCTGGTAGACCTGGCGACAATGGAGGACAGGCACATTATCCTGACCTACAGACTTGATAGGGCCACAATCCAAGAACTGTGTCCCCAATTGGAGCCAGACCTGATCTCAGCTATCCGCGACCCCACTGGTATCCCCTCATCTAGTGCAGGTCCTGTCAGTGCTCTATTTCCTGGCAAGTGGTTCTCTCCAAGCGATAGTGGCCATGGCATCAGGGAAGTCACAGCCTATGTTTTCAAACCTGCTGACCAGACTGTTGTCTGCCCTGCTGAAACAAATGTGCAGCTACATCGTATTCCCCCAGGTGGAGGATTTGGCCACAGTTAAGGATGACGTTTATGCACTGGGACATATCCCCAACATCATTGGTGCCATTGATGGTTCAGAAATAGAAAAAACTTTCACTCTCTGAATGTGCAGATGGTGTGTTTGGTGGACCAGTACATCTTCCATGTCAATGCCTAGTATCCTGGCTCTGTGCATGATGCCTTTATCTTGAGGAATAGCAGCATCCCATATGTGATGTCTCAACTTCAGAGGCACCGGGTGTGTCTAATAGGTGAGCCCATAGTCCCCACCCAGTTGATGTAGGTATATGGGTGTGGGTTTGGCCCTAAGGGTGAGTGTGTGGCTAACAGGTATCCCTCGATGTTTGCAGGTGACTCTGGTTACCCCAGCCTCTCATGGCTACTGACCCCAGTGAGGAATGCCAGGACAAGGGCAGCGGAACGTTACAATGAGGCACATGGGCAAACAAGGAGGATAATTGAGAGAACCTTTGGCCTCCTGAAGGCCAGATTACGGTGCCTCCATCTGACAGGTGGATCCCTGTACTACTCACCCAAGAAGGTGTGCCAGATCATCATTGCATGTTGCACAACCTGGCCTTGAGACGTCAGGTTCCTTTTCTACAGGAGGATGAGCCTAGGGATGGTTGTGTGGCAGCGGTGGAGCCTGTGGACAGTGACAAAGAGGAGGCAGAGGAAGAAGACGTGGACAACAGAACTACACTAATTCAACAGTACTTCCAGTGACACACAGGTAAGACACTGTAACTTCACCTTCCATTGCAGTTTTGTGTTGGACATTGAACATGGCAGCCTGATTTCCCTATTTCTATGGCCACTTACTGTACTTTTTGGCATCTCTATTTTCAGATCTCTGTGCCCCACTCTGGCTCCTGGTGTCTTTACTGCTGCCCACTACAGGTCATACCTATGTAAATATTACAGTACATTTGAATTGCAATGTTTACAGTTTGTGAAACTAATACATTTGTCAAACAATTGACAGACTCCATATTTGATTTTGTTCCAAGGGTGTTTATTTAGCTGGTAATAAGTAGAGGGGGTATTGCTGGGTTGCTGATGGAGGAAAGTCCAGGATAGAGTCCAGTCTCTTTGTATCACAGGTACATTGTCCAAGGGGGCCTAGGAAGGGGAGCAATGGCAGTTCAAGGTGGACAGGGTGCCAGAGTGGGACACAAGGGTGACAATCAGGAGAGTCTCATTTCCTGGTGGGGGTCTTGGCAATGTTCTCTGGCTTCTGCCTGGATCACAGGGACCATTTGCATGGTAGTACTCCTTCTGCAGGGGGTGGGGTGCTGGTGGCCAGTTGTTCCTGTGGCAGAGCCTCCTGTCCACTAGCGTTGGCAGATGTGGAGGGCTGATCTTCGGTGTGCCTAGTGTCAGGGGCCCGTTGGTGTGCCACTGCCTCCCTCATGGTGTTGGCCATGTCTGCCAGCACCCCTGCAATGGTGACCAGGGTGGTGTGGATGTCCCTCAGGTCCTCCCTGATCCCCAGGTACTGTCCCTCCTGCAGCCACTGGGTCTCCTGCAACTTAGCCAGTATCTGGCCCCTGGTCTCCCAGGAATGGTGGTATGCTCTCAGGATGTTGGTGAGTGCCTCGTGGAGAGTCGGTTCCCTGGGCCTGTCCTCCCCCTGTCACACAGCAGTCCTCCCAGTTTCCCTGTTGTCCTGTGCCTCTGTCCCCTGAACCGTGTGCCCACTGCCACTGACCTCAGGTCCCTGATTGTCCTGTGTTGGTGGAATTGCCTGTGGTCCCTGTAGTGGTGGACACACTGCTGATTGACGTGTCCTGGGGACAGAAGGATGGGCCCGTTGGGTGGGTGCTGTGGTGGTGTTTCCTGAGGGGGGAGGCTCTGTGGTGTGTTGGGACTGTGCCTGGGTAACCGGCTGTCCAGAGGTCCCTGATGGACCAGGTTGGTCATCCTGATCCAGGCATGCAGAGCTGCTGTCATCACTGTGGGCCTCTTCTGGAGGGAGACTGGATGTGGTTGGCACCTCCTCTCTGGTGACGTTGAGTGGGGGTCCTGTGGGGATGTAAATGCAGTGTTATTGTTTCTGCGTTGCTATCATGTGCATGGGTATGTTTCCCTTTATGAGCAAGGCAGCTTTGGCTTGTGTGAGTTGTGATTGGTTTGGCTAAGTGATTGTCACTAGTGTGCATGCTGTGGTGATGGGTGTCCATTCAGGTCTGTGAGTGGTGTCCATGCATTGTTGTTGCATGCAGGGCTTGGTATTGGGATGGGTGGGTTGTGATGGTGGGGTATATGTGAGGTGGTGTGGTGATGGAGAGGCCGGTAGGGGTTGTTGTTTGTGATGGCATGCAGTTAGGATTGGGGTGTAAAGTAGTAAAGAGTTGACTTACCAGAGTCCAGTCCTCCTACTACTCCTGCGAGGCCCTCAGGATGCAGTATAGCCAAGACCTGCTCCTCCCATGTTGTTAGTTGTGGGGGAGGAGGTGGGGGTCCGCCGCCAGCCTTCTGAACTGAAATCTGGTGTCTTGAGACCACGGAACGCACCTTCCCCTGTAGGTCGTTCCACCTCTTCCTGATGTCATCCCGTGTTCTTGGGTGCTGTCCCACTGCGTTGACCCTGTCTACGATTCTGCACAATAGCTCCATCGTCCTAGCTATGGAGGTGTGCTGCACCTGTGATCCGAATAGCTGTGGCTCTACCCGGACGATTTCCTCCACCATGACCCTGAGCTCCTCTTCAGAGAACCTGGGGTGTCTTTGCGGTGCCATGATGTGGTGTGGGTGATGTGTGTTGTGATGTGTGAGGGGATGTGTTTGTGTGTGTTGTCTGAGGTGCGTGGATGTTGTGTGAGTGATGATGGTGTGTGCCTGTGGATGCTAGTATTGTTGATAGTGGTGTCTCTCTGTGTGCTTCTTTCTCAATTTTTGTCATAGGGGTTTGTGGGTGATGTGGGTGTGTGTTTTATATTGTATTGGGTGTGTGGGAGGGGTGTTGTGTATCAGGTGTGTGTATTTTGAATTGTCCAATGTGGTTGTGTTTTGTAAATGTGTGTGTATTTTGAGTGCGGCGGTGTGTACCGCCAATGGATTACCACGGTTGAAAGACCACTGCATGGATTCGTGGGTCGTGATAGTGTGGGCGTATTCTTGTTGGCGTGACGGTGTCGGTTTTGTTTTCGCCAGTTTATCACTGACCTTTGGTGTGGCGGACTTGTGTGGGTGTCTGGATTCCGGCCTGTGGGTCGTAATAGCTGTACCTTTGTATGTGAGTCACAACATTTTAAAGGAGACTCTTAGGGTCATTTGGAGTTTGGCAGAGTGGGAGTCCTAGAGTAAATCGGCATAGATCCTGCTCCACTAAATCAGCGGTTCATGCCTCTTATCTAGAGATGACGGAACCCCTGAGTTTCCAGGGACAGAGCCCTTCGGACCTGGAAGGGAATAGTGAGAAATGTCACTGCTGTGGTGTGAATAACTACTTCCATGTCAAGGACACTTAAAAAAAAAAAAAATATATATATATATATATATATATATTATAACTCTTTTGGAGATTTATTAGTAAAAATAAGGTGGCCTATTTGGCCCAATGGTGGGCTTAGAATAAAAAGAGCTCTGGAAAAATTGTTTATCAGGCTTTAAAGAAGCCTCTTGGTCCTCAGCTTATAGGCAGTTGTCTCTGTGGCTCAAATGGCTATGTCAGCCTTGGCTCAAACTTCAACTGTGCCAAAAGTGGGCAGTATTCCACCTGGAGTGCGAATACAAGGTGTTTACTGCAAGAATACTGAACTACAGGGATCAGGACTGGGATCAGGACACAATTACAATTCTGAAACTGGCCAGAGAAAAGGGAAATTTGGAATTTGGAGGGACTTAAATATTTTTCTTTCTCTGGACCATCCTCCTGCAGAAAAGGCACTTGTCGTCGCAAAGGCAGGTTGTGCAGCATACAGCAGGCCACGATGATCTGGCACACCTTCTTTGGTGAGTAGTAGAGAGAACCACCTGTCATATGGAGGCACCGGAACCTGGCCGTCAGGAGGCCGAAGGTCCTTTCTATCACTCTCCTAATTCGCCCATGTGCCTCACTGTAGCGGCCCTCTGCCCTTGTCCTGGGATTTCTCACTGGGGTCAGTTGCCATGACAGGTTGGGGTAACAAGAGTCACCTGAAAATATCGAGGGACAACTGTTAGACAAACACTAACCCTTAAGGACAACCCCAGACCCAGACAACTATTCACAGGGTATAGGGTCCTTGTCCTCACCTATTAGCCACACACGGTGCCTCTGGAGTTGCCCCATCACATAAAGGATGCTGCTATTCCTCAAAATGTAAGCGTCATGCACTGAGCCTGGAAACTTGGCATTCACATGGGAGATGTACTGGTCGGCCAAACACACCATCTGCACATTCATTGAATTGTAGCTCTTCTGGTTTCTGTACACCTGTTAAGTCCTGCAGGTGGGTACCAAGGCCACATGTGTCCCATCAATGGCACCTATGATGTTGGGGATATGTCCCAGGAGATAGAAGTCACCTTTCACTGTGGGCAAATCCTCCAACTGAGGGAAAACAATGTAGCTGCGCATGTGTTTCAGCAGGGCAGACAATACTCTGGACAACACGTTTGAAAACATAGGCTGGGACATCCCTGATGCAATGGCCACTGTAGTTTGAAAAGACCCACTTGCCAGGAAATGGAGTACTGACAGGACCTGCACTAGAGGGGTGATTCCTGTGGGATGGCGGATAGCTAACATCAGGTCTGGCTCCAACTGGGCACACAGTTCATGGATTGTTGCACGATCAAGTCTGTAGGTGACTATTACGTGTCACTCTTCCATTGTCGACAGGTCCACCAGCGGTTTGTACACCGGAGGATGCCGCCATCTCCTCACCTGCCCCAGCGGACGTGCCCTATGGACGAGAACAGCGAGCAGAGTCAGCAACACTGAGGTATTAAAAAAATGTTTATTGCACACATTTGTCAATCCGCAATGTGCGTGTCACTGTGGGTATGCAAGGCCTAGATAGGTGTGACACATTTAAAATTAATGCCATGTGGCCCCCTGAAATGGCGGCTGCCTGACCCTTTAAGGTGGGACAAGGGGATATGAGGTAACTGCGCTGGCATTGTACACCGTCGCGGTTGGCGGTCGAAGATCGAGGTGCAATCCTGCATTGGTTAACATTGGACCCTATGGGTCCCAGGAGCCAATGACAATGTACGCCGGCGGTAACGGTACGCACCGCCGCGGACGTGACCGCCATTTTCTGTCTGTTCACGCTCTTGATACCTGACCTTCGACAGGAGAGGACCTACACTGCAAGTGCTGCTGTGACCTCAGTCTGGAAGTGACGATGGCTCATGTGTCTGGGGAAAGGGCCACTGTCTTCACTTCGGAGGAGTTGGAGAAGTTAGTGGATGGGGTCCTCCCCCAGTACACGCTACTCTACGGTTCTCCAGACAAACAGGTGAGTACACTGTGAGCATGCTGTATCGGCAATGCCTGTTTGGAGTGGTGTGGATGGAAGATACAGTGGGGGGGGCTAAGGCCTGCCTGAGCGGACGGTGAGTGTATGTGCGTCAGGGCAAGGGTGGGAACGTGAGTCAATGACTGTGATGGTCCGGACGGTTAAAGATTTTCCTTTTTCCCCTGTACTATTCCTGTAGGTCAGCGCCCACCGGAAGAAGGATATTTAGCGTGCCATCGCCAAGGACTTCCGGACCCTGGGGGTCCACCACAGATGGAGCACCCACTGCCGTAAAAGATGGGAGGACATTCGCCGCTGTAGCAAGAAGATGGCGGAGGCCCACCTGGGGATGGCCTCCCAACGTGGGAGGGGTGCCCGTCGCACCATGACCCCCCTGATGTACCGGATCCTGGCGGTGGCCTTTCCGGAGTTGGATGGGCGCTTGAGGGCATCACAGCAGCCACAAGGGGGTGAGTACAGTCACATCCATCTGACTCTGCGCGCATTAAGAGGTATCTGGGTGGGGGAGGTGGGCTGTGGGTTTCCCTAGGCCAGCGCGAGTAATGTAGGCAAGGTCCCTTCGTGAGGCAGGCTATGTGGCACCCCAACCCCACCAGTGGTAAGAGCCAACTACACCTAGTCAGGCTCCTGTGACTTCCATGTGTGCAGCAATCGGGCATAGACCTTGTACCCCATGTCCCTGTGGTCAATTAGGGAACTCTAAATGCATGACGTAGTGCAGAGGGCTGCTGTGTCTGTAGTGTCCGCCAACGGTAGTGGTATTGCATGCACTGAACATGTCTTTCTTCTGTCTTTCCCCCACCATTTTTGTGGTCTCCCTGTTCTTGTGTGCATTAGCATCATCTTGGGGAGGAGCAGTGGCACCGGAGCAGGAGGGAGCTGCATCCCACATGGCCCTGGAGGGCGAGACTACGGACTCCAAATTCACCAGTGGGACGTAGGGCGAGGGGAGCTCCACGGCGGGGACAGGGGCTGAGACCAGCGACACGGACTCTTCCTGTGATGGTAGCTCCCTTGTGGTGGCGGGCCCCTCTCTGCCCCCGCATCAACAGGTACAGCCGCCACCCTCCCTACCAGCACCTCCCTCCCAGCAGCCCCTCAGCGTGTGCCCCGTGGCCACTCACCCAGGAGGGGATGCATCTCCTTCGCCCCAGGCACCTCAGGCCCTGCCCCAGTCAGCCCTGCTGCACTCTGTGAGGAGGCTATTGACCTCCTGAGATCCCTCACTGTTGGGCAGTCTACCATTCTGAGTGCCATAAAGGGTGTGGAGAGGCAGTTGCAACAAACAAATGCATACCTGGAGGGTATTCATTCTGGCCAGGCAGCCCAAAAGAGAGAATTTCAGGCTCTGGCCTCAGCACTGATGGCAGCCATTATCCCTGTGTCCAGCCTCCCCCCTCCAACCTCCTCCACCCAGCCCCAATCCCATGTACCTCAGCCTATCCCCAGCGCACCATCAGACCAGCATGCACACACCTCAACACACAAGGGTAGCTCTGGCAAACATAAGCACCACACATCCCACAGGCACTCACACAAGCATCATACCCATGCACACATACTGTCAGAGTCACCAGATCCTCGGGGTCGGTGCACGTTCCCAACCCTTCCACCACAAGACAGATACAATACTCTGATTAGAATTGTCACAGAGTCTAAGAGAGTCCAAGTGGGGAAAAAGGGATTAGGAAGGGAACAGCTGGGAAGGAGACCTGTAGGAAGCAAAGAGGTTAAAACACACAATATCAAAATTATATCATATTACTCAGTACTAGGCTAAGACTCTAAACATTGTAATTCTGAAAACATGGACAACCTAAGCATAGACTTAAATAACTAGGCTTCAAGATGACTGGATACCTGTGAGGGAATCAAGAAAGGTTAAATGCAACTTTCAAATTCAAGTATTATCTTTTGCATGAGGATCAGGAAATAATCTGAATGATTTCTAAACCACCATATGAGTCATGCTTGAGAAACTTATTATGTACATACAACATTACATCTAGAACTCTAGCATTTTTGTTTTCTCAAAATTGCCAGAACATGAATTGCGCACATTGCAGATTTTCACAATGGTTGTAAATATCATGGAATGATTGTGCACCATGAATATCATAAATTAGACTCGAGAAATAAATCACGCTTCTTGCCAACTCGAAAACCACCAAGTAAATGCCATGAAGTGGTAGCGCTCGCTGAATAGCATGAATTCCACACAAGTAATGAATTGCGTGTTCTGCTGATTCGAATGTCAGCCAATAAATGTCAGGAAATTGTAGCGTACAATGAATAACATGAATTACACACAAGAAATGAATCGCGCGTCTTGCCGATTCGAATGCCACCATGTAACTGCCAAGAGATGGTAGCGCACAATGAATATCAAGGGTTAAAGCACGAGAAACGAATCACGTATCTTGCCAATTCGAATGCCACCATGTAACTGTCAAGAAATGGTATCGCACAGTGAATATCAAGGGTCAAAGCACGAGAAACAAATTGCGCGTCTTGCCGATTCAAATGCCACCATGTAACTGCCAAAAAATGGTAGCGCACAATGAATATCAAGGATTAAAGCACGAGAAACGATTTACGCGTCTTGCCGATTCGAATATTAACATGTAAATGCCAGAAAAAACTCAGAGCACATTCACACACACAAGGTAAAATCTCTCTACATGAAAATTAGGCCCAAGAACTCGGATGCCTTTGAAAACAGGATTGGGGGCCCAGCCTGACCTCAGTCTTACCGCCCTGATCAAGGATCACCAATGTAAATGAAGGGCAAAGGCCTGGAAGATCAAAGTAGGCCTCCGGAACAGGAGCTCAGGAAGTTGCTGCTGCTCCGCACCGGGACCTCTGAATAGTGAGCACGTGGAGCTGGGCTGGCTCCCTTTTATAGAATCTTAGCCCAGCCCACCAACCACACCCAGGCATGCTGCAGGGAAAGCTTCTAGAAGGCCCTGGAAGGGGACCACACCCTGACACAGTCTGAAAGCCTGCAGTAGTACATTGCATGTGAACAGTATTTATATGCATGCTGAACATAAGTCTTCAGGATTAAACTCTGCAATGTAAAAGGTTAAACAACATCATATCAGCACAATGCATAAATTATGTTAGCTTGAAATTGTTAGGTTTTTGCATTCTAGTCGCCCGTAGAGCATGCACTGCCCTGATGTTGACACATACCAACATCCACTGCCTCCACTGTGTCCCCCTCCTCCTCGTCTCCCTCCTCCCTCCCTGTCACGTCTCCACTCACACCTGCATGCACTACATCTTCAGCCACTACGTCCATCACCAGCACGCCCATCACCACACACCGCTCACATGCACTCACCACCACCACTACCATTCACACATCCCCTGTGTCCTCTTACAGTGTGTCTATGAGCCCACCTCCTAAAGTACACAATCGCAGTCACACACCCACCCAACAGCCATCGACCTCACGACAGTCTCCAGCCTATGCACCTTCACCCAAAGTCAGCAAACGTACAACCTACAACCACTACCTCTTCCTCCACTCCCAAACCCCCTCCATCTACCCGTCCCAGTGTGTCTAAAAAACGTTTCCTCCTAAATGCTGACCTCTTCCCTACACCTCCCCCACCCCTTCCATCCCCTAGGGCACGCCTTTCAAAGTCCCAACCCAGCACCTCAGCCACCACATCACCGGGAACAGTGGTGCCAGCAGTAACAGGCTTCTGGAGTGCGCCAAGCAGCAGGGCAGCCAGTGTGCCAAGGAGCCAGACCACGGACAGTCCCCCACCTCAGAAACATAAGAAGTTGGCCACAGCCCGGAGGGAGAAGGGCAAAACACCTGCCACCAAGGGTTCTCCCAGGATAACAGTTGGGAGTGGCAAGACAGCTGTGCCACCATCCAAGGTGGGGAAGGGGCAGAGAAAGAAAGGGAAGTCGCCACCAACCTGCACGGTGGACAAGACCACCACCAGCACCGCTGCCAAGGACACCGCCGCCACCAACACCGCTGCCAAGGACACCGCCGCCACCAGCACCGCTGCCAAAGACACCGCCGCCACCAGCACCGCTGCCAAGGACACCGCCGCCACCAGCATCGCTTCCCAAGACACCGCCGCCACCAGCACGCTCACTGAGCCACCCACCAGCACTGCAGGCCAATGAGCGCTGCAAGCACCGCCACTACTGAGGCCGCCGCAAGCACCGCCAGTGGCCACGCCACATCATGTGCCAGTGGCACCACCGCAGACATGGCTGCCATCCCCAGTGGTCAGTCATATGAAGCTGGTGGTCAGTTCCAGGGGCCTGGACAGCTTCCATGTAGGTCCACCGTCAGTGGAGAAAGACATCCACTACCTCAGACCTTGGCAGGATGAAGCACTCTGGGCACAAAGCCCCCTCCAGAACCAGTGGAGAGATACATCCACTACCTCAGTCCTTGGCAGGATGAAGCACTCTGGGCACAAAGCCCCCTCCAGAACCAGTGGAGTATCCCATCCACTACCTCAGTCCTTGGCAGGATGAAGCACACTGGGCACAAAGCCCCCTCCAGAACCAGTGGAGAAAGGCATCCACTACCTAAGTCCTTGGCCGGATGAAGCAGTCTGGGCACAAAGCCCCCTCCAGAACCAGTGGAGAGATACATTCACTACCTCAGTCCTTGGCAGGATGAAGCACTCTGGGCACAAAGCCCCCTCCAGAACCAGTGGAGTATCCCATCCACTACCTCAGTCCTTGGCAGGATGAAGCACACTGGGCACAAAGCCCCCTCCAGAACCAGTGGAGTGTCCCATCCACTACCTCAGTCCTTGGCAGGATGAAGCACACTGGGCACAAAGCCCCCTCCAGAACCAGTGGAGAAAGGCATCCACTACATCAGTCCTTGGCAGGATGAATCACTCTGGGCACAAAGCCCCCTCAAGAACCATTGGAGAGATACATCCACTACCTCAGTCCTTGGCAGGATGAAGCACACTGTGCACAAAGCCCCCTCCAGAACCAGTGGAGAGATACATCCACTACCTCAGTCCTTGGCAGGATGAAGCACACTGGGCACAAAGCCCCCTCCAGAACCAGTGGAGAAAGTCATCCACTACCTCAGTCCTTGGCAGGATGAAGCACTCTGGGCCCAAAGCCCCCTCCAGAACCAGTGGAGTATCCCATCCACTACCTCAGTCCTTGGCAGGATGAAGCACACTGGGCACAAAGCCCCCTCCAGAACCAGTGGAGAAAGGCATCCACAACCTCAGTCCTTGGCAGGATGAAGCACTCTGGGCACAAAGCCCCCTCCAGAACCAGTGGAGAGATACATCCACTACCTGAGTCCTTGGCAGGATGAAGCACTCTGGGCGCAAAGCCTCCTCCAGAACCAGTGGAGAGATACATCCACTACCTCAGTCCTTGGCAGGATGAAGCACACTAAGTACAAAGCCCCCTCCAGAACCAGTGGAGAGATACATCCACTACCTCAGTCCTTGGCAGGATGAAGCACACTGGGCACAAAGCCCCCTCCAGAACCAGTGGAGAAAGGCATCCACTACCTCAGTCCTTGGCAGGATGAAGCACTCTTGGCACAAAGCCCCCTCCAGAACCAGTGGAGACTGTTATCCATTTGTGAGACTGTGGCTTTGCTCTCCCCAGAATGCAGCAGTGGGCTAACCACCCACTGAAAAGACTTGTGAGACTGTGGCTTTGCACTCCCCAGGATGCAGCAGTGGGCAAACCACTCACTGGAAATACTTGTGAGACTGTGGCTTTGCACTCCCCAGGATGCAGCAGTGGGCAAACCACCCACTGGAAAGACTTGTGAGGCTGTGGCTTTGCACTTCCCAGGATGCAGCAGTGGGCACACCACCCACTGGAAGGACTTGTGAGACTGTGGCTTTGCACTCCCCAGGATGCAGCAGTGGGCAAACCACCCACTGGAAGGACTTGTGAGACTGTGGCTTTGCACTCCCCAGGATACATCAATGGGCATGGAGCCCCCTCGTGGATCTGGTGTCGTGCACTCATCCGGTTGAGGTGCTCCCTCTTCCCTTCCCCCTGAGGTGCAGCTTATGTATCAACATGTACTTGTGTGTGTGTTGTAGTGGGTGAGGGTGGGGTTGGGGGGTTTACGTGTTGCGTGTGTGTGTCACTCTCTTTTCCCTCCCCCCTCCCCTGTGTCATAGGTGCAGTACTCACTGTGGTCTTCGCCGCTGGCATTCGTGCTCCTGGTAGAGGAACAGGAAGACAATGGCAGGTAGAATATGGAGTTCCGGCTCCATGGCGTCCTGGTTCCTCATGGGGTGTGAAGAGGTGAGTGTTTCCCCTTCCAAGTCCTGTTTCCGCCGTGTTTTTGTTCGCGGTGAATCCGCCCCAAAAAAGGTGGCGGATTGGCCTCACATGATACTGTGGGCGGTAAATTGTCTTCCGCCTGTCTGTTGGCGGTGACCGCCATGCTGTTTGTTTGTACTGCCGTTGCGGTCGGAGTGTTAAAGTGGCTGTCTATGTTGGCGGTTTCCGCCACGGTCGTGATTCAATTTGTTTACCACCGGCCTGTTGGTGGTTTTACCGCCGCTTTAACACCGACCGCCAGGGTTGGAATGAGGGCCTTGTTTGATGTTGTAATTTGTCTGTTTAATGGGTCAATCGGGTCTGGTTGGCATTGCTCAGAGTGCGTGTTGAAGTGATTGTTAGTTTCGACAGAGATTTGGTAATTCCTATGGGCATCAGGAGTATCCAATGATCAGTTGAGAGTAAAATTTGCTGGGCGAATTTTGCTCGTGAGTTAGGGAAACTGAGATAGAAGGAGTATCTGATAGAGCTAGAAGCTGCAGTTGAAAATTCAGAAAGGTTTCTGAAGCGATTGTGTTACATACCCGTAGTGAACAGACAAGTTGTGTGTTGATTTTTATTTAGTGCTCCAATATTTACATTTAGTTTGGTGTGGCTCTAAATTGAGGAAGACAAGCCGAAAGGCTTTGTCAGCCGCTGTATGTGTGAGTGTGATATCACTAGAGCTGTGCAGTGATAGGTTGGTCGGTGAGAAAGGCCGCAAATGGATTGAAGACTTAAGCTGAGGCAAGATGGGATAGTGAGCAGAAATTTTGTAGAACTGAGACTTTGCAGGGAATTAAGATGTTTCTTGCAATTACACAAGAGAATGAGACTGGTGCCAAACAGAGTACACGAAGAAGGGTTCATACCCTTCTGAGGACAAAGTGCAGAAAGCAACAGAGTCTAAAGAATCTTTGACTTATGAAGAGGAATCAGATGATGACGAGTTTATTTTGCAGTTATTGAGAAATTGTCCCTCACCATATGCAGCACATGAGACAGGTTAAAGTGCTAGTGCAGATCCTACAGCCCCAGTACCCATTGAAGCTACCACATGTGTCATTGTGCGTAAAGATTACTCATTCAAAGTTTCTGATAATTGATTGTTGAACATGTCATATTGCTGCTGGTTAGATTATGAATAAAGATTGTGTACATGGTTGAATCACTCTAAGCGCAGTCAAAAGGTCCATCAAACCTCTAACGCGTCCCCTTAAAAATAAATTACTGGAGATCAAATAAGGCCAGATGCACTCACAATACAAAATGGCTGAAGGTTGTTCAACATAGCAGTTAGCAAGTGTGTTATGAATTCTTTGGGAAACAGCAAAATAAAGTTACAAAACTAAATACAGCATTGGGAGGCATCTGGGTATGCTTTCGATTTTGTCCCACCTTTGACTGAACTCCACCACTGCCTAACAAGGGCACATGGAAATGAATGTGAGAAGGTCACAAATTCCTGCATTAGACAAAGTTACATTTTTTAATAGTTATATCAGTGCTTAAGTTGACCCGAGGTATCTGGTGTGGGGCACCAGGCTTATTTTTAAAGGCTGGCACTTCGTTTTCTGAATCAGGAATTTACTGCGAGCAAAAGACACATATTGGAAAGGCGGGGGAAGAGAAAAATGAAAAAGCATCACAAAGGGAGAAAGCAGAAAACTGCAAGAGTGAGCTGAAGGGGCAGGGAGTGGCTCTAAATGGATTAAAGAAGCACAAGATGGCTTTAGGATTGCACTGCCTCAGTGTTCTGTGCTTGCATATTTAAGTGCAGCAGCAGCATGTTTCACAGGAGAGCTTTGGGCACCGGCATGTTTTTATTTACAAATTAAGCACTAAATATGGTCCAGTGACTCTGGAGATGATTTGCATGCAGGGCATATTACAGAAGCCTGACTATTGTTCCAGGAGCTACTAAACATTCCCAAAAGCAGATAGACACACCTGAACCTTAAATAAAGGCTTTTAGCAAGGGAATTGGGGCTGAGGGTTACAGTATCCAGGAAGTTCTCGAATGCCAGGACAGTTTTGAACATGAGAAACCTCTCTGTTAAATCGCCTAAATGACCCTTGCTAAGGTGGCTTTTGTAAACATAGTGCTAGTATGCAGATTTTAAGACCTGCCTATCCACCTTACAAATTTGCTAAGGGGTGTCTCAAAGTTCTACTAGCTACAGCCTCTTAGACCATCTGTGGATGAACATGAACCTCAACCACGGTACCTTTAAAACATGACCCAACCTTATTAGGTCACATAGGCAGTCTCTATAATCAAGTAGTTCTGGTGTCGACCAGATGCGTATCTAGCATAGGAGTGGTTTCAACTGAACAAAATATGAAATAAAGTTAATGCTAGGGATGGGCAGAGCTGGCGGAGTTCCACTCCGCAGAATTCCACAGAGTTGGTTAATGGAATTTCAACACATTTTATTAAACGACGCTTCAAAGAAATAGCACTTAAAATTTCACAGTAGCGAAACCTTTTTTCTTAGTTGCATTTTTTCTGAACATTTTATTTTAAAAATGAAGAATCCTCACTCTCTCTTACAAGCTTCTTTAAAGATTTGCATCTAATCAGAGAGCATTCTGAGAGCATTATACTTAA
Organism: Pleurodeles waltl; assembly: GCF_031143425.1. NCBI lineage: Eukaryota > Metazoa > Chordata > Amphibia > Caudata > Salamandridae > Pleurodeles > Pleurodeles waltl. Next base: position 80,088,188 of record NC_090441.1, on the reverse strand, counting down.
CCTTATATTGTTAAACTTTTCAAACATATATGTACACTTTTTTTTTTTACTGGAATAAGTGTCAGTAGTGCAGTGTGACCTTAAAACATTTATTTACAGCGCTCCACCTAATAATGAATGCTTTCAATTAATGAACCATAAATACAAGTTCGAACAGCATTAACATATAGAAATGCATTACTTCAACTGCAGACAGTTCCTCTCTTGTAAACAGGCAGCCAAAGGGTTTGTGCTGCAGATGGTTGGGCCTACTTGTCCCAAGGACAAAATAAGCATGAGACATTGTTGACCTTGACCCCAAACAAGATGTCCTGGGCATGGGTTGATAAGAATTCCACATCCCTGAATGATGCTCCCTGACTGGCTCTGGGAAAGCTGAAGCATCTCTACTTCACATAATAGCAGAAGAACAAGGTGGCCTTTTATTATGAAGGACTGAAGTGTTCAATGTTGCTAGTGTTGTAGATTCATTGGACTAATGCCCAGCCTCAGCAAGTAATGCCTGCTGAACTGAGCCTTTGCTAGTATGGCAAATACAGCAGCACTTTTCCCCCTGTTCAGTTACCTGCAATAATCGATGAGTAAGGCCTGATACCATCTCTTTAAGCTTGTCTAATTTTCAATAGATCATAAAATGTTCCTCATTTTCCATGGGCCCCAGAGGTTTGGTGTCAATGAATGAGCCTTGATCATCCGACTCAGCTGTTTGTATGCCCAGAGTTTGTACAGTAGTAGTGCATTGAGTGATTGGCGTTTCATCTGACAATGCTAAGTATCTATTAGAGCAGGGAACATTAAGGAGTATGATTTTTTTTGCAAGATAATTGCAGTTCATATTCTGGCAGTTGTACCACATCTGGAGGTATATTTAATTGAAGGATGTCACTTCACAGTCTAACGAATGTAAATCACTCGCTGCTAGCGAGTTTTTATTTGAGGTAGGCTTGTCAGCCCCGGGCTTAATTTTTCACATAACCCTCTTTAACATAGCAGGCACTTTGGAATTAGGCTCAGCAGTTTGAGATGAGGCAGTACTTAATGTGGACTCAACTTCCTTGATAAGATGGTCAATATCATCCAGGGTGCAATTATATTCAGCTGAGGGGCCGGAGGGAGTGACCTCTCTTTGTGATTTTTTTGGTGTCTTTATATTGGCTTTGGGCAACTTGGTCCCCTTACGCTTTCCCATATTCACCCCACCAACTCAAGGGCAGCATTTGGATCAGCAAAAGAGTAGGTAAACCTTTCTTTTCACTTACAGTTCGTGGCTCTGTAGCTGTTGGGTATGACGCTGTCTAAGGTAAACAAGATATGGCCCAGCCCAGTCTCTGCTAGGCAATGACGGGCAAAGACGGACCTGGTCTCAACCTGGTCTTGGCCTGGGCGCATGCCCGGCATGTAACACACAGGTTACGCGCTGCAGGATAGGATCGGCTCTATCGTAGTGCCCTGACTGACGCTCCCTCAACATCACTCTGGGACTCGAAGTACAGTCTCGCCCCTCTCAGAATCCAAAACAGGTTGCAGAATGTCATGCACTGGGTGATAGGAGCAGCTCTTTTGCAGTCCCTGACTGACACTCCCTAGCTCCTCCAATAGCACTCTGGGGCTTGAAGTCCAGTCTCGCCCCTCTCAGGATCTAAAGCAAGTTGCAGCACGTTCCACGCTGCAGGATAAAAGAGGCCCATTTGTTGTGCTGACTGACGCTACCTAGCTCCCCCAACAGTACTCTGAAGCTTGAAGTGCAGTCTCACCCCTCTCAGGATCCAAACAAGTTGCAGCACATCCCACGCTGCGGGATAGGCGTGGTGCTTTTGTAGCACCCGACTGATGCTCCCCAGGTCCCCCAACAACACTCTGGGGCTTGAAGTGCAGTCTTGCCTCTCTCAGGATCCAAAGCAAGTTGCAGCGTGTCCCACAGTACAGAGTCCTATATCCCACCCGTTGTTCAATCAGGCTGAAATGGACATAGGAAGGAAAATGACATGTCTCATAAACTGGCAGATGCATCAAGATTCAACAAAGCCATTGCAGGAAATGTGCCCTTTCTTCAGGGTCACTCCGAATGTTTTGGCTTTTTTACTGATCCTGATTTTTGCAGGCAATAGACGTCTGTACACTTTACATCTGCTAACCAGAGCTAAAGTGACTGTATGCCTCCTTTCAACATGGTAACACTGGTGTACTCCTGACAGGAACATTTAACTTCCTGTAAGTCCCTAGTATATGCTACCATGGACTACAGTACCCATTGTGCAACCCACTACAGTGACCATGTAAACATGACCACAGGCCTGCCACTACACTGTGCAGGTTTTAAGTGCAAATTCAACCTGTCAAAATTACCCATTGTGACAGACCTAAACCTTTTAAAATATTTATATGTCACCCCTAAGTAGCCCTTATTTACCATAAACGCAAGGTGCATGGTATTTACATTTAGGACATGTAAAAGATTAATGCTGAATATGTCCTTATCTAGAAAATGTCCTCAAAGCTATTTTCACTGTAGCGGAGTTGGCTGTTCTGTAGGAAGCACTAGCTAAACAAAATCAAATTTAATGGTAAAGTTACATTTTGTCTATTACCGCTCCATAAGTATTCAACTGTCACCTCACCTTGACAGGATGGTCTGGGGCTGTGCCAGACTAAAGGGTCACTTCAAATGGGCCTCCTCTGTTACAGGCAGATGTAGATCACACCTGGGCCTGCCTCCTTTTTGGTCATTCTAGTCAGCCAGGCACCAACCCCAGCGAGAAGCAGGGCTGCCCCAGAACTGATTTAGAGTGACCACTGAAGAAGGGCTGTGAGCATCTCATTAGACATTAGAGTGTGAAGTCCTGCTTGAATGATATACACTGCTTGACAGGTCTGCTGCGCTTTTTTCATACAACTCTTGGGGTGCACTTCAAAGAGGCCTCCCCTATCACAAGCACATGTTAGCTGACAGTTGGGCAGGGCCTTTCTATTGTCCTGCCAGCCAATCAGACCCCAATCACAATGGGACTCTCTGATATTACAGTGCCACAGTCTGTTTGATGGGTCTGCTGGGTTTGTATATAACTTCTGGGGCAAACTTCAAAGGAGGGAAACAGAATACCAAATCACAATGTATCTACCGCCTGATCATTGGATACTCCTGATGCACAAACTTGGAAGAAGGACTGATGAAGTACGGCCCTACCTTACCAAGTGACAAGCAAAGAGAGGCTGCATGGATGATTTCTGCACCTTTTGCACCTTTTAGCTATAGAATAGACTGCTGTATCCTGTTCAAGGAGAGACTTGAGCCCAGTCACGCCACGAGGTTCCAAGGGTCAGTCAACTGGCCTCCTGTTCACAAGCACAGATACACAGCAGCTGAAGAAGCCTGATGGGGCAAGTTGGTAGCCTAAACTCTTCAGGTCATTTCCACCGCCGCTGGGCATCACCAAGGACCAAGACCTGATGCACAGAGATGCACCTGAGTTTGCTGAACCTGGGAGCACTGTCCGAGAGTTGCGGGATCTTCAGAAGGTGAATTATTCACTCATGAAGGAAAGACCTGTGAAAACATCTAGTAGTTCATTGGTGACTGAACTTTGGCCAGACGGAAAGAACCTTGTGCAAAGTCGAACCTGCAACCAGGACCCCCTTCACCATCTTCGTGGACTGAGGAATCCCAGCAGGAAGGCCCCCACGGACCGCATCACATCCACAGCATCCTTGAAGCATCTTCAGCATCATTCATCCCTTGCATCAGGACCACTCCATAGGAATAAAGTGCCTGAAACTGCTGAAGGACTACTTTTTCTGTAAAGGTAACTGCTCTTGATCACCTTGCTGGTCCCCCTGATTAGCTTCCTGCTGGAGTTAGTCGCCCACCGTACTTCTAACTGACTGCAGTGACACTTACCTACGTTTTCCTTGAAAAAGTTTCTAAGTGTCCAATTTGTTGACTTTGCCAAAGCTTGTTCACGGTAACTGAAATTGCTTGGATGTATTATTGCTAGTAAAATCTGTATCTCTGGAACCCTCCAGGGGGGTCTTTTTCATTCTAGTGTCTAAATTTGTATCCAAATACATTCTGTTTTTATAAATTGGTGTCAGATCTCTTAAGTGCTGTATTGATCTCAATTGTTTTGGTGCTGTTTAAATGCTTTACATATGTTCCTCTGTGTAAGTCTTGCCGCTCAGTTCCATAGCTACCATACCTTGAGTTTGACAGACGAAATCTAAGAGTCCTAAAGGGTGTTGTAAGTGTATGACACGGTGAGGTTGCACTACGACACCATATAATGCACCCCATTTCCTCCCAGTGGTGCCTAGCAGTGGGATTCAGAATATGGCCCTCATTACAACCCTGGCAGTCGGTGTTAAAGTGGCAGTAATACTGCCAACAGTCCGGCAGTTAAAAAAAATGGGATCACGACCATGGCAGAAACCGCCAACACAGACAGCCACTTTAACACTCTGACCGCCAATGCGGTAGCAACAAACACCATGGCAGTAACCGCCAACAGCCAGACAGAAGACAATGTACCGCCCACACTATTACAAGGCACCAATCCACCAGCTTTTCCGGGGCAGTACCAATGCCATCAAAAGCACGGCAGAAACAGTACACAGAAGGGAAACCACTCACCTTTCGACACCCAAGCCAGAACTAGGATGCCATGGAGCCTGAATTGCAGATCCTACCCATGTTGCTGTATCTATTAATACACCACGAAGTGGAAAGAAGGCGGTGTCAGTGACAACGACGGTGAGTACTGCACCTAGCACACAGGGGAGGGGAGGAGGGAAAAGAGAGTGACACACAAACGCGACACGCAACACCCCCACCCACAACAACATACACACACACATATCCAATAACATCACAGATACACCCCGTCACCCCCTGGAAGAACGCAAGGACCAACATAACCAGTGTAATATTGGAACAATCAGATAGATCAAGAGAACAGCAAATAATCAGTATAAACAAATATTTACAGCAAGTACACAAGTCTGTACACTGTCCCATGAAATGTCCGTGGACTAGTGGCCCCAAAAAGCATGGGCGAAGCCCACACATGACACCTGCCTCAAAACGGAGAGAACACTGCAGGGGCATCAGGTCAGAAAAAGAACAGGCACTTCAGGGGGAAGGGGAGGGGGGGCACCTCAGCCGGATGATGGTACGACGCCACTGCTCCTCGAGGGGGCTCCATGCCTACTGCCTGGTCCTGGGGAGTGCAAAGCCACAGTCTCACAAGTCTCTCAAGTGGGTTGTTTGCCCACTGCTTGGTCCTGGGGAGTGCAAAGCCACAGTCTCAAAAGTCTCTCAAGTGGGTTCACTGCCCACTGCTTGGTCCTGGGGAGTGCAAAGCCACAGTCTCACAAGTCTCTCAAATAGGTGGTTTGCCCACTGCTTGGTCCTGGGGAGTGCAAAGCCACAATCTCTCAAGTGGGTTCACTGCCCACTGCTTGGTCCCGGGGAGTGCAAAGCCACAGTCTCTCAATGAATGCCTTTCTCCACTGGTTCTGGAGGGGGCTTTGTGCCCAGAGTGCTTCATCCTGCCAAGGACAGGGTGAGTGGATGCCTTCCTCCACTGGTTCTGGAGGGGGCTTTGTGCCCAGAGTGCTTCATCCTGCCAAGGGCTGGGTGAGTGGATGCCTTTCTCCATTGGGTCTGGAGGGGGCTTTGTGCCCAGTGATGCTACACCTGGGGTGTGGCAGTTGACTTCGTCTCACCTGGGTGTCTTAGCCACGCGATGTACCTGGAACAGGTAGCATGATACTCCATGAAGGCAGAGCCACACGCCATCCTGTGGCGACTTAGGCTGCCAATTGCTGGTTCGTGTCAGTGCTGGAGGTGGTGTCTCAAGTGGCGTGTCCAGGGTCCAGGATGTCAGCTGCAGACTCCCACATAGTGGCATCGGCTGTGCACGTGGCGGTGCTGATGGTGGTGCAGGTGGCGGTGTCTGCAGCAGAGATGCTGCCAGTGCTGGCCGTGGTGCAAGTGACTGTTGTGGTGGATGGAGACACCATACCGTCTCCGGCAGCCTCAGATGGTTGATCCTTGTGGAGCATGCTGCAGACTGACATTGTGGCAGCGGCGGTGCAGGTGGCGGTGCAGGTGGCAGTGCAGGTGGCGGTGCAGGTGGTGGTCGGAGCGGCGGTGGTGACTGTGGTGCACGTGGCTGCCACCCCTGATGATATGGTGGTCACCAGCCCCTCACCAAGAGACATCGTGCCCAGAGGTGATGTGCCCTTTGGCTTGTGGCCCTTCCCCATCTGGACAGTCGCTGCAGGGACCTTGGCACTGTCCACTCGTTGTTTGGGCAAGGCCTTGCTGGGTGGGTGGTGTGACTGTCCCCTGCTGGAAGCCGGACCCTTTTTGACCTTTGCAGGTGGTGGAATAGGGTGGTCCTTCTTTTCTGTCGGTGGCACACTGGCAGCTCTGACAGGTGCCCCCTGAGACCGTACTGGAGTAGCAGGGACCACAGCAGATGCAGATTTGGTGGCTGAGATGCTGGGCTGGGCTGGGATCTAGACATCCTGGCCCTAGGGGAAGGACAGGGGGAAGGTGTAGGGAAGAGGTTAATGTTAGCTAGGAAAAGTTTTTTTGACACACTGGGATGGGAAGATGGAGGGGGATGTGGTAGTGGAGGAAGAGGTAGTGGTTGTAGGAGGTGTACGTCTGCTGAGTTTGGGTGAATGTGCATGGGTTGGAGGTTGTTGTGAGGTGGATGGCTGTTGAGTGGGTGTGTGCCTGCGATTGTGGACTTTGGGAGGAGGGCTTACAGACACACTGGAAGAGGACACAGAGGACGTGTGAATGGTAGTGGGGGTGGTGATTGCACGTGAGTGGTGTGTAGTGATGGGCGTGCTGGTGATGGAGGCAGTGGCTGATGATGTAGTGCATGCAGGTGCGATTGAAGACGAGACTGGGAGGGAGGTGTAGGACGTGGAGGAGGGGGACACAGTGGAGGAAGTGGATGTTGGTATGTGTGTATGGGTATGGTGATTGTGTAAGTGCCTGTGGGATGTGTGGTACTTATGTTTGCCTGAGCCACTTTAGTGTGTTGATGTGTGTGCATGCTGGTCTGATGGTGTGCTTGGGATAGGCTGAGGTAGAGGGGATTGGGTCTGGGTAGTGGAAGTTGGAGGGGGGAGGCTGGACACAGGGACAATGGCTGCCATCACTGCTGAGGCCAGAGCCTGAAATTCTCTCTGTTGGGCCGCCATGCCAGAATGAATGCCCTCCAGGTATGCATTTGTTTGCTGCAAATGCCTCTCGACGCCCTGGATGGCATTCAGTATGGTTGACTGCCCAACAGAGAGGGATCTCAGGAGCTCCTCACTGAGGACAGCAGGGCTGACTGGGGCAGGGCCTGAGGTGCCTGGGGCGAAGGAGATGCCCACCCTCCTGGGTGAGCGGGCACGGGAAACACGCTGAGGGGCTGCTGGGAGGGTGGTGCTAGTAGGGGGGTGGCGGCTGTACCTGTTGTTGGGGTGGGCACAGAGGTCTCTGCCACTGCCAGGGAGCTTCCATCAGAGAAGGAGTTGCTGTCGCTGGTGTCGCCTCCAGTACCCGTCGTGGAGCTCCCCTCGCCCTCTGTCCCACTGGTGCCTTCACCCTCCGTGGATTCACCCTGCAGGGCCATGTGGGATGCAGCTCCCTCCGTCGCCGGTGCCTCTGCTCCTCCGCCAGATGATGCTAATGCACACAAGGACAGGGTGACAAAACAAGAAGGGGGGGGGACAGAAAACACACATGGTCAATGCCAGCAACACCACTACCGTTGGCAGACACAACAAACAGGGAGCAGCCCTATGCACTAGGCCATGCACTAGCAGTTAGTAGGAAATTCACCAGGCCATGGGGTACAATGCCTAACACCATTTGCTGCACACCCGGAACCCACAGGAGCCTGCCCAGTTGTAGATGGCCACTAAAAATATTGGGGTTGGAGTGCCTCAGAGCCTGCTTAACAAGGGACCTACCCTACCAAGTTCGCCCTGGCCTAGGGGAACCCACAGCCCACATCCCCCACCCAGAAACATCGTAAAGTGCACAGAGTCAGCTTAATGACACTGTACTCACCCCCTTGTGGCTGCTGTGATGGCCTCAAGCGCCCATCTAACTCCGGATACGCCACCGCCAGGATCCGGAATATCAGAGGGGTCATGGTGAGACGGGCACCCCTTCCACGTTGGGAGGCCAGCCCCAGCTGGGCCTCCACTGTCTTCTTGCTCCAGCGGCGCAGGTCCTCCCATCTCTTGCGGCAGTGGGTGCTTTGTCTATGATAGACCCCCAGGGTCCGCACTTCCTTGGTGATGGCACACCAAATACCCTTCCTCTGGTGGGTGCTGACGTAGAGGAAAGGTACTACTCACCCGTCTGGACCGTCATACTCATTGCCCACCAGTTCCCACCCCTGCCCTGACGCAGATACACTCACCATCCTCACATGCAGGCCTCAGCCCCCCCCCCCACATGTATCTTCCATCCACACCACTCCAAACAGGCATTGCCCACAGTGTACTCACTAGTTTGTCTGGAGAACCGTAGAGTAGCGTGTACTGGGGAGGACCCCATCCACCGGTTTGTCCATCCCAGACACTCAAGCCATTGTCGCTTCCAGACTCAGGTCACAGCAGCACTTGCACTGTAGGTCCTCTCCTGTTGAAGGTCAGGTATCAAGTGAGTGAACATACAGAAAATGGCGGTCACGTCCACGGCGGTGCGTACCGTCACCACCGGCGTACATCGTCATTGGCTCCTGGAACCCATAGGGCCCAATGGTAACCAATGCTGAATTGCGCGGCAGTCTTTGACCGCCTACAGCGACGCTGCACAACGCCAGAGCAGTTACCTCATTTCCCCTTGTCCCTCCTCACAAGTCAGGCAGCCGCCATTTCAGGGGGGCACATGGCATGGCACCTAACTGCGTCACAGCACAATTTGGCAGATATACGGACAAACTACGCCACACATGGATTTACTCACATTACTGCAAACACACTTGTGCAACCTATGTGGTACATGACCCTCTGCTCACCATTCTCCTCCACAGGGCACATCCGCTGGGGCAGATGATGAGATGGCATCATCCTCCGGTGGACAAACCCCTGGTGGACCTGTCGACAATGGAAGACAGACACATCATTATCACCTACAGACTTGATCGTGCCACAATCCAAGACCTGTGTGCCCAATTGAAGCCAGGCCTGATGTCAGCTATCCGCCATCCCACAGGAATCCCCCCCTCTAGTGCAGGTCCTGACAGTGCTCCATTTCCTGGCAAGTGGCCATGGCATCTGGGATGTCTCAGCCAATGTTTTCTAACGTGTTGACCAGAGTGTTGTCTGCCCTGCTGAAACACATGCGCAGCTACATCGTGTTTCCCAAGGTGGAGGATTTGCCCAAAGTGAAAGCTGACTTTTATGCCCTGTGACATATCCCCAACATCATTGGTGCCATTGATGGTACACATGTGGCATTTGTGTCCCCCCTCAGAAATGAACAAGTGAACAGAAATCGAAAAAGCTACCATTCGATGAAAGTGCAGATGGTGTGTTTGACGGACCAGTACATCTCTCATGTGAATGCCAAGTATCCTGGCTCTGTGCATGATGCCTACATTTTGAGGAATAGCAGTATCCCTTATGTGATGGGCCAACTCCAGAGGCACCGTGTGTGGCTAATAGGTGAGACCAAGGTCCCCACACAGTATGAGTAGGTGTCTGGGTATGGGGTAGCCCCTAAGGGTTAGTGTGTGTCTAACAGTTATCCCTCGACATTTGCAGGTGACTCTGGTTACCCCAACCTCTCATGGCTACTGACCCCAGTGAGGAATACCAGCACAAGGGCAGAGGAACGCTACAATGAGGCACATGGGCAAACTAGGCGGATTATTAAGAGGGCGTTCGGCCTCCTGGAGGCCAGATTCCGGTGTCTCCATCTGACAGGAGGCTCCCTGTACTACTCACCCAAGAAGGTGTGCCAGATCATCGTTGCATGCTGTATGCTGCACAACCTGGCATTGAGACTCCAGGTGCCTTTTTTGCTGGAGGATGAGCCTGGTGATGGTCTGGTGGCAGCGGTGGAGATTGTGGAAAGTGAAGAAGAGGAGGCAGAGGAAGAAGATGTTTACAACCGAACAAACATCATCATGCAGTACTTCCAGTGACACACAGGTAAGAGACTGTAACTGCTCCTCACATTTCTGAATTCTGTAGGACATTGTATAAGTCAGCCTCTTCACCTCTGTCTATGGACACTGACAGTTCACTTTGGCTTTCAATTTTTCAGATCGGGTACCTCATTCTGCCTTCTGCTGTATGTACTGCTGCCCAACAACTGTCATACATTGGTATGAGCAAATTAACATTTACATTAATATTTATTGGTGGTGTCGTAATAATACATTTGTAAAAGATCAGACTGACTCCAGATTGGTTTGTGATTCAAGGGTGTTTATTTAGGGGCTAATGTGTATAGGAGTATGTGGAAGGGGCTGGGGTGATGGTGGAGGAAGGTCCATAATAGAGTCCGGTCTCTTGGTATCACAGGTGCATTGTCCAATGGGGCATAGCAAGGGGAGTAATGGCAGTTCAAGGTGGACAGGGTGACATAGTGGGACAGAAGGGTGACAATCAGGAGGGTCCTATTTCCTGGCGGGGGTCTTGGCAATGTTCTCTGCCTGGATCGCAGGGACCGTTTGCAGGGTGGTTCTCCTTCTGCAGGGGGTGGGGTGCTGGTGGGCTGCTGTTCCTGTGGGGGGGCCTCATGTCCAATAGTGCCGGCAGAGGTAGAGGCCTGTTCCACGATTTGGCTAGTTTCAGGGGCCCTTTGTTGTGCCACTGCCTCCCTCATGGTCTTGCCTATGTCAGCCAGCACCCCTGCTATGGTGACCATGATGGTGTAGATGTTGGTGAGGTCCTCCCTGATCCCCATGTATTGTCCCTCCTGCAGCCGCTGGGTCTCCTGAAACTTGGCCAGTACCATGCCCATGGTCTCCTGGGAATGGTGGTATGCTCCCATGATGTTTGATAGTCCCTCGTGGAGGGCCGGTTCCCTGGGCCTGTCCTCCCCCTGTCGCACAGCAGTCCTCCCAGCTTCCCTCTTGTCCTGTGCCTCCGTCCCCTGAACCGTGTGCCCACTGCCACTGACCCAGGTCCCTGATTGTCCTGTGTTAGTGGGGTTGCCTGGGTTCACTGTAGCGGTGGACACACTGCTAACTGATGTGTCCTGGGGACAGTGGCATGGGCCCGCTGGGTGGGTGCTGTGGTGCTGTTTCCTGAGGGGGGAGGTTCGATGGTGGCTTGGGACTGTGGCAGGGGAACCGACTGTCCAGAGGTCCCTGATGGGCCAGGCTGGTCATCTTGATCCAGACGTGCAGAGATGCTGTTGTCACTGTTGGCCTCTTCTGTGGGGGGACTGGATGTGGCTGGTGCCTCCTGTCCGGGATGGGTAGGGGTCCTGTTGGGGTGTAAATGCATTGTTATTTTATCTGTGTGTGCCATCTTGTGCCCTGGGTGAGTCTCTCTATTGGACATGCTTTGGCGATGGGAGTCCATGCATGTCTGTGATGGGTGTCCATGCATTGTTGTTGCATGCAGGGCTTGGTTGTGGGAGTGGTGGGGCGTGATGGTGTGTGTGGGAGATGGTGGAGTCATGGGAGTGAGGGTGAGGGTGGGAGTATGTGATGGCATGCAGGTAGGGTGGGGGGATATAATAGTAAAGATATGACTTACCAGAGTCCAGTCCTCCTGCTACTCCTGCAAGGCCCTCAGGATGCATTATTGCCAAGACTTGCTCCTCCTATGTTGTTAGTTGTGGGGGAGGAGGTGGGGGTCCACCGCCAGTCCTCTATACGGCTACCTGGTGTCTGGATACCACGGAACGCACCTTCCCCCGTAGGTTGTTCTACCTCTTCCTGATGTCATCCCTTGTTCTTGGATGCTGTCCCACTGAGTTGACCCTGTCACCAATTCTCCGCCATAGCTCCATCTTCCTTGCAATGGACGTCTGCTGCACCTGTGATCCGAATAGCAGTGGCTCTACCCGGATGATCTCCTCCATCAATGACCCTGAGCTCCTCCTCAGAAAACCTGGGGTGTCTTTGAGGTGCCATGATGTGGTGTGAGTTATGTGTGAGGTGATGGTTGATGTGATGTGTGGGGTGATGTGTTGAGGTGTGTGGTGTGATGTGCATGGATGGTGTATGAGTGATGGTGTTGTGTGCCTCTGGATGCTGGTGCGGTCTTTGTTTTTATCTCTCTCTGCTTCTTCAAAACTTTTCGGTGTAAGGGGTTGTGGGTAATGTGGGTGTGTGTTTTATAGTGCTGTGGGTATGTGGGTGTGGTGCATGTATGTGTGTCAGGTGTGTGTAGTTTGAATTGTCCAATGTGGTGTAGTTTTGTAAGTGCGTGTGTATTTTGAGCGCAGCAGTGTGTACCGCCAATGGATTACTGCGGTTGAATGACCGCCGCGTTGATTCGTGGGTCGTGATACTGTGGACGTATTCCTGTTGGCGTAACGGTGTGGGTTTTGCTATCGCCAGTTTATCACTGACCTTTGGTGTGGCAGACTTGTGTGGGTGTCTGTATAGTGGTGGAATTCTCAGTGTGGGTCATAATACCCGTTGCGGATTTCTGCCGCGGACACAGTATGTTGGCGTCCATCGGCACGGCGGTCAGTGGGATTTTCCGCCAGGGTTGTAATGAGGGCCTATGCGTTTAGCAGTATCATATGGTTATGACCTCTGAGAATAAGCTTAGTTGGACACCTAGAAACGAAGTTATTGCTCCCCAAAGGTATTTCCTGTGGGTGCTGCTGACCTTCAGAGTACTGTCTCCAAAAAGTTGCAAAATCTTTCCTAAAGGAATGGAGGAGAGTTTGAACATTCTAGCAAAGCTTCCTACAAGTTCAAGTAAAGGAGGAAAACGTTTTCCACAAGTTTTTTAACCCAGCTCAGGAGCCTCTTTTCCACAAGGAGCCATGGACCTCAATTTGGCAAATCTGTCCACAAACAAGAGGGGTGATCTGAGGGCATTCTGTGAGGTGAAAAACATCATCTTGGGAGCTAAAGCCAAGACATCTGCTTTGATTAAGACCCAGAGAGCTTGGTAGGAGGTTCAAAGGGCACCTTAACGCTTAAGGAAAGAATTACCCAAAGGCAGTAGGGAGGAACAAGAGGTGAAGGACAAACACAGACTGTTGAGTGGAGCAAGTGAGGCATGCAGAATACTACCACCTCAGCCCCCTTGGAGGGTCCCCAGGGTGTAAAGCCTGGCTGGCTCTGAACACAGCCAGAGACCCATACAGGAGATCATGGCAGCCCTGGACTTGGAGGAGATGGCCATAGCGATTGCTGAGAGAAGGTTGGCCCTAGGGAAAAGAAAGGCTAGGTGCTGGGTTCGGAGCACAAAGAAGATGGTGACAGCAGATCTGGGGGTGCTAATGGGGTGTCCAGGGGCATAGCTTCTGGGGTGTTTGGGGTCTTACACCCTCCTAATACATTTCTTTTATGGTAAATAGTTGGGTACAGGTGCTTTGAATTGGGTATAGGGAGATGTCTGTCAGATGTCACTACAACTTTTGACACACAGACAAAAGCTCACACACATTCTCCCTTTCTCTATTTTGAAAGCATTAAAAAAATGTTAGAAAGTTTGAAAAACATTGTGTTTTCCCTCACTTAGTACTCACTTATAACTTCGTACCTACCAATCAGCATTCCTTGTCCTATCTACTGCCCCTTAAGCCCCTCTCATGCACCCTGCTACACTATACTACTGATGAAGCTACGCCCCTGAGTGTGCCCTGGTGTAAGGTTGCCCAAATGGGTTGTTCCTAGTTATGGGTCCATGGGATGCCATTGACAAGTGTCCCACATGAAGACAGCCCTCGTTGAACTTTTTGGGATAACTCATAAAGAGTATAGGCACAAGCTTAGTTCCCTTCACAAAAGCACTGCATAAACATGTAAGACTTCATTAGACCTCAGTTAAGGCACTGGATAGGTGAATTTAATGCAAAAACGTCAATGCATTTGAATGGCTCTACTGTCTACTGGTTAAGGAGCACATTTTAACAAATTGTCATTCAGAGAAGTTACACCAGCAGCTGGGAGACTTTAAGCTGTCTAGCCCCAGGGAACTGGGCTGGATGGCTGATTAGTGGGTAACAACCAGAGTCCTCAAGAAGTCCCTGAATATTGCCCAGAAGAAAAGTGGTCAGGCCGACTCTCAGTGAAAAGAGGAGGGAAAGGATAAAAAGAAGGATAGTCATGAAGAGTACCCAAAAGTGGCTCAAGGGGGAGGTCCTGAACCATATCCCATTCAAAGGGGAAAGGGTACCAGGTAAAGACGGTTGACCCCTTGAAGGCCTGGGTGTGTTTTGACTGTAACAATTGAGAGCACAAAAGAAGGGATGCAATGTGCACCAGAAAGGCACCCACTTGTGAACAGTACAAATGCTTGGCTGGTGTAGGGATTGGATGGGAAGTTGCCTCTAGAAATCCCAAAGCAAATGGCCCACTGGCCTCATAGCATGGAGAAGTATAGGCAGTGGCCAAAAATCAATGGGGTGAAGGCAAAGGCTATGAGTGATACAGGAGTCACTATAACCATGGTCATGGCTAAACTGGTTTCCCCAGACCATATCCTACCAGAAGAGGTGCACAAGATTGTCAATGGTGACAATGTCACTAAGTCACACCCTATGGCTGTGGTTGACTTTGTGTGGGGAGGAGGCACTGGCCCAAAGAAGGGAGCAGTGTCCCCTGCTATCCCAGGGTAGTATTTGCTGGGCAAGGAATTAAAAGCTTTAGGTTGAGCAGACGTAGAGAGGAAGACACATGCAGCCATGCAGCCATGTTTGGTCTTTCTGAATGGGTGAAAGAGTTGAGAGAGGTTCAAGGGATCCTGGAACCTGAACCGATGGCCCAGGTCCCTAAAGAGAAGAGTAGGGGCAGAAAGGCTAGAAGTCTAGCCTCCAAAGGTCCACTCACCCAGAAAGAGCCAAACCCTTAGGAGGAAGACATGGTGCCTGAAGATGAACTGCCTCCTGGAAACCTGCCAGACCTAGCAGAACTCCAAAAAGAAGGGGTCCCTCGAGGGAGGACCTGAGTAATGAACAGAGGACCTGTCCCACTCTAGAAACCTGTGACGGCTGACAAACAGGCACAATGAGATGCCAGTGGTACCCATAAGGTATACTGGGAGCAGGGGCTCCTGTACATTGAACCAAGGGACCCCAAACCAGGTGCATCCAGGAGACTGGTGGTCCCTCAACAATACAGAGAGCTTCTCCTTCACCTGGCCCACAATATCCCCTTGGCAGGGCACTTGGGAAAGACCACGACCTGGGAAAGGTGGGTCAACTACTTCTACTGACTCCAGATGTCTGAGAAGGTCAATGAGTTGTATTGCTCCTGTGAGACCAGCCAAGCAAGTGCCAAGGTACAAGGCAAGCCAAAGGCTCCCCTGATTCTACCATTACCAGTGGTGGGGACACCCTTTGAGAGGGCGGGGATAGATATTGTTAGTCCCTTACACCCACTCACAGGCATGGTCCACTACCACTAGGTTTCCTCAGGTAATTTCCCTTAGCACAGTCACTGCCCCTGCAGTGGCTACAGCCCTCCTTTGAGTCTTCACCAGGGTTAGGTTCCTTAAGGAGGTCATTTCAGATAGGGGCACAAATTCATGTCCATCTATCTTAAGGCAATGTGGGAAAAATGCGGTGTGACTTGCAAGTTTCCCGCCCCATATCATGCCCAAGGAAATGGTTTAGTTGAGAGATTCAACAAAACCATAAATGGTAAAATCATGGGTTTACCTGACAAACTCTGGAGGAGATTGGACATTCTCCTCCCATGCCCGTTGTTTGCCTACAGAAATGTCTCTCAAAAAGGAGTTGGCTTCAGTCCCTTTCAGCTACTCTAAGGACAAACTGTGAGAAGGCCCCTCAGCTTGGGTAAGGAGAGGTAGTAAAGACCCCTGAAAGGACCTATGCAGGACATAGGGGGTCATTCTGACTTTGGCGGGCGGCGGAGGCCGCCCGCCAAAGTCCCGCCATCAGAATACCGCTGCGCGGTCAAAAGACCGCCGCGGTAATTCTGAATTTCCTGCTGGGCTGGCGGGCGACCGCCAGAAGGCCGCCCGCCAGCCCAGCGGGAAACCCCCTTCCATGAGGATGCCGGCTCCGAATGGAGCCGGCGGAGTGGAAGGGATGCGACGGGTGCAGTTGCACCCGTCGCGATTTTCAGTGTCTGCTTGGCAGACACTGAAAATCTTGGTGGGGCCCTGTTAGGGGGCCCCTGCAATGCCCATGCCATTGGCATGGGCACTGCAGGGGCCCCCAGGGGCCCCACGACACCCGTTACCGCCAGCCAGGTTCTGGCGGTCAAAACCGCCAGAGCCAGGCTGGCGGTAAGGGGGTCGGAATCCTAGCGAGATGCCTGCAGCGCCGCCATGGAGGATTCCCTAGGGCGGCGGTAAACCGGCGGGACACCGCCGGTTTCCCGTTTCTGACCGCGGCTGTACCGCCGCGGTCAGAATGCCCAAGGATGCACCGCCAGCCTGTTGGCGGTGCATCCGCGGTCCCCGGCCCTGGCGGTTTTTACCGCCAGGGTCGGAATGACCCCCATAGTGTACTAAGTGCTTGGCCTTCGCTTCAAAATGGTTGAGTACATGAAGAAGACAAACAAAACTTTAGTGGCTAGCCAGGAGTTTGTCATGCACTGGTATGACCAAAGGTTCTCTATGGTGGAATGCCAGCCAGGACAATTGGTGTGGGTCTTAGAGCCTGCAGCACCCAGGGCCTTAAAGTACAAGTGGACTGGGCCCTATCTTAGAGAAGGAAGAGGAAGTCATCTACTTATTGAACTTGGGTACTCCCAGGAACCCCCACAGGATGATCCTGTAACGCCGCGCTCAGATGCGGCGTCTCTTTCTGTCCTCGCGGATGGAACGCGCTACCGATACTCGGAGCGCAGTTCCCCGCGTTTTTTGACTACACATTCTGGGAAGCATATATTTCGCTCCCGGTCACGCTACACTTACCTGTAGCCCTTTTTTCTTCTTTTTTGTTGTTGGTGGGTTTGTCTGGTCTTTTTACTTGTCTCTGTCCATGTTATGTCCATCTTGTCTTCTTCGTGTTTTTGTCCCAGCATGCTCTGTTTTTCTTTTATACTACTTTCTTTTTCCTATACTGGTCTATGGGCTCTTCCCAATTCAAGATGGTGTTCTTTCCTTTTCCTGTGATGTCACTTCCCTTTTCTCAGTATATAAGTCAGTCAGTCTTGTTCCACCTTGCGTTGCAAACACTTCCTTCTGGTTGTGCTGTTCGCTCCTGTTCTTTGTTCCTGCTTTTTGCCTTGGGAGATTTTTTGCCTGTTCTTTGTTCCTGCTTTTTGCCTTGGGAGATTTTTGCCTGTTCTTTGTTCCTGCTTTTTGCCTTGGGAGTATTTTGCCTATTTTTGTTTCCTGTTGTTTAGTCCTGTTTTTTCTTGTTTTTCTTCAGGAGTTCCTGTTTGAGGTTTTTTCCCCAGTGTTGGGGTTTTTTCCCTCTGGGACTCCTTCTGGAGGGTACGATCTGCTTTGGCGTAGCCTGTCAAGCGGCACCGTGGCTACTAGAAGGGGTCGCCCTTATCTGGGAGTATCCAGAACCTGTAGAAGACTTGGGGGGTCATTCTGACCCCGGCGGGCGGCGGGCGCCGCCCGCCAGGCGGAGACCGCCAAAAGACCGTACCGCGGTCAAATGACCGCGGCGGTCATTTTGACTTTCCCGCTGGGCAGGCGGGCGACCGCCAAAAGGCCGTCCGCCCGCCCAGCGGGAAAGCCCCAGCAACGATGAAGCCGGCTCCGAATGGAGCCGGCGGTGTTGCTGGTGTGCGACGGGTGCAGTGGCACCCGTCGCGCTTTTCAGTGTCTGCTTTGCAGACACTGAACATCTTAATGGGGCCCTGTTAGGGGGCCCCTGCAGTGCCCATGCCAGTGCCACGACACCCGTTCCCGCCAGGAAGACTGCGGTGTAAACTGCAAGGAACAGGCCTGCGGGAAGGGGGTCGGAATCCCCATGGCGGCGCTGCTTGCAGCGCCGCCGTGGAGGATTCCCTGGGGCAGGGGAAAACCGGTGGGAAACTGCCGGTTTCCCTTTTCTGACCGCGGCTTTACCGCCGCGGTCAGAATTGCCCCTGAAGCACCGCCAGCCTGTTGGCGGTGCTTCCTCCGTCCCCGGCCCTGGCGGTCCATGACCGCCAGGGTCGGAATGACCCCCTTGGTGTATTCGCCAACCCGGTATCCAGAGGTGAGAAGTTCAGCGCAGTACGTAACAGATCCACGTAAGTAGGTTCAAGCTACACCATGAGAGGGCAGGCATCACCATGTTGGTGGTAACAGATTGAGGCAAGGAAGAAGAGAGTGACCCTCTCCCAGACCTTCTATCTACTTATAACCAAGAGAGAACTGTGGAGGGAGTAGTTCTCTCACTCACACAGACAGACCAGCAACAAAAGGAATGCTATCGCTTGCTGTTCTGACAACTTGGTGTACCCATGATGTGGACACCATTGACAGCTTGCCTGTTATGAGTAAACTTTAAAGATTTTCTGACCAGGACAAGGCCAGCATCATGCCGAAGTTGCAAGATTTGTGGAGCGGGGGGTGATTGAGCCCTCTAATAGTCCATGGGACGGCTCTGTGGTACTGGTGCCCAAGGCCAATCCCAAAGGGGGGAAACCTGAAATGAGGCTCTGTGTGGGTACAGGGGCCTCAATGCAATCACTACGACAAATGCCCACCCCATTCCAAGAACTGCTGAGCTTATTGACAGGTTTGGGGCATCTAGGTATCTGACCAACTATGACCTGACATCAGGTTCTTGGACTATTGCCCTCACTCCAGGAGCCAATGAGAAGCCTTCCTTCTTCACCCCTGAAGGCCACATTCAATTTAAGGTGATGCCACCTTCCAGAGGTTGGTGAATCGTGGAATGCAGGACTGGGGATTTTCAGTACAGCTTAACTTGATGAAATAGCTGAAATTTCCTCCACCTGGGAGGCTTGCCTGGTCTACTCAAGGAAATGCTTCAGGCCCTGCAGCAGGCAGGCCTCACTATCAAGGCAAGTAAGTACCAGATAGTGCAAGGCTTTGTTGTGTACCTGGGCCACCAAATTAGTGGAGGCCATGTATAATCTCTCCAGACCAAGATCCAGACCATTCTGGCTTGTGACCCTCTTAAGACTCAAACCCAGGCCAAGGCCTTCATCGGCCTTACTGGATACTACAGGAGATATGTAAAGGGTTATGGTACCCATAGCGGCACCACTAGCTGACTTGACCTCCAAGAAGCAGCCCAGAAATGTCATCTGCACTGAACAGTGTCCGAAGGCCTTTGACACTCTCAAGAAAGCACTGTGCTCATCACCTGTCTTGAAGGCCCGTGACTTCAGCAAAGAGATTATTCTCCAGACTGATGCCTCATGTAAGGAAATGCCTCTTTTTAGTATAGTCACCCCCAGGTTTTTCGACTGAAGATGCTTTTTTTTTTTGTCTGAGCGTGTACTAAGGCCTACTAACCAGACCTCTGTGCCAGTGTCCTGACTCGAAAGTGTATGTCGAATTGACTGTACCCAACTAGAAATGGCTAACTTACCTGTAAATCCCTAGTAGATGGTATCCTGGTACCCAGGGCATGTAAGAGGGGTACCCCAGGGCTTGCAGCAATGATTGTGCCACCCTAGAGGACCCCCAAGTAAAACGGGTCTTCCAGCCCGCTACTGCGGACTGGTAGAGCAGTTGTGCAGTGCTTGCCCGACTTTGTCATTGAGAGCAATGGCAAAGCTAAACATGTGTGTAAGTCACCTCCTCTGGCAGGCTCCAAACTCCTAAAAGCAGGGTGCAACATATCACACAGACAGGACATGTACTTCATGCCCTGACAGTAAAACATTAAAAACTACAATTTTTAATGTGGGAAGACTTGTTCGCCCAATAGGCAAGTACAGGGTGACTCTTCAGATGTGCTGACTCCTGAATGGTGCAACCATAGCTGGCACTCAAAGGTATCAAACAACTTGTTACATTAAGCCTCATTTGTACATTAGGTCGAAATTGATGTAACTTATTGTGGTGTGCAGCTTTAGCAAAGCTGCCACTTTGTTGCCTTTAAAATTCCTGTGCCTTCCCGGGCACACATGGATCCTATTCCACCAGACAGCTTTCTGCCCTCCTGGACAGACATCCCAACTCCTCAGGAAGGAAAACAATGAGAGATTGCAGGCCAAAGAGGTGTCACCTATTTCCTGAAGGAAGCCACTTGGGTGTTAGCCCCAAAAGGCAGCCTTCAAAGGTGAAGCCGTCTTTGAAGGGCAGATGTGTAACACCAAAGAGGAGGACTGCCCCACTGTTGTGGTAGATAGGCTGGCACGGGGAGCACAGAGGGGAAACCAGTGGCAGAACGGTTTCCCCAGAGGTGTGTAGTCACACCCCAGGGTGGGTTAGTGAGCTCTGAACACAGAGGGGTCTTGCCATCTTGGGAGTGGGCAGAATGGAGCATCCTGAGATAGCCAGATGCCACACTCCACGGGAAGTGGTCACCAGGTGGGAAGTAACCTGGTAGCCTACTGGCCATCAATCGCATCCTGCCCTGAGGCTAATTTCCGAGCATAGATGAGGAACCATTGGCACCAAGACCTCAGATCTCAACCTACTTGGACAAAAGACCAAAGAAGGACTGCCATGCTGACCAGCAAAGAGAAGCTGCACTGTTGAAGCCTGCACCTGCTGTACTTGGTGACTAGTGAAGAGATGGACTGTGTCTGCAGTGTTCTCCTCATGTAGAAGCTGTCGCCAGAGCCCAGTCAAGCCAAGAGACTCCAAGGGTCAGCCGACTGGCCTCTTGTTCTCAGCACAGGAACACAACAGCTGAAGAAGACTGCTGTAGCAAGTTGGTAGCCCAAAGTCTTCAGTTCACTACCACTGCCACTGTGAGGCACTAAGACCCAATGTACAGAGTTGCATCTGAGTTCGCTGAACCCAGGAGTTCTGATGGAGAGTTGCTGGGACCCTTAGAAGGCAAGTTAATGGCTCAGGAAGCATTGACCTGTGATCGCAAAACAAGGCAACTGGTATTCCAGTGGTGACTGGACTTTGGCTTGACCAGAGAAGACCTCGTAGGAAGTAGTCCGTGCAACCAGGACTCCCTCACCATTTTCAATGACTGACAAATACACTGCACCCCAGCATCCTTGGAGCACCTTCAGCATCCTTCATCCCTTGCATCAGGACCACTCCATAGGAATCTATTGTAATGTGGATAAAGGACCTAAAGCTGCTGGGGGACTGCTTTTTCTGTGACGGTAACTGATCTTGAGGACTTTGCTGGTCCCCATGACTAGCTCCCTCCCAGAATTTTAATTGTTCAATTTGTAGACTTCTTCAAGGCTTGTTTGCGGTTGCGTTAAATTGATTTGATTTATTATTGCTTGTAAAATATATGGGCCTCATTACGACTTTGGTGAAGGGGATTACTCTGTCCCAAATGTGATGGATATCCCGCTTGCCGTATTACGAGTTCCATAGGACATAATGGACTCGTAATTCAGCGGGCGGGATATCTGTCACATTTGGGACGGAGTAATCCCGTCCGGTGAAGTCACAATCAGGCCCTATATCTCCAGACCCTTCACAGGGAACTTTTTAGTTCTAGTATCTAAATTCTTATAAAAACAATATAGTCAAATTTTTTATAATTGGTGTCAGATGTCTTGAGTGTTGTGTTGATTTCTTCTCAAATTGTTTTTTGTGCTGTTTAAATGCTTTACACTTGTTCTTCTGTGTCAGCCTTGCTGCTCAGTGCCACAGCTACCCAGGATAGAGCTGAGGGTTTGGTAAGTGTATTACTCCGTGAGGTTGCACTACATATAATACATCCCATTTCGTCACAGCACGGATAGGGGATGGTTGGATGTCATACGATAAAGCGCCTGAAGAGCAAATAGCTTAATGTTATTGGTGCCACGTAGTGAAATGTTTTTCCACATGGGGTTTATACACGTTAGTGGGATGGACATGAGTAAGAGTAGTTTGGAAACTTTTGTTTTTTTACCCTTTGAGTGCTCTGGTGGTGCCAGGTGCCGGGACACCTACAGATTTTTTAGTTCTTAAGAATGGCATCCAAATCCTCACTAAATCAAAAACAAATTGCTGCCGTCTCTCAGTCATAAAAAACCTCAGTAAGTAATTTGCAGATTGTAGCAAAAAAAGTTACTTCTGCTGCAGTAGAAGGTCCTTTGGAAAGATTAACTAGTGATCTTTCTGTTGCTTATTTCTGTGTTTGGGTGTTAGGCTGGTACTAATGAGGTGAAACCTTAATTACCCAGAGAGTGTTAGCACGTGTAAAAGGAACAAAAATTAAGAGCTATGCTGCCTAATTTGCCATTCGGTCCTCCCCTGCTTCACAATTCCAGTGGGTGTGCCTATAACTAATGAAATAACAAACAAAGCTTGGTTGTAGTCCATGTTGCTCAAACAACCAATAGACTCTTTCCTACTAAGATTGAGCTTTTTAACATTTAACAAATGAGGAACGCAGGCTGGACACGTTGCACCAGTTTTCTGGAATGCAAACTGGTAGATGCCGTTCAATGAGTAATCGTACGCACATTTCATTTGTTTCAGCATTTAGTTATGGATTCTGTAGTAATATGGGTTGGATTCCTCTCTCTAAGAATAGACATACCTCATGTAATAAGGAGGTGAGTAGCAAAAGTCTGACATGAGGTAGTGAAGATTTCCGGTAACTAATCAATTCTGTTTCAAAAGATGTTCCTCCTAGGAAGAACTGAACCTACCTACAGTAGGGCTTCTCCCTAAAAGTACCTCGCCTTGTCTTGTTTTAGCTGTGCATGCGTATTCAACTGTGTTTCAGGTGATTGCTAGGGTATTTGGAAACTCTCCCACACCCAGAAATCATATACTACTGACCACATGGCTTCCTGATGAACAGGTTAGAATCACAGAAGTTGCACGGCCCCCCACCCAGCACCATAAACAGATTACTTACTTACGAAGATCTGTTTGTGCCCCCACACAGGGCCCCGACATTTTCCACCTGCTAAAAAAACGATTTTCCTGCAATTTACCCAAGAAGAGTGGGAAGGTGTGCGATCTTGGCGGCTACTTTACAGAGACCAGCTGTGGCGTCCGGTGCACGCTGTAATCTGCCTCGCATTCCAAGTGAGTGAAAGAAAGCATTAGCGTCTGCGGTGCCGACCTTACACTGAAGCCTCAGTATGAATGAAAGCACATTCCTCCCGCTTCCCCTCGCACATCTACAGGCGCGCATTATCTGGTGATCACAGGCCGCTCTATCGTTACTTCCCTACATCTGCGGGTAACCCTTTCGCTGCTAACCAACTCCCCTTGGTGCAGCGAATCAAAGGGAAAGGCATCGGTGTATAGTCTGGCGCGGGAGACAGTACTTCCTGGGCATGCTGGGATCCTAGTCCCGCCCTCAAGCACAGCCATTTAAGAGCCGCAGGTGGAGGAGGCCGAACTCTATCTAAAGCCAAAAGATACCAAATCTTTCAACAAGAAATGAAAACATGATTTGCTACAGTGTCCTTCTCTTGTTCTCTCATCTGACAGTTGCAGATTTCTACAAACACAGATGGATTGTCGTTTATTGATCAATTCTTTTTTATTAAAGCCTCCGCAACTTGCAAAGTAACACAGTTTCTTGTCTACAACCCTGAGGCCGGCAGGCAGGGTTGCAGAGGAAGTTTCAAGGAATTAAGACAGCAACAAAAAAAGAAAAAAAATAACAACCCCCCCACTCCCTGAGTCCTTCATGTGTGAAATCTAGGTGATCTGTAAGGATAACTCTTTTAGGCAAATAGTAGCTAACGATAGTGCTGTCAACCATGTGGCTTAGGATGTGGTAGCAGTGGCTGCAGATGCGGATGGTGGGAATAGGCGAGCAATTTGAAATATTGGGGACAAATGAGCTGGTTAAATTCCAATGAAGGTATGTGTATGAATGGTTCCAGGCGCAGCCAGTCCTTTAGGGCGGAGGGGCCACCCCCCCCTTTTGCCCCTCATGAAGAGTGGCTGTCAGGCTGAACAAAAGTCAGCCTGACAGACACTCTTCATGTTCAGGTCAGGCAGCCAGGAACAGACATGCGCAATTTGCGCAGACTCCTGGCTGCCTGAGCTGAACTTTGCTTGGCTGAGGAGGTTACAGCTCCTATGGGCGTGACCTCCTCGGCTCAGAAAAGGTGCCTCGAGGCCCTTCCCTGGATGACGAGGAAAGCGTCACCAATTGACCTCGACCTGGGCGCTTCAGGTTTAAGCCCTGAAGCGCCCGGGGCGAGTGTCAATCAGTGACACTTTGTCACAGAGTGGGGTGGGGTCAGCAGTCTCACTGACCCCATCCTACTCTGTGAGGAGGCTGGGACTGCTGCCTTCCCTCATTGGCTGACCTAAGGTCAGCCAATGAGGGAAGGCAGCAGTCCCAACCCTCCTGGGACTTCCAAGGCTGAAGGTAAGTGTGTGTGTGTGTGTGATATTTTAAAATGTATGTTTGGTGTGTGCGTGTATGTTTGAATGTTATGAGTGTTGTTAATGGATGTGCGTGCGTGTGTGTGTGTGTGAAAGAATAAGTGCGTGTGTGATCTTTTAAAATGAATTTTTGGTGCGTGCGTGCATGTTTGTATGTTATGAATGTTGTTAATGGATGTGCGTGTGTGCGTGCGTGCGTGTGTGTGTGAAAGTATGAGTGTGTGTGTGCTTCCCGCCCGTCCCCCTCCCTCATAAAGCTGCCGGCCACCACTGAATGGTGCCCCGAGCTCAGCGTAGGTGTTGTGACACTGGTCACCCGATGCAAGAGTTTTTCCATCCCAAGAATGAACCATAATTTGTGGTGCCTGGTAGATTGCTTGGGGATCTCCTCAGTGCCCCATAAGGAAAGGATCACTTGGTGAGCGGCCCCTAGCAGTAAAGCCATTTGTTTCCCCTCGGAGGGAGCGAAGAGGGAAGGTAATAGATAAGGGAGCCCCAGAATAGTATAAACTGGAAACCGAGGGATCGTGGTGTCAAAGACGTGGTCATTAGCATCAAGGATACGGTCCCAGTAGTGTTGCAGCTTCTGGCACTGCCATAAGAGTTGCAGCAGGGTGCCACTGTTCCCACAGCTTCTCCAGCATTCTTTGGAATGGGATGAGCTCCAAGCCTGGAGTCGTGACAAGGGAAGGTACCAGTATGATACAATTTTGTAAGCTGTTTCAACACTCGCCATGTTGTGGGCGGAGTGATGGATTCTGTAATAAATGTCTGCCCACTCTTTGTCCAATAGCGTCCTACCCAGCTCCAGCTCTAGCCTGACCCACTATTTGGGACACTAAGATTCTCTGTCCCAGTAAAACGTACAACTCAGTGACAAGGCGTTTGTTGTCCTTTTTAAGGAGCACCCATTTTTCAAATGGTGTGAGTGGTCTCTCAGCATGTGGTTTCAGGGAGGGTTGCATCACCCAATGACGGACTTAGAGGTACTGCAAGCGGTCAGCTTCTGGCAACCCGTAGCCAGTCTTTAGTTGGTCGAATGGTAAGATCTCTTGGGGATCAAATAAACATCCACATGTTTGCATCCTCCTTCTTGCCAGTGGCGAAATTGATCTGTTTGCATTCCCTAGGTAAATTCTGGGTTGGAGAGGATTGGGGCCCTAGAGGATGGAAAGGAGGTTAAGTTTGCTTCAGTCGTGACAACATCCCATATTCGGAAATCCGAGCTAGTGCTAGGGAGGAGTAAAGTTCCCAAAGCCCAGTGTTTGCGGGGAGCCAGGGTTCCTCCCAGATATGGGTGCCCGCTACTGCTTGGTTCATAAAGCACCAATATTTCTCTGAGAGTGGGTGACTCTACTCCACTTAGTAGCGGAGCTGGGAGGCATGGAAATATCTCTGGAGAAAGCTGTAAGGACTGCAAAGTATAGCACAGGGCAGTCAATGGAAGGGCCTGGAAGAGGTATATAATGTGGGGGAGGATCATCATTTTAACAGCTGTTATTCTGCTCAGCCATTAAAGGCTAAGGTGGCGGCAAGAGTTCAGTTCAGCCAATGTTTGTGAGGTGACGGCTTTGTCGTTGGGGGAAAGATTATGCTAGCTTGATCGCCAAGGAGGGGATAGATTTGGGGGCCCATTTGAAAGGAAACATTGAGTGTAGTTTCTCTTCCTGGGATGGGGTCACTGAGAGATTTAAGATCTGGGATTTTTGCATGTTCACCTTGAGGCCAGACAGGTTTCCAAAACCATGGGGCTCTGTAACCAGGGATGGGAGAAATGGCATTGAGTTCAAGAAGGCTAGTATCACATCATCTGCATAGAGGATAATAAGGTGGCAATCCCCTCCAAATTTTATCCCAGAGACAGCCAGGTTGGTTAGGATCTTCTGGGCTAAGGGTTCCATGTACATGGCAAAAAAAAGGAGGAAAAGTGGGCAACCTGATGGGTTCCGTGCTGGATAGGAAAGGTTAGAGATGTCACCCCATTAACTTTTACTGAAGCTCTAGGAGTGCTGTGTACGCTACGGATCCTGTCCCTGAATCCTGCTCCCAAAACCAAAGCGCCCAAGGGTTGCGAAAAGGTAAGGCCAGTGGACTCTGTCAAATACCTTCTCAGTACAGATAGACAGGAGAGCTTCTTGTTGAGACCTATGTACCTTGTCCAATAGGTGTAGGAGTCATTTGGTGTTGTCTCCGCATTGACGAGTAGGGATGAAACCTGCTTGGTCTGGATCTATCAGTCTGGGCATTAGCGGATTAACTCGATGGGCCAGTATACTGGTGAAAAGTTTACCATCAATATTGAGGAGTGAGATCAGTCTGTAATACCCACAGAGAGCCAAATCTTTGTCAGGCTTCGGAATGATAGATGTAAAGGCATCTAGCAATGGACTCTGTAATGGAGCCAGTGTTCACAGCTATGGTTATCAGCTGCCGGAATCTCTACAAGTTTACCTCGTATTACCAATTTTAGTGCTTCCCAAAGTTAGGCAAAAAAGGTCATATTGCTATTGTCGTTATTGCTAAGGTAGTCAGTGATTACCGTGCAGAGAGATTCAATTGTGGATTGGGATTGGAGTAGGCTGTCTCGGAGGTGACAGGATGAGGTCTTATGCTGACTGGAGTTTATATGAGCTACGAAGGTCTGGGGCGCATGATCGAAAAGAGATCTAGGTGCAATGAAAGTGTCACGCACAAGGGTCTGAAGTTCTAGTATTGCCAAAGAAATGGTCATTACGGGCATAGGTTTTACGGGAAGCACAGTAAAAGGTGTAGTCTCATACATGAGGGTGGAGCAACCTCCAGACATCTTTGAGTCCACAGACATCTAGCCATTGGAGTACCTGAGTTGAAAAGACTCCAGCTTGGTCGGAGCATTGGCCCGATTGGTCCTGATCGTTGTCCATCACCAACTTTGGGTCATGCCCTGCTAGTATAGCAGCACCTGGTGAGAGGAAAATAGGGGCAAAATCTCAAAGATAAACCTTTCTTGGCACTTATTAGGTATGTGTTAGAAATTGGGTCTCTATTTGGCAGAGGTTTGCACCACGTCCAAGTAGGGACCGCAATCCTAGTATAGGTAAGTCACAAAACAACCTCAATTATCCTGTGCTCACTCTCTGGTAGCTTGGCACAGAGCAGGCAGGCTTAACTTAGAAGGCAATGTGTAAAGTATTTGTGCAATAACTCATACGATAACACAGTGAAAACACCACAAAAAGTACTCCACACAAGTTTAGGAAAATAGATAATATTTATCTAAATAAAATAAGACCAAAATGACAAAAATCTAATATGTACAAGGCAAGATGTCACTTTTTAAAGGTTCAAATGAGTCTCAATCCTTAAGAATCAGTAGTTGTATCCTTTTACCACAAAGTACCTGGGATGTATCAAAAATAATTACATAGACAGGCCACAGAGGAGGAGATGCGTCGAAAAGTAAAGCAATGCATCAATTTTTCCGGCGCAGCAAAGGCAATGCGTAGATTCTTTCCACGTTGCAAGGTGATGTGTCAGTTTCCAGGAGTGCATTCTTGGTTCCTTACTGTGATGAGGGGTATTTTGACTCTCAGGGACAATGCATGGAAAACCCAGAACGCGATGAGCAGAGGCAACAGGTGCTCATCAACCCGGTAGGTGATGTTGTGAATTTTCGGCCGCAGAGCAGGCGCTACGTCGATCCGGCAGGTGTTGTATCGAATTTTGCAGACGTTGCATCGATTGTCCGACACATTGGGTTTTCTTCTCTTTGGTGAAGTCTTTGATAGCCCTGGGACCTCAGAACAGGAAGCAAGCTCAATCCAAGCCCTTGGAGTGCACTTGAGGAGGAAGACAGAGTCTTTCCAGCAGAGTCAGGGTTCAGCAGGGCAACAAGCAGACCAGCAGTCCTTCTAGCAAAGCAGTCCAGATGAGTCCTTTAGGCATTCAGGCAGTCCCTCTGACAGTGTCCAGTTGTAGTTCCAGAAGTGCCTGATTTGGTGGGGTCACAGATGCAGTATATATAGCCAAAAGTGCCTTTGAAGTTAAGGAAACCTCAAAGAGTGGTTTTGAAGTGCATATGTTCCCCTTTCAACCCAGCCCTGTCTGCCAGAAGTCCTGTGAGGGGTGATCATTCCTTTTTGTGAGGGCAGGCAACTGGCCTTTGAAGTGTAAGAGAGAGCCGCTCCAACCTTCCTGCCCAGGGAAACCCATTTGTATGCAGATGCAGCTGAATGTCCTGTGTTTATGGCTGTCTGGGGGGAATGCACCAGGGGCACTTTCAACTGGCACAGACCAGACGTGGACTGGACACAGGCTGTAGGGCAGAGATGCCAGTAAGTGCAGAGAAATGGTTACCTTCTAAAAGTGCAAATTCTGAAATAGTAAGGTAGAATCAAACTTCACCAGTAAGTAGGGTTTCTTACTACCATTCCAACCATACCAAATATGACAATTCTATTCCTCTCAGATCAGAAATAACCACTTAAAAGTATATAAGGGAATCTCTAATACTGGCCTATGAGAGGAGCAGACTAATGAAAAATGACTTTGGGAGTTTTTCACTACCAGAACATGTAAAACCTATAAGTACATATCCTGCTTTTTACTTACATAGCCCCCTGCCCTATGGGTTAGTTAGGGCCTACCTTATGAGTGACTTATATGGAGGAAAAGGGGAGTTTAAGGCTTGGCAAGTAGTTTTAAATGCCAAGTCGAAGCACCAGAGAAACTGCACACACAGGCCTAGCAATGGCAGACCTGAGATATTGTTAAGGGGCTACTTATGTGGGTGGCACAATCAGTGCTGCAGGCCCTGGGTACATCTAGTGCGTTTTACTAGGGATGCAGGTAAAATATATATGCTATTTGAGTATGAGGCAATGTTACCATGTTTAGAGGAGAGAGAGCACAAGCACTTTAGCACTGGCCAACAGTGGTAAAATGCGCAGAGTCCTAAAACCAGCAAAAAGGAGATCAGATTAATGGGAGAGAAGCAGGCAAAAAGTTGGGCTGTCAGATCTAACAATATGTAAATGTTAGCCAAAGTAAAATGGAATGAGCCCACCCAGAGCCTGTAAGCAAGAAGCAGCCCCTTAACCTCATCTATCTTGAAGAGGATCTTGCTCCTGAACCTCCGAGAGAAAGGAATGCTACCCCCACACCCCTTTCATGGAGTTAGAGGACCAAAGCTGGTGGGGAAAACATCACAACTGTAGTCTCGGCATATCTTTGGGGAGTAGGTGTGTCTCCTGCAGAAGGCAGATATCACTACCAGTCCTAGTTCTAGGAAAGTCAAGATCGCAGCTCGTGATTGTCAGGTCCAGGTTTGTAATCAGTAACACACAAAGAGAGAAAGAGAGAGAGAGAGAGAGAGAGAGAGAGAGAGAGAGAAACGCTTCCCACCACACATCCTCCCTAAAAAGTCAATAATCACAAATTGTGTGGTGGCATAGAACTCAAAGTATGATGTTTCGTCTACTTCTGACAAGCAAAATTATTTGTCACGTCCATATATTGTCTCGGAATGTAGCACTAATCCAGCAACCAAAATATTTCTTTAATGGAAGAGGTGGTCTCACACACTAATAATGTAATGCTTCATCCTTGTCCATCTCTCCCCACCCTGGTAGGATAATACCACCAGGGCGGACTCAGCCTCTTGGTAAAACCTACACCAGAGGGAGTTCTTATATAAAACTACTGGATAAAGTCAGGGATCCAAATCTTGGTTAAAAATGCCTCCTGGACTACCGGCGACATTCACCTTTATTCGTGGTGTCCAAGTGTATGATTAAAAACACTGTAGGAGAGTATTAAGAATCTAATTATCTTAACTGTCTACTCAAGCCAACATGTTTCTGCCCACTCTATGAGCCTAGATTGGTCTGGGGCTTTTGAAGGGCCGTAGTTTTATATAGTGTGATCTTGGCACAAAGGCAGTAGAGTAATTTACTCATGCACCTGTTACATTGCACAAAATCAAATTCATTTTTAGTTTAGAGAAGGAAGATTAAGTGATTTGCCCAGAATCATAGGATATTGCACTGATGTCAGAACTCGAACCTGGTTGCCCTATTTCAGAGTCAGTTAAGGGCACCTACGCTCCCACTTAACAGCAATAATTGATATTTGACAGGAAAGGAGAACAGCAGAGACTAATTTACTCCTGATCCCATAGAGGGAAAGGAGGTACAAACAACCTGAGGAAGTTTCTTGAGGGTCCTCATCAGGTCCTCATCACCTAACTCTCCAGTCTTCCTATCCCAGTCCTCTGCAAAGTGCGTGCTAATAGGTTCCCATCTGCAGCTCCTTGAGGCCTGTGTCACACCAGGGAGGAGCCAGAGGGCAGGCGCACCGCATGCTGTGACAGAAGGAGCAGTCCATTGTCACTCTGCCTCTAACAATTAGCTAGCGTGACGGGTGTGACTGGTGACTTTTAAAAGTGGTGGGGTGTAAACGTTATTGACTGTGACAGAACAAGTGAGCCCAAATGACACAAAGAGAGTTAGTGGGGGAGAGTTTCTTTTGTCCCCAATGAACATTTTAAGATATAGAGTGCAAAACAATGTATTTTAAAGCTTTTTGGAGAAGAATTTGAATAAAAGGTAGTCGAAATATAGAATTTTACCCAAAATGTAAATTTCCAACTCTTAGGGCCTCAAGAATCTGATAACTTAACTATCTTAAATGATGTTCCACGGGGCAAAATGTGTCCATATATATTTTGCACTATCTTGGCTGCTAATTTAGTATAACAAAAGTAAGGAATTGGAATTGTTCTCAAACTTGTCCCCCTTTAATTAAGGGGAACAAAATGTATTTGTTGTGTTCTCTATTAGGAAATAAGTCAAAATAGTGTAAATCAGAGGTTTTTTTGCACTAGCACAAAAGTTGATATAATGTGGCTGATGCTACGACTGGAATCAAATCTGTTTGCGCCAAACGTTTTACACAAGAAGAAAAAAATGATCACATTATTTTTGCTTCATTTTCTGCACCTACGTTAACATTTACGAAAAACTGTCACGCTATAGTTTGTGACTAATCTACCAATCATATGTAGGAAACCTTCATATAGCTCTACTCTAATAAGTGTTATGTAGCAAAAGCGCCCACCAAAAACATTGTTGCCATGATGTGATTATAAATAAATCATTATGTAGAATGGAAACAATAGTGCGCACTGTTCCGCTGAGTTCTAAGATAAACCAAACTAGACTCTGGAGATCCGCATTTATTACTTATTGATACAACTACCTCAACAAGCACAAGCAGCAGCTAACGAGCTGTTTGATTTTAGATGACTTCATCGCAGACTTACCTTCCCATATAGTAAGTTTGTGTAATAAGTGATCTGCAGACCACGTGTGCAGCTCTTGGCTCTGTCTGCAAGGAAGAGTTGAATATTTATATCCTACGAATTAGTTGGTTTGAGTGGCACATATTTGCTCCTACTGAAACAGTACCAGCTAATGAACATAGTGCCTTAGTTCATGAGACAAGATGTAAGTGAAAAAATACATCTAACACAAATTGGATATGTTTAATGTTTGGCACAATGTGGTTGTGCATATCTTTAAGCATTACTATAAATATTTTCCCCTAGAACAAGATGGGATTTTTTGGGGGCACAAGTGAAAAGAGAATAGAATCAGAAACATTGTGAATATTGCATTTTTCGGCAAACCCAGACAAACAGCTCCTACATTGGAAAGTACACACATTATGCCGTTCACAATAACTGTATCACAATTTCAGTGTCAGGAAGTGCTGCGCGTCTCCTGCAGTTACAGGAAGAGTGTCCTCGAACCAGCAGAGGCAGACTGTAACTAAAGAGTGAAACAAACAGCCAGTGGCAATCCATGCTTTGGGGAACACAAGGTGGGTGTTATTTTAAACAAAAAAAGAAGGAAGCTTAGGTAGTACTCTGAGGTGTCCACTGAAGGTTAAAGTCTACAAGGACATACACAATGCTCTAGGTTGGCATCCATGTCAACATGTGTATAGTCCACAGTTAGATATCCCGGACTTGCTTAAAGCACATTCTTCACACCACATTAAGATTTCACTACCTCTAATAAAACTACGACCGAAACTATAATTTACAGTTTTTGGTCATTATCACAAAAAGGTGACAGACCCCCTTTCTCCATCTCAACCCAAACCCAACAGTCTTCCGTTGCCACCAGGCCAGTGTTCACAATTAACGGAAATAAATGGGGAACTGATCTTTCATTCTACTAACTAATACTCCATTTTTTAAAGAACTACATGCACCACTGGTCAAAAGGCAATAACAGTGAACTTCGATGTTGCTCCAGGAAAGTACTTCAGGGAGCAAGGACAGCCACATGTAGCAGGCATGTGCAAAGTGCTCAGCGGGCCTGTGGACAGGGTCATGGTAGACACACTTTGCTTTGCCTCATCCCTCCATATCCTTGTGGAGAGCTTTGCATTGTTTAAAGGGAAAGCAGATCCAACATGAGGATCAGAAGAAACATATTAAGTCGGTATGGCTTCAAACTAAAGCCCCACAGTGACTGGCTATGTGAAAGGGATCTTCACGCCCCTGCACTGCCTGTACGAAAGCACGCGGGGGTACCTCCCTCTTACAGAGCAGATTGATCCTACCCAAATGCTGCTGTTATGCTATGTATTTACTCAAATAGCACAAGAGTAGCACTTGGTTTGGCTGGCAGGTGCACCCACCGCTCCATTTGAGACCAGGTGGGTCTCAAGGCATCGTTTCAAAGTGCAGAAGGCTGAAGTACACGTCGGGCTGGTCGTATCAAAGAAACCGGTCAGTTCCACATGTGCACTTCACTTTACTACAGAGGACAGATAGCACTGCTGTCGCTCCACGTCAGTGTCGTGCCACGCCCACTAAGCAATGGCACGTCAGCCTGATTATCAGAACGGAATGAAACTAGAATGCAAATAAAAGTCTAAATAAATTAAATATGTTTTGTTTCTAGCGCGTGTAGTAGGATCAGGGGGTCAACGCCCATTACGCTCCTATAGACCAGCCGCCCATGTACGTCAGGCTCGTTATGTGTACGCAAAGGGCCTTTTACGTTGTGCGCTTGCAGTGGAGACCGGGGCGGCCCTGGTTGATTGGACTGCTTAGTGCACCAAAACAATGAGCGTGCCTGGAGAAGTGATCCACTGCTTCTGTCTATTCCTGCCAAGGAGTTTATTTTTCGAAGACAGCCAAAGGGCAGGGGATACACGAACTCTAGGAGATACCAACTATTAAACAATGCTGGAGTTCTTTTAGTTCTAGTGTGTAGTGGATCCAGTGGTGTAAATGGTGAAAAGTTATTCAGTGAGCAGAGGGATTAGGAGGATGACCGCAAGGAAGACGCGAAACAGGATGGGTGGAGTCAGTGCCTGCCAGCTTGCTTTTTAGGGGCGAGCGCAAAGCGCTCCGTCCCTCTTCTAATGTCTCCTTAGGGGGAAACATACAAGGCTACATGTTTTCCATATGGTTTACGGACTACTTTTTCTCTTTATTTTCCCTCTTTTAATCTCTCTTTAGGGGGATTTTAACCACGCCCATGTTACGTCAGTCACTTTCATTGGCTTGTGGGTTTGCCTTTTAAAATCTGCTTGTTTTCATTCGTGAAAGGCATGCATACATTATGCCTTTTCTGGTGTTTAGCCCTCCTCGAGAGCACTGGTAAACTACTGGAAACATGCAAGGCTCCAAGTTTTCCGTATGGTTTCCAGACTACTTTTTCTCTTTATTTCGCAGCACGATCACGCTTGTTTTTTTTTTCTCATTTAATGTGGCAAGAAAAGTCCGGTTTGGAGTTTACCACACCATAGCTCTAACTCGACGTACTGCGAGACCCATTGCATTGCAAATGCTTGTTTACTTTTGGTTCCAATTAGTGTGCATTTATTCTTGATAAAATTGTTTATAATATGTTTTGGTGGCAGCTTAAACTATCATTTTTAATATAGTGAATGCTTAATTGTTTATTCATGGTTATATGCATGATGTCATTGTAGTGTGCTGATGGGCTTCTTTCTTACATTATGGATACCACTGAAAGGGCTTGTTGCCTGAAATGCATTGGGTGTATGTTATCACGGTTACCCAGGATGAAATATGCATTTTGACATGCTGTGAAATAAAGCCTAGATAGGCATTTCTATGCACTTGAAGATTGAAATCATGTTGCCTCTCTATGAACTTTGAAACTATTGAAGAATTTGGAATAAAACTTGGATTACTATGCATTACGTGGATTAAATTCAATTTATGTTGTTAGGCAGTGCATCTCAGGACTGGAGCGCTCTATCTGCACCAGAAAGTTTATGGAATACTAATTGTGCTGTGGAGCAGAGCATAAACCAAATTCTGCATGCCAAATTTCGGCCCTTGAGCATCACAAAAAGCTTTTTAAGGAATATGGAGAGCATTCAACAATTAATTATTCAGAGCCACCAGGAGTGCCAGATAGAGGTTGAAGAAGTGCGTCATCTGTCAGACCCAGGATCCGGCAGGCATCGCAGAGTGTTTTGAGCTGGTGAAGTGGACCATTCCATCGGAAAATTAGCCAAAAGAGGTGCCCTCATCTATAGGTCACCTCTTTAGAACAGAGAAAATATGTAATAGGCTTCAGTTCCCTGCAATGTTGGAGTGCGAGGAGTGAAACGTCTTAGGAGAGACCCATAATATGGCCACAAAAGTGGATATGTGGCTTGGAACTGGCTGATTTCAGGATGTCCTCTGTGATTTGAAAGTCATGCACATAAGCCAGAATGTCTGCAAGCCTAGCATTGGGTCCCACAGGATGTCCAACTCTGTGAACCCTGTCTAGTTGGAGGTCAGCGCCCTCTTCGTAGTTTAAGATGGAGTGAAGGAGCGCCTGGGTGTATCCACAGGTGTCGGAACCTTCAACACCGATAGGGACCCCCCTGAGGCGGGCATTATTCCAGCATGATCTATTCTTGAGATCCTCTATGTGAGCTCTGAGATCATCATGCTGGGCATGAAGTCATATTATTTCTTGTCGCAGCATCTCTACTTCCTCTCCTCTTGCAGTCTCACTGTCTTCAATGGTAGAGACTTGTTCTCTGACCGATGATAAGTCACCCTGTAAGTCTCATATTTCCTGGGATAGGTCTTTTTGAGTTTGAGAACCTGAATGTCAGCTTTCAGCGAGTCGAATAGGGAGGCAAGGAATCCCTCGTCACTGGGGCAGTTTGAAGAAACTCATCAGGGTCTGGCTGTGTGAGGGGTTGTGAAGAGGAGGCTGCGTCCCTAGCTGGTGTTAGAACAGAGCAGGTAAGCATCTCCCATACAGATTGGTCTCTTTTGTTCTTGGCAGCAGCCATGGCTGGACAGGGGTAGCTAAAGTGTGGTGCAATCTCCCTGCACCCTGGTAGCCAGAGGTTGAAAGAGCCGGGGTCCCTAGAGGAAGGATCGCACGGCTACCATGCTGCCATGAATTGATTCCAGAGATGTCTGTGAAGTAGAGATGCATGAAGTGCCCCTAAAATGGCAAAAGCCCAGCAGGGTGTAGCCAGCTGAAACTGAGATAGGTTGGGGGACACGGGGAGGCCCTGCTATGCCAGACCCAGCTCAGGAGCTGGTCCAGTCCTGCTGTGTAGTCTCTGCACCGGTTATGGGGTATGTTCCTAGTACCTTAAAAGGTGGTGGCTGGGAAAAGTAAGTGTCCCGATGTTGGTGATTAAGAGAATCAGAAGGCCAGTGTAGACACTGGGAGGTGGGGGGCAGCCAGGCTCAACGTGAGAGTGAGGCATACTATATTCAAGTGCAGGCAGCGGGATAGGCCGGGCTCCCCAGCCAAGGCCGGGAGATGACAGTCTATCTGCGCGCTGATCCCATAAAGTGAGTCTCAAGTTCTTGGCCTGCCTGGCCCTCGCCTGTGATGGACAGTGTGCAGCACATGCCCCCCCCCCAGCGATTCAGAGTTCAACAGTGCAGCAAGGTCCACCACAACCTTTGCTACACACTCACCAGGCATTGTAATTAGAGGCCATAAGGAGTAGTGGGGTTGTCAGTAGAGCTTGTGGGTCCTCTTGGGTGCGATTGTTTTGTGCTGTGCCCCTGGTGCTGTATGGCCTGCCAATGAGGCCCAGATCAGTCTGTTCAGCCTCTGGCATGCAATGCCCAGGTCAGGACTTTAGGTCCCCATGTGGATAGGGTGCCTCGTGATCAGTGACTCCCCAGGGGATTCATATGCTATCAAGAGAAGCCCCAGGAGCACTCTCTATGGTTGACCTCTGCCCCCTGGGTGGGGGGGAGGCACGGGACTAGTAACTACATTGTGAGGTGTGACCCTGGGTGGGGCAAGGCAGGCTGGGAGGCAGCTTATCGCAAGTGCAGAGCAGGAAGGGCCTGACAGTCACATCCGCCCAGTGAGCAGTGCTCCACTTGGGAGCAGGTGTGTGGCCTCTTGAGGGGTCGCAGGCCCCCAGGGCATGTGTTTGCACCTTCTGTAGTGGTCCTACCCTGAAGGCAGCGGAGAGTTGCAGTGGCTGCAGCCCTCTGTGGCAATTAGGCAGTCCTTCCGAGAACAGGGTTCAGGAGGCTCTGTGCATTGCACAAGTGGGATCTGCGGACACCATGACGCTAGTACTCCTAGAAATTGGTGCCTGATATGGGCCCTCTAGCACAGTTGGCATACAAACCAGCCGGCGGGCCGCTGAGCGGGCGGATTGGGTCTTGTCAGGGGGTGGCCATCTTCCCTCTGAAGCAACTCCAGTCAGGGACTGCTGTGTGGTAATTTCTACTCATGGTATGCTAAGCCGCTCTGTGGTTGCCTATCAGGCCGCAGCGGTTAATGGTAGAAATGGGCGCAGTAGTCCTGCAATTTGAAGCTTTAGAGGGCTTGTGCTGCATAGGAGTGTGATGTGGGACTTACTCCTTCGCCATCTTGCCCACGCCCCCCCCACCGGATTATCATTTATAAAAAAGCAATTCACCATTTTAGCTTAAGGAACTTGCACAGATGACATTTCTAGAGAAAATTGTTGTATACATTGACAGTCCATCCAGCAGAATGACTGTATTTTTTTAAATATATATTAATAGATGCATAGCCTGCCATGATGAAGTAATCATTCTGGAGTGATTACAGTTGTCATGCTTCCTTTCATTGTAATGGAACGATTGCAGATGTCACTTGCATCTCGATGGGATAAATCACAGACATCCAAAGGAATGCTTTGATTCAATCAATCAATCAATCAATCAATCATTAAATTTATAAAGCGCGCTATGTACCCGTTAGGGTTTCGAGGCGCTTGGGGGGGGGGGGGGTCGCTGCTATCGTTCGAAGAGCCATGTCTTGAGGAGTCTCCTGAAGGTGAGGAGGTCCTGGGTCTGGCGTAGTGAGGTCGGGAGTGAGTTCCAGGTCTTGGCAGCGAGGTGGGAGAAGGATCTGCCGCCAGAGGTCTTTCGCTGGATTCAGGGGACGATGGCGAGGGCAAGGTTGGCAGAGCGTAGTTGGCGTGAGGGAACGTAGAAGTTGAGTCTGGTGTTCAGGTAGGTGGGTCTGGTGTCGTGTAGTGCCTTGTGTGCGTGGGTGAGGAGTTTAAAGGTGATCCTTTTGTCCACGGGGAGCCAGTGGAGGTCCTTCAGGTGGTGGGAGATGTGACATCGGCGGGGTATGTCGAGGATCAGGCGGGCGGATGCGTTCTGGATGCGTTGGAGTCGTTTGATGTCTTTTGTTGGGATGCCTGTATAGAGTGCGTTGCCGTAGTCGAGTCTGCTACTGACGAGGGCTTGGGTCACCATCTTTCTGGTTCCTGTTGGAATCCACTTGAAGATCCTGCGGAGCATGCGGAGGGTGTTAAAACAGGAAGAGGAGACAGCGTTGACCTGTTTGGACATGGTGAGAGCAGAGTCGAGGATGAAGCCGAGGTTTCGTGCGTGGTTGGCTGGGGTGGGTGGGGGGCCCAGGGCGGTGGGCCACCAAGAGTCGTTCCAGGCCGAGGGGGTGCGACCAAGGATGAGGACTTCCGTCTTGTCGGAGTTAAGTTTCAGGCGGCTCTTGCTCATCCATTCGGCGATGGATTTCAGTCCCTCGTGGAGGTTGGCTTTGGCGGTGAGAGGATCTTTGGTCAGGGAGATGATGAGCTGGGTGTCGTCGGCGTAGGAGAGGATGCTGAGGTTGTGCTGGCGGGCCAGTTGTGCGAGGGGGGCCATGTAGACGTTGAACAGCGTTGGGCTTAGTGAGGAGCCTTGGGGGACGCCGCAGATGAGGTTGGTGGCTTCGGAGCGGAAGGGTGAGAGTCGGACTCTCTGGGTTCTGCCGGAGAGAAAAGAGGAGATCCAGTTGAGGGCTTTGTCTTGGATACCGGCTTCGTGGAGGCGATTTAGTAGGGTGCGGTGGCAGACCGCGTCGAAGGCAGCGGAGAGGTCTAGGAGGATGAGGGCTGAGGTTTCGCCGTTGTCCATTTGTTGTCTGATGTCATCTGTGGCGGCGAGGAGTGCAGTCTCTGTGCTGTGGTTGCATCTGAAACCGGATTGGGAAGGGTCTAGGATGGAGTTGTCTTCGAGGTAGTGGGAGAGCTGTGCGTTGACGATCTTCTCGATGACTTTCGCTGGGAAAGGGAGGAGGGAGATCGGTCGGAAGTTTTTGAGGTCGTTGAGGTCAGCCTTAGGTTTCTTGAGGAGGGGTTGGATTTCTGCGTGCTTCCAGCTGTCCGGGAAGGTAGCGGTGTTGAAGGAAAGGTTGATGATCTTGCGGAGTTTGGGGGCGATGGTGACGTCGGCTTTGTTGAAAACGTGATGTGGGCAGGGGTCAGAGGGAGATCCTGAAGGGATGGAGTTCATGGTCTTTAGGGTATCGGCGTCGTCTACTTGGGTCCAGGTGGTGATGCGGTCGGCGTGGGAGGAGTTGTTGGGGGTGGGGTCTGGCGGAGGTGTGGTGTTGAAGCTGTCGTGGATGGCTGCGATTTTCTGGTAGAAGAAGGTGGAGAGGTCGTTGCAGAGTTTCTGGGATGGAGGGACGTCGTTGACGTTGGCGTTGGGGTTGGAGAGTTCCTTCACGATGCAGAAGAGTTCCTTGCAGTCGTGAGCGTTGTTGTTAAGGCGTTCTGTGAAGTGGGAGCGTTTGGCGAGTCGGATCAGTTGGTGGTGTTCGCTGTTGGCTTCCTTGAGGGTAGCAAGGTTGTCGGGTGTGCGCTCGAGGATCCATTTCTTGTTGAGTTTCTGGCAGGTGCGTTTGGAGGTGGTCAGTTCATCTGTGAACCAGGCTGTTTTTTTCTTTTCTTGGTTGACGGTGGGTCTCTTGAGTGGTGCTAGGATGTTGGCGCAGTTGAGGATCCATTGTTGGAGGTTGATAGCGGCGGAGTCCGGGTCGGTGGGGTCGGGTGGTGGGTTTTTGGCGAGGGTGCTGGCTAGTTGATCTTCTGTGACTTTTCCCCAGCGGCGGTGAGGCGGTAGAGGGGTGCGGTGGTGTTCCGTGTTTTTCTTGAACGTGAAGTGGACGCAGTGGTGGTCGGTCCAGTGGAGTTCGGAGGTGTGGCTGAATGAGATGTGGTTGCTTGCAGTGAAGAGTGGGTCAAGGGTGTGGCTGGCGATGTGGGTGGGTGTGTTGACCAGTTGACGGAGTCCGAGGTTGGAGAGGTTGGTGGTCAGTGATGTGGTGTTGGCGTTATTGTTGTTCTCCAGGTGGAAGTTAAGGTCTCCCAGGAGGATGTAGTCTGAAGAGGCGAGGGTGTGGGTGCTTGCGAGGTCGGAGATGGTGTCGCTGAAGGGGGCTCTTGGTCCTGGGGGACGGTATATGAGGATTCCTCTGAGGGTAGTGAGGGTGTCGTCCGTGTGGGTGTGGATCTTGAGGGTAGATTTGTGGGCGATGGCTATTCCTCCGCCAATTCCGTTGGTGCGATCTCTTCTGGTGATCTTGTAGCCGTCAGGGATGGTGATGGCGATGGCGATGTCTGGGGCCGAGGAGTCGTTCCACCAGGTTTCGGTTAGGAAGGCTACGTCTGGGGCGGCGGTGTCGAGCAGGTCCCAGAGCTCAATGGCGTGCTTTCGTGCGGAGCGTGTGTTGAGGAGGATGCAGTGCAGGTGGTTTGTGTTGGTTGTTGCTGGCTTCGTTGTTCTGTTGCAGGTGAAGTTGCAGGTGCGGCAGGAAAAAGGTCCTTTGGTGTGCTTCGGGGTGGCC
Organism: Pleurodeles waltl; assembly: GCF_031143425.1. Lineage (NCBI taxonomy): Eukaryota > Metazoa > Chordata > Amphibia > Caudata > Salamandridae > Pleurodeles > Pleurodeles waltl. The sequence continues at coordinate 80,047,512 of NC_090441.1, read as the reverse complement.
TGGAAGCATTCTGTGGAGGAGCCAGGGTTGAGGGAGAGGAGTTCGCTGGCCGAGTAGCGAAGGCTGGGGGTGCGGGGGGGGGTGCGGACCAGGGGGGGTGGCACTGGGCGCGGTACAGGCGCGGACAGGCGCAGACGGGCTTGCCTCTGTTGCGTCAGCGGCGCACCAGCGGCGCGGACGCGCAGTGCCAGCCATTAAGAAGGGAGGGGGGAGGGAGGAGCAGCTGGGAGGCGGGAGGGAGCGGCGAATGGGGGCGCGAGGGGGGCGGGGCTGCAGGGAGGCAGCGGCAAGGGGAGATCGGCAAGGGGGAGCGCCCAAGGGGCGAAAACCAGAGAAAAAAGCAAGGCACAAAACAGTAAAAACAGGCACAAAATACAATTATGGCACAAGTTACAATCGGGGTACAGCAATCAGAGGGGCACAACGGGGGCAGAAGCGCAAGGAGGCAAGGCGCTTGAAAAAAATAGAAATGCACTTACAGGACGGCGAAAAGCGGCACAATCAGAAGGGGCACAACGGGGGCAGAAGCGCAAGGAGGCAAGGCGCAGAAAATTTGAAAAACACTTACAGGACGGCGAAAAGCGGCACACGGGTCAAGTGAAGCTTACTAGAGCCCACTAGACACCAGGGATGAGGCGCAGGAGGATGTCTGCGGGTGGAGGAGGGCCTCGAACACGCTAGCAGCAGCGTGGGCGGGGGTCAGGGGCAGGAGACAGCAGGTTGGTGCTGCGGACGTGGGGGGCGAGCTCTAGACCTAAGGCAGGTCAGAGGTCACTCACTCGCGACGCGCAGCGCCAGCCATTAAGAAGGGAGGTGGGAGGGAGGAGCAGCTGGGAGGCGGGAGGCGGGAGGCGGGAGGGAGCGGCGAATGGGGGCGCGAGGGGGGCGGGGCCGCAGGGAGGCAGCGGCAAGGGGAGATCGGCAAGGGGGAGCACCCAAGGGGCGTAAACCAGGGAAAAAAGCAAGGCACAAAACAGTAAAAACAGGCACAAAATACAATTATGGCACAAGTTACAATCGGGGTACAGCAATCAGAGGGGCACAACGGGGGCAGAAGCGCAAGGAGGCAAGGCGCTTGAAAAAAATAGAAATGCACTTACAGGACGGCGAAAAGCGGCACAATCAGAAGGGGCACAACGGGGGCAGAAGCGCAAGGAGGCAAGGCGCAGAAAATTTGAAAAACACTTACAGGAATGCGAAAAGCAGCACACGGGTCAAATGAAGCTTACTAGAGCCCACTAGACACCAGGGATGAGGCGCAGGAGGATGCCTGCGGGTGGAGGAGGGCCTCGAACACGCTAGCAGCAGCGTGGGCGGGGGTCAGGGGCAGGAGACAGCAGGTTGGTGCTGCGGACGTGGGGGGCGAGCTCTAGACCTAAGGCAGGTCAGAGGTCGCTCACTCGCGACGCGCAGCGCCAGCCATGATTAGCCATCTACGTCGTATAAATAATGACATTAAGAGGTATGTCCACACCCTGCATAACTAGAAGAAAAACAAAACAATTTAAACCTCCTCCTAAAAGTGTGCCTGTAAAGGACCACCTCAACACAGAGAATTCTTGAGTCGACTATCAAAGCAATAAAGCCAACCTTGATTGAAGCAAGGCATGCAGCAGAGACGGTGAAAAAGTCATACAGACTGGGGCAAGGAAGTAGAATTGAAGTAACGGGGTTACATGGATGTGATGAAAGCATTACCTCCTCATCACTTCCTCACCCCAGTCCTTAAATCAGGAGGATCTTCAAAGAATGATCTCTCACCAAGATAGGAAGCTGGAATTGGTACATTTCTACTTGAGTAGAGGAGCACCTCCCTTCTCCCTTCCACACAGGTTTGGGCTTGTTGATTGGCTCTCTAGCTCCCAGGCAACCTGAGCCCTCCTCTCACACCTGCACTGGACCTTTACATTTGTGGAGGGAACCCCAGGACAGCCACCTCTTTTTTGTGAGCCCAGCTTCTCTGCACCCTAATACAGCCCAGTGAGCAAGAGTCCTAGAAGGCTGGTGAGACCATGGACTTTCTGGCCAGATTTAAGAAAAGTGGAGCTACATTACATTTAGTGCCACTTTTCTTGCGACCCCTTCCATCCACCTACCACCACATGTGTGTGCCGTATTTAGAATATGTGTCACCATGGGGCAGAGTAGGGGACAATAGCGTCAGAATTTTATTGATGTACTGGTCAGATTTAGCACCAAAATGTTGGCGCTAATCCTGAACAGTACGTAGGGGCACAAAAAAAACAATGGCATGCCCCCTTTTAACACTCTGAGCAGGCGTTAAAAATGATGAAAAGAATTACGCAAAGAAATCTTGCAAACATTGCGCCAATTTGTAAGTGTGATGCAACGATGATTGCCACATAGAGCAACATAAGGGTAAACAAAAACACGCCAGTGTGGCACAAGGAGCGGCTTTTAAATATTCCCATATGGGTATTCTTGTTATTTGTAAAAAGAAATGTTTCCCTACCCATGTCTGTTTACATTTGACTCAATTTTTCTGCAAACTTGGGCCCAGATTTAACAAAAATTATGCACAACTGCGCTAGCACAGATGTGCATCAAAAAAATTACCCCCTGCTAACAACATTCCTTTGCGTCATCTGTGCATCCTATTTCTAAAAAGATACACCATGGTGCATAGGAAAGGTTAGCATATAAAAAATGACGCTAACCATTGCGACACACCATGAAGAAAAATGGCGCAAATGCTGCAAAGTGGCGTTAGAATGCTTAACAGCACATTTTTTTACGCTAATCGTGTTAGTGCCATTTTGCAGCATTAGCATAAAAAAGGCCTGTGCGCAAGAAAAAAAAACAAGAACCCATGATGGAGAATGCAGGCCAGGAGAGACCCCAGAGAGATCCCAATCAGCCCAGCATAAGCCAGAATAGACCAGTAAAATCCCAGGAGAAGGAGAAAAGGAAGTGAAAGTGTTGTTTCAGTGAGGAGGAGAATGACATCTTGGTCAGAGAGGTGACGGAGCACCAACAGTAGCTCTTTGTCAACTCCAAATTGCCAATAGGTAGAAAGGAGGCTATATGACAGTCTATAGTAGATAAAGTCAACAGGGTGGCACAGGTGAAGAGGACTGTCACCGATTGCAAGAATCGCTGGCATGTATTGCTAGCGCAGAACTAAAGAGAAACTGGCCAGGGACCGAAAGGCAGCACTGCAGACTGGAGGTGGACATCCTGCACCCTAGGAGGACCTGGATGACCTGGAGGAGATGATCTCAGCGGTCACCCCGGAGGAGCTGGTCAGAACAGCGCAGACTTCCAAGACCTGCAACAAATGCACTATAAGTTGCAGTGGGGGACAATCTGGAAATTACCAAATAGCAGAAGGGAGAGGCACTTAGGACACACTGAATGCATGCAAAAGGGTCACATCGGGACGCATAGGGCCAGATCCAAAAGGCCCTATTGCAACCAAAGCGTCACTTTTAGTGATGCTCTGGTGGCGCTATGCACTGTGCCATATTTATTTACAGGGTGGCATTAAATATGGCCCCTTCCCATGCAGCACTTGGGTGTTGTTCTGGGTGTGCCACAGCAACACTCATTGCACTTTGACGCTGTTCTAGATTTACAAGTTTTTGTAAACCTGAGGCTGTGCTAAATTCTAACACCAGCCCAGGGGTGGCGTTAGCATGGCGCAATGAGGAGAAATGCTTTCACTCCTCATTGTTTGTTGCTATTCCTGTAAAGATACCCTGCAGCACACATAGAAAGTGCAAATGGCCATAGAAGATTGTTTTTGTGCAGGAAGGCATCCCTTCCTGCAAAAACACAATTTCCCCCGCAGGGCAGCCATCCTTGCACCATGCGCAAGGTTGCCTGCATTGGTGCTAGGCAGAAAAAATAGTGCTGACGCAGGGTGCAACACAGGGGTGCGCCATATACCATTTAAAACGGTGCATCCGTGTGTATTGAAAATGACAGAGCGTGGCACTTCCAAATGTGGGGCAGCATTGCACTTTCTTTGAAACCTGGGCCATAATGGCCAAATTCTTTAAATGCACCCACACCTTCCCCTCTATATGCATTGCCCATTACTCAACTCTCACAGCAATCGCTTCACTGTTGCCACTGATCCACCTGCCCAAGTGTAATATGCAGTGGGCAGCATGTACCACGCTTGTTGCACAGTGTGACCCAACAAGAACTGCCACACACCTCCATGCACCATTGGGAATGGGCACAAACGTGAACATATGCAACATATAGAGCATGTCTGTGAACATAATCTGTGTTGCTGTACAAGTAGCTTCCATTTCACCATGTAGCAAGGTTGCCTGTGCAGTGAGAATGGTTGGTGTGGTGCACAAAGGGACACCTGCTACAGCTACAAGCGGTCTTATTGTCACACTAGGGGCCCAATTTTACAAGCCTGTAATGCAAACATTAGCATCATACCAATTGTTGCCAATGTGGACACAAGCTGCCCATTCCCCTTGTGCCATATCAACAAAGTCACACAATGCATGCTTAGATCCACATTGTACATCCTTCCACCACTGTATGTCTGAGCCAGATGTGATGTATGCAAGGCAAGATCCCATACGCAAGGAGGAATAACTAATGGGGCTGACAATCCATAAAGGTTGCACTGTGCTATCTGAAAAACTCATGTGTGAGGCCTGCCAGCATTGTAAGCAATGGACCTCCTTGTGCTGCACTAGTGCCATCATTTATGGTGTCAATGCAGTAAAGCAGCACTATAGTCACAAAACTCATTAGAATACTGTGGGAATGTCCACAATTATGAACAGTAATGTAAATAATGTGCTTCTATGTTGTAAATGGCTGGGGCAAGGGGCCTGCAAGGAAAATGGTGGTATGGGAAAAATGCACCAAATACGTTAAAAGTTTGCCCAATGCGTGCTGCACAATGCAACACACCATAAACAATTACAATCTGCAGAATTACAAAATTGTCACACACCCACTTGTCACTCCCACACCACCCTGAGTTCTTGGACTTTACTTAACCAAATCCAGATGTGCAGATCTTTTCAAAGGCATCAGAAGATCGGTGAGTCACACATGTGTTGCATGGGAAAATCACAAATATACACATAGAATGCCAACTACATGCAGTGTAAGGTGTGAGAGGGGAACATGGAAAATACGCCAGGATAAGGTATGCAAGGTTCTTCACCTTGGCATGTTAAGTATGACCTATCACTATCCACCCCTGGAAAAGAAGTCAAAAAATTAATATGCTTCGGTAGAGCACTATGATGTCTGTGTCTGGATATACTGGCACATTATTACCCATTCATGAAGAAACACGCAGTGCAACAGCTCAGCTTGCTCTGCTGTGCAGCATCAATTCAAATATGCAGGGATGCGTACTTGTCAGTCAATGCATCCCTTTACTAACCGTGGTAGTGCCTAAATATATGACGGACAATACCAACTTTGTCACACAGTCTGCATGATGTAGGTTTTTCCCTCATGCCGGTCCTAATGCACATCTGCAGGAAGGAACACATCCTGCTAAATCTACTAACAGGAATGCTGTCTGCCCCTTACAATGTTTGACCATGATTGCAACACACATTGAAAGTCACCCACAATAGGATTACTACAATGTCAGTCCTCGGTACCAAAACTACAATGCCACCCCTGATGTGGTGTCACAACATGATGCATCCACACATTAACAAGCCTCCAAACGTATCAGGTCCGACTCCCATCACACATGTGTTGTCAGAGTGATGGAAGTCGGTGGGCTTTCCACATGCATTTCCCTAGCCACTTAAGGTCATGTGTTCAGCATCCTGCACCACACAACATAACAATGAATCACTGTGTGTGTATGTGTGCAAACAGGAAGGACTTCCTTCCACCAAACAATACTCAGTCCAGCAATGCTGCCATCCTTGCAGCTATGCAACAAGGAAACCTGAGATGCACGGATGAGTGTTGCCCTGCAGCAAGGGAGAAAATCCTGTTTGCACACACACACACACACACACAAGGTGGTTGAATCTCACAATGGGTGGTGCAGGATGCTGGACACACCACTCAGAGTGGCTAGGAGGAGGCATGTGGACAGCACACACCCTACCATCATTTCAACAACACACGTAGGTTGGCAGATGAGTCAGTTACTTACTTAAATATTTGCAAAACCAAATTTCTAGATTTCTGTACAACTCCACTTGTGGTGTGAGCACCAATCCAGAACAAAGCCCATGGCATGCAAAGTTAACACAGCCAAGTCAATGAAAGGGGTACACATGTCGAAGACCATGATTAAACTATCAAGGTGGGTATAAAACACTGGGAACTGTGGACTGGCAGATTGTACAAAAGGTGACTCCACAGAAATTGTGATCAGGTAGGGGTCCATAAATGTGTGCCTTGATGTGGGGGTCAGTACCATGTCACAGAGCCACCAGTAGCAAGTAAATGATGAACCATGTCAACAGCCACTACTGTCAAAGATTGACCTTTCACTATCCCATTGCAGAGGATGATGGCTTACCTCCTGTGAACATGGCAGTCCTGGATTTTACAGATGATATGGATGACCAGCTTCCGACCATCAATGCTGACATTCTCCAGGATGTCCTGGGTTCCTTCCAGACACCATCTCCAGTCACAGGGAGGACACACAGCGTTGCAGGGTCTCCACATGAACCACCCAACTACCAACACACATCACCGACCAGTCCTGCCATCCCCTGGACTCTGAGGACCCAGACATTACCTTACAGAGAACAGCGGTAGGAGTGCAGCGGGAGCTGGCACAGCAGGTGCGGGTGAGGATAGAGACCATGGCAGGCAGCCTAGAGAGAGTACAGAGGTGCCTCAATCCGATTACTGCCGCCATCAGAAGCACCCACTCCCGCTACGTGGACTCCAGTAGTCCCTGGCCAACATAGCTTCTATCAAGAAACAGAAGCTAGGCCAATTGCCCTCCCAAAGTGCCAGCAGCATGATTGATGACAGGTGGGAGGGGCCATACAAAATGTCCTGGAGTACAAGCAGTGGGATCTGGCCTCACTCAGTGAAAACATGGCTGCCTACCACTGAGATGTAGCTGCTGTGTTGCGAAACCAGCAGTTCCTTCTTGCTGCAGTGATGCCTTATACATTCCCACAAATGGCAGCTGCCGGGACCTTTGATTCCACATTGCTATCCCCTGATGTGTGCATGTGTGCCCCCTCAACTTTAACAACAGCACCACCCATGGCACAGGAGGCACCACAGACATGAGCGGATGAAGATGTGGAAAGAACAACATTCACACGAAAAACCACCTGTAGCCACTGTTTGTGCCATATGGACAGTTTCTCTTTAGTTCTGTGCTTAAGATCATGCCAGTGTTGTGACACCTGGCAGCGTGCCCTCTTCACTCTACCACTGTTGACTTATTATGTATGGACTGTCATTGTCTCAATCCCTACCTATTGCCAATTTGGACACCTCCTCACTAATGCTCATCTCTCCTTCACATGTCTCATGAGAAGTCCCTCACCCTTGGACTCTGACTGGCCATTCAATGGCTTGGGATCCCTCATGGGGTCAGTGAACAGTACATTGTACATCATTGGAAACAAAACTTGCACATGTAAATAAATCATGTGTCCTGCTTTTTTCATTGTTCCATCAACTGTTACAAATGTATGCATTGTGTGAAGCTATGTCAATGACTACAGAACCAAAGGACATGTGTGGCCTTCTGTCAGACACAAAGGCACACACTAGGACTCAAACATGATTAAGGTGACTGATAGTATAGGGGACTACAACCAACTTACTGAGTCTTCAAAGCATGCATTAAACAGGTATACATGCAAGTTGACATATGGCATTTCCCTGATGATTGTACTAGTACAACATTGATGTGAGCAACTAAATAGGCATATGTAAGACTCTGAGGGGCAGCCGTTAGTGTGCTAGTATCCATTCACCAACTAAGGTAGAGTTTAATGTGCTAAACCTTTCAAGAATGATTGTTACAGACCTTAGCACTAACAATTGATGTTGCATGATTACCTGTCTAAGATTTTGTAACCATACACAATCCGAGTGTCAGGAACTGTGCTGAAAAGTGTTTTGAGATGTCATTCCGCTGACAATCAGACAGGTCCTTGATCATAGAGGATACACATAGTCACACATGTAAATCAATACTTAATGCATACCCAAAGGCATTTGTCTAACGTGGCCAGTGTAGACGTGATAACACACAGTCAACCATCATGGACACCTTATTGTCGAAAACTAACAGGATTTATTGATAGTTGAAAACACTACCTATTAATACGTATACTACACACTAACCTACACTAAGCTAACCTATACTAACTTATCTTAACTTATCCCTACAGCTATCTATTCTAATCTAAACTTATCTTATACATGTAACGCCAGACAATAAACATTGTCCCTCCCACCCCCCTTAAGAGACAATAGACAAGTAGGACAACATGAACTAAAACTACACATAGACCAACTAAACCTATTGTCTAAACAAATATATATATATATTGTTTTTGCATAGAGCCGCATAAATAACCCCCCTAAAACAAAAATAATACCAAACCCCCCAACTCTACTAAGTATGCCCTACAACTAACCTAATCCTTGCTACCTAACCTATGACTACCTACCTAAAACCCACTAAAACGATTACCAATAGAAACTAGGGGAAAAGAAGGAACTGGGAGGCATTTAATGTACACACTCATAGTTCTGTGAGCTTCTTGATCAATTTCAAGAGTTTGTAATTATGGGCAATGTCCACCTCAAGTTTTGCCAACCTGGCGTTTACATCTGCCATGTTCCTTCGCATATCAGCCTCAAAGGTGGAGGTTGTGGAAACTGGTGGTGGTTGTTGCTGGATTGCTGGTGTCATTTGTGCTGTGGATGTGGAGGGGGTGGGACCTGCAGAGGCAACCCTGACCCTTGGCGTAGAGGTTGTACCTTTTTCCTTGCTGGATGCTGACTGTTTAGCAGGCCCCCCAGGTGGGAACGCCAGCCACAACCCGATGCCTTTTTCCTACAGTTCATCTTGCCCATCTTGCACGCTTCTGTGCTGGGGTCATTGTGGCTAGTAAAATATGAGGGGAACATGTCATCAAAAACTGTGTTGGGTAGAAGAAGAACAACCATGCAATGTATACATCATCTTCAGATGACACATGTTGTCCACCAGACATACTACAACAATGTCAAGACCCAAATCCATACAAATCTGACTACCAGGCATCTACAGTATCATGTTCAAGTCACAGGGATAACAGCTATCCAATGTTGCACATTAGGGCCAAGATTTAAGAGGGACTAGCGCCTTCTTGCGCCACATTAGCGTCATCATTATTGTGACTCTGATGTGGCCCAACAAGCCCGAAATCCTTGTGCCATATTACCAAAGTGGCGCAGTGCATGCATTGCGCCACTTTGTCACTCCTGGTGCCACATTATGCCTTGGCCAGGCATAATGTGTGCAAAGCGAGGGGAATGGTGCTGGGGAATCTAAGAGATTCCACAGCATCATTTATATTGGCTACTTTTAACACCTGCTCAGAGCAGGCGTTACAACGGGGCACACCATTAGTTACAATGTGCCCCTATGTCCAGTTCAGGTTTAGTGCTAATTTATTTTGCGCTAACCCAGGAAAGTACATCAATAGCATCTTAACATTTTACCCTATTGCCCCCTACCCTGTGCCATGGTGTGCCGAATTTCTAATATGGCGCACACATGGTGGCAGTAGGGGTGTGCTAAGGGGTGAAGGTAAAATTGCGCTGCACTGGGTGCAGCGTCATTTTTCTTAAATCTTACCCTATCTGTGCACAAGCTTATTAAATCCCCTAAGTCCCAGATTAACACTCATCATTCACATCCCATATACACGTGATGTGACCATGCTCACGCACAATTATCACAATGGGTAGATCATGTAGGTTAATCTGCACACATCTTGTTTGCTACAATCTGTAGACATGTCCCACATCCATCTGGAGAAGAGCTGAAATCTCTATGTGTACTTAACTGACTGTTGCCCGGCACAAAAAGATCCTTGCATGTCGGGTGCCTCAATTAATTTCTGAGGAGTAGTGGAGCACCAGTGGTGCAAGTGTCTCATTGATAAGCCCCTTGGAGACCTCAACACATGTACATACATTGTACCATGTCCAGAGTAAATCAGTGCAACGTGTGGCACACACTGCAGCAACATGTGCTGTGACAAATATGTTGGCAACATCCATGCAATTCTAAAGCCAGAACCTCTGACACATATCTTGACTGACATCACTGTCTTTGTGGGCATAGTTACCTTTTCCTAAGACCCACAAATCCATTGCAGCACATGTTGGCACCTGTGCATGAATCAACTCATTCCACATCCTCAGCATACAAGCAGACATGATGTTGATAACCAAACATAGATGATGGTGTCTTAATTGTCACATATGCCATTTTAACATGGCATTGCACACATCATACCCACTCACACACAACCTTGGATCTACACATGTGATATACAAGGTGACACTTACAGGTTGCATCGGGTTCTTCAAACTGAGATACCTCTCCAACAGTGTAGGGTGGAGGCCCCCCTGCAAGACATGAAAGGAAAACATAGCTTTGTGATGGACAAATAAAAGCAAGGACAACTGTTACACGTTTTGTTTAGCTGAGTGAGCTAGTCAACTTAGTGTTAGGAATGAACAACTGCCATCTATTACATGTCAATCAGAAAGACATAGGGCCTGATTTAAAAGGCCCTAGCACCACCGGAGCGTCACTTTCAGTGACGTTTCGGTGGCGCATTTCACTGCTCCATGTTTACGAGGAGGTGTAACGCCACTTTTTGTGGCAGAATGCCTCCTTGTAATCATGGACCCCTCCTATGCAGTTTTCCGTGTCAGAGGGGCGTGCAATAGGTGTTGAAATGGGCGTCCTATAACCACACCCATTGCTTTTGATGCTGACCCATATTTACGAGAAATTGTAAATCTGTGGCAGCACCAAAAACTAAAGCCACCCCAGGAGTGGTGTTAGCATGGCAAAATGAGGAGGAATGCATTTATTCCTCCTCATTTTTTGCTTTTTCTATGTGTGGGTCATTCTGCAGCACAAACAGAAGAGGCAAAATGCCCTGGATGATTGTTTATGTGCAGGACGGTGTTCCTTCCTGCACCTAAACAATCATTCAAAAATGACTTTTTGGTACTTCTGTGTGTGCTACATTCTGCACACAGAAGAGACAAAGGCCCTCATTCTGACCCTGGCGGTTTGTAACCGCCAGGGCAGAGGGCAGAGGAAGCACCGCCAACAGGCTGGCGGTGCTTCCGGGGCAATTCTGACCGCGGCGGTAAAGCCGCGGTCAGAAAAGGGGAACCGGCGGTTTCCCGCCGGTTTTCCCCTGGCCCAGGGAATCCTCCATGGCGGCACTGCTTGCAGCGCCGCCATGGGGATTCCGACCCCCTTCCCGCCAGCCTGTTCCTGGCGGTTTACACCGCCAGGAAGAGGCTGGCGGGAACGGGTGTCGTGGGGCCCCTGGGGGCCCCTGCAGTGCCCATGCCACTGGCATGGGCACTGCAGGGGCCCCCTAACAGGGCGCCATTAAGATTTTCAGTGTCTGCAAAGCAGACACTGAAAATCGCGACGGGTGCCACTGCACCCGTCGCACCCCAGCAAATCCGCCGGCTCCATTCGGAGCCGGCTTCATCTTTGCTGGGGCTTTCCCGCTGGGCCGGCACGCGATCTGCTTGAGATCGCCCGCCGGCCCAGCGGGAAAGTTGTGATCACCGCTGCGGTCATTTGACCGCAGTGCGGTGTTTGGGCGGTTTCCGCCCGGCTGGCGGCGCCCGCTGCCCGCCGGCGTCGGAATGACCCCCAAAATGCCATGGATGATTGTTTATGTGCAGGAAGGTACACCTTCCTGCACATGAACAATCACTCTTCTCAACGCAGACCCTCTTGCACTATGGTGCAAAAATGCCTGCTTTGGCACAAACAGCTTAATTTAGTGCCGGACCAGGGGGAAAGCAGGGTTGTGCTGTACTATTGTAACAACGGTGCAGACCTGCATTTCAAAACTGGCACAGAATGGCGCTGCTGATGTTGGCACAGCAGCACGCCATTGTTAGCCCACAAAAACATGTACAGATATGGGATGCACACATACATAAATGTCTCAGATACATATGTTACAAATTTGTTCATTGGCAGAAGCCTAAAAGTTTGTTGTTAATCTATGTGAAAATGGGGCATCCAGTCAGATGCTTGACTCTTTTCAACCCCATACTACCACCACATAACTCCATCATGTGTGTGCGGTATGTAACATATGGCACACCATGGCACATGTCAGGATGCTGACGTTGTAAACTATGACATGATGATAGCATTTAGCATGTTTTGCACCATAGATGACGGTGCTATACCTGCTAAGTGAAATTAGGCATTTTGATAACAATGGAATTTTCATGTAACCAACCTGCCTTAGGCACAAATACAAGTTAACTCCAAAAAAAGCACAGTGGAACCAAGTTGATTTAAAGGCTCTTTCATGTACCACATACGGCAGGAATACATACCTTGCATTCTTCAGGCCTGGTGCTGCCATCATGTGGCTGCCACAATGCTTGCATTGCACAACTTTTGACGTATGGTTACGTAATACTTGCCTTCATCAGCCACATTACCTTCAAATACTATGCAACAGATTTTGCATTAGGAGTCGATTACTCCATCTTATATTTGTGTTCTTGTAATGTCACTCTGCACATACGTGACTCAAGGCACACACACCCATGTCTAACAACGCTCATGTCATGTTTGTCATCACTTAAACATTACTTAGCACATTTCCACATTTGTAAAGCCCATGATGAATATGTACATCTGTGCCTGGGAAATCTGAACCCTTGCACCATTGCACATTGCAACCCTACCAGTTGATCACCACTGATCAATGGACTCTTCCCTTCCCCAACATCATGCAGTTTCCCTCCACTGCAAAACTAATAACCCTAACAACTATTAAACTATACCCCACTTAACCCCAAATGCCCCAACAAACTACACTACCCCAAGACAGACACCGACAATACTAATACAATAACAGGACAACAAAGTACAAAAACCTTACAAATATAACAAAATGGACTTGACAGGGACAGGACACAGCACAAAACACTCCAAATCCACCACTCCTCACATCAGCTCAACCACAGACTAGAAGACTGTAAAGTAAAAGTGAAAGTAAATTCACTTTACCATGTTTGCAACAAGAAACTCCTGTTACATGACTTCCTGGGCGTATGCATCACGTTTTCTGAGTCTTTTTTTTGACGCATGATGCCCATGCTTGGAATTTTTCTATGAAGGCTGACAAGGCCTGTCGACTTAGAATTGACGCACAGGTGTCAGGCATCATTTTTGACATGTGAAATGTTTGTAGGACAATGGTGTGCATTGAATTTTTTTAATCATGCCGGGCATGCATGGATTTTGGAGGGAAGGCTGAGAAGGCAAGACAGATTAGACGCGCATGGTGCCATGCGTCATTTTAGTGATTTGCAATGTATGGAGAAGTACCGAATGTGTCATTTTTTTGTACGCATGATGGGTCATTAGTGGATTTTGGAGGAAAGGCTGACAGCGCACCCTGATTCACATACCTTATTACAGGAGCTTTGCATCTATGTTTGTATGTTATGGCAACATGTGTATGCATGTGCAATGCATTGTGTTCCGATAACATAGGAGTGTGTTACCATATGTTTGTAGGTGTGTGTGATGCATGGGAGGACTGATAATGTTTGCAAATCTGCATGTGTATGAAGACTCTTTGCCACATACATGTTTACACATGTGTACTGAGTGTACATATGTGATTCTACTCATATTGTGGGTCTACCACATTGTTATGTCGGAATTCTAACTGTACGTTTCAAAACACAGCATGAGATAGAATGGGCCATGTGCAATACCTGCTCATGCATATGATATCCTTGACAAATCTTTAGCAAAGGATGCTGTTGACTAAGACTGGGATAAGATCCTGTAAGCCATTACAAAATGAGTGCACGTATGTGCACACACTGGTGTGTTGTAAGGACCAGACTTAATGATGAAAAGGTACACATGTAACATATAGTTTCCCATGCATGCAAAATGTTGGAGATGATATGGTGACGTGTCATTGAAGGTATGTATGTGACATGTTTGTGTGTGATAATGTATGTATCATGTATGATAAGTGATGCATGATACGATGGTGTGTTTAATGATTAGACATACAAATTCTCATTATTGTAGGACATTTTCTCAAGGCAGTGTACTCATATCTGTGTTAAATATGTTTCACTATTTGGGGGCATTTGTACTGGTCATCTATATTTTGCAAGTAATCATGTGACACATGCACATTTTCTCATGTAAATTGTACCCTTTTGTCCATACGCATATAGACGGCACCAATCCTGGTCTGCCTAGCTGGGACATATGTGCAAAACTTTAGGTCTTATGTGTTAACAACATACATTTGGAATGTTCAATAACTCAAACTTTGTTTTTATTGCCAGATTTCCAAAATTGAATACAATCTGTATGGGAGGGCTGCTCCCATGCAGTGATGGCACCCTAGTCATCAGTGATCCTGTGGCACTTTGTAAGCCCACACAGGCCCATTGTTGCATGAATTGACACAGGTTGGCTGTGGTCACCTTCAGCTCAGTTCACTGTGCACAATCAGAAGGCCCCTGGCTGTGGCAAGACTCAATGTAGCCTCCTGTTGGAATTTGGAGGGAGAGGCATTGGGTGGTGATCTGCCATCCTCACACAGATCATCAGCACTGCGATGCACATTCCCCTGTAGACATACACAAGCACATTTGCGATCCTATGGCCAAGTATGTTTTGTTACCTTTGGGGTTTTTGATGTCAGGCTTGGCTGATCATATACTGGGGACTGGCAGCTTGTTTATGAGGGACCCGTCTCATCACTTGCAGTGATTTTACATGAGTTGTTATAAATTGGTGAGATTATTACTAGGATGCTTGGTTAGGTCATTGATAGGTTGTGGAACTGGGTCATGTCTGTAGACCCAGGGTACAGATACTGTCATTTGTTACTATCTTCTGTTAGACTTGTTTGTGCTGGCCAAGTACATAGCTGTAGTCGTTTCCTATGTGACTGGAATATGTACTGACCTACACATTCTCTGTAAATATGTGTCTGGTGTTATGTGAAATAGAGTTGTGTTATACAATGAGTATTCGTCTATGTGTGTTTTTTCACACACATTGATGGCATATTTTGCCATGTGTGGTACTAAGGGTAAGATTTAAGAAAGGTGGTGCTGCACCCAGTGGAGCACCACTTTTCTTGAGCTCCTTAGCGTCCCCTTATCGCCACAATGTGTGTCCGTTTTTAAAATACGGCGCACCGTAGTCAGGGTAGGGGGCAATAGCATCAACATTTTTGATGCTATTGATGTACTGTTCAGGGCTAGTGCCAAAAGTTTGGTGCTAACCCTGAACAGTACATAGGGGCCCTTACTAAATAATGGAGTGTCCCCTTTTAATGCCTGCTTTGCCGCCAAAAATGGCACAAATACATCTTTTAGATTTCTTTGCGCCATTTTTCAGCCCCCCTAATGGGAGAACGCCCCCCTTGCATACATAATGCCTGTCGCTGGTATAATGTGGTGCAAGGGGTTACAAAGCACTATGGGCGTCGCCAGGGCTGTTTTGGCGATTGCACCGCCAACAGGCTGGCGGTGCAATCTTGGGTATTTTGACTACGGCGGAAGCGCTGCGGTCGCACCACCGGGGCCGGCGGTTTCCCGACACATTTGCCCCGGCGGTGATAATCCACAGCGCTGCCCAGGGACCGCCAGCCTTTTCCTGGTGGTTTGAACCGCCAGGAAAAGGCTGGCAGTACGGGGAGTTGCGGGGCCCCTGGAGGACCATGCCACTGGCATGGGCAGTGCAGGGGCCCCCTGACAGGGCCCTGACAGTGAAAAGCGCGACGGGTGCAACTGCACCCTTCGCACGGCCGCAACACCGCCGGCTCTATTTGGAGCCGGCTCCTGTGGTGCGGCCGAGATACCTGCTGGGCCGGCGGGAGGAAACCAGGTTTCCGCCCGCCGGCCCAGCGGGGATCTCATAATGACCGCGGCGGGAGTGCGGTTGCATTGGCGGCCGCGCAGCGGTCAGATCTGGGCGGGCGGCTGAAGCCGCTCGCCAAGGTCATGATGAGGGCCTATGTATTTCTGGCGCTTAGATTTTGGCATCGTTGGGCCCTTAGCGTAAAATGTAGGATGTTAATGCTGGACAAGGAAGCGCTAGGCCCTCTTAATTCTGGGCCTATGTTCCAAAGTTGTTTATAACTGTTGTGGTGTAGTCATGCTCTCTAATATATGGGCAAGTTACAAATGGTGTGTGATGGTGAAAATGAGTACGCCATGAGCATTCTAAGTTTACGTGATTTTATTGAATTATTTCCATGGTGAATTTTGGAGTACAGTGTACTCCAGCAGCAAAGTTTTTCTGTTCCCCTCCTCCTGTTGTCCACCACTGTTGGCATCCTCCTCATTGAAGACATCTACTTGTTCATTCCTAGGAACATTGGTGAGTAGACAACTGTTATGCAAAATGAGACACACTAGGATCATTTTGCAGACAAAGCCTGGCGCATATAATTGTCCTGTGAGAATGTGTCAATCATGCATATTTGTTATTTGCTAGGTGCCATGGCACATATTTGTTTTGAGTGGAGTGATGCATCAGACTTGCATTTGGTGCTGTGTGTGTTCCTGTTTGGGTGGATGGTTACATTGGTGTGTGGTTGTGCACTCTCCTATCATAGGTTGTGCCTCAGGTATCTGGTGATTGTAATAGAAAATCTGGTCTGCCTGTTCACCCATGCCAAATATGTGTGTTGTTTATATTTGAGCCCGAGGCCCAAATTTAAGACGACCTAGCTCTTGTCACTATTGTGGCCCAACAAGGCCAAAAACAGAGCACCATGTCTACAAAGTGTCACTACTCATGCAGTGCAACACTTAGGCCCTCATTATGACATTGGCGGTAATCACCGCCGACCGCCGTGCCGACAGTGAACAGAAGACCGCCAGTGGCAGTGGACTGTACATTGCCAAATCATGATGCCAAAAAGACAAACCTCCAAAAATCATGCAACCTCCACCCACCGCCAGGGCCGATGATGGCAGAAAGGCAGTACACCCCACCCCACCACTGCCATGCAGACAAATTCTCTGCCGACCAAATAATGATGCACAAATTAGCTTGGCGGACAGTGAATGCTGAATGACCATTGGCGGTATGGACCACCACGGCCAGCAATGGGACCCACAAACAACAAATGCACACATTGGCAAGTTTGAAACCCATACACCTGACACACATCCACAACACTATAAAACACTCACATACACACCCTTCAATCCTTTGCCACGCCAATAGCACAACAGATATTGACAACACAACACGCATACACTGAGCTCAACATCACACAAGTCACACACCCAACCACACAACAGCACCCTCACTAATACACCTACAACACACCACCCACAACACACACCATGGCAACCCCTAAGCACCCCCGCTTCACCAATAGGGAGTTAAGGACCATGGTGGACGAAATAGTCAGGGTCGAGCCACAACTATTCGGGGCACAGGTGCAGCAGACACCCGTGGCCAGGAAGATGGCGCTATGGCAGCGGATAGTCAACAAGGTCAACGCAGTGGGGACAACATCCAGAAGAGATGGAACAACCTGCGCGGGAAGGTTTGGTCTATGGCATCCAGGCACAACATTGCCGTACAGAAGACTGGTGGTGGACCCCCACCTCCTCCCCCCGAATACACCAACTGGGAGGAGAAGGTCCTGGCTATCTTGCACCCCAAGGGCCTCACCGGACTCACTGGAGTACTGGACTTGGGTAAGTCAACTGCAATATCTTCATATTCACCACACCTGTAATGCATGCATCACCCCAACACCTCACTACCACCAGGACCCCATCTGCTACCCAGTCCACAACACCCACATCTAAGTTCCCTGCCTGCTCAGAATCCCACAAACAAGTCTCCATCCAGCCCCCTGTGCACAGTCACCTACCCCTGCATGGAATCCCATTGTCACTACAGCACCCACAATGCACCTCCATCCCCCCCACAAAAAAATGCAACACAATGTACACGAAGGGACCTTGCATGCCACTACAGGGGAATATAAGCATGAAATAGTGCAGACCAGTGCAGCAATTGCCAAAAAAGTACAGGACACCCACATGTCTATTCTCCCACACACAGGTATCACCACCCATGCCACCCGGATGGAGACGTCAAGGAGTGCCAGCCCGCCACCTGAAGACGGATGCCCCAATCAGGAGAGTGCAGAGGGATGTCTGGACACAGAGGAAATCCCTGGCCAATCACACAGTCCTGTACTTTCACCCTCCAGACGCCCCACCCAGGATACCACTGACACCCCTACCACTCAGCCACCATTATCAGGTCTGGCCAAACAACGCCACACCAGTGTCTCCTGGCCACGGACTGGCTGCCCACAGGTACAAAGGCCAGAGGGGGTGATTCTTACCTTGGCGGGCGGCGGAGGCCGCCCGCCAAAGTACCCCCGCCAGAACACCGCACCGCGGTCGTCAGACCGCTGCGGTGATTCTGGGTTTTCCACTGGGCTGGCGGGCGACCGCCAAAAGGCCGCCTGCCAGCCCAGTGGAAAACAACCTTCCCACGAGGACGCCGGCTCTGAATGGAGCCGGCGGAGTGGGAAGGTGCGACGGGTGCAGTGGCACCCGTCGCGTATTTCAGTGTCTGCAAAGCAGACACTGAAATACAAAGTGGGGCCCTCTTACGGGGGCCCCTGCAGTGCCCATGCCACTGGCATGGGCACTGCAGGGGCCCCCAGGGGCCCCACGACACCCCATACCGCCATCCTGTTCCTGGCGGGCGAACCGCCAGGAACAGGATGGCGGTATGGGGTGTCAGAATCCTCCATGGTGGCGCAGCGAGCTGCGCCGCCATGGAGGATTCATTTGGGCAGCGGAAAACCGGCGGGAGACCGCCGGTTTTCCACATCTGACCGCGGCCAAACCGCCGCGGTCAGAATGCCCTGCGGGGCACCGCCAGCCTGTTGGCGGTGCTCCCACCAACCCTGGCCCCGGCGGTCCATGACCGCCGGGGTCAGAATGACCCCCAGAGTCTCCACCCACCCAGAGACAGGATGATGAAGGGCCAACTGCAAGTGGGACTGCCAGAACTGTGCAGGGGACTCTCTGGCTTGGTTTAGTTGACAGCTCCTTGTGCATTCACTCAGACACACCCCAAACACAGGATACTCAGCCTCACTTGCATACATCTGCATTTTGAATGGGTCTTCCTGGGCTGGGAGGATGGAGTGCCTGCTCTCACACAAAGGACTGCCACACCCCCTACTGGGACCCTGGCAGACAGGATTAAACTGAAAGGGGACCTGGTACACTTCTAAGCCACCCTTTGAAGTCTCCCTCACTTCAAAGGTACATTTGGGTATATAAACAGGGCCTCTGCCCCTTCAATCTCAGACACTTCCTGGAGAAGATAACTGAAACCAGAACACCAGAGGGGAAATTGTGACTTCGCTCCGCAAGCCCAGGATTCCACGCACAGCCCCCGGGGCGACTGAAAACCCTGCAACCCGAAGAGGATCCACGACGAGTGGCGGAGACTGATGCACAGCTGTCCCTGCATGGAAACTAAAAGATGCATCACCGTGTGCGGCCCGAGAAGTCGACGCACACCCCTTTGTTTCCACGCTTCTCCTCCTCTGCGGCCCTTTGCTGAGATTTTTCACGTGAACCATGTACTCGAAAGAGACTTTGGGGGTCATTCTGACCCGAATGACGGAAGCACCACCAACAGGCTGGCGGTGCTTCAATCCCCATTCCAACCGCGGCGGTAAAGCCGCGGTCGGATTGCCGGGGCCGGCGGTCATCCGCCGTTTTTGCCCCGGCTTGGGGAATCCGCCAGGGCAGCGCTGCAAGCAGCGCTGCCCTGGGGATTCTGACCCCCGTACCGCCAGCCTGTTTCTGGCGGTTTTCACCGCCAGGAAGATGCTGGCGGTAAGGGGTGTCCTGGGGCCCCTGGGGGCCCCTGCACTGCCCATGCCATTGGCATGGGCAGTGCAGGGGCCCCCTAACAGGGCCCCATGAAGCTTTTCACTGTCTGCCTAGCAGACAGTGAAAAGCACGACGGGTGCAACTGCACCCGTCGCACCGCCGCAACACCGCCGGGCCGGCGGGCACTAACATGGTTAGCGCCCGCCGGCCCAGCGGGAATGTTGGAATGGGGGCAGCGGTATTTTGGCCGCATGGCGGCCAAATGCCGGTTCCCGCCACCCGCCAGAGTTGGAATGAGCCCCTTTGTTTGCTTTAAAAAAGTATGAACACACTTTATATCACTTTTCAGTGATATCTCTCCATTTACTTATTGCATCTTTGATCATTTTGACCTGCAAATATCCAGATAAATATTATATATTTTTCTAAACACTGTGTGGTGTATTTTTGTGGTGCTATATTGTGTTATTGTATGACTTATTGCACAAATACTTTACACATTGCCTTCTAAGTTAAGCCTGACTGCTCAGTGCCAACCTACCAGAGGGTGGGCACAGGATAATTTGGATTGTGTGTGACGTACCCTGACTAGGGTGAGGGTCCTTGCTTGGACAGGGAGTAACCTGGCTGCCAACCAAAGACCCCATTTCTAACATTGGTGATCAGCGGTGAGGATAGGACTTGTATTTGTGCAGTGACATACAGTAGCTAAGTATTGCACTACCTACCACAGTTGAAGGTCAACTTGATTTTTATCTCTTTTCTGCAATTTCATTTTTCCTGTCAATTTTTTATTAAAATCCTCAAATCAACATGTCTCTAGCTGGGTCTCAAGCAGGAGATGATTTTGATATGGCTATGCTGAAGACCTACACTGTTAAACAGCTGATGGGTGTACCTACCCAGAAAGCCTCCAGGAAGGAGGAATTCCAAAGGACGCGGAGGGCCTGGGCAGAAGCCC
The DNA here is from genome assembly GCF_031143425.1 of Pleurodeles waltl. NCBI lineage: Eukaryota > Metazoa > Chordata > Amphibia > Caudata > Salamandridae > Pleurodeles > Pleurodeles waltl. The sequence goes on along the minus strand of NC_090441.1, from coordinate 80,026,418 downwards.
CTGCTGAGGAGAATAGTGAGGAGGAGGGTCCAGAAGATGGCCCCTCAGAGGATTTTTTGCCCTCATTAGATGGGATTAGTGCTGCAATTGTGCCCCCTGCAAAACCAGGGAGCAGTGTCTCTGATCAAAGCCTGAGAGAGAGAAACCAAGTGAGCTGAGGCTGAAAGAGCAGCCAAACAGCTTGAAGCTGAAAGAGCTGAAGCTGCAGCTGAGAGAGCCTTGGCTGAGAAAAAACTGTTGCTGGCTCATGAACTGAGTCTCAAGGAGCTGGAGATCAAGGCGAGACAGTCTGAGTCCAGCAGTGATGGTGGCAGCATATGTGCAGGACCGGTTGGCAGCAAACAGGATTGTATACCCAAGAATGTGGTGCCAAGTTTTGTGGTGGGAGATGACATTGATAAGTGGCTGGCTGCCTATGAAGTTGCAGTAAGGGCCCATGGGACACCTGAGGAGCACTGGGGGCGGCCATGTGGTTTTATGTACCATCCTTAGGGAGGGACACACCTCTCACACTTGCTCCACAGAATAGAAATTACTACTCACACATGAAAGCCGCATTACTGGCCAAGTTTGGGCTGACCCCTGAAAGATACCGTCAGAGGTTCTGGGACAGCACCAAACTTTCAACACAAACTTGGGTTGATTGTTATGATTTCTCCAACAAGGCACTGGATGGATGGGTGCGGGGAAGCAAAGTAGATGATTATAAAGGGTTAAATGACTTGATTCTGAGAAAGCATATGCTCAGTATTTCTTTTACAGAGTTGCGCCAGCACTTGGTAGATAGTAAGTTGACTGACCCAAGGAAGCTTGCTGAGGAGGCGGACTTCTGGGTTAGCACCAGAGTGTCCAAGAAGGCATCTGGGGGGGGTCTCTCACAAAGGTTGTCAGGGTTCCCAACAGAAGAAAGAGGGGGGAGAAAAACTTAAAGATAAGGAGTTCTCAAAAGACCCCCAAAAGAATTCCCAAGTGGGGGTGGATACCATTCCTCTTCTAGATTTGGGAAGAAGCTAGGGTATTTTGATAAAATATTAGGGAAATTAATCCCTAAATGCTTAGAGTGCTGCCAGCAAGGAAATTCTAAGGGCGTCTCCCAGTGTCCCAAGAGGGCACAGTCCACTACTGGAGAGAAACCTGGGTTGGCCAGTGTAGCGCTTGGGGGAGGGAGACAGTCCCAGTTAGGTTTGGGGAGGAGGCAGAGGTTTCCCTAGTGTCCCTGGGAGAAAGAGAGATGGTGCCTAAAGCCTACCTGACAGAAAATACTTCCAAGTATAGGCAGTGGGTCACCATTGATGGGCAAAGGGTGGAGGCTCTGCGAGACACAGGAACCAATATGACTACTGTCAAGAGTCAGCTGGTGTCATCAGAGCAGATAGTCCCAAATACATTCCACCAGGTCATAGTCGATGACAATCGCAAGAGTCACCTACCGGTGGCTCTGGTTCCCTTTCAGTGGGGGGGTCTCTGGTACTCTGAAAGTAGCTGTGAGTCCTGCCATGCCTGTAGATTGTCTGTTAGGCAATGATCTTGAGCATACTGCCTGGAAAGAGGTAGAGCTCAGATCCCAACTGGAGATGTTAGGTTTGCCTGAGTGGGTCTGCATGACCACACGGTCCATGGCTGCCCGGGAAGGGAGTCAAGGGCGTCTGGAGTCTGGAACAATGGCCCAGACAGCTGCAAAGAGGAAGGGCAGGAGACGCAGGAAACCTGCCTCAGATGTTCCCACAGTGGTGGATGGGGCCCCTGACGAGGAGGAGGGGGCCCCTGAGCCAACTGGGAAGGACATAGCTGATCTCGGTAACCTACCTGAACTTGCTGGCTGGCAAGTAGAGGGCGGGCCAACCAGGGCAGAATTCTGTAAAGCGCTGAAGGAATGCCCCACCCTTGAGGTTCTAAGGCGACAGACCACAGCCAAAGCAGCAGGTGACGCCTCTGATACTCACCATATTTACTGGGAGAATGATCTCCTTTACAGTGAGCCTAAGGTTCCAGGTCCTGGGGCAGCACATGTGCTGGTGGTCCCCCAGTGTTATCGGGCCTTTCTACTGGGTCTGGCTCACGACATTTCCCTGGCAGGACATCTGGGCCAAGACAAGACCTTTAACAGGCTTGCCACCTACTTCCATTGGCCCAGAATGATGTTAGCCTCAGATAATTTCTGCAGAGCTTGCCCTACCTGCCAAGCTAGTGGAAAGACAGGGCAAAAGCGTAAAGCTCCCCTGCTCCCACTCCCCGTCGTTGGCACCCCCTTTGAAAGGGTGGGCATCGACATTGTTGTCCCTTGGACCCCAAAACTGCCTTAGGCAACAGGTTTATCCTGGTTTTGGTGGACCATGCCACCCGCTATCCAGAGGCAATCCCTCTGAGAACAGTGACTGCACCGGTGGTGACCAGAGCCCTGTTGGGTTGGGAATATTTACCCGTGTGGGATTCCCTAAGGGAGTTGTGTCTGACAGGGGCACAAACTTCATGTCTGCGTACATGAAGTCCATGTGGGATGAGTGTGAGGTGACCTACTGGTTTACCACCCCTTATCATCCTCAATCCAATGGGCTTGTTGAGAGATTCAACAAGGCCCTGAAGGGCATGATTAATGGGCCTGACTGAAGCCATGAGGCGTAAGTGGGACGTCCTCTTACCATGTCTGTTGTTTGCTTACAGAGAAGTGCCCCAGAAAGAGGTGGGTTTCAGCCCCTTTGAACTTCTCTATGGTCACCCTGTCAGGGGTCCTCTAAGCATTATTAAAGAGGGCTGGGAGAAAGCTCCCAAGACACCTCCCCAGGATGTGGTCAGCTACATGCTGGCCCTCTGCAACCAAATCCAACGCTTCTGGAAGCAGGCCAAGAGTAACCTCAAGGCCAGTCAAGAGGTGATGAAGGAGTTGTATTACCGGAAGACCACTCTGGTTGAGTTCTCACCTGGATACAAGGTTTGGGTGATGGAGCCAGTAGAGCCCAGGGCTGTCCAGGACCGCTGGACTGGCCCATTTGAGATCAAGGAGCGTAAAGGAGAGGCCACTTAACTAGTGGACCTCAAGACCCCTAGGCCCTAAGGGTCCTCCATCACAACAGGCTCAAACCTCACTTCGCGAGGTCTGAGATCTGTATGCTCCTGGTCACAGATGAGGGCATGGAAGAGGAGAGTGAACCTCTCCCCGTCCTCCTCTCTGCCAAAGAAGGTGATGGGTCAGTGGAGGGTGTCATTCTCTCTGACTCCCTGACTCTGAATCAGAGAGGAGATTGCTATGAGCTGTTAGAGCAGTTCTCTTCCCTGTTCTCCCTTACCCCTGGACTAACCCACTTATGTGTTAATGACATTGACACAGGTGACAGTCCCCCTGTGAAGAACAAAATTTACAGGTTGTCGGTTAAGGTGAAGGCCAGCATCAAGGAGGAGGTCTCCAAGTGGTTGACTTTAGGGGTTATTGAGAAATCACTGGGCCAGCCCTGTGGTGCTGGTTCCCAAGGCTGCTGCCCCGGGTGCGAAACCAGAACTCAGGTTCTGCGTGGACTACCAGGGTCTCAACTCAGTCACACAGACTGATGCTCATCCCCCAAGCTGATGAGCTCATTGCCAGGCTAGGCGCTGTAGTGAATCCTAGTTTGTTTTAATGGGATAACGGAAGTTAGCTTAGCCCTTGGCTTACAGACTCGTGCCCCCCTCGTGCCCCCCTCGTGTCACCTAGTGACTTTTAACCTACTTAGATTGCTCTGTCTTAGACCATTTATTTAATTAATTCTTCTAAGATGGCTGCCTTTTTTATAGTTAGGCCCTTTTGTTTAGAGTTATGTTATTAGTGTCACCTTGCTAAGGCGTCAACTGATACAACAAAGACAAACAAACTGTAGGTGCCCACATTAGAAATAACCGTCCCAAGCATGCAGCGTTATCTATTGTTTTGGAACAACCTACGTCAGGGGTCCAAGTAGATCTGCATAAATACATCACACTTTAGACAGATAATCAGAGGGATTCCGACAAGATACCATCGCTGCTATCGATGCTGCACGTCACCTTGACGCTGATCCGGACTTTGGCGGTCATTCTGACCCTGGCGGTAAAAACCGCCAGGGCCGTGGTCCGCGGGAGCACCGCCAACGGGCTGGCGGTGCTCCTTTGGGCATTCTGACCGCGGCGGTACAGCCGCGGCCAGAAACGGAAAGTCGGCGGTGTACCGCCGGCTTTCCGCTGCCCAGGGGAATCCTCCATGGCGGCGCATGGGGATTCCGACCCCCATACCGCCATCCTGTTCCTGGCGGTTTCTGCCGCCAGGAACAGGATGGCGGTATGGGGTGTCGTGGGGCCCCCGTAAGAGGGCCCCACTTAGAATTTCAGTGTCTGCTTAGCAGACACTAAAATTCGCGACGGGTGCTACTGCACCCGTCGCACCCCTTCCACTCCGCCGGCTCCATTCGGAGCCGGCTTCCTCATGGAAGGGTGTTTCCCGCTGGGCTGGCGGGCGGCCTTTTGGCGGTCGCCCGGCAGCCCAGTGGGAAACCCAGAATGACCGCCGCGGTCTTTTGACCGCGGCACGGTCTTCTGGCGGTTCCCGCTTGGCGGGAGGCTCCCGCCGCCCGCCAAGCTTGGAATGACCCCCTTTGTGTTCTTCCGAAGTCTAAGATCGAGACCTCATTGAGACCTCATTCAAGGTTACCAGGTTAAGGGCTCCTTTCAGGGATATGGCATTGGCAGATTAGGTTTAACATACCCAGCTCTCCTCTAGGTAGAACGTTAGGCCTATTATGATAGGGCACATGTACAAATGATACACTTTATTTCTTTCTATGCTAATACAAGATGGTGGGGGTCTTCATAATCATGACCCTCGCATTTACAATTCTATCTCTTGTACTGTTCATTATCTTAATCATTGCAGCCAATACAATATACCGCATTGTATTAAATAAAAACTATTGAAACATTACTGCATCTTCGTTATTGCCTGTGTTTGGTTGAGACATAATATATCTGTGAGAAAGGGGTAATCTCCGTTTAACCACAACACTTCCTGAGATCCAAATCACCTTTAACTGTTTGGGTTGTTGGTGAGGTACTGCTAGTGAGCCGGAATGGTTGGGACTACAGTTGCAACTTGTTGTAGGATAGGCATAGTCACCTACAAACATAAGTACTGTCATCCCCAAAGCAATAGTCCAAACTATGACATGGCGCCACCAACGATGATGTTTAGACATTAATTTACGGGTACCACGAATATCACTGTCTCACAAAACGACAGGTACCCTAAGTACCATTATACGGAGACGTATGTGGTCTTTGGGAAAATCCTCCTCAGCTGAACAGGGAACACCTCATTAGACTGTAGGTTGTTCGAGCTCGAACTCTTAAAAAGGACTTTTATTCCCCACTTGGTGTTCCATCTCCTTACCCATTTTTCAATATGGCTAATGCCATAGATATTCCTGAAAATGCTAAACAAGCATTAACATTACATCTAGTAGCGCATGGCTTAAGAGAAGAGGGCAGGGGAAGTCACTTTCATGGTAGAAGCTAATGAAGCTTACGAAACAGAAACGTTCTATGACTGGGTCACCTTTCCTGAGGAAGACGCCAGGTCAGCCACTTTTCACACATATAGAATTGCTAATGTACCTCAACGGTACCAAGCATACCAGAATCACGAAATACCGCTCACCTATCAAGAGCATCAGAACTGGTTTGAAGGCGCCCTACCACATGTTATACAACGAGTGAGATTAGGTCCTTTAAGTAATGATGGACCAACAAGGCCTATGTTTGCCACATACACATCTCACCCAGAAATACAGAATATGCCAATAGCAGATCTGCGGAACTTATATAATGAAATTGTAACATTATATAGAAGGCTTGTTCAGTTCGTAATGCGGACTTTAAACACAACACCAGAGCGTCCAGCACCACCAGCACCTGCTGGATATCAATTGACTACTGGGATTAATCCATAAACAGTACATACTATTATGGGTAAAGTACCCACAGAACGGGAGAAAATACCTTATTGGATAGCCCAGAAAACAAATCAGCTGGAAGCTGTGTTTCCCCATACGGGACCACAGGAGAAACATAGAATTCTAACAATGTGCTTGCCCTTTGGGATGGTTCCCTCGGTGGATGACTGTGCCACATGGGCTACAGTCTTCGCTGCAATATATACTACCACACATGGTACCCGACACTTGCCAATTTACTGGAAGTGTTAAAACAAATTCAGAATGAGCATGGGGCAGCTCCTGCCCTAGATTTGGGGATGAAATTGATGCGTAATTTTGACGCAGTATCCTCAATAATACTCAATTAACATTAAAGGGGAAGCGGTAGCACTGGCTATACTCCAGCGTCTCCAAGAAACTCCACATTTGGAACAAGAGAGACAGCTACCAAAAATGATTTCCGATTCCTATTCTAGTATAGGATGGGATAGTTTGGGAGCCAGGCCAAAGAAGTTGGAAGTACACAGTACCACCCCTAAGGAAGGTACTAAACAGGCACAAGAGAGTTTGAAAAAGCGCTGGGAGAAGCCAAAACAATTTAAAGAAAGACAGAAGCAGAAAGCAGATTCTCCACATCCAGAGAACTCCGAAAGGAGATATTGGCCCTCATTACAACCCTGGCGGTCGGTGTTAAAGCGGCGGTAATACCGCCAACAGGTCGGCAGCAAAAAAAAATGGGATTACGACCTTGGCGGAAACCGCCAACATAGAAAGCCACTTTAACACTCCGACCGCCACGGCGGTAGAAACAAACAGCGCAGTGGTCACCGTCAAAAGACAGGCGGAAGACAATGTACCGCCCACACTATTATGAGAAGCCAATCCGCCACCTTTTCTGGGGCGGAACCAACGCGAACAAAAACACGGCGGAAACAGGACTTGGAAGGGAAAACACTCACCTCTCCACACCCCACGAGGAACCAGTACGCCATGGAGCCCGAACTGCAGATACTCCCTGCGATGGTATTCCTGCTCCTCTATCAGGAGCACCAAAGACGGCGGCGAAGACCACGGTGAGTACTGCACCCACAACACAGGGATAGGGGGAGGGAAAAGAGAGTGACACACACACGCAACACGCAAAACCCCCACCCTCACCACAACAACATACAGACAAATACATGCTGCAACATTACATTTACATCTCCCCCACCCCCGCTGAAAGAACACAACGACAAAAGGAAATGAGTTGAATGATTGTAATCATGAAAAATCCAGTAGTCAAAACTCGAAATACAGTATATACAATTATGTACACCAACTACACAAGTCCGGATAGTGCACCAATTATTGTCTGTGGACCACTGGGCCCAAAATGCATGGGCGAGGCCCACACATGATACCAGACTTCAAACGGAGAGAACACTGTAGGGGCATCAGATCGAAATGAAACAGGCACCTCAGGGGGAAGGGAAGGCGGGGGCACCTCATCCTGATGAGTGCACATAGCCACTGCTCCACGAGGGGGCTCCATGCCCACTGCTTTATCCTGGGGAGTGCAAAGCCACAGTCTCTCAAGTCTCTCCAGTGGGTGGGTTGCCCACTGCATTATCCTGGGGAGTGCAAAGCCACAGTCTCTCAAGTCTCTCCAGTGGGATGTTTGCCCACTGCTTTATCCTGGGGAGTGCAAAGCCACAGTCTCACAAGTCTCTCCAGTGGGATGTTTGCCCACTGCTTTATCCTGGGGAATGCAAAGCCACAGTCTCTCAAGTCTCTCCAGTGGGTGGTTTTCCCACTGCTTTATCCTGGGGAGTGCAAAGCCACAGTCTCTCAAGTCTCTCCAGTGAGTGGTTTGCCCACTGCTTTATCATGGGGAGTGCAAAGCCACAGTCTCTCAAGTCTCTCCAGTGGGTGGGTTGCCCACTGCATTATCCTGGGGAGTGCAAAGCCACAGTCTCTCAAGTCTCTCCAGTGGGTGGGTTGCCCACTGCATTATCCTGGTGAGTACAAAGCCACAGTCTCTCAAGTCTCTCCAGTGGGTGGTTTGCCCACTGCTTTATCCTGGGGAGTGCAAAGCCACAGTCTCTCAAGTGGATGCCTTTCTCCACTGGTTCTGGAGGGGGCTTTGTGCCCAGAGTGCTTCATCCTGCCAAGGACTGAGGTAGTGGATGCCTTTCTCCACTGGTTCTGGAGGGGGCATTGTGCCCAGAGTGCTTCATTCTGCCAAGGACTGAGGTAGTGGATGTGATTCTCCACTGGTTCTGGAGGGGGCATTGTGTCCACAGTGCTTCATCCTGCCAAGGATTGTGGTAGTGGATGCCTTTCTCCACTGAAGGTGGTGCATCATGGAAGCTGCCCAGGCTCCTGGAACTGACCACCAGGCTCGGACGACTGACCACTGGGGATGGCAGCCATGTCTGCGGTGGTGCCACTGGCTCAGGATGTCGGGGGGCCTCTGGCGGTGCTTGCGGCGTTATCAGTCGCAGCGGTGCTTGCGGCAGGCTCTGTGGAATTGGTGCTGGCAGCGGACTCTGTGGCAGCTCCGTGCCACACTGGCAGCCTTGATGCTTGGCGCACTCCATTAGCCTGCAGTTGCTGGCACCACTTTGCCCGGTGATGTGGTGGCTGAGGTGCTGGCTTGGGACCTGGAAAGCCTGGCCCTAGGGGACGAAAGGGAGGGGTGGTGTAGGGAAGAGGTCAATATTAGCCAGGATTTTTTTTTTAGACACACTGGGACAGGTAGTCAGAGTGGGTCTGGGAGTGGAGGAAGAGGTAGTGGTTGTAGGAGGTGTATGTTTGCTGAATTTGGGTGAAGGTGCATGGGCTGGAGGCTGTTGTGAGGTGGATGGCTGTTGGGTGGGTGTGTGCCTGCATTTGTGTACTTTGGGAGGTGGGCTCACAGACACACTAGGAGAGGACACAGGGGATATGTGAATGGTAGTGGGGGTGGTGAGTGCACGTGAGCGGTGTGTGGTGATGGGCGTGCTGGTGATGGAGGTAGTGGCTGAAGATGTAGTGCATGCAGGTGTGAGTGGAGACGAGACAGGGAGGGAGGAGGATGACGTGGAGGAGGGGGACACAGTGGAGGCAGTGGATGTTGGTATGTGTACATGGGTATGATGCTTGTGTGAGTGCCTGTGGGATGTGTGGTGCTTATGATTGCCAGAGCCACCCTTGTGTGTTGAGGTGTGTGCATGCTGGTCTGATGGTGTGCTTGGGATAGGCTGAGGTACAGGGGATTGGGTCTGGGTGGAGGAAGTTGGCGGGGGAGGCTGGACACAGGGACAATGGCTGCCATCAGTGCTGAGGCCAGAGCCTGAAATGCTCTCTGTTGGGCTGCCTGGCCAGAATGAATGCCCTCCAGGTATACATTTGTTTGTTGCAAATGCCTCTGGACACCCTGGATGGCATTCACAATGGTAGATTGCCCAACAGTGAGGGATCTCAGGAGGTCAATAGCCTCCTAGCTGAGGGCAGCAGGGCTGAATGGGGCAGGGCCTGAGGTGCCTGGGGCGAAGGAGATACCCACCCTCCTGGGTGAGCGGCCACGGGACACACGCTGAGGGCCTGCTGGGAGGGCGGTGCTGGTAGGGGGGGTGGCGGCTGTACCTGTTGATGCGGGGGGCACAGAGGGGCCCACCACCGCTAGGGAGCTCCCATCAGAGGAGGAGTCGCTGTCGCTGCTGTCACCTCCTGTCCCCGGCATGGAGCTCCCCTCACCATCCGTCCCACTGGTGGCTTCAGACTCCGTTGTGTCACCCTCCAGGGCCAAGTGGGATGCATCTCCCTCCTGCTCCAGTGCCACTGCTCCTCCGCCTGATGATGCTATTGCACACAAGAACAGGGAGACCACAAAAAGGGGAGGGGGGAAGACAGAAAAAAGACATGTTCAGTGCATGCAATACCACTACCATTGGCAGACATTACAGACACAGCAGTCCCCTGCACTACGCCATGCACTTATAGTTCCTAGATTAATCACATGCCCATGGGGTACAAGGCCTATGTCCGATTGCTGCACACATGGAAGTCACAGGAGCCTGACTAGGTGTAGATGGCTCTTACCACTTGTGGGGTTGGTGTGCCACATAGCCTGCCTCACAAAGGGTCCTTGCCTACAAAGCTCGCCCTGGCCCAGGGTTACCCACTGCCCACCTCCCCCACCCAGACACCTCGTAATGCGTGCAGAGTCAGATGGATGTGACAATACTCACCCCCTTGTGGCTGCTGTGATGCCCACAAGTGCCCATCCAACTCCGGATATGCTACCGCCAGGATCCGGAACATCAGGAGGGTCATGGTGCGACGGGCACCCCTCCCACGTTGGGAGGCTATCCCCAGCTGGGCCTCCGCCATCTTCTTGCTCCAGCAGCGAATGTCCTCCCATCTATTCCGGCAGTGGGTGCTTTGTCTGCGGTGGAACCCCAGGGTCCGGACGTCCTTGGCTATGGCACGCCAAATATCCTTCTTCTGGTGGGCACTGGCCTAGAGGAATAGTATAGGGGAAAAGGAAAAACTTTAACTGTGCGGACCGTCACAGTCATTGGCCCACGTACCCACCCTTGCCCTGCATGGCTCAGTCCCCCACCCCCATGTATCTTCCATCCACACCACTCCAAACAGGTTTTGCCCATGCAGCATGCTCACAGTGTACTCACCTGTTTGTCTGGAGGACTGTAGAGTAGCGTGCACTGGGGGAGGACCCCATCCACTAACTTCTCCAACTCCTCCGCAGGGAAGGCAGGGGCCCTTTCCCCAGACACATGAGCCATCGTCGCTTCCAGACTGAGGTCACAGCAGCACTTGCAGTGTAGGTCCTCTCCTGTCAAAGGTCAGGTGTCAAGTGAGTGAACAGACAGAAAATGGCGGTCAAGTCCGCGGCGGTGCATACCGTCACCGCCGGCGTACATTGTCATTGGCTCCTGGGACCCATAGGGTCCAATGTTAACCAATGCAGGATTGCGCTGCGGTCTTCGACCGCCTACCACGACGGTGTAGAACGCCAGCGCAGTTACCTCATATCCCCTTGTCCCACCTTACAGGTCAGGCAGCCGTCATTTCAGGGGGCCACATGGCATTACTAATAACTGCGTCACACCTATCTAGGCCTTGCATACACACAGTAACAGGCACATTGCGGATTAACAAATGTGTGCTAATGACATTTTGTAATACCTCAGTGTTGGCTGACTCTCTGATCGCGGTTCTCGTCCATAGGGCACGTCCGCTGGGGCAGGTGATGAGATGGCGGCACCCTGGTGTACAGACCGCTGGTGGACCTGTCGACAATGGAAGAGAGACATGTAAAAGTCACCTACAGACTTGATCGTGCAACAATCCATGAACTGTGTGCCCAGTTGGAGCCAGACCTGATGTCAGCAATCCACCATCCCACAGGGATCCCCCCTCTAGTGCAGGTCCTGTCAGTACTCCATTTCCTGGCAAGGGGTTCTTTTCAAACTACAGTGGCTATTGCATCAGGGATGTCCCAGCCAATGTTCTCAAACGTGTTGTCCAGAGTGTTGTCTGCCCTGCTGAAACACATGTGCAGCTACATTGTGTTCCCTCAGGTGGAGGATTTGCCTACAGTGAAAGGTGACTTCTATGCCCTGGGACATATCCCCAACATCATAGGTGCCATTGATGGGACACATGTGGCCTTGGTACCCCCCGCAGGAGTGAACAGGTGTACAGAAACCGGAAGAGCTACCATTCTATGAATGTGCAGATGGTGTGTTTGGCCGATCAATACATCTCCCATGTGAATGCCAAGTTTCCTGGCTCAGTGCATGACGTTTACATTTTGAGGAATAGCAGCATCCCTTATGTGATGGGGCAACTCCAGAGGCACCGTGTGTGGCTAATAGGTGAGGAAAAGGACCCTATACCCTGTAAATAGTTGTCTGGGTCTGGGGTTGTCTCTAAGGGTTACTGTGGGGGTTATTCCAACTTTGGAGGAAGTGGTAATCCGTCCCAAAAGTGACGGTAAAGTGACGGATATACCACCAGCCGTATTACGAGTCCATTATATCCTATGGAACTCGTAATACGGCTGGTGGTAAATCCGTCACATTTGGGACGGATTACCACCTCCTCCAAAGTTGGAATAACCCCCTGTGTGTCTAACAGTTGTCCCTCGACATTTGCAGGTGACTCTGGGTACCCCAACCTGTCATGGCTACTGACCCCAGTGAGAAATCCCAGGGCAAGGGCATAGGAACGCTACAATGAGGCACATGGGCGAACTAGGAGGGTGATCGAACGAACCTTCGGCCTCCTGAAGGCCAGGTTCCGGTGGCTCCATATGACAGGTGAATCTCTCTACTACTCACCAAAGAAGGTGTGCCAGATCATCATGGCCTTCTGTATGCTTCACAACCTGGCTTTGCGACAACAGGTGCCTTTTCTGCTGGAGGATGGTCCAGAAGGAGGTCTTGTGGCAGCTGTGGAGCCTGTGGACAGTGAGGAAGGGGAGGCAGAAGAAAAGGATATCGACAACAGAAACAACGTTATCCAGCAATACTTCCAGTGAGACATAGGTAAGAAGATGTCACTGCCTCACACATCTCATACAATTGTTAGACCTATCATAAGTCTGTCACTTTCACCCAGTGTATGGACCCTGACTTGTCACTTTGCCTTTCCATTTAACAGATGTGGGTCCCACTGTGTGACCTCTGCTATATTACATCATGGACTACAGCTGTGTTACATCGGTATGTTGACAATACAATTGACATTGCTACATTCCATAGTTATTTCAAATACACATTTGTGAAAGCACAGACTGACTCCAGATTGTTTTGTGATTCAAGGGTGTTTATTTCTGTGCAAATTAGTGGAGCAGGTTGTAAAATGGGCAGGGGTGATGGTGGACGAATGTCCATGGCAGAGTCCAGTCTATTTGTTTCACAGGTGCATTGTCCAAAGGGGCATAGGAAGTGGAGCTAGGGCAGTTGATGGATGGACAGGGTGACAAAGTGGGACAGAAGGATGACATTCAGGGGGGTCTCATTTCCTGGCGGGGGTCTTGGCATTGTTCTCTGTCTTGTTCCTGGATCTCAGGGACCGTTTGCGGGGTGGTTCTCCATCTGCAGGGGGTAGGGCGCTGGTGTTGTGGTCTTGTGGTGGTGCCTCCTGTCCACTAGCGCCGGAAGAGGTGGTGGGCTGTTCATCATCCAGGCTAGTGTCAGGGGCCCCTTGTTGTGCCACAGTGTCCCTCCTGGTGTTGACAAGGTCCTTCAGCACCCCTACAATGGGGACCAGGGTGGTGTTGATGGACTTGAGTTCCTCCCTGATCCCCAGATACTGTTCCTCCTTCAGCCTCTGGGTCTCCTGAAACTTGGCCAGTACCGTTGCCATCGTCTCCTGGGAATTATGGTACGCTCCCATGATGTTGGAGAGGGCCTCGTGGAGAGTGGGTTCCCTGGGCCTGTCCTCCGCCTGTCGCACAGCAGTCCTCCCAGTTCCCCTGTTTTCCTGTACCTCTGTCCCCTGAACCGTGTGCCCACTGCCACTGCCCCCAGGTCCCTGATTTTCTTGGGGTGGTGGGTTTGCCTGGTTTCCCTGTAGTTGTGGATACACTGCTGCTTGACGTGTCCTTGGGACAGAGGGATGGGCCCGCTGAGTGGGTGCTGTGCTGGTGTTTCCCAAGGGGGGAGGCTCTGTGGTGGCATGTGCCAGTGTCAGGGGAACCGACTGTCCTGAGGTCCCAGATGGGCCGGGCTGGTCATCTTGATCCAGTTGGACAGAGCTGCTGTTATCACTGTGGGCCTCTTCTGTGGGGGGAGTGGACATGTATGGAACCTCCTGTCCGGTGACGTTGGGTAGGGGTCCTGCAGGGGTGTAAAGGCATGATTATTGCATCTGTGTGTGCCATTGTGTGCAATGGGTGGGTGAGCCTGTACTCCAGTGCTTGCATTCTTGTCTAGGACCTTGTGTGATAATTGGTTTGGGGTCTGTGTGGGTATCTGTAGTGGACATGCTTTGGTGATGGGTGTCCATGCTTTGGTGTTGCATGCAGGGCTTGGTGTTGGGATGGGTGGGTTGTGATGGTGGGACATTTGTGAGGTGTTGGAGTGATGGGTGTGAGGGTGAGGGTGGGGTATGTGATAGCATGCAGGTAGGGTGGGGGATGTAATAGTTAAGATGTGACTAACCAGAGTCCATTCCTCCTGCTACTCCTGCGAGGCCCTCAGGATGCAGTATAGCCAAGACTTGCTCCTCCTATGTTGTTAGTTGTGGGGGAGGAGGTGGGGGTCCGCCACCAGTCCTCTGTACTGCAATCTGGTGTCTTGAGACCAAGGAAAGCACCTTCCCCCGAAGGTCGTTCCACCTCTTCCTGATGTCATCCCGTGTTCTTAGATGCTGTCCCACTGCGTTGACCCTGTCTACGATTCTGTGCCATAGCTCCATCTTCCTAGCAATGGAGGTGTGCTGCACCTGTGATCCGAATAGCTGTGGCTCTACCCGGACGATTTCCTCCACCATGACCCTGAGCTCCTCCTCAGAGAACCTGGGGTGTCGTTGAGGTGCCATGATGTGGTGTGGTTGATGTGTGAGGTGGTGTCGGTTGTGATGTGTGAGGGGATGTGTTTGTGTGTGTTGTCTGAGGTGCGTGGATGTTGTGTGAGTGATGGTTTTGTGTGCCTGTAGATGCTAGTGTTGTTGTGTCTGGTGGTGTCTCTCTCTGGGCTTCTTTTTCAATTTTGGTCATAAGGGTTTGTGGGTGATGTGGGTGTGTTTTATATTGGATTGGGTGTGTTGGAGAGGTGTGTGTATGTGTATCAGGTGTGTGTATTTGGAATTGTCCAATGTGGTTGAGTTTTGTAAATGTGTGTGTATTTTGAGCGCGGCGGTGTGTACCGCCAATGGAATACCGCAGTTGAAAGACCGCTGCATGGATTAGTGGGTCGTGGTAGTGTGGGCGTATTCCTGTTGGCGTGACGGTGTCGGTTTTGTTATCGCCAGTTTATCACTGACCTTTGGTGTGGCGGACTTGTGTGGGTGTCTGGATTTTGGCGGATTCCGGGCTGTGGGTCGTAATAGCTGTAGCGGAATTCTGCCGCCGCAGCTGTGTGTTGGCGGTCTTCTGCACGGCGCTAAGCGGGATTTACCGCCAATGTTGTAATGAGGGCCATACTCTCAGAAATAGGGAGAATATTAGAACTACTGATAGATATACTGATTCATGACCCTCTTGTTCCTTTCAGGACTCTCCGGATAGGCGTAGCGAGAGAAGGGGCCGTCCTGACCGACATCCTGAATACGTGAAACAAAAGAAAGACTCACCACAGTCTACAGTCAAGAAAGAAGAGAAGACTTCACAACAAAAGCCACAGTTTACAAAGAAAAAGGTGGCAGCAATATCGCTTAAAATGACAATACACTTGAGAACTTTGTTGAAGAACAAGACGTGGGCAGTGACACTGATAGACAGCGCAGCAGAAGTCACGATATGTCACTAGAGTCTGAGAGTACATCTGGATGCAACAGCAAATAGTGATTTTGTTGTGGTTGAAACAGCGGACGAGCGGGTACTCCCACCAGATAGACTTTATGATCTAAAGATCCAAATTGAGGGAGACGTGGAATGCACCATTGGTGTGATCTTTTGGGACAAACTTAATTGTGACATCCTATTGGCCGCCCTAACACGTCCGTCAGCTCCCATATGGAGAAAATGTCATTTTACCTTGTTTCTCCAATCTTGTTCCAGTGGCTAAAAAGGAAGCCTACGCTGTCAGTTGGGCTCTAGCACAGGCACCTGCATTATATCGCAATCATGTAGGTTGGGACAGGGAGTCTCTGTGTCATATAATACCTATCAGGTCTACACCCCAGCCTCAGGTGCAATATTCAGTTAAACATGAGGCGAAAGCTCCAGTGAGGGAGATCCTCACTCAGCTGGAATATCAGAGGGTAATTGAGCCCTGTGCCTCTGCAATGAATAACCCGTTATTCCCAGTTGCGAAGCCAGACCATTCCTATAGAATAGTCTTAGATTACAGACATTTAAAGAGCCATACCCGTACATATGCTATACAAAATTTACATAGTACGGCACTAATAAATGACTAGGGGCCAGATGTAGGAAACTCCAATTTTGCGACTTGCTAATTGCGAGTCTGACCGACTCGCAATTTGCAACTCGCAAAATTGGATGCAGAAAGGTGTCTCAGACACCTTCTGCGACTCGCTATGGGGTCGCAAAGACCCACCTCATCAATATTAATGAGGTGGGTCGCAGTTTGCGACCCCATAGCGAGTCCCTGCACTCACAGGGATGGTGGCCTGTAGTCAGCAGACCTCCATGTCTGTGACGGCTTTTTCAATAAAGCAGTTTTTTTTTTTCATTTTGCAGCCCGTTTTCCTTAAAGGACCACTGCCTGCTCTGAAAAACAATGTATTTCCGCATTCACAAAGGGGAAGGGGTCCCATGAGGACCCCTTCCCTTTTGCGAATGAGTTACCACCAGTGTGACACTGGTGGTAACTGCGAGTTGGTTTGCGACCGCATTCGCGGCCACAAAGCAACTCTGCATTCCGATGACGTCGCAAATAGGAAGGGAACACCCCTTCCTATTTGCGAGTCGCATTCCCAAATTGCGAGTCGGTACCGACTCGCAATTTGGGAATGAGCATCGCGTTCGGCCGTTTGCATGCTGCAAACTGCGTTTTTCGCAGTTTGCGACATGCAAACGGCTTCGTACATCTGGCCCATAGTGCGCAAAAAATATAAAACAACGTTGGATATATCCAACAGGTTTTTCTGCCATAATTTAGCGGAAGAAAGTAGGGACCTGAGTGCATTCTCATTTGGCTAAAAAAAAAAACGTTTTTGGCGTCGACCCCAAGGCTTTAAGAACAGCCCAGGGCTGTTCTCAGCCCGAGTAACGTCAATATTACATGATATTGATCCTGAGGCGTTATCCTATGTGGATGACATTTATCTCACAGACGATGACCTGAACATTCATCTTGTGAGAGTCGATCGCATAATTTTGGGGTTTGCAGAAGTCGGTTATAAATTCAACTTTAAGTAAGATCGCCTTTCTCAGTGTACTTTTCCTGGGATCTGAGCTATCGAACGAAGGAAAGAGCCTGGCCCTACACTTCCTAGAAAAATGTTCACAAATGCACCACCAAATACACTAAGGAAACTACAGTCATTGCTCAGTTTCTTTAATTTTGACAGAACATACATTCCTGAATATGCACAACGCATTAAGCCACTATGGGGGTCATTCTGACCCCCGCTGGCGGCGGAAGCCGCCCGCCTGGCGGGAACCGCCAGAAGACCGTACCGCGGTCAAAAGACCGCGGCGGTCATTCTGACTTTCCCGCTGGGCTGGCGGGCGACCGCCAAAAGGCCGCCCGCCCGCCCTGCGGGAAAGCACCAGCAACGAGGAAGCCGGCTCCGAATGGAGCCGGCGGAGTTGCTGGTGTGCGACGGGTGCAGTTGCACCCGTCGCGATTTTCAGTGTCTGCTAGGCAGACACTGAAAATCAATGTGGGGCCCTGTTAGGGGGCCCCTGCAGTGCCCATGCCATTGCCATGGGCACTGCAGGGGCCCCCAGGGGCCCCACGACACCCGTTCCCGCCAGCCTGGTTCTGGCGGTGAAAACCGCCAGAACCAGGCTGGCGGGAAGGGGGTCGGAATCCCCATGGCGGCGCTGCTTGCAGCGCCGCTGTGGAGGATTCACAGGGGCAGGGGAAAACCGGCGGGAAACCACCGGTTTCCCTTTTCTGACCGCGGCTTTACCGCCGCGGTCA
Source organism: Pleurodeles waltl (assembly GCF_031143425.1). Taxonomy (NCBI): domain Eukaryota; kingdom Metazoa; phylum Chordata; class Amphibia; order Caudata; family Salamandridae; genus Pleurodeles; species Pleurodeles waltl. The sequence goes on along the minus strand of NC_090441.1, from coordinate 80,008,711 downwards.
GAATTGCCCTTGATGCACCGCCAGCCTGTTGGCGGTGCATCCTCCAACCGGACCAGGGTCGGAATGACCCCCTATATGACTTAATATGTCCAGACTTTTCTAGGAGACACTGGACAATTGAACATACATGCATTCTTAGGGATTTGCAACAGGAAATGCTAGAAGCTAAACACTTACACACTTGTGACAACAAGAAAAATTTGGTCATCAGAATAATTGCTGGTGCCCTTGGGGTCACGTATGTCACCTTCAATGAGGATGACACGGTGCCCATAGCATATAAATCTCATCTATACTCGAACGCAGAGCAACGCTTTGCACCCATAGAAAAAATTCTAACTGCAGTTCCGATGCCTGTCATAAAAGAGAGACCACTTGCCAAGGGAAAACGCATCATTGTCGTTACCCCGGTGCCGCTTAAGCACTACACCCACACTGGATTCAGTGGGCAACTTCTCTGATAGCTACTGATGTAGATTATATTTTTGATCCGAAACTTCAGACACAAGAATTTCTCCGTTACATCTTTTACCTTTAGACAACTATGATACTGTCATTTATACATATGGTTCAGCCCAACCAGCTGTAGGTACCAAACATCAATACTCAGCTGCTTGCGAAGCCGTGAGTGGAGTGATGAAGGATAGAATTTTCCACCCTCACAATACTTACATGCAGACCCTCGGGGACTGCACAGCTCAGTTGGCTGAACTTAAAGCCCTTATTTTAGCTGAGACAGGAAGAGTGACTTTGATAGTCTGCGATTCATATTACTGCATTCAGCCTTGATCATCTTAATCATTGGAAACTGAACGGGTTCAGAGATTCTAAAGGGAACACCATAAAACACAAGACATTGTGGGGGAGTGTGGCTGACCTAAAGGATAAGCTACCATGTATCCATGTAGTACATACATTGGGCCACCAACGTGTAGGAGTACACTTTATCAGTAATACTTTGGCTGACGTAGCTCTGGCTTCTGTGGCTGCAGTGACTCGTTCCCATACGATATTGGATAATGAAATAATGGCTGCTGTGAAAGCTTCGGCTGAAGGCAAGTCTCTCCCGAAAGGATACGCTACAAAATATTCATACCATATCAGTGCACAGAATGTTGCTTATGCAACACTTCCTGGGGTTGGAGATCGAGCAATCCCCAACGAAGACCAGAGATTAGATCTAGTGAAAGCAGCGCATGAGGGTGTCACTTCTGCTCATGCTGGTATCTCGGCCACGGTAATACTCCTACAGAGGAGATTCTGGTGGCCGGGTCTATACAAACAGACAAAGCAATATGTCCTTTGTTGTGACATTTGCCAGCAAATAAAGGGCTCTAATATCAAACGCCCACCACAGACATCCCTCGTAGTGTCCAATAGGCCATTACAATGTGTGTACCTGGTAAACTGCAGTCCACTCCAACCGGATGGTGCATACAAATACATACTAGTTGTTGTTGATTCTTGTTCTAGATTCCTGGGGGAATGGCTGGCGCTCGAACTGTTATCAAAGATTTGCTGATCTTTATCGGTACATATGCGGTTGCAGCATTCCACTTGGACCAGGGTCCTGCCTTTGCCTGTAAGGCATTCAGGGACACCATGGGCACGATGGGTGTTGAACTCCATTACCCCTCACCATACCATCCCAAGGGAAATTCGGTTGTGGAGAGGAGGAACCGTGATCTAAAGCAGTCCTTAACAGCTAGAGTATTAGGTTCTGGCCGCAGCTGGCTTCATCACCTATATGGGGTCCAGAGAGCACTGAATAATCTGCCAAGACGGTCCTTGGGGGAACGAACTCCCTATGAGGTTCTCTTTGGGATACCTCTGTATGTCCCAGATCTTGATGGTTCTGGTATGGTGGCAGCAGAAACACCTTTTGACGTAAATGAACGTCTCACTGTTTTACAGGAGCTTCAACAATTTCGAGATGAAAAATCATCCACCAGTGCTGCCACCTTAGGAATAAGGGCTTTTCCATCAACTTCCACTGGCTGGATTCCTACAGTTGGGGATCTTGTTCGTGAAAAGATTGCTGTAAAGAAGGAATTCGGTCTATCCTACAGAGCACCAGTCTCAGTCTTGGGAATACAAGGTACCAGAACTGTAATCTTACCACCGTTGCCTGGTTTGGGAGGAAAAAGATTTGTTTCATTTGATAATGTCAAACTACATCATGTGGCCGATCCTGCACAGTAGACCCAGAGGTCCCTTGGGTGGTTCCCGATCCCCTCTCATTAACCAAAAGGACATTCCTCTTCAGAATAGAGTGACCAATACTACTATGGACTACGTTACAATGTCCAACAATGCTATAAGTTCCTCCTCGACCATGGGGAGGGTGGAGAATGAGCTCTTGCTGGTTCCAGCCAACACTTCCACAACAACATCTGGTCAAGAATTGGCCGTTTTATACACCAATACAACACAGACTGATGGCACAATTTACTATGAGCCCGCACGACAAGTAAACACATCTACAAGTACTGAACTTGCTCCTGTTTTTGCAGAGACTGGCTCTGACTACTTTGTCGACACTGATGACTTTTCTTCAGACTCATCCACTTGTACGATTGAAAATGATTCAAAGACACACAAGCTATATCAATGGCTTAAAAAGAACTACTTGATATATCCATGGAACTATTTTTGGTTCTGTCTAACATTTATTACCTTATTTTTCTGGATTGGTTTCATGACAGTTTTTTTCATGCTTATAAATGGTCATACATCCCTGAACACGCAATGGTAGCACCAATAGATGAAGTTTTAACTCCACATCAATCCTCACACAAGGTCCACAGAGACTTGTCCCCGGTGAACATTTCAGCTGTGCCCATTTCTGATGGGATTGTGTGGGACAAAGTTCCTTTTGAAATATACGGGCCTACTGAGGTCATTCAAATTCCATATGTATTCAAAATATCCATGACAGATATTATCACACCCGGTGTTGTTTCTGATGATTGGGATGTCCAGACAGTTGATAATATGTTAACTAAAATGAAGGATTGTTCAATATTTGAAAGTGATGATGTATATGTAAATACAATGAATTATGGGGAAAATGTTCTGCTACAATAATTGGGGACATTACTACCTGCACTGTGCAACTAGACATAGACCTGTACTTAATTACACACAATGGGAACATTGTTTAACGCCACCAGTAGGGAGGCCTTATTTAGAGCATGCCTGATTCCTGAACAAATGTATTTTTTTTTATGATACTGATCAACAGACATCCTGCCTCGGGTTAGCGAAAATAAAAGAAATGAACACGCCCAGTATCCCCACACCGGCTAAATTCAATGGTTGGCAATTCTTTTTGAATAACACCGAAAAAGAGCTAGATGCAAAGGTTCAGGCTGATTCCTAAAATTCTTCAATTTCCAGTCCCAGCGGGTGGTTAGTTTGGCCAATAGACACCAATGGATGTCAGGCTTGTTTTTTAAATTCCTCAGGGGGTTTTAAGATTAGTCGGCCAGATCCTCGCTTCATCTCAGGTCAACACACGGGGATAGTCACTACGTACAGTGTGGGTAAACTGTATCAACAATGGGTACAGTCTAACACGTTAGCCGCAGTTAAAGAACACCTGAACACACTTGCTGAAAGTATAGACTTGCAGGACTTCCTGTTAGGTCCTCGGAAACAGCGCTCTAAAAGATTTATATATGCAATGTATAATGAGATATGGAAACTTTCTCACATAGAAGCCGCTGCTAGTTTAAGGCAGATAGATAAGGAAAACTTAGAAAGAACTTTGGCAGTTGTCGATAACGGCATGAACACCCTGTACAATAGAATTTATTCCCTCACAAATATAGTGTCATCTACGATTGATATTATTCAGTCAGACATGTCCCATTTATACCATGGACAAAGTCAGCTGCGTTCTATTAGGCCGCTTGGTTGGACGTTACAAACACTGAAAAATGGCCGTGTTCCATGGAGGTACATTAACGGTAGTGAACTGTTCACTGCTTTTAATCTCTGAGAAACAACAGACAACGGCAAAAGGGAAGCAAGGTTCGTCATGCTTCATGTAGAAAAGTTGGAAAAGTTGCCTTTTACGACTGCAGAGTCCTTCGACTGTCTGACTCATACATGGCATTATTAATCTGCCCATATCCACCTTTCATTTTTCGAAGTGCTTGAAACATCTTGCCATGGGCAGGTATGAGGGTTTGGGTGATAGCTATATTAAAGAAGAGTGGGAGTTGCCTTTTGATTATAAATGTCTGAACGGCGAAACAGAAGTCTTTCTTAGCGGAAGCAACTGTTAGACTACTGTTAGTCATTCTATGATCTGCAAGCAGGTGTCCCTTTACGGCCACTGCAATGCAGGGGTCGCAAACTTGGCCTGTTTTCTGAAGGGTACTCCTGTCTCTTTGATACGACCAGCATTTCATGTACTTACAAATGGCAGTTACAGGGTGCTGAGCGATCAAAGGGCAAGACTTGCCCAGAGCAAGAGTCCAACCTACGACAGCGCTGCCAAGTTCTTGAGTACACTTGATCTTACATCAGGGTACTGGCAGGTCGCCCTGACTGAGGGGGCCAAACAGAGATCAGCATTTTCCACACCTGATGGCCATTACCAGTTCCAGGTGATGCCCTTTGGGTTGAAAAATGCCCCCGCTACCTGCCAAAGGTTGGTTAATGGGGTCCTAGCTGGCAAGGATGCCTACTGTGCAGCCTATTTGGACGACATAGCTGTCTACAGTTCCAGCTGGGAGGAACACCTGCTCCACCTCAAGGAGGTGCTTCAGGCTCTGCAACAGGCAGGCCTGACCATCAAGGCTAGTAAGTGCCAGATTGGGTAGGGTTGCATGGTGTACTTGGGATACCTTGTAGGTGGTGGCAAAGTGCAGACACTCCAAGCCAAGATTGAAACTATCAAGGCGTGGCAACCACCTAGAACACAGACTGAAGTGAGAGCCTTTTTAGGCCTCACTGGATACTATCGCAGATTCGTCAAGGGCTATGGTACCATTGTGTCACCCTTGACAGAACTCAATTCCAAGAAACAACCTAGGTTGGTGAATTGGACAGAGGATTGTCAGAAAGCCTTTGATTCTCTGAAGGAAGCCATGTGCACAGCCCCGTGCTCAAGGCCCCTGACTACTCCCAGGAATTCATTGTGCAGACAGACGCTTTGGAGCATGGCATAGGGGCTGTTCTAACACAGCTAAATGAGGAGGGCTCAGCCCAACCAGTAGCCTTTATTAGCAGATGGCTATTACCACGGGAACAGAGGTGGAGTGTTATTGATAGAGAAGCATTTGCTGTGGTCTGGGCACTGAAGAAGTTAAGACCCCACCTGTTTGGGACTCACTTCTGGGTTCAGACAGACCACAGGCCCCTCAGATGGCTCACGCAGATGAGGGGTGAGAATCCTAAACTCTTGAGGTGGTCCATTTCCCTACAGGGGATGGACTTTATGGTGGAGCATCACCCGAGGATTGACTACGCCAACGCAGATGGTCTCTCCAGATACTTCCGCCTTAGCGATGAGAGCTCCTAGGAGGTTGGGTAGCTCTCCCCACTTTCAGCTGGGGGGGACACATGTTAGACCTGACAGCCTTAGGGGGTCACCCCTAACTTTTTGCCTGCCTCCCTCCACTTTATGGACACTGTTTTTGCTGGTTTTTAGATGCTGCACATTTTACCACTGCTAACCAGTGCTAAAGTGCATATGCTCTCTCCCTTTAAACAGGCTAACATTGGGGCTGCCCTCATACATTCTTTGAGTGGTAGCTGCTGATCTGAAAGGAGTAGGAAGGTCATATTTAATATGGCCAGAATGGTGATATAAATTCCTGCTGACTGGTGAAGTTGGATTTAATATTAGTATTTTAGAAATGCCACTTTTAGAAAGTGAGCATTTCTCTGCACTTAAATCTTTCTGTGCCTTACAATCCACGTCTGGCTGGGTTTAGTTGACACCTCCTTGCGCATTTACTCAGACACACCCCAAACACAGGATGCTCAGCCTCACTTGCATACATCTGCATTTTGAATGGGTCTTCCTGGGCTGGGAGGGTGGAGGGCCTGCTCTCACACAAAGGACTGCCACACCCCCTACTGGGACCCTGGCAGACAGGATTGAACTGAAAGGGGATCTGGTGCACTTCTAAGCCACTCTTTGAAGTCTCCCCCACTTCAAAGGTACATTTGGGTATATAAACAGGGCCTCTGCCCCTTCCAACTCAGACACTTCCTGGAGAAGATAACTGGAACCAGAACCTGCATCCTGCCAAGAAGAACTGTCTGGCTGCCCAAAGGACTCACCTGACTGCTTTCTGTGAAGGACGCTGCCTTGCTGTTGGCCTGCTGCCTTGCTGCTCTCTGGCTGTGTTGAAGAAGTGCTCTCCAAGGGCTTGGATAGAGCTTGCCCCCTGTTCCCTGAAGTCTCAGGACCAAAAAGACTTCTCTCTTGCAACTGGACTCCTTGTGCGGTGAAAATTAGACGCACAGCTTGCTAAAACCGACGCACAGCCTGCCCTGTGGTGAGAAACTCACTGCACGTCGAACCAGAAAAACGCAGTGCGACTTCGCAAGGAGAAGAACGACTCAGCACCTGCGTTGCGACCGGAACTTCAACGCACGGCCCATGGGATCGATGCACAGCCGACCTGGGATGATGCAGCCCAACTTCCAGAGGGGAAATCGACGCAGCGCCTACAGTGCGGAAGAAACTTCCATGCAACGCCCACCGGAACGACACAAGCACTTGTGACTTTGCTTCACAAGACCAGGATTCCAGGCACAGATCCCGCAACCCGAAGAGGATCCATGACTGAACGCCGGAAATTGACACACAGCCGTCCCTGCGTGGAAACTAAACAACGCATCGCCGCGTGCGTCCCGAGAAATCAACGCACACCCCTTTGTTTCCACGCTTCTCCTCCTCTGCAGCCCTTTGCGGAGAGTTTTCACGCGAACCAGGTACTTTGTGCTTGAAAGAGACATTGTTTGCTTCAAGAAGACTTAACACACTTTATATCACTTTTCAGTGATATCTCTACATTTATTTATTGCATCTTTGATCGTTTTGACCTGCAAATATCCAGATAAATATTATATATTTTTCTAAACACTGTGTGGTGTATTGTTGTGGTGCTATATTGCGTTATTGTATGACTTATTGTACAAATACTTTACACATTGCCTTCTACGTTAAACCTGACTGCTCAGTGCCAAGCTACCAGTGGGTGGGCACAGCATAATTTGGATTTTGTGTGACTTACCCTGACTAGAGTGAGGGTCCTTGCTTGGACAGGGGGTAACCTGACTGCCAACCAAAGACCCAATTTCTAACAATGGGGGTCCAAGAGAGCAGTAGGTTGGTTGGAGGTGACTCTGTGGTGTTGGTGGTTGCTGGGGGGGGTCTGGGTGCTGAAGCTGTCGTGGATGTCTGCAATCTTGCTGTGGAAGTAGAAGGCTAGGGAGTTGCAGAGGTCTTGGGATGGCGGGATGTCATTGGCGTGGGAGGCGGTGTTGGAGAGTTCCTTCACGATGTTGAAGAGCTCCTTGTGGCTGTGTTTGTTGTTGTTGATTCGGTCTTTGAAGGCGGTTTTCTTGGCGGTTCGGATGAGTTGGTGGTGTCTGTGGATGGGGTTTTTGAAGGCTGTGAGGGCTGTGAGGTTGTCCAGAGTCTTACCTTAGAGTCACTGGAAGTATAGCCGGATTAGCTGGGTTCTGGAATTGACATCTTCCTCCACTTCTTCCTCACCATCACTCTCATCCCCTCTCTGAGGTTGCAGGGCTGGTTGAACAGCACCCTCCTCTTCCAGAAGTGGGATAGCTTTCCCCACGGCCAAGTTGTGCAGCATGCAGCAGGCCATCACTATATTACACACCTTGTCAGAGAGATGGAGACAACAATATCTTGCCTTCAGGAGTCCTATAGTGTGCTCTATCACCCTGTTAGTACATCCATGGGCCTCATTATAATTCTTCTCAGCATCTGTTCTGGGATTCCTCACAGGTGTCAGGAGCCATTGCAAGTTGGGGTACATAGAATCACATGCAAAAGTGGGCCAAAGAGGACTTCAACAAACTGCCTTTACTTGCATACAGCCTGGCTGTCAGCTATGTAACTGATCCAGTGTCATACACACTCACCTATGAACCAACCTCTGTCCCCTTGTAGTTGTCCCATCATGTGTGGCACAGTGCTGTTTCTCAGGACAAAAGAATCATGGACTGATCCTGGGAACCTGGCATTGACATGTGATGTGTACTCATCAGCAGTACAAACCAATTGTACATTCATGGAGTGATAGTTCTTTCGATTCCTATACACCTCTTCATTCACTCTTGGGGGTAAGAGAGCTATGTGGGTTCCATCAATGGCACTTATCACATGGGAAATATTAGCAAAGGCATAGAATCCAGAATTGATGGCGGGAAGTTCAGCCCTTTGGGGAAACTGGACATAAGTTTGCAAGTGGTGAAGGAAGGCATAAAGGAATTTGGAAAGGATGAGGCTGAACATTGGCTGTGAAACCCCTGCAGCCATTCCCACTGTCACCTGAAATGAGTCCGTGGCCAAACAATGAAGCACAGGTAGCACTTGCACAGTTGTAGGGATGGCTTGCTGATTCCGATTTGCGACTTGCAAATTGCGAGTTGCTCTGACTCGCAATTTGCGGGTCGCATATCTGAAATTTCGTACATGTGGCCCCTAGGTCTGGAAGGGTGGGTCTTGGGCTTAGGTTTGGGAGGTGGAGGGGGTTTGGGCTTGCCCTTGGAAGGTGGGGGAGTGGCCCTGGACCGGGGGGTGGCAGAGGGATCTGAGACAACACAGGGCCTCTTCCTCCCTGGGGAAGGGGCACGGGAATGGGAAGGGTGGACTGGGGTGGACTTAGACGAGGAAGGAGTGGACTGGGCAAGGGCATGGGCACGGGCATGGGCACATTTAGAGACTAGAAGGGGTGGCCCAGTGGGTTCAAACAGGTCAACACCGCGTAGGAAAAGCTTCTTAGGTGCAGTTGGAGGGGATTTGGAGGCAGGTCTGGGAGTAGAGGTTGATGGAATGCTCGTGCCAGGTGTAGGTGTGCCGGATGTGGATGCAGGTGCCTGTATATTATGCTGATGTGTGGTTGATGTGTGTGGTGTGGATGTGTTCGAAGGTTTGAGTGTTTTGGGAGGAGGGGGGTGGACACAGTGGGAGAAGACAGGCTGCCAGTGTAGATGGATGTTGTCTGGGTGTCTGTAAGTCTGATGTGTGTGCTGCAAGTGTCTGTAAATGTATTAGTGGTGAGTGTAGGTGTGGTGTCAGGGGTGCATGTCTGGATGTCAGATGTTGTGGTGACTGCATGAATGGGGGCAGCAGCAGTGACTGAGGGTGCAGTGCGTGTGGGTGTGCATGGTGAGGTGACAGACAGGGTGGCGGGGAGGTTGACACACTGGGGGAAGTGGATGTTGTAGTGTGTGCTTTGGTATGTTGGGTGTGTGTTTGCCTGTGATGGGAAGTGTGGTGCTTGTGTTTGTCTGTGTGCTTCTTGTGTGTTGATCTGTGTGCATGTATGTCTGTATGTGTGCTTGGGATGGGTGAGGGGAGTGGGGTGCTGGAAGGGGTAGAGTTGGTAGGAGGGAGGACGGAAAGACCAGGGACTCTGGCTGCCTTCAAGGAGGAGGCCAGAGACTGAAAAGATCTCTGTAGGCTAGACATGGCACCGTGAATGCCTTCCAAATATGCATTGCATTGCTTCATAAGGAATGCTAGCCCCTGGATGGCATTCACGATGGTTGTCTGCCCTACAGAGATGGTTCTCAGGAGGTCAATGGCCTCCTCTGTGAGGGCAGCAGGGCTGACTGGGGCAGGGCATGAGGTGCCTGGGGCGAAGGAGACGCCCACCCTCCTGGGTGAGCGGGCACAGTCAACTCGGTGGTGAGCAACTGGGAGGGCGGTGATGTCATGGGGTGGCAGAAGAAGACAAAGAATGGGTGGGCCCAGTAGGGTCTGCCCCCACCAGGAAGCTCCGATCTGAGGAGGTATCAGAGTCACTACCTCCAGTGGTATTTGCCTCCCCCATGGTACTCCCCGCCCCCTCCAACACACTGGTCCCCTTGGCATTGGTCGACTCTGCCTCCTTGGAACCGTGGGCTGCTGCATCCCCACTCGCCAGTGCCTGAGCTCCCTCGCCAGATGATGCTAATGTACACAAAATACACAGGTGTGGGGAAACAAAACAAGAAAGTACTATGTCAAGTCCTGGACATTTGCAATTTTTGGGTCACACACACTCCCACCCAGGTCAGACATGTACCCTTAGCAGAAACAACATACGTTATGAATGTGTCCCTGATTAGTGGGCATGTCCCCAGAATACACCAAATAACCCTCATGAAACACGACCCTGATACACTGTGTGAAGTACACCCATGAGAGACCATGCCCAGCGAATGCCCTTACAAGTCCATAAGGCCACAATGAATACCAGATGACAGAAAGGGGACCACTCATTGGCCTATAGAGCCTGACAAAACTAACTCTTATAACATCCCAAGGACTTGGAGGGGGCAGGACTGCAGGGACACACCTGTCTAAGTGCCTGGCACTACAATACATACATCCCACAGCACCTAAATTCAACCATCAAAGTGGTATCACAACAGTACTAAACAATTCTGGGGCAAATTTTTGGGGTAATTGGCGCTCATTCACTATACCAACTCAATATTATCTACCAGGTGGTGCCTGCTCTCTAGGAAACACCCTATACCCAGACTAATAACATAAATGTTATTCCCATACCAACAATGCGCGACACATCACCATAATTCTTTGAAAAGATACAATTCACATCTTGTTCAATTGTGTTCAATGTCCATAAATCATATTTTATTCCATAAATTCAAATTAATGACCTTTCTCCTTCCTTGAAATTCTTAAGTCCAAATAGCTCTTTACATTCTCCAAATCTTCCAAATTTTCTCATACTTTTGTTTCCATCATGTGTCCAAATTATTCATAAATTCAAACGTTTACTTCATTATCCAAACCATCCAATTTGTATGAAACTTTGTCCCAGTCTTTATGTTCCAAACGTTTACCACTTTATCCTAATCATCCAAATTTGTTCTCAATTTATTTTAATATTTTAAGGTATGTTTTCCCTGGCTAATTAAATGGGTGAATTAGAAGTGGAGATGAGAATATTTGTAAATCAATGTTTAATGGTTCATGATCATATGAGGGCTAATGTATATTATGTTATGATTTTAAATTCATGGTTTCCACTCTGATATCTAATAATATCTTATTCTGTACACTTTGGTGATAGGTTAATTAATGGATATTAGTTTATGCTTTAATATTGACTAAATGTTATTTATTGTAGAAAGTCCTGATGAAGTCAAAGGGTACACCCTAGACGAAACACGTGTTGACTGGGCCAAAGTAATTGTGACTAAATTGAGAACAAATTTGGATGATTAGGATAAAGTGGTAAACCCCTTTCCAGTGGAGTACCCTGTACACACGTGGTAGTCAAGTTGGGGCTATATTGGCCCTTTAGGGACTTAACGATGGGGTGACCAATGGCCTTATTTGGACATTAGTTCTGTTATGTCAAATGAATGTTAAGTGCCCAGTAGTGCTGTTGGCACAATATAGTGACATTGTTTGGCGTTTCACTGTGGGGGTGTGGTGTGCACATGTGTGTACATTAGTGCAGGTCTTTGTTGGCTTGTGTCTGGTAAGGACATCTTGTTATGGTATGTATGGCTTGCGATGTGGTAGGGGTTGACAGTGTGTTGCGGGGTGGGTGAGGTGGGTGTTTAACTGTTCCCTTTCTTCCCATGTGTACTAGGCTGTGGTACTTACCCTTGCCGTCTTCGTCATCGGTCACGGTCCTGGAGGAATATAGCAAAGAGAAGCAGTGGCATTGTTTCCAACTCTCGCTCCATGTCTGCGCCAGCGTCTTCTGTGTACCTCCGTTGAGTGTTTCCTTTTATACTGTTTGTTTCCACCACACTTTGCCTGGCGGTGGTTCCTGCCGCAGAACTGGTGGAAGTCTGGTGTTTCGTTATTTGGTGGGGGGGAAGGGGTTTTCTGCCGGCCTGTGGGAAGCCTCTTCCATCCTCGTTGGTACTAAAAAGATGGTGGTGTGTGGATGGCCCGCTACTTTTTTCTCATGTGCTTCATTATTTGGCGGTCCGGACCACCAGCCTGTTGGTGGTAGTTACCACCACCGCCATCAGTGCAGTGTTTACCACCATGTTCATAATGACCACCTTAGTGACCCTTTGCAACACATCATGCCTGTGCCAGGTATCATGTATGCAAGGGGTGTGTTCCCCTGTTAGGGCAAATGCAAAAATGGTGCAGAGGAATATAAGAGGTTCCAATGCGTAAGTTTTATTAGATACCTTTAATTCCAGCACAGAGCAGGTGTTAGTATGGGTCACGCTATTGCTTTCAATGGGCCCCTATGTACTGTGCAGGATTTGCACCATAAATTTGGCAATACTCCTACACAGTTCATCTATGTCGTCCATTATCTTGACACTGTTGCACGTACTCTGCGACATGGTGCATCATATATTGAATATGGGACCCACACGTTGGTGCTGGGCGCAAGTAAAGTGGCGCTGCTTCAGATGCTGTGCCACTTTTTTGAGATGTGGCATCTTAGTACCTTTACTTTAGACCTGTATAAGACTGATGTTATGGAAATGTGTACTTATTTTGTGTCTTGTGTGCCATGTAACAGGTGTATGACCCTGTGTGTTGCATGTGAATCCCACCCTTTGTGCTTGAAATACCTCCCTGGCACAAAGTATTGTTGTTGCCAATTCCTGCCTGGCATATGTATGTGCATGAGGTTCATATGCCCAGTGTGGCACAATTGTATGGGATGTATTGTGATGTATGGAAGAGTTTTCAGACAGGTGTGGGATCGGACAGGGCATGCTGTGCTTTTTAGCACTGCCCTGTATCAGGAGTCCAGCCCTGCTAAGTCCGATGTGTCCTCATTCATATACATTTGTGGCCTCTCCCTGTACGTTGTCAGTAGTTCATCTGCCACAGTCCACTGTTGGTACTCTTGTATCATGGTATGGAGATGTGGGATTTACGGGTATGATTGTTGGTGTGCTGTGAGGTGTCCATTCCTGCACATGATCTTTTATTGATGGTGATTTTGTATTTAAATGTGTATTGCACTTTGCCCCACACAATGGAAAGTTGAACACAATGAGTATGTCTGTTATGTTTTGCTGATATGTAGATGGTGATGGGACCACTCGGGAGGCAATTGATATCGTTGCTGCCTAAGGTTTCTACAGCATGGTAAATGTGGGGCAGTGCCAATATGTGAGTTGTCTGACAGCGGAATGGCCGATACAGTTCACATAGCTGAGCTATTCCTTGGTAAGTGTTATGTGTGAAGGATTTATGTTTTGTTGTCAATCTGTGGACAAATGTAGTGGTTTGAGTGCAGCTTTTATATTCAAAGGGGACATTGCTCCACCTGTCCGTCATGTAAAGTGTCAGTCAGGTGGTGCCAGGAACTTGTAGATATGGGCGTATGTGAGGGTGATGTGCATTGAATGTGGTGTAGTGTGGCATGTTGCTTATCTGTTGTGGTCTATACATCTGTGTTTCCCTGTCCATGTGTGTTTATTGTGGTGTATGTATTGTTTGTACTACAAGTTTGGTGTGTTGTCTGTGTTATGATTTGTATGCTATCTTACCTACAAGAACGGCATTGCCATATTATCCATCCTGGAATTGTTGGTTTTGTAGTAGAGTGCCTGAAGATGTAAGCATCATGGACACTGCCAGGATAATTTGCAAGTATGTTTGAGATAATTCTACGATGGTCCACAATGGTCTGCACATTGATAGAGTGGGTATGTTTGCGGTTCCTGTAGAGGTGTTCGGTTGCAGCAGGAGGTACAAGTTGGACATGGTTGCAGTGCATTGCACCCAGCACATGCTGGAAGCCAGCAATTTGATAGACACCTTGCTTGGTCTCTTGCTGAAGTTTCTGGGTGTTGGGGAACCAGATGTGGTGGAGTGTGAGTCTGATGATGGCGTCCATGACCTTCAGAAGGAAGGCAGAGAGGGATGATTCAGAGATCCCACCCACTTGTGTAGCAGTCATTTGGAATTATTCGGATGCCAGCAAGTGGAAGACAGCCAGGAGTTTGGTCATGGGTGGACTTGCTGTGTGACTTTGCACTCTTGCTGTGATATCTGGTGCAATGTGGTGGAGCAGGAGTACAATGGACTCCAGCCTCAGACGGTAGAGTCTCAACACCTCTTCTTCCCTGAAGTCCAGAATGGTTGTGCGTTGGCTATATATCCTCTCCCGCCTTCTACAATGCCTTTGTGGCTGATATAGTGATGTTTGCAGTTGCTGCTGTGGTGCTGGTGGCACTTGGCATCATCACTGTCGTCTTCTACGGGTGTCCAGCTGTAGCACTAAAAGGTCCATGCTGTCCAGTTGCTTACCAATGTTCCTATTTCCCTTATGTTGTAGTGGATGGGTCCCATTTTAACGCCTGGTCTGACCAGGCGTTAACATTTTGACGCTAATTGGACTTAGCATCATATTTTGGACCCAGTCCTTTGCGTGCATCGTTTTTTGGTCAGGTTGTAAATATGACGCCAGCTGCATTTTTTGGGAGGGTACGCCTACCTTGCATATCATTGTTGTAAGATGACACAAAGCGAGGAGGTGCTCGCAAAAAATGACGCACAATCAGGAATTTTGGCACTAGACTGCTCTAGAGGCAAAATGTAAATATGGTGCAGGGCTAGTGCCGCTTTTGCGTAAAGAAAACGGCGTAAAGGCGGTGCTAACTTTTTTTAAATATGGGCTTTGGTGCCTTGAAAAAGTCATATATTTGAATGCATGGCAAGAAGCATTTCAGTGGTTTTAAATTTGTCCCTTACGTAAAAAGTTGAATCTGCTAGCTTGGAAGTGTGGATTGTGCCTGTCGGTATCCAAGGAGATTCTGAATAGTGGAGCACTCCCCTCCCTTTTCCACAGGGGCCTGGGCCTAAGGTAACCTAGCCATCATATAAGTTTCTATTGGTTGTTGCATTTGCTGTTGTGATTCGTTGTTGGGGCTAATACCTCTATTAGCTTAAGGGCTTAGGGTTTGTGTTCTGCTTGGCTCTAGGGCTAGGGTTTCCTAATGAAGTAATATTCTAGGGTTTACATTCTGATTGTACTAGGGCAGGGGTTCCTATTGGACTAAGGGTTGAGGGATATTGTTCTGATTGGCTGTCAGGGCTAGGGTTCTGATTGGTACTAGGGCTTGGGTTTCTATTAGAGGAAGCGGGTTGGGTTACTATTCTGATTGCCTGTCAGGGCTAGGGTTCTGATTGGTACTAGGGCTAGAGTTTCTATTGAACTAAAGGTTTTGGGTTTCTGTTCTGATTGGCTGTCAGGGATGGGGTTCTGATTGGTACTAGGGCTAGGGTTTCTATTGAACTAAGGGTTTTGGGTTACTATTCTGATTGGCTGTCAGGGCTAGAGTTCTGATTGGTACTCGGGCTAGGGTTTCTATTGGACTAAGGGTTTTGGGCTACTATTCTGATTGGCTGTCAGTGCTAGGGTTCTGATTGGTACTAGGGCTAAAATTCGTATTGGATTAGGGGTTTAGGGATATAGTTCTTATTGGCTGTTAGGGCTAGAGTTGTGATTGGTTAATAGGGCCAGGACTCCCGTTGGTTTTAGGGTTTAGGGTTAGGTTTCTGATTGGGCAGGGTTAGGGCTAGGGTTCTATTGGCCAATATGGTTATTTAAGCCTAGGTCTCAGGGAGTCTCAGCCTGGGCGTCAAGACTAAGGACAGAGAAGACAAGGCCAGTTGCCTATTAGGGCCTGTTCAGGACTGGTCAGGCCTAGAGCCAGAGATGCTGGCCAGTTCTTCATTTTTCAAAAGGGACCTTAATCCCTCCACATCCCCCAACATCCAAACATAATATCAGCAAATACATTCTACACTTACCCCACAAACAAACCTCATACAGATCTCAAAGTCTCAACAACCACTACAAAACCACACAAACCATACCAATACTCTATTCTACCCCCAACTACAACACTATGGCACATTCGTTCTCACACAATACAACTCTGTCCCATACCACTAATACATCCACCCATTACAAACACAACACAAAGCCACATTACACAAAACTATAATGCATCCAGACACACTCCATTTTCATACAAAACACTAGCTCTTTCCTCTACTTACACATAACAGGCCCCTTTTTATAATGACAAAACGTATGCTCAGCCTTCCATCACACCACCCACAAACACCCTCCTCCTCTTTTTATGAATTCCACACAACTATAGATTTCTTACACTTTAATCCACCCTACATAGTACCTCTTCAAGTGGTCAAATCTAACACAAACAATCATAACTCTTGCCCAACCCCTCTACTCACAACATACACTCTTCTCCAAAACACATCATCACCCCTATACTTTTCAAACACCATTCACCAGTATTAACACACACAAAAACACTACAACCATATCTCCACTCACTACTCTACAAAATCAAAACAATACACTCACACCAGCACATCAAAATCACAAACACTTTCAAAATACTTTCATCACACCCACTGCCACCCTACGGACTACAGAAATAATGCAAATTCAAAACCAGCTTTACTCCAACATTCACATTCTTCACCAACACCTACCACAAACACCCCAACACAGCAACATTCTTTCACCCGCCTGTCATTCATTGCACAATTTAGAGCCATACATTATGGCCTACATGCACCACCACCACCCTTAACCCATGCTCATTCCACCCTAAACAGAAACAAACAAAATATACCTGCAAGTCTTCACAATTTTTCATCCCCATGTTTATTACACAACAAGGTACTCTACAAAAACAACACTTCTCACAATTTCGCTCACAACCACTATCTGTACCACCAGCACACACAGACGCAACAAAATGCCTTCTAAGCCTGCTGGACTAGGAACGCAATATAGAAAAACAACACTATTGTGACCCTCACACAATTAATATCCACACTAATGACACACCTGTTACAAGTTCAAAATATACTGATCGCTCCTGTACAAAACAAAATCATACCACCTCCAAAACACAATCTCTTAACTGCCTACTCATAAATACTCTATCACTCTCTAAAAATAAGTACCACATCTACGACCTACTCACTGACACACAACCTGACTTACTCTTCATAACTGAATCATGGTTGGGAGATAATGTGGCCGCAGTGTTGCATGAAGCAGTTCCTCCAGGCTATCAATCCATCACACAAAACCATATAGGTAAACAAAGGAGGTGGACAAGCGGTTATATTCAAACAAGCAATAAATCTCAGCAAAACAGACAACATCTCCATACAGGGTTGTGAGGCCCTCCTCACCAGATGCAACCCTACACCAACTTCCTCCTGTAACTTCCTCTTCCTTTACAGACCACCACCTAGCAACTCCACATTCCCAGACACATTTCCAGACACAGTTTCAAAACTTCTAACACTACACTTCAACCCATGCATTCTTGGGGACATAAATGTTTGGTTTGACAAACCCAATGTGCCCCATTCATCACTGGCCTAGCCACATTGAACCTACATCAGATTGTGTACAATCACACACACATTGATGGGCACATTCTAGGTGTCATTTTTGCAAACCTGGTACTAGTTTCCATTCAAAGCATCACACCAGTCACATGGTCAGACCACCGTTTGGTAACTTTCCAAAATAAAACACCACACAGCAACACACCCAAGACCAGCTTACATACATACATCCACCTATCGACCATGGATTAAATTAATTTTTGACAACTTAGAAACACATTATGTTAAAAAAACTTTACAAGTGACTACAGAAAGCTTTCGATATCCTAATATCACTAAGAAAAACTAAACAGGACCAAAGAAAACAAACAGCTTGGAGAAATACAAAACTAAAAATATAAACAACAAATCAGAATGCTGCAACAAACCTGGCTCAAATCAAACAACATTCAAGACAAACTTCAACTATGCAAACTTAACAGGGTAATGAAAAAAGTTAAAAAGAAAAAGGTACTACTAAGACAGAATTCTAAAAATGCTATATCTGCAACTAAAGACTTTTATAAAATTCTCACCAAATGTCGCAAACCTAAATGCATGGAAGGAACTTATCCCATTACTCAAGATTTTGTAGACAAACTGGCAAATCATTACACAACCAAGACAGACATGTTAGACTTCGATTTAAAACAAAGGAAAACCACCAGCCATTTCCAAAACTTTCCTCCAAGAGTAAGCAAACCCTGCCTCTGCACTCCTTCAAACAAATATCACAATGCAAATTTATGGATCTGGTCAAATAAAGCAGGCCTTTCGGCTGCCCTTCTGACCCTTGTTCACCACACATCTTCAGGAATTTTCTTTTTTCTACCTCTGCTGCCACACCAGTAAGAATAATCATCACAAATTCTTTAACTACAGGAATCTTTCCTGAAGATCTTAAAAAGGCATATATACGTCCATTATTAAAGAAAACAAACCTGGACCTGCAGGACCCCAACAACTACAGACCAATTACAAATTGTCCTTTCCTCGACAAACTGATAGAAAGAGCAGCTTTTGCTCAGATTTCACAATTCATTGAAGATAAATCCATACTTTCAGACTACCAAACTGGATTCCACCCAGGAAGAAGCACTAAGGCCCTCATTTTGTCCTCGACCGCCGAGGTACCGCCGCGTTGAAGATAGCCAGTGCAGGCGGTTTTCCACGCAGCGTATTATGACTGCTGGCTTCCCTCTGTCCTTTTTCGGACGGGGAGCCGCCAGCAGCCACACTGGCGGTCGGCAGGGAAGTGGAGGCTGCTCCACCTCCACTGCCACGTCATCAGAACACCGCCCACCGAATCACGTCCCATGATTCGGTGTGGCGGTGTTCTGGTGATGGGGTGCTGGCAGCGGAGCAGCCCCCATGGATCCCGTCCCCTCCAGGAGGATCACCGGAACAGGTAAGGTGATCGTCCGTTAGGGGAGAGGGGTGGAGGGGCATTGTGTGGTGTGTGCGTGCATGGGGGTGTGAGTGTGTAGAGGGGGTGTGTGAGTGCGTGTATGCAGGCAGGGGTTTTGTGTGTTTGAAAATGTGTGCGTGTCTGTCTGTTTGTATATCTGTGAGTATGTGTGCGTGTATGTCTGTATGTATGTGTTCGTGTATGGCTGTGTGTGTTGAAATGTTTGTTAGTATGTGTGCGCGTATGTGTAGTGGTGGTGTCTGTGAGCGTGAAGGGGGTGTGTGTTGATGTAGGGGGGTGTGGAGAGTGGGGTACTACCACCTTTGGGGGGTGGGAAGGGGGTCGGGGTGTGGAGGAAGGACTCAGGGTGGGGGAGGGGGGCAGGGGAGACCCCTATCAGTGCCAGGGAAGAAATTTCCTGGCACTGATAGTGCCTACCGCCATGGATTTTGTGGCGATTCCAAACCACACGAAATCCATGGTGGTATACAGGGTCCTGATACCGCCGGCGGTCTGGTGACGGCCTCCGGGCTGGAGACCGAAGTCTCCAGCCCAGCAGTCGTCACCGCCCTGGCGGTCAGAGTGGAGAAGTGGCGGATGACCATGGCGGTAAGCCGCCATGGTCATAATTCCATTTTTGTTTCCGCCGGCCTGTTGGCGGTATTACTGCCACTTCTCCCTCGCCCGCCAGGGTCGTAATGAGGGCCTAAATGTGCACTCATCACAGTCTGGGATGATCTTAAAAACACAATAGACTGCAATGGAGTTGCTGTACTACTTTTCCTGGACCTCTCAGCTGCCTTTGATACAGTTGACCATGACACTCTAATACAAAGACTCTGCAAAGCCTGCATAGAGGGAATTGCTCTCGACTGGATCACATCCTACCTTCAAAACAGAAATAATGTCATCCATACTCCCCCTTTCTCATCCAAATCCTATTTCACAAAAGCAGGGGTCCATCAAGGCTCAGTCATCTCACCCATGCTTTTCAACATCTACATGATGTCATTACCAACAATGATCAATTAATTTCAACTCACATGCTGCAGCTATGAAGATGACACACAAATAGTCCTTAAACTGGAATGCCCCAAACACATTGCAAACTCAGAAATCTTCAGTTGCCTCAGAGCCGTTGATGAGTGGAGGACATGGATCCATCTCAAACTGAATGCTTCCAAAACAGAAATACTCATGTGTGTTGAATTTAAAAATTATGACCTACTTTGCTCCGGGCATGACCATCTGGGGCCTCCTCCTAAACTATCTAAGGAAGTAAGAAACCTTGGAATTACCATGGACCCCAAGTTAACAATGAATACTCAAGTGGATGAATTAGCAAGATCAAGCTTCATCACCATGAAAACTCTGCAATGCATCTTCCCCCACCTTGGATTTCCTCACAAGGTGCAAGCTATTATCTCTCTTCTTCTATCTAATCTGGATTACGCCAATCGCCTCTACCATAAATCATCTCTATCTACTATGAAAAAACTACAGCACATTCAGAGCTGCAAGACTAATCCTACATGTAAAGTCACTAGCTGACATCTTCCCTACCTTTAGGGCCCTACATTGCTTACCGATTGCCAGAAGATCCACCTTCAAGCTCCTTTGCATCACCCACAAAGCAATACATGGAACAGGACTGCTTTTCATCAGGAATAAAATCACCAAATAAATTCAACAAAGAAACCTCCACTCAAGATTGGCACCCTGTCTCCAAACACAACCATACTAGAAAAAAACAAAAGGTGGCACATCTTTTTCTGTTCAAGCGGCCAAACTATGGAATTAATTACCCCCAAATATAAGTTCCCCGGATAACTATCTTATCTTCATAAAACTACTCAAGAGTTGGTTCTTTCCTACATAGCTACCATACTCAAACAGCAATGGACTGCACATCCCTGTGTACATAAACATGTTATAATTTGATTATGTGTATAAATCTAGATATGTGTAATTCTTTGTCCAAATATGTATAATAACTATTTTATCTTAAAATATATACATACTCTGTAGGCCTGTTTAACACATCTATATTTAACTTCAATTAAATGTAATTATGTATGTATTTTTATGTGTAGGTATATGTATGTGTACATATATTATCTATATGTGTATGTATCTATGTATATCTATATGTGTATATTACATTACATGTTCATGGATCATTGCACAATTTCTATGTAGGTTGGTTGATTAGATGTTTATGAGTCTGTTTTTATTTTATCTATCACAATAGGTAAATATTATCTTAACTATTTATCTACAAGCATTTCACTATTGAAATATCGAGGAAAGATAAAATACTGTTATAAAGGTACACAAATGAATTAACTTCAAATACTGTAACTCTTGAAAGCCTGTGTTTATACGATACAACTTCAAACCTCAATATATTATATTCCTTCTGTATTTATTCCCTTGATTATGTAATCATGTATCTATATATTTACTACTCTAATCATACTGAACAAGAGAAAAAAATTACTCTCTCCAAAGCTTCACTCTGTCTGGCCACCACCCTATACCTTATCAATCTATCCTCTGTCTCTCCACTCTCTGACTCATCCCTAACCCATTCTACTACTATGATCTCCAAAATAACCCTTCCCAGACTTGTCCCTCTTCTACCCCTCCTGGCTCACCTGAAACTTAAGTTTATGACTATGATCTTCCAAACAGCCTGACTAAATTATCCCTCATTTATCTTTCCTTTGACTCATTCCAACCCCCTATTAACTACAATCTCTCTAATCCCTTACCACAGACTCGTCCAACCTCCACCTCTCCTGTACTCAGCTCAAACCTCATTTTAGTACTATAATCTCCAAATTAACACTTCTGTATTCTTCCCTCCTCTATCCCTCCATTATTCTATTCAAATCAACTAACAGACTCACATTTTCTCTGCTGAAATTAACTCATACCTCCCTATACTAATACTAATACCGTACTCATATTTCCCATTATTAATCCACCACTAATCCTTTTGGGTTCCAGTGCTTCAATGCCTCATCAGGGGTTGTAAGCGCTGTATAAATACAATTACAATACACTAAGATAAAAAACTGAACACAGAAGGCCGCTAAACCCCAAGTGCCACTGCCAATGAAAGTAAAAAAGCACTAGAAGCCCAAAGGCATAAAACAGAAACAGTGCGCTCATAGGAAAATCCCTTAAAAAAACCACCGTGCCCACAATAGCAAACCACAAGAAACAACGGCCCAAACAATCTAGAAGCAGCTGCCAGCCAAGGACTCATGAGAGTCCACGAACATGCAACATGCCAAACAAAGCACAAGAACACACTCTGGCCAAGCTTGATACCAAAAGAAAACTAAAGGGATGCAGGGGCGTAGCTTGGTCAGTAACATGGGGGGAGGGGCGCATCAGATTTCCCAACAATTACGCTGGCCTATCATAGTAAAATACATTATCTGAGGAACAGGACCTGAGGGGGATTAAGAGGCGGTTGAAAGGGAGAGCCATGCAAATTCTTAGTGGTAAAGTACATTTTTAAAAGCTTCAAAACAGAGAGGAGAGAGAGACAGAGTGTGTGTGTTTTAGTCAGTGTGTGCATGTAAAAATCCTAGGTTGAATCTGACCGACACCTCATGATACCCAACTGAAAGCACCTCTACCCAACTACGTATTAGAGAATACATTTATTAGGGGGTGTACCATCCCCAAGTACCTCCCAGAAGATATGCCCCTGCAGGGAAAGCAAGCATCAGGGCCAGCAGCCACTCACAAAGCAGCAAAAAAGTTTGGAACACAAAAACGACCCAATAGACTCACCCTAGCAGAACAGACTAGTCCTGGTTATAAAACGGAGAACTCCCCAAGAGAAGCATACCCCCACAGAAGGAGACAAGAGGAAAGAAGCCAAAAAGATGATTGCCACACAACAGAGGACAGTCAAGTGTAGGATATCAGAAATCAAGTCAGTAGGGCAGTGAAACGCCAGAGGACCTAAAGAAAGCAATCAAACAGCTCTAGCTGCCAGCAGATTTAACCCCAGCCTAGTGTCTAACTTGAAGCACAGGTCAAAGGGTATGACCAGACTCCACACTGAAAAGGGTATAGGAAGAGGGAACCCAAAGTACCTCCAAAAGGGCACACAACACTAGACACAGTCGGTCCAGCGTAGACCAAGTCTCTACCCAACAAGGAGCACAGGGGGAGTAACCGCCAAAGTCAGAGACATCAGGCCCAAGAAGAAAGGGCACAACAACCACAATGAATGTGCCTAGGGCATCTCACACCTCCAACAGGGTACCCCTGGCCACAGAACCTCAGAAGAACCACGAGAGGCCCCAGAAGGATGACCCATCAGAGGAATAGAGAAAGTCACACTTTGCATGAAAGACCAAGCAAGTACCACAGAGCAGGAAGGGGAGCAATATCATCAAAGACAACCAGATAACCAGACCAATACTGCTGCAGGAGATGTGTGGGCAGCACACAAAGGGTATAAACCACAAACATGGGGTAACCCACAACCAGACCGGGACATACCCTTTGAAAGCCTCATAACACAAAAAGAGGGATAGGGGACTGTAGAAGGAAGAAGAAAATGACCATGTCAAGGTAGTCTACATTATGCCTTTGACTCGAGAGGCAAAGAGAAAATGGAGAAGGAGTGGGGAAAAGCAAAAAGCAGGACATGTCAGGCAGCCGAAACATCTAGATGCCCAACCCCGTAGACCAGCAGGGGGCAAAGACACAAGGCACAGACACCCAACTCACTCAGGATACAAGAACCAAATCCTTTAGGATAATGATACCCAGCCATAGGCCCACAGAAAGCAAGGAAGGAGAGCATCCACAAACCAAAAGTGAGACACAGATACTGAACAGTAAGGCAGACAGGGTCGCACAATAAAGCCTGAACACTCCAATACAGCCCAGAACACCACATATCAAAAACCTGGCAAAGGAACACAGAAGCAGCCAGGCAACCCAAAGAGAGAGAGGGGCACTCACAACAGAACACAAATGTCCCACCCCACAATAAAGTCAAGTTCTAACAAGAAACACATTTTCACAAGATTGCAGATCAAGCAAGTGGAATGAGGTAAAACCAAGGGATGAATCAAATGACAGACTGGGGAGCTTGCGGACCACCAGGTCACAAAGAACTTGTTTGATGAACGATACAACACTAATAAACCATGCAGACCAAATTATTCCTTTTTTGACCATTGCAAAGACTTTTGTAATTGCCTTGAAAATGCTCATCAGTTGGTCTGCCAGAGCAAAACGTGTTGGCTGTGAAAGAGCACAATAAGTATACAATATACAATTACTTGTAGTATGGGAATTTCTTCTTGAAAAGGACCTGTATCAGGGTACTCTTCTGTGCATTGAACTTACACAAATGGGCAAAAGATTTGCCCGAAGTGGGAATTCCTGTTGCATCCACTACTAACAATATTCAGTGTAATAAGGCCAGTTTTGACCCAAACCCCCACAGCATCATAGAGAGAACACAAAACCCCGGTTGAAGAAAAGGAAGCAGTACTAAGGATCATACAGGCAGCAGAAACTTTAAAACCCACAGGGAGCAAGAAGAGCACCTCAAATCCAGAGTGTCCTAGACCTTCCCTGGATTGTAAAGTGGTGGTGACGATGGAGATTGATGAGAAGATGCCAACGTTCGTCACTGAAGAAGAAATCCCCAGTGGCAGGACCAGACAAGATTTGGAGGGTACCTCCCTACTTGGGATAACTGATGTGGTTTTGAAGGCAAGGGGTTGTCCTGAAGAGCCACCCACACTCCTGGAGGAGTCACAGGTAAGAGTTACCCGTTATTCCGCACCAAAAGTGTGAGGGAGGTTAGCCTTGTTTCTTCCAGAGTCGAGGGGAGATCATGTGGATGCTTGTAGTCTGAAAATGGTCCAAGATTTTCATGTAGAGTTCTACAACTCTCTTTTCTGGATATGGATGCCTTTTCCCCATTCTTGTTCTCATGCTGGATCTCTGATCGTAAAGCAGGGTGTTCAGTCATTTCTTTAAAAAGGCATTGTTGTACTGTCTGCCCTTCATCTTACAGGTTTTCTAAGCAATCTACTTTTAGTGAAAAAATAATCAATGGGCATCACAGGTTATAAGCCTCCAGGAATTCAATGGGTGGTTGAATTATCTCCACTTTAAGATCGAGAGGATTTATCTCCTAAGGGAAACCCTTTTCCCTTATGATTGGCTGGTAAGGCTTGATCCAAAGGAGTACATATTTTTCAATCCCCATTTTCCTCCACATAGAAGATTTCTTCAGTGCAAGTGAAAGGACCAGTCTACAATTTGGCTGTTTTTCTGTTTGGCCTGTCATTGGCACCTTGGTGCTTCTCCAAGGTCTTGAGGCAGTTCGTGGAAAGGTTAAGGGCCAGCAGGATTTATCATACAGCCTATCTAGATGACAACCTAATTATAAGTCAGAATCCTGTGCATTTTCAAAAGGATTTAAAAGTGACGATTTCACTCCTGGAAAGGCTGGGATTCATCATCAACAACAAAATGTCGGAGACGGAGAAACATCCCTTTTTGGGCTTTGTGGTCGACTTCAGTCCAACAGACTCTGAAGGTCCACCAGAAGAAACTGAAAGCCATCAAGAAGGAGCTGATGATGGCATGTTCTCCCTGATACTCCTGGCCCGACTGGTGGGACTTTTAGCATTGTAGATTCAGGCAGTCTTCACTTCCATTTGCTCCGCAGGATGCTGCAATGATTGGAAACTTCCTATATATATACGGCAGAAGTGTCACTCTCTACAGAAGCAAAGATCGAGATCCAATTGTGGCTAGATCACATGAAGGGCTTGAACAGCAAAGCCATTTTTTGGGCAATTCTGGACATTGTGATTTAATTGGATGCAAGCTGTTCAGGTTGAGGAGTTCACTGTGGAGATGTTACCCCAGGTGGACAATGGTCAGAAAAAGAGCTGGGCATGCATATTAAATATTTGGAAGCCCTGGTGGAGTCTTTTGCGATCTGATGCATGACATAGGACAAAGCGTCATGTTCAGTACTCCTAAAAATGGATAATGGGTCAGCAATAGCATTTTGTAGAACCTTAGTAGTACTATTGTAACATGACTTAAGATACCACAAAATGCAGTTTGTGAATAGGCCTCTAAATGTTTTGATTTCCCTCTTGTCTTGAGGCACTTGAAGGGAGTCCTCATCAGGTCAAGAAATTGGCCATATGGGCTCCACTTGCAGTGAATAGGAAGCATAAATCAGATGAAGTACTAAAGCTTGTTAAAGTGTCTAAGATGTAACTACTGAATTGTTCACCTGTGTCATGCAGTGCCGACTCTCTCTATTGATGTTGAGTAATGTGTTTCCCATTTTCATGCAATACAGGATGCCAGTCTATGTGGGTTTGACATATATGTTATGGTTTCCACTGTAATTGTATGGCAGCCACACATTTTTTATTGTTTAGAGGCAGGGGTACTGTGTTTTGTACTTAGTGGTTATAATGAAGATGTTTGTTTCTTGGCCATTAACCCTTTTCAATATGGGTGATTCTGTATTAGTGCTGTAATAAAATATACAGAAAAGGGAAAATTAGCTAAATATGTGTGAACTCCTAAACGGCTGTAACACAAAGAATGCTCTTAGCGGTAGTGGAAGGCTTTTAAAAGTGGCACATAACGGTTAATAATCAATGATCAAACACACACACTGGTTTAAGGAAATGGAGGACAAGCCTATGGCTTGGCAAAGCAGAATGCAAGAAGAACAAAAAACAGGCTGTCTATGAAGCACACACTGATTTCCCAAAATGGCAGACAAGCATGTGGCAAGGGAGAAAAAGGTATGGAAAATAAGGACAAAGGGGCACATTACGCAGTGGCAGTCACGTGCGCCGCTGATGTGGCAGTCCGACTGTCACATTAAGACCCTGCCGGTCAGGTTGCCAGGGTTCTGCCATCCCCGCTGAGATTAGTGACCCTGGCAGACTGACGGTGGCAGAGATCGTAATCTGCCAAAGTTTCCCAGCGGATTACGACCCCATTCTCCGCCAGCCCCCAGCCCGCCATGAAAAGTCTGGTGAACAGGTGCAGGAGGCCACGGGGGGCCCTGCACTGTCCATGCACTTGGCATGGGTAGTGCAGGGGTCCACCTGCCCAGCACCGTCACAACATTTACAAGGGTGCACCAGCAGCCTGCGGGCTGCAGCATTGCAGCCGGCTCGATTACAGGCCGGAGACAATGCTGTAGCCTGTTCCCTGCTAGGCTGGCAGGCAGAAACCGAGGTTTCCACTCTGTCTGGAATATAGTGGATGGGCTCAAAAAGAGGGCCAAACTGTCCACCTGTGAGATTTAACAAAATGATGGGGAAGCACATAGCAAGGTCGCATGGAGAACAAAGACAAAATGGCCACTTAGAAGCACTCACTGGTTTCACAAAAGGGTGGACAGGCCCATGGCTGGGCATTGTAGAGAGCATGGAGAACATAGACAAGGTGGCCTCCTATCAGGCACACATCGGTTTCACCAAATGGTGGGCGAGCATGTGGCATGCAAGTTTGAGGCATTGTGAACAAAGAGAACACGGTTGCTCTCAAGCCCCTTCCTCCCCTGCACCAACAAAAACATACAGCATTATAGGGAAAGGATTGCAAAAATATATTTCCAAAATGTGCCTTAGTCAATACTCCACCAGTAATGCAGTAAAGAACATGTAATTAAATCTGAGAAAATTAAAAATAGTAACAGCACAGCAACATGGAAACTGGCAAAATTGTTTAAAATAAATGTTTAAAATGTCCCAAACGCGAACAACCCTAGGCAACAATTACCACAGCCAAAAACATTTGAAATAAAATGTACATTAATCAAATGCATACACAGACACAGACACGTACACACACAAACGGTGGGCAAGTACATAAATGGGAGGTGGTTTAGAACAGAGGAATATGTCGAGCTTCTTGGTCTGGACTCCTGGAGCCACCACCCCCCTCCCCAAAATGGCCAATGGCTCAGAAAAGAATAGTCAGGAGTCGCCACAACACGAAGAGTGTGTTTTAGCATCACTCTCTATGGTACCATTCCTAAAAAATAAAAATAGAAAGTCGGATTTTAAACTAAAACAGTTACCTGAATGGTAAACTTGGGATAACATTTCAACTGAAAATGAACTTTGAGGTGATTATTGATGCCCTGTGATAAAACACAACAGCTGTTTGTGTTTAGTAAAGCCTGTTAGAGTTGTTTCTGCGTTCCTGCAATATATTGTGTAATTTGTGAGGCTGGGCCTAGTGGAAAAATATTGGGAATTATGCATCACATCCGTAACTCGAAACGGTAGAGATTACACAAGATAACCCCACCCAAAAATATTTTTTTCTTGAGTTTAGCCGTGATACAATACTCAGTGCCAACAGAAGACACATCCACGTATTGGAAACTACCCGGCACAGCTCCTAAACTCCCCAAAACCTCACAACGTTCAAGGCAGTTTACAAACATGGCATTAATATGCACATCATCATGGTATACATACACCCATGCCACATCTAGTACTGGCCAATCTCAGGGGCTGATTTATATTTTGGCAGGCGGAATTTACTCAGTCAGAGTGAGTAGTAAATTAATCCATCGCCCTGATTGAGGAAATTCCTGCCAAATTTAGAAATGGGCACCAAGCCGGCAGGTATTTCTGAATCACTGGGAGGAATCATCATCACAGCGGTTGCTGTTAATGCTTTTTTAATTTTGACACATAGCTCCCTCAACACGATAGAGCTATCTGTCAAACCTTTTTTTTTTTACTGTCAAAATCTCCTTCTTAATCCTGGAGAAGGTGCTGACTAGAAAAGGTCAATCTCTTAAACCCAGACATTGGCCCACAAACTTAAATAACATTAATTCACTCGATTGACACCAACTTCCTGCTGCCCCCCTACTAACATGACTAATGGTAATGATCTTACCAAATACTAAATACAATCCATGACTGATACCTTGGACATGATCGTTCCTAAACAGCTAAAAATAATTCCATGTCGACACTCCAAACCCTAGTTCAACTTCAGCCTTAATGAGGAAAGACACAAACTAAGGATAGCAGAAAGATCTTGAAGAAGCTTCCCCTCTACTTCAAGCTCCTGAGGTCAGCAAGAAGTTCCTACAACAAACATATCCGAAGTTCCAAAGCAATTTATTTTCGGTCATAACTAGACAATGTCAAAAACACCCAGGAAACTTTTTGACATCATCAAACATCAAACAATATTCAACTCTAACTTACATTTGGCTAACAACAGACCCTTACTAAGTGGCGAGGAGTTATTCACCTATTTCATTGAAAAGATAAGGAGAATTGAAACTGATCTCCACTGTGACTCACAGCTTCTACCAAGGCAGCTTAGGCTCCTTCCTGTTCAGCACCAAAATAGCTCCCCCTCTACGTCTACACCACTAAAAACAATGTCACAAGGGGTAGCTTTAAAATCCCAAATGAAGCAGCTTTACTCAAAATATTAACTACAATAAAACCCTCTAACAATTTCATTGATTCTCTGCCCTCCAAGCTCTTCAATCATCTCAGCCCTTCCTTACTCCTTATCTGGATTAAGATTATCAATGCATCTCTTGCTCAGGGCATGTTTCCAGATTGCTTAAAGATAGGACAAGTCACCCCTATTCCAAAAAAAAACCGAATGCAAACCTATCCGATCCAACTACTGCCCTATCACCAACATGACCGACACTAGCAAAGCGATTAGAGAAATATGTACATTTGCAACTCCGTAACCACACAAGCTATTTCAACTCCTTGATTTTTATCAATATGTTTTCAGATCTGGTCATAGCACTGAAACAGTGCTGGCGCATATTGTCGATGACGCCATGAGAATGATAGATCAGAACAAACCCTGCCTGCTTATTCTGCTTGATCTCTCCTCTGCTTTTGATATGGTAAAACATGATACTATGATCAACCTCCTGAGAAAAGGATGGACTATCTGGTCCTTTATTAAAATGGGTTGCCTCATTCCTTCACAATAGATCACAGAGAATCAAAGTAAATACAATCCTATCTACCACCACACCAGTCACTTCTGGAGTTCCACAAGGATCCTCGCTCTCTCCCACTCTTCTCAACCTACTTATGGAACTGCTTACCAATCTTCTGGAGCTGTCTAACATTCACTACCACATGTACACTGATAATACACAACTGTATTTGAAAATCTCCTCTCCAAAAGACATCAGAATACTAAGCTGTACACTGCTGAAAACACAACATTGGCTAACCTGTAAACACCTCAGGCTTAACACGCTCAAAACGGAATTCCTCCTGATCACCCCTCACAATCACTTGGCCCCATAGAAGAATGGCTAAAACAACTCACTGCCTTCAATTGTACACTCCACTTGATCAATTCTACCAGATCTCTAGGTATAAACCTTGATAAATACCTGAACATGCAAGATCATATCAGTTCCACTACCATGGGAGCGCATTACCAGCTAAATAGACTAAGGAAAATAAATCCTTTCCTGTCCCCGGATGACTTTCCCCTAGCTGTCCAATCACTGGTCATCTCCGCTTAGATTACGGGAGCGCTACACTAGCAGGTTTACCCACAGTAAGGCTTGCCCCTCTACTGGCCACTTTAAACTCAGCCACTCGGCTCATTACTGGCTCCAGCAGATTCAAACACATTTCCCCAGTCCTCAACTATTTATAATGGCTCCCACTTGATGCTAGAATACAGCTGAAGATAGCTTGCATGACTCATAAGGCCCTTCATCATAACACACCTATCTACCTGGCCAAAAACATGAACTATCAGGTGGTAATCGCTCCTCAAGAAGCTCTAACACAATACTACTGAAGCCACAGACGTTCAATAAAAGACTTACAACCACTCCTTCTCCAGCCTTTCCCCATAATATTGAATGCACTACCACCAGAAACCAGGACAAACCCCTTCTCTACATTCTTCAAAAAAGATGTAAAAAAGCTTCTGTTGAATGGACTCCTCAACTAGCTATACCTATTCTCTGTGCCAGTTCATTTATGTGTGGACTCCTTTTGGTTCTTGGACTTAACGAACAGCTGTGATGTACTGTATTCTCTACAGTACTCCTTATGTTTTTTCCTTGCACCAGCCTTTCTGTCCTAACCTGACTGTCACTTGTACAGCACTCCAATGCCCAGATAAGTCACATTCACACTTTACAAAATGCCATAATTAAATAAATACTGACATTTCCTGAACTATAGTTGATTTCTTAGAGATGTAGTTCTATCCCTACAGGTTTCTTAGTCTTGACCTTCAAGGTATTGTAGGTCAGATCATAGTCTGTACAAAACAGGCAAACCACCTTTTGCATAATATCCAACTGAGGGCAGCACAGTTCTTTTGAACATAATATGGGTACTTGAATACATCAATGATAGGCCAGGTTTCAAGCAGAAAAAGTGTGCCCAGATTGTTAAGGCAATTATAATTTAACCATGAAAGATGCCTAGAAACAACCATGACATCCCATTTAGCCAGTGCAGTCTGCGCAACTGTGACACCATCTTTCTTGAAATTCTCTGTTTCAATAAACCAAAAATATTGAAGCAATTCTACTCTTGCAGCACCATATGGTCTGGTTGAAATACCTGCTGTTCGAACAACAGACCTTCAATTAGCCAGTTTGGGACATGAACTATCTACACCAGAAACTGTTATCTAAAGCTAATGCTATTTATGTAAATAAGGTCTACATAAATCAATATATATGCAGTTTTAATGGTGCTCTAGTTTTCATGTATGTTCATCTGATTTACTGATATCTCCCCATGCATATTTCATGTGATGCTTTGTTATGTGATACTTTGTTAAGCTAATATATTATGTTATCCCCTATTTACAGCTATGTACCGCTCACTCTTGTACTCAGTAACTTTAAATGTGTTCCTATGTAAAGTGCTCTGTCACCCATCATGTGTGGTCTGTGCTACATTTTAATGCTGACAGCGAAAATAAATACCCAATAATAGAGCTTTGCTAGGCTCACTGGCAATGCAGCCAACTATATGAGCTAGTAGGCATCACCAAAGCGAGCCACCTCTCATTGAGATGAGTCACATTTCAAAATCACCTTCTCTTTGGCTGGATTGGTATTAGACCTTTTATTTGCCTGAACTAGGTCATATGTGCATGCATTTAGCTGCAACCTTTGACATCTCAAATTGTTGCATAGATCTATGATTATCTTCAAGTTGGTTACTTAAAAAATTAGGTGTGTACTGAAAGGGTATCCATATGGCTATAGGCAGTGGTCTTTTAAATGATTATAATACAGTTATAGGGATGTAGTTTCACAATACTATCATGTGTTTCCCTATGAACATGTATGAAGAATTAGGTTACAAATGCTCCCTGGGCTGCAGCCCTAAATATCGACTACAAATTCTGACATCAAAATACCTATGACCAAAATAACAAGAACCATACATAAAAAGTAAATAACGAAATATCAACAACAAAATATCTAATATAAAAAAAAAAGCTACACAAACATAGTATTTTAAAATAACATAATTTTAAACATTTCTGTTACAAAAATGTAGTGCTCCAAAATAATTATAAAAACATAAAACAATACATTTTTCTAAATATTGCCAAATAAACTGTTAAGTGTATTTACTGAAAATATTATATATAATATTTAAACATATTTTCCTAAACAGAATATTTTTTGCAAATATTTAAAAATAGTAATAAATATTTCATTTTACACAAAAAATACACTAAACTATTTCTTTTAAAAAAGCAATGCAGAAATATATTATTGTTAATAAGGATGAAAATAAATAAAAATTTCTCAAGACGCAGTCAATATTAAAGCAACCACTGAAACAATTTAAATAATAATTCATTACATTTCTACTCATATATGCATGAAAAACTTAAAAATATCAAAGAATAATAAAACATTAAATTAAATAAGAATACCTAAAATAAAATAAAAAATGTTTTAATTAAAATTCTAAACTCATTACAAAATTATAATTTGATTTGTGGAAAACATTTGCTAATGTAACTCCAAGTCAACATACATTAGGAAGCACATGTATTTAGGAGGAGGGGAGTGGGTGGAAACAGATGTAATGTTCCATCAATACATTATTCTGCCAACTTTGAGAAAAGTCCAGGTTAACTCCAGTATCATAACCATTGAGAACAGTGCATATGTTTTGAAGAGTCAAGTCAACAAATCTTTATTCGGCCAAAAT
Organism: Pleurodeles waltl; assembly: GCF_031143425.1. Lineage (NCBI taxonomy): Eukaryota > Metazoa > Chordata > Amphibia > Caudata > Salamandridae > Pleurodeles > Pleurodeles waltl. The sequence goes on along the minus strand of NC_090441.1, from coordinate 79,975,419 downwards.
ATGGCCATAAATGTACAAAATAAAATACATTATACAACAATCATATCAGATATACAAAACTCATAGAGTAAATAAATATATCATAAAAGCCATGAAACCATAAAATAGAAATTAAAGTGCATAATTCTCCCTCAACCTCTTAGAAGCAATGATGAAACTAAGTGTAGATGTGCAGATTTCTGGCGAAGCTAAGCTTTGCAAATAGACCGGACCTTCTTTATAAGAAGTAAAGCGCTTAAGTAAAAGAATAGGAGGTAAAAACGTATCCTTAGGGTGTGATATAAAGTGCAAAAGAGCATAAATTTGGGACTTGATAGGACGGAAACAGTATCGCAAGAGCAACAGGGATAGGAGGCGAACCAGGTATCATCTAAAGAGGAAGCCACGAAGAAATTAACCATATTCAGTCTCAACCTCATCAAATAAAATCTAAGCTCAGGATTATAAATCGACAATAGATTAGGTTCAATGTCTGGAACAGAGGGAATTTGCATGTAACTAATAACCAAACCCATATCAAGTGATCTCTTAATTCTGGTTTCCTCCCTCTAAAAACAATTTTTTTTTAAACTAATTCTTTGGTATGTGGTCTGAAACTTTCAGGAAAATCAAAGAGCTGAATACAGCCTAAGCTATACAATGTGTTTTTAACATATATCAGCCACGGGATGGCAGACATATTATCTAATTTTAGACAGCCCTCCAGTATATGCCTGGGGAAACCTGCCTTAGGATTGTTCCACAGCTTTAACCATAATAATGTAGGGGCCATAACTACTTGACCTCCAGGAAACCCATGCCCACTTTCTGTATGAAATAAAGCACAAAGTTGTTTTGGGAATGCTAAAAGCCTTCACAAACATTTTTTTCAGGAATTTGTAGTTTCCTGGGGGTGGTGTAGGTCCAAATTCCTGCTCCATACAAATGTACTGAGAGACATTTGCTCTTATAGAGTTGGATCATATCTCTGATCGGCTTATGGCATAGTTTGTTTGCAAATCTGAAAATAGCCTTGCAGGCCGTCCCCATTTTTTGCAATCTTTGATTTATAAGCCATTTGCATCCAACAAAATACCTAAGTAGTTAAAAGAAGGGACCTTATCAATCACGGTTGCCCCATATGACAATTTTAGCACATTTCTGGCCACAGGTCATTATAAATGATTTTTGACAATTAACTTTAACTGTAGGATTTAGTTTTAGCATGAAATCGTTGAAACCATTTAATACTCTGAAGTCACCTGCAGCCTCTGCACACAGGCCCCCAATCCTGCAGCTTCTGTGGTGAGAGAAACCTGATGCCTCAAACAACCACTTCACCCGTCATTGCCAGTCCGAGTTGAAGTGGACCCTTAGTGTCAACCACATCCCCCAGCTCTCCTAAGCTCGAGTCCACTGTGGTATCACCCCACCTGGACTCCATGATGACGGCTACAGCCTTAGACCACAGGACCCCCCCCAACCGGGAGTGCTCCTGGACAAGGAAACCTGATGCCAAAGGACACCCCTGCATCCGTCACCCCTGGGCCCTAGTGAAGAGGACCAAAGGTGCACCTACGTCCCCAAGCACCCCACATTTGCAACTTACCTGCTGGTTGTCTCCAACTGGCCCCCCAACCAGAGCCTGCAGCCTAAATCCATGGTAATAAATGGGCATTTAAATACATTGGGCAACCAACGCCATACTACACCTCAGCACCCGGCCGCCCACTAGTGTCTGGAGTGACCTATTGGTGTGATCCTGACCCTTGCCCAGTACTCACCCTAAGTCTACAAGATTGGTCCAGTGAGTCCCCCCATCCCAGACCCAGAAGGACCCCACCGGCTTCCAGTCCTTCCTTTCCACCTCCAAGGCCTCCCCTGCCCCCCCTACAAGTACCCATCCCTCCCCCAAAGAAGAAGCCCACCCATCCTAAAAAGAAGCCCACCCCTCCCAAGAAGACCACCCCTTCCAAGCCTAAACCCCTCCTCCGAAATCTGATCCCTTCACCCCCACATAATCCCTGAGGTGCCTGCCTGCCTCCTTGATGCCCCTTCCTGTGGAGGTTACATAGCAGTTGGGTGTCAAGTTAAGACACAACACTGTGCCATTTTTGGACTGTTTTATGGGCTGGACAATGGCCTTTGGACAGTCCTAGTTTTCACACTCAAACAGTTGTTTTTTTGGGTATACATTTGTCCTGCAATTTCTTTTCAAGCTTGATGTTTTTCCTGAGTGACTTTGGTTTTGTGCCTCCAGTTGTGTGTGTTTGGGCCTGCTTGCTGCTCCATGTGCTGTTGTTTGCAGTATTTGAGTTTGTATGCAGTGCTGTTGTCCCCAAAGCAAAGGGTATATGTTGTGTGTCTTGTATGGCAAGTATTTCTTTATGTGTTGTCCAATGTGGGCATGTGTGGTGTTAGACTTGTCCCCCTGCTATGGCTTATGTATACATGTGATGTGTGTCATCTTGAGTTTTGCTTGTGCTACCTGTTTTTGCATTTGCCTGTGCACGTCTCCATTTTGGTGTGTGTCCCTTGCAGCTAGTTCCTGTAAAGATATGTCCCATGCAGTAGGAGCTGCATGTGCTTTTTTGACTTGCCCTTCCCCATTTTTTCAGATGTGCATGACTATTGTTTTTTGGTATTGTTTGTCTCTGAGACCCATGTAGGGCCATGTCCCATGAACATGTTGTCTGGGGGCCTCTTCAAAGTGTTATATGTCCCAGTGCAGTCTCCTTCCCTGGGTGACCCAGATGGCCCCATCCCAATTGCGTAGGTGTAGTTGTCTAGTTGTCATGTTGTTCTTTGTCTACTTGTTTCTCTGTGTTTTGTGCATGCCATTGTGCTTCCATTGTGCTGTGATGTGTATGTCCATTGCAGGGTTGTTTACTGGTGGTGTTGTTTGTGTTTCATGCCACATTGTTACATATGTGTGTTTTATGTGAGGACAGTCCCTAACTAGTGTGGAATGTGAGTGTGCATATGCTGTAGGTGCGTTGCTGTTGATGTGCATGATAATGTTGTGTAGCCTTCAGTCTCCCTGTGCCTGAACTGTATCCATTTGTATTTGAGAAGTTTTGCAGTGCTGTGTGAGTGTGCTGCCCAAAGTGTGCATATTGTGACTGTGTGTGTGTCCGTGTTGATGTAGGTTTGTGAGTGTGTGTTGTTTGCGATGTACACCTGCTGCCCGTGGCGTGCCCCCCTAGCATGTGTTCGCTGGCACTTTAAGCAGTTTTCAAAGTTGGTGATGCAGGTTGGTGTGTGTGTACTTATGGTTGTTGGTGTCCGCTGCGGCGTTGACTTTGTTGTCTTCCGATGATCTTCAGCAAAGGCATGACTTTTGTGAATGGCTCCATGGCGGCATCGGATGTGTAAGGCTGCCTGCAGGTGAATATCTCCCTTGATACTGTTCATTTCTGCCTTCTGATATGTGGTAGTTGGACCGCCACGGTCACATTGGTGGTGTGCAATCAAATAATGAGTCAAGCGGAAAGACATATTCCGCTGGCATGTTTGTGCTTCCTCTTGACTGTGGCAGTCTGTGCTGCCTGGCGATGCTGGCGGACCGCTGGTGGTCTACTGTTGGTGACGAACACAAAAAGAACAAGTGATGGACGGAATGCTGAACAATGTTAAACATTCACCCCCAGTACAGAGATCTGGGCCTAAATCCATCGTTCTTTTTGCTGCCCATGCCATTCCAGTTTGGACCCAGCCATATGCAAATCAGTCTTGACCCTGTTCCCCATGGGAACAGTCCAGCCCGAACTTCCAGGCCAGGTCTTCCCTGGACTGGAAACAAGCATCCTGGGACCAGTTTCGGGGTTTCACCCCTCATCAGCCAGGCTAGCTTGAATCCAGTCGCATGGGAAGCACGGGACCCACGTCTGGGCATACCCTTCCCACTGAGGGCAACAAACGCAAAAAGAACAAGTGATGGACGGTCTACTGTTGGTACCACCGCCAAACTCATAATACGGCATCACATCCACCAGATCCATTATGGATGGACCGCCACAGCCAACACTGCTGTCCCGGAACCGCTAAACTCGTAATGAGGCCCTTAATTCTAAAACACAAATCTATAAATAAAGTACTGAACTCTCTTTTATTTTGTATATTACTCCTTAGATACTAAAGTATCACTTAATCAGAAATGAAGCACTGCATACCAAAAATCCAACTCCACGCCCATACACAAGGCCAAAGGCACTTCCAAAGTAAGTAAAATAAATACTTATTAAAAGTAAAACAACCCCTATACGTTAAACATAAAACTAAAACCCCACCACCACACAAAACTAACTAAACCTGTATTTTTAACTTGTAACTAAAACAAACATTTTCTCACAGCAGAGAAAAGCCCACCTGACCCAAATCTCAACAAAATGAATTACAAACGGAAGAAAACCAAGTACAGCTAAATCAACAGCCCATCTGTAAGTGTAAAACGTAAAACATTTTAAAACATGTTTCAATTATGTTAAAAAATGGACTAAACTTTTTCACATAATATTTAATTTTGAAAATAAACTATTTTCAGACAGAATGGCAAACGAGCTGCATACATCACTGAAAGGAAAATAATTGCTTTCACACATGGGATACACATACAGCCAGAAAAGCACAAGTAGCGAGAACGTGAATTGGAAATACCTAAATCATTACATATATTAAAGTTGTCTATAGTAGAACATTTGACAAGTCACCTTTTAACCCCTGATGGATGCCCTGGCCGCCATTCATTATTTCACTTTACTTCAATTTGCAGTTGTTGGAAATGAACAATATAGGAGACAGGCTCTTGTGAACCTTGTGTAGGAGTTAGTAATCCCTTGTGTGCAGTTTGGGTTGTCTCACCTCCCAAAGACTACCTTGAATTATGTCAAAAACGGATTATAACTAGATAAATGAGTGTCTTGTTTACAGCAAAGGAATGTCCCAAATTAGACTGTCTTTACTTAGGAAGGATAGCATAAATGTCTGATTCAGGCACCAAGGGACTGATTTGGTCTTGGCGGGGATATCCGGTCTGCCTTATTATTATCCAATTATATCCCATGGAGATCGTCATAAAGCGGACAGGATATCCGTCATGTTTGTGTTGGTGTGTTCCCTCAGCCAGGATCTAAATCAGTCCCAGTCAGTCAGCTATGAGCAAGCATTAAAACTGTGCTCTATAGGTGTATTGTTTCCCAAATATGGGTTCTACAACTACATATCAACCCCTAGAATACCATAGTATATAAATAACAATGACAGAATATTAAAAGGTAAGTGCACATAGGACAGTATGACTTTACTATTCTTAAGTCTACATCTAAACACTTTGAAGACATATATATTTTGTAGGTACATATATGTGGAGTAACGTATAGAAAAAAGTATACTTACCTGTCAATATTTTGGTTTCAATATTCTGTCCTCGATATTCTGTGCCTTGGATATTCAGGTGCACACCATGTGATTCTGCGTGAAGGAATACATAGCTTTTTTAAGATACGTATTAAAGGACAATCAATCAACTTTTCACAATTCAACTTTAAATCCTAGATGGGATTTCAAGTAGAAGGGTGTACAATTGTAAAACAGACTGACTTGTAACTTTGTGTATATTCTTAATTGTTCAAGCTTCGTGCAAAGCAAAGCTCAACAAGTTCTTTAAATACAAGCTGGCCTCAGCTCAGGACACTTCCTCCCATACCTCTTACCTCAGGTGGGAGATGTCCAGCCTCCACACTCAATAGTTTTTGCTGTAAGAAGTCCACCTGGGGATGTTCTACTTCAAAAAATCATCACAACTTGAAGGCTGAAAGTATAAACCTTACCCATGTAAATAAATTAACTTTCTTCTGCCTCAGAAACTTTGGAGTTTCCTAATTCCTACCAACTTTGCAAGTGAAGTTTTAATTTAACTTGTCTCTATTTTAAAAACTTTACATAGAGCTTGGAGCACATCCATGAAGTAAAAATTAAGCCATTTGTACAGGAGACTTGGGAAGGTCCACCAATTAACTTCATGATAAGGCTGTGAGAAAAGATAGTTCAAGTATATTTGTTTAAAAGCACCAGTCAAAACTGCATGGACTTGCAGCAGTCTCTGCCATTGGCATGTGCCCCTCATAGTTACAGGCAGAATGCAGCACACATAGAAAGAGGAATATGACTATAGGCATTGTTTTTGGGCAGCAAGGTGTCTCTTCCTACCCAAAAACAATCCTGCCCATAACAGAGGCACCATTGCACCATGGCACAAGGGTGCCTGTGTTGCTAGGAGACAGAGAAATCCAGCATATCTTTGTAAATATGGGGAATTTCTGATGTCTCCCTTTCATGCAACACTGGAATGCCATGAAGGGACCTGCAGAGCTGTTCAAAGCTGCCAGTGTACTGAAAAACTATAAACTGTGCATCTCTGTCTCTCACACCTTATCATTTACTGCACTGCTATGAGCTGTGTTCTATAACATGATAACTGTACCTCAGTGGTCATCATGCATGACATGGAAACACTTCAAACATAGGGTCACAAAACAAAGACAACACCCTTCCAACCACACACCACCCCACATGGCATAGTTTACTGCCCATGTGGGTAATGGCTCCAGTTGCACATATGAGTAGTTAGCACTATACAAATTTGCAATACAATACAATATTTATCATTTGTGCATCACCAAGATTTGTTTTGAGCCTGTTAAAATCTTTGTTTCCATCACACTTCAGAATTATTAAATAAAATATGCCTCATTTGTGCTTTCATAACTGCTGGTATATGTTGAAATGTGTATAAAGTTCATTTACAGGTATTTACATTTTTCATGAATTAGAAACAAATTGGCATCCTACATTACTTTGTTTCACACTCCCTGTATGCAAGGCCATTGTAATTATGCGATTCTGTGGTGGCGTTTTCAACATAATTATGAATTTGCCACATAATCCATCATCTACTGCATATATGCATATATGCATATTTTAACAAAAAACACGTTCTGCTTCTAGCTCAAACAGATGAAACGTTACTAAAAATGCTGCAACACCTGTTGCTGCACAATAGCAGGCAAAGGTTGACTGGCCATGTTTCAGTTACCTATAGCTGTATTTGGATGTGGACCTAGTACTGAAAAAGTGACACTTTTTCCAGACAGTGCTAATGTGTCTCAAAATGCCAAATAATTAAGTGATACCACCACAAAATGTGCCACACTAAGCAGCATAATTTGTGTTTTCTTGATACATAATTCAGTACACATTGCTGCATAATTTAGGAATTCCAGTGGCCACATCTGTACCCCAGCAACATTGTCACAAATTTCACTTTACAGAATCCTCTCACTTTTCAGTCAATGAAAAGTAAACAACCTCTCCCCTTAAAGGAAGAAGCAGCAATTTGTTAAAGGGCACGGTCTGACATTTATCCTGTCTTCCAACACGCAGCAACAAGATAAAGAAACTGGTATTGGCATAGCCAATAGGTCTTGCCTTTGCGACCTTATAAGTTTTCAGCCATGCAGCACATTATCCTGGGTGCTACAACATCTACTGGTCTTTAACATGGAAGCTTTGACACTAAGCAGCTCGTTATGGCCCTGCAGTGAGAAGTACTTATTTACAGAAACGTTTTTAAGAAACAGTAGTATGCAAATTAGGTAGTTGGGTTGTCTGACTGTACCAGCATAAGGTTTAAAAACTGGATTTGCACACACAATTTATTTTGTTTCGCTCTGACTTGCAGGTTATTGTACCAATGCCAGATAGTCTGGTACCAAAGGGACAGCTCACTGGAATATATGTATGTAGGTAGATGAAAGGATGCCTTCTAGTATGGAGCTGGGTGAGATCAATGTGCAGGAGGTGTAAGTAAGCTGTGCATTGATAGTGCTAAAGCGCAGTAAAGAGTTTGCAGTTAGGCAGCGCTTGCATAGAAATGCAGCAGAATGCTGGTGTCACCTTTCTCCGTGGACAAACTGAAGGCCCCGGCTCCCTATAAGTTAATGACCAGGGGCAAAGATGCTGAAACTGTGCTACAGGATACTCTGAGAATGCAGACAAGACTGTGCAGCAAATGCATCTCAAAGACTTCTGTGTGCGCAGTTTGCAGATGCAACAGCTGCAAGATTTCACATTACTCCTCAGCCCAGAAGACAGCCGCGAGCGAGTCATAGACACAAAAGAAGTCCAGTCCACTCAGCCTCCAGGCACCAGCACTGAAAGAAGAAAGCGCCACCAGTGCTCAAAGTGGAAAACAAGAGGCAATACTGTGCCTGATACCACAGGTGGCAGAAATAGATCAAAGACGGAGTCAAAGCAGTCTGCTCCGATACGTTGTGACCAATTTTTGACAAAACAGTAATTCTAGGCCTGTTGCATGCAAACCAAGAAGTCTTCTAGCTGCTGATCCTCACTTCCCAGACTGTCCCACCCCCAACACCCACACGCACCATAAAAGAACCCTAGGGGAGAGGATGTGGCATAATAGTCAGAGATGCCGACATTGGCGCTGGGGAACCAGGTTTAAGTCGCGGCATTGGCTCAACATCCTGTAATTCTGGGCAAATCACTTGACCTCCCTTTGCCTATCAAAAATGAATGTGTCCTTGGGTAAAGTAATCGGTGCTCATGTAAAGCGCTCCAATACCTCCGGGTCATGTTTGCATTGTAAAAATCTGCAAAACAAAAAATACATTAAAAAAACACCTGCCAGCTTGCAGCCTTTGTTGGGTGCAGACACCGCAGAGAAACAGCAAGAAGGAAAAGGAAGAAACAACATACCGCTACGGAGCCTGAAGTGGAGAGACAAAAGAAGAAAGTAGTGCAACAACATTAGGGTATATGGCTGATCGGGCATGAATCCATGTAACAGGGTCAGTCTCCAACGCTGTAACAGAACAGGCAAGGCAGGACAAATGTAAAGAATTTATCTAAGAAACCGAAGGAATTTTGAAAGGCAGGCCAAGGACCGAATGGAAGTGATGGGCGTGGTGGAAGCCCACAGACAGACATCGCATGTGCTTGGCCTAGGCACGACCTGAAAACGTGTAAAGGCATTTTTATTACTCATTCACCCTCTGTAATCCTGCACCTCTGTACTGGGCCAGCTCCCTCTGTCATGGGGGTGCGGGGCGGGGGGCAAAGAATTTAAGTTGGCTCTCAAATGTCCCCCCGTGGCTGGCTACGCCCCTGCATTTGTGCAGTACTCTAACGTTTCAATTAATCTCAGCCACGAGTACGAAGATGTTCAAACTTTTAAATCCCACCCTTGTGGGAAGGTAGCCCACAATCCACGGCGTGGTTTGCCTAAATAGCTTGGGAACTAAATCCTACAAACATCTATGTTTGTGGTCAATCCCAAACTCCTCTCCGATCCTTAGAAATTGTCTGAGGTTTACTCTAGCAAAGAACTAGAGTAACGTCCAGGGTGGGCAAGGGCAATGGATCACACCCCTATTTGGAGTAAGAGAACATTTTTGCTTGCAGAGAAATAAAGTGCATTTACACGTGTGGTGATCTTCGGGTATTGCACAAGGGTAGAACATTACTATTTGTGTGAGCGCATGAAGTGTTTACAAAATAAAAAAGCACTTCCATCTGCGAATCCAATTAAACAGGCACAACCTCAGGCATCAACAACGAAAATTAAACCGACCAAACCTTATTTAGAAAACCTGGGTTAAATTCAGACCACAGACGAGTTAGAAAACGAATACTGATATTAGCCAAACCACAGACTTTATAATATTTGCCAACTACAAGTCAGCGACCAAGGAAAGATTTCAGAACACTATGGGTGGAAGAATGACTGACCGGTTCCTAAATTGGTTGTTCTGGGTGATGGGGGTTGAGCGATGCCATTTGTTTCTGTCTGTACAGAAAGACACCAATGTTTCTGACGTAGGAAGCATTGCAGCAGCACATTTCATCAGACTCCTCTTCCAGAAAGTATCTAACTGTAATAACTTGTTAAAAGCTGTAGGTGGTGAGGGGGCCTGGAACTGTGATATATATCTTTATTAACACGTGTTGGCTGGCTGTGAATTTGAAAGTTAAATCAACATCAACAACGAAGATCATAACTCAATTTGGACTGAAGGACTTGGGACTCTGAATTTGGACCATACCACAAGTTTGGAGCATCAATTCATATCATTTGTTTACATTGGATATGAACATTGTTTCTTTATTGAAGGACGCTGATGTTTTTTTGACATATACTATCTTATTTCCTTATTGTTAGCAATACACAATATATGTACATAAAGAATACTCATTCATGAGTACTTTGTTATTCAAATGTATAATAATCACACACAGTTATATTAGATTATTGGTTATTACGCATGTATGAGTGCCTCTTGTAGTTAACGGTATCCATACGTATGACACAGTGTCCAATCAACCACCACTGCCAAGCAAACACATTATAAAAAGACACATTCACCTACCTCATCACGGGCTCCCAACTTCGCACTTTGTGACTGGGCAGACAGCCAATGGAACAATCACACAATTGTATCTGTTAGAGGTCTTAGACACAATCAACTATAATTGTTCATTCCAGACTTCCCACGGTCATTGACTGCTCTCTGCAAGCTACTGATCTGATGTAAACTCCTCCATAGACGAGTACCGACTACTGGCACTGCAGGCAACAAGATGTCAGACTACAACTGGAGGATTCTTTGTGCGTGAAATCGTGATACTGCAGTGCCGGGGAAGAGTTCAACTGATGGCCCGCGATTCGCATACTGAGGTCAAAATCGCCACAGCAGTTCCCACTTATGGAGGCAGTAACAGAAAAATAGCAAAGAGAGGCAAGGGACACTGAGGAAATGGCACAGACACTGTCTCGGAGATAATACTCAAAGAATTGATGGCTCTGAGAACCTTTGTTTCCTCTATAGAAGAGAACATTTCCAAGACATGTGCAGAAGGCATCCCAATATGGGGGAAACTCACAGCTTTCAACTCCTGGGTATCAGCGAATGAGCACAGACTTGCTAGCGTAAGCAAAAATGAATAATCACGACTGACTAGGAGCGAGATTACTGGTACATGCAAGCAAAGTGTATGGAATTTGAAGCAGAAACAGACAGGATAACGATAGTTCTGAAGGATCCCAGACACATTCCAGAAAGACAGAACAAAGACATTTATGCTATGCTTTATCCTGGAACTTACTAAACTGGAATTTAACCCTCCACTAGAATTACAAAGAGGTTAGAGGATTAACACTGGTAATGATAATAATAGAAGGCAGGCTACAAGTCAAGTGATTGTTTTTTGCATCATCCACAAGCACAAGATGTTCTTCAGACGGCTGGGCAAAGGAGCCCATGTGTGCACAGAGATCACAAAATACATGTCACACAAGACTTCCCCTGTGACGCAGTGCTGAACATGAAGCGATTTTTGTCTCTTAGACCTTGGCTACAAAAATTGAAAATCTATCACAGCACATTAGACTCAGGAATTATTTTGATCACCAGAAATGGCTGCACAAGAGAGTTTAATGACCGGTAAGAATTGTTGGACATTTTGGATATAGCAGACATGGAAACAAAGATGATGTTAAGGCACCACCATGGACATAAAGCTGATGAGAAGTCACCACCATGGGGGCATTTCAGTGACGTAGCAGACCAGTCCTCTTTGGTAGAAAAAGAGAGATTGGAGAAGGTTAGCAGGAACTTGGCAATGGGACACAAGTGTAAACCCTTGGAACAAGCAGTGCTTCAATCATATGGCGCACAATTATTACTAGTTTATCCATGTACAAATTGAGGGTGTAAACCGTAGATTGAGATTGTTTTGCTTCATGGCCTTCACAGACGCTGTTCAAGCGGAGCACATTTTTACATTAGTAAATTGATATACACATACTTCTTTCTACCTTATACCTGGTATCAACTATGTTAGACTGCCTCTGTAAGGAGAAGACTGGATCCCTTGGCTGCAACTACTCTACCCGGTTACAGGGTATATACCCACATACATCCCAGGCTCTTCCAGAACAGTAGACACTTCAGGTTAAGTTGTTTAATTGGGTAACTTCATTAGTTAGTTACCTAAGGACCAAATCTACCAGTGGCCATTGTCAGGAACTTACCAATAGGTTTAAAATCTTCTTCTCGTGCATCACAAAGAGACCTTTCCACTCCTGATTAAATGCACAAGCAAGGTGCCTTCTGTTGTGTGCCTTTCTTGTGGGACTTGCTGTTAGTAACCTTAACTTTAGATCTATTACTAATTCCACCTTGTAGCCTTCCACTACACTTCTCCCATGCAGGTTCTTAATGCTCTTGAGGTGGTTTCACTTAATGTTAATGGCCTTACTCACTTTATGAAGCAAAAACAAAATCTATAATTTCTCCATAAGACCCGTCTAGATATTGTACGAATTCAAGATATGCACCTATCGTAGACTGAGAGCAAGATACTTAGAAAAGACTAGGTTGAGTTAGAATATTACACCTGTAGATGTCCCTATTCTGATGAAGCGGTACCCAAATCCTATTGTAAACGAAGGGTAGCCTCCCTAATCTGGAAAGAATACCCCTCAGAGTAACACACATATAGCCAGACTCAGAGGGACATTATTTATTCATAAAAGCCACCATGCAACAGCAGACTCCCAAGACCAGTAGGGGCCTTCAAAGCTTGATTGATAGATTCAACCAGCTTTGCAAAGTTTTTGGCCTTGTAATCAATACACATAAGACCAAATATATGATTTACTCTAAAAGAGCCAGGGCTAGAGTGGTTATTAAGGTGGGACCTAAAACACTAGAAACAGTATGGGTGCTCAATTATCTGGGCATCAGGCTATATCATCCTGGATCCTGGGACCTGCAGATCACAAAATGCACTCCAGTTGTGAAGCATTGTGCTGGAGCCACATGAAAGTTTGCCAAAAAAGCAGAATGGTCCCCTAAACGCCCAGAAATGGAAATTTAAAAGGCACAGGCGAGGGTGCTGAGCTGTATGGAATAGAATTTTGGAGCCACTGCAACACTAGTGCCTTTAACATAACAGAAAACTATGTTATTAGAGGTGTTTTGGGCTTAGTGAAGAGCTTGCCACTAGTGCTGCTTTGCTTGGATCCGGGGATCCAAGAGATATCAGTACTGGCAGCGTTAAGACCACTATTATTCTGGATTCGTATTTGGACTACTTATGAATTGCACCATTTTAGCTGGTCATTATGGCTAAAGGGGCCAGGAAAGTCAGATGGTTCGGTACCTTCAAAAATGCCTGGGGTGAACTGGGTCTAGGGAATTTCTGTAGCGAGCCTCATTCCATTTGTCGAGCAGACACTGGTTAAGTTAAAACATTGGTCAAGGAAAAAGCAACCAGTATTAGGGACCACACAACGTCTTCATTAGGCAACTTAATAAGTGCTTTCCTCTGCCATAAATCTGTAACTAAGGCTGAGGAATTCCTGGACTTCATCCGTTCAGCCCACGCCCTGTCCCTGTTTCTACAATTTGGGTATGGGACTCTTTCAGTTGCAGCTTACACCTTCAATTGGGGGAAGACGATCCAGGGTTCTGTACTTTGCTTTTATTGTGGTAACGCACAAGAAAGCGATGAGCATGTGTTTAGTTTTTTGCCTTCGTTATGTAAAACCAAGACTCAAATGGAGCATTCCCCTATTCAGATTCCTTAACCTACAAGTTCGAGGAGAGGCATATAGAATATGCAGAAGTGATACCTCCTTGACTGTCGTTGTGGCTGTTTCCAAATTCCTGTTTATAGCTTGGTCAATTAGAATCAAACAATTAGGCCCTGCACGGAAGCCTCGCTCCAGATAATTTCACGTATGACCCTGTTCATAGGCCACTATATTTGTATGAAGAATTGTTTCACATACTTTTCAGACATATTTCTTGTTGTATTATGTTTTAATTATTTACTCGTGTACTTTTTGATGATGAAACAAATGTTTCGAAAAAAGAGGAGTAGCCACCCTAATCCGTAAAGAATTCCCCTCAGAGTAACATGCACATGGTCAGACAACAGCAAACGGTAATCCTGGGTTCAGTCTGTGCTCCAATTGACGAGTCAATTTTTTGCATGATTGACAGACTCTTAGCAGCATATTTAAGAGTCCCTATCACCATTCCAACGCCACATTAGCATTATTCTTTAATGCTAATGTGACGTTAGAAGGCCAAAAACACCGCGCCATATTTACAAAGTGGCACAATGCATGCATTGGGCCACTTTGTAACACTTCGTGCTACATTATGCCTGCGCCAGGTATAATGTATGTAAAGGGTGCATTCCACCGTTAGGATGGCCAAAAAATGGCCACAGAAATTGAAGAGATTTCCTTGCTTGCTCAAAGCAGGCGTTAAAAGGACACTTCCATTGCTTACAATGGGCCTCTGGGTGCTCTGCAGGATTAGCGTCAGAATTTTTTATCCTAATCCTGCAAAGTGCCGGACTAGCATCAAAAATTCAGACGCTAGTCCCCTAACTACCATCATGGTGTGCCGTGTTTTAAATACAGCCCACAAATGGTGGCGTTAGGGGGGTACTAAGGGGGGCAGGAAAAGCACGCTGCACTGGGTGAGGTGCCACTTTTGTTAAATATGCCCCTTACTTTCTCCATCAATAGCCAAGATGATACTCGGGCGCAGGGGGCTGAAAGACAGTGTTGGATCACTGGATAAATCAGATCACCACGCAAAACATCACCCCTGAGATAGACATTCACTGAGGGACTGAATGGAAGATCATTCAATACTAGATCCATGGTAGCTGGCCCATCCAGCTGAGCGAGATTATACTTTAACTTCCAGTACACACAGCACACACACTCGTGTAGATATGTTTTTTAGTAACACCCTTTATATTGAACATGTCACTGATTCAGGCATCATACCGAACCACACTTAAAAGCATGACGCAACAGGGTTTAACATTGCTCTAGGCACCTCCCCTCAGTCAATGGTGCTTCAGTGAATCAAGATAAAGTGATATTTTATGATCTGTCAACTCATCCAACAAGACCTGTGCAAAGTCCATCGGGACTAGGAAAGAGCACCTATTGCCCATCAAGTGAGTTTCTTGAATAAGTAATATATCTGTGGGCAGGCATTTAGCCGCATTCAGCCCTGTTCCCCATTTAACCATGTCCAAGAAGTCATTAATATTCCATGTGAAGATACGAAGGGGGCCAGGTAAGTTTTTAACGGTCGCTTCATGCATAGGGGAGGAAATATATAAACCCATCACTGGTGTGTGTTGTGTCTAGGTGTGTCAAATTATAGTGTAGGAGCATGTCAAATGTGATTCTCAATTCAAAAAACTTAACTCCATTACCCACCCCATATACTTCCAAAACTGTAAGTATTTGTTGAGGAATTAACTAGAAGCAGTTGTCAAATTTGTAAACAACCATCAGTTCTGTCTCTTTGCACCTGAACCCCCCTACTGGAATTTATAATCTTTAAGACAGAAACAGAACATTGGGGCTAGGCTGGAACACACAGATACTTCCCTCACAAAGGCAGAGATCAGCTAATATCCGCTAGCTATGCCGTTTCAGGTTGCTTACTGTCAGAGGCTTTCTCCGCAGTTGAGGGGCATTGCTGTTTTGGGCTGTTGGCTGTTGGGACTGATGTCTCTTTCAGGTCTGACAATTCCACCCAGGTAGCTACCTCCCTGCCCAATCTTCCCTTTCCTTCTCCCAGGGGTCTGTTGGGTAGTGCAATCCAGGCCAAAGTCTGGAATTTATTTTACTGAGGCCCATGCACGTTCTGGAGTATGAAACAATAGTCTTTTCCAATAAAATGACTTTCAGATGGTCTGGGAAGGGCAGCATGTGTTGTAGTCACATTGCCCACAACTTTTGTTTAATTTCCAAGAATGTTGGCCATTGCTGTTGTATCTTAAGAGTACAGTCTGGGAACACCATGACACGGGAGAAACCACACATCAGGGCATCTTATTTGCAAGCATCTTTAAGGATGGCGTCTCTGCAAAATTTAATATATGGGCAATGATGAGTCTAGCAGCGACCCTGGTGGTAGGAGGTGAGGTATCTGTGGGCCCGTTCCACCACAAAACAAACTGAGACATCCACCTTGGGGACCCACGGTTTCAATAATTTGGTGATAAACTAAGTAGGGGCCCATCCCTCTGGGATAGCCAAAATCTAATGCTGTTCCAGGAGGAATGGCATTCCACATTCTCTGCCCTTGTCTCTAGTTGTTCTACAGTTTTTTGCAAATCGGAGATAGTGGTGCGGAGATTCCAGAGTGAGTCCTCAGTCTCTGAATTTCGGCCCTTAGGCTCTGTCACACTCTCAATCCTGCTGATGCAGTGACACATCCATGTTTATCTCACCAATATTCCTCTTTAGTGATGTTCTTCAATTTTAAATGGCCTCCATAATTGAGGCTGTTGGCCTTGTGGGGAGTTTTTTGATGTCATGAGTGGATTTTTGTCTGGGGCCAAAATGGACTTTGTCAAATATATTGATCTTTTTTGGTGAGGGCTGTGCTCCTTGTTGTCTGTCTTTTCTCATGGTGGCTCTCAGCCTCCAAGGTATCAGTGAATAGCAGGGGGTTCCGAAGCTCTATTGTTCCAACAGCCTCTGCTCAAACTGAGGCACCGACATCAAATGCAAATGTACAGTGTCAGGTGATGTGTCAGCAAGAGAGTCAGAGAATTTCACAACTGAGTCTTCCCCAGCACACCTTCACCACAGATCTTCTCTAGTGCAGAAGGTGTTGCACTTACTTCAGCACCATTTGTCCCATTTTTGGATGGTTGCTATTTCAGATGTGTGCAGGAGCTTCCCCCAATGCTAAGACTTGGCCACAGATGGTCACAGGCCAAGTACAATGACAGCTATACCTGTGTGGCTAAAAACAACAACCCAAAGATATCCTCGGGCTCACTGGGCATCTCCCCCTGGAGATATTGCCCTCACGTACCTCTGTATAAAGTAACTAATTAACATCCCTGGGGCAGCTCATGTGTCACCACTGCCATCCAGTAAATGAGTGGAGTCCTCAAGGTAGGGCTTTTCAGGTGGGCACCACAGCTCAAACCTAGGCCTCACTCCCTTGGCTTCACTATGCTTTCTCATGATCTCGGTGTGTGCGTCAAGAGGGTCAGCTATCTCATGTCCTCCCAGGTCACAATCAAGGGGTGTAGTCCTCAACTCACCTTTGCGTGCTGACAAAGTCACCACATGTGTACACAGAGGGACATGTATGCACATAGGGCATAGAAAGCTCCCATTTCAGCCCCGTCCCAGTCGCCTCCCCCTGCCACCAATTATTCCCAAACTTGCAACTGAGTTACCACAGAGACATCCACTCCCCTCTGAGGGGTGCCAGCCATAACAGCCTAGTTAATGTTACTACAACAGGGCCTCCTCTAGGCCTTCTAGGCCTGCAAAAGACCCATCAATCTCCAGCCGGAAGGTATTCTGCGCAGTTTCTTTCCAACATCAACATGCGCAACACTGGTCCATCACAGGGCTCAGTAATCGGGGGAGCAACAGGATCGAACCCCCACCCCCTGCAAGGACCCTGGCAGTGGCCAACCTAAAAGATAACGCCATTAACAGCACCACTGGCCACGCCCCTAATCCAAGGACAGGTTTGGGAATGCTGACAGCACCCAGAATATGTTTATGGGTCGGGGAGGAGCCCTATTTGAAAATGGATAACCTGCATACTGTCAGAGTGTGGAGGTTTGAGACAGCCACATTTTAAGTCATACTGGTTGTCCTTTTAGTGGACACATATCTGCTACTTTTTACTTAATACCCTAAAAAAAACAAAGATGGGTAAGAAACAAAAATGATCTGCTGGGATGTATAGGCAATTTTAAAACACTATATGAAGGATAAGAGAGATCAAGTTTGCACTCACCCTGTCTTGCATGCAATGTCTTTTGCTTGGCAAAAGGCGCACCACCTACTACAAATAGATAGTTCAATACATATGGGGGCACCATTATTGGGTAATAGTAAAATCCAGATTGGAGAAAAAGAACCCACTTGGTTAGGCCTACAGATGTGGTCACATTACTGACCAACTGATAGTTTATTGCAAGGTAAAGATATTTGTGAAAGCACAAATACACTGAGCGAGGTGCAGGTGAACTGTCGCATTGCCTCAATCGGGTTCTAGGGCCCCAACCGATCACTCTTTCGGAATCTGAACTGCTGAGTTACTTCAAAACAAGGGGGACCTACAAGGATGTGGTCTCAGGACTGTATAAAACTCAAATAGACAAAGGGGGTGATTCTAAGTCTGGCGGGCGGCGGAGGCCGCCCGCCAGACTTCCCCCCTCCAGAATACCGCACCGCGGTCGGAAGACCGCTGCGGCTATTCTGTGTTTTACACTGGGCTGGCGGGCGACCGCCAAAAGGCCGCCCGCCAGCCCAGTGTAAAACTACCTTCCCACGAGGACGCCGGCTCAGAATTGAGCCGGCGGAGTGGGAAGGTGCGACGGGTGCAGTTGCACCCGTCGCGAATTTCAGTGTCTGCAAAGCAGACACTGAAATTCTTTTTGGGGCCCTCTTACGGGGGCCCCTGCAGTGCCCATGCCATTGGCATGGGCACTGCAGGGGCCCCCAGTGGCCCCGCGACACCCCATACCGCCATCCTGTTCCTGGCGGGAGAACCGCCAGGAACAGGATGGCGGTATGGGGTGTCAGAATCCTCCATGGCGGCGCAGCTTGCTGCGCCGCCATGGAGGATTCATTTGGGCAGCGGAAAACCGGCGGGAGACCGCCGGTTTTCCACTTCTGACCGCGGCCGAACCGCCGCGGTCAGAATGCCCAGCGGGGCACCGCCAGCCTGTTGGCGGTGCCCCCGTCATTTTAGCCCTGGCGGTCTTGGACCGCCAGGGTTAGAATGACCCCCTATATGAAGGATAAGAGAGATCAAGTTTGCACTCACCCTGTCTTGCATGCAATGTCTTTTGCTTGGCAAAAGGCGCACCACCTACTACAAATAGTTCAATACATATGGGGGCACCATTATTGGGTAATAGTAAAATCCGCCCGCCAGACTTCCCCCCTCCAGAATACCGCACCGCGGTCGGAAGACCGCTGCGGCTATTCTGTGTTTTACACTGGGCTGGCGGGCGACCGCCAAAAGGCCGCCCGCCAGCCCAGTGTAAAACTACCTTCCCACGAGGACGCCGGCTCAGAATTGAGCCGGCGGAGTGGGAAGGTGCGACGGGTGCAGTTGCACCCGTCGTGAATTTCAGTGTCTGCAAAGCAGACACTGAAATTCTTTTTGGGGCCCTCTTACGGGGGCCCCGCGACACCCCATACCGGGAGAACCGCCAGGAACAGGATTCATTTGGGCAGCGGAAAACCGGCGGGAGACCGCCGGTTTTCCACTTCTGACCGCGGCCGGACCGCCGCAGTCAGAATGCCCAGCGGGGCACCGCCAGCCTGTTGGCGGTGCCCCCGTCATTTTAGCCCTGGCGGTCTTGGACCGCCAGGGTTAGAATGACCCCCATTATCTCTTCATACCTTGTAGTGTTCCCACCTAAGGATTGGTGAACACATAAACCTAGTCAGACTACACAGATGAGGACTGGTTAGAGCTTTTGCAGATTCACAACAAATATTTGTGTGAATCTAGGCTACAATTTGAATACTATAAAATCATACACAGCTGGCAACTGGACCCCAGTGAGACTAGAGATAGCATGGATATGTACTCTCTCTGAATGCTGACTATGTACCATGGTGCACAGTCTGGAGATGCCAGAGGATTCAAACACATTGAACATTTGGAAGGTGTGAAGAATGTCCAGACATTTCTGGAGAATGAACAGGCTCAACAGTGTTGCTACATGATACTTCACCATACCCAGAGCTTGTGTGTGGTGGTTCTCTATAGCTATGGCCAGGTTATGTATTGTGTGTATAAAGAAGACAGCAATATCCTCGCTAGTGGAGACATGAGCGCAAGCAATGTTTGGAGTGGCCCAATATGAAAAAATAATAGAATCAACTTAACGATCTACTATCCAAGTTTGAGATGTTTGGGTGGTTTCCTTGGCAAATAAGCTGGTGAGCCTCCAGCTAGCCTTCTAAGAGAGTTTTATGACTCCTGGGACATCAAATTTACCCCCTGCAAAATGTTCATATTTATGTATGTAGATTATATCTTATTGCTAGCTCCAAACTTAAACTGATCATTGGTGAAATCACAGACTTCAGTATATAGTCAGGATTAACTATAGATTGGTTGAAATCATTAATGATACTGTTGGCATATTGCACAAAGTCTCCCACATTAGAATACATGCTACAGTGGAAAGAAACCCCTCTTAATTACCTAGGAATACAATTTCAAAGAGACACTGAAATAGTGGTTAAGGCAGAGTGTTTCAAAAAACAACAATGGATGTGGAAATAGAGTAAAAATGCCATTAACAATGGTGGGAGAAGTGGTGATAATTAAATGTTATACAGTTCCTATTAAGATGATAGGACTGTGTATTAGGACAACAGAACTTCAGAATGAGGGAGACTTAGTCCATCCACACCATTAGGAGCTCTATGCCCAATTGGTGGCTAACTCGCAGTGCCTCACCTAAAACCCTAACCCTATTGGGGTGGAAGGTGATTGTGGCTTAACTTGAACATGACACTCTGACTCTGAAGGCAGTTGTGGAAACAGATCTCACCCTTCTGTTGTATTATTCATGCATGGCCAGGCAAAACACAAGAGAGATACGAGATGATTTTTCAATAAATTTCTTGAAATAATCATAATCTTCCACAGAGAGAAGGCACTGCAATAGTTAGGCAGATGAAACAAAGCAAAGTAACCAGCATTACAAACATGGTAAATGGAATGAATAAGCCAACCATAGCAAATGATTTCTGAATGTTCCTGCATAACCCTAAGAATACACTGAGAGCATAGTGGGTGTACTCTCTACCTTTGCCCGATCAAAAGAATTAGCCTTGGATCGCCATGCACAACGCGGGACCAACCTACCTGAACCACCGCATCCTTCCACACCCCAGCCAGATCCCTCCGCTCTGCCCACATGGCCCTGGCCACCGTCCCTCACATCCGCAAAACCACTGCTGGAGGACGATCTTTCACCTACACTGCAGCGAAGAGCTGGAACAACCTCCTCCTGCACCTCAGACAAAGACTGTCGCTCACCATCTTCATGAAGAACCTCAAGACGTGACTCTTTGGATGAGGCTCCTCTCCCCCCCCAGTGCCTTGAGACCCTCACGGGTGAGTAGCCACACTTTACAAACTGATTGATTGATTGATTAAGCCTTAGCCCCACACCTGGAAACTGCGGCAGGAGTCATCCTGTAGTGTGGATGACAATCATTGCGGGAGGCTAGAAGATTAGCACCAGCAGAGCTGCAGGTCGAGCACAGCATTCGTCCCAGGACAGTCACGGCTGGAGTGCCCCTCTGCCCTTTCCAGGTCATTGTACCATTCTTATAATAAAAGGCACACTGTGTTAGAAGCACAGCTCTGGTGCAATTATATGTCTAAATGTTAGAAGCTGTCTCCTGAACGATCAACGCAAGCATGTGTACTGTGTTCCTGGTCTTCAACAGACTATACTGATTATATGTAGAGGAAAGGCTAACTAAACCAAGTAACTCATACCATATATTCCTAGAATAATATCATTCAAGCAAAGTGTGTAAAATGTCACTGCTAAAAAGCACTGCAGCTAAAACATGTAAAATATTAAATATAAAACAAAGCTAAAAAATAGGGAACCAACATAGGTCCAAGAGGGCCTCACTACAGAAAATGCTAGTGCTATTGCGATTATTGTATCTGTTTTTACATATACTGATACCAGTGACACAGAATGTTTAACTAACTACAGGTCCTCATGATTAAGTTATACTGGGTGAATAAGCAACTGAGAATTAGTTGGAAGACTATGCAAAACCATAGTGGAAAGGAGGATTTGCTGGACCCAACTTTGAAATTCATCATCCAGCAGCACAGGCTCAATATGTATACCACTGTTGTCATGATATTAGGCCGGTCACACAAAAAATTTGAATTAGGACTGACAGGCCATACAACTTGAACACAATGAAAATGAAAAAGGTGTTGAGACTCAAGAAAAGAATACACACTGTGGATTGTACAGTGTGGGATTGGTCGAGGTTGGCTGATATACGTGGCAGAAAACCTCTCTACTCATCACACACCCCCTCTGCAAAAGAAACCCTGCACAAAAATGACATGTGAATCACTAGCTGCGAAGAGGTTCAGGGTGGACCAACTGGGAAATTTGGGAGACTTATACACTAACATCACTTCTATGACACCGGAGGAATATACAGCAAGAGCCCTGCGTACCCCATTAGATATCTCCTAGGAAGCGTGTTACTGTTATGTACGTGGTCTCATTGCCTGGAAAACCTGAGGGAACTTTGTCTGGAAATGTCCTTTTGTCTGCAATGTTGGGTTATGTAAAAAAGGTCCCCAAGAAAGTGTTGGACAAGCGCATGGTGGCCAGTGTGTGGAGGAGAAAGAGACTCTCCACAACAGAAGAATGGAAGAGAATATGTAATGTGTTGCACACACTCAGAAATTTATGGAACACTGTTATAAATTGAGCCTCACCTGAAGGATATCTGGTGCTACTTGGCAGCAGGGAATGAGACATGAGCAAATGAGAAATATATTTTGTAACTGCAAAACCAAAGCATCCAATTTATGTTTTATGAGATGCTTTGCCTGAAAGATAAGAGAAAGAAATGTTTGCTTTCTCCGATCACATTATCATTAGGGCCCAAATATCGGAGGAGGAAGGCGTCTATGGTAGGAGAATCATTGAGGGGCAGACAATGGGTTGTTCTGATCAATTGGTATTCGCCTCTGGAGTTAAAAGTGCTCAAAAAGAATTTGTCTCTGACTTACCAGAATGGATATCTACAGGCACTATAAACCAGCTCTCAAACCCATGTATCTGGCCTCAGCTAAGAAGCACTATGGAGGTGATTTCTTCGGCACTAATATATCACGCCAATAAGTTGGATACTCAAGTTGATCTGCTCAATGCACTTGCAGTGCACGTCCAGGGTATTGATCTTAAATTTCAGGAGTTAAACAATATAATTTAAAAAGTACACCACAATCCAACCACTGCTTATCACACTTGTCAGTGCTCCGGTACTATGGAGTCCCTTGCCACAGTCGCTTGAATACTCTCGGAATTACTGGAAGCAGTGAAGGTGTTTCAAACAAGACTTTCTTCGGGCAATCAGTGCACTGTTATGGAACCTGGCTCTCTTGAAAGCCCTATAACAATAGGAGCATCACTCCAACTCTCAATGCAGGAGGAGCAAGATGTAAACGTAGCTTTGGAACCAGAAGGGCTGCAAATGAACAAATCGGCCATTATCCTGTTAACTCACCCTGCCACACAGAACAACATGGAAGAGGTCCTACCATCTATAAGCCCATGACCCTTACTGTCAAAAAGGGAACGTAAGCAATTGAGAAAAGCCAGGTAGGAGAAAAGTGAAAAAATGGCACACTGCTATTTCTATTAAAAAACAAACACATCAACGCCCTCCAGGGAGGAGGTCAGGCTCAATGTTGAAACAAAATTCAGATCTTTTTGTCACCCTGTATCCCATATTCTAGAGACTGGGGGAGCGCAGGAAGTCTTACTGCTCATGCATGAACTGACAGCTTTAGGACATCAGCGCCAACAATGTCTGAATGCTCAGAAGCCCTGAACCAAGCTGAGGCCACTGTACCAAGTTGCTATTCTGGGCTACAAGCTTTTCAAACGTCAGTTCACATCGAGGTCCTTAGTTACAACGGGGTCTTGAAGGCTCCCCGGATAGACTTTATTTAGTCAACAAAACACAGCCCAGTATTCAGGATAATCATGAAACACACAAAAGTTATCTCTCTTCAGTAGGGGGTAACAATATACCAAGAATGGTTACCATAGTGGATTATTACATCCAAAATTAAAAAGCACAACTGATTTGACCTTTCACTACCCATGCTCTTCAACCTCAGGGGTAACCGTCAGTGGAGTTTGAGGCAATTTCCAAAATGCAGGTACAGAATCAGGGTACTTCACATCAAAAAAGCGGAAAAATTGAGTTAATCCCCAATATGACATCTTAAACCGGAGCGCAGTGCCAAGATTTCTTGAAGCAATACAAGGTCTGCAGCATATTAGGTCAAATAACATAGAGGCGCTCAAATTCAGACCCAACCCTGAGCACCCAAGCAATGATATTACTACTATTACTTGGTCAGATGAAGTTATTGCATTGCAAGTTTGGCAGCATAGGGAACAATTTGCAGCTTGCGGAATTAACATGAGGAAAGTGGTGACAGCTCGCTACCCGAGGCCCTTGCTTCCGCCTCTGCCATTGATAGGTATGTTAAAGGGGGCAATAGTCCCAGAGCGCCCCATAGCAGTCAGGGAAGCTCTACAAATAACAAAGAGAACAATTCCATTGCAAATAGCTCAGCAGCATGTCAATCCTGAGGATTTCCAGAAAATCAGGATTCTTAACTGCAATCCTCTTAGTGTTGTGTGAGGTGTGCCACAAGATCATCCCTCTAAAGATCAGATATGTAGAATTTGTGCATGGAATGTGAATGGCCTTGGTGCAAGGGTGGGGGAGAATGAGTCTATCTCATTTCTACTTGAACATGATATCGTTCTCTTGCAAGAAACCTGGCAGCAGTCGTTGGCTCCAATTGTGGGATTCAAGGAATATTTTAATGCAGCAACAAAAGAGACGAGATTAGGAAGGGCCAAAGGGGGTATGGCGATTTACATTTGGAGTGAAATCTTATGGCACAACGGCTGTCAGTACCTGCTCAAACATATAATATGAGGCGCCTTATATGGAAAGATATGACAATAGAGATGGGCTTTATCTCCAACTACCTCCTACAGAAAATGGCAAGTATTACTTCAGGTTTTTTGTCTGTTCAGCAATGGGAAAATTTTGTTGAAACTCTTATTACCAATTTCCCAACAACACTGTCAATGCGTCAAGATGGAATCCACAGTGGGGATGAATGGTTCACACCAGAATTGCGCACTGTGAAGAAGCAACTCAATAGAGAGCTTAGGAGGGTCATTTGAGGGGTGGCCAACCCACCCAGGATTTAATATAAAAAATATCTAGAATGACACACATATATAAAAAAGAAGTGCGGGCAACATCATTTTAATACCAGCAATTGGATCAAACTATTATTTGGTAGTAGTAATGGAAGCCTCCTTTTAATGTCTGCTATTGAGCAGGCATTAAAAGTGCCGTAAATAATGGCACAAGGAAATCTCATAGATTTCCTTATGCCATTTTTCCGGCTGTCCTAATGGGGGAACGCCCCTTTTGCATACATTATTCCACGGCGCAAAGGGTTACAGAGTGGCGCAATGCATGCATTGCGCCTCTCTGTAAATACGGCGCGGGGATTTTGGCCTCGTTGGGCCACATTAATGTAAAAAAATAATTACATTAATGTGGAGCAAGGTAGCGCGCTAGGGCATTATAAATATGCCCCTCTGTGTTTTCAGTCTTAACAGCACTCAATTGCTGCAATCCGATTAGAAGATGCATGGATCACCCCTATGGATTTTGCTGCTTGTAAACGTATCACAAACAAAGCTGTCAAACTTTCATCCTTTGTCATGGATAAGGCTACTGTAGCAAGCAAAGGGTATGTGTGGGCAATCATGCCATCATATGCAGCCTGGGGTCCTCAGCCATATCTAACTGCCAAGAGGCCAAGAAGCGTGAACTCCTGCTGATTCGCCTTGGAGTGTTCGCATCAAAGGATTGTACCCCTCCCTGGAAACAGCACTGGACAGCTGCAGAGTGCAGGCTTTGCTGACAGAAACAAAGAATCCTTGCATCATCTGCTGTGCGTTTGCCCTGCCTTATAAATGCAGAGACAAAAACTCTTCTAAGAGCTCTGCAAATTAGGCCATGTCGATCAGCTGTTATTGCATTATTGGGAGGAGCTTCAGTGCAACCGGCATATAGGACAGTTAATTTGTGTAACTTAGCTGCTACGGAGCAGGAGGACTCTATTATTATACTCCCTGATTGTGTTTACATTCGAGACTAGTTCAATGGTTCTCCCCATAGGTAGTAGGCACACAGCATCTGTGTATCTGGTGGCCCGGTCAGTACTTTAAACATGTTAGGTGACCTACGGAACTAGGCCAGGGATTGTAGTGTATACATTGAAACAGTATACCCTCTAATTTCCTTAGACTTTCCTGTCAGGAAAATAGTTCTTTATTTAGTATATTGTAATGGGTTACAGGTGCACCTTACGGTAAACGTTTGCACAACATGACCGCTCTTTATTATGAAGAAATGAAGGGGGTGACTTGAAGTAGGCTTTAGTCAATTTTATTGCGCGTAGTATCTTAACTGATTGTATTAAATGATTACTGTGCAAGTTTTAACTGTTTAAAGTCAAATGTGATAACTTGCGCTGACTTACTATTTTTTCTTAAACATGATGTTTTAGTGGCTATATTGTATTAGTATGGTAATATTTTAAAATGCTTGTATGCACATGTAATTATTTTTATTAACTTAACTTGAATAAACTAAACTAAGAACGTGTGGTATGTTTGATGTTTGATGTTGATAATACCCAGCATCGAGACAACGTTGCACACTCTAGTCTTTTATGACTGGAGGACTGTTTCTACAGTTGTGGTCTGAGACTTAAGTATATTTGTATAGGTTATGGTCACTAGGTGAAAATAAAGTTTTTTAAGAACAACAAGCTGTGGCTTACAATAATTTTGACTGTGTAGCAACCATGTATCCCTTCATAGTAAAAATTCCAAAGAATAAACAAGCACTGGCAAATCGCCGAGCCTTGGAAAGCTGGAAGCTATGATTAATTGCTTCTAATTTTTTATTGTAGACATATGCCATAAAAAAAGTTTAAAAAAAGAATAAAACATGCTACTACCTAAACTTGGTTGCCAAAGGCGTATATTAAAATGTGAAGTTTAAAAAATATTCACTGATGTGGTTATTTTACTAGTGATATCGGGCCTGATTATGAATTTTCCGAACTTCTGACGGGAAGGTTGCGGCCTTACTGGCTACCTCCCCACTGGGCCCATTACGACTTTCCCGCAGGGTTGACGGCGCGGCAGCAGTCAGTCGTCGGCTCGTAATGCATGTTACTATTATTATTATTGCGAAGGAGACATGAATTAAAAGATAAGGGCCTAAGCAAATACTCAAACTGCAGTATGTAGCTACAATGTTATAATGGCACTCACACACTTTATAATAGTAACTTGAAAACAGAGCCAGAAAATAAATCACTGAAGTGCAGGTAAAATAAACAGCAGCTATTTAAAGATAAAAACAAATAAGTAAACCAAAGTTGTCATTCGAAGAGAAAGAAACTATTTTGAAAAAGATGTGAACAGTGTGCATAGGTTTTGTGCAGTCACTCAAAGTGAAGGGGGTCAATGGGTAAAGTGGACTGATCCATTTCTCCATGCTGTGTGCTGTGGTGGCCATAAGCAAAATGTGAATGGCAGTTTAAAATAACAATAGATGATGCCCAGTGACCAAGCCCCATCTATGTATTTACAGTATTTGTGTTTCTTTTCAGAAAACCAATATTCTGATGAGACATCTTAAGCTGTGTCAAAGGCAGTACCTAAAAACAGGAATGAAGGGAAACCAACATTTTCCAAATGCACTCAAGAAGATATATATATTACTCACCTTGCCAATATTCCCCAGGCGTAAGGCTGAATCCAAAAACTGTAAAGCAGTACTACAACGTAGCTCCATGCGGATGTCATTCCACTCTGGAAGTGATGAGCAGAGCCTCATGTAAGTGCCAGCCATGCTCGCTGATGCCAGTTGTTTCTTTAGTAGCTTTGGCGAAGTTTTAATTATGCCAGCGTATTCAGTGTAATTTTGTTAATTTTGCTTCACTCCTTTTGTAGGAATCTGACCTGGTGTGTGGTGGGTACCTATGGTACGTACACCATTTACCAGGTCCAGGTATCCCTACTTAGTGAAGTGTAGGCAGTGCTAGAATCCAGGCTCTCTAGAGATAGCTATGGAGGAGCAGCCAAGGCTTATCTAGGAAATAGGCAAAACGCATGCAATACCACTGTAGTCACACAGCACTTACACACATGAAAGAAAACACTCAGTTGTACAAAAATAAAGGTACAAATCACCACAAAATACTAAACATGTGACACATCCTTAGGAGGTAAGTAATACACTAAATATATATACTAGCAATCAGAAATAGGCATAGCAAAGGTTAGAAAACAGTGTAAACAGTAATAACCAATAGTGACCCTGGGGGAGCACAAACCATATACTAAAAAAATAGAATGCAAACAAGGTACCACCACCTAGGTAAGTAAGATGTGTAGAGGGGAGCTGGGAGTACTATAAGACCACAGAGGTAAGTAACACAGTACCCCAGCGACCAGGAATGCAGGAGTAAAACACTGGATTTTCCCCAAACCAACCCAAAAGAGGGAAAAGAAGAAAAATAAGACACCCAGAGAAGACATCAAGAAAACCAGCAGTGGATTCCTGAAGAAAGAAGACCTGTGGAAAGAGGGGACCAAGTCCAGGAGTCACAGTGGAGTCCAGGAGGAGTAGGAGGTACTACCCACCCAACTGTGGATGCAGGAGTTAGTCAACGGTACTGAAGAACAGGTCAGCACTGCAGCCCAGGAGCTGGAGAAGAGTTCCAGATGGATGCAGAAGATGTCCCACGCCAGAAGGAAGACTGCAGATGGGTGACAGTGCAGGATTTCCACCAACAAGCCTTGGCAAAGGCAAACGCGGTCAGTGGAAAAGAGGTGCTACCGGGGAACAGCAAGGCTCAGGAGGACTCTCCCAGGAGGGGGAGTCACAGGAGACCATCAGCATCACAGAGAGCCCACAGGAGTGGAAGCAGCACCCACAGGAGTCCCACTGGACAGAGACACTGGAGTCGCTGAAGGAGACCATGCAGCACTAAAAAAGAGGATCCCATGCCGAAGGCAAACCATGCAGGAGGCTGTGCTTTGCAGGATGGAGTACTGGGGGCTGGAGCTACACGTCGCCTGAAGATCCCTTGGAGGAGATCCCTTGGAGGAGAAGATCCCTTGGCAGCTGCAAGAGACACAATGCACAGGAGTGCTGTCCTGCGTGGGAAGGCAAAGGCTTACCTCCACCAAAGTTGGACAGCTGGCAGAGAGGACCAAGTGGACTACTCCGGACCACCACCTGTGATGCAGGATCTATGCAGCTCAGCGAGAGAGGGGATCCACGCAGCTGGTCCCTGCCTGTTGTCGGTGCTTGCGGTTGCAGGGTAATGACGCCTTTAATCCAAGGGATATTCCTTCTTCTTCTTGTGCAGGCAGAAGAGTTGCAGTCTTCTGAGGATGCACAGCGAGGGAAATGTTGCAAAGCTGGCAGGAGCCATGGAAACAATGTTGCTGAAGAGTCCTTTCTTCTTGGAAGCAGCTTGTCGGATTCTGGAGGTTCCAGTCGCGGTCCCGGAGGCCAGAAGTCAAAGCAGAGGTTGCAGAGAAGTCCTGCTGGAATCTTGCAAGCCGAATCTGAGGATCCACCCAAGAGAGAGACCCTAAATAGCCCTGAAAAGGGGATTGGTCACCTAACCAGGTAGGCACCTATCAGGAGGGGGCTCTGACGTCACCTGCCTGGCCTGGCCACTCAGATCCTCCCATTTCCAAAGAGAGAGGGTGATACCTCCCTCTCCCAATACTTGCAACAGTGTTGTGGTATGATTACAACATGTTTGATACCAAACATGCCCAGATTCAGAGTTACCATTATGTAGTTGGACATAGGTAGTGACCTACGTCCAGAACACACTTAAAATGGCGTTCCTGCACTCACAAAGTCCAGTAAAATGGATCTGGAGTTTGTGGGGGCACCTCTGCTAGTGCAGGGGTGCCCTTATACACAGGTACCTGCACCCTGCTTTCTGGGCTGAGAGGGCCTACCATAGGGGTGACTTATAGTGACCTGGTGTAGTGACTTGTAGTGAAAACCGTTTCATGCAGGCTGCAATGTCCGGCCTGCAGAACCCTTTGCATGGGCTCCCTCCGGGTGGCAGAATAACTGCTGTGGCCCATAGGGATCCCCTGGAATCCCAATGCCCTGGGTACCTAAGTACCATATACTAGGGACTTACATGGGGGGACCAGTATGCCAATTGTGGGAAGGTACAATTTAGAGGAGAGAGCAAAACTACTGGGGTCCTGGTTAGCAGAAACCCAGTAGACACACTCAATGACAAACACAATAAAAATGGGGGTAACCATGCCAAGAAAGAGGATACTTTCCTACACTTTTGATACAAAATAAATTGCCAAAAGTTATCCAACTACGCCTGTTTGTGTAATTCTGGCCCAAAAAGCTTACTGCAAGATCACAAGAACAATTAACTTGTCAATTACCAGTGGCTACTGGCTGCTGATGTACTTGTCTTGTTTCATTTAGTGCTATTATCTTCCTGTGATCCATTTTAGTTGCATCAGTGCATTTTGTGCTAGACAATGGCTCTACTTGCTAGTTTGTGGCAACCCCCTAGCCCCCTTTTTTCTCTTCTAATTAAAAAGGCTACATACATCTTTTTTATTTTTTTATTTATTTATTTATAGTTTTATGTAAACAACATACAACATAAAATGAAATGCCACCTTGGTCCTTACAGTAATAGATCAGTCATCTACTTTAATCTATCTTCGGCTCTCCAAGCTCCCCACGTCTCAGTGACTCTTATGGATCAGGCAGGGGAAGACCAAAAAACATTGCCGAATGTCCATATAGTAGTATGGCCCTGCTGGAAGGACCCGACGGGTCATCAAGTCCAAGGGCAGGACCAAACAGATGTGGCAGAAAAAGAGAAAAAAGAAAACAGAAACTTCAAAAATAAAAGGAGAGAGAAGGCCGGGAGGAGCAAG
This sequence comes from Pleurodeles waltl, assembly GCF_031143425.1. Lineage (NCBI taxonomy): Eukaryota > Metazoa > Chordata > Amphibia > Caudata > Salamandridae > Pleurodeles > Pleurodeles waltl. Next base: position 79,944,456 of record NC_090441.1, on the reverse strand, counting down.
CACAATTCTCAGCAACCATTCTGTACAACCTTATCCCATTGTAGAGTGAGCAGCACTCATCACCTCAACATACCCATCCGCAGCAGGTTCTTCAGACAGACGCAGATTCAAGATAGGATCAAAGCGGTGCCCAGATGTCTCGTGGCCTGGAGCCAACCGGAGTCAACTCTTAGTAATTTGTTAATTGTTCTTGGCAAAAAGCGGCATCTCGCAGCCAATCCGATATCTGGGGAGACCGGGCCCGGCCCCAACAGATTGCCACCCTGCGCTTAGCTAACAATAACATCATGCCAACCAGGCGCCGCACTGTAGTCTGCACCTCATTCACCCCTCCCAGCAGCGCCATCAAGGGAGACGGAGGAATCTCCAGCCCAATCATCTCAGAGAGTACACGAAAGACCCTTCCCCAATAGGCACATACTGCCGGACAGGTCCACGCCAAGTGCATAAAATCAGCAGCAGGGGCCCGGCATCCTACACAGGTATCATCCGTTCGCAGCCCCATAGCACATAAACTTCTGGGGGAGTAGAATAGACGGTGCAAAAACTTAAAATGTATAAGGCGTAATCTATAGTTTGGTGACAACTCCTTCATATGCGTACAGCACATCCTCCAAACATCTTCTGCGATGTTCTCACCCACATCTTCCGCCCATTTCATCCTTTCACCCTGTCCCCTCTCCCTGCCCCTGCGTACTGCCATACAGCTTAGTGATTAGCCTCTCAGGCGTCCGCACACTCCACAACACTTCCAACGCGCGGCAAGAAGTTGGGGTCGCGGGCAAACAGGAGTAGCGAGCGCGCAGCATAGCGCATATCCTCAACACGTAGAACCGGTGGAGAGCAGTGGCCGGTCTATCCCCCAGGATTTCCTCCGGGGACATCAATGTGTCATCAACAAACCAATCATCGAGGGTTATCAGATGAAAGTCCCGTAGGAAGCTCCGCAGCCGCGAGTCCTGAAACATCACCTCATCTCCTGCCGCCACCACTTGCATAGACGGTGCAAATGGCACATCTATCCCTGAACGCTTCAGCAAACCCGACCAAGCCCGGACCGTGGAGGCCACCGAATCAATGCCCCGAGCCCATCCGGCCACACCGCATCGCTTTCGGGAGCCAGGTGTGGCAGATAGCGTATCGGGTTGATCCAATAATAGGCAAACAGAGCCTGCACGCAGAGATAATAGAGCTCCAGATCAGGGGTGGCAAGACCACCCAGCTAAAATGGCAGCACTAGTGTTTTCCAGGCTTTGCAAGGCTGGCCACCTGCCCATACCAATCGGATCTGCGCGGAACGAATGCGCTGCAAAAAAACAGCTGTAAGCATCAGCGGAAGGTTGAGGAACAGATACAAAAACTTGGGCAGTACAAGCATCTTAGCCACCGCAATCCGTCCAGTCAGGGACAATGGCAAGGAGCGCCATGCCGTAACTCTATCGTCCAGCCAGGCCATGGCCCTACCATAGTTGGCAAGCCAGAGCGTGTCTACATCACAGTTCAACCAGATCCCCAAATATTTAACAGGACCGTCCGCCCACACAATAGGGTAGCGGGACCGACACTTTCAAAACTATATTCAAATTTGTGCTAATGACTGCATTTACCATGATGCCTTGGGGTCACAAATGCTGGAATGGAAGACAGGGTGCTCCCCATTTTGACTGTTGTAATTAAGGCTCCCGTGAGCCTCTGAGCTGACGAGCTCGGGTGAAGCACCTGTGCGCCTTCTTGAGTGGTACTTAAACCTGTGAATACTTTCAAGGCGGCATTTCAAGCAACCCCGCCAGCTACATGTTGCTCTTCGCTGATGACGGCCAAATAGCCAGAAACACGTGTCCGAAGATACGGCATTTGCTGCACCAACTTATGGTGAAAAACTTTCAAAACTATATTCAAATTTGTGCTAATGATTGCATTTACCATGATGCCTTGGGGTCACAAATGCTGGAATGGAAGACAGGGTGCTCCCCGTTTTGACTGTTGTAATTAAGGCTCCCGTGAGCCTCTGAGCTGACAAGCTCGGGTGAAGCACCTGTGCGCCTTCTTGAGTGGTACTTAAACCTGTGAATACTTTCAAGGCGGCATTTCAAGCAACCCCGCCAGCTACACGTTGCTCTTCGCTGATGACGGCCAAATAGCCAGAAACATGTGTCCGAAGATACGGCACTTGCCGCACCAACTTATGGTGAAAATCTTTCAAAACTATATTAAAATTTGTGCTAATGACTGCATTTACCATGATGCCTTGGGATCACAAATGCTGGAAAGGAAGACAGGGTGCTCCCCGTTTTGACTGTTGTAATTAAGGCTCCCGTGAGCCTCTGAGCTGACGAGCTCGGGTGAAGCACCTGTGCGCCTTCTTGAGTGGTACTTAAACCTCTGTATACTTTCAAGGCTGCATTTCAAGCAACCCCGCCAGCTACACGTTGCTCTTCGCTGATGACGGCCAAATAGCCAGAAACACGTGTCCGAAGATACGGCACTTGCCGCACCAACTTATGGTGAAAAACTTTCAAAACTCTATTCAAATTCATGCTAATGACTGCATTTACCATGATGCCTTGGGGTCACAAATGCTGGAATGGAAGACAGGGTGCTCCCCATTTTGACTGTTGTAATTAAGGCTCCCGTGAGCCTGTGAGCTGACGAGCTCGGGTGAAGCACCTGTGCGCCTTCTTGAGTGGTACTTAAACCTGTGAATACTTTCAAGGCGGCATTTCAAGCAACCCCGCCAGCTACACGTTGCTCTTTGCTGATGACGGCCAAGTAGCCAGAAACACATGTCCGAAGATACAGCACTTGCCGCACCAACTTATGGTGAAAAACTTTCAAAACTCCATTCAAATTCGTTCTAATGACTGCATTTACCATGATGCCTTGGGGTCACAAATGCTGGAATGGAAGACAGGGTGCTCCCCATTTTGACTGTTGTAATTAAGGCTCCCGTGAGCCTCTGAGCTGTCGAGCTCAGGTGAAGCACCTGTGCGCCTTCTTGAGTGGTACTTAAACCTGTGAATACTTTCAAGGCGGCATTTCAAGCAACCCCGCCAGCTACACGTTGCTCTTCGCTGATGACGGCCAAATAGCCAGAAACACGTGTCCGAAGATACAGCACTTGCCGCACCAACTTATGGTGAAAAACTTTCAAAACTATATTAAAATTTGTGCTAATGACTGCATTTACCATGATGCCTTGGGGTCACAAATGCTGGAATGGAAGACAGGGTGCTCCCCATTTTGACTGTTGTAATTAAGGCTCCCGTGAGCCTCTGAGCTGACGAGCTCGGGTGAAGCACCTGTGCGCCTTCTTGAGTGGTACTTAAACCTGTGAATACTTTCAAGTGGCATTTCAAGCAACCCCGCCAGCTACACGTTGCTCTTCGCTGATGACAACCAAATAGCCAGAAACACGTGTCCGAAGATACGGCACTTGCCACACCAACTTATGGTGAAAAACTTTCAAAACTCTATTAAAATTCGTGCTAATGACTGCATTTACCATGATGCCTTGGGGTCACAAATGCTGGAATGGAAGACAGGGTGCTCCCCATTTTGACTGTTGTAATTAAGGCTCCTGTGAGCCTCTGAGCTGACGACCTCAGGTGAAGCACCTGTGCGCCTTCTTGAGTGGTACTTAAACCTGTGAATACTTTCAAGGCGGCATATCAAGCAACCCCGCCAGCTACACGTTGCTCTTCGCTGATGACGGCCAAATAGCCAGAGACACGTGTCCAAAGATACGGCATTTGCCACACCAACTTATGGTGGAAAACTTTCAAAACTCTATTCAAATTCGTGCTAATGACTGCATTTACCATGATGCCTTGAGGTCACAAATGCTGGAATGGAAGACAGGGTGCTCCCCATTTTGACTGTTGTAATTAAGGCTCCCGTGAGCCTCTGAGCTGACGAGCTCGGGTGAAGCACCTGTGCGCCTTCTTGAGTGGTACTTAAACCTGTGAATACTTTCAACGCGGCATTTCAAGCAACCCCGCCAGCTACACGTTCCTCTTCGCTGATGACGGTCAAATAGCCAGAAACACATGTCCGAAGATACGGCACTTGCCGCACCAACTTATGGTGAAAAAATTTCAAAACTCTATTCAAATTCGTTCTAATGACTGCATTTACCATGATGCCTTGGGGTCACAAATGCTGGAATGTAAGACAGGGTGCTCCCCATTTTGACTGTTGTAATTAAGGCTCCCGTGAGCCTCTGAGCTGACGAGCTCGGGTGAAGCCCCTGTGCGCCTTCTTGAGTGGTACTTAAACCTGTGAATACTTTCAAGGCGGCATTTCAAGCAACCCCGCCAGCTACACGTTGCTCTTCGCTGATGACAGCCAAATAGCCAGAAACAAGTGTCCGAAGATACGGCACTTGCCGCACCAACTTATGGTGAAAAACTTTCAAAACTCTATTCAAATTTGTGCTTATGACTGCATTTACCATGATGCCTTGGGGTCACAAATGCTGGAATGGAAGACAGGGTGCTCCCCATTTTGACTGTTGTAATTAAGGCTCCCGTGAGCCTCTGAGCTGACGAGCTCGGGTGAAGCACCTGTGCGCCTTCTTGAGTGGTACTTAAACCTGTGAATACTTTCAAGGCGGCATTTCAAGCGACCCCGCCAGCTACACGTTGCTCTTCGCTGAAGACGGCCAAATAGCCAGAAACACGTGTCCGAAGATACGGCACTTGCCGCACCAACTTATGGTGAAAAACTTTCAAAACTATATTCAAATTTGTGCTAATGACTGCATTTACCATGATGCCTTGGGGTCACAAATGCTGGAATGAAAGACAGGGTGCTCCCCATTTTGAGTGTTGTAATTAAGGCTCCCGTGAGCCTCTGAGCTGACGAGCTTGGGTGAAGCACCTGTGCGCCTTCTTGAGTGGTACTTAAACCTGTGAATACTTTCAAGGCGGCATTTCAAGCAACCCCGCCAGCTACACGTTGCTCTTCGCTGATGACGGTCAAATAGTCAGAAACACATGTCCGAAGATACGGCACTTGCCGCACCAACTTATGGTGAAAAACTTTCAAAACTCTATTCAAATTCGTGCTAATGACTGCATTTACCATGATGCCTTGGGGTCACAAATGCTGGAATGTAAGACAGGGTGCTCCCCATTTTGACTGTTGTAATTAAGGCTCCCGTGAGCCTCTGAGCTGACGAGCTCGGGTGAAGCACCTGTGCGCCTTCTTGAGTGGTACTTAAACCTGTGAATACTTTCAAGGCTGCATTTCAAGCAACCCCGCCAGCTACACGTTGCTCTTCGCTGATGACGGCCAAATAGCCAGAAACAAGTGTCCGAAGATACGGCACTTGCCGCACCAACTTATGGTGAAAAACTTTCAAAACTATATTCAAGTTTGTGCTTATGACTGCATTTACCATGATGCCTTGGGGTCACAAATGCTGGAATGGAAGACAGGGTGCTCCCCGTTTTGACTGTTGTAATTAAGGTTCCCGTGAGCCTCTGAGCTGACGAGCTCGGGTGAAGCACCTGTGGGCCTTCTTGAGTGGTACTTAAACCTGTGAATACTTTCAAGGCGGCATTTCAAGCAACCCCGCCAGCTACACGTTGCTCTTCGCTGAAGACGGCCAAATAGCCAGAAACACGTGTCCGAAGATACGGCACTTGCCGCACCAACTTATGGTGAAAAACTTTCAAAACTATATTCAAATTTGTGCTAATGACTGCATTTACCATGATGCCTTGGGGTCACAAATGCTGGAATGGAAGACAGGGTGCTCCCCGTTTTGAGTGTTGTAATTAAGGCTCCCGTGAGTCTCTGAGCTGACGAGCTCGGGTGAAGCACCTATGCGCCTTCTTCAGTGGTACTTAAACCTGTGAATACTTTGAAGGCGGCATTTCAAGCAACCCCGCCAGCTACATGTTGCTCTTCGCTGATGACGGCCAAATAGCCAGAAACACGTGTCCGAAGATACGGCACTTGCTGCACCAACTTATGGTGAAAAACTTTCAAAACTCTATTCAAATTCGTGCTAATGACTGCATTTACCATGATGCCTTTGGGTCACAAATGCTGGAATGGAAGACAGGGTGCTCCCCATTTTGACTGTTGTAATTAAGGCTCCCGTGAGCCTCTGAGCTGACGAGCTCGGGTGAAGCACCTGTGCGCCTTCTTGAGTGGTACTTAAACCTGTGAATACTTTCAAGGCGGCATTTCAAGCAACCCCGCCAGCTACACGTTGCTCTTTGCTGATGACGGCCAAGTAGCCAGAAACACATGTCCGAAGATACGGCACTTGCCGCACCAACTTATGGTGAAAAACTTTCAAAACTCCATTCAAATTCGTTCTAATGACTGCATTTACCATGATGCCTTGGGGTCACAAATGCTAGAATGGAAGACAGGGTGCTCCCCATTTTGACTGTTGTAATTAAGGCTCCCGTGAGCCTCTGAGCTGACGAGCTCAGGTGAAGCACCTGTGCGCCTTCTTGAGTGGTACTTAAACCTGTGAATACTTTCAAGGCGGCATTTCAAGCAACCCCGCCAGCTACACGTTGCTCTTCGCTGATGACGGCCAAATAGCCAGAAACACGTGTCCGAAGATACAGCACTAGCCGCACCAACTGATGGTGAAAAACTTTCAAAACTATATTAAAATTTGTGCTAATGACTGCATTTACCATGATGCCTTGGGGTCACAAATGCTGGAATGGAAGACAGGATGCTCCCCATTTTGATTGTTGTAATTAAGGCTCCCGTGAGCCTCTGAGCTGACGAGCTCGGGTGAAGCACCTGTGTGCCTTCTTGAGTGGTACTTAAACCTGTGAATACTTTCAAGGTGGCATTTCAAGCAACCCCGCCAGCTACACGTTGCTCTTCGCTGATGACAGCCAAATAGCCAGAAACACGTGTCCGAAGATACGGCACTTGCCACACCAACTTTTGGTGAAAAACTTTCAAAACTCTATTCAAATTCGTGCTAATGACTGCATTTACCATGATGCCTTGGGGTCACAAATGCTGGAATGGAAGACAGGGTGCTCCCCATTTTGACTGTTGTAATTAAGGCTCCTGTGAGCCTCTGAGCTGACGAGCTCAGGTGAAGCACCTGTGCGCCTTCTTGAGTGGTACTTAAACCTGTGAATACTTTCAAGGCGGCATATCAAGCAACCCCGCCAGCTACACGTTGCTCTTCGCTGATGACGGCCAAATAGCCAGAGACACGTGTCCAAAGATACGGCACTTGCCGCACCAACTTATGGTGAAAAACTTTCAAAACTATATTCAAATTCGTGCTAATGACTGCATTTACCATGATGCCTTGGAGTCACAAATGCTGGAATGGAAGACAGGGTGCTCCCCATTTTGACTGTTGTAATTAAGGCTCCCGTGAGCCTCTGAGCTGACGAGCTCAGGTGAAGCACCTGTGCGCCTTCTTGAGTAGTACTTAAACCTGTGAATACTTTCAAGGCGGCATTTCAAGCAACCCCGCCAGCTACACGTTGCTCTTCGCTGATGACGGCCAAATAGCCAGAAACACGTGTCCAAAGATACGGCACTTGCCGCACCAACTTATGGTGAAAAACTTTCAAAACTATATTCAAATTCGTGCTAATGACTGCATTTACCATGATGCCTTGGGGTCACAAATGCTGGAATGGAAGACAGGGTGCTCCCCATTTTGACTGTTGTAATTAAGGCTCCCGTGAGCCTCTGAGCTGACGATCTCGGGTGAAGCACCTGTGCGCCTTCTTGAGTGGTACTTAAACCTGTGAATACTTTCAAGGCGGCATTTCAAGCAACCCAACCAGCTACACGTGACTCTTCGCTGATGACGGTCAAATAGCCAGATACACATGTCCGAAGATACGGCACTTGCCGCACCAACTTATGGTGAAAAACTTTCAAAACTCTATTCAAATTCGTGCTAATGACTGCATTTACCATGATGCCTTGGGGTCACAAATGCTGGAATGGAAGACAGGGTGCTCCCCATTTTGACTGTTGTAATTAAGGCTCCCGTGAGCCTCTGAGCTGACGAGCTCGGGTGAAGCACCTGTGCGCCTTCTTGAGTGGTACTTAAACCTGTGAATACTTTCAAGGCGGCATTTCAAGCAACCCCGCCAGCTACACGTTGCTCTTCGCTGATGACCGCCAAATAGCCAGAAACAAGTGTCCGAAGATACAGCACTTGCCGCACCAACTTATGGTGAATACTTTCAAAACTATATTCAAATTTGTGCTTATGACTGCATTTACCATGATACCTTGGGGTCACAAATGCTGGAATGGAAGACAGGGTGCTCCCTGTTTTGACTGTTGTAATTAAGGCTCCCGTGAGCCTCTGAGCCTCTGAGCTCGGGTGAAGCACCTGTGCGCCTTCTTGAGTGGTACTTAAACCTGTGAATACTTTCAAGGCGGCATTTCAAGCAACCCCGCCAGCTACACGTTGCTCTTCGCTGAAGACGGCCAAATAGCCAGAAACACGTGTCCGAAGATACGGCACTTGCCGCACCAACTTATGGTGAAAAACTTTCAAAACTATATTCAAATTTGCACTAATGACTGCATTTACCATGATGCCTTGGGGTCACGAATGCTGGAATGGAAGACAGGGTGCTCCCCGTTTTGAGTGTTGTAATTAAGGCTCCCGTGAGCCTCTGAGCTGACGAGCTCGGGTGAAGCACCTGTGTGCCTTCTTCAGTGGTACTTAAACCTGTGAATACTTTCAAGGCGGCATTTCAAGCAACCCCGCCAGCTACATGTTGCTCTTCGCTGATGACGGCCAAATAGCCAGAAACACGTGTCCGAAGATACGGCACTTGCCGAACCAACTAATGGTTTAAAACTTTCAAAACTCTATTCAAATTCTTGCTAATGACTGCATTTACCATGATGCCTTGGGGTCACAAATGCTGGAATGGAAGACAGGGTGCTCCCCATTTTGACTGTTGTAATTAAGGCTCCCGTGAGCCTCTGAGCTGACGAGCTCGGGTGAAGCACCTGTGCGCCTTCTTGAGTGGTACTTAAACCTGTGAATACTTTCAAGGCGGCATTTCAAGCAACCCCGCCAGCTTCACGTTGCTCTTCGCTGATGACGGCCATATAGCCAGAAACACGTGTCCGAAGATACGGCACTTGCCGCACCAACTTATGGTGAAAAACTTTCAAAACTCTATTCAAATTCGTGCTAATGACTGCATTTACCATGATGCCTTGGGGTCACAAATGCTGGAATGGAAGACAGGGTGCTTACCATTTTGACTCCCACACTCCATCCACACTAAACAAATGCAAACAAATTAAAAAACATGCCACTCATAGCAACCTCGCATCCCCTTGTCTGTTACATAATAAAACTACCCTACAAAAAACACTACACTCCTCATTGCTCTCTCAGCCACCAAGTCCACCACCCACACACACAGACCCAACAAAATGCCTCCTTAACCTGCTGGAAGAGGAACACTATATTGAAAAGCAAAACTATTGTGAGCCTCAAACAATTATCAACACTCCTGCTTCAAGCTCACTATTTACTACTTACCCTTCTCCTAAACAAAACAACACTACCACTAACACACCTTTTCTAAACTGCCAGCTCATAAATGCTCGATCACTCTAAAAAAACAAGCACCACATCTACGACCAGCTCACAGACACACAACCTGACTTATTATTCATATCTGAATCCTGGTTGGGAGATGACATGGCACCAGTGTTGCACGAAGCCGTTCCTCCGGGCTATGAAACCATCACTCAAAACCGTATAGGCAAGAGAGGAGATGGACTAGCTATTATATTCAAACAGACAATGAACCTCAGTAAAACAGACAACATCTCCATACAAGGTTGTGAAGCCCTCCTTACCAGATGTCAGCCTACTCCAACTTCCTTCAGTAACTTTCTCCTCCTTTACAGACCTCCACCTAACAACTCCACATTCCCAGATGCTTTTCTAGACACAGTCTCAAACCTTATTACACTATACTCCAATCTATGCATTCTTGGGGATCTAAACATTTAGTTTGACAAACCCAATATGCCCCATCCAAAAGCTATCACCACTGGCCTAGTCGCATTGAACCTACATCAGATTATACACAATCCCACACACATAACTGGTCACATCCTAGATGTCATTTTTGCTAAGCCTGAACTAGTTACTATTTTTAGCATCACGCCAATCACTTGGTCGGACCACCATATGATAACTTTCCGACATACAACTCCACAAATCAACACACCCCACAATTACTTACATACATACACCTATCGACCATGGAGCAAACTCAATTTGAATCACTTAGAAACACAACTAACAGCAAACACAGATCTTGATACAATTAATTCTGTTCCACACTTTATGAGTGGCTACAGGAAGCTTTTGATATCCTAATACCACTCAGAAAAACTAAACACATCAAAAGAAAACCAACACCTTGGAGAAACACAGAACTTAAAAAGATAAAGCAACAAATCAGAAAGTTGCAGCGGACCTGGCTCAAAACAAACAACAGTCAAGACAAACTGCAGCTACACAAACTTAACAGGATATACAAATCATCAGTCAAAAAAGCTAAAAAAAAATACTACTCAGACAGAATTCAAAATGCTCAATCTACAACCAAGGAATTTTATAAAATTCTCAAAGAATTTCGAAAACCTACATGCATGGAAGGAAGTCATCCCACTACTCAAGATTTCAAAACAAATTGGCAACTCACTACACAACCAAGGCAGACACATTGGACTCCTATTTAAAACAGAAGAAAACCATCAGCACCAACCCCTTTCCTAAAATACCCTTTAAGAATAAACCAACCCAACCTCTACAGTCCTTCAAACAAATATCCCAGGATGAATTTATGGATTTGGTCAAAGCAAGCAGACCTTCTGGTTGCCCTTCTGACCCTTGCCCACCACAAATCTTCAAGAACATTCTTCTATCTACTGCTGCCACACCTGTAAGAAGAATCATCAACAACTCTTTAACTTTGGGAACTTTTCCTGCAGACCTGAAAAAGGCATACATACGACCTTTATTAAAGAAAACAAACCTAGACCCGCAAGACCCCAACAACTACAGACCAATCACAAATGGACCTTTCCTGGGCAAATTGATAGAAAGAGCAGCATTCGTCCAGATGTCACAATTCATTGAAGACAATTCTATACTTTCAGACTTCCAAACTGGATTCCGCCCAGGAAGAAGCACTGAATCGGCACTCATTGCAATCTGGGATGATCTTAAAAACACAGTCGACCGAAATGGAGTTGCTGCACTACTTCTCTTGGACCTCTCAGCTGCCTTTGATACGGTTGACCATGGCACCTTATCTCAAAGACTCCACAAAGCCGGCATACAAGGGATTGCTCTCGACTGGATTACTTCCTATCTTCAAAAAAGATCTAATATCATCCACTCACCCCCTTCTCGTCTGAACCCTACCTCACAAAAGCAGGGGTCCCCCAAGGGTCAATCATCTCACCTTTGCTTTTCAACATCTACATGATATCTTTACCAGAACTGATCAATGATTTCCATCTCACATGCTACAACTATGCAGATGACACACAAATACTACTTAAATTAGAATGCCCCAAAAACATTGAAAACTCACAAATCTTCAGTTGCCTCAGAGCCGTTGATCAGAGGATGACCTGGAGCCATCTCAAACTAAATACCTCCAAAACAGAAATACTCATATGTGGTGACTGGAAAAATTATGACCCTCTGTGCGTCTGGCCTGACGATCACGGACCACCTCCTCAATTATCCAAGGAAGTTAAAAACCTAGGAATCACCATGGATTCCAAGTTAACTATGAATGCCCAATTGGACAAATTAGCACAAACAAGAACAAGTCACCTTGAAGACTTTATGACGCATCTTCCCCCACCTCGGATTTCCACACAAGGTGCAAGCTACTATCTCGCTTGTACTATCCAAACTGGATTATGCCAATGGCCTCTACCATGGATCTTCTCTATCTGTTATGAAAAAACTACAACGTATCCAGAATTCCGCAGCCAGGCTACTATTACATGTAAAGCCGCAAGCCCACATCTCCCCTGCCTTGAGAGCACTACACTGGTTACCCACTGCCAGAAGATGCACTTTCAAGCTGCTTTGTATCACCCACAAAGCTCTACATGGAACAGGACCGCTTTTTATCAGAAAGAAAATTACCAAATATATCCAACAAAGAAACCTCCGCTCAAGATTGGCACCCCGCCTTAGAACACCACCATACAAGAAAAAGACTACAGGTGGTACATCCTTCTCCGTCCAAGCAGCCAAACTATGGAATTCATTACCCCCAACTATAAGAGCCACAGATAACTTTCTTGTCTTCAGAAAACTACTCAAGAGTTGGCTCTTTCCTTCATAACCACCATATTCAAACAACTATGAACTGTATATGCCTATGTTGATAAATATTTTTTCAGATTATGTGTATATTTCTATTTATTTATAGTTTCTTTAGAAAATATGTATCGCTACTATGTCATAACAATAAAATACACACACACTCCTTAAACTTGTTTGAATAAGTATTTTTTACCCATGGTTCTAATTATGCATTGTATGTGCATATGTGTGTGTATTCATGTGTGTGTGTGTGTGTGTGTGTGTGTGTGTGTATATATATATATGTATATGTATATGTTGTTTCTGTGCTTGGCATGTTTGTGGATCATTGCATGGCTCCTGGGTGGGTTGTTATACTAGATATCTATGAATTCCTGCTCTCATCTTATCACACTTATCTACTCATCATCATATGTCATGTCTCTATCAAACTATCCTCCACTCTCGCTCTGACTCATCCCAAATCCCTTCTACTACTTAAATCTCCTAAATAACTCTGCCTAAGCTCTTCCCTCCGCTTCCACATCTAACTCACCAAACCTCACTCTACTACTGAAACCTCGCACACAACCCTACTAAATTCTCCCGCATTTATCTCGCCCTGCTACTATGCTCTCCCTAACCCTTCCACATACTCTTCCCTCCTCCACCCCCCTTTACTCATCCCAAGCCTTTTGGTTGCATAAATGAAGGATATACTCCCAATTAACACTTCTGGATTTCTTTCCTCCTCCACCCCTCCATTACTCCAGTCAATCTAATTAACAAACTCTCATATCCGCGGCTCAAATTAACTCATAATAATACTAAAACTGTACTCATTATTTCCCGATACTAATCCATCACTAATTCTTGTTGGGTTCCAGAGTAGCGTGCTACTCATCGAAAAGAGCTTCAACGCCTCGTCAGGAGTAGTAAGCGCTATATAAATACGATTACAATACAATACAATACAATACATGCTGGGTTACGCTTCTCACATATTTCTGCATAATCTCACATTAATACCCTCCAGCAAATTACGGTATTTAGACCTACACCTATTCCTTAGGCAGATTGAGATGACCAGTCTGCAGATCTCTAGACTGCAACTTTTCAAATGGAAAACAAATCCTGTTCATAGTATGGTGAGGTGAGAGGCTCTGTGAGGACTGCAGTTAGATTTAATATCCACTGGAAAGATCGTTACCGAAGGTTAGCTAATTGATCTTCTAATGGATACTTCTATATACAAATTTCTCTCTTTGTGAATAAATACCAAAGCAGTTCCTTCCCAGTTTGTTGGTCTGAGAAATGGCTCAGCTCAAAAAGTCTGACTACTAAGAAGGGGTGGTGTTAAGTGGACAAGGCGCTCTCCATAAGTATAATCTTAGTAAACCAAACGGTGCTTATAACAAGGTACCTCCCCTACAAAACTTTGTAAAAGAACAATCCTAAGATTATTCTAAACATACATGTAAAACCTAAAAGCACCCGTATTCCATTTAGTATACAAACAATGAAGTATGAGTCCCAATATATGTTCCAAATTATTGTTCTTTATTGTTTCTTCACTTTTGTTCAAGCCAAGTCAACACATGTTTCAGCTGGGTTATATCTCCCCTTGACTTCCTCCTCAGGACTTTTTAGGCTGTGAACAGCATATACATAAATACACAAAAATATCCATTATATCGCTTCTATTTCTCTACTTCTATTTTGTACATAAGTACAAATGTAAAACTACATAATAATATATACAATCTAATTATATAGTGCCTTGTGGAAATCAACAAATTAGTGATCAACACACATTACTGTGAAAACCTTATTATTCTCCAAAATACTAAGATCAAAGTCCTTAGTAACGTGTCAAAACTCCATGTGTTATTTTGTGTACATTTCTTAAGTGCTCCTAATATTTAACCTGCCAGAAATACAATTATACCTGCTCCAATGAAACTTCCAGATACTTTCTTCTCTAAACAATCAATTCCATCATCAATTCAATTCCTCCTGTCCCAATCTCATACATATCTAATATCCAATCAAGTTAGTTTGATGAAATATTATTTCTACGAATTAATTACTAACTTTGAAGTCTACCATTTGTCTTTATTCACGTGCTTACCTCCTTATCAACTTAATTGTCTTATTATAATTTTTATTGGTCTGGATGCAAACATTCGAGCGTATCCTGTAATGTAAAATCAAAAACCTCAGAAAATAGCCAAATTTGTAAGCCCCAAAGTCTGTAATGAGCGCTCCGTTAAAACGCTTCATTAAAACGCTTCCAATTATGTATCCAACTCACGTCCGGATAGAATGCTTCTGTATCTACTAGCACCGCGAGTACGTGTAAAGTAAAGCAAACCGAGTACGCGTCTCCCGGCTCCTTAAATAGCCCCTCCTTCATGGTGTTCAACAAAGAAAGAGAACTTCCACATTCACTACAATTTCATCAGAAGTCTCCAGACGGAGTCCTTTTTCTATTTACTATTCACCGCTTATAGAAACAGAAAGAGCAATATCTCTATGCTCGTCTGTATGCTATTAAACCCATATTCACTGTGTATATCTTTGTATATGATGTAGCTAAACAGCAAATACCTTATCACAAACTTATTAAACCCTCCCTTATTATGATTGTCATTCCATTTTAAGTTATATCTATATTCCTTAACAATCATCCCTTATTTACAGTGAAAGACAAGGATAATTATTAAGATACTGTGATTATTTTCAACCAATGTTCTATATATTAATATCTATCAGCAATTATTGTTACACCTAACTCTCATGTTTATCTAATAACACATCGCTTGTTCACTCTGTAACCAACATATCAGTATATATCTTATGCTACACCTTATATATAGATATCTTCTTATATTCACAATCAGAATAACAAATAATGAGTTCTCATTCTCCTTGTGTGTGCATAATTTCGTTACACATATCAACACTGTTACATATACATCATCTATCACCTATAAAATATTCCAGTTCATGATCAGAATTTAATCCACATTCTACTGCTCATAATCTCATTATCCACATAGACTTCTTCCTCCTTAATTATAGTTCCCTATTACCTCCTTGCAGATCTATCTTAATATGCTCGAAACCAAAGAATTTAAATTCTTTATCTACATCTTGTGCACTACACCCCTCATTTGTGTTACAATTGGATATCTTTCATCATCGTGTCTGATAGCTCTCCAATGTTCTGCAATTCTAGTCTTAAGTGGACGAATTGTACTACCAACATAAATCTGTTCACATTTACAAATCAACACATATATTACATACGTGGTATTGCAATTTATGTATGTCTGAATTGAATATCTCTTATTATCAACTCCACCAAAGTCTTTCTGTGCTTGACATGCCCATTTACATACTCCACAACCACCACATTTATAAAAACCTTTGTTATGTGTATCTAACCAGTTTGTATCTAATGATCTATTTGGATAACTAGGACTTAAAAAACTACTCAGTGTTTTCCCTTTACGGTAAGTAGCTGTCGGTTTTCTGCCAATATATTTTCTCAATGTCTGATCCTGTATAAGGATCTGCCAATACTTACTCATACTTTTCAGTAATATAGCTGAGTTATCTGTATAGTCCAAAATTATTCTTATATGATCATCTTTATCTTTCCATTTTTTCTTTGTTGTCAATCCCGGTGTTTGTTGCTGAGAAATACATAATGCCTTTTTCAAAGACTTTTTCACAATCTCTTCCTTATATCCTCTAACTAAAAAATGTTTCTTCATGTCAACATTCATTGAAATCTTTATTTCTACTACAGTTTCTTCTTGCTCTTATCATCTCTCCATATGGTATTGCTTCTAATTGACATCCAGGGTGTGCACTTGTAGCATACAATATTGAACAACAAGATGTTGGTTTTCTATATAGTTTGCATTCAATCTTATTATCAGTCACATATAGTTCAACGTCTAGAAATTCTATATGCGTTGTACTGTAATGGTAAGTGAATTTCATGTTCACCTTGTTACTATTCAGTATTCAGGTAGTCGCAAAACATTTTTAATTTCTCCAGAGTCCCTGCCCATATCATTAAAAAATCATCTATATATCTCCCCCAATATAAGATGTATGTGTGCCAGTCTGCTGCTCCATGTCCCCATATCCAGGTCTCCTCAAACCAACCCATAAACAGATTGGCGTATGAGGGAGAAAATCTCAACCCCACCGCAACTCCTTGCTTTTGTCTAAACCATTCTCCATTAAATAAAAAGTAATTGTGATTTAGAATAAGATCCATCATTTCTATTAACATTTCTGTGTGATCCAATAGACTTGCTGACCTCTTATTTAACATATTCTTAATAGCATTAATAC
This sequence comes from Pleurodeles waltl, assembly GCF_031143425.1. Classification (NCBI taxonomy): domain Eukaryota; kingdom Metazoa; phylum Chordata; class Amphibia; order Caudata; family Salamandridae; genus Pleurodeles; species Pleurodeles waltl. The sequence goes on along the minus strand of NC_090441.1, from coordinate 79,927,745 downwards.
CTGCATTATGTCTTATACTAGTATATAGAATCTCCATATAGCATATTCAACAAATGTTTAGTATCTTTAATATATGATGGAAGATTCGCTACCAGTGGTTGTAAAAATATATCAACAAAGTCCGATATTTTTTCCGTGGGAAATTACAGATTTTTATGTATTTTCAATAAAGTATAGAAACAAAATAATTTAACCTGGAAATATTTATAATCATCCTCATCTAATATAAGTTTTTCAAACCATGTTTTTAACATCCTATTAATATTACTGGTTAGATTTATAATAGGATTGTACTTCAATCTCTCATAACATGCAACGTTGTTCAATTGTGTATAAATCTCTTTATCATAATCACATCAATTCATCATTACCACATTTCCTCCTTTATCTGCTCTCCTTATAATTATAGCATTATTTCTTTGAAAGCCATATATTCTTTATAATTCAGATTGTATTTTCTCCTATTCTGAGTAGCTATTGTCATTTTTTTGTCTAACTCCTCGCTGACCAATTTATAGAAGACACCTACATTGTTATCTGTAGATAATTTGGGTGTCCATGTGGATTTTTGTCTAAGACCACTACTCAAATGCACGTCAGATATAATATTTAAATCCTGTAATACTCTAGAGGTAGTAGCTGGAAAATCCTCATAGTCTGTAAACGACATAAGGCCTACTGTATCTCTAATATTCTGTATAGATAATGCACTGAGTGATCCATTAAATGAAGACATACTACTCTCTCTATCATGTCTAGAACATAATTCAAAATATTTCTTGAGTTTAAGCTTCCTCAAAAATTTGAATAAATCTATTTTTGATCTACATATGTCGCCTTTACTTATAGGGCAGAATCCTAATCCTTTATTCAAAAGAGTTTATTTCTCTGGTGTTAACATTGTATCTGATAAAGTTATCACAATATTATCTTGTCCCGAACATGTACTTATACTTTCCTGTCCCAGGATCTTGTCTTCATCCCTATACGTTCCTCCTGTGCTTTTACTTCTCTTCCTTCTCCTTGTTTTCCTTCTCGATCCTTTCTCATATTTTGATCCCGATAACCTTGTTTCATCCTCCACATTTCTTGTAAAAAAGCATTTGTATCTGTCTGTTAAGTTGACGCTTGTCCTTCAGTATTTTCCACCTCACTATCACTAGTTGATATAACTCTTTTCGATGTTGCCGTTGAACTAATAGAGGTAACGAATGGTGCCTTAGGTAAAGTACCTTTAATGAAATGATCATATTTTCTCAAAAATGTAAAAACTCTGCCATTCAAATAGTCTTGTTCATCTCTTTTCAGTTTCCTTGCCTTTCTGTCTTTTATATCTTTTTGAAATTTTGTAATTATATCATTAAGGATATCATAATTCTTTTCTGTTGCTGTCTTTAAATTCAAATCCTCGATGTCCTTTTCCAAAGTTAGAATTTCTGTTTGTAATCTTTGAACTTTCCTCTCTGCATTTTCTATAAGTATATCCATTAACCTTATTGAATTAGATTTCAGTTCTTCTTCCCACCTTATCAATAGATCTGTAGCAAGATCATCATAAGTAGGAAATATATTAGATCTAAGCCCTTTAGGTATTCGATGTCGTTTTTTATATTGTTTCAATGTGGCACTATCCCACCATTTAGGCATCTCATTTTTTTTTTATTTCTCTAACCTAATAAACTTCACAGCCTAAAAAGTCCTGAGGATGTCAAGGGGAGATATAACCCAGATGAAAGATGTGTTGACTTGGCTGGAACGAAAGTGAAGAAACAATAAAGAAGAAGAATTTGGAACATACCCTGGGACTCATAATTAATTGTTTGTATACTAAATGGAATACGGGTGCTTTTAGGTTTACATGTCAGCTCAAAAAGTCCGTGTGAGCAAAATGCCCCTCTCAAGGGACCTGACAGTCGAGGCAGTAGTGCTTTGTGAGCCCATGTTCCAAAACCCATGTAGCTGCCTGACAAATACTCTGTGCACTAGCTCAGTGGTAGCAGTGTTTGGTCTGGGAGAATAAGACCGTAAGCTTTCTGGCAGCTGCTTTTTCACAAGTACATAATAGATCTGTATGTAGAGAACAATCCATTGGGAGATGGTCTGCTTTTGCACTGCTTTGCCCTTCTTTGCCATGGAGAAACCCACAATGAGCTAACTGTCCACCCGATTGTCTTTAGTGCAGTACAAATAAGTGCTTACAATGGAGTATCTCTTCCTCCTTAAAGGGATGAGGTGAGGCAAAGAATGCTGGAAGGGTGATAGCCTGCTCAACATGAAATGGAGTGACAACTATCAGCCTGCAGCTCACTCAAAAACCTAATCAATGGTATGGCTATGAGAAGGACCACTTCCAATGTCAGAAGTCTTAATGGACAAATGTTCAGAGGCTGAAAAGGGGTGCACATCAAAAAGTGAGAACTAAGCTCAAGTCTCACTGTGGCCTCACAAAGGGAATTGGTGTAAATAAGTGTTGTGACCCTTTAAAAACCACTGCAGGTGATTTATGTAACGAAGACTGATCCGGTAACTGCATAAAAGGTGAAAAAGCTGACAAAGAGCCTTCAACAGTGTCTAAAGCAAGTCCTTGCTGGCTTAGGGATGACAAACAAATGCCAAAACCTGAGACAACTAGACTTGTAATGTTTCAATTTGGCAAATGCCACATCAAGCAACAGATTTGCCCTAACGACTGGCATTTTTGTAGAGAGACACCTCGCCTCCAAGATTACACTACTGGCCACAGGAGGAAAGGCAAATGTGAAAGTTGAGAAACTGCAGCTGCTCAATCTCCAAACATGAAGATGCAGATTGTGCAGGTCTGGGCCCAGTACCGCGCACCGCTGCTTCAACAGAAGTTCATAGTAAAGCAGCAACCTGATCGAAGGACAGATACTCTTGACCAAGCGTTCCAAGTGCAGACACTCCTGGCCCATTTCAATGCCACAGAATGATATGGACACAATCATTCCTGGTCTTCTTCAGAACTCAGGGCAGGTGAGACAGTGGGAGGAAGGCATCCAGGAGTCCCGAGCTCTAGTCTAGGCAGAATGCATCTTCAAGAAATAGCCTTCTTGGGAAATCAAGCACACAAAAATGCTAACATTGCACATTTTCAGTGGTGGTGAAAAGATCAAGCCAGGGTTCTCCCTATTGATGGAAATGCCACATTCCTCGGTGTAGGTGCTATTTGTGATTATTTGAGTGTCAGCAGAGGAGTCATCCACCCTAGTGTTTAAAGATCCCACCAGATGATTCACCACAAAAGAAACTACCAGGAATTCAGACACTTCCAGAAATGTAAAGCCTCCTGGCACGGGACCCAAGACCCAACCCTGCCCTGCTTGTTGCTATGCAATGTGGCAGTGAAGTTGTCTGTGAGAACCTGCACACGTATTTCACTGACCGAGTGAATCACCCTCAACCCCAACAAATTAATGTGGAATGGAGCTTCTACTGGAGATCTGAGGCCTCTGATCTCTGCAACTCACAGAATAATCCCCAACCCAGAAGCAATGCATTGTAGCCACTGTCAATCCTGGGTGGGGGTAAGAATAGACATCTATCACTGACTCAATTGCGGTCCAGCAATCACCAATGCAGATCCTTTGCAGTTTAATCTGAAATCTGTATACAGTCCAACAGATTCTCCTGATGCTGTGTCCAGCAGGATGTCAGGTCCCACTGCAGAGCCATCATATTCCATCCTGCATGTATCATCAGCAGGATGCAGAAGTCCAACAAACCCAGTAGCCTCAGAGTCATCCACACTGTGATCAAAGACAGAGACTGAAACATTGGGATCATAGCCCAAATGTCCTGAACTCTCCGCTCCTGGGCTAAAGCACAAAACTGTACCAAATCCAGAATGTCTGCAATGAAAGAAAGCATCTGTGAAGGAGTCAGGTGTGACTTCAACAAGTTGATAGTTAACCCTAATGGTATAAGGAGGTTTGTCATAATCTGGAAGTGGTTGACAGGTGTCATGGTAGGGGAAGATTAGTATCCCTAATCTCTAAACATGTGTTGTGACCATTGCCATCACTTTCGTGAACACCAGAGGTGCACTGTTGAGGACAAAATGGAGCCTATGAACAGAAAATGCTCTTGGCCCACTGTAAACCGCAGGACGTGCCTGTATGCCTGCAACACAGGGAAATAGAAGTAAGCATCCTGTCAATCCTTTGCCACCGCAAAGACTTCAGGGTTTAGCACAGACAAGACATAGGCTAATGTGAGCTTCTTGAATGTATCCATCAGCAGGAAGGCGTCAAGAAAGCAAAGATCTAAAATTGGATGAAGACCTCTGTTAGAAATGGGGTCTTTGGTTGACAGTCAGGTTACCCCCTGTTCGAGCAAAGACCCTCAATCTAGTCAGGGTAAAAGAGAATCACCCTCAGCTAACCCCTGCTTACCCCCTTGGTAGCTTGGCAGAGCAGTAGGCTTAACTTCAGAGTGCTAGGTGTAAAGTATTTGTACCAACACACACAGTGACTTAATGAAAACACTACATAATGACACAACACATGTTTAGAAAAATAGGAAATATTTATCTAAACAAAACAAGACCAAAATGACAAAAATCCACAATACACAAGTCAAGTTATCAATTAAAAAGCAAAGAGTTTTTATGTAGTTTAAAACACACACTAACACTGTTAGAGTAGAAATGTACCTTGGGTGCATCAAAAATAACCCTGCACGGCCGAGTGTGCGTCAAAAAGGGCTTGCGATGCATTGATTCCACTCACGAGCGAGACCTTGCATCGTTTCTCCTTTCTTCGGGTTGGGGCGCGTTGTTTCTTCTCTTTGCAGGAGAGTCATGCGTCGATCCGGTCAGCACCCTTGGGTCCGGGCAGGCCTTGCGTTGTTTTTACACGCCCAGTGGTACTTGCATCGGAAATCCAGCCGCACTATGATTAAAAAAACACCCAGCACGGGTTTTGTTCTTCAAGTCTCTGTCAGTGATGCTGCGCATCGTTTCTCCAGCTCCGTGCGTTGATTCTTCAGTCGGGTTTCCGGCAAGCGTCGATTTTCAGCCACAGAGCAGGCAGGGCATCGTTTCTTCAGCCGCAGATCGGAGTTGCGTCGATCTTTTCCCCGCACGGCGCTCTGTGCGTGGATTTCTCACTCTTGGGCTGCCAGCTTCTCCTTTCAGGATCCCAGGAACTGGATGGGCACCACAGGGCAGAGTAGGAGTCTCTCCAGAGACTCCAGGTACTGGCAGAGAGAAGTCTTTGCTGTCCCTGAGACTTCAAATAATAGAAGGCAAGCTCTAAATCAAGCCCTTGAAGATTTCTTCTCAAGATGGAAGGCACACAAAGTCCAGTCTTTGCCCTCTTACTCTGGCAGAAGCAGCAACTTCAGGATAGCTCCACAAAGCACAGTCTCAGGCAGGGCAGCTCTTCTTCCTCAGCTCTACAGCTCTTCTCCAGGCAGAGGTTCCTCTTGGTTACAGAAGTGTTCTAAAGTCTGTGGTTTTGGGTGCCCTTCTTATACCCAATTTCTCCTTTGAAGTGGGCTTACTTCAAAGTAAAGTCTCTTTTGAATGTGAAATCCTGCCTTGCCCAGGCCAGGCCCCAGACACTCACCAGGGGGTTGGAGACTGCATTGTGTGAGGGCAAGCACAGCCCTTTCAGGTGTGAGTGACCACTCCTCCCCTCCCTCCTAGTGCAGATGGCTCATCAGGGAATGCAGACTACACCCCAGCTCCCTTTGTGTCACTGTCTAGTGTGAGGTGCAACCAGCCCACCTGTCAAACTGACCCATACAGGGAATCCACGAACAGGCAGAGTCACAGAAATGGTAAAAGCAAGAAAATGCTCACTTTCTAAAAGTGGCATTTTCAAACACACAATCTTAAAATCGACTTTACTAAAAGATGTATTTTTTATTTGTGAGCTCAGAGACCCCAAACTCCAAATGTCCATTCGCTCCCAAAGGGAATTTACACTTTAATCATGTTTAAAGGTATCCCCCATGTTAACCTATGAGAGAGGCAGGCCTTGCAACAGTGAAAAACGAATTTCACAATATTTCACTGTCAGGACATATAAAACACATTACTATGGGGGTCATTCCGACCCCGGCGGGCGGCGGGCACCGCCCGCCGGGCGGAAACCACCCAAACACCGCACCGCGGTCAAATGACCACGGCGGTGATCACAACTTTCCCGCTGGGCCGGCGGGCGATCTCAAGCAGATCGCCCGCCGGCCCAGCGGGAAAGCCCCAGCAAAGATGAAGCAGGCTCCGAATGGAGCCGGCGGATTTGCTGGGGTGCGACGGGTGCAGTGGCACCCGTCGCGATTTTCAGTGTCTGCTTTGCAGACACTGAAAATCTTAATGGGGCCCTGTTAGGGGGCCCCTGCAGTGCCCATGCCAGTGGCATGGGCACTGCAAGGGCCCCCAGGGGCCCCACGACACCCGTTCCCGCCAGCCTCTTCCTGGCGGTGTAAACCACCAGGAACAGGCTGGCGGGAAGGGGGTCGGAATCCCCATGGCGGCGCTGCATGCAGCGCCGCCATGGAGGATTCCCTGGGGCAGGGGAAAACCGGCGGGAAACCGCCGGTTCCCCTTTTCTGACCGCGGCTTTACCGCCGCGGTCAGAATTGCCCCGGAAGCACCGCCAGCCTGTTGGCAGTGCTTCCTCTGCCCTCTGCCCTGGCAGTTACAAACCGCCAGGGTCAGAATGAGGGCCTATATGTCCTACCTTAACCATACACTGCACCCTGCCCTTGGGGCTACCTAGGGCCTACCTTAGGGGTGTCTTACATGTAAGAAAAGGGAAGGGTTAGGCCTGGCAAGTGGGTACACTTGCCAAGTCGAATTTACAGTTACAACTGCACACACAGACACTGCAATGGCAGGTCTGAGACATGTTTACAGAGCTACTTATGTGGGTGGCACAACCAGTGCTGCAGGCACACTAGTAGCATTTAATCTACAGGCCCTGGCACCTCTGGTGCACTTTACTAGGGACTTACTAGTAAATCAAATATGCCAATCAGGGATAAGCCAATTACATACACATTTTGTAAAGGAGCACTTGCACTTTAGCACTGGTTAGCAGTGGTAAAGTGCCCAGAGTAACAAAAACAGCAAAATCAGAGTCTAGCACACATCAACAACCTGGGGAACAGAGGCAAAAAGTTAAGGGAGACCACGCCAAGGATAACAAGTCTAACAACCTCCATCCTTCTTCAGTACCAGGAAGTAGCAAAAGTAAAACCCAACTGCTACTTCTTATTCTGGATCCCTTAAAATCGGCCATTTGGCCAAAAGAGCTTGCACTTCCTGTTGCAAGATGGACAAGTGAACCTCCATCATCCACCCTGATGGTGGTGGAAGGTGCAGTGGGGTGGGGTGGAAAGAAATGGGAGGGTGTAGCCCAGATGTATAATTAGGATAACGCTTGTCTAAAGTAAAAGCTTGTCACCCTTGGAGGAAAAATAGGATCTGGTCTCCAACAGGGTGGCTGTGAGCCAGAAAGGACACGTTAAAGCGGTTTGGCAGCTGGGGATGCTTGAGGGACGGGGAACTAAACTGCACATTGTCCCTGATGTCCTAGGTGTTGCCTATAGAAACCACAGCCTTGGTCACAAAAGGGTTGAAAGACTTTTTGGGCTGGCAGCAGATCTGCTGTTGGCGGTATTGGAAACCTCTAATGTAGTTTTGAAAGGGACAAATTTGCTGATGGAACTGTCTAGGTGGGTCACACAGGCACAAGAAACTTGGCCCTGCTTTCTTTGAATCATTCCAGGGTGGAGTCCACTTTCTCTGTGAAAAGGAGAGAGCTATCAAAATGCATGTCCATTAGGAATGCTTGCACATCCCGGAGATGCCCGTAGACCGAATGCATGCATGGCACCAAAGTGATACACTCATAGTCTAATCGAAGCAGTTGATCATGTCCAAGACTAATAAAATCACAAAGTTAGCAGCATCGCAGACATCCTGGCCAGCTTGAATCGAGGATGTTTGCACTTTGTCAATACGATTTGGTCCATCATGTCCCATAGGGCACAAACGTAGCGGCCAAAGAGATAGCTGGTGTTCAATGATCACAGAGCAAGACTTGTGGAGGAAAAGATGTGCTAGCCAAATGTCTCTATTTTCTTAGACTCCCAACCAACTGGGTGATGGGGAAGACGTTAGATTAACTTTACTGGTTGACACTTGCAACACCAAACTCTCTGACGTGAGATGTTGTGTAAGTAAATCAGTGTAGCTTGGGGCTGGTCAATGGTACCAAGTGACCTGCCAATTAACCCTGGGTCCTGAACTTGGTTTCGCCCAAGTGCCCAAATGTGTGTGAGCATCATTAAATACCTCTGCTAGAATATTAGTCTTCACCTTCATAATAGGGCGTTGTAGGCTAGCACTTCTGTTGCCCCGCATAACAACGGAGAAGGAAGTGTATTTATTATTAACAGGGCCGGGAGAAGAAACAACACCATTATCTGGAGAAGTATTCAGGCCACTGACATCCTGTAATTCCTCCGAGGGCAGACTCACTGGCAGAAGTGCACCTGGAGGCCCCTGCCGATCCTTGGGGCCCAAAGGCACACCAGAGGGAGCCGATAAAGTGCAGAAAATGTGCAGCATGGCCTCCCTAAATGTCTCCACTTGCTGTAACATCGCTGACAGATCCGGACATTGGTACATCAGGGCTAGGCTTAAAGTTTGAGAGTGGTAGGAACTGTCTGGTTCCTGCTTTGATTTCTTGTGCTTCTTGTTGTAACCAAAGACTGGCGCTGGAACAACTTCGAGAGTGGGAACGGGACCTTCCTTTGACTTCAACACATAACAGCATGGAGTCTTCGATGTTTGGTGACATAGATATTTTTAATGGGTTTTACTTCACATTGACTTACAATTAGAAACCAAAATTATAAAGAAATTCCTTAGAAAATAAAAAAAAAATCCTACTACTATGGCTTCTCACACTTCTCTGGATAAAACTGGTTCTCCACATTTGTGGGTAAGCTGATCATGCAGGACAGAAAAGGTCCAAAACTAGCATGTGAAGGGAGGACACAGATGGCATAGCCCCTTTTTGGTGGCATTGCCTGATGTTTCTTACCCTGGATGAGCTTGTACCCAAAGAAACAAACCAACCCCAGAAATATCTGAAATAAAGAGACTCAGGGAAGTTGGTGTGGCTTGTATTGATCCCACTACTTTTTTCGCAACCATAATCTCCTGCAAATTACTTACTTTGCTTCTGAAACCAGAATTCCATTATACTTCCCTAATAAATAGTTCCAGAATTTGTAGGGGACAGCAAATATCCTACCACCTTGCAGTCATGTACTTCTGCCAGTAAAAACTATACCCTTTTTTAGAGTTAGACTATTGCCTGGCATAGGAAAAGGCTAAAAGCACAAAAGAAAGACTTCATTATCTCTACTTTGAATTACAATCAGCTTTTGATATGGGTAGGTGTGGAATATGGACCTGTGTTGTCCAGCATCGAATGCAACCTACCAACCACCGATGTTTCTCATAAAATCAAACCATTTTGCCCTTAATAATTGTACTTGGCACAAGGTGAATGCTAGACAACCTTCCTTATTTTGCTAAGTGCTCAGCACAAGGTAGCAGCATGCTATTGCCTACCTGAGCTAAACATGCTTTTCCATTTCTGGTTTCCGGGGACTCCCTATTGAAGGAGTCCATTGACCCCCACTCCTGCATCCAAATGAGGCAGTGATGAAACAGCCAGCCAGCCAGAGGCATGGTCCTAGAGATCTGACTCTACACCTCCCCCATTCAAACACAGCCCACCAAGCATTATGAGTCAGATGTCTTCTATGAGTCTATGAGGTCTGGTCACCACTATGCCAGACCGTGGTCAGTGAAGGGAGTGTCAGCTTGCATCCCTTTGATCAGGCAGGACTGGAGCTGCCATGGGTGAAGAGTCATCTGGGTCCCAATTGTGTTTGGCGGTTCGGAAGTGTAATGTGTTATGGGTTATTGATTTCCCAGGGCCTGATGCTGTGACCATATTTCCTTTAACTGAGGTGACTTCAGTGGTTGAGTGTTGAGGGGGGTGTCTATCTACTTCAGTTTTTTTTGCTTAGCTTCCACACAGTCACCTGGTTCAAAAGTGTCTCCTGCGCACAACATCTGACATTGGCATGCTCTTTCATTTTCTTTTTCTTCTCTTGGTCCATGTCTCGCTCTACCTCAGGGCTCACACAATGGCCAGGCATTCACTGTGGTAGCTTGGTGTGCAGGGATCGCCCAAACATGAGAGTGGTTGGACTTTCTCCCATTGTTGTGCGGTGTGGTCCAGTCTGCTGAAGGGACCTGACAGAGGTCGTCTTCCTGCACAAGTCCTTCTTCCCTGGCTTTTTGCACAGTTTGTTTGAATGTTATTATGAATCCTTCTACTATGCCATTGGCCTGAGTACATAGTGGGGTTATGCATTGGTGTTAATATCAAGTCCTCTAAGATATTTTCTGAAGTCCCCACTGGTGAATGGCGGTCCATTGCCAAACTTTAAAATCATTGGAGATCCCTAGGTTGCAAAAATGTAATTGAGGATCTTCAGGACCTTGGCTGCACTGGTGGAGGAGACCAGTAAGACTAGGAAATACTTGCCAGATTTAAGCGGGCCAAAGCAGCTGATGGCTTCCCTCTCACACACACCTGAAGGCATCCCTGACATCTCCAGTGACAAGAGGCATGAGACTGGCGCCGATGGTTTGCTTGCTAAATGTTTTAGGGATCACTATCCATGACCCTCTCCGGACTAGTCCTTCACAGGTGACCACCAGCTCATCATTAACATTGTGGAATGCCCTGATTTCCTCAGAGCCGTCATCTCATTCCAAGCTATGTTTCCACTTGTTTTGTTCAATGAGCCAGTGTGCCATCATTCCCTGTGGCTTCAGCTATCTGAGTGTTGAAGAGGGTAATAGGTATGCTTGTACTGATTATGAATGCCATGCCTGTGCACCCCCAGGGCACTCCAGTATTAAAGAAGAGGCCGCAAATGGTTGTGTGGCCACCTCTGTAATACAGATAGCGCTGGTGCACATATAGAGCCAGTGCTATCATTAGTGGATGTTTCCATATTTGCGTGGGGATATGGCCCCATGCAAATGAGGGAATCACTTTGCCTCTGTGCCCACACGTACTACTGAATTGGGCTCAGAGGCAAACATGCCTTCGGAAGGTGCATTGAAAGTGTGGCACTACAAGGTGGTGCACTTTCAGGGTGCCTTCTAAATTCAGCCTTCTAAAGGGATGAAACAGGGTCCCATCAACCCCCAAGGCATCCCCTTGTCCCCTTGCAGGCAGGTGCAGTCATTCATTGCACCCGCCTGCAAGGGGATCTCTAATCCCTTTTAAAATTGCAGGTGGGTTGCCACCTGCACAGAGAAACACAGAGCAGCTTTTAGACAGCTGCTCTGTATTTCTCTTCAATGCGCTGTCATGAGGGAAGCACAAGTTTGCGGTTAGCCCAAGAGCAGCGCATTCTCCTGATAGGGTGTACTTTCCATGTCTGCACCTGGCGCACCTGCTTTAAGGTGCGCCGTGGCACAAACATGGAAAGTGCGCCCTATGTGTAATATAAGCCCAGGTAGTTGTATAGTTGGAGACGGATTCCCTGCCGTTTGATTCTAGGGAAACTCTTGGCCTTGGGATTCCTGAAGAAGGTCAGGAGAGCATGATGGTCCATGCCGATGAATTTCTTGCCGTCCAAGAAAACATGAAAGTGCTTACAGGCTAATACCAGTGCTAGACCTCTTTCTCAAGTTGAGAGTAAGCCTTTTCCGGGGTCCAACAAGCTTTTGCTGGCATATGCAACTATGTGACGATGAGTTTCCAGAGCTCTGAGCCAGGATGGCACAAAGCCTCACATGGCTTGAATTAACTGTCACTTCAGTGTGCAACTTGTGTTTAAAGTAGGTTGTGACAGTGGATTTGGCTAGGACAGTACTTATTTGTTGAAAACTCCTTTCACCATCCAGCGACCACTGGACAACCACCCCTTGTCTCGTGAGATGTTTAAGAAGAGTCCTGATGGTGGCATAATTTCAGATATATCGGGCACAGTAGCTGGCCATGCCTCGGAAGGAGTGGAGAATGATAACATCGTCAAGTGGGGTGGTGAACGTAAGGGCAGCGACCTTGTCTGGGTCAGTTTCATACCCTTTTCCGAGAGAAGGTGTCAAAGGAATTTTAAATTGGTCTTATGGAACTCAAAGTTGCTGGAGCTAAAAGTGAGACGAGCTTCGCAGAGGACATTCACCTCAAGGGTGACTCAAAAGACAAGTATGTCATTGATGTAGATGAGTGCATTAGGTATGGGCTGGAGATCTTGCAGACTGCTTCTTGGAAGACTTCAGCTGTGGTCGAGATACCGAAATTAAGTCTCTGATAGTGAAACAAACCCATGCGCATGGTGAATGTTGTGATATATCGCCATAGTTCCTCCAGCTTAATATGATGGTAACCCTTATTGAGGTCTAGTTTGGAGAAAAGTTTGGAGCTATTAAATTGGGTGTTCATGCCCACAATGCTCAGGCCGGGTGGGGCCCCCTTGATTGCTTTGTTTGGCTGTCGCTTACCTACACATATGCGGACAGCCCCTGGATTGTCCTTCTTCGGTACAACCACAATGGGAGACACTCATGGTGTGGGGCCTTCAGGTAGTTCATTTATGCAAAACTAGTAAGGTTGTCTATTTTCTTCTCCACAGCTTTCTGTAGATGAAACATGATTCTCCTATGTTGATGTGACACTGTGTGGACATGCTCATTTATGTGAAAGCAAACATGGGTATCTTTCAGTCTGCCAAGACCAGTAGAGAGTGCTGGAAAAAGGTGAAAGTTGCTGGAGATGAGTCCCATTGCAGCACCAGTGGCAAAAGTGAGAATGCATGCTCCAGATATCTTGCTCCGTTGTATATGGACGGGAGATGTGATGGATTTTGTGTCATGTGACAGGGATGCAGTAAAGGAAACATGGCTGTGTAGTGGTTTGGCCATGGCCCAGGTGTAGACTTTTAAGGGCAAGTATTCAAGAAGCAGTGCTGGATTAAGTGTCAATGATCCTCAGGCATGGTCTCTTCATAGGAGAAATCAGAAAAGGGCCAATGTTTGATGAGGGTTTCTAGGTGCACTACAAAGTCATCTATCAACTCCCCTGGTTGCTGCTGAGCTTTTCTAAACACGTATCATTCATAGTCCACATTAGTGGCTGGAACAAACTTCTTTGCCAGTACATCTTTGAGTCTGCAATAGATGTTCTTCATTTGGAATTTTTTTTAGTGCTTCTTGACGCCATCTCCCGCAAGAATTCTGAGATAGCAGATGATTTTGGTGTCATCAGACTCATCCAGTGCCTCCATGAAGTCATCAAGGTTCTCCATCCAATCAGACCACTGCACCTCCATGTTGAGCTTCTTGGATATATCAAATGGGGGAGGGGGCTTCAGGAATGCAGCAGCGTTATAGGCAGGTTGCCAGTCAGTGGACATGATGACACGTGGCTGATCGAAAACCCACAGGGCAAACACCTGTGGTAACAGTTGCACAGTTTGGCAAACAGTCAGGAATGCAGCTTTATTGAGGTCACTGAGAAACAGCAGCCAGTCATAGGATGTACTGATGTCAGGATCATGGTAGGGTCAGGAGACACTGGTGTCACAAAGCCAGACAGTGTAGGCATAGGGCAGAAATGAAAGGCCTCCCAGTCGTAGAAATCCGCATGCAATAGCAGAGAGAACAGAGGGGCGATGGGTCACCACAATTCAAGATTGACAGAGAAAAACAGTCTGGAGTGGCTGGTAGCCCAATCCAAATGGCCATTAGAGCAGGAATCAAGGACCAAGGTTTGCATCACAATACAATATGGCAGCGAAAGTAGGAAATCAAGGCCTCAGGGCTCGTAGCCCAATCCAAGGTGGCTGCCGAAGTAGTACTCGAGGCACAGGGCACTGAGTCAGCACTGAGTTACAGAGAGGGTGGCCAGGTCAACAGGTTAGTGATGGCCACAGGGTAGGCATGTGGCAGCTGCTTGAGGCTTACGAAATTCACCCAAGGGGGAAGGGACCCAGTTATCATTGGAACATGAGAAGCGCTGCCCGGGTGCCTAGGCAGTGGAGTGCCACATGCTCAATGCAAGCAGGAGGTAGGCTGCCAGGTGCACTACGCGGCAGGGCAAAAACAACAAGGTGATGAATGGAATGCTTGAATTAATCTCAGTCACTGGGGTTCATTTGGGGCCATATCTCAATCCATAATTTTTTTCCCAGCATAATGATGGGATGAATTAGGATGCAGCCCTGAGTAATTACTGATTGCTTGTGTTCTGGCTTAGGGAGGACCTGGCTTGGCAGTTCGGGATGGACTGTTCCCATTGAAGAAGAGTCAAGACTGATTTGCATTTAGCCTGGTCCAAACTGAGGTGACATGGTGTGCAAAATAACGATGGGTTGGGATGCGGCCTTGAGTAATTACCAGTGGTTGAGATTAATTCAAGCATTCCATCCACCACTTTTTGTATACTGTAGTATGTCACCCTAAGTGGGATGGGTATGTCCAGACGTGGGTCCCGTGCACACTGTGTCACTAGAACCAGTCCTGGGTTGCTCATGTTCCAGTTCAGGGAGGACCTGGTTTGGCAGTTTGGGTGGACTGATCCCATTGGAGCAGGGTCAAGACCGATTTGCATATAGCTAGGTCCAAACTCAGATGGCCTGGTGTGCAAAATAAAAATGGATTGGGATGTGGCCCGAGTAATTGCCAGTGGCTGTGATTGATTCAAGTATTTCCTCAATCACTTTTTTTATACTGTATTATGCGAATGGGCGGCATATCAGTGCAGGCAGCAGGCATCATCAGGTCATGAATAGGTCTTTCACTTCCTCATCACCAGTTGTCGCGTCCTTAGGTATACTAGACATGAGGTGAGTGCTATATAACCTCCTTTATTTTACTAAGTGCTCAACACGATGTAGCAGCATGCTATATCTCACCTGTGCTAAACATGCCTTGCCTCTTCCAGCAGACCTTGTCTGGTTCTGGGAACTCAATTGACCCTCACCTCCGGCTGACGACACAGTCAGCCAGAAACAGAGTCCTAGAGACCTGACTCTACACAAACCTGGGCTGAGGATTGTGACTCAATGCCTGGATGGGACGGACCTTGATCCCACTAAAAAAAGCAAGTCTCCAGTGTGCTAGTGGGCTTTTCTTCTCTACCGTGGGAAATAGCTGGTATAAACTCCCCAATCTGCTCTGCAGTGAGGCAAAACGATTGTGGATGCTTCTGGGATTTGGGGATTTTGGCAGAATTTTAGGACATGCCTCTTTATCACTCTATTCATAAAAAATAATTCCTGATGAGCAAGTGATGAGCCACACAGGAAGTCTGGGTGTGCCCCTGGTGTGGGTGGTGTGGCCCGATACCATGAGGGGCCAGACTCCCACCATATAAAAAAAATAGTCCCTGGTATTCTAGTGGATTTTCTGCCTCCTTAGCATGAGCAGAATAGGGGTTAACTCCCTAATGCCTCCTCCAGGGAGGCAGAAAGAATACTCGAGTACCAGGTGCTGGAACAATTGACCATGCAGGGAGTAGAATGTGGTCTACCCATATCTCTGGTGGTTCAGTGGTTTAGATCCCGTGCTCACAAATCACCCTCTTGCAGTGATACCTGATTGTGGATCCACAAAGGAGAACCACTGCTTGGGAGAGGTCAGTCTCCCCATTCCACAGTTACCTCTCTCAAAGCAATCTGTGCTTGAGGAGCTGAGCAATGCCTCCTAGCTCGGATCCTCCCATGTGCCACTGGAACCAAATAGCTGCAAAGGCTTACAGGCACTATATCAACATAAACCAGTGGATGGCATAAAAAAAAATAAAAGGTAGTGGGATTAAAAACAATTCCACTCCCTGCTTAGGTGGGGGCTGACTGAAGAAGCCCTGTGGTCACTGCCAGGCCCTGCTGGAAGTGTATTTAGCGCATTAGAGGTATGCACCACGTCCTTAGTACTCAACCGATAAATGTTAGACTAACCCGAGATACTCTGTTGAACTATAAACATGGCTCAATATCTAGAAAAGCTATATAATCCATATTACGCTATTCATTAAAAAAATTAACTATTTGTAGCATACCTGTCAGAACAGAGGACAAGCACCATCCGCAAAATTTAAAGACATGCACGTTCATGGACAGAGCTCCACGTATAAATCACTTGGGCGCATATGAGGATGTAGAAAAATTCATGATTCATAGTTTACAGCTCATTTAAAACAATAAAAGGGCTTTGAATAAATAATGAAGTGGGCTAGCTAACGTGATCCTCTTAAATTGTGTACACAAAAGGCAACTGGTCAGAGTGTTTGACATTTATTAAATTGGTGAACCTAAAAAACTTGGGGCATTTGTTAATGGTCTTTGAAGGTGGATCTTTGCAAAGAATATAACAACGTACCTCAACAGGACTGGGTAAAATACACATCATCTTTTTATGTCAACAACGCTATCCAACAATCCGTTGGCTGCTGTAATTGACTAAGAAGTGAAATTGAGTAAGGGGAATCTGTTGTAGATTATGAAGATCCACAGGTGGCCAAATCTAAGGTATATTATTTAAAACATATTATTTAGCATAAGATCTGGAACTGAGGACTCTAGTTTTATACCCATTTTAATAAAGTGCTTACAGGGTCAATCTGTCCTAGACTTCTGTACCGAAACCAAATCTCTGAGCTGCTGTCACACTACCATCTCTTTCAAACCCTCAAAGAGGAGGAAATATTTTAAGACTAGGATATGCTAGGTGCACTTGAGGCCTAAATGGCAAAATAAAAGTTAATTCCCTGCGATCAAACTGGGTTTATACCTGTAGGAAATTGAGTTTTTGATTGAGGGGGTGAAAACCCTTCTCAAGCAACAGCCACAGACCATGTCAGGGCGAATCACAAAAATAACTAAATTAACCTGTACTTAGCCCTTTGGAAGCTTGGCACAAAAGTGGTCAGGATTAACTCAGAAGCACTATGTTAAGTATTTATGCAGCAGACAAACAGTAATAAAGTGAAAACACAATAAAAGAGATATCTCACATACATTTATAAAAATAGAGTAAACATTAATAAATAAAAAGAGATTGAAACAACAAAAACCCAATCAGTAGAACTGGAAAAATGAAATTTTAAAGGTAAAATAGCACCAAGAAGCAGAAAGTGCTACCTATGGGTATCTGGTCACGCTAGATGGAACAAAGTTATACATCCAGGCTGACCGCAATCGAGTTCAGGTTGGACATAGGGACCAGGTTAGTCTAGCTAAAAATAATTACCTTCTCAAAGTCTGGTGCCCAGAGTTCAAACATTCAGGATTTCACCGGAGGAGCTCAAATGATGCCAGTTAAAGGTCCAGGACCTGGGAAGGCACCTATTGGGAATCAAGAACTCACTCCAGGAGAAGACAGCAGGGCTCAGGCAAGTGCAGTTGCATTTCCAGCTGCAGGTCCAGGCAGGGCCAGCTGCAGCGGGTCAGCTGTGCAGTTGCAGGAAGGTGTCTGGAGGTTGTTGTGTCACTGTAGCTCAGAACAGCAGGTCAGCGAACTGACCCCTGGAGTCATTGTGGTAGTCCTGGGATCAAGCAGCAAGGTGGTCCTCAAGCACCTGGGCTGTCCTCTGAGGGTACATGGCAGGCTTCAAGCAGCAGGGCAGTTCTCTTGTAGCAGCAGGGCTGCACTCTGCGGTAAAAAGTAGGCCTCAATCAGCAGGGCAGTCCTCTGAAGTACAAGGCAGTCTTTCTAAGGGTCCTCTGTAGGTCCATGAGTGAACTGAGAGTGGCTTAGGAAGTTAAATATTTATACCTGGTGCCATCCTTTGAAATCTGGGAAATTTCTACTCTAACCTACATCTGGTTCTGGAAAGTTCCTTCCTTTTAATTTCTTCCCCTGCCCAGGCTCCAAGGGGTCTGGGGTGTAGGAGACAGGCCCTCTAGGTATTGTGCAAAACCAGACACACTGTGTAGAGGGCCCTAGCAACCACACATTGGTTTACAGAGGTAATAACTTGACCACCTACTGCTCTAATTTTTATAGTAGCTTGGTCGAGCAGTTAGGCTAATATTGGAGAAGTACAAAGCATTTGTGGTACTTCCAGGATCAATAAAGCAAGACACACAATCAAAAGAATAACTCAAGACCAATTTACAAGAATACTTCACATTTTTATAACATTTTTAAGACCAAGATTATCAAAATCAGGTAAGTACTTTTTAGGTTATGAATCTTTAAAGTTTAAAAAATGTCTCAGTTCTGTGTGTGATTATGCACCATAAGAATCAATAGAGAAATACTTTAAAAATGCATATAAAATCAGATAATGGGTTTACCAATGTATCCTTTTGCAGGTATGTCAAGGTCATAAGTAGGCCCTATGGACCAGCTGGAGAATTTCGGGCAGCTCCCGGTTCCAGTGGGAGCAACTGCAGAAAGTCGTTGGAGTTGGGCCAAGGCCACTGTGGGGGACCACTTGGAAAATCACTGCACAGGTGGACTTCAAGGTGAGTCCAGTGGGTCCCCTTGGAGTGTTGATTTCGCAAGGGGTGGGGGACCCTTAGGGCACAGCTATTCTTTGGTGCAGGGCACAGGGCGGCTGGGCGCAGAGGGAATCGGTGAGCCAGAAGCTGTACGGAAAGGTGCCCTTGGAAGCAGGAGGTAGGTTGCTTTGACGGTCGCTCGCAGGTCAGCAGTGGGCACTCTGGTGGGAGGTCTTGGTGTTTTCTGAAGGCCCTCAACTGGAGCTTTCTCCTGGTCCTTCTTCAGTCCAGAGTGGATTGCCCTTCTGGGTGTCCAATGTTGAGTCAGTATTACCTGGGGCTAATGCATTGTTTGGCCACTGGACAGCACAGTGCCACCAAACCTGGCACACTGATAGGTTTTGTCCTTTTTGGTCTGTTGAGTGAAATTTGGTCTGGCTGTGGTGTCCGATTCCTTGGTCAGTAGCTGGTGAGTGAACTGAACTTCACTGGTCTTCTGGTCTTTGTTGCAGGAGAGTGATACCTTCACTCTGGAGGGAGATCTTAAGCAATTTTCAGAAGTGTGGAGGTCACTGGGGGTTTGTAGAGTCCGTCCAATGCCCAAGCAACCCCTTAATGGTGAT
This sequence comes from Pleurodeles waltl, assembly GCF_031143425.1. Taxonomy (NCBI): domain Eukaryota; kingdom Metazoa; phylum Chordata; class Amphibia; order Caudata; family Salamandridae; genus Pleurodeles; species Pleurodeles waltl. Next base: position 79,908,600 of record NC_090441.1, on the reverse strand, counting down.
TGTTGAGTTCTGGGTGCAGCAGACAGGGTTTGGCGCCTTCTTCTTGGTGCAGCAAGGTCTCCAATTCTCAAGCAGATTCTTGGAGTGATCTGATGAGGGGAAGGGTATGGAATGGGGTCAGCAGGGTAGGAGACCTGTATGAAAAAATAATCATGCAACTCTGAATATTCTTACTATTCATTCATAGCAATTCTAGAAGACTTGTATATGTAAATATCCCAGAGCGGATTAATTTACCACTTTTCATAAACTTCTTTTCCTATGGACAAATATGAGTCGTCCTCATCAAAGAAACTAAACTCTTGTAATCTCTGCTGCCTATTCTATTTCAATCACAAGATTTGTGCCGCGATTTCCAAATGAGTTCACTGCACTCGCTTCCATACAAATTATACCATCATTCACACTTGTGATTTCAATGTGAGTCAAAGATTCGTAAACCAATATACACTCCACAGCAATATCCAAAATATCAAGCAACTTAAAAAAATGGTGCATTGATGGTTAGTGGCCATTCGCTCTGCAATAATCTTAAAACACCAAGGGAAATGAACCTTGCGCGTATGTTAGATCGGGTTAAAACATTAACACTCCATGTGCCTCAGCGATAGATGGCCTTACTGTACAGAACATGACCTGTTCTGTGATTGCGAGTAATGGGAAACAACTTCCTAATTTCCGCACGTGCTCTGCCGAAGAAGAGGATACGCCCAGGAAGACAGAAGACACTTTTTTATCTCAGCCGCGATAAAATTGGAGGCGAAGAGGAGAAGACTCTTCTAAGCCAGAGCCTCGCAGAGGAGAACGAAATCGGCATAGGGAACCGTCTGACCTTCAGAAGGAATCCGGAAAAGGATAGTGAGCATCGGTTGTTGGGCGGGCTGGTTTTTTACTAGGTGCCACACCCAAACTGGCACACCCAAGATAGTGGCTGTACAGCCTGCTGGGAATTGTAGTCTCCTACAGACTACTACAAAAACAATAGAGAATGAAGCAGCACAACCTTAGCAAACAACTATGTGGACCAACAAACATTTGTCTAAAAATGCAAAACATGCCAAATAATATCATTAGAAATATCATAAGGTGATAAAACAGTTTAATAAGAAAACGAGCAACGAGACCACCAGTTGGCTTTGCAGGTGGCTTCATGAGCTTTCCCACAAGATGGTTTGGCACACAATGGTAATAATGAGCATGCAGGTAACTTAGCTGGAGCGGACCCTAGATCGCGCACCAGCCGTGTTCTGACAGACCTCCATATTGGTGGTGGGACGCACCACTAACAGGCTGGCGGAGAAGACTGCCACATTATGACTATGGCGGTTTTCCCAGCAGAACACAGCCAAAGCACCGCTGGCACAGCCAGTGCTGTCTAGCCGCCACGGACGCCAGCAGACACCTTCAGGCTGGCGGAGACCATGTTTCCGTCGGACAGATTACGAGGTTGCACACTGCCAAGGTTTCCGCCACGGTTGCACCACCACGGAAACCCAGGCGGAAACTAACATTATAAAGACTCGCCTGGAGCTGCCACGGAACCTGAACTACACGTCTTCCCGCTGCTCCTGCTCACCGGAATCAACGCCAAAGACAACAATGGCAACTGTGAGTACACACACTTACCTTTCACTGTTATAAATTGTCAACGTACATACGCACACACAACATACCAATCAGGAATGGGTGGCAAGGACAACACAAACACGTAACCTGACATAGACACACACACTCACAGACAGCCACACACACACACCCGCACTTACACAGTACAGACGATACGGCCATCACACATGTCAAAAACACATGCCTACTCCCAGAAACACAGCACCGGCACTGTCACACACAACAACACACAACACCACCAAACGACACTCAACACCACAACCACAACACCATAAAGGACTGGCAAGCACCCACAATACTCACTATCCATTGACAAATCACACATACAGCACAACGTACCACCAACAGGGAACGAACACACACTATCACACAACCGTACAATGCAGCATTCGACACACCCAGCAAACACACATCACAACGTATCTGATATACCAGTCACCACACATGCACACAATCAAACCACACAAAAACACATCTCAACACTAAAGCCACTCAACAACATTTCCTCAACATACACATGCCCATCACAAAACACACACCCATCACTGGGGGACAAATGTACTGCCACAACCGCACATGCTGGCCAGACAAAACAGGTAGCACAAGCAGCACTTCCACATAAATAATGTCCGGCAAATGGCCAAAGAAAAGAATTCCAGTACAAATAGTAACACTAAAACCAACAACATGTTCATTCAAATAAGTAATAAAAATATTTAAAATATTAAAAAGCTCAAGGCCACAGGCCAGTCCAAATATGATACGTTCAACATGTACTTTATGCATATCTTGGTGCCCATAACTTGCCATTTAACCTCCACAGGTAGGGGCATCAAGGGGGCAGGCAGGTACCTCAAGGATTAGGGGGTGGGGGTAGAGGAGGGGTTTGGGCCTAGGCTTGGGAGGCGGTCATTTGGGATTGGGTTTGGAAGGGGGGGTTTAGGTCTAGGCTTAGGGGAGGGTTGGGTTTTCTTGGAGGGGTAGAGTTCTTGGTGGGGTAGGGGCATGGGTACTTGCAGAGGGGTAGGGGAGGCCCTGGAGGTGGAAGGGACGGGCCTGGGTAGAAAAACTGAGCATTTAGGGTTTTCACAGGCAGAAGAGGAGCAGAGAGAAGGTCAAAACATGAGAGGAACTCTTTCTTAGACACACAGGGACGGACTTCAGTAGGGGTTTTGGGAATGGAGGGTAAGGGGGCAGTTGTCTTACGTGTCGGTGTGCTCATCATCAGTTCGTGTGTGTGGTAGGTATGCTTGTGAGTGGTGGCTGTCTGTTTAGTGGGTGAGTGAGGGCATTTATTTGTACGGGACTGAGGGGGGTGGAGGTGCTGGGGGGTGCCATGGTGGGTAGGTGACTGCAGGTATGGTGGATGTGCTGCACGTAGGAGTATCAGTGGTTGTGATGTCTGTGGCCCTGGTGATTAGGGTGGATGTCTGGGGTCTGCTGTGGTGTTGTCTGTGGGTAAGATAGGTGTGGTTACTGGATCTGTGAATATTGGCGTGGTTTCTGCAGGTGTGTCAGGTGTTGTGTATGTGATGCTGGGGGGGTGGGGTGTCACGGCATGCAGTGACTGTTGATGTGTGCAGGTGTATGTTGCTTGTGTGCATGCCGGTGGTGTGTCTTGTGGTGCTTGTGTTTGACTGAGTTACCCATTGGGGGCATCACGGTCCGAAGGGCAACCCTCCTTCGTTGGGAGGACATCCCCAGCTTGGCCTCTGCCATCATCCGGGCCCAGCATCTCAGGTTCTCCCACCACTTCCTAAAGTGTGTGCTCCGCTGGCTGTGGACCCCAAGGATTCGCATTTGCTTGGCAATGGCACACCAAGATCCCTTGTTCTGATTGGCATTGACCTGCATGGATGACACAAACATAAGGAAAAAATCATGTCCACATGCACCATACCAATAGTAGTGGACAGTACACATCAGTGACAGCAAGTAGGCAAACATTCCCATCCTCTCAACTCACACTCATTTACAGATTATCATCTGCATGCATGCATCAACTCCTTCACTGCGTAAAAATTTGTTGACACTCTCATTCACCACACCTATCACACATAGGTATTGCATTGGACTCACCTGCTCCTCTGGTGCACCATAGAGCTATTCATCCAGGGGTAGGAACTCCTCCATAAGTTTCTCCAGCTCCTCAAGGGTTAAGGCTGGGGCCCTATCACCTGCAGGATGTGGCATGATAGCTCCCAGAGGCAGTACACAGCAGCTCAGGTAGTGGAGATCTTGCTAGCAGCAGTGTCATGAGTCAAGTGAGCAATACTGCAGAAGATGGCAGTCACGTCCACCACGTACAGGACCATCACCGCCTGCGGACATCGCGATTGGCTCAAGTCCACCAAAGGCAACAATGTCTTCCAATGGCAACTTCTACCACAGTTGTGACAACTTACCACCATGACGACTTCTCCCGGCGGACTTAGGTCACTTCCATGTGTCTGCCATTTTAAGCACATTACATGTATGGAAGAGTTTCATCATGTGCGTCATTCACTATACCCCATATTGTGCAGTACAACTGTAAGTAATGCCTTTATGTTTAGTTGTCAATATGTGCATCTGTTACTGAGTAATCCGTATGTGTAATTCTATAGTTAAGTGGGGGAATGTGCCAAATGAGTTTGTCATCGGGTTAATACCTATGTGCTGTAATGTAGATATCTGAGTTTGTAACCGACCTCGACAGTAGATATGTGTTGGTTATGTTAGTGCTTTTACAAGATGTCTGAATGCTGCATGTCACATATTATATATTGATTTCTTCACGTTGTTTTCCTGCCATAAGGACGACAACCACCAGCGCATCATCCACTAGTAGACCTGCACACCATGGAGGAGCGACATTGTATCCAGACCTATTGGCTGAATTGTCTTACTATCATGGATCTTTGTGATCAATTGGAGCCAGATCTGATGCCTGCCATTCGCAATTGCAATCGCTATAGCATACCACCCATTGTTCAAGTCTCGTCAGTGCTACAATTCCTGGCAACTGGGTCCTTTCAGAATACAGTGGCCGTATCTGCCGGAATGTCTCAGCCCATGTTCATTCTTGTGTTGAGGGATGTAAGTTTCACGTACGTGCAGATCTGGCCTATGTGAAGGCAGAATTTTATGCAATGGGACACATTCCACGTGTGGTTGGAGCCATAGATGGCGCCCATGTAGCTATGGTTCCCCCTAGTGCCAATGAACAAGTGTACAGGAAAAACTACTAATCAATCAAAGTTCAGGTTGTGTATCTGGCAGACCAGTACATTTCACAAGTCAGTGCCAGATATCCTGGATCTGTCCATGATTCTTTCATCATGCAGAACAGCAATGTCCCACTGCTGATGACACTACTCCACACAGAGAGGGTCTGGCTGGTTGGTAAGTTATAATTGAAATGTGTGTTTGCAATGTATGTCTCCTGCCACCACAATGTAGCATGTCCCACACATATATGCATGCTGTTCTACCTATTTGTTCACAGGTGCCTCTGGCTATCCAAACCATCCTTGGTTCTTGACACCAGTGGGGTACCCAACCACGTCAGCGGAAGTCCGCTACAATGAGGCCCACAGGAGGACAAGGCGTGTAGTTGAGCGGACATTTGGGCTCCTTACAGCAAGATTTAGGTGCTTGAACAGATCAGGAGGAACCCTCCTCTACTCACCCAACAAGGTATGTCAAATAATAAGTGCCTGCTGCATGCTACACAATCTTGCCCTGAGACGACAGATACCATTCATACCAGATGAGGAGAAGACAGCAGTACCTGTAGTTGTTAATGCAGAATTGCCAAGTGATGAAGAGGAAGAAGAAGCAGGAGACTCTAGGGCAGATCTCATCAGTCAGTGCTTCAACTGACCAAACGGTATGTGAAGTAGATGTAATGTTGTAACCTGAAGTTGATAGGTAGCATGTCACTTCCTTCATTGCATCATCTGTGTGGTTGTAGATAGCTCCAATGCCTATGGGTGAGTTGTGCTTGCAAACTGTAAATTGTATTGTGAACAGAACAGAGTGATCTTCATTTTCATGTATTGTTATAGAGGATGCAAAGTTACACTTCTGGACATGACTTCTGTGAATTGAGGATTGTAGACTGCATTGTCCCATCCCTCTTCTCTTACAAACACAGATTTCCCTAAATCCTCTTTGGCTGATCAACCTTGGGAAACAACAGACAGTGTCAGAAACAGATGGGAATTGCAGACAGACATGAGAAGTGAACATGCCTCCTAACAGGTACAGTGAGTGTTAATTATGTGAAGTGTGACTGACATTGTTAGACTGTCTTGACACTGGGGTGGTAACGTGTTTTCCCATCAAGGTCACCTGTAGGGTACATGAGGTTGTCTAATGTTGTCATTTGTATCTGAATATGTGTCTGGCTCATGTGTAAATATGGGCCCATAGCCTCTCCCTGCATAATGGTAAAAGTTTTATGTATTCTACCTTGAATCTATCTGTCAGTGTGTTCCTACTTTGCAGACCAATCTGCATGTCACTGTGGACTGACATAGGTGAGTGACAAGCCTACAGGTATGTGGCCAATGTAAGTGAAGGTTTCCAGGTATGGGTAGACAAGTACTGATCTCTGTCTGTAACAAGGGATATGTAAATTTAGAAGCTATGGTATGGGTATGTGATAAGGGTTTGCCAGGTGATACATAGTACCGATCTGTGTGGCTCCTGCCTTGTTGATAGGGTGGCATGTCCTTATCTTCTGTATTGTGTAGTTTAGCATTGTGTTACACCTTAGCAGACATCCTGAGGCTACTGTCAGTCATGCTCTTTGTGCTGTTAGCATTTCTGTCACTGATTGTATGTAGTTGTAGTTTACAACCTATTTGGTATCTGTCAAGTTACATTCCTATTATAATGAGTCTCCTGCTGATGACTTCCTCATTTGGGCTCCATAGCAGTGGATGTACAATACAGTGAGACATGATCAGACTTGAGTTTGCATGCATGACTATTGTACATGTTTGATAAATGAGACTTACACACGACCTGTGTTTAAGTGTGATTTGTTGTGGATAAACAAAACACATATGTGACTAAGAACGTTACACTGACACAAAAAAGGTGATAGGTTAAGTCATGGTGGACGACATCATCAGGGTAGCTGTTACACCATTCGGGAACACAGGCCCAGTGTCTTTGTACCATAGGGAAATGGAGATTGGTTATAGAACAGTCAACAGGATATATCTGTGCAACATATGGGGAACAGTTCAAGCGAGGTTTACTTCCTGGCAATGGGTTTGGTCTTTGCATCTGCTCCTGCAGGATATCTGGGTGGCTGTCCACGTTTGCGGCAGGTTCTTCTGATACAGAGGGTGGGGTGACTGAGGCATGTCCTTCTCCTGGCAGGGCCTCCATTCTACCATCAGTCGCAGGTGTAGAGGGGCCTGATGAATCATTGTTAGTGGAAGGGGCCAGATGTTGGGTACTAGACCTACTCAGTGGATCTCATTCAAGTCTCTCAGCACCCGTGCAATGGAAGCCAAGTGGGCATTTTGTGCCTGCCACTGCTGCATGACTTCCTGGTGTTGTCCCTCTGCAGCCTTCGGATTTCCCCCAACATGCCTTAGGAACTTTGGTAGGCTCCCAAGACTTGGGAGATGGTATCCTGGTCAGGAGTGTCCCTTTGAGACTCCATCCTTTGGTGCACAGCATCCCTCCCACAAACCCTGCCCCCACGTGCCAGTGCCCATGGCACACTGTGCCCACTCCCAGTGGTGGCAGGTCCATCATTGTCAGGGGTGGCAAGGTGAGACTCAGGTACCTGTACTGTGGGGCACACAATTGATGACACAAACCTTGGGACATAGGTTAGGGGCAAATGGTTGCTGTGATGTAGATGCTACAGGGCTGGGCCAGGTTCTTCGTCAGTGTCTAGACATCCAGGGGTGTTGCCCCATGGGGCCTTCATCCAGAGGTGAAGTGGCAGTCTCTGATATCCTCTCCATGGTGACAACGGCAATGTTACCGGTGGAGGGAGTGGAACACAGAGTTCAGGTTACAATGGGGGTATTGTAGAAGTTGTGTGAGTTGCAGACAGTGCCTTGACATGATCCCCAGCAATGACATTGACAGCTGATGCACTATGTAACATGAGATTCTGTAACTTCAGTTCCATTCACTATGTTTTATGCAGGTAAACCATGTTGGTAGTGATTGTTCAGCTGATGGCACCTGGTATTGTCAGATAAATGACGTGGCTGTTCACCTCTGTTACCCAGTGAGCTGTCTGGCATGATAGCTGGCACAAATGAGAGCTGTGGAATGTACATTGGTGTTCTTTTAGGAGCACAGTATATGAGTTTACAATGGACATTGACCTGTAACTGGATGTACTGCATGTGCATCCACTCAGCTATCTGACTTTTCAAACCTGAGTAGTACGTTTCTAGCTTGGGATCTTTGATATGTGGCCATTATATATGGGTACTCAGCTATTGCAGTGTTTTGTTTTGGATGTTAGTGTGAGTGAGCCATTGCATTGCTGTCATTGCCCTCTACTGTTCCACACTAATACAATCAAGATGGGCTAGATATGATATTGCTTTGACATGCATGACAAGTTATATTTGGTGCAGTGTACTGGTTTTGGCAATGGTGTGATTTACCATTCTGGGAGTTGTAGTACTATGATTAGCCAGTGCTTAACGTGCCATTTCCTAGGGCTGTGGGACCAGATGGGTTCAGTGGACATGTGGTATGCCAGGGATTAGTTGAGAGTGTAGTGGGTATTATATAATTTGGGATTGGTATAGGTGATGAGGGAGCATGCAGGACAAGACAACTGTGTGACATGAATGTTGTTGGTACTTACCAGACTCCACTCCCCCAGGTATTCCTGTCAGGCCCTCAGGATGCAGTATGTCCAAGACCTTCTCCTCCCAAGATGTGAATGTAGGGGGAGGAGGTGGGGACTCACCGCCAGTCTGCTATACCACGAGCTGGTGCCTGGATTCCTTGGAACGTACCTTCTCCCTGTGGTCGTTCCACCTCTTCCTGATGTTCTCCCTTCTGTGTGGATAACTGCCCACATAATTGACCCCGTTCACTATCCTTTGCCACAACTCCATTTTCCTGGCAATAGATGTTTGTTGTACCTGTGCCCCTGTACAGGTATGGCTCTACCCTGACACTTTCATCCACCATGACCCTCAACTCCTCATCAGTGAAACATGGGTGTTTTTGTGGGGACATGGCAGTTGTTGTGTAGATGGTGTGGTTGTGTTCAAAGTGAAAGGGTGCAGAGTTAGGTAAATGGTGCGGTATTGGTGCTGTGAAGTGAGTGGGTGACAGGTGCTGTGGACTGTGCGTGGTACTAATATGTGTGTTTTGTATGTTGTACAGGTGTGTGATGTGTGCCTCGTGAAATGTAAATGGGTGCATATCCTTGCTAATTATGACTCTCTCGGATGTTGGTTTTCCTTGGCTATGTGTGGTGTTTTGATTGCAAAGGATTGTGGGTTGTGTAGGGGGGTGTTATATAGTGCAGTGAGTAGGTGTTTCAGGGGTGTGGGTGTGTATCAGGTGTGGGGTATTCAAACTATCCAATGTGGTGTGGTGTTCTGACAGAAGAGAGTTGAGACCGCCGCGGTACGCTCTGCCAATGGTTTTCCGCCATGATAGAACCATTTTCGTGATCTATGGATCGTAATATGATGGGAGGATTTTTGTCAGGTTGCAGTGCTGGTGGTGGGAGTGCCTCTTTTCCGTCCTCCGCTGTCTTGACGGTTTTGGGAATTTGGCTGTTTTTTTGGCACTTTGCACAGTGTCACTCTTATTACAGCGGTCAGATTACTGCCAACATGGCGGTCTTTTGGCGGCTGCCACCAAAGTCATAATGAGGCCCCAAATGTAGGCAGGTGGCCCTCTATGTAGTGTGCAAAACCAGGCACACTGTGTAGAGGGTCCGGGCAACCACACGTTGGTTTACAGAGGTAATAATTTGACCACCTGATGCTCTTTTTTTTTATGGTAGGTTGGTTGAGTAGTTAGGTTAATATTGGAGAAGTACAAAGCATTTGTTGTACTTCCAGGATCAATAAAGCAAGACACACAATCAAAAGAATAACTCAAGACCAATTTACAAGAATACTTCACATTTTTATAAAACTTTTAAGACCAAGATTATCAAAATCAGGTAAGTACTTTTTAGATTATGAATTTTTAAAGTTTAAAAAATGTCTCAGTTCTGTGTGTAATTACGCACCATAGGAATCAATAGAGAAATACTTTAAAAATGCATATAAAATCAGGTAATGGGTTTACCAATGTCTCCTTTTTCAAAGGTATGTCGAGGTCATAAGTAGGCCCTATGGACCAGCTGGAGAATTTCGGGCAGCTCCCGGTTCCGGTGGGAGCAGCTGCAGAAAGTCATTGGAGTAGGGGCAAGGCCACTGTGGGGGACAACTTGGAAAATCACTGCACAGGTGGACTTCAAGGTGAGTCCAGTGGGTTCCCTTGGAGTGTTGATGTCGCAAGGGGTGGGGGACCCCTAGGGCAAAGCTAGCTCTTTGGTGCAGGGCACAGGGCTGCTGGGCGCAGAGCGAATCGGTGAGCCAGGAGCTGTACGGAAAGGTGCCCTTGGAAGCAGGAGGTAGGTTGCTTTGACGGTCGCTCGCAGGTCAGCAGTGGGCACTCTGGTGGGAGGTCTTGGTGTTTTCTGAAGTCCCTCAACTGGAGCTTTCTCCTGGTCCTTCTTCAGTCCAGAGTGGATTGCCCTTCTGGGTGTCCAATGTTGAGTGAATATTACCTGGTGCTAATGCATGGTTTGGCCACTGGACAACACAGTGCCACCAAACCTGGTACACTGATAGGTTTTGTCCTTGCGGTCTGTTGAGTGACATTTGGTCTGGCTGTGGTGTCCGATTCCTTGGTCAGTAGCTGGTCAGTGAACTGGACTTCACTGATCTTCTGGTCTTTGTTGCAGGAGAGTGATAACTTCACTCTGGAGGGAGATCTTAAGCAATTTTCAGAAGTGTGGAGGTCCTCTGGGGGTTTGTAGAGTACGTCCAATGTCCAAGCAACCCCTTAATGGCAATTGTTGAGTTCTGGGTGCAGCAGGCAGGGTTTGGCGCCTTCTTCTTGGTGCAGCAAGGTCTCCAATTCTTGAGCCTTGGGTCTTCTTTGTTGCTGGTCTTTATTTTGTCCTTGGAATTATAATCTCTGGTCTAGGGGTGCCCATTCAATACCATATTTAGCGGGCATTTAGGGGACTACCTGGTAGTAACCAATGGGTCATCTACCTTGGGGTGGCTACACCCACTAAGTGACCACTTCCTGTGGGCAGAGGTCACTTCCCTACATCTGATTGGCTATTTTCTTTCCACGCAAAATGGAGGAAAATGAAATGGAGGAGTCACATTGCATGCACCACCTTAAGGGTGATGCAAGCTAGGACTGACTACTCCTCCCTTCCTTTGTGTGTTTTCCCACCATTGTTCCCACAAAATGTGGGGGGGTTGCCATGGGGGTGGCCATCTGCTGCTATCAGCAGAGATGAGGCTCGAGGTTTAAGGGTGGCAAGTCCTTTGAAGTTCACTGGCTGTGCACCTTCCTGAGGAGGAGGAGGTGTAACATCTCTGCCCAGGAAGGGCTTTGTTCTCTGGACCCAGAGAGCAGAGTCTCTCACCACAGAGTTCCAGAATCTTGCCTGGTGGTGGCAGGCTGGTTTTGATAGGCCAGCAACCATGCCAGGGTTAGTTCGGTTTGCAGGGGTCACCTCTAAGGTAGCCTCTGGGTACATTTTTCAATAAATTCAATGCTGGCACGAGTTAGGATTTATCATTCTGAGTTGTTTGATAACAAACAACCCAGGGTTCAGAGTAGCCATCATGTAGCTGGGAAACTCATACTGACCAGTGTGCTTTGTTCACTTACTATGTGCCAGGTTTAGCAAGGACACAGTAGGTGCATATTGCTCATGCATCTATGCCCTCACATGTAGTATAGTGCACCTTGCCCGGGGGCCTGCCAGAGGGGTGACTTACCTATTCTGTATGGAGTGTGTAGTGTACAGGTCGCACAGGCTGAGTGCCATGTCAGTGCTAGGTGCATCTGGATCCATGGCCCTTGAGGGTGGCACAATCTGTGCTGCTGCCCTCGGGGCCTACCTTTAGTATCCCAAGCCCTGGGTACCTAAGTACCATTTACTAGGACTTACAGTGGCAGCTTAAGGTGTTGCCAATTGTATCAATACCTTTGCAATTTTTAGGGAAAGAACACTGGCACTGGGGACCTGGTTAGCAGGATCCTAGCACACTCCAGTACAAGTTGCATCCAGAAACCAGGCAAAAAGTGTGGAGGGGTACTGCAACAGGGTGCCAGTTTCCCACACTGGGCAATAAGAGGCTGGTGTCAAGTTCCTTTGTGAGTGTGCTGGAGGCAACCCTTTGAAATGTAAGTGGTGCAGGGACCAGCTCCGCAACTCCCACCCAGACGGGATGGCTCTCTCAGGTCCTATTGTTCACTGTCTGGGCCCAATATGCATTCTTAACAGGGGAGCAATTAACTATTGAAGGCAAATGGGAACTTCTAGAAGATCTCAAAATTTAGGTTAAGAAAAAGCTAACTTTCTAAAAGTGGCATTTTAAAAATTGGAATTGAAAATCCACTTTTACCATTAAAGAGGATCTTAAATTACAATGCTTTTAAGTTCAAATATGGTGTTTCTGTGTGTTCCCAATTACAAGTTAGCACTTATTAAATGTAACAAGGTAACCCAATGTTATCCTAGGGGAAAGGTAGGCCACGCAGTAGAGAAAAACAAATTTGGGAATGTTTCTGTTTCAGGACATACACAACTTAAAAGTACATGCCCAACTTTTTAAATACACTGCACCACCCTGCCCTATGGGCTGTTTAGGGCCTATCTTAGGGGTGACTAATATGTATTAAAAAGAGAGGTTTGGGCCTGACAAAAGGTTTATTTTGCCAGGTGGAATTAGTAGTTCATAACTGCACAAACACTACAGTGGCAGGCCTGAGATGTGTTTTAAAGGGCTACTTAAGTGGGTGACATTTATTTGAAAGTCCCTGGGTACATGAAGTTCCACTTTGCTATAAACTTCTAATTACATTCAAAGTGCCAACGGGGTGTAAGGCAGTTTCACTTTGTTTAAAGAAGATAGTACAATCACTTTAGTACTGGTTAGTAGCTGTAAAGTGCACTCAGTCCTAATGCTAACTAAAAGGAATTTCAGAAACCAGGAGGGGAAAGGCAAAACATTTGGAGGAAGACCACACCAAGGCTATTGGGTCTAGCAATACCATAATACAAAACTACAGGTGTTATTTTCCCACTCTTGCATTTGGTTCATCAGCATATCCGCATTATGATGAGCACCATTTTATTTGCCTGTTTCATAGACTAAAAGGGTATCTTTGATAGTGGTGGCTAGGGCCTGCCTATGGCACATAATATTCACATGGGGGATTTAATCAACCTATTGCAAAAAAGGTCCTAATGCCAGGGTCTGGATCAGAGTCAAACTGGGCCTTTCCGAAAACAAATACACCAGTCAGGTAGTAATGCAATTGTGGATTTTTGCACCCTTTCTCTTTAGTTTGTCTCCTACTGATGTAGGTCCTTAACTAGAAAGGATACAGCTTTTTCCACCTAAAATCAGGTAATACTATTTCCTAATTACCAGTATCAGTTTCGTACCATTCTCTCCTCCATGTCTGTGATCAGCTTGAAGAGTTAACATAACTAGCGATAACTAGTCATCCGAGATCTTCAGATCTTGCCACTCCAGAACACGGCATCAACAATATTTTCTGTCATAACTCTTTGGTGACTTCAACCTCCTCCCCCAATAAATTTAAGAATTTGGTGGAGTAATTAAGTTAACTGAATAGATCTTTAGACTAGGCCTGGACATAATTTTAACTATGCTGGAAAAACAGGAGTAATTTTGGTAATTCTGCTTTACTCTTTAGCTCAGAATTACCTATAATAATGCAATTACGCCTGCTTACGTAATTAAGAGTGATTTGGGGAAAGAAATCCTACAGCAATCATTATCATTAGCACTCAAGCATCTAAACCATGAACCTAGAAGTGCATCTGCTGAGCACATCGAATCGATCATTGAGGGCAAAACTGAGGCAAGCTCTGCTATATGGACATTTTGCTACCCCATGAAAATTGACACTATGGCTATACTACATCCAATACCAGGCTTTTAGATGGTCATTTGGCAAACTTTGTCAAGCCCAGCACAGATATGCCTATAATTAAACCTTCAGGAACACTCACTGGCAGCCAAAAAGGAACATTTTTAAAATGACTGTTTTTTGGCAACAGCAATTTGATCATCAAAGGGCCATTTATGGAAAGAGATGGGGCAAGAAGACAAAGAAGTAGAAACTAAATTCCATTGTCAAGTTACTTGGAAAAAAGCTTTGCATTAACTAAATCTGTCTGGGTGCTGGGAAATGCAGGGCAATTACAGTGCATTTATATGTGTTTCTCACAGGAATTGTAGGATCATTTTCTGTCAAGAAGGATCAACAGAAGTTGTTACAGATGCTACACGTTATTGAAAGGTTTGTATTTGGGAAGAACATGGTGACTTGCTTGGTACTGTCTAGAGGAGACAATCATTCTTTCTACTAAGATTCTTATTGATACCACTTCAAGATCCTAGAGCATTCCGGAAAATGTTTACTGACCAAAGCGAATTTTGCAGCTTTTGTGAGCAGAAAAAAGGAAGGCCTAGACTATGAACATAGATTTTCGTTGCCAGAGGTTTTGATAATGCAGAAAAATGTATTACTGGGGTGCAATTGTTAAATCATTCAACTGAGAGGATTATAAACTGACTGGTGGACTAAATTTAGTTGTATGTGGATTAGGAAGAAGGTATTCATACCAATTTATCAAAATCCAAATAATTTGACTTTAAATTACATGTACATATATTTTGGCAACTAAGATGATACCCAACCACTAGAGATCATAATGCAGTAAAGGATTTTAGTAAGATTATCGAGGGTCCACACAATTCTACCTGAGGCGAAAGGATATTGGTGGTCATTCCGACCTAGGCGGGCGGCGGTTGCCGCCCGCCCGTCGGAATCCGCCTGAATACCGCCCCGCGGTCAATTGACCGCGAGGGGTATTCTGACTTTCCCGCTGGGCCGGCGGGCGATCTGATTCAGATCGCCCGCCGGCCCAGCGGGAAAGCGCCTTCCACAAGGAAGCCGGCTCGGAATCGAGCCGGCGGAGTGGAAGGCGTGCGACGGGTGCAGCAGCACCCGTCGCGCTTTTCAGTGTCTGCATCGCAGACACTGAAAAGCCTAGTTGGGCCCTGTTAGGGGGCCCCTGCCGTGCCCATGCCATAGGCATGGGCACGGCAGGGTCCCCCAGGGGCCCCGCGACCCCCCCCTACCGCCATCCTGTTCATGGCGGCTTTCCCGCCATGAACAGGATGGCGGTAGGGGGGGTCAGAATCCCCTCGGCGGCGCAGCGAGCTGCGCCGCCTTGGAGGATTCTAAGGGTCAGTGGAAAACCGGCGGGAGACCGCCGGTTTTCCCGTTCTGACCGCGGCCAAAGCGCCGCGGTCAGAATGACCAAGGGAGCACCGCCGGCCTGTCGGCGGTGCTCCCGCCCCCGTTGGCCCTGGCGGTAGGGAACCGCCAGGGTCAGAATGAGGGCCATTGTTTTGCATTATGTGAATAACTGACCTCACTTTCAGATTACCTTTCCTTTTTAAATATCCTTCTACCACCATCTTAGATGTGGCCCTTCCTTTGATCTCCTTTACTACAATCTCTATTGTGGATTGATTTCACCAGTAAGTGGAGCAGCAGGACTGGCAAAGTCTAGGCATTGTTCTGTGTCTCCATGGAAAGGCCCACATGCCACCTCACAAACATCCATGTGGTCATCTTCAAAACCTGCTACTGCAAGTGTACTTGTCATATAAACTATGTTTATTATTTATACTACCACGGTCAATAGTTTTCTGGACGAGTCAGTGAATCTATTAACAGCACCCCTCTGGGAGTTTCTAACATTAAAGAACAACTGCAGATGAAATGGCATATTGAGGCCAAACCATTGATAGCAAAACCACTGTAAAGGTTGTAATATTCTCCAGATGACAGAAAATAAATCAATGAATAGAACAAGAATATAAGGGGATTATAGGCACAGGTTAATGACCCTATTCAAAAGCATCCCTCTAGCAGCTATTTTAAAATCACAGCATTGCTAGTTTTGCAGTCCTCTTGCCATGTCAAGTGTCCAACAACCTTAGACTAAAATGTAGGCTATCAATGGAAATGTGGGGTGAGGTCCTTTAAAAAAAGCAGTCTTGGGGGTGTAGCCAAGATGGCGGGGGTTAGGATATCATTGCCCTACTCCTCCGTCTGGCCACAGCTGCACGGAGCCTCTACTGGTGTGCCTCAGGTCCGGAGTGAGGATTACGAGGTACTGGGTCTTGCAAAGAGGAAGCCAGTGATGTCGGTGTGAGGTAGTCTGCAGCCCAACCAATTGCAGGCGGACCCACTTGGCTGCTGAGACCCCTGGCTGCACTGAGCAAAAAGGCAGCAGCCGCCCAGTGATAAAGCGCAGGCCAGTCGCAGCAACATGATGACCGGTCCTGAAGAGCAGCTGGGGCCTGGGCCGTACCCCACTGAACTGCAGCAGTAGGGCCCCAACTGGAGGATTCAGTGGCACAAAGTGAAGCAACCTTGCACCACACACCACTACATAGTGGAGGACCAGCGAGGTGGAGTTGCGGAGGGAACCAGGCCTGGACCGCATGCAGCTGGCACTGGAGACCGCATGGTGACCTGGTGTACTAGTACCATAACTGCGGAGTGTGGCGACATCCCCAACGGCAGCCCCCCACCACACCATAAATTCAGAGAATGAGTGTGCTGCAGGGGTGGAAGGTGACGAAGGCACCTCCCTCACGATCCTGGGGTCTACTGTGTACCCAGCAGGGCTTGTCTGGAAGAGGCACAGCCCCTGAGATGATGGGGTGACTGCACATGGCCTAGTGGGGACACTTCACTGGCTAAACATAACGGCCATATAACCCTCAAGTCCTAGCAAGTGCTGCCACTGGGCCTACTCGACTGGCACCACAATAGGTCCGTTCTGCAGCTATGAGGGCAGCAGACATACCTTTCGTTTGCCACCTGAACCACACTGGAACTTCTCTGTCCCATGCTGCTCTATGTGATCCAGCCGGACACCCGCAGCCAATCGCACTGGAGCTAAGCCCTGTGTTAGGGCAACACCCTGAGACACTCTCCTGGCCTGCACAAACCTCCCTAAGGGACGTGAGAGACGACACCTGGGGGCTACATATGGCAGACATCACTTGGAAGACTGCCATGGTATCAGCTAAAGGGAAGAAAGAATGCTAGCTTAAAGACATGCTCACAGGGTTCGCTTGAATCCTGTCTGGAGAGCCAGATTCCAGCGCCAGATTGGTGAGGAGAGGAGGCCCCATTAATTAGGTCATTTAAGGAAGCTGACTTTGCCTCCTTACATGAAGATATCCAGGCAGTGACATGGGAACTGATACAAGACCTTAAGAAGGTTTAATGAGACCTAGCCGACATGGGCGACAGAGTGTCCACCCTCAAGGACAATGAGACTGGCCAGGATGAAGAGACTGAACATTTTCAGCGGGAGAGTCTATGATTGCGAAACCAGCAGATTTCCCTACAAGTCCACGAGGAGGATCTTGAAAACCGTTCTTGCAGGAACACCATCAACATCTGAGAGGCGCCGGGATAGGGCTGTGGACATGAACATCACAGCCTTTGTGTAGGCTGTCTTCGTCCAGAGACTCGACTCTCAAGCAGAAATGAGGGTGCAGTTAGACAGAATTCATAGAGTAGGCCTTCTTCATCAGACTGAAGATGCCTTCCTGACATCCTTACCTGTATGCATGACTTTCAACTGAAAGAAGCCAGATTACGTAAGGCAAGAGATGCACAATCTGTACAGTTTCATGGGCACAAACTGACATTATATCATGATTTGTCAACTGCGACACTTCAAAAACACATGGACTTCCAAACAGTTACAACCTTCCTCAGGAACAAGGGGATTTCTTACTATTGGGGCCCCTCGTTTCCCTTCACTTTTTCACTGGGACGGACAGTTGCATCAACTGAAATCCCTAGTGGAGGCCTGTCCAACTCCTGAACAGCCACAAGGAGGACAAGGAGAGCTTGATGTGCAGACTCCGCATGCATAAGGAGAGGTATAATCAATTTGAAAGAGTACTGGACTCTACCAAAGTCCTTTGCCCGGACCCCAAAACCACAGTTTTGGACCGACAGACAATCATAAACAGTCTTGCTGGTGACGCAGAGAAACAAGAATCGACCTGAGATCCTTCTGGACCTGTGGCAAACATGGCCTCCTTTCTATGTTGGTGAGGCACTATATTGCTCTTGGGGCATGTGTAGTGGGGAAGTAGGGCAGGCAACCTCGCCTCATAGTACCGGAGGCAGCTTCTGTGGAACCCCACCCAGGTGCACCATTGGGACTTATGCAGATATCACCAGAAGCTACAGAAGACATTTTGTTGATGTTTCAGTCAGTTTATGGTTAGGGTTTTTGTTGTGAGGTACTCAGTCTGATGTTATTACACGGCTGCATACAGGATGACCACTGTAGCAGCCAGATGGGTAGCCCTATGTAGCTCCCATAAGTTGAAGTAATGGCTGCGATCACCTCAGGCCTTGTAGGGCAGTTTTAGCCCTATTACACCTTCCCACACAATGACTTCCAGATAATCACCATAAATGTGAAAGGTCTTAACAGCCCAGTCAAGCGCAGGGTGATTTTGTCCTATCTGGAACAAGCAGGAGGCGATATTTGCCTCTTACAGGATATTCACTTAATTTCCGGTGTCTGGCACAGATTGAAATCATGACATTTTACACAACAGCACTTCTTGTTCAGTTCTACCAACACAGATGGAGTCACCATTCTTTTCTCCTGTTCCTTCAGGGGTACAGTGGGGTGCAAACTTGTGAAGCTGTGTGTGTGATTGTTAGTGTACCAGGTACATCTAGATCTGACCATCACCCTGACTTCCACATATACTCCTAAAGACAGATAAAAGCAATTTCTAAAATGAGCCAGAGCCGAGGTAATGACATCCCAAGATCAGATGGTGTTACTTGGGGGAGACCTTAACCTAGTGCTGAGTAATGACATAGACAGGTTGGGCAACGCTATGGCCAAGCTATTGCACTTTCCTGTGATGGCACAGCTTGGCTGCAAGATATGGGCTTAAGTGATCTGTGGCGGGTTGCACACCTGCATACTTGAACCAACACCTTCTGCTCCCATGCACATAACACCTACCCTCACCATGACTATTTTCGGGGCACTTAAAGTCTCCAAACTCAGAAGGTATTGGTAAAGACTGAACCCAGGAATTTATTTGACCAAGCCCCCGTAACTCTCACTCTTCGACTGAACCCTCTCTGGTGGGCTTTTCGCCCATGGCAGCTGAAGAAAAGTTTGTTACATCAGCGGGGCACAGTCGACCACACCGCCCAAGCAACTGCAGACTTCCTTTCAGTTAATGACACAGCTGAACTTCCATATCCACTCCAGCCGAAAATACTTCAGCAAAGAGAAAAGGGTGGAACTGGAGTCGAGGGTGAGGGAACTGGAGACCATCCATAACAGAACTCGTGGCCCTGGATCTGGCTGCAATGTTTAGAATGCACGAGTGCAGCTCGGCAGCTTAGAGATGGACAGGGCAGAACATGCGGTGCTTCGTCTCTGGCACTCCTTTCTACATGGGGTGGGGGTGAATGTGGCAGGCTATTAGCTAACAAGGTAAAACTGCATGGCAAGCAGAAAGAGTGGACGCCATCCTTCACCAAGATGGCAGTGAAATCTCTGGGGACATACCTATAGCAGCCACTTTCTGGGATTAATATATGTCTCTCTACAAAGCACAACTCTTGCACCTGGGTGACTCCTGGGATTACCTTCAGGGCACACATACACCTCGGCTGACGCCGCAACAGGCTGACTCCTTAGATCTGCCCATTCGCATAGATGAAGTTGTAGTGGCCATCGCACACCAGAAAATCTAAAATCCCCGGGCCCAGAGTGCTTCCTTGCCCTTTTTTTCAATAAAACATTCTGCCAAGTGCTCACCACTATCCTCACAATGATCTTTAACACCCGGGTGGACGTGGGCACACGTCCCCCTTCCATTCTTGAGGCAACTATTACCATTATACCTAAACCAGAAATTGCAGGCTATAAACCTTTTTGTTATGCCTCCTGTGTAGATACAGCTAGCTGCCCTGTACCCTTTCATGTGGGTGGATACCTCGGTGTTTAGATAGCTCCCACACTGGGGGATACCGTGACAATTAACTATCAAGCCTGCTTAGACAAATCCGTACGGACCTCGCTCAGTGGAAACACTACCGGCCGTCATGGCTTGGGAGAGTAACCACGTTGAAGAGGACCATACTGCCGAGAGCTTTATTCCTGTTCCGGGCCCTTCCTCTGGCGACTCCATCTGACATGCTTCAATCCCTCCCTAAAGCGTGAAATCAACCGCTTTGCTTGGGAGGGACAGAGATCATGTGTGAGCTGTGCACGTTAACCGCCTGACCTAGAAGTCTGATTCCTGAATGAGTGGAACTTTAAGGAGTCCGAAAAGCATTTTTTTTTTTTTATGGATAGGGCGATAGCAGGAGAACATCTTTGAAGAGCCCCTCAACACAGAGCATGGGGTCTGCACTCCTCCCTTATTACCAAAGCCACCCTTGGAGGATGGGACCTGGTAGCCATTCAGAAAGCTTGAAAGCAGTCCCGTCACCACTACCACATATTCTAGGCAACACAGCGTTCACCTCGGGTCTCCATTCTACTGTTGTGTGACCAGGCAGATGACTGCCGCTCTGTCAGGCACGTTTGATACTTCAGGACCCATTCCCTTTGAGCAGCTTAAACCTGACTATGGGTTGCCGGAGTCAGTCGGTTGCGACACCTTCCAGTTCGCCACTGGGTCATCCATCTGGACATTGAGAATGGGGCACAAAGCCCACTCACACTCTTTGAAAAGAGGCTACTGTCCAAGGACAGTGACCTGCATCATCACTGAATTATATGCTCTACTGTTGCAATCCCGTACAGAAGGGAAAACCCCAGGGCAGAAAAGATGGGCACTTGAGCTGAGGTGGACTTTGACAGATAAGGAATTGGAGAGTACTTTCTACAGGGCGCAACATACCACGTTTAATACCAAATGCATAGAAACCGCTGTTAAAATTGCAACTTACTGGTTTCTAACACCTGATAGACTCCAAAGAACCTACTCCAATCGTAGCACAGACTACTGGAGGGGCTCTAGGGCTCCTGGGACACTGCTTCGCCTTCTCTGGGCCTGTCCAAAACTCATACCATAATTGGATGTAGTCTTGGCTGCCATTGACACATACCTCAACATACACTTGCAATGCCTTCTGGCATACATTAGCCTAGGACTCCTCAAGCCACTGACTTTTCGACTTAAAGCGCGAAGGGGGCGACACATCGACCTTGGTTTGGGAGCAGTAATCCAAGCCATTCTCTCCCACTGAGGTACAGAAAAGCTCCTAATGCACACAGAATGGCTCCATCAGATATGGTGTATACTTGGTATAAAGTCTCTAATTCTTGCACAGACCCATCAATTAGACACCTATCAGGAACTCTGGCAACCGTATACATTTTGCTACTCTCTGCTGAGTGTTATGATCTGACGTCCTAGACCCATATGCCTGCTGTGCTTAACTGCGCCTGATGATGAGCCACGAAGGGAGAGAGAGGGCAAGCGGAGGAAGGACACAGGCGATCCACATACAGCCTTGGCCCACTATAACGGAGGGAGTATAAGGGTGGCACGGGATGGGACGGCTGGGAACTGTTCTGCTTGTTCTTGTAACATTCTACTATGCAGCATCCCAAGTGGGGAGTTGTTGCATACAGTATTTCTGTACTATGCTGCACTGAAATAACGAAATGCAATAAAATAAATGTGAATCACAAAAAACAGTCTCTCATTTTTCTGGTTCCCTTTTACAACTGGTTGTTGCATGATTTCAAATAGAAGAATGAACAGCTGCTATGTATTTGTAGAGCACACAGACTATGCAAATGGATTCTCGCGCCAGTGGTGAAAAAATTGACTTACCTACTCTTCAATTCTAGCTGATGGAAAATAAAGACGTTGTACAAACTAGGAGCGTGCGATGTTGCAAAGTATTTATATTCAAACTTTGTAAAGGATTTCATCAATACAAGTTATTACTATCGACATTGTTTTTTGGGCTAAAAATCACTGTGTGTATTTACAGAGGAGCTGACTGTCAAGGATAGTGCTTACTAATAGTACGTACTGTTCATTTCGGATATCTTAATGCGCATTCCGACTGTGCATGGGCGGTGCAGGGGCCCCTCTGTGGCCCCGTCTCTGCCTTTCCACCAGCCTTTTCATGGGAGTGTCCCTGCCATGAAAAGGTCGGCAAGAAGGCGGGCCATGATCAGCACGGCAGTGCCAACATCAGCACCGCCGAGCTTGACCACAGCTTTATACACCTCAGCAACTGCAGGATCTCTGGTCCTAGCGGTTGCGGTGGTCTTGTAGCGGTCCGACCACCAGCACCCTAATCTGGAGGTCCAACCGCTGAGGATACGGCGGTCGGACCGTAACTGCGGGTACCCCAGGCCTGGGACAGCCATACGCGTAATCAGTCCCTTAGCAATTGTTTTGTTTTGCTGAGATACCTGTGTGTCCATTTCATGGCTAAGGAGGCTGTGTTTGCAAACAATACTGTATCCATTTGATGCAATGTTCTTTAAGTGTGGCTGTGGCATTTTTAGGGTCATATATTTGGAATAGTTATAATAAGTAGTTGGACAGAGGGTGTGGTTGTGATGTTGGTAGGGAAACATTTAGCCAACTATATGACTTTGGTGCCATTTTGTGTACATAATGGTTCCAGGGGTGTGCATGTATATGATGCATTCTGTCGTGGAAGGTGATGTACAACTATATCGGAATGTACTCTTGACATTACAATGCAGTTGCAGCTTTTCTGGCGTACTACTGAGTGAGCCAAGGGATTTTCTGAAAGGCTGCTATTTCCCTAATGTTCAGTTATACATAGTGTTACTGTGGAAAGGCAGAGGATGCGCAAATGCACGTTTTTTTGTTTGTTGTTCTCAATGGGGAAAAACATTTCCCCATGTAGATCCCCTTCCCCTACAGCCTCACAAAGTTTGAGGATGATCCATTTCTCTTACCACACGTGAAGGGGGTTATTCTAGCACTTTCCTGGAATGAGAGTCTTACCAGTTCCACTGTAGGAAAAAAGGAGGATATAAGTTGGTGGAAGAAACAAGCGAAGGAAAACCACACCTTGATCTGCTCAATACTCACCATTTCCCTTGGGATTAGTGGGGTTTACTATTGTACCATTCTAAGCCATTTTGGGGAATAACACAGTAGTAAAACAATTATGCCCATCAGGTATTCTTTAGTGGATAGCTGTTGGAAGTAAATGGAGGTATTTCTGGTTGTAAACGTAGGGGCATATTTATAGTGGGCTAGCGCCACCTTGCACAACAATATTGTCATTGTTTATGCCGTTAATGTGACCCAAAGAGGACGAAATCCCCGTGCCTTGTTTACAGGGTGGCGCAATGCATGCATTGCGCCACTCTGTAACACTTTGTGCTACATTATACCTGCGCCAGGCATAATGTATGCCAAGGGGGCGTTCCCCCCGTTAAGGGAGCCGTAAAAATGGCGTAATGAAGTCTATGAGATTTCTTTATGTCATTGTTTATGGCACTTTTAAAGCCTGCTCAAGAGCAGGCGTTAAAAGGGGCCTTCCATTCTTTAGAATGGATCCCTATGTACTGTGCAGCAGTAGCGTCAATATTTTGGAGCTACTCCTGCAGAGTACATCAATAGCGTCCCGAAAAATTACGCTATTGCCCCCTATCCTGCGGCATGGTGGCGGTAGGAATATGCTAAGGGGCGCAGGGAAAGTAGCGCTGCACTCGGTGCAGCACCACTTTCCATAAATGTGCCCCATAGTGTGCTGCTGTAAATTGCTTTGTGGATAAAGCCCAAAAGGCCCACCTAGGTGTGTGTTACTATGTAAATAAAGTGCATATCAGTTTCCATGCAAGAGAATTAAGAGATCAATAATGGGAGAACGGTAATGTAAAGGGTGTGCTAGTACGTTTTTAGGAAGAAAATTGAATTCATGGATCAAATATTTGTGCAATCCACCCAGAAGTGGTTTGTGTTGCAGCAATGGGGATTCCCAATTTTCAGAGTGGTATTTGCATAATTCATTCACGTGCGATCTCCGGGCCACCTAGAAAGCTGCTCTGCATGTATACCCAGAAGGCATTCATTATGGCTTTTGATGGCTACTCGGTTTCCAGGGAATTGTTTCTAAGAAATGGTTTAGAAATAGTTAAAGGCTACACAAAACCTCGTGTGAAATTTAACTTTCACATGCTCCTAATATGTAAACATAAACAGATTTTAGGAACAAAGAAACTTAATAAAATGCCCTAATGACATCGGAGTTGGAAGTTGTCATTCATACACAAAAATTAAAAAAAACGGAAAGTATGCGTGTGTATTTGGCAGCTTGGACACACTTATTTGTGCCATTAACTGCTCCAAGAATAACTGATTACACATCAACGAATACCACCTCTCAACTTTGTCCTAGCGGCAGATAGTCACTGGCTTTGGCTGTGATGTTTCCTCGTGACTCCGAAAGTAATATCGTTTCCGAGCTGCTCACTTCCTGCTACTGGCTGGCGTCTGCCAATGGTAGCCTTGTCTAATCTGAAGGGCTGGTCTCTTCCAGTTTTGAAAGCGTGGTCGCCTCCCAAGCGATCTGGGCCAGGAGGCGTCAGATTATTTCTCTTCTCATGTCCGGATGGTATGTTGGGCGGGTTTGGTGTGCTTGAAGCCTTGGCATAAGAAATATCATTTGGAGGGCCAACCCGATCAGGTGCCCGGGAGTACAAGTAAGTATCCAACATTCCTCTCAGGCACTGCTGATGCTTTCCTGACCCTCTTCAGAGAGCCATCTTGACACCTCACACTGTTACTATCATGAACGGTTAAATTGGTGGAAATAGTTCTGTTTCTGGAAGTGATTATTGCACAAGTACAGAGTTCTGGAGTAAGAACAAAACGCAAAGATTTTACTGTCACGTTCTCTGTATAGCTGTGTAGCCTTGCATTAAGGTTATTAGATGACTTCCATGTCACCAAGGACACAGTGATCCAGTCCTTGGATTTTCTTTCACAAATTATTGTTTTCATGTGTGCTGGTAGAATTGTATTAGCTGATGTCTACCAGGACTGTACCTCCTATAATGCATTTGTTTATTACACATAAAAGCATGAATGGAGCACTGCTTCTTGGTGCGATGGCGGTATATGGTAAGCTTACCTGAAGTAGAAAAGAAAAGAGTTTCTTCCGATATCACCTAAAAAGTATATTGGAGTGTGCAGTGGTGTAATGGAAAATGATGGTCTGCATGCACATTATGCTCAGAGGGCCCTAAGTTTTGTGGTAAGCATAGCTTAACTGCTCAGAAAATGCTGTGTAGTGCTAGTCCAGGACCTGGACGAAGCAGGTTGGACACAACAAACAGGTAAGAAGTATAGGTTTTAAAAAACACTGTAAAATTGAACAAACACAAACTAACTTTAAAGCTTCTGTTATTCTTGACGTATGTTTACAAATATCTTTCAAATACACTAAAAAAAACAGCTAAAGTACAGTTACAGTTGGGAATTAAACCCAAAAAAACCACATAAAATTCCCTAGGTAAGGTTAGGTCTGCACTCAACAAAACATCTTTAAATAACAATCAGCACATCATTATTTAATAACTACAGATAGTCAAACAAAGAAATCATATTGCATACATGTTCGTCTTCATGTTTGCCCTCAGTAACACCTTATCTGGTAGAGACTCTGGGGGTGATTCAGACCTTGGCGGACGGCGGAGGCCGTCCGCCAAGGTTCCGCCGCCGAATGACCGCACCGCGGTCAAAAGACCGCGGCGGCCATTCAGACATTTCCGCTGGGCCGGCGGGCGCTCTCCAAAAGAGCGCCCGCCGGCCCAGCAGAAATGCCCCTGCAACGAGGACGCCGGCTCAGAATTGAGCCGGCGTAGTTGCAGGGGTGCGACGGGTGCAGTTGCACCCGTCGCGTATTTCAGTGTCTGCAAAGCAGACACTGAAATACTTTGCGGGGCCCTCTTACGGGGGCCCCTGCAGTGCCCATGCCATTGGCATGGGCACTGCAGGGGCCCCCAGGGGCCCCGCGGCACCCCCTACCGCCATCCTGTCCATGGCGGGTTTCCCCCCATGAACAGGATGGCGGTAGGGGGTGTCTGAATCCCCATGGCGGCGGAGCGCGCTCCGCCGCCATGGAGGATTCATTGGGGCAGCGGTAAACCGGCGGGAGATCGCCGGTTTACCTTTTCTGACCGCGGCTGAACCGCCGCGGTCAGAATGCCCTCAGGAGCACCGCCAGCCTGTTGGCGGTGCTCCTGTGGTCGGTGACCCTGGCGGTCACCGGCCGCCAGGGTCAGAATGACCCCCTCTATCTATCCACAGAGTCCTTACCTTAGAATTATCCCCAAGCATCAGACTGGATCCAGAAATTTTTTATGAGCTGTACCCCTGCATGCCAGTAGGTGGCGTCATTCGGCTACGTGTGGCATCATCTGCCCTGAAAGTGGGGTGCACAGTTGCAATATAGGTGGCACCCCAACTCACTAACGTCACTTTCTTTTAATGATTTTCTATGCCCGAAGCATGGAGCCACGAAGAGCACTGACCACTGGTGTGTGACACTAGGACTCTGAAAGGGGAAACAGCCTTAAGTCTATAAATCAATTCACAAAGTGGAGAGGATGGGTGGGTCAGTAAGGAATTGATGTCTAGATAGCGTCTCTACTGGATAAGGCATTACCGAAGGTAAGTAACTTTTTTTATCTGAAATAGACTTCTAGCTGCAGATTCTTTACATGATCAAGTTACTTATCTTCGGTAATGCCTTATCCGGTAGAGAAAATGAAAATGGCCACCTGAGCACCTTCAGCACCACAACCAAGGGTCTGTCAGTGGATGGAGACCTCTTGGGGGTTAAAGACTCACTCAGGCTGGGTCCAGGTGTGGATCCAAGATGGTGTGAGCCTGTTATGTCCCTGTGGCACTGAACAGGAAGTTAGCTAAACTAGCCCTTTGAGTCACTTCTGAAGTCCTGGGTGCAAGTGAAGAGGCTGGGCTCCACAGCAGGGCTGGCCTCTGAAGGTTCAAGGCAGGCTCCAGGCAGCAAAGCAGTCCTTCCAGGTACAGCAGCAGTCTGGTAGAATGCACAGCAGGGAACAGAAGCAGGCAGACCTCTGGGAGTCCTTTCTCAGGTCCAGTAGTAAACTGAGGACCAGGTCTGAGAGCCCTATTTTAATACCCTGGTACCCTGCTCCTAGAAGTTGGGTGAAGTTTCCAGAAGGGTTCTTTGAAGTTACAGGAATTTCCTGCCTCCCCTGCCCTGGCTCCTAGCTGGATGCACTGACAATACAGGGTCCTTAAGTAGATTGTGTGGCAGCAGAGCTTAGCCCATTAAGATGTGAGTGGGGTTGTGCACAGCTCCATCCCCCAACCAGCCAGTGCAATGGCATTTTAGGCCTTGCTAATCCCACTATTGTGTGACTGTCTGGGGTGAATCCCCAAAGACCCAGTTACGCCCAATCATGTGACCTAGGTGGGCTGCAGGCACAGAGGGCAAAGGGCAGGAAAATACCAACTTCTAAAAGTGGCATTTTCAAACTTGTAATGATAAATCTGACTTTACCATTAAAGAGGGTTTATTATTACATGGTACCAAACATGACATCTCTACCACCTCTGGTTTAGGGGTTATAATTTATTAATTTTAATAAGAAATCCCCAATGTTACCCTATGGGAGGGTAGGCCTCTCAGTAGTGAGAAAACAAATTTGGGAATTTTTCACTACTAGGATATGAAAACTAATATGTACATGCCCTACTTTTAATTACACAGCATACTACCCTATGGGCTACCTAGAGCCTACCTTGGGGATGACTTTCATGTAATAAAAGGGGAGTTTAGGGCTTGGCAAGGGGTTTTAAATGCCAAGATGACATTGCAGTGGGACACTGCCTTTAGGCTGCAATGGCAGACCTGGGACACATTTTAAGGTGTAACGTAAGTGGGTGGCAAAATCAGTGCTGCAGGCCCCCTAGCAGCATTTAATTTACAGGCCCTGGGTATATTGTATACAAATTACATATGCCAATGAGGTTTATGCCAATCAAACCATGTTTAGGGGAATGACCACATGCACCTTAGCACTGGTTAGCATTGGTAAAGTGCACAGAGTCGTAAGGCCAACAATCAAAAATCCAGCACAAAGTAGAAGGAGGAAGGCAAAATGTTTGGTGGTGACCCTGTAGAGAGGTCCATTTCCTACAGCCTGCCAGGTTTTGAACCACCAGGTAAATGCCCTGACGTTCCAGCCATGTCCAGAGGCACATCGCCTCTTGATAAAGGGTCTACGAACCCACCCCACCCAGTTCCACATGGTGGGGTTGTTGTCTGTCTGTGAACACCTGCACTAGCCTTCCCTTGATGGAGGGTATAAAGACTTTCAATGCCAATTGGATTGCACGGAGCTCCAACAGATTGATATGGAGACGGGATTCCATTGGAGGTCAGAGTCCTCTAATGTATACCTTATCCATGGTACCGCCCCATCCCAGGAGTGAAGCATCTTGCACTACTGCCTAATCTGTTGGGGAAGGGAGAGAAGTCTGCTGATGACCCATCAGCTACCACTGCATATTTTATGAACTACCTTCTGCGATCTGGACCTTGTCGGAGAGATTCTCCCTGATGTTGCTCCGACTGGAACTTCAGGTCCCACATCTGAGCCCGCCTATGCCTATGGCCATGTGTCACGAGCAGGATGCACTAGGCCATGAGGCCCAGTACACTCAGAGTCAGTGTCACCGAACCCAGGATTAAGGCTGAAATACTGGTATCATAGCCCAAAGATCCTGGACTCGCTGTTTGGGAGGATAAGCTTGAAAATGCACCATGTCCATAACAACTCCGACGAAAGGGAGCATCTGAGAAGAGCTCAGGGGTCACTTTGGCATGTTGATAGTGAACCCCAGTGAGTTTAGGAGGTCAGCCTTAGATTGGAGGTGGGGTGAGTTTGCCTTTAAAATCAATGGTAGAGATAGGGGAAGACTAGTACCCCTGATCTCTGAAGATGATCTGCAACCACTGCTGTTGCCTCTGTGAACACCTGATGGACATTGGTAAGGCCAAAGGGGAGCACGGCAAACTGAAAGTGCTCGTGGCCCAGCGTGAACTGCAGGTAACATCTATGGGCAGGCAGGTCAGGGATGTGAAAGTATGCGTCTTGCAAGTGCAACGCTACCAACCAGTCTCCTAGGTCCCGGGTTGACAGGACATGAGCGAGCGTGACCATTTTGAACTTCTCCTTTTTCAGGAAGAAATTGAGAGAGTGCAGGTCTAGGATAGAACGAAGGCCTCCATCCTTTTTAGGCAGGAGAAAGTAGCAGGAATAACAACAACCTACTTCTGATTCCAGCATCTTCTAAATTGCTCCTTTAGCCAAGAGAGCCACCAGTAAAAAGATGTGGTCTTCCATCAGCCTGTCGCAAGTCGGTGGCATGGGTGGAGGGTTAGTCATGAAGGGGAGGGAATAGCCCCTTTGGCCAATCTGGAGAACCCAGCAGTCAAATGATATCCACCTCCAGTGGTGTAAGCGATGGCGTATCCTGCTCCCCACTGGATGCCCATGATGGTCAGAGGGCAAACTAAAGAGGCTTGGAGGCTTCGGCTGCCGGGGGAGGGGGAAGTGGCTGACTTCTGGCTACCTGATTGACGAGGTCTGTAGGTGCTATGTCCTGGCCATGAAGGGACTGGGAAGCCTGCGTGCCATTGTGGCCAGGCAGGTAAAGACAGAGCTGGAAGTGCCCTCTGTGCCCACATAAGGAGCAAAAGGAAGTCTGGGTTAGAGAGGGGCCATTAAAGGGCCCAAGGACCTGGCCATAGCTGTACTGTCCTTGAAGCATGCTAGCACTGAGTCTGCCTTGTCTATGTAGAGATGGGACCCATCAAAGGGCAAGTATATGAGCGAGGCCTGGACATCTCCCGAAAAACCAGTGGTTCTCAACCAAACGTGGTGCCTAAGGGCCACCGATGATTAAACCACTATGCCCACTGAATTGGTCGTTTCCAAACCACACCATATGGTGAACCCAGCTGGATCACTCCTGCTAGTAATGGCTTGGGAGAATATGCTTCAAGCCTCCACTGAGACCATAGGTAGCAGAGCAAATGGGAGTATCAGCCCAACAGGCACTTGGTGTTCACCGACCGCAGTACCAGGCTTGCAGAAGAAAACATCTTCCTTCCCAAGGATTCCAGCCTCTTGGACTCCCTGTCTGGTAGAGTGATAGGGAATGTGCCAGGATTTACTCTGGAAGTCTAGGCTTGGACCACCAAGGTTTCTGGGGTGGGGTGCTGGATGTGGAAATTGGGGTCCATTGGAGCAGGGCAATGGCGGTAGACAATTGTTCTTTTCACAGGGTCCCCTGTGCAAGGCTTGGACCAGGCCCCAAGTGAGATGTCCGAGGATGCTTCAATGAATGAGAGAAGCAGTTTTGAAGGGGTGACTCCCAGTTGAACACTTCCCTCAAGACGTTCATCTTGACAGTCATGGAAGGCAGAAGACGGTCCAGGACCTTGGCCGCCCTCCTCACCACCGTGGCAAATGAAGCGCTCTCCTCCATAACCACGGAAGGAAGAACAACCAAACCACTGTCTGAGGAGGTGTCCAGTCCACTAGCATCCGTCAAATCCTCACATCAGGTGTCCTCTGTGACATCTAGAGGCTGGTATTCATCAGGGTCCAGTGGCCCCTCTCAGGCATCCCCAAGTGCTAACCAACAGGAGTAGGGCACAGACTATGGCCTGGATGGAATGCCTCCAGTTGGCGCCGGAGTCGGAAGATGCCCATCTAGCTCTGTGTCAGTTTTGAGGATGAGTACGAGGGTGGCGCCACTTGTGGACACCGACGGAGCCGGGGACGTCGGCAGTGGGGCTAGCACTGGGGAAGGTTAAGGTGGCACCAGATCGAATCCATCCATAGATCCAAGGGGCCTGACAGGCATCAAGAGCGAACCCACCAGAGGAAGACCAGTACGGGCCCCTCTCATGCCCGCAAGGCCGAAGGAGTTCCAGTGGAGAAAGGACACCCAAATATGAGGTGCATGGCCTCATAAGATTCACAGATTTAGGCAGGGGTCTCTCCGGCTGCTGGAAACTCAGCAAGGCAAGGAGATTGCCCAGACGAAGGCTGAACCACGGAACAAGGCCTCAAATGCCAACAATCCTTCGTCTCATCGAATGACTTTGACGGACGGAGCGTAGTCGAAGACCTCTTTGACTTCCTGTTCTTTTTGTGCTTGTGGGACTTGCCTGGACAAGTTAGAGTGCGACGATGAACATTTGGAGTGGCTTCGCGATCGAGACCGTCACAACATCACATGTCAGACGGCAAGGAGCTTGAGTGACCACTCCCTCAAGGCCTTGGGATACATGGCGTGACAATTGATGAATATCTTGGCATTGTCATGCTAAAGGCATTGAAGGCAGATGAGGTGTGGTCCTATATAAGCATCAACCACATAACTTCCAGTGCGGACGATGCCAACGAAGGCTTGAGAAGCCTCACTACGCCACCTACCCGCATGCAGAGGTACTGCTCACATAAAATTTCCCGATCCAGTCTGACGCCTGAAGGTAATTCAAAGGTAAGGAATCTACTGCTAGATGTCTTTATCGAATATTAATGTAAATTTTGACATGTTTTTATTTTTAATTTAAGGCAAGAGATAAGTCATGCAAAACCAATAACCAGTACTTCATGAATGCTTAATGATAAAGGTTGTATAGTGCTGATCAAATCCATTTAGACACAAGCATAGTATAGTATTTTCAAACTTTGTTAGGGCAGGGACAACACCCAGGTGATACATACATTTTAATCTTCAGTATCACAATTTACAGGCAATATCTATGAACCTCATGTTATTTAAACCCTGTTAACATCTGCTCCCAAACCTGGAGATCTTCTTCGAGTTTATCATCTTCTTTTCTCAGCCAAAATCCACTCCTTGACATCCTTTCTCGCCTCTCTCTCCCTCCCAGATCCATTCTGCTACAATAACCAGGGTATCGTACTACACTCTCGGGAGGATACAGTGTTCTGACGAACATGAAATCAGTGTCCCCACAATCATTCGCAATCTATTTGCTGAAGTATTCCAGAAGTGGACCACACACTTGCGTACAGTACGTATCCGGCGTGCCCTTTCACTCCCACGTTTTGAGTGTAATTGCCGGCCTGTAACACGCCATATGTACACTGAGCGGGCTTCAACATGCACAACTAGAACTTGCAGTGCTACAGAGAAATCCCCTTTCCACTCCGAATCTGTCAGCAGTTTCAGAAAATAGCTATTCAGTTTATCTTTAATCTAGAGCGGGGCTCAACAGAGAGCTTTATGTAATGATAATATCAATTTCCCCTTTAAAGTAACCTCAACAATTTCGTAAATGTCTGAGATTCTGGGGTCCGCCAGGAAAAACACTCCAAGCAGAACTCATTGCCACTGACAACCAAGCATATAATATAAACTGACCTTCTGGCATTCTGGTCTTTTCCCTCGAGCCCCAAGCATGACTAAGGCATCTCCACTGTATAAAACTCCAGTCAATAAGTGACGCTTATTTATCCACCCCCACCTTGCAATCGCTCATCTCGGGAAGCTCCATATCCTAAGATTCATTGCAATGGTTTCCCTTTCAAACCCTTATCTGTACCACAGTGCCAAAGTTCTGACACTATGCAACTAAATACAAGAGTTTCGGATCTGTCGTTCCAACATGTTGCATAGGTGACTCAATTCTGCATCTTAGTGACAGCCCTTCAAAAGCCGGTGTTCTTAATTAGGAATGAAAGTAAAAGGTGATGGGTGGGTTGCTTAAATTAGTCTCAGCTACTGGTAACTGCTCTGGGCTGCAATCCCGCCAATTGTTTTTGGCCCACCATGCACTTCAGGCAGGAATCATCCACATGCAAATCAGTATTGGTGGTGCTCCAGTAGGAACAGTACAACCCAAAATGCCAGGCCAGGTCCCTTCTAAACAGGAACACGAGCACCTTCAGACCGGTTTCGGCCTATCTATGCCTCATCAGTAGGTTGCATCCTGAGTCCTATGGCAAGATGAGCACCAGACCCATGTCTGATCATACCAGCTGCAACTAGGGTACTGAACTGGGGAATACACAAAGTGATGGGTGGATTACTTGAATTAATCACAGCCACTGTTTATTACTCTCGGTCGCAATCCAGTCCAACATAAATAGATGACTCAGTTCTGCATCTCAGTAACAACCTGCCAAAAGTCCGTTTTTTTGATTAGGAAGGAAAAAAAAAAAATGATGGGTGGATTGTCCTTTGTTTTTTACCCACCATGTCACCTCAGACAGGAACCAGCAATTAGCATGTCAGTCGGGTTCATGTTCTAGTAAGAATAGTCCAGTCTGAACTGCCAGAGCAGTTCTCTTCTAAACGTGACCGTAATCAACCCGATTATGGCCCAGTTGTGCCGCAATAGTAGGGTGCAGCCTGAGTCCTCTAACACAGTGACCAGAAGATCCATATCTAAGACCTGCAGTCACAACTGTGGCAATGCCTGATCGAGCCAAGAAACCAAATCCTGAGACTGTGCAGCCAGATTGTAACACTCTAAAGCAGGTAGACCTCCTAGACCACCCCTTTAGTATGACAACTGCAAAGTCTCCAAACGCTTTCTATGCCTCATACCTGCCCACACCAGTGAGTTGAATATATGACCCCATTCTTTGAACATCTACCTTGGCACTCAATTGAAAATGTCAACGAGAAGGCCAGATGCCATGTTACCTGTGAGATCATTAATGCTATTTGTGATGTGTTCTGCCACATTGTGGTTAAGGTCATGACCACTATATTTGTTGTTGCATTTGGGGTGCCTCAGAACAAATACAAAGGCTGGAAGCATAATGCACACTCATGGAGTCAATGTAAGCATGCACCCCAAGAGGAACACTTTCACATCTTGGTTCGTACCATGCTTCATACTTAAAATGAGTGAGCTATACAGTACAGACCACTGTATGCGCTGTTGCATGATTGCAGCATTAAAATTTGAGAAATATCTGTCAGAAAAATAAAATGCCCAGCTAGATTGTGCACACTGGTAAAACATACTTCTGACATGACTCTGTGTTCTTGGCATGGAAATAGTAACAAAAGAAACTGATGTCAGTGACCTGGGGTGGTGCCTATATATGCACCACAAATGTCACATCTGGTGCTGATGACGTTGACACAGAGCCGATTGATGTCACCTACTGGCACAGAGAAGTACTGCTCAATATTTTCCAGATCCAGTCTGACGCCTGGGGAATCTCTGTAAGGAATCTACAGTTAGAAGTCTCTTCAAGAAATCGTTACTATAATTATCAGCAGAGAGCAGCAGACTAGAAGTGACTTTACTCTGATAGTATTAATGATAACTGTAATTTTAAGCAGGAAGCAACAGACCAGAAGGGTCCTTCCTCAAATTAAATTAATGTGAAACACATGGCGTGGCCACAAAGACAAGCAGGCGATTATTGTCTGCTAGAAGGATGCTTTATAATTGTGCAGAAATTCAGTGATTTGATGGAACTTCAGGCAAAGAGGACCATGAACTTCTAATGATGGTGCTATTGTAAGATGACGAGCCAGAGGGTGTGATTGTTATGGTTATTATTAAGTAAAGTCCCCTGATCAATAGTTAAGCTATAGGAATTACAGTCTTCATAAGATATGGACTGGCCACATAGTCCGGGGGTTCATTAGCCACTCTTGATGTTGAGCTAGGCTAACCTTCTAACTCCTCCCCAAATTTCAAAGGATTTTCCTCAACTGGACATCCAATCATTGTAGGTAGTGTCTCAATTTACTCCCACTTAGGAAAATATACTGACCATCACTTAGAACCATTGCTACAGACTTTCCCATCATACATTAAGGATACCAAAGACATTCTAGAAAATCTGAATAACATAGTATGGCAGGAGGACTATATCCCTATTATCACTTTAAAAAAAAAAAAAGAAAAAGGTTAATATTTACTTTTTTCAAAACAACGGATATAGTCGCTGCAGTATAGTGAGTACAACATGATACAGTTCATGCATAAAATTGTGCGTCCCTATTACCACTGATGTTGAGCTTGTACACCTCGATTACACATGATGACAGATCACAATCAGCCAAATACATCTGTTTCTTGGAATGCTAATTTGCCTCACTAACATTGTTTTCAGCATCAACTAAGAGCACTACCAAATAAGAGGAAATGCGATGGCAGCCACATTTGCTCCTCCACAACCGTGTATTCTGATGGGGAAGGTGGAAAATATTGGTTATGGGACAACCACTTAATGGATTTCACACCAAATTTCATCTTCTGGGCATGATATATAGATGATATTCTATTCATCTGTACTTTAAATGTTGGACAACAATTGGTAGGTTATCAAAATAACCTCAAGTTTACCAAGAAAACAAACTGACTTCCTGGACCGTACCATATACCTTAAGGGCAACCAAATTCAAACAAAACTTCACATGAACTTTACAGGAAAGAAACTGCTGCCAACTCAATATTAATTTAAGACAGATTCCACCCACAGCTTCATCAAAAACATTCCTAGGGATGAATTTCTATGAACAAAATGGAACTGTATTGAACGAGAAGTCTATGAAGGTAAAACACAAGTACTTATGGACAGACAGCAAAAGAGGTGGATTCTAAATATCAAATACAGCTAATAAAAGACACCAATTCCACAGACAAACTGGAAAACACCCCCACCAGATTTTACCAGATTTCTATCTAAGTATTATAATAGGCACACTACATTAGAAAGATCCTCAAAATCAGCTGAGAAACCAAGAAATGCAAAAAAACTGCTTCAGAAATGCCAAAAGCCTCAAACAACTATTATGTAAGTCATAATTTGCATAATTTGTGGACAATGAAACTGCACGTTTTCTGGGTTTCTGGAGAAACCAACTGGATTCTACATGCGAATATGTGATATATATATATATATATATATATATATATATATATATATATATATATATATATATATATATATATATATTCAAAATTGGCCAAAATATTAGTCCAAAGGCAATTACTCTATTATAATATAATATATATATATACGAAATTGGCCAACATATTAGTCCAAAGGCAATTACTCTATTGCATTATAAAGGCCACTGCTCTCTATGCGAATTTGGCCTAGCGATTTAGCGAAAGGCAATTACTTTCCAGAATATCAAACATAAGATTAACTGCAATAGCACCTATGTCAGCTACATTATCAGAAGCCCTCGATATAGGACATACATGGGAAGCACAATCCGACTATTGAAATTCAGGATTCAAGAGCACTACAGAAACCTTCACAAAACAAATACAGGGCTACCCGTAGCAGAACATTTCTTACAATGTCATGCACATAGTAGGACCTTCACCCTTTTCTGTATTAGAACACATACCCCAGCACTCTCGAGGTGGTGACAGGGAATTAAGACAATGTAAGAGTGAACTGTTCCTCAATGTGGGGGCAACTGAATCTGAACTCAACAAAAACACTGAAATGCACTTTTGGCTAATAGAATTAAGGCTTCATTAAACCCTCTTTATAACTTGCTCCCCTACTAAGACCCCTCTGAAAGACGACAAGACGTAGCTCATTAAAACTGCACTCTGCAACCTACCATTTTCAATATACAGGGAGTGCAGAATTATTAGGCAAATGAGTATTTTGACCACATCATCCTCTTTATGCATGTTGTCTTACTCCAAGCTGTATAGGCTCGAAAGCCTACTACCAATTAAGCATATTAGGTAATGTGCATCTCTGTAATGAGAAGGGGTGTGGTCTAATGACATCAACACCCTATATCAGGTGTGCATAATTATTAGGCAACTTCCTTCCCTTTGGCAAAATGGGTCAAAAGAAGGACTTGACAGGCTCAGAAAAGTCAAAAATAGTGAGATATCTTGCAGAGGGATGCAGCACTCTTAAAATTGCAAAGGGTCGCAAGAAGCGTGTGGAAAAACCAAGGCGCAAAATAACTGCCCATGAACTGAGAAAAGTCAAGCGTGCAGCTGCCACGATGCCACTTGCCACCAGTTTGACCATATTTCAGAGCTGCAACATCACTGGAGTGCCCAAAAGCACAAGGTGTGCAATACTCAGAGACATGGCCAAGGTAAGAAAGGCTGAAAGACGACCACCACTGAACAAGACACACAAGCTGAAACGTCAAGACTGATTTTTCTAAGGTTTTATGGACTGATGAAATGAGAGTGAGTCTTGATGGGCCAGATGGATGGGCCCGTGGCTGGATTGGTAAAGGGCAGAAAGCTCCAGTCCGACTCAGACGCCAGCAAGGTGGAGGTGGAGTACTGGTTTGGGCTGGTATCATCAAAGATGAGCTTGTGGGGCCTTTTCGGGTTGAGGATGGAGTCAAGCTCAACTCCCAGTCCTACTGCCAGTTCCTGGAAGACACCTTCTTCAAGCAGTGGTACAGGAAGAAGTCTGCATCCTTCAAGAAAAACATGGTTTTCATGCAGGACAATGCTCCATCACACGCGTCCAAGTACTCCACAGCGTGGCTGGCAAGAAAGGGTATAAAAGAAGGAAATCTAATGACATGGCCTCCTTGTTCACCTGATCTGAACCCCATTGAGAACCTGTGGTCCATCATCAAATGTGAGATTTACAAGGAGGGAAAACAGTACACCTCTCTGAACAGTGTCTGGGAGGCTGTGGTTGCTGCTGCACGCAATGTTGATGGTGAACAGATCAAAACACTGACAGAATCCATGGATGGCAGGCTTTTGAATGTCCTTGCAAAGAAAGGTGGCTATATTGGTCACTGATTTGTTTTTGTTTTGTTTTTGAATGTCAGAAATGTATATTTGTGAATGTTGAGATGTTATATTGGTTTCACTGGTAATAATAAATAATTGAAATGGGTATATATTTTTTTTTGTTAAGTTGCCTAATAATTATGCACAGTAATAGTCACCTGCACACACAGATATCCCCCTAAAATAGCTAAAACTAAAAACAAACTAAAAACTACTTCCATAAATATTCAGCTTTGATATTAATGAGTTTTTTGGGTTCATTGAGAACATGGTTGTTGTTCAATAATAAAATTAATCCTCAAAAATACAACTTGCCTAATAATTCTGCACTCCCTGTATATGTAATTACAGTCTATGTACCTATGTCCAAATGTATGTTTTCCGTACATCATTAATTATAACGCTTGCTATCCAAATTGTCGACCGATCAGCACACTTACTAGTATCTCCAATTCCACTCAAACATGGTGGACGACATTCACTAGTGAGTATCTTAAAAGCTCTTCTGCATAGCAATAATTTGCTGTAACATTTCACTCCTGTTGCATAACATAGGTAATCTCAAGCCAGTACAGAACAAGTTTCTTCCACTTTCCTTTTACACATTAGAGAGAAGCCCCTCCGTTTTTTAGTGTTGATCATATCAGTCACATTTCGCTCCACACCACTTTTCCCTTCTTACTTTGCGGATCCCCAGAACTGGCTTTTCAGAAGCATATTTTCGGCTCCTCCCCATGTTTTCATACAACAATGCCGGACATGCTATACTTAAACAGACATCCTGATCCTGCTAATACCACGTAGCTCCATTCGCCCATGATTTACCGCAGAGATGATTCCAGGGTTTATTCAAAGACCAACCCATGCCTTTCAGGGGTGCTGCTATTCTCCCTCCTTCGTCAAAGACGCTGTGACTCCCCAGGACACCACATCTCCAACTACCAACAGATTACAATCCCCCACACCAGTGGTTCCCAACCTTTTGGCTTCTGTGGCCCCCCACTTTATCATTACTGGAACCCGGGGACCCGCACTAAATCCTTATTGAAATTTGGGGACCCCCCATTGAGTCATTACTGAAAGCTCGGGACCTATTCTGATAATATTATTTCATTTACTAAGCAGTCGAGGACCCCCTGAGGAGGGTTTGCGGACCTCCAAGGGTCCCCGGACCACAGGTTGGGAACCACTGCCCCACACCATTCCTGGTGAGCTATAGATAACTAAACCTTGTCTCTCCTTCTGCACCTATAGGAGCTCCAATTTTACACACTCAGGTCTCTAATGGGGGTAGCCAGGCAGACTTTTTGGAAAGGTATGCTTTGCTCCTTGAGTACCTTCTGTCTGATCTTCCCATCCATGGGACCTCCACCTTCTCTCTCCGGCCCACAATTTTTGGACCCTGCCTAGTACACCACCAATAGTTCCTAATAATCCCCTGACTGCACATTAGTGTATGACCTCCAACACTGTTCACGCACACGTTCTATTTTCTTCCATCATAGGTATCTAGACCTACTATAGTAAATGATATAGCTACTCCATGTGTTGCCCTATCGCTG
This sequence comes from Pleurodeles waltl, assembly GCF_031143425.1. NCBI lineage: Eukaryota > Metazoa > Chordata > Amphibia > Caudata > Salamandridae > Pleurodeles > Pleurodeles waltl. Next base: position 79,869,220 of record NC_090441.1, on the reverse strand, counting down.
GTTCTCTCAACTTCGGGGCCACCTCCTACGCTTCCCTAGACCAGGGACCACTGGACCTTGCCTTGCTCAACAGCCACTAACAAACCCCTTGGACTGTGCGACCAGTACATACCTTATGAAGAATCTACATGCCATATCCTACCAATCAGAGGACTTTCCTAAATAATAACTCTCACGGCCAGAAGCTCTGGCTCCTAATCTTCAGCTAGTAATATTATTGAGTTCAATTCCCTCTTTGCCTGTGGTTCCAACCAAACTTAAATATTTCTGCACAATTATAAAGCATCCTTCTAGCAGACACTACCTGCCGGCTTGTCTTTGTGACCATGCCATGTACTTCACTTAATACAATCTGAGGAAGGACGCTTCTACAATCTGAGTGAAGACCCTTCTGGTCTGCTGTTCACTTCTGATAACTATAGTAGTAACCTTCCTCCTATTTTCTTTGGAGGAATTAACCTCTATCACAACATTGCTATACAAGAATTTGGCACCATCACAGTAAGCCTAACTATCCAGTTATCTCACACACAACGCCAAACAACATTTAAAAAAAACTATTACTCTCTCCCTTCGCTATAAATTAACATGCTATCTTAGAGACATTATGGAATAACCACAATACAAATCTTAACACCAACTCTAAGAATTGAACTATCCCTACATTGTTACTTCTGACACTTTCTCTTAATGGTTACTGTTCCTCTATGTGATGTCATTATCAGTGGGAATACATTTAACTTAAAAGACGCCTACCACCAAGTGCTTTATGATATACCACATAGACTTGTTTTGCACTACCACAAATTGCCATTATTCACTAAGGGCCTGGTTTAGATCTCGGTGGATGAAATACTCCATCACAAACGTGACAGGTATCCCGTCCGCCGTATTATGATCGCCAAAGGATATACTGAGATCGTATTACAGCGGACAGGATATCCCTCACATTTTTGATGGAGTATTCCCCTCCGCCCATCTAAATCATGTCCTGTGTTCATTTGTTTTTTATGCATGCCTGCTGTTTTACACAGAGAGCACTTCACATAGAGAGTTCATTGTTTTTAGTGAGCAATGACGGCAACTAAAAAGTAGTATTGATACAACCTTGCTCTAAAACAGAATAAATGTTTTTTTTGTCAGATAACTATCACAGCCTCCAAAAAGCCCCAGGCCAGTGCACCAATAGGAGGCAAGACGTGTTGGCTGTACATCACAAGAAACTGACTACATCAGCTGAACAAGAATAAAGAAACTTCACTCTCTACTTTGTTGTATTTGTTTCTGCTGTTTGCTGTTAATTCATAATGAACTATTGTAACAGAATTGGACATGTACTAGTGTTGCCATTTCCAAACCTTTATAACCACCACACAACAGCCATTACTACCAATGGCACCATTACCATGAATATCACATCATCACCTATACCACACCACCGCCTCTACCAATAGCATCAATGCCACAAGCACAATAGCAGTACTACCAATGATAATACCACATTCACCACCAATAACACAATCAGTACCACCAATATCCATAAAATATCACGAATATCAACACCACCACCACACTTAAACTAACAACGTCGGCAACACTGAAAAACACTTAAAACACACAACCACCACCACTACCAACGATTTTCAATGTCAAGAGGTCTGGCTTTAATGTGATATTGCATTGAAATGCATTTCAGCATGCTGCATTGGCACATTAAAGCCAGACCTTTTGGCAATGCTTGTTTGCCTTGGGCATCTTCACTTGTATATTTGTGCTTTCTTTCTCTCGTTGAGTTTCCTCTGGTGCACCGATCCCTCCAAGACTTCTCAAACCTCTTCAAGACATTCTCATTTCATTATCACTAAGCCAGGTTTACACTATTTGGGGGTCATTACAACATTGGCGGTAAAAGGCGCTTACCGCCGTGCAGAAGACCGCCAATACACCACGGCGGCGGCGGTATTCCGCCACAGCTATTATGACCCACATCTTGGAATCTGCTGAAATTCAGACACCCACACAACACCGCCTCACCAAAGGTCAGTGATAATCTGGCGGAAACAAATCCTCCACCTCCACGCCAACAGAAACACGCCCATGCTATTACGACCCACGAATCCACGCGGCGGTCTTACAACCACGGTATTCCATTGGCGGTACACACCGCCGCGCTCAAAATACACACACATCTCCAAAACACCGCCACATTGGACAATTCAAAATACACACACCTGATACACATATAAACACCACTCCCACACACCCAACACAATATAAAACACACACCTACATCACCCACAAACCCCTACGACAAAAAAATCAGAAAGAAGGCCAGAGAGAGAGCACAGAATAGACAACTCCATCACACAGAGGCACACAACACCATCACCCACACAACATCCATGCACAAAACACCACACACCACTACACTCACCACACTCATCACCACATATACCACCCCACACATCACCTACACCACCCCATGTCACGCCAAAGACACCCCCGCTTCTCCGAGGAGGAGCTGAGGGTCATGGTGGAGGAAATCGTCCGGGTAGAGCCACAGCTATTTGGCTCACAGGTACAGCACACATCAATAGCCAGGAAGATGGAGCTATGGCGCAGAATAGTGGACAGGGTCAATGCTGTGGGACAGCACCCAAGAAATAGGGAGGACATCAGGAAGAGGTGTAACGACCTACGGGGGAAGGTGCGTTCAACGGTCTCCAGGCAAAACATCGCGGTACAGCGGACTGGCGGCGGACCCCCACTTCCTCCCCCACAACTAACAACATGGGAGGAGCAAGTCTTGACCATCATGCATCCAGAGGGCCTCGGAGGAGTCGGTGGAGGATGGGACACTGGTAAGTCACATCATAACTATCATATCCCCCACCCTACCTGCATGCTCTCACACACCCCCACCCTCACACCCTCCCCTATCACTCCAAATCCTCACTAATGTACTAATAACACAAACCACACATCCCAACACCAAGCCCTGCATGACACAACTAAGCATGGACACCCCTCACTAAAGCATGCCCACTGCACATACCCAGAACCCCCCCCAACCATCATCACACAAACCCACACACAGGAATGCTTGCACTGGGGTACACAAACACCCACCCATTGCACACCATTACACACACACCTGCAATAATCATGCTCTTATGCCCCTGCAGGAACACGAAGGACCGTCACCACACCAGAGGGACCAGACAACACCATTCTACCCCCAGAAGAGGCCCACAGTGACGAGAGCAGCTCTGCCCTACTGGATCCTGATGACCAGCCCACACCATCGTGGGCCTCGGGACAGTCGGTTCCCCTTGCACAGGCACAGCCCAACACCGACCTTCCACCCTCTGGTAACACCCGCACAGCACCCACCCAGCTGGCCCAAACCTCCCTACCCAGGACAGGTCAATCAGTGGTGTGTCCACCACTACAGGGAACCCAGGCTAACCCGCCACCCCAACAACAACAGGGACCTGGGGGCAGTGGTAGTGGGCACACGGTCCAGGGGACGGAGGCACAGGAACACAGGGGAACTGGGAGGGCTGCTGTGCGACAGGGGGCGGACAGGCCAAGGGAACCCACTCTCCAAGAGGCCCTATCCTCCATCATGGTAGCATACCACCACTCCCAGGAGACGATGGCGACGGTCCTGGACAAGTTGCAGGAGACCCTGCGCCTGCAGGACAAACTGAATTTGGGGTTCAGGGAGGAGCTGAGGACCATCAGCTCTGCCCTGGGCACCATCGTAGGGGTGCTGAAGGACATACAGCAGACCTTGAGGGACACCGTGGCACTCCAAGAGGCCCCTGACACTAGCATGGACGATGAAATGCCCACCACCTCCGCCGGCGCTAGTGGACAGGACGCCCCGCCACAGGACCAACACACCAGCACCCCACCCCCTGCAGACGGACAACCACCACAAGAGCGGTCCCTGAGATCCAGGAACAAGATGGCAAGACCCCCGCCAGGAAATGAGACCACCCTGATTGTCATCCCACTGTCCCACTTTGTTACCCTGTCCATACTTAAACTGCCCCAGCTCCACTTCCTATGCCCAGATGGGCAGTGCACCTGTGAGACTAATAGACTGGACTCTGCCATGGACATTCCTCCGCCATCACCCCTCACCATTTTACAAACCCCTCACATTTCAGAGCACTTCAATAAACACCCTTGAAACACAAAACAATCTGGAGTCAGTCTGTTATTTAGAAAATATGTATTATCAATGACAGTGTCATAATGGGTTTACCATTGTAAGGCTAACATACCTATGTCACACATCACAAGCCCTTGAAGGATGCTAGCAGTTGACACGTAGGTAACCACACCTGTGAAACCGTAATGGAAGGGTACAACTCAGTTACCAAATAGTGATTTAAATCGAGAAACAGGACAGAGGTAGACGTGTGAAAGTTAAGGTAATGCTAAAAATGAACATTTTCTCGCCTGTGTCTCACTGGAAATATTGCTGTATGACTGACTCCCTGTTGTCGTTGTCTTCTTCCTCAGCTTCATCCTCATCACTGTCCACAGCCTCCACAGACTCCACAGCTGCTACAACACCGTCATCTGGATCATCCTCCTGCAGAAAAGGCACCTGGCGTCGCAAAGCCAAATTATGGAGCAGGCGATGATGATGTCGCACACCTTCTTCGGTGAGTAGAATAGGGAACCACCTGTCATATGGAGGCACCTGAACGTGGCCTTCAGGAGGCCGAAGGTGCGTTCGATCACCCTCCTAGTCTGCCCATGGGCCTCATTGTAGCGTTGCTCTGCCCTGGTCCTGTGATTCCTCACTGGGGTCAATAGCCAGGAAAGGTTGGGGTAACCAGAGTCCCCCAATAGCCATACACGGTGCCTCTGGAGTTGACCCATCATATCAGGGATGCTGCTATTCCGCAGGATGTAGGCGTCATGCACTGAGCCAGGGAACATAGCATTTACCTGCGAGATGTACTGGTCTGCCAAACAGACCATCTGGACATTCATTGAATGATAACTCTTCCTGTTCCTGTACACCTGTTCACTCCTGTGGGGGGGGGACCAGAGCTACACGGGTCCCATCAATGGCACCTATGACGTTGGGGATATGTCCAAGGGCATAGAAGTCACCTTTCACTGTAGGCAAATCCTCCACCTCCGGGAAAATGATGTATCTCCTTTCGTGTTTCAGCAGGGCAGACAACACTCTGGACAACACATTGGAAAACATAGGCTGGGACATCCCTGATGCCATGGCCACTGTTGTCTGAAAAGACTCACTTGCAAGGAAATGGAGCACTGACAGCACCTGCACGTCAGGGGGGATTCCAGTCGGATGGCGGATTGGTGACATCAGGTCAGGCTCCAACTGGGTACATAGTTCCTGGATTGTGGCACGGTCAAACCGCTAGGTGACGATGACATGTCTCTCTTCCATTGTCAACAGGTCCACCAGCGGTCGGTACACCAGAGGATTACGCCATCTTCTCATAGGTCCCAGCTGACGGTGTCTACGAAGGACAACAGCGAAGAACCAGTCATAATTCCTCCAGGTATGTACCCACAGTTACACACAAGACTACACCACTCACAAAACTCTTCCTGTATGTGTGTTGAGTGTAGGCCTAGCTATGTGTGACACAGAGGTAACTGAAGCCATGTGGGCCCCTGAAATGGCGGCTGCCTGACCTCTAAACTGGGACAATGGGATTGTGGGGTAACTGCGCTGGCGTTGCACACCGTTGCGGTAGGCGGTCGTAGACCGCGGCGCAATTCTGCATTGGTTAACATTGGACCCTATGGGTCCCAGGAGCCAATGAACAGGTGCGCTGGCGGTGATGATGCGCACCGCCGCGGACGTCACCGCCGCGGACGTCACCGCCATTTTCTATCTGTTCAATCACTAGATACCTGACCTTCGACAGGAGAGGACCTACACTGCTAGTGCTGCTGTGACCTCGGTCTGGAAGCGACGATGGCTGCTGCATCTGGGGAAAGGGCCCCTGCTTTCACTGCACAGGAGTTGGAGAAACTGGTAGACGGGGTCCTCCCCCAGTACACGCTACTCTACGGTCCTCCAGACCAACAGGTTAGTACACAGGGAGCACGTTGTATGGGCTAGGCCTGGGTGGAGAGGGCTGGTTGGAAGAGGGAAGGGGGCAGAGTTCATAGAACAACAATGCATGGGAATGAAAGGGCCACATGGCCAGAGTAGGGAGGGGGCCACTCACAACAACGGTGCAGTTGGTAATGACTGTTCCTCTTCCCTTGTGCATGTCATGTAGGTCAGCGCCCACCAGAAGAGGGACATATGGCGTGCCATCGCCAAGAAGGTCTGGACCCTGGGGGCCCACCAGAGACGGGGCACCCACTGCCGTAAGAGATGGGAGGACATTCGCCGCTGCAGCAAGAAGACGGCGGAGGCTCAGCTGGGGATGGCATCCCAACGTGGGAGGGGTGCCCGTCGCACCATGACCCCCCTGATGTTCCGGATCCTGGCGGTGGCCTACCCGGAGTTGGATGGCCGCTTGAGGGCATCACAGCAGACACAAGGGGGTGAGTAGAACATCATTCTGCTGACTTTGCGTGCAGTGGAGGTGTCTGGGTGGGGGTGGTGGGCTGTGAGTGTCCCTAGGCCAGGGCGAGTTAGGTAGGCAAGGCCCCTCCGTAATGTAGGCCATGTGGCACTCTACCCCACCTCAGCAGAGTGTCAAGTCGAGGTACAGTTGTCCCTATGGCGTACATGTGCGCAGATGTCCCCCATTGCCATGTAGGCCATATCCCAGAAATTGCATGTGCAGAGGGCAGGAGCACGGCGTAATGCAGGGGGCTGCTGCGTCTGTCTTGTCCGCCAACGGTAGCGGTAATCCATGCACTAAAACTCTCTTTCTTCTGTCTCCCCCCCTTTTTCTGCTCTCCCTGTCCTTTTGTACATCAGCATCAACAGGCGGAGGTACAGTGGCACCGGAGCACGAGGGAGCTGCATCCCACATGGCCATGGAGGGCCACACCACAGACTCTGAATGCACCAGTGGGACGGAGGGCGAGGGGAGCTTCACGTCGGCCACCGGATCACCAAGCAGCGACACGGACTTGTCCGCCGATGGGGGCTCCCTTGTGGTGGCGGCACCATCTGTGCCCCCCACCTCTACACGTACAGCTGCCACCTCCCCTACCAGCACCGCCCTCCCAGCAGCCCCTCAGCGTTCGCCCCGTGCCCGTTCACCCAGGAGGGTGGGCATCACCTTCGCCTCAGGCACCTCAGGCCCTGCCCCAGTCACCCCTGCTGCCCTCAGTGAGGAGGCCATTGACCTCCTCGGGTCACTCACTGTTGGGCAGTCTACCATTGTGAATGCCATCCATGGTGTAGAACGAGAGTTGCAACACGGTAATGCATTCCTGGAGGGCATTTATTCTGGTCAGGCTGTCCTTCAGCGAACCCTGCAATCTCTGGCCTCAGCACTGATGGCAGCCCTTGTCCCTGTGTCTAGCCTCCCCCCTCCAACTTCCTCCACCCAGACCCAATCTCCTGTACCCCAGCCCATCCCAAGCACACCTACAGACCAGCATGCACACAAGTCAACACACACAAGTAGCTCAAGCAAACATAGGCACCACACACACCACAGGCACTCACGCAAGCCTCACCCACGTACAGACACAGCAACATCCACTGCATCCACTGTGTCCCCCTCCTCCTCTTCTCCCTCCTCCCTCCCAGTCTCGTCTACACACACACCTGCATGCACAACATCTACAGGCACCATGAATCGCACAAGGACACCCAGCACCACACGCCGCTCACCTGCACTCACCACCCCCACTGCCATTTACACGTCCCCTGTGTCCTCCCCCAGTGTGTCTGTGACGCCCCTTCCCAAAGTACACAAACGCCGGCAATCACTCACCCAACATCCATCCACCTCACGACAGCCTCCAGTAACTGCACCTGCACCCAAAACACCTAATGTGACACCTCCTACAACCACCTCCTCTTCCTCCACTCCCAGACCCCCTCCAGCTACCCATCCCAGTGTTCGTCAGAAACTGTCCCTCTGTAACGTTGACCTTTTTGCCCCCACCCCACCCCCTCCAATTCATCAGTCCAGTCGTAGCGCCTCAGCCAAAAAGCCTCCAATACCAGTGGTGCCTGTTCAAGGTTTGTGGAGTGCACCAGCCACCAGGGCAGGCAGTAGGACCCGGAGCCAAGGCACTGGCAGCCCACCCCCTGTAAAGGCTCTGAAATTGGAGAGTGGACGACGGGACCGTGTTAAGACTCCTGGTGGGAAAAAAACTGACATGGGTTCCAAGGGGATTGGAGAGTCAGCTGTGACTCCACCCAAGGTGGGGAAGGGCCTGAGGAAGTCTGCCCAGCCTGTTGTGAGTGTCACAGCGGAGAAGTGCGCCATCATTTCCGGTGGTCGACACACAACCGCCAGCACCGTCGTCACTGGTCCAGAGACCACCGCCGGAGTCACAGCCCAGGAGGGCCTGAGTATCGTCACTGGTCAGGAGACCACCGCCGGAGTCACAGCCCAGGAGGGCCCGAGTATCATCACTGGTCCAGAGACCACCGCCGGAGTCACAGCCCAGGAGGGCCCGAGTATCGTCACTGGTCCAGAGACCACCGCCAGAGTCACAGCCCAGGAGAGCCCGAGTATCGTCACTGGTCCAGAGACCACCGCCGGAGTCACAGCCCAGTAGGGCCCGAGTATCGTCACTGGTCAGGAGACCACCGCCAGAGTCAGTGCCCAGGAGGGCCCAAGTATCGTCACTGGTCAGGAGACCACCGCCACCGCCGGAGTCATAGCCCAGGAGGGCCCGAGTATCATCACTGGTCCAGAGACCACCGCCAGAGTCACAGCCCAGGAGGGCCCGAGTATCGTCACTGGTCCAGAGACCACCGCCGGAGTCACAGCCCAGGAGGGCCCGAGTATCGTCACTGGTCAGGAGACCACTGCCGGAGTCACAGCCCAGGAGGGCCCGAGTATCGTCACTGGTCAGGAGACCACCTCCAGAGTCAGTGCCCAGGAGGGCCCAAGTATCGTCACTGGTCAGGAGACCACCCCTGGAGTCAGTGCCCTGGAGGGCCCCGGCTGCCACAGCCCCGCTGGGCAATGATGGAACATCATGCCACACACCAATGCCCAGTGTAGATAACGTCATGCCACACACCAATGCCCAGTGTAGAGAACGTCATGCCACACACCAATGTCTGTATCAGAACCGCCATGTCACAGCACCGCTGAACAGGGCAAGGACCACCATGGCAAAGCACCGCTGAACAGGGCAAAGACCGCCATTGCAAAGCACCGCTGAACATGGCAAAGACCGCCATGGCAAAGCACCGCTGAACAGTCCAGAACCACCATGTCAAGGCACCGCTGAACAGGGCAGAGACCACCATGGCAAAGCACCGCTGAACAGGGCAAAGACCGCCATGGCAAAGAACCGCTGAACAGGACAAAGACCGCCATGGCAAAGCACCGCTGAACAGGGCAAAGACCACCATGGCAAAGCACCGCTGAACAGTCCAGAACCGCCATGTCAAGGCACCGCTGAACAGGGCAAAGACTGCCATGGCAAGGCACCGTTGAACAGTCCAGAACCGCTATGTCAAGGCACTGCTGAACAGGGCAAAGACCGCCATGGCAAAGCACCGCTGAACAGGGCAAAGACCGCCATGGCAAGGCACCGCTGAACAGTCTAGAACCGCCACGTCAAGGCACCACTGAACAGGGCAAAGACCGCCATGGCAAAGCACCGCTGAACAGGGCAAAGACCGCCATGACAAAGCACCGCTGAACAGGGCAAAGACCGCCATGGCAAAGCACCGCTGAACAGGGCAAAGACCACCATGGCAAAGCACCGCGGAACAGTCCAGAACCGCCATGTCAAGGCACCACTGAACAGGGCAAAGACCGCCATGGCAAAGCACCGCTGAACAGGGCAAAGACCGCCATGGCAAAGCACCGCTGAACAGGGCAAAGACCGCCATGGCAAGGCACCGCTGAACAGTCCAGAACCGCCATGTCACGGCACCGCTGAACAGGGCAAAGACCGCCATGGCAAAGCACCGCTGAACAGGGCAAAGACCACCATGGCAAGGCACCGCTGAACAGTCCAGAACCGCCATGTCAAGGCACCGCTGAACAGGGCAAAGACCGCCATGGCAAGGCACCGCTGAACAGGGCAAAGACCGCCATGTCAAGGCACCGCTGAACAGGACAAAGACCGCCATGGCAAAGCACCGCTGAACAGTGCAAAGACCGCCATGGCAAAGCACCGCTGAACAGGGCAAGCACCAGGTAGGAATGAATGGCCCGCCACATCAGGCATCCTTATCCCATGTGCAGCTGGGACAGTGACAGGACAGGAACTTTCACGGGGAGACTCATCCAGTCTGGGCACCAGTCCCCCCCAGTACCAGTAGAGACCTGCATCTACTTGAGAGACTGCGGATTTGCACTCCCCAGGATGGCACAGTGGGCAAGCCACCCACTGTAGAGACTTGTGAGACTGTGGCTTTGCACTCCCCAGGATGGTACAGTGGGCAAGCCACCCACTGTAGAGACTTGTGAGACTGTGGCTTTGCACTCCCCAGGATACATCAATGGGCATGGAGCCCCGTCGTGGATCTGGCTTTGCAGTCATCCGGCTGAGGTGCCCCCACTTCCCTTCCCCCTGAGGTGCCTGCAGTATTTCAATCTGATGCCCCGGCAGTGTTCTCTCCGATTTTGGTCAGGTATCCTTTGTCTGCCTCGAGCATGCATTTTTGGACTGTTGGTGCACGGACATTGTAATTTACATATCTGCACCACTTCTCGTATTGTATATATTTATGACTGATTTTCAAAGATATATCTGAATATTTTTGTATGACATGTATATTGCCACATTACAAGGTTTGACCGAATTTCGCATTGTCTTTTCATTCTTCCGGGGGGATTGTGGGTTGTTACTGTGATTTTTTAGAATGCATTGGTGTGTATGTTGTAATATGCGAGGGTGGGGGTGGGGGTGTTTGGTGGGTGTCCCCCTAACTTTTGCCTCCCCCCTCACCGTGTCGTAGGTGCAGTACTCACCGTTGTCTTTGGCGCCTACGTAGCTGTTGGTCGTAGAGGAGCAGAAACACAAGGGCAGGGAGTATTTGGAGTTCCAGCTCCATGGAGTCGTCGTTCCTCGTGGGATGTGTTCAGGTGAGCGTTTTCCCATAGCAAAAGCTGTTTCCGCCGTGTTTTTATCCACGGTGAATCCGCCACGGAAAAGGTGGCGGATTGGCGGGTTGTAATACTGTGGGCGGTACATTGTCTTCCGCCTGTCTGTTGGTGGTGACCGCCGCACTGCTTGTTTGCACCGCCGTGGCGGTTGGTGTGTTAAAGTGTCTGTCTTTGTTGGCGGTTTCCGCCAGGGTCATAATTCCCTTTTTTTGTCCGCCGGAATGTTTGCGGTATTACCGCAGCTTTAACACCGTCCGCCAGGGTTGTAATGACCACCTTAGTCTGCTTTCTGAAAATTCCCTCTCATGTTCACTTTCCTCCCCCTATGAGGTTCGCTGTTGCCTCTTTCCATACATGACTTCTTTTCTATCTTTTTCAATGTAATCACCAATACCAATACCATACCAACTCTACCATCACTATCGCTAATACTGCTACCAATAACACCTCCACCTATACCATCAATATCAAACTAACGCCATCAACATTACATATCTAAATTATCTTTTCAGATTTTCTCTCATTTACCTTTCCCCTGTTTCACCTTCTGCCTGTAAGGGTTTTGTATCTATGTATACCACCCTCCTCATCTCAGTTTTCTCATCTGCCTCACCCAAGGCATTTGAATGAATGAATTAATGAATGAAATAAAACCATTTATAGAGCTCGCAGCTATTCCATAGGAGTTTCCTGACGCTACTCTGTTAAGATCAAAAGCGGCTCCTTACTGCAAATTCAGTGCAAATAGATGCGTTTTCCTGAAACGTCTCTCACATTGAATGGAATGCAGGTAGAGCGGAAGCTTGTTCCAAGCCTATTATGCCACAGAGAAGGAATGATCTTCAGATCTAGCCAAGCGGAACTTAGGAGGCTGAACCAATGAGGACGAAGCAGCCCTCAAAATTCTGGAGGGGATATAGTGAAATATTCTCTTCATCAAATAACTAGGGACAGGACACCCCGGGGTTGTTAAGATTACCTAAACCCCGTAACCCCCAGCAGCTATGGACTCTGGTGCTTAACCCAAGGTCCATAAAGGTCGCCATGACCTAACAGTCCTCCGAGCATACTGGATTCGTGTGCTCACTAGATGTGCACAAGATCACCATATTCCCCTAATTTGCTGCTACGGGTGTTACATACACAAATACGGGGTATTGAGAAAGGATACTTACTCGAATGGGAGACAACGGGAGTGCACATGGTGGGGGCATTTTATGCTGATGGCGTGCTGGGGTCATTTGATGATATATGCATGGACTCTACGGCACCCTAATGGCGGCCATACTCATGATTTAAGGCCAGGACTGGATAGACGCCTTCCTAGCTGGTGCTTTCTTTGTGACTCCTCCAACATCCATCTCCTAGTTTCAGACCTCTATGTGGCCCTGAAGAATGATGCTTTCTCCCTCCTTACAGTACCACGGGACCACTGGGAGGAAGACCTAGGAGCCCCATCTCGGATGGAGATTGGACCACTATGTGGGAAGCAGCATCTAAAGTTTCCCTTATTGCTCGCTTTAGGTTAATCCACTTCTATGTCCTCCACCGGATGCACCTTACACCTTTGAAACTTAGTGTATACTTTCTCATGACGTCACCTGACTGCCCACGCTGCTGAATCGCTGCAGGAGACATCCTTCATATGTTATGGGGTTGCCCTCACTTAAACTCCCACTAGTTTGAGGTGGTGCGCCTTTTGGCGGAAGCAACTGACTGCGCCCTGACTCCTCCTCTTGGGTTTTGTCTTTTAGGCTTCTACCCTTACCTTGCTAAATATACAGTTACTAACCGCTTCATCAATCTAGCCTTAGTATTTGCTCAACGTAAAATCACTATGCTATGGTGAGACGCTGAGGGCCTGGGGATCGAACGTTGGCAGGCAGACGTTATATGATGGGCGACCTGGGAATGTTTTGCTATGCTCCGCGAGGCTCACCAGGGCAGGGGCCCTTTATAACAAGCAAGAGCTTGGGATGTGGTCCTGGCAGACTTTCGGGGGATGGAGCTGAGAGCACGGATGGGGCATCTAGTTGATTGTCCCAGTGATTGTGTTCCCTCTGTTAGAATCTTAGGTTCTTGACATTTACATCCTCAATCATATCTGCTACTCTCATGAGTTATTTATACTATCCATAGCTGGGCTCTTTTTTTACTATGCTTTACTCCCAATGGCATACATCCTTTTTTATGGGCAAGCGCAAAGTTCTCCAACCCATGCTGTAATCTCTCTTTGGGCTTCTAATCACGCCCATGTCACGTCAGTCACTTTCATTGGTTCGTGGGCTTGCCTTTTAAAATCCGCGTGCTTTTATTTGTGAAAGGCATGCATACGTCATGCCTTTCCCAGTGTTTAGCCCACCTACACAGCACCAGTAAACTACTGAAACCATTCGAGGCTCGATGTTTTCAGCATGCTTTCTGGACTACTTTATCTTTTTATTTTCCACGCAGCGCGATTGCGCTGGGGTTTACATAGCACAACCAAGCTCCTTTTTTTCCGTTTTCAATTTCAGCGCGATCACGCTGCATTTTACATAGCGCGATCGAGCTGTGTTTTTTTCTTTTAATTTGTATGGCAAGAAAAATCCAGTTAGGAGTTTACAACGCTAATAGCTCTAACTCGGGCAAGTGCGAGACCCGTTGCATTGCAAATGCTTGTTGAATCTGCCACCTGATTTTATATATTCTCAGGAGGAGAGGAGGGGAGGAGGTGGAGACCTGTCAAGGGTGGAGGGAGGTGGGGCTGGGTAAATGTTTGTTCACTTTTTATTTGGTTGTTCTCCTATCCATAAACTATTTCTTCTGGAACACGCCAATCTATTGATCACTAGATTCTTCGTCCACATGTATACATTTTGGCTTGCAATAGTGGTTTTCTTTATAATTTGCACTGGGGGCTTTTGTTATCTTTGCCGATGACTGTTTCATTTGATTGATTATCTTATGATATAGGTGCATTAATGTATGTTGGACAATTGAAAGTAGCTTTATTATGTTTTTTTCTGTTTCTTTTCAATAAAAATCTGTTGGAATAAAATCAAATAAGTAGAGCCTCAACTGTAGAAGCCACGACGCATAATTGTTAAGGTTTTGAAGCAAATCCTTTTTATAATGGGTAGCCAATGCAGGAAAGCAGAGACATAGGCACTCATTTTGAAATTGGTGGTAAAAACCGCCTACCGCCGTGGCGACGGCCACCAAAAGACCGTTGCCGCAGCTACCAGCCGTCCGTTGTATTATGAATAAAGCCAGATTTCCACCATGAGAATGGCAGAAATCCGGCTGTTGCCATGCCGGCAGATGGCAGTAAGGTGGTGCTGCTGCCACCAGCAGCGCCACGCCAGAAGACCGCCGCCAGCCGTATTATGACCCATAATACAGCCTGGCTGTGTTCTGCTGGTGAGCGCTGCTGGTGGCAGCAATGCCCGGTCCCGTCTCCTGCCAGAGGACCCCCTGCACACAGGTAAGTTGGGTCTCCGACAGGGGAGGAGGGTCGGGCGTTGTGTGTGTGTGTGGGGATGTGTGAATGTTTGTGTGTGTGTGGATGCAGGTGTGTGTTGTGTGTTGAATGCGTGTGTGCATGTACGGAGGAGTGCCTGCATGTATGTTGTGTTATGTAAATGCATGTCTACGTGTATGTATGAAAGTGTGTGTGGATGTGTGTGTGAATGGATGTATGCATGTGTGGATGTATGTGGGAATGGGTTTGTGTATGTCTGTGTGTGTGTGTGTGTGAAGGGGGAGTGTGAATGTAGGTGGGGTGGGGGCTTTGGAGAGGTAGGGGGTGGAGGGGCCTAACTGGAGAGGGAGGGGGGAGACCCCTATCAGTGACATGGAAGGAATTCCCTGTCACTGATATTGCCTACCGCCGTGGTTTCCGTGGCGTTAAGAATGCAACAAAAACCATGGCGGTAGGCGGGGTCATAATCCCACAGGCAGAACAATGATGGCCGCTGGGCTGGAGATGGAGTGGTACATTGGCGGTACATTGGCGGATTGGCTTCAGCCAACCCGCCAATGTCATAATATGGCCGTAAGTACCGCCAGCCTGTTGGCAGTACTTACCGCAAATTTAACCCCGACCACTGCGGTCGTAATGACCCCCATAGCCTCTCCTAGATAAGGCCATAATAAGCTGGGGGACTGTGTGTTGGATAATCTAAAGCTTCCTGATCTTATAGTCGGGCAAACCAATGTAAAGACAGTTAGAGAAGTCCAGCCTGGAAGTCATCAAAGCATGGACTACTGTCCTATGCATTTCAACTAGGAGAAAATCCAAGAATTTCCTCAAGGAGCGTAGAAGACCATAGCAAGTCCCTTTTACTGACCAAATCTGGGTGTGTGTCAAAAGATAATTTTTCATCGATATTTAGTTCCAGATTCCTAGCTGTCCTTGCTGTAGAGGGGAAAGAGGGAATGTCCTTAAAGTTGGTCCATAAATCTCTAGCTTTACCAAGCAGGTCAATCTTGGTCTTAGCATTGCACTGAATAAAGCTCCTCTGCATCCAAAGTAAGACATCTTTCAGGCAGGCAGCAAAAGAAAAGTTCATGGGGAGTCGAGTGATCATAAGTCAGAAGCAACTGGGTGTCATGCTCGTAAGATATGGTGCCAACCCTGTGAGATTCAATGAGAGATACTAATGAGGCCATATAGATATTAAACAAGGTAGGGTTCAGAGAGGAGACCTGTGGTACTCCAAAAGCAAGACTTCTTCAAAGAGGCAATTTCTTGCAATCTCCCTTCAAGAAAACAACTTAAGCCAACGCCACACCTGAGCCCCAATGCCGATGTTTGCCAACCTCTGCAAAAGCACTGGGTGGGAGATTGTGTTTGAGGCACCCTTATGTCCTGTTCAACATGTTAAGCTTTATCTTCACACACTCTATTTACTGAAAGCATGGCAGCACTTCATTGGTTAAGTTACTTTAAAATAAAAAGTGTTTTTTTTCAGAATATGTTGTTGCCTAGGAACTCTTCCAGCATCTGATAGTATCAGTTTAAAAAAATGTGGTTATTCCTATATGAGAAGCAGATTGTTATACGTCAGTGTGCAAAATACTTCTTTGGTAAAAGAACTACTCATTCTAGTAAAATGAGCAGATGTTGATTTCTCGTGATCATCTAAATATAAAGTTCTCTTATAAAAATGGTTAGCTCCTCTAAAATATAGGAATGGAAGCGTGCCCATGTGTTCTTGGCCACCAAGTAGCTTTGGGGGTAAATCCAAATACACCTCTGGGGCAGACCATCCTGTGCAAACTGTAATGGAAATAAAGGGGGTCATTATGTTCATGCTGGCAGTCCAAACACAGACTGCCAGCCCGTAGAAGACCCCCCAGCCCTATAATAAACATTCCACTGGGCCAGCAGGCGGAAACACTGTATCTGCCAGCCGGCCCAGCGGAATGCTGGGCCAGGACATTGCCGACGGCTCCACATGGAGCCATTGTCAATGGCGCAGTGCGGCAGGTGCAGCAACACCGTCGCGCATACCACTGCCCGTAAATCGGGCAGAGACCTGTGCGACGGGGCTGTGCACGGGGGCCCCTGCACTGCCCATGCCAAGTGCATGGGCAGGGCAGAGGCCCTCAGGGGAGCCCCAGAGCACCCCTTCCGCCAGTCTTTCCCTGGTGGGGGAAACCACCAGGTAAAGGCTGGAAGAACAAGGGTTCTTTATCCGCAGGGCAGCGCTGCCCTGTCGGATAGAAAAATCCCCCATCGTCAGGCTGCCTGTCGGCAGTAGGCTAGCAGTGGCGGAGGGCCGTCTGTGGCAGTCTTCCTTTGTTTACAATATGGCTGTCCAGACCGCCATGCCATTGGCGGTAAGTTCCGCCACCGCCGGCATGGCGGTCTGGACCGCCATGTTCATAATGAGGGCCAAAGTCTTCTGTCCACCTCCAGCTCCACGAAACGTGTAAAGCGGTAAAAGGCAGACTGTAAGGTGTAGGCTGCACTTTAATCACCAATGGTCTGTTAACTGCTTTTAAGGACAAAAGATGGTGTGTGCCCCCTGAGTAGGTCAGGAAAGGGTGTATGTCCAGTAGGAGGTGTGGGGCACCTGGGACGAATGTTCAGGGATTGCCCCTCTTATAAGCTCATGGTAGAAACATTTGAGAATGTGAGTGGGTAAGTCGAATATTTTGAAACCTCAAAAGAAATGATGGGCTTATTTTCTGAGGAGTCACTGACATCCTTTTACTCCAAGCGCTCGAAATAAAGATAAAGGCACTGACAAAAAATGGAAAGCAGATGTCACCGCTTGTATTTGTTTCCTACTTATTGACCTGTTCAAAAAATCCAACATCTGTTTTACAAGTATGGACGGCCTGTGATGGTGAAATGGCAAGCTCCACGGTAGGATGACTGCCTGGCATCAGACCAGAAGCATGCTCCCTGCGAAGAGCTGCCAGGGCTGCTTAGCGTTTGCTGAGTCTGGGTCACTTCGAGGATGAGATGTCGTGCCTATCGTGTTTCAGCAGTATATGTCTAACTCTGATTAGAAAGTAAGGCTTACTCCCTCTCACTGTCTTTTCCTCTCGCCCCCTCGTCTTGCCATGGGCCTGCAGCCACGCAACATTTCCAGACGCATAAACATTCCCTACTTCTCACGTCAATGCTTCCTTCCAATACAAGTAATTCTCTTTAGACTTTTCTCGCATTGTCTTATAACTTTCCCCAAAGCAGATTTATTCTGTGGGAATGTGCAAATCGTGAACACATCCATTCTTCATATCCACTGATTATTGTAATTGTATTGTAATCGTATTTATATAGCGCTTACTACCCCTGACGAGGCGTCGAAGCGCTTTTCGATGAGTAGCACGCTACTCCGGTACCCAACAAGAATTAGTGATGGATTAGTATAATTTAATAAGGAGTACAGTTTTAGTATTATTATGAGTTAATTTGAGTTGCAGATATGAGAGTTTGTTAGTTAGATTGACTGGAGTAATGGAGGGGTGGAGGAGGAAAGAAATCCAGAAGTGTTAATTGGGAGTTTATCCTTCATTTACTCAATCCAAAGGCTTGAGATGAATAATAGGGGACCGGAGGGGAAAGAGGATGTGGAAGGGTTAGGGAGAGCATAGAAGTAGGGTGAGATGAATGCAGGAGAATTTAGTAGGGTTGTGTGGGAGGTCACAGAGGTAGAGTGAGGTTTGGTGAGTTAGATGTGGAGGTGGAGGGGAAGAGCTTAGGCAGAGATATTTAGGAGATGAAAGTGGTCGAAGGGATTTGGGATGAGTCCGAGTGAGAATGGAGGATAGTTTGATAGAGACATGACATAAGAGTGATGGGTAGATAAGTTTGATAAAAAGAGAGCAGAAATTCATAGATATCAGGAGCCATGCAATGATCCACAAACATGCCAGGCACAGAAACAACATATACACATACATACACATATATATATATATTTATACACACACACACATGAATAAACACACATATGCACATACAATACATAATTAGAATCATGGGTAAAAAATACTTAGTCAGACAGGTTTAAAAGAGTGTGTGTGTATTTTATTGTTATTGGTTTAGTTTCTGTAAAATGAGCATCGTGGCCTACCCAACCGGAGTATTTTCTACGAGTATGTCAGTAAGCGTTACCTAGCATGTTTTATACGCCCCGTTTATATTGTACAGTAAGAGTACGTGATGGGCCACGGGGTAAAAACGTCTCCAGCAACCTTGTGTGCCTTTGGCAATGTGATTGTTACTAGTGCGTCTTTGTGGATATGTCCTCGTGCTTCTGAGCATCAACAACGCACCACCGGAATCGGCGGTAAACGCAGTGGGGTCGTTTGGAAAGCTGTCCATCATCATGGTAAAAAGGCGGGGAATTCCTTTACCTACTTCGAGGGTGGGCGGGGCGTGGCTCAGCGGGCGGAGCTTACAGGTGCTTTATAAAGGGAGAACCTTCTACTCTGTGTCTCCAGCAGAGGAAGATAGAACCCGCGCGTCACAGTCAGATACAGATTACGCTCTAGTACATCATCAGTTCACCTCCAGGATGGATTCTAGATCTTTTTCTGCTATGGGATCTCTGAGCGCACAGCCTTGCTTTATCTTTGCCAAGCCCAAGAGTTAGGGTGGCTTGTCCTGTCCAGAAGCTGAGCTTCAACTGCAGCACCTGCTACGATTATATTTGTAAGTGCTTCTTTTGAGGTTTAGTTTCTGTAAAAATGAGCATCGTGGCCTACCCAACCGGAGTATTTTCTATGAGTATGTCAGCAAGCGTAACCTAGCATGTTTTATACGCCCCGTTTATATTGTACACTAAGGGTACGTGATGGGCCACGGGGTAAACGTCTCCAGCAACCTTGTGTTCCTTTGGCAATATGATTGTTACTAGTGCGTCTTTGTGGAGATGTCCTCGTGCTTCTGAGCATCAACAACGCACCCCCTGAATCTGCGGTAAACGCATTGGGGTCGTTTTGGAAAGCTGTCCATCATCCTGGTAAAAGGCGGGAGTTCCTTTACCTACTTCGAGGGTGGACGGGGCGTGGCTCAGCGGGCGGAGCTTACAGGTGCTTTATAAAGGGAGAACCTACTACAAAAACGATTTTGTGTTTATATTGTACACTAGGGGTACGTGATGGGCCACGGGGTAAACGTCTCCAGCAACCTTGTGTGCCTTTGGCAATGTTATTGTTACTAGCGCGTCTTTGTGGAGATGTCCTCGTGCTTCTGCGCATCAACAACGCACCACTTGAATCGGCGGTAAAACGCAGTGGGGTCGTTTTGGAAAGTTGTCCATCATCCTGGTAAAAGGCGGGAATTCCTTTACCTACTTCGAGGGTGGACGGGGCGTGGCTCAGCGGGCGGAGCTTACAGGTGCTTTATGAGGGGAGAACCTTCTACTCTGTGTCTCCAGGAGAGGAAGATAGAACCCGCGCGTCACAGTCAGATACAGATTACGCTCCAGTACATCATCAGTTCACCTCCAGAAGCTGAGCTTCAACTGCGGCACCTGCTACGATTATAATTGTAAGTGCTTCCTTTGCGGTTTAGTTTCTGTAAAATGAGCATCGTGGCCTACCCAACCGGAGTATTTTCTACGAGTATGTCAGTAAACGTAACCTAGCATGTTTTATACGCCCCGTTTATAATTGTACACTAAGGGTACGTGATGGGCCACGGGGTAAACGTCTCCAGCAACCTTGTGTGCCTTTGGCAATGTTATTGTTACTAGTGCGTCTTTGTGGAGATGTCCTCGTGCTTCTGTGCATCAACAACGCACCACTTGAATCGGCGGTAAAAACGCAGTGGGGTCGTTTTGGAAAGCTGTCCATCATCCTGGTAAGAGGCGGGAATTCCTTTACCTACTTCGAGGGTGGACGGGGCGTAGCTCAGCGGGCGGAACTTACAGGTGCTTTATAAAGGGAGAGCCTTCTACTCTGTGTCTCCAGGAGAGGAAGATAGAAACCGCGCGTCACAGTCAGATACAGATTACGCTCCAGTACATCATCAGTTCACCTCCATTTAGGATTCTAGATCTTTTCTGCTATGGGATCTCTGAGCGCACAGTCTTGCTTTATCTTTGCCAAGCCCATGAGTTAGGGTGGCTTGTCCTTTCCAGAAGCTGAGCTTCAACTGCGGCACCTGCTACGTTTATATTTGGAAGTGCTTCCTTTGAGGTTTAGTTTCTGTAAAATGAGCATCGTGGCCTACCCAACCGGAGTATTTTCTACGAGTATGTCAGTAAGCGTTACCTAGCATGTTTTATACGCCCCGTTTATATTGTACAATTAAGGGTACGTGATGGGCCACGGGGTAAACGTCTCCAGCAACCTTGTGTGCCTTTGGCAATGTGATTGTTACTAGTGCGTCTTTGTGGAGATGTCCTTGTGCTTCTGAGCATCAACAACGCACCACCGGAATCGGCGGTAAACGCATTGGGGTCGTTTTGGAAAGCTGTCCATCATCCTGGTAAAAAGGCGGGAATTCCTTTACCTACTTCGAGGGTGGACGGGGCGTGACTCAGTGGGCGGAGCTTACAGGTGCTTTATAAAGGGAGAACCTTCTACTCTGTGTCTCCAGCAGAGGAAGATAGAACCCGCGCGTCTCAGTCAGATACAGATTACGCTCCAGTACATCAACAGTTCATCTCCAGGATGGATTCTAGATCTTTTCTGCTATGGGATCTCTGAGCGCACAGCCTTGCTTTAGTTTCCAAAGAAACTATAAATGAATAGAAATATACATATAATCTGAAAAAAATAATTATCCACATAGGCATATGCAGTTCGTAGTTGCTTGAAAAAGGTGGTTATGAAGGAAAGAGCCAACTCTTGAGTAGTTTCCTGAAAACAAGAAAGTTATCTGTGGCTCTTATAGTTGGGGGTAATGAATTCCATAGTTTGGCTGCTTGGACGGAGAAGGATGTACCACCTACAGTCATTTTCTTGTATGGTGGTGTTCTAAGGCGGGGTGCCAGTCTTGAGCGGAGGGTTCTTTGTTGGATATATTTGTTCATTTTTTTTCTGATGAAAAGCGGTCCTGTTCCATGTATAGCTTTGTGGGTGATACAAAGCAGCTTGAAAGTGCATCTTCTGGCAACGGGTAACCAGTGTAGTGCTCTCAAGGCAGGGGAGATGTGGGCTTGCGGCTTTATATGTAGTAGTAGCCTGGCTGCGGAATTCTGGATACGTTGTACTTTTTTCATAACAGATAGAGATGATCCATTGTAGAGGCTATTGGCATAATCCAGTTTGGATAATACAAGTGAGATAGTAGCTTGCACCTTGTGTGGAAATCCGAGGTGAGGGAAAATGCGTCGTAAAGTCTTTAAGGTGATGAAGCTTGTGTGTGCTAATTTGTCTACTTGGGCATTCATAGTTAGTTTGGAATCCATGGTGATTCCTAGGTTTTTCACTTCCTTGGATGATCGAGGAGGTGGTCCGAGATCGTCAGGCCAGACGCACAGAGGGTCATAATGTTTCCAGTCACCACATATGAGTATTTCAGTTTTGGAGGTATTTAGTTTGAGATGGCTCCAGGTCATCCACTGATCAACGGCTCTGAGGCAACTGAAGATTTGAGAGTTTTCAATGTTTTTGGGGTCTTCTAATTGAAGTAGTATTTGTGTGTCATCTGCATAGTTGTAGCATGTGAGATGGAAATCATTGATCAGTTCTGGTAAAGATATCATGTAGATGTTAAAAAGCAAAGGTGAGATGATTGACCCTTGGGGGACCCCTGTTTTTGTGAGGTAGGGTTCGGATGAGAAGGGGGGTGAGTGGATGATATTCGCTCTTTTTTGGAGATAGGAAGTAATCCAGTCGAGCGCAATCCCTTGTATGCCGGCTTCGTGGAGTCTTTGAGTTAGGGTGTCATGGTCAACCGTATCAAAGGCAGCTGAGAGGTCCAAGAGAAGTAGTGCAGCAACTCCATTTCGGTCAACTGTGTTTTTAAGATCGTCCCAGATTGCCATGAGTGCCGATTCAGTGCTTCTTCCTGGGCGGAATCCAGTTTGGAAGTCTGAAAGTATAGAATTGTCTTCAATGAATTGTGACATCTGGGCGAATGCTGCTCTTTCTATCAATTTGCCCAGGAAAGGTCCATTTGTGATAGGTCTGTAGTTGTTGGGGTCTTGCGGGTCTAGATTTGTTTTCTTTAATAATGGTCGTATGTATGCCTTTTTCAGGTCTGTAGGAAAAGTTCCTGAAGTTAAAGAGTTGTTGATGATTCTTCTTACAGGTGTGGCAGCGGAAGTAGATAGCAGGATGTTCTTGAAGATCTGTGGTGGGCAAGGGTCAGAAGGGCAACCAGAAGGTCTGCTTGCTTTGACCAAATCCATAAATTCATCCTGGGATATTTGTTTGAAGGACTGTAGAGGTTGGGATGGTTTATTCTTAAAGGGTATTTTAGTAAAGGGGTTGGTGCTGATGGTTTTCTTCTGTTTTAAATAGGAGTCCAATGTGTCTGCCTTGGTTGTGTAGTGAGTTGCCAATTTGTTTGTGAGATCTTGAGTGGTGGGATGACTTCCTTCCATGCATGTGGGTTTTCGAAATTCATTGAGAATTTTGTAAAATTCCTTGGTTGTAGATTGAGCATTTAGAATTCTGTCTGAGTAGTATCTTTTTTTAGCTTTTTTGATTGATGATTTGTATATCCTGTTAAGTTTGTGTAGCTGCAGTTTGTCTTGACTGTTGTTTGTTTTGAGCCAGGTCCGCTGCAACTTTCTGATTTGTTTCTTTATCTTTTTAAGTTCTGTGTTTCTCCAAGGTGTTGGTTTTCTTTTGTCATGTTTTGTTTTTCTGAGTGGTATTAGGACATCAAAAGCTTCCTGTAGCCACTCATAAAGTTTAGGTACAGAATCATGCACCCACATAAGCAACAGCTCTGGTGCAGCCCCCTACCACCTGACTCCAAATCATTCTAGTGCTCACCGAAGAGCCACAACTTGGACTGTATTCACTTGAGCATCACTACAGTATCAGTATATACAGGAGTCACCATAAGGCCCACCTCGAAGCAACAACCACACGCACCTCCATTAGACACATGACTACGCAAGTATCCACCCAAATGTCACAAGCATATAATATCATTAGTCCATAACTGAGAGCCTTGCTTGTACCAGTATTCTCCTAAAGGTCTAAAGCTGTGCCAGACCCATCACTAAGTGAACATTAAAGCATCTTTAACTACAGCTTGAGAGTAGAAACTATACTGTTGCCATTTGGAATAATGGCGCGCACACCTCAAGATCTGAATTGTACCAAACTGCACCTAAGAGTAATGGCTATGCCAGTCTTACCTTCAAACAACCCACTGTCAGACCCCATTTACTTGTAACAGATGACCATGTCAGCTGATTCATAACCATGCCCAGCTGTTCATGAGAGAACAGCTGGGGTCATACTATGTCATGCCAAGCTGCATATGAGAAAGTGCCTAATTTACTAAAGGCATACGTGTTGGGACCTGAACTGATCAATGGAAAAATAGATTTAAGAAGCACCACTGAGAGAGGAGCCTTTGCCCCCCATGTTGATTGTTTAAAGTACAGATTTTGACTGGACAGAAGTTGCATGCTTCCGCTACAAAAAGATTGTGTTCTACTGCACGTTTGGCCTGGTGGAGGAGTCTGTGCTCAATGCAGCAGGCCTCAATTGTTTTGAATGACAAGGCCATGGTCAAAGCTAGAGGCCTCATCATTTTATTATGAACGCAAATGACAAAGGAGGTAGGCCTGATATTTTTAGGTGAAAAACATATGTCACAGCCAGTAGGCCACTAAGAGTGCATCATCATCACACTGATAAAGCTTGTTGTTGGAATCTCATGGATTACCATAGCAGGCAACGGCTTTGATACTGGTTATCCCCGTGTCAAACCACAGGAGTAGAAGAATTGCACTTTCAGAATCCTTGTTATGCAATTTAAGGAAGACTTGTATCTGTTTCCACTGTCATTTTGAACATATAAGTAATTTAATGACTGTATCGTGATAGCTGCCTTGTGAGAAAGCTTATGCAGAATATGGTATGGCAGTTTTGGTTACGGTGACAAGCCACCAAGAAAAGCAAAAGACTTGATTGTTTCATTGGAACACATTATGTCAGAAGCCACAGGTCTCATCTTTCCTTTAAGAACACTTACTGCAAACACATAGACGTATTTATTGCGAAACCCATGTGTTAAAGCCAACAGGACTTTAAGGGTGGAATGTTATTCCACTGTGTTAAAGCCCGTAGACTGTATTTTGTTACATGGAAACTCATAAGTCATAGTAGTAGGCAAGGGTTTGCGTGAAGATTTCTTTCTCTCACAAACAATACGGGTACAGTATTTACATTTTGATAACTCTTGTTAACCCTCTTAGAAGGGCTTGAACATTGTTTTGCCAACTTTAATTTTGTGTATAACCATAATGTTTTGACTTGCCTAGTGGGAAGGCTCATGCAGAATACCTGCATTGGTTACAGTTATGTAGAAGGTATGCACTGGTTACTGTGACAATACAGGGATAAAGGCTATAGGCCTGATTGGTTCATTGGGAGAATGTATGTTAGATGCCATAGTTCTGATGTGATTGTTATGAAGTTACAAAAAAGAAGGAAAGCCTGAACAATTTCTTGTGAATCATGTTTCTTAAAGAAAGAGAATAGGCCTTTAGTAGTGGGTTGTCATTTATGTTTATATGATTATACGCCTTAGAACATTGGAATGTTGAGAGCTCCGTTTAAGATAATGGAGCAGCAATGGCTCGATAAGCGAATATAGGCCCATTCCTCTCAACATTTCAATGTCCTAATATCCTCTGCCTTTCTCTTTACCTTGCCTCTCCAAAATACATGGACTGGGCTGCGGAACACGTAGCCTTTTCTCTTCCCACTTCCTGTAGTTCAGTGTAACTAGGGCTTCAGAAGGACAGAGGTCTGAATGCTGCTCAGCTTCTGGGTCTCCCCGGCTTGGCTGAACTAAAAAAAGCAGTTTGGCCGAACCAGGGAGAATTAGGGTATGAGGTCGAACAGCCTGCTTTCACAGCTCTCGCTGTGAATGATCAATAGTTATCAACTGTGGCTGTTGACAGTTGAACAGTCTGATGCCTTTGTTTTCTTAATTACCTTCGGCTCAGGCCTTTCACCTGGAGCAGGTCTTTAATGGCCAGTAAAGCCTGGCATGACAGGCTGTAAAGCTATATCTTTGCTAATTTATGCACAGATAAATTTGATAGCCTCAGTTAGTTATCATGTCAAGTCAACGATGAAGGCTATAGGCTTGACTGGTTCATCCGCATGTAAACGAATATGCTTCAGTGTCTGGATAAGTGAGCCAGCCATTTAGTTTTCCTTGTTCTCTTTTTTATAGGCCCCCTTTTATTTATGTATTTCTTTTCCTGTTTTTAGAGCATCCTGTAGCACTGCAGACCTATTAGGCCTCTCCCTTCACTTTTAGTCTTTAGTTTATCTTGCCTACGCTTGTTTAGTTTGCACATCTGTATTATTACTGCAGATGGGTAGGTGAGAGAATGCAAGAAAGCGTCAGTGGATGGGTGAATGGATATAGCAGAGCAAGAGAGAGTGACACTGTGCATGCATGATGACTTGCTGAGTTCCTAATCACATCAGTGATGGAAGAGCCCTTTCAGTTATAAGCCAGACCCAAAGACATTGACAATGCTCGTTTCCACTGATGACAGACACAGCCATGGCTGAACGTTTCTCCAGAGAGTCAAAATGGTACATGTCAGTATTTGTTTTTTCCCCAGAAAAGTTAAGTGACTTCATAAATATCAAGTGCGCTAAAGTATGAGGCTATGCATGGTAAAGTAACAGCGCAGGGTATCAGACTGTACACTCTTGGCTTGCTACAGCGGTGCAAAGTATTGGTGACAGCCTCTAGTAGTGTTTCTTTCATCATGGCAGTCCTTTTCCAGAGCTTCCCAGAGCTCTAGGACTCCACTAATGTATATGACAGTATGAGCTTTACAGTATAAATCACCAGGGCTACTGGATGGCAGTAGGGCAAACTTTATTCCATTTTACCCCATAATTGCAATAAAATGCACCCGGTGTGGGATTTCAGTGACTATTAATGACAGGAAACTATGTGAATAGAGCTGGCATTCATCTAGGTTTGCACTATAAAATATGGGTTAGGAGTCTTTAGGACCATGATCCTAAGGTACAATGTAAAATATTCATTTTTAGCTGTGCAAAACAAAGAAATGTGGTTTGACTTGTGAATCTTATTAAGGAAACTGAGATTTTGCTTGAATATAGTGAAGAATGTGGACTGTAGACCACAGCAATGGCATATTGTGGCTTAAGACAGTGTAGCTTGGCGAGTTGTGGAGTAGGGTACAGAAGAATAGGGTGGTTATCAATCAAGGTTTAGTGAGGACCACTATTTTTTTTCACTTGCAGTAACACCTTCCGGGAGCAAATGAATACTTACAATGTGCAGTCTAGATTTGCCAGTCTGCTGGACAGAGTGCTAAACCTATTTTAAGGTTGCTCTGCAGATTGGGTGGATGTTTAAGAAATGGTTGAATAATGAATGATTGCATTAAAGTCATGATAGTCATTGCAGGTATTTCTATCATCTTACTTTTGGGTTTCACCAATCCTTGTCCCGTCAGACTTTCAGTCGGTTTTACCATTCATTATTAGTTAAATCCCCAGAAAGATGTATTTGAAAATTCGTATTCTTGCCTGCTCTGTCCACGACAAAGCCCAGTGGATATATTTTCAAATGCTTACTAAACTGATCAACATCTCCCTTTTGAATAAATATTTACGTTCTGAATTGGTGGGATTGCTTCATAGAAATGGACCACAACAAGCAAAAATGTTGTAGTAGGATGACCCTGCAGGGCTCTTTCCTGGTATCTTCACCCAGAAACTGCGTGTGCCAACACACTTGTCCTGCTGTACCCAGAATGCTACACTGGCCTCCTGGCCTGGCACAAGGACAGCTACTGAACAGTTCACACTCATCAGTTCTAGCCTATGTTGATAGCAAAGGTTCACTTATGTCCATGTTCACATCAAAACACCCCTCTTCCATTCCGCAGAGAATATGTGGCAGGTCACATGCTGATGTGCAACACCTCCTGGACTAACTAATCTGGGCAGGCTCTGCAAGGTGTGAACCACTTGGACACTCCCCCTCTGTCAAAATGCCTGCAGTCACATAAAACCATCATGAATAAAATCTCTGCATTTAGGTTGCCAAGAGGCACAGAGAAGAAAATACAGCTGTTGTCTTTGATATTAAATCAATACGATTGGATATAGCGTCTTCACAAAGGTCTTCTGGAAATGGCTGAAAAGTGAATCAATGACATTGAGGAGCACCTATTATATAGATTCTGCATTCAGCCCATGACATGTAGAACCTATACAGATGCAATAGTGAACTGAAGGATCACTCCAGAAGAGATAATGGCCCTCATTACAACCCTGGAGGTTGGTTTTAAAGCGTCGGTAACACCGCCAACAGGCCGGCGGTAAAAAAAATGGGATCCCGACCACAGCGGAAACCGCCAAAACAGACAGCAACTTTAACACACCGAACACCACGGCGGTAGCAAAAAACAGCGCAGCGGGCACTGGCAACAGACAGGCGGAAGACAATGTACAATCCGCCAGCTTTTCCGGGGCGGTACCAATGCCGTCAAAAGCACAGCGGAAACAGGAATTGGAAGGGAAACCACTCACCTCTCGACACTGAACGAAGAACCAGGACACTATGGAGCCCGAGTTACAGGTCCTGCCGATGCTGGTCTACCTCCTCATCTACCAGGAACATCAAAGACGGCGGCGAAGAAGACGGTGAGTACTGCACCTAATACACAGGGGAGGGGGAGGAAAAAGATAGTGACACACACACACGCAACATGCAACACGCAACACCCCACTCCACCCACAACACCATACACACAAAAACATGCAACAACATCACATATACAACTCGTAAGCCCCTGGAAGAATGCAAGGACAAAAGGAATTGAGTCAAATTAGTGATATTTTAGAAATAGGCAAATATACTACAGAGTTTGGAAAACAGTATTTACACAAATATACAACATGTACAGAAGGCCTTACTTTGTCCATTCACAAATGTCTGTGGGCCACTTCGCCAAAATTCATGGGCCAAGCCCACACTTGACTCCTGCCTCAATATGGAGAGAACACTGCAGGGGCATCAGGTCGTAAACACGCAGGCACCTCAGGGGGATGGGGAAGGGGGGCGCATCTCAGCTGGAAGATGGGACAACGCCACTGCTCCTGGAAGGGGCTACATGCCCACAGCCATGTCCTGGGGAGTGCAAAGCCACAGTCTCTCAAGTCTCTCAAGTTTCTCAAGTCTCTCAAGTGGGTGCTTTGCCCAATGCTTTGTCCTGGGGAGTGCAAAGCCACAGTCTCTCATGTGGGTGGCTTCTCCACTGGTTCTGAAGGGGGCTTTGTGCCCTCTGTGGTTCAACCTGCTAAGGATTGGGTGAGTGGATGCCTTTCTCCACTGGTTCTGGAAGGGGCTTGGTGCCCAGTTTGTTTCATCCTGCCAAGGACTGGGTGAGTGGATGCCTTTCTCCACTGGTTCTGGAGGGGGCCTTGTGCCCAGTGTGCGTTATCCTGCCAAGGATAGGGTGAGTGGAGGGGGCATTGTGCCCTGTGATGCAGATCTTCGGGAGTGCAAGGTCACAGTCTCTCACCTGGGTGTCAGACCCACATGCTCTGCAGGGGCCAGGACGCACAACAGGCCATGGAGGCAGGACTACACACTGTCCACCGGCGATGATAGCTGCTAAGTGGTGGCAGTGGCGGTGCTGGTGTCGGTGCGGGCAGTGGTGGAGGGAGGCTCCAGCCCTTCCCATGCAGCCTCGGACGGCCGCCCTCTGGGGCTGCTGGTGCTGGTAGTGGTGTTACTGTCAGTGGTGCAGGTTGCGATGCTTGCAGCGGTGGTTGAGGGGGGACTGCTGGCAGTGCTAGCTGTGGTGCAGGTGGCGGTGCTGCCAGTGGTGGAGGGAGGCTCCAGCCCTTCTCCTTCAGCCTCGGACGGCTGCCCACTGGGAATGCTGCTACTGACAGTAGTGGTGGCAGCGGCGGTGCAGGTGGCGGTGCAGGGGCGGTGCTTGCGGCGGGGCTGCTGGCGGTGCTTCACGCGGTGCAGGTGGCGGGGCTGGCGGTTCTGCTGGTGGGCACCGGAGCTTCACCTGCATTCTCCGTCGGCTGAAGTGCCTTGCCTTCGGTTTTCTGCCCCTTCCTCACCTTGGCTGATGCTGTTTTGCCCTTGGCTCTGTCAGCTGGAGGTCTGAAGGCAGCCTTGCTGGGTTGGTCATCATCCATGCCCCTGCTGCATGCTGGCCCCTTCTTCACCTTGGGAGGTGGCAGTATGGTTTGGTCCTATGCAGGGGTTGGTGCTACACTGGCTTTCCTGACGGGTGCCTCCTTTGAGTCCCTGGGAGCTGCAGAGTCCACATTGGACGGCGACTTGGTGGCTGAGGTGCTTGCCTGGGTTGTGGACACCCTGGCCCGAGGGGAATGACGGGGGGAAGGGGTAGGGAAGAGGTCAATGTTAGCTAGGAAAAGTTTTTTAGACACACTGGGGCAGGACAAGGGAGAGGGTTTGGGAGTGGAGGAAGAGGAAGTGGTTGTAGGAGGTGACTATCTGCTGAGTTTGGGTGAAGGTGCATGTGCTGGATGCTGTTGTGAGGTGGATGGCTGTTGGGTGGGTGTGTGCTTGCATTTGTGTACTTTGGGAGGAAGGGTTACAGACACAGTAGGAGAGGACACAGGGGACGTGTGTATGGTTGTCGGGGTGGTGACTGCTCGTGAGGGGTGTGTTGTGATGGGCGTGCTGGTGATGGCGGTAGTGGATGAGGATGTAGTTCATGCAGGTGTGAGTGGAGATGATACTGGGAGGGAAGTGGATGACGAGGAGGAGGGGGACTCAGTGGAGGCAGTGGATGTTGGTGTGTCTGCATGGGGATGGTGCTTGTGTGAGTGCCTGTGGGATGATGTGTGGTGCCTGTGTTTGCCTGAACCACTCCTGTGTGTTGTCTTCAGTGCATGCTGGTCTGAAGATGTGCTTGGGATAGGCTGGGGTTGAGGGGATTGGGACTGGGTAGAGGAAGTTGGAGGGTGGAGGCTAGACACAGGGACAATAGCTGCCATCAGTGCTGAGGCCAGAACCTGAAATGCTCTCTGTTGGGCTGCCACGCCAGAGTGAATGCCCTCCAGTTATACATTTGTTTGTTGCAAATGCCTCTCGACACCCTAGATGGCATTCAGTATGGTTGACTGCCCAACAGAGAGGGATCTCAGGATGTCAATAGCCTCCTCACTGAGGGCAGTAGGGCTGACTGGGGCAGGGCCTGAGGTGCCTTGGGCAAAAGAGATGCCCACCCTCCTGGGTGAGTGGGCACGGGAAACACTTTGAGGGGCTGCTGGTAGTGCGGTGCTGGTAGGGGGGTGGCGGCTGTACAGAGCTGTCCGCCACCGCCAGGGAGCTTCCATCGGAGGAGGAGTCGCTGTCTGTGGTCTCCGCTCCTGTCTCAGTTGTGGTGCTCCCCTTGTCCTCCATCCCACTGGTGCCCTCACCCTCGGTGGATTTGGCCTCCTGGCCCATGTGGGATGCAGCTCCCTCCGTCGCCAGTGCCTCTGCTCCTCCGCAAGATGATGCTAATGCACATAAGGACAGGGTGACAAAGCAAAAAGGGGGGGAGACAGAAGATACACTTGGTCAATGCCAGCAACACCACTACCGTTGGAGTACACAACACACAGGGAGCAGCAAATGCACTAGGCCATGCCAAACCAGTTTCTAAGATGGTCACCAGTCCATGTGGTACAATGCCTAACGCCATCAGCTGCAACCCATAAACCTAAAGGACCTTTCCCAGTAGTAGAGGCCCACTAACACTATTGGTGTAGGTGTGCCTCAGAGCCTGCCCAACAAGGGACCTACCCTGCCATCTTCACCCTGGCCTAGGGGCACCCATAGCCTCCACCCTCTACCCAGGTAACTCTTAACGAGCGCACAGCAGGAGTCAGATTCAGTACTCACTCCCTTGTGGCTGCTGTGATGCCCTCAAGCACCCATCCAACTCCAGATAGGCCTCCGCCAGGATGCAGAACATCAGGGGGATCATGGTGCGACAGGCACCCCTTCCTCGTTGGGAGGCCAGCCCCAGCTGGGCCTCCGCCGTCTTCTTTGCCCACCGGCGCAGGTCCTCCCA
This sequence comes from Pleurodeles waltl, assembly GCF_031143425.1. NCBI lineage: Eukaryota > Metazoa > Chordata > Amphibia > Caudata > Salamandridae > Pleurodeles > Pleurodeles waltl. The sequence continues at coordinate 79,837,290 of NC_090441.1, read as the reverse complement.
CCTCTTGAGGCAGTGGGTGCTCCACCTGTCAAAGACCCCCAGGGTCCACACCTCCTTGGCGATGGAATGCCAAATATCCTTTTTCTGGTGGGCGCTGACCTGCAGGGAAAAGGCAGCAGAAAAGGGAATTAGTCACCTGTTCGGACCGTCACACTCATTGCCCGCCAGATCCCACCCATCCCCTGACACACATACATTGACCACCTTAGATGCTGCACTCTGGCCAGGACCCCTCAGCCCCCCCAACATGTGGCTTACACACACAGCACTCCAGACATTCATGGCCCATGCATCATGCTCACAGTGTACTCACCTGTTTGTCTGGAAGACCGTAGAGTAACGTGTACTGGGGTAGCACCCCATCCACCAGTTTCTCCAACTCCTCCACAGTGAAGGCAGGGGCCCTTTCCCCAGATACTGAAGCCATTGTCACTTCCAGACATAGGTCACAGTAGCACTTGCAGTGTAGGTCCTCTCCTGTTGATGGCAAGGTAGCAAGTGAGTGGATAGACAGAAAATGGCAGTGACGTCTGCGGGGGTGCATACCATCACCGCTGGCGTACATCGCCATTGGCTCCTGGAATCTATAGGGCCCAATGATAATGAATACAAAGTTGCGTGGCGGTCATCGGCCGCCTACCACGACGGCGCACAACGCCAGCGCAATTACCTAATTTCCACTTGACCCTCCTCACATGTCAGTCATCCGCCATTTCAGGGGGCCATGGGGCATGGCACCTAACTGCGTCACAGCAGACATTGGCATGGCAACTGATTTTAGGGTTCACATTTTGTTTCTGTAAAGATAAAAAAACAGCATTAGTGCAATAGATGTGGGAATGTGACCCTCTGCTTATCGTTGTCTTCCATAGGCTCCAACCGCTGAGGCTGCATATGAGATGGCGGCATCCTCCGGTGTACAGACCCCTGGTGGACCTTGCAACAATGGAGGACAGACACATTATCATTACCTGCAGACTTGATTGGGCCACAATCTAGGGACTGTGTGCCCAATTGGAGCCAGACCTGATGTCAGCTATCCGGCAGCCCACTAGTATCCCCCCTCTAGTGCAACTCCTGTCAGTGCTCCATTTCCTGGCAAGTGATTCCTTCCAAACAACAGTGGCCATGGCATCAAGGATGTCTCAGGCAATGTTCTCTAACGTGTTGACCAGAGTGCTAAGGCCCTGCTGAAACACATGCGCAGCTACATCGAGTTCCCCCAGGTGGAGGATTTGGCCACAGAGAAAGCTGACTTTTATGCCCTGGGGCATATCCCAACATCATAGCTGCCATTGTTGGTACACATGTGGCATTTGTCCCCCCCCTCGGGGGAAATGAGCAAGTTTTCAGGAGTAGAAAAAGCTATCACTCTCTAAATGTGAAGATGGTGTGTTTGGCGGACCAGTACATTTCCCATGTGAATGCCAAATACCCTGGCTCTGTGCATGACGCCTTTATCTTGAGAAATAGCAGCATCCCATATGTGATGGACCAACTCCAGAGGCACCGGGTGTGGCTAATAGGTGAGCCCAAGGTCCCCACACAGTATTAGTAGGTGTCTGGGTATGGGGTTGTCCCTAATGGTTAGTGTGTGTCTAACAGATATCCCTCGATATTTGCAAGTGACTATGGTTACTCCAACCTCTCATGGCTACTGACCTCAGTGAGGAATGCCAGGACAAGGGCAGAGGAACGTTACAATGAGGCACATGGGCGTACAAGGAGGATTATAGAACGGACCTTCGGCCTCCTGAAGGCCAGATTCCGGTGCCTCCATCTGACTGGTGGATCCCTGTACTACTCACCCAAGAAGGTGTGCCAGATCATCGTTGCCTGTTGCATGTTGCACAACCTGGCCTTGAGACGCCAGGTGCCTTTTCTGCAGGAGGATGAGCCTGGAGATGGTCTTAATGCAGCGGTGGAGCCTGTGGACAGTGAGGAAGAGGAGGCAGAGGAAGAAGATGGTGACAACAGGAGCAACATTATTCTGCAATACTTCCAGTGACACACAAGTAAGACATTGTACGCTCATATTACATTTCAGTTAACTGTTGGACATTGTACAAGACAGCCTCTAACCCTATGTCTCTGGCCACTGACTTTACCCTTTGCCATCTCTATTTTCAGATCCCTGTGCCCCACTCTGGTTCCTGCTATGTGTACTGCTGCTCACTACAGGTTATACCAATGTACATATAACTGGACATATGGATTGAAATGTTTACAGCGTATTGACCTAATACATATTGCAATCAATTGACAGACTCCATACCTGTATTTGATCCAAGGGTGTTTATTTCAGTGCTCATAAGTAGAGGGGGATGTGCAATGGGCAGAAGTGATGGTGGAGGAAGGTCCAATTAGAGTCCAGTCTCTTGGTATCACAGGTGCATTGTCCAAGGGGTCATAGGAAGGGGAGTAATGGCAGTTCAAGGTGGACACGGTGACAGAGTGGGACACAAGGGTGACAATCAGGACAGTCTTATTTCCTGGTGGGGGTCTTGGCAATGTTCTCTGTCTTCTGCCTGGATCATAAGGACCGATTGCGGGGTGGTTCCCCTTCTGCAGGGGGTGGAGTGCTGGTGGCCTGTTGGTCCTGTGGCGGTGCCTACTGTCCACTAGCGCCGGCGGAGGTGGAGAGCTACTCATCTGTGTGGCTAGTGTCAGGGGCCTGTTAGTGTGCCACTGCCTCCCTCATGGTCTTGGCCATGTCGCCCAGCACCCCTGCAATGGTGACCAGGATGCTGTAGATGTTTGTTAGGTCACCCCTGATCCCTAGGTATTGTCCCTCCTGCAGCCGCTGGGTCTCCTGAAGCTTGGCCAGTATTTGGCCCATGGTCTCCTGAGAATGGTGGTATGCTCCCAGGATGTTTGAAAGAGCCTCGTGGAGAGTGGGTTCCCTGGGCCTGTCCTCCACCTGTCGCACAGCAGTCCTCCCAGCTTCCCTGTTGTCCTGTGCCTCTGTCCCCTGAACCGTGTGCCCACTGCCACTGACCCCAGGTCCCTGATCGTCCTGTGTTTGTGGGTTTGCCTGGGGTCCCTGTAGTAGTGGACACACTGCTGATTGACGTGTCCTGGGGACAGTGGCATGGGCCCGCTGGGTGGGTGCTGTGGTGGTGTTTCCTGAGGGAGGAGGCTCTGTGGTGGGTTGAGACTGTGGCAGGGGAACCAACTGTCTAGAGGTCCCTGATGGGCCAGGTTGGTCATCCTGATCCAGGCATGCAGAGCTGCTGTCATCACTGTGGGCCTCTTCAGGGGGTGGACTGATTGTAGATGGCATCTCCTCTCCCGTGACGTTGCATAGGGGTCCTGTGGGGATGCAAATGCAGTGTTAATGTATCTGTGTGTGCCATCTTGTGCAAGGGTGTGTTTCCCTGTATGATTGTGATTTCCCTGTCAGCTTGGCTTTGTGTTCATGGTGGTTTTGTAGGCTGGGTGAATCTCTGTGATGGACATGCTGTGGTGATGGGCATCCATACATAGGTGTTGCATGAAGGGCTTGGTATTGGGATGGGTGGGTTGTGATGGTGGGGTATGTGTGAGTTGGTGGAGTGATGGGGTAAGGGTGGGGGTAGGAGTTTGTGATGGCATGCAGGTAGGGGGGTGATAGTAATAGAGATTTGACTTACAAGAGTCCAGTCCTCCTGCTACTCCTGCAAGGCCCTCAGGATGCATTATTGCCAAGACTTGCTCCTCCCATGTTGATAGTTGTGGGGGAGGAGGTGGGGGTCCACAGCCAGTCCTCTGTACTGCTACCTGGTGTCTTGCAACCACGGAACGCACCTTTCCCCGTAGGTCGTTCCACCTCTTCCTGATGTCATCCCTTGTTCCGGGCTGCTGTCCCACGGCATTGACCCTGTCTACGACTCTCTGCTAAAGCTCCATTTTCCTTGCAATGGATGTCTGCTGCACCTGTAATCCAAATAGCTGTGGCTCTACCCGGATGATTTCCTCCACCATGACCCTTAGCTCCTCCTCTGAAAACCGGGAGGGTGTTTGGGGTGCCATGGATGTGGTGTGAATGGTAGGTGTGAGGATGTGTGGGGTGATGTGTGGGGAGATGTGTTGTGGTGTGTGGTGTGAGGTGCATGGATGGTGTATGGGGGATGTGTTCTGTGCCTCTGATTGAGTGGGTGCTCCTGCCTTGGGTCTCTCTCTGCTTGCTATCTTTTTTTTTTCACTGTAAGGGGTTGTGGGTATTGTGGGTGTGTGTTTTATAGTGGTGTGGGTGTGGTGTGTGTATGTTTGCCAGATATGTGTAGTTTGAATTGTCCAATGTGGTGGTGTTTTGTAAGTGTGTGTGTATTTTGAGCACAGTGGTGTGTACCGCCAATGGTTTACCGCGGTTGAAAGACCGCCACAGTGATTCGTGTGTCGTGATACTGTGGGCGTGTTCCTGTTGGCGTAACGGTGTGGGTTTTGCTACCGCCAGTTTATCAATGACCTTTGGTGTGGCGAACTTGTGTGGGTGTCTGTATAGTGGCGGATTTCTCTGTGTGGGTCATAATACCCGTAGCGGATTACCGCCGCGGTCACGGTATGTTGGCGACCGTCAGCATGGCAGTAGGCAGCATTTACCGCCAGGGTTGTAATGAGAGCCAATGTCTGCTTCCACGGCATCTCTGAACTCAGAGCAGCCAACATGTGATTCCTAGATGATTTCATATTTGTATCTCGTACCTTGAGTTTTCAACCCCTTTGATTGAATTCTAGCAAGCACCTTGCATTAGTCCACATGATCCTAATAAACGCTCTTTGCCACAACCAATAATCACCTATTTTGTGATGCAGCAACAAGTCAAGCGAGTGATACAGGTTTTAAAGATAAAAGGTCCATTCTCTTTTGAAGGTCACAATATTCATATGTCTCAGGACTACTCCTATGAAAGAAAACCCAGGAAAAGACACTTTTGGCCCTTCATTATAGGCTCCAGAAGTGGGATATTAAGCTAAAGCTGCCACAATCATCAGAATGAATGGCAAACCTAAAGAATACACTGACCCTGACTGTTTGGAACTTTTCCTCACTAGCCAGGAGGAATCTGACAAAGAAGCTTCAGTCATGCAATTTAAGCCACTTAGAAACCCACAACTGACCGAAGGTCTACTTGAAACAAATGTGATCTAATGAAAGATACAAAGGCAGACCAGTTGCTTTACTCAATAGGAAAGAGGTGATCCTAAAACAGTCTTTGGAGGTCCTTCCTAAAGATAGATCATGATATTCTCTAAAGGCTAGAGCCAAAGACCCGATTCTAACTTACTGCCGGCTTACTGCAATCATTATTCACAGTCAATCAAGGTACTTTCCTCTGCTTAATGGTCCCCCCTCACTGAGTTGCATACTGTCATGGGAGACTCCCACATGGGGACAAATGTCTGTAAGATCCTCATACTGTGCCACATTTCCCCCACCTTCTGCCACTCCCACCTAAGACCTCTCCCATCTGAGCAGTATGACCCGCTTAGTGAGCAGAGGGGGCCCTAAACCGGACTATCGCTCACCTGATACGGTGGAAGTATTGTGACGGATGTCCAAGCAGAAGAAACTATCCCGGTCACCATCTTCCTGAGGCTTCTAGGCATCAGTGTTCTCACAGGCTATGGGTTGACTCACAGAGGGACCCACAGAGGTGCTGTGAGTTACTGTGCCCACTGAGGACACTGTCACCTTATCTCCCTCGAGTGGCAGCATGTGACACCAATGTGGTCGAAGGGTCCAGAGAAAGAAAGAGAGATAAAGAAAGAGAAAGAGAGAGCGAGAGAGAGGAAGAAAGCAAGAGAGAACAAGTGCATTTGTTAAAGTTCTGGTTGGAAATTATGGGCCTCCACACATACCATCTGGTGGAAAATCCAAGAAAAGGGAAAATCCATTACATTAGCCCAAAGGACTGACATGTTCTTAAAAGGAAAGACAGGAGGAAGACCCTGTATGGATGGGGAAGAGTTAGATCCATTAGGGGTAACACAAGAAGGATTTGCGCAAGGTTTTTAGAAAAGGAAAAACCCTGTCAATATCCAAACAGTGAACTTAGCTGGAGAGGTAGTTCAAACCATGGGACAGGTAAAAAGGAAGGAGAAGCAGGTTCATAACAGGAAGCAGAGCCGGCCAATTAGTGGAATATGATTTCTCTTTTTTCCTAGCAAGGGATTTACAAGATGTAGGAGTCCCCTTGGTCTGTAGGGAGGGGGCGAAACACAGCAGATTTGCCAGACGGTGGTAGTTCCTCTTTCTTTTTCCCAAACTGTTTTGTACCATGGAGCACACAGAAAAGACTGAGTGAAAAATTCTGAAGGGTCTAAAGCTTGAGGTAGGATACTAACATCTCTGCTCCCTAAAAGAGACTAAACTAATATGATTTAATATTGAGTGTGAAATAAATCACTAAGAGGAATACGTATTATTCCATAGCATCTCTCCACACCCTTTGTGCCTGTGCATGGCTCTATATTTGCTCATTACTGGAGACATCCAGTCTCTGCATTCTTCTTCCAGGGGACGAACTATCAGTATATCCCACATGTTGAAATCTTAAGTGACTTTCTTGATGCATTTATTTGCTTCTCACATGCGTCTCTTTCACTCTTTGTTCCTTCATCATTGGGAAGGCACCACCCATGTGTTCCACTCTTAGCCTTACGTATGTTTCCCAAGCTTAGGTAACACAATCCCTTACACCTCAACCAGACCTTTTAGGCATCGATGCACCCCTGATACCAAACACACTACTTTCTAGGTGGGTCATGCATACATTCCTTCAAACCAGATCTTCGCCCCTTCCCGTCTGATCTACAATCAAATAAAAGCAGGACCCTTCAGGTTGTGCCAGTGTCTCTAAAAAGTGATGTCACTCAACCGCAATGGCATGAAAAGATCCTTAACTACTAGGTCTTAAAAACTACAGACAGAACCCTTTTTCAAGCGACCCTCCTTTCACCATTCACATCTCAGAAACTGATGAGAAACTGGGTTTACAAAATGGTGAGCAGTAGACCAATGGCTTCACCCTCTGATTCTTCCACCTTCACGGCTTCCTTCAGCTCTTAAAGGTATGTATTTAGCCTTCTATTCCTAAAATCCCTGCAACATAGACTCATAAAAAAGGGACTGGCTCAGAAAGAAGAGGTGTTTGTGAAAGCTGTGTTTCTCTGGGATCCAGAATTGTTGGGGGCTCCACCTATGCTTCAAGTACATAAAACCGGGCGCTAGATGCTGGGAAACGCAGAAGGCAGAGCTACACTGAAATGCATTGTGGACGATTAAGGTCCCCTGCAGGTATATTTATTTAAGTACATGGTTAATTAAAGCTGTTGGACCGAACTGACAGAACAAATATATTAATTAAACAATAAAGTACAAAAAACTGCTTATGTAGAATAGAAAAGCTATAAGATATAAACTGCCACAATATGATATGTTTTAGCCTTTATCCATAACACGTTTAACAGATAAAAGCCAATGCTGAGGTAAAACGGCATCTGCAAAGCAATAAAGACTATAAAATGTAAACTACAGCAATGATGATATTTTGTAGACTCTTAAAAGTTTGCTCGCTACGCATTGTCCATGAGCTCTTAGCAGTTGTGGACCCATACTGAAGTTTTAAACCATGAGGCTCGGGACATGGTAGCTGTTACATCACGCCAATGGGCCATACAGCGGCTTCACCCCATGCCCATTGATAAGTGACTAATCGACTTAAAGTGTGTGAAGTGCCCAGACCCGTCTATGCAAGAAGGTGCAATAAAGTGGCAGTGAAAAGCAGGTCTTAGAGGTCTTAGAGAGAGCAAGATTCAAAGGCTTGGCCAGGAGGCGTTTGCAGCTACTAAATTTCAGATTTTCTGTTTGACTCTTGCCAGATATTTCACCAATCTGCAGTTTAACTGTAGGTCAGAAGAAACAAAACAGGCTATAGCTGCCTGCTTACAGTGACGTATCCCTCTCCTGTTAAACACTGGTTTTAGTATAATTTTTCGGTCCTCCACAGTTGATTTGCATGTGCAGATTTTGTGGTCTATATAGTTTGTTGGCATACCTCGGTGCCATCAGCACGTGTCCACACAGTTTATGTTAAATCTATGGCAGACGGCCTGGACAATATTTCCCAAAGGATCTTTTCATGCAAGCGTTGATGGCTGCCTCCAGGTAATTCTTGACTTGGGAGGAGTTGCCAATCAAGTCCCATAAATGTTTTAGTCCGAGGGATGCTAAAGCTGAGAAATTGGTAGCTCCGAGCAGGAGAGTAGTCTCTATTGGTGATTTCTTCCCAGAGATGACACTCCATAAGGGGGGAGGAACACCACCCCCCACCCCTTCAGCGGCAGCTCCAAACCTTTTCCACAAAAACGATAATAAACTTTGTTTATTATCATTTTTAGGGAAAGGGGCGGGACCACGGGGTGGTGTGCACTCACTGCGCATGTACGTTTGGCCGGCCGTCTCAGGCCGGCCAAACACACATGAGCAGGGCTCCCTCCAGCCCAGCAACATTGTTGCTGGGATGGAGAGAGGCTGCACAGGCTCTCAGTCAGCCTGGGAGCACCCTGGCTGGGCGCTCCCAGACAATCCTGACGCTGCTGAGCAGCGTCAGGATTGGGGCAGGGCAGGCTGGGAGCCTGTGCCTGCAGCCAGGAAAGTGGAGAGGAGCAGTGCGTTTCTGAAGGCGGCGGAGCACAGGTATGTTTTAAAAATATATATTTTTAATGTAATCCTTCTCCCACCCCCTATTAATTCTCCCTCCCTCCCCCATGCGCTGCCCAGCCCCTTCAGTGTCACATGAGCCACGACTGGATGATAGTGCAGTTTTTAAGGGGCATCATTTTTTAAATTTGTACCAAAGGTTGATAAATGTACCTTGCCATGCCAAAGTTTGTTTCCAATTTCAGGTGAGCTAATGATGAGTAGCGTGGAAGCTGGAAAACCGACTTTAAAAGCCTGAGGGTAAACATGTTCAGATGAGAAGTAGCTCTGCCTCTTAGCACCTCACTGCCATAGGCTATGGTTGATACTAGCTTAGCCTGTATACCTTCAGTAGGGGTGTGTATTTTGATGTAGTAAATGTTGTCTTTAAACGCTGGAAGGCTGCAAAAAGGGAGTTGCCTTTGAGCCGTATATCCTCCACGTGCGGTTTAAAAGAACCCTGTCTATCAAATAGTAGCCCTAGATATTTGTATTCAGATGCGGCATCAAAGTTTTCATCTCCATGATACAACTCTTGGGAGCCAGAGGGACACTTTCCTCTAATCATAATTTTTGTTTTTTTCAAGTTGATTTCCATTAGATTTGTCATGGAGTAAGCAGCACTGGCATTCAAGAGTCTCTGAAGGATGACTTTTGTACAGCTAAGCAAGACTAAATCATCATGAGGCAGGACAGAAGAGTTCTCACCTTTGAAGGGTGTGAGTTGACTTGATCTACAGTGGATGGAAGGTCAGCCAAAAAGAGGTTGAAAAGCATGGTGGCCAATATGCACCCTTTTCTCAAGTCTTGATAGGTCTGGATATTCCTGGAAAGTTAGGCACTGTCACCCAGCTTTATTCTTTCCTAGGTGTCAATATTGAGAAGCATCAGGGCTTACAATAAGGGGTGTAGTATATTCCAACTGGCAAGTTTTTTCCAGAGCTTACTCCGACTCGATCAAATAGCCCTTTATAGTATATGATTCAGAGATAAAACTGCTGGTGATTTTTCTTGCATTCACCAAACAATAGTGATAGAGTTATTATGTTCAATGTAGTCCTCATGCCTTTTGAAAATCTTGTTTGGGTAAAGAGAAATAAACACCTTCCAGCGGACCAGAATGTTAGCTCCTTGAGGAGACAAACTGACAAATATTTTAACTAAACAGCAAGATGCACTATGAGCTGGTAGTTAGCGGGGTCAGAGTTGTTACCTTCCTTACAGGTTGGAGAGATAATTGAGCCTTTCCACGAGGCAAGGATGATGTTAAGGATTAGGCTGTTATAAAAGACTGCATCCAAGATATTTACCCAGAATGATTTGTCTGCTTTAAAAATGGCTGATGGGAAGCTATTTGGCCAGGAGCTCCATCACGGTGGCTTTTCCAAATTTGGTTTTCAATTGTTGCTGCCTGGAGTTTCAAAGGACTAGAAGCCCATGCTTTTCTGGAGTTATATTGAAGCTCTAGTGAGGCCATGGGCAGGTAAGTTGAGGAGGCTCCGATCTTGCAAAGGTGTGGCATGGTGTGTAGGTGAGCGGATTTAGAACTGACCTGAGCAAAATGGTTTGACAGGTAATCAACCTAGCTGCAGGTATAGTAACTAGCTAATCCCACACATAGGGATTACACTTTTATCTCTTGTGTCCAAGGCTACTCTTCAAGACTAGACAGTTTTATTGCCTCTCACTCTGTCCTCCTGAATGCTCTTGCAAGCTAGTCCATATATAAGAATGTCAGACCACTCACCCATTCTGGTAGGCCTAGATTTACAGTTATGTTATCTGTATTTGTAAAGGGGAACTATCACCCGCAAGGGTTTCCAAGCACTAAACTCAAAGAAGTGCCTGATATTGGAATAAGGTATCAATTGGTTAACCAAAGCGAACAATTAAGAGTGCTTGGAAAGCAGCAAATCGCCTGAGGGTTTCCCTAAAGATGGCTAAAGTCCTCTCCCACCAAGGTGGCACTAAACTTCGTTGTGACAATCCATGTGAGGTCAGCATGTTGGGCTCCCCTGGAGCTCTTTTATAAGGGTATAGGGAATAAGGTATCAATTGAGAAACCAAAGCAAACAATTAAGAGTGCTTGGAAAGCAGCAAATCGCCTGAGGGTTTCCCTAAAGATGACTAAGGACCTCTCCCACCAAGGGGGCACTAAAAGGCCCTTCTTCACTGTCACAATCCACATGAGGTCAGCATGTTGGGCTCCCCTGGAGCTCTTTCAAAAGGGTTATAGGTTATACATCCCAGAAAGAATGTAAATGGGTAGGAGATTCTATTTTGTTTATTGATTTCTCCCAATAGTGTCAATGGAGGCAAATGCACTTGGGAAACATTGGTGACATGTCAGCATGTTTTTGTCTCTTGTTTTTGTAGCCTATGCTGGTCCAGGGCACTCATCAGGACTAGGCCCCACTCTACATATCTCATATCCTGCTGTCAACATTAGCCACTAATGTGTCAGTCTAGGATGGACAGAGAGAAGAAGGTAAAAATTGTGGTTTCACCTTGCCTGTACGTGGGTTCACTAGTCATTTGACCTATGAAGCGAGAGGAAAACCATTATCAGCATTCATTTAGAGGTCCACAATTGTTGTGTCTCATAAATATGCAATGATTGTTCACACATGCTCACTGCAAAACCTGGCACACTTGTGCACCACTAATAAAACGCTTGCCCAGCACTAATTGAGGAACATGCCTGTCAAGAGTTCTCTCTCTTCTTCTATTGTTCACCAGAGCTAGCTAAAAATGAAGTCACTTGGCTACATCTGTTGTCTAATCAGGTACTGCTGAGGGGAGGGGCATGGTCAAATAAAAAGCAGAGATTCATGATATGTCTGACATCCTGCAAAACACTGTAAGATTAATATATTAACATTAAAACTGATCACCTTAAAAGACTTCTTTGAGGACCATATTTACATGTTGCTGAATACCAACACTGACTTGGTTCAATATGCACAACCTCTATGGGCCATGGGATCCTTTTCAAGTCATGAGAGGTACCCAGAGTAGCTGCCCATTATCCCCACTTGCTTCTCTACTGACACTTGTGCATGCAAAAGACTACATTTAAGTGTAACCAATAGAGGTGCATTATTTAGCACAGCTGTCCCAAGGGACTACCTTTGTCCTTCCGCAATGGTCCCTCCTTTTTAGCTCAACCCAGTGACCTTTTTAAGAATATTGTGGTCCGCATACAATTCACTGTTTGAATAACCTTCTCATATGATCTGTAGAGCTGACTGGGCACTCCTGTATCAATGTGTGGTCTACCTCTTATAAAGATCTCATTGTCTGCAGATTGACTTACTCCTGGGTCCCTTCAGGAACCACAAAGGTTTCTAAATTGAGAGAAAACTATTTCATTGGCAATAGTGGTCTGCCAAGCATCTGTTGCTATTGGATGCCCTGATTACAGATGGAAAGATTAAGATGTTTCATTGACATGTCTAGCATTGGCTTCAAATATACATTTATTGTTACATATAAAAAAACTATTTTTTTGTAAGATGATCAATGTTTGTGCATTTACAATGCTGGAGACCATAGTGAAAGTGTTAGAGTAAAGTTACCACTAACCCTAGTGATGCTGCAAGAGCAACCTGAAACCCACCAATTTACTGCTACACAGCAGTGTTAAACATGTTAAAGACTGTGCTCGATAATAGGCAGCAAAAAGAAGGTAGGTGAGTAAGGATATGAGAGAAGGTACACAAGAGACGTTGTTGAGTTGTAGTCACGCAGTTCATCTCACAAATGGAGGCTTTCTAAGGTGTTCATCAGGCTCTCATGAGTGTCAAAAACAGAAAACAAGAGTACTGTTACTCTCTGTTCTTAACATCAATTCCAATTGCTAGCAGTGTTTTCTTTTGCATGGATTTCACACGAATGGTAATATTCTACAGAAACCACACCATATCCAAGAACGACTCTATCAACAAGTGTCTTATGGTAAATATACAGTGTATCAATGGCACAGCACCTTTATTTTGTTAAATTAGTCTTGTACAGATGTTCTATAGACAGTTGTAAAAACTCCACAACTTGAGGCACCGAAAAGAAACAAAGGTTTACTCAGAATTTGTAAATATCTATGTGAATGCTCAAAAGACAGCTATTACAGCATAATTTAGAAGGTGATGAAGAGTTTCAGTACTCAGATGTAAGATGCAAGAGGCAGTTCAAAAATACAACAGTAGTTTCACAATCAAAACAAATAAATCAAACTCTTCCCGGCCATCCATTAATCACAGGTCCCTGAAGACAGTGCTGGAAGAGGCCTAAGAGTTCTAAAGTTGCAAGGAAATGAATTGAAAGTTCCAAGAAAATTCATTGAAGTAATGGTGAAGAAAACATTCAATATGCATCACAAACAGGAAACTGCTGAGAAGAATAATTCGGTGTCTAGCTGGAGAGCGGGGAATACAGGAGAGAAGCACAGTCCAACCTGAGGCTTTCTCCTCTCTAAAGGGAGGAAAGGTAAGCATCTAGCCATGCCCTGGGTGTGGCTTTTATAGACTGTGGGATCTTCGAATCGTGCAGTAGGTCCTCAAATTCTGGGTCCTGTGCTTCCTTGAATCCTGCGATCCATGAATCCTGTGGTGGATCCTTGAATTTTTCTGTAGCCTGCCTCTGAGATGGCACATCAGATACAGGCTACTGTCACAGATTGTGGGGTTCCTGCATAGGGAGATGATTGACTGCCATAGTGATGGGGGGCATGACATCTGGGCAACACATATATGACAGCCACAGTCCTGGGCGACATGAATCGTGTCATGCTAGCACATATAACATCCTGGGTGACAATGCCCTGAGCAAGGTGTAGAAGGGCAGACAATAATGCCCGGACCATAGGTGGATGGCGATGGGTGCAAGGATGGGAGGTGGCACAAGCCCTGTGGAACGTCATGCCAGCAAGTATAGGGCCTAGTAAGCATACTAAATTGATTGAATGGCACAGATAATTGCCATATTTTTCTTTAACTCATGCTAAGAAAGCAGAGGGAAATATTTTCATTATTTGGAGCACTGCTCATGAAATACAGTATCTGAAATATAGCTACAAAGAGAGAGGAAGGCTTATGAACTTGGTTGTAAGGGCCTGGCACTAGCATGGTTTCACTCTATCCTCAAAGGGCGGTCACCATCAGTGATAACTCATCCATGCTCAAAAACATAATCTGTGGAGTCCACCAAGCATCCTTGCTTCTTCTCCCATGCTATGCATCTAGATTCACCCACTGTTTTCCCCTCATAAGATCGTGTGGGTGCATGGCAGTCTCCTGTGCTTATGATACTCAGCCTATAGTATTGCTTAAACACCCTGACCAACCTGACTTCCTACCTGTCATTATTTCAGGGTTGGATAGCGTCGAATTTTTTACAGCTCAGTGCAAATAAAACAGGAATGCTCATAGCTGGCAACCACTATGAGAGGCTGCAAGACATTCTTTGTCCCACTTCCTTAGGCAACGCTCCTGAGCCTTCTACCAGACTTAAATCATGTGGGTTCTAGATTGACTCTATGCTCTCCATAAAATTACAGATCAATGCTGTCACTTCCTATGTTTTTCCCAAAAAAACAAAAGAACACTTACGAAGACCCTTCCCTTCCTACCGCAGTTGCATTCACAAGTCATTTGGCCCATGTACCTGCTAGAATATACTATTGTAACCTTCATTGGTGTTTTTATACTGAGCCATCTCCAACAAATTCAAAACATGGCATTGAGAGTTGCCTGTGGAAAAAAGAACCTACTGAGTTACAGATGGGCGTATGCATGGACCTTATTATAGTCTTGAATAGTCCCAGCTGGTCTCTCGTTTCTTTCCTCTTTGTCCTAAAAGAAACCTGTACTCTAAATCAAGGCTTTTATTCCCAGTCCCACGCAAAAAGGTAGGGTTGGGAGGGGGGACACAAAAGTAGGGTGGGAGGCATTATCTTTCTTTTGGGGCCCCAAGCTTTGGAATAATTTTAATTTTGGAATCAAATGTATTTGCTCCCATCTTTCCTTGAGGATGGTACTAAAGACCTTTTTCTGGGTGTAAGGCTGTTTGCTGAGTGTAGTGCCAATGGTTTGTAGCTCTACTTTGGGTGAACGCTGCACTATATAAATATACTCCATCACTATGTTTTGAGCAACAAACATTGTTAATATCCTATGTATCGAAAAGGAGTTGAGCGTCATAGACCTCCATGTAAAAGAAAGGTATATTGGATGCCGGTTAGAGGCAAGGATGGACACATGGACTAGTTGCTTAAGGAGATTCTGCAATGCAGATTTCTGACTTCAGGCATAATAAGCCACTCAGAGAGGCTTTACATGACTTCACATATTATGATAAGTAAGTACCACCATGCTGATAGACAGCTGGCTCAAACTTAGGTAAGTGTTACACTAACAGGGTAGGGATGTGTTATACAATATGTTTGGGGCTTATGTAATCTTTGCCCTAATTTATAATAGTGAGTTACAGCATTTACATTTTATTTAATAGTACTGTATTCAAGAATGCCCCTTGAATAGAGAAAATAAGGCACATTAAAGTGCCAATCAGACCAGCAGTTGAAATGAGGATAATTTGGGATGCTAGACTGGCAGAGCAGGATGCTGTGAAGTGCCCAGGTTTGTATTAAGCAAAGTAAAAGTGCCCAGAACAGTGTACTGTGGTAAAATGTGACTAAGTACAGTGATAGGTAGGTGTTAAGAGAACAGGTAGGGTTCCCATTGTAAATGACCCAATGATTGTTTTTTGTACATTAAAGGGTAATAACAATGTTGTCAGAAACACTATGAGTTCAGACTCTTCTATTCTGTCCATACTATGCATTTAAACTCTTCTATTTCTAAAGTAAAAACTCTTCTATTTCTTTCATAGCAAGCCTGAAGTCTTAGACATGCACAGAAATACTAGCATCATACGCACCTAGGTACTCAGACTAGTTTGTATAACAAAAATTTATTAGATAAAAGTGATAATTGAGCTCACACTTTACATCCATGGTTATTTGTCTGCATGCTAGGTTAGGTTTTTAAGTAATAAAATAAAAAATAAAAAAATAACAAAGATAAGCTTTTTTTTAATAAATCACTTAATCAGATCCAAGTGTTAAACTGCATCTCAAAACAAACAAAAAATAAGACTAAGAAAAGCTGCACCGGAAAATAAAAAGAAGCAGAAAGTGAGACAAGAAACAAGGACAGGATCTCTGTTAATTCAGGAGTCCAGTCAGGGTGGCTACTATTTAGTGCACCATGATACATTTAAAAATCCAGATCGGTATCAGAATCTTCCTGTTCTTTTCAGGACTCTGACAATAAAGGGACTGGCAGAAGTAAGCTGAAAAGTGAATCAGGATGTGAAGCTTAAGACTCCAAGACTTACTCAAAAACATGACCTTCACACTACGGATACTTCAGTGGAACAGGACTTGGGAAATAGAGGTTCTTGACAGTGCAACAGAAGTGACAATAGTTCACAAGACTCTCCAAGAGTTTCTGTTGGTGAATCCAACTGATGAATATATACAGGTTGAAACACCATATGGACACGTAAACCCTCAAGATTGGGATAATGATGTATAAATACAAATTGAAGGGGACATCCCATGAAAAATAAAAGCAGTATTCTGGCTGCATGTATCTGATGTTTATAATATTATTCTGGCAGAGGATAGCTGTCCTTGAGTCTTTGTAAGGGAGGCAGCTTGAGGTGAGAAGATAGTAAGGCAAGCCTTTTCCGCCTTAATACCTCAAGACCTCAGGCAAAATCATGCATGTGAATTGGTTCAAAAACAATCTCTACCCTTATATAGAAGTCAAGCAAGATGGCGCAAAAACTCAGTGTAATATGACATTCTATTTAAACCCCAAGTGCAGGCTAAATATCCCCTGAAACCAGAAGCAAAACACAACACAAAAGCTATTGTAGATCCGCTCCAATATAAAGGTATTGTAGCGTCATGTAGTTCTACAATAAACACCCCTATTTTTCTGTTTTTAAAACATAACAGATCATATTGAATAGTTTTAGATTATAGAAATTTAAATGCACACATCCACCTATATGCTGTTCAAAATGCTCTCAGCTCTTTACTGTTGATGAACTAGGTGTGAAAAAAATGCAAAACAACCCTGGACATTTTGAATGGGCTTTTCGGTCATAAAGTCTGAAAGTCAGTATCTAACGCTTTCCTATTCAGTAGGTTTCAATGCTGCTATAGGTAATTTCCCATGGACTATAAGAATAGCCCTTTTTTGTTTGCAGCAAGAATAATAGAGATCTTACAAGGAGATCCTGCGGCAATACCTTATATCGATGATACATCACAGATGATCACTTGACTAAACATAAAACAGGATAGTGACATTATTAACCACAAAGATACAAAATTACCTTTAAAAACAAAATTGCATAACTAAATCAGATTTTCCTTGGATACAAGCTACCTAGTGAGGCTTTGGGTTTAGTATCTCACTTCCTATGAAAGTGTGCTACCTTACAACCTCCAAAAACATTAAGAAACGTAGAAGCCACACTCAGCTGATACTCTCCCTCACCAAGGACCCCACCAGCGCCAAGACCAACCTGCAAGATGGAATGAAAGACGTCGCAGAATGGATGAAACTCAGCCGTCTGAAACTGAACTCAGACAAAATGGAAGTCCTCATCCTCGGAAACACCCCGTCCGCCTGGGCAGACTCCTGGTGGCCCACGGCCCTTGGCACCGCACCAACCCCCTCAGACCACGCACGCAACCTCGGATTCATCCTGGACCCACTTCTCACCATGACCAAACAAGTCAACGCCGTATCATCTTCCTGCTTCCTCACCCTCTGCATGCTCTGAAAGATCTTCTGTTGGATCCCCGCCAACACCAGAAAGACTGTGACCCACGCCCTCGTCATGAGCCGCCTGGACTACGGTAACACCCTATATGCAGGAACCACCGCTAAACTCCAGAAACGTCTGCAGCGAATACAAAACGCCTCCGCCCGCCTCGTCCTCGACATACCCCGCAACAGCCACATCTCCGCCCACCTGAGACACCTGCACTGGCTTCCCGTCAACAAAAGGATCACCTTCCGGCTCCTCACCCACGCACACAAAGCCCTCCACCACAAGGGACCCGAATACCTCAACCGTCGCCTCAGTTTCTACACGCCCACCCGTCAACTTCGCTCCGCCAACCTCGGACTCGCCACCGTCCCTCGCATCCGCCGCACCACGGCAGGTGGGAAATCCTTCTCCTACCTGGCGGCCAAGACATGGAATTCCCTCCCCACCAACCTCAGGACCACCCAGGACCACCTCGCATTCCGGAGGCAACTCAAGACCTGGCTCTTCGAGCAGCAGTAACCCCCTCCCCCTAGCGCCTTGAGACCCTCACGGGTGAGTAGCGCGCTTTATAAATGTTTTTGATTTGATTTGATTTGAAGCCTTGATGGGATTTGCCGCTTTATGCAGAGCAGGTAAAACCTTTGCATTATTTTTCTCCCATGTTTGCTGAAAATCATTAGGTGGAAAAACACACAGGTATCTTATGTGGACTGTAGGCAGACATGTTAGAGACAACAAAACAAACTTAGTAATTAGAATCATCTTTAGTTCCCCAGGCTATGCATATTTAGTTTTCAATAAAGGACAGACAACTTCCATAATATGCAAATCATCACAATTGTATTCCACAGCTGAAAATGCTTCCCAATAATAGAGAAAATTGTTACTCCAGTGCAGAGGGCCTTTTTAAAAGAGTGGCCTTTATTGCAGAGAGAGAAAAGAGTGGTTTCTTACCTGTAATACTAATTCTCTCTTAGGGGAATCTCCATTGAAGTCATACGCACGCTGCTAGGCGGTCTTGGATACCAACAGCATGTCGTCGTCGAAGAGTAATGTGGGTATTTTTTCCTTGACAAGGATGGGGGCATTCGTGATTCTTTGGAAAAGAAAATGGACAACACTATTCAATTATAAAGAAAATTGTGTTGGGGCGAGCATGCATCTCTGATGCACACCTTTGCTCACTGGGATTTGGTCTGTGAGCTGCCCCTGTTCCCCCCTTTGAATTTTAGCAAAATTATTCTTGTGGAGGAAGATGACCAGAGCCAGAATCTCTTGGGCCATTCGCAGGTTACGCAGGGTTTTACAGAGATTTTGCCATGGCGCCAGGTCAAAAGCTGATTTCAAACCAACCAATGACATAGAGGTGGCCGCCGTTGGTCAGAACTGTTTTCCAAAATTATAGGATAAACCTAAAAACTTGGCCTATCATGCTAATAATCGACCTGACACCAGCCTGCAGGGGAGTAAGGATGTTTTGTCCTCAATCCAATCTTGGATTTTGCCCAACAAAGTTTTGTACAGAATTAATGAAGCTAATAGGCCTGTAGTGGTTAGGTGAATTCCGGTCACCCTTCTTCTGTATGGGGACTACCTCAGCTCTTTTCCATGAGTCGGGAATGGGGCTCCTCCCTTGCTATTATCTTTGAAAGGATGTATATAATATATGTGTATGTATATATATATATTGGGGGGCGTGGCCAAGATGGCTGCCGGAGCGGACGCTTAAGTGAAGAGCTCCGCTCACGGCCCATCAATACTTCATGATCCTGTGCCCTGCTGCATCCTAAGTCGGGGATTGATGCGGGAAAAGATCTCCCTTCCCGGGTGGGAACGCACCTGAGGATTCCGGAGCTTGCGGAGGCGACGCCTGGTACGGGGAGCCGGAGACGTGGAGGCGGCGGCGCAGCCTTCGCCTGGGTCTGCGGGCCTTACCTGAGTGCACCGCGCACTGGGTAGTGGCATCGCGGGATCTGTCTGGTTCTCCTGGGCCCCCGCCAGAGCTCCTTTTGATCAACGCTGCCGGGACCCCCGGGGGTGTGAGCCTCGGCACCGGGGGCCATCCCCGGGGAGGTGAGCTGCGCACGCTGCGTTCCGGCCCGGCCGCGCCCTAGCTGGGTGACCCGATGGAGCACTTGACTTGTGCGGGCGAGCGCGCGTGGCGCATGGGGGCCGGCTCCTGCTTTAGTCCACCGGATCGGCGAGATCCTGGAAGAGCTGCGCTAGGCTCGTGGCCGGGACGAGGAACGGCCCCCCTGGCTCCTAGCTGGATCGAGCTCGGTGTGCGCTGGGCCTGGCGCGCTGGGATGGGGACAGGGGCTGGCCCCCCACGGCACGGAGGAGAACGTGCAGAGTCAATGGAGCAATAGGACAACAGCGCATCTTAAAAACTAAGCATAAAGGTGGACTAATCACAAAAGGGGACAATAAAAAAAATCAAAAAAAAAATCAAAGAAACAAATGAATAGAAACAAAGAAGACCAAGTTAAAGTTCAATATAATAAAGGGTCTCCTGACAACTCATTTATATAGGTGGAAAGGCGAAAAAGCATCAGAAGTAGAACAATCAAAGGGGGAAAGCACAGCTTGAAAAGGGGACAAAGTCGTAGCACTCCGGGAAAGATAGGAAACGGGCAACAAGAAACCGTGCCCGGGTACATCCAGCCGCACCACCCGTGGAGTATACATCGGCCCATCTGACAACTCTGTGAAGCTTCCCTGCAGGGCGGAGACCCCCGCACTCGCCTGGCCTGGGCCCCCCAATGACCCCACCCAACTCGGTCCGGATTCGCGGAGCGGGCGGGGCTGCCCCTGTGAAGAAGCATGGTAAAACCAAAACACCCCAAACCGGGGACCCAGAGGGATGGGGACCCCCCCGTCAGCTGGTCATTCGGATATGCAATCAGCTACACTTCTTTAACTGAATGAAACACTGCACGCATGCAAGCAATAATGGACACTAAGGGGGTCATTCTAACCCTGGCGGTCGGAGTAAAAGCGGCGGCCAACCCACAAACAGGCAGGCGGCCAAAAAAATTGAATTCCGACCCTGGCGGGAACCGCCAACACAGCCCGCCACTTTACCACTCCGACCGCCGCGACCGCCACGGCGGTACAGACAAGCAGCGCGGCGGTCACCGCCAACAGACAGGCGGCAGACAATGTACCGCCCACCCTATCACAACTCACCAATCCACCACCTTTTCCGGGGTGGGAGCCCCGCCGAAAAAAAAAAACCCCGGCGGAAACAGACTTCGAACGGGAAAACGCTCACCTCCATACACCCCACGAGGAATCTGGACAGCATGGAACCCAAACTACACATCCTACCAGCTATTGTCTACCTGCTCCTCTACCAGGAGCACGAACGCCGGCGCAGAAGACAACGGTGAGTACTGCACCTACGACACAGGGGAGGGGGGAGGCAAAAAATTACGGGGACACACATACGCCACACACCCACCCCCACCCTCACCCACTACAACACACACATCAATGCAGAGCAACAAGTCAGAGTGACACCCCCCAGCCCCCCCTGAAGAATGCAAAGACAAAATAAAATGATCATTAAAAATGAAGTATATTATAGCATAATTGAAGTTAAGTGAAATATGAAAATATAAATAAAATATATTACATCATGAACAATATATACATAGGTCAAAAGTCCGGCCCATATTGGCTATCATCCATTGTTCGTGGGCCAATGGGCCTAAACACATGGGCAAAGCCCACACACAAGACCCGATTCCATTGGAGAGAACAGTGCAGGGGCATCAGATAGTAAAACTACAGGCACCTCAGGGGGAAGGGAAGGGGGGCACCTCAGCCAGTTCAGTCCACGACGCCAGATCCACGAGGGGCCTCCATGGCCACTGTACCATCCTGGGGAGTGCAAAGCCACAGTCTCACAAGTCTCTACAGTGGGTGGGTTGCCCACTGTACCATCCTGGGGAGTGCAAAGCCACAGTCCATCAAGTGGATTACAGACTCCACTGGTTCTGGAGGAGACACGGTTCCCAGAGTGCTTCGTGAAGCCCTGGCCGACACAGATCCGGCCCTGCCAATGGGCCAGCGGTGCTTGAGATGAAGGGCCCAGCGGAGCGGTGCTTGACAGGAAGGGCCCAGCGGAGCGGTGCTTGACAGGAAGGGCCCAGCGGAGCGGTGCATGACAGGAAGGGCCCAGCGGAGCGGTGCTTGACAGAAAGGGCCCAGCGGAGCGGTGCTTGACAGGAAGGGCCGAGCGGAGCAGTGCTTGAGATGAAGGGCCCAGCGGAGCGGTGCTTGACAGGAAGGGCCCAGCGGAGCGGTGCTTGACAGGAAGGGCCCAGCGGAGGGTGCTTGAGATGAAGGGCCCAGCGGAGCGGTGCTTGACAGGAAGGGCCCAGCGGAGCGGTGCTTGAGATGAAGGGCCCAGCGGAGCGGTGCTTGACAGGAAGGGCCCAGCGGAGCGGT
This sequence comes from Pleurodeles waltl, assembly GCF_031143425.1. Taxonomy (NCBI): domain Eukaryota; kingdom Metazoa; phylum Chordata; class Amphibia; order Caudata; family Salamandridae; genus Pleurodeles; species Pleurodeles waltl. The sequence continues at coordinate 79,815,302 of NC_090441.1, read as the reverse complement.
GCTTGACAGGAAGGGCCCAGCGGAGCGGTGCTTGAGATGAAGGGCCCAGCGGAGCGGTGCTTGACAGGAAGGGCACAGCGGAGCGGTGTTTGTCACGGCGGGGCCCTGTTCAGCGGTGCTTGCCACGGCGGGCCCTGTTCAGCGGTGCTTGTCAGGGCGGGGCCCTGTTCAGCTGGGCTTGTCACAGCGGGGCCCTGTTCAGCGGTGCTTGTCACGGCGGGGCCCAGTTCGGCGGTGCTTGCCACGGCGGGGCCCTGTTCAGCGGTGCTTGCCACGGCGGGGCCCTGTTCAGCTGGGCTTGTCACGGCGGGTCCCTTTTCAGCGGTGCTTGTCACGGCGGGGCCCTGTTCAGCTGGGCTTGTCACGGCGGGGCCCTGTTCAGCGGTGCTTGTCAAGTCGGGGCCCAGTTCGGCGGTGCTTGCCACGGCGGGCCCTGTTCAGCGGTGCTTGTCACGGCGGGGCCCTGTTCAGCGGTGCTTGACATGTGTTCCCAGGGAACCAGATCGGGCCAATATTTTCCGCTCAGTCGCCATCCAACCTTTCGCTTGCGGGGCCCTCCTGTGCTGGAGTCCTGGGCCCGTGGGTGTCCTCCTTCACACCCGAAATGGGGCTGGTGGGGCCCTCCTGGGCAGCTCGCCTGCTGCCGGAAATGTCCGCCCTGCTGCCCTTGCCCTCCTTCGCCAATTCTCTGGGGCCCTTGCCTCCCTTTGTGGATGTGCCAGGTGACGGTGCAAGGGTATTGCCTTTGGGGGCTGCCGTCTCTGGCCTCTCGCGCCGGCCCTTCCCTTTTTTAGTTTTTTTCCCAGGGGGTGGGCTGGCTGTCCCCTTGCTGCTGGCCGATGTTGCTGCCCTAGAAGCTGATGGACTCCAATAGCCCTGGACTATGGTCCTTGTAGGTGCAGGGCTTGTGGTGGCTGAGGTGCTGTTTGGACTCTTACGAGATGGAGGGGGTGGGTCAGGTGATGCAAAGAGGTTAATTTTGGAGAGGAAAAACTTTTTAGGAGCAGTGGGAAGGGTAGGTGCAGTGGGTATGGGAGTGGAGGAAGAGGATGTGGTTGTAGGAGAGTCAAGTGTGCTGTCTTTGGGTGCAGGTGCTTGTGACGGAGGCTGTCGTGAGGTGGATGGCTGTTGGGTGGGTGGCTGCCTGCGTTTGTGTGGTTTGGAAGAGGGGGTGACAGACACACTGGGAGAGGACACAGGGGATGTGTAAATGGCAGTGGGGGTGGTGACTGCGCGTGTGCGGAGTGTTCTGGTGGGTGTGCTGGTGATGGACGTACTGGCTGATGGTGGTGTGCATGCAGGTGTGAGTGGAGACGTCACAGGGAGGGAGGAGGAAGACGAGGAGGAGGGGGACACAGAGGAGGCAGTGGCTGTTGGCATGTCTGCATGTGGATGTTGCATGTGTGAATGCTTGTGTGATCTGTGGTGCTTATGTCTGGATGAGCTGCCCTTGGGTGTTGATGTGTGTGCAGGCTGGTCTGGAGGTGTGGCTGGGATAGGCAGAGGAACAGGGGAGTGGGACTGGGATGAGGAAATTGGAGGGGGGAGGCAGGAGACAGGGACAATGGCTGCCGTCAGTGCTGAGGCCAGAGCGTTGAACGATCGCTGATGAGCAGCCTGACCCGAATGAATGCCCTCCAGGTATGCATTGCTCCGGTGCACCTCCCTTTCTACACCCTGGATGGCATTCAAAAGGGTAGACTGCCCAACAATGAGCGTCTGGAGGAGGTCAATGATCTCCTCACTGAGGGCAGCAGGGGTAACTGGGGCAGGGCCTGAGGTGCCTGGGGCGAAGGAGATGCCCGCCTTCCTGGCCGAGCGGGCACGGGGCGAACGCTGAGGGGCTGCTTGGAGGGCGGAGCTGGTGCGCGGGGTGGCGGCTGTACCTGTTGTAGCGGTGGGCACGGATGTTGCCACCACCACAAGAGAGCTCCCTTCCGAGGACGTGTCGGTGTCGCTGACGTCTCCACAGGTCCCCGTTGTGGAGCTCCCCTCGCCCTCCGTCTCACTGGTGAACTCGAAGTCGGTTGCATGGCCATCCGGGGCCATGTGAGATGCAGCTCCCTCGTGCTCCGATGCCACTTCTCCTCCGCCTGATGATGCTAATGCACACATGAACAGGAAGACCACAAATAAGGGGGTGGGGGAGAACAAATTACATGTTGAGTGCATGCATTGGCGACACCGTTGGCGGAGAGGACAGACACAGAAGCCCCCTGCACTACGCCGCGCACTCGGTGTACACTACTCAATTATTGTGACTTGGCCTACAAGCCTATGGACGACAACTGCACACATAGGTGACCCAGTGCCATGGATAGCTGTACTTAGCACCCTACAGAGGTGGGGGGCGGGGGCACAGGGCCATGTCTTACGGAGGGGACCAGCCTACAGAAGTCGCCCTGGCCTAGAGATACCCACAGCCCTCCTCCCCCACCCAGACACCTCCACTGTGCGCTAACATAGCAGAATGTGCTGGTACTCACCCCCTTGTGTCTGCTGTGATGTCCTCACGGGCCCATCCAAATCGGGGTAGGCCACCGCCAGGATCCGGGACATCAGGGGGGTCAATTGACGGGAGCCACCCCTCCTACGTTGGGAGGCCATCCCCAGCAGAGCCTCTGCGGTCTTCCTGCTCCCGCGGCGGATGTCCTCCTACCTCTTGCGGCAGTGGGTGCCCCGTCTGTTGTGGACCCCCAGGGTCCGGACGTCCTTGGCGATGGCATGCCAAATGTCGATCTTCTGATGAGCGCTGACCTATGTGACATGGACAGGGTAGGAAATAAACTATCATAATTTTCTGCATGGTCGATGTGAGTGGGCCCCCCTCCCCAACTTTGCCATATGGCACATGCTCTCATCTGTCGTGCGATGCATGCCTCATTCGCTCCCCTCCCCACCATCTTTCATCCACCCCACTCAACACAGGCATTGCCCACAAAGCATGGTCCCAGTGTACTTACCTGTTGGTCTGGAGGACCGTAGAGTAGCGCATACTGGGGGAGGACCCCATCAACAAGTTTCTCCAATTCCTCAGATGTGAAGGCAGGGGCCCTTTCCCCAGTCGCAGCAGCCATTGTATCTTCCAGACCGAGGTCACAGCAGCACTTGCAGTATAGGTCCTCTCCTGTGGATGATCAGGTCTCGAGTGATTAAGCAGATAGAAGATGGCGGCACGCCCGCGGCGGTGCGTACCGCGACCGCCGGCGCACATCGTCATTGGCTCCTGAGACCCATAGGGTTCAATGTTAACCAATGCTGCTTTGCGCTCGGTCTTCGACCGCCTACCGCCACGGTGTGCCACGCCAGCGCATTGACCTCACATCCCATTGTCACACTTCACAGGTCAGGCAGCCGCCATTTCAAGGGCCCACATGGCTTAATTTGTACTGCGTCACACAGGCCTAGGCCTTGCATTGCCACTCATACAAGCCATTCAATGCATAGCGAATCGTGTTCTGTGCAAGCTGTGGTTACGTACCTGTGGGTTGCTTGACTCTGTGCTCCATGTTGTCCTTCCTAGGCACCGTCCGCTGGGACTTGCGAGGAGATGGAGGAATGTTCCCGTGTACAGACCGCTGGTGGACCTGTCGACAATGGAAGAAAGACATGTCATACTGACATACAGACTTGACCGAGCCACTATACAGGAACTGTGTGCCCAGCTGGAGCCAGACCTGATGTCCCCCATTCGCCAACCCACAGGGATTCCCCCTCTGGTGCAGGTTCTGTCAGTACTCCATTTTTTGGCAAGTGGATCACTCCAAACAACAGTGGCCATATCATCAGGGATGTCTCAGCCTATGTTTTCTAAGGTTTTGTCCAGAGTGTTGTCTGCCCTGATGAAATACATGCGGAGATACATTGTTTTCCCTGAGGTGGGCGATTTGGCTACAGTGAAGGGCGATTTCTATGCCCTTGGCCATATCCCCAACATCATTGGTGCCATTGATGGGACCCATGTGGCTTTGGTTCCCCCCAGTGAAAGTGAGCAGGTGTACAGGAACAGAAAAAGTTATCATTCGATGAATGTCCAGGTGGTCTGTTTGGCTGACCAGTACATCTCCTATGTAAATGCAAAGTTCCCTGGGTCAGTGCATGACGCATACATCATGCGAAATAGCAGCATCCCTTACGTGATGGAACAGCTACAGAGACACCGTGTGTGGCTAATTGGTGACTCTGGTTACCCCAACCTGTCGTGGCTACTGACCCCAGTGAGGAATCCCAGGACAAGGGCAGAGGAACGGTACAATGAGGCCCATGGGCGTACTAGGAGGGTGATCGAGCGGACCTTCGGCCTCCTGAAGGCCAGGTTTAGGTGCCTGCATATGACAGGTGGATCCCTAATGTACTCACCAAAGAAGGTGTGCCATATCATCGTGGCCTGCTGTATGCTTCACAACCTGGCTTTGCGACGCCAGGTGCCTTTCCTGCAGGAGGATGGTCCAGATGGTGGTGGTGTAGCAGTTGTGGAGCCTGTGGAGAGTGAAGAGGAGGAAGACGACAGGGACGACACAGACAACAGGGACATAGTGATACAACAGTATTTTCAGTAGCACACAGGTACGAATCAACCCCGCCATTTTACATTTACTTAAAGTCTCCTGCCTCTCTACTGTCTGTGTTTCCCCCCAGTTCCTGTTAACTGAGTTGTGACTTTCCCTTCCGTTTTCAGAGCTGTGGGCCCCACTGCGTGACCTCTGCTTTGTTTGCCCATGGACTACAGCTGTGTGACAGTGGTATGTTGTCATCACAATGTAACTGAACATTTTGGCAACGTTATGTCTAATACATTTGTTCAAAATACAAGCAGACTCCAGATTTTTTAAGTGCAATAAGTGATTTTATTAAAGTGCTAAATTTAGGGACATGATTGTAAAACGGTGATGGGTGATGGTGGAGTAATGTCCATGGCAGAGTCCAGTTTTCAGTCTCACAGGTGCATTGTCCATATGCCTGTGGAAGGATGGAGCAGGGGCAGTTTAAGTTTGGACAGGGTGACAATGTGGGACAGTGGGATGACATCAGGGGGTATCGTTTGCTGGTGGGGGTCTTGGCATCCTACTCTGTCTTCTTGTGAGATCTCAGGTACCGCTTGCGGGGTGGTTCTTCTTCTGCAGGAGGTGGGGTTCTGGTGGCCTGTCGTTGTGTGGGGGCCTCCTGTCCACTAGCGCCGGCGGAGGTGGTAGGCTGTTCCTGGTCCATGCTAGTGACAGGGGCCCTTTGTGGTGCCACATGGTCCCGCAATGTGGTGACTATCTGGTTAAGGGCCACGACGATGGTCCCCATTGTGGAACTAATGTTTCTCAGTTCCTCTCTGAACCCCATGTACTGTTCCTCCTGCAGTACCTGGATCTCCTGGAACCTGGCCAGTACCATAGCCATCGTCTCCTGGGAGCGGTGGTATGCTCCCATGATGGAGGAGAGGGCCTCTTGGAGAGTCGGTTCCCTGGGCCTGTCCCCCCCCGTCGCACAGCAGCCCTCCCAGTTCCCCTGTTTCCCTGGGCCTCTGTCCCCTGGACCGTGTGCCCACTACCACTGCCCCCAGGTCCCTGTTGTTGTTGGGGTGGTGGGTCAACCTGGGTGCCCTGTAGTGGTGGACACACCGCTGATTGACGTGTCCTGGAGACAGAGGCATGGGCCCGCTGGGTGGGAGCTGTGCTGGTGTTCCCAGAGGGGGTTAGGTCTGCTGTAGCCTGTGGCTGTCTGTGGGGAACCGACTGTCCCGAGGTCCCCGATGGGCCGGCCTGGTCATCTGGGTCCAGGGAGACAGAGCTGCTGTCATCACTGGGGGCCTCTTCTGGGGGTGGGATGGACATCTCTGGACCCTCCTGGGCGGTGTGGTGGCGTTCGGGTCCTGCGGGGGTATAAGAGTATGGTTATTGCTTCTGTGTGTGCCATTTCGTGTAATGGGTGGGTGGCCGTGTACCCCAGTGCTGGCATTCCCTTGTGGGGGCTTTTGTGACGGTGGCTTGTGGGGGAGATGGGTATGTGCAGTGGGCATGCTTTGGTGATGGGTGTCCATGCTTTGGGGAGGCATGCAGGGCTAGGTTTTGGGATGGGTGGGTTGTGATGGTGAGCCATTTGCAAGGAGTTGGTGTGATGGGGGTGGGGGTGAGGGTGGGGGTATGATTTGGCATGCAGGTGGGGTGGGGGGAATGAAGTAGTGAAGATTTGACTTACCAGAGTCCATTCCTCCGCTTACTCCTGCGAGGCCCTCAGGATGCAGGATGTGCAAGACTTCCTCCTCCCATGCTGTGAATTCTGGGGGAGTAGGTGGGGGTCCGCCGCCAGTCCGCTGTACCGCGATGTTGTGCCTTGATACCATGGAACGCACCTTCCCCCGTAGGTCGTTCCACTGCTTCCTGATGTCGTCCCGATTTCGTGGATGCTGTCCCACAGCGTTGACCCTGTCCACTATTCTGCTCCATAGCTCCATCTTCCTGGCAATGGTGGTGTGCTGCACCTGTGCCCCGAAGAGCTGGGCCTCTACCCAAACTATTTCCTCCACCATGACCCTGAGTTCTGCGTCAGAGAACCTGGGGTGTCTTTGGGGTGCCATGCCGTGTGGATGGGGTGAGGGGTGGTGTATGTGATGTAGAGTGTGGTGAGTGTGGTGGTGTATGGTGTTTTGTGCGTGGAAATTGTGTGGGTGATGTTGTGATTTGCCTCTGTGTGATGGTCTACTCTATGCTGTGCTGTCTCTCTCTGTCCTTCAGTCGCAATTGTGGTCGTAAGGGTTTGTGGGTGATGTGGGTGTGTGTTTTATATTTAATTGGGTGTGTGGGAGTGGTGTGTGTATGTGTCTCAGGTGTGTGTATTTTGAATTGTCCAATGTGGTAGTGTTTTGTAAAGGTGTGTGTATTTTGACCGCGGCGGTGTGTACCGCCAATGGAATACCGCGGTTGAAAGACCGCTGCGGGGATTTGTGGGTCGGAATGGCATGGGTGTATTTCTGTTGGCGTGACGGTGGAGGTTTGGTCATCGCCAGTTTTTCGCTGGCCGTTGCTGTGGCGGACTTTTGTTGATGTCGGGTTTTTGGCGGTTTGCCAGTTGCGGGTCAGAATCACTGTGGCGGTTTACCGCGACCGCGGCGGTGTTATGGCGGTCTTCTGACCGGCGGTAAGCGCCTTTTACCGCCGAGTTCAGAATGACCACCTAAATCTTCAATGGAAGGGAAAATCGATGCTGCGGTACTGGAAGTCTCACTGCTTCGTGTTGACATCGCAAACTAACAGAAAGGGTGCACAATACAGAAACGGCACTAAAAACTGTCCAACCAGAAGTGGCAGATATGAGAACCAAAATCCAACAAATGGAAACGGATATAGCTCAACTTCAACACAGGGCTGAAGACGCTGAGGGTCGATCAAGACGCAATAACATCAGATTCCTCGGCATCCCAGAACGTATTGAGTCCCCAAAAGCAGAGGAATTCATAGAGATTTGGCTGAAAAACACACTGAACGTGCAGGACCCCGCCATAGCTCCAGTGATAGAGAGAGCCCACAGAATCCCGGGCAGACCCCCGCGACCCGGAGCGCCACCTCGCCCGCTGATAGCGCGTTTCCTAAACTACAGAGATAGGGACTTGGTCCTCCAACACTTCAGAATCTCAAACCAAATCACTCTGGAAAATAGCAAGGTAACGGCCTACCCAGACTATACGATGGAAGTAGAGCGCAAGAGAGTCGCATATGTTAAGATCAAACAATTACTGCGTGAACATGACATCACCTACTCACTCATGTTCCCAGCACGCCTGTGCATAGTCATAGATGAAAAAACTCTAAGGTTTTCCACACCTGAAGACGCATGGACATGGATCCATGCCAAAGGCTTGGCAGACCCAGCCAAGGAAGATACAGCGAACGAAGAATGTATCACCCCCAGCTCTAGAAAGAAGAAAAAAGCTAAAGCAACCTCCTGCCCTACAAAATCACAAATGGCAGCAGACCAAGCACAAATCCTAAAGGAAACCAGCTCATTCACCCGTTCGCTATTGGACACCAGGAGTGAAACAGATACCAATGACACCACCTCACATGGGGGGGGCTCCAGCCCATCCCCCTCCCCGTTGCTGGTTGGCCCGGACCTCACCCCGCGCTCAGTGAACGGACTCTAGGTGCTCGTAGTGGACGCCGCGGCTCCTCCTCCGGGCGTTGCGGCAACCGGAGTGGGACCTTCCCCTTCCTCAGTAGTTTCATGCCAAGGACTGCGATGGCCATTGGAGGGGAGTTAGCTGACAGCCGCATCGATAGCATTAACTGTCTCTTATTATATAACACGGCCACACACAGGATCGCACAGGCAATGGATCATGCTGGAGGTGGGCCAACCAAGGGACCGACCTCAATCAATCCATGTCCCCCACTACCTGAACGGTACCCGAATGGAACTTCCTGGACACTAGTATAGGCACCGGTTGTGCCACTTTGTTTAAAACCGGACTCCGTCCGGAATATCCTTTTTGTTGTTGTTTTTTTGCTTTTCCTTACCCTCCTCTTTCCCACTCTGGGTTTATTCTTCCTCTCTCAGGATCCGGGTTGCATGCGGGCGGGTATGTGGGGGGGTGGGGGAGGGTGGCTGGGGTGGATGCGCGGGGCGTGGTGGCGAGGGGGTGATGCGCATAAGATTGGGATCTCGGGAACAGCCCATACAGTTCCTTATAACACAACTCAATACAATGAAGAAGGAACCCGTATATAATATAATAACCTGGAATGTGAAGGGTATGGCCGGAATAAATAAACGAAATAGGATACATGCATATCTAAAACGCCACCATATCCATATAGCAATCCTCCAGAAAACACACATCACACCGGAAGACATTAAGCGGCTAGAAAAGAGCTGGGCGGGATCAATATATAACTCTGGTAACTCGTCCTTTGTCAGATGCGTGCTGATCTGGATAGCCCCGGGGGTCCCTTACACAGTTCAACGCAGCATAAAAGATAAGGATGGTAAGTTCATACAATTAAAGGGACTGTTAGATGGGAAGGAGCTTATGATTAATGGGTTATATGTCCCGAACATTAGACAAGGCGAATTTCTACAAAAAACGATATCGCAATTAACAAACTACACCCTGCGTATGGGGCGGGGTCTTGAATCGCGTCCCGCAAATAGATATGGATAGATCACACCCCCCACTGGTGGTCGCCCCAATAGTGAAAAATTCCCAGACATTACGATTATGGATAACAGAGCGTCGCCTGATTGATGTATAGAGGCATTGGCACCCGCATGACAGAGTATACTCCTACTACTCCCCAGTACACCTTCTACACACCCGGATTGACCTCATCCTTACATCACAGGACCTAACACATAGAATAATGAGTGCAGACTACGCCGCCAGGGTAATCTCAGATCACTGCCCACTTATTGCGCAAATTAGTTGGGGCAGACACCGCACCTGTATCCCAACCTGGCGCCTGCAAACTCAACTACTACATAACCCCCGTTCAGAAAAGAGATAGCCACGCACATCTCTTCATATTTCACCCAAAATGTTGGGACAACAAGCTCCAGAGCTATTGAGTGGGATGCACACAAGACAGTCATAAGGGGGATATGTATATCAACGACAGTAGGCAAACGTCAAACACTGACGCACAAGCTCCGTAAACTAGGACAAGAGATTCACTCTTCTGAGTGCGAATTCGCAAAAGGCACGATCACACAAGCGAAGCTCTCTAGTATACGCTCTAAATGGAACGAGACAGACAACCGACTCAGGCACTTTGACCACCGACATTACATGGCCCGTACACACGCAGAAGGGGACAGATCCGGCAAATTACTAGCATGGCTCATAAACAATGAACGTCGGAATTCCCCTATAGGTGCCATTCGCCTCGATACAGGATTAATAGTTAATACACAGGCAGAGATAAACAGTGCCTTTAGAGAGTATTATAGCTCACTATACAAGGCGCGACCCCCACCCACTGAAATACAACTAAGCGAGTTCTTCAATGGCATTACTCTGAACCGCCTAACGGCCACACAGGTGACGGACTTAGACAGGCCGATAGATATTACTGAAGTGCAACCGGCACTGCAACAATTAACACATGGCAAGGCGCCTGGTATCGATGGTATACCCATTGAATACTATAGTACGTTCCCATCCCAAACCTTAGCCCCTTACTTAGCAATGCTAATGGAGGCTCTAAAACAGGCCCAGCTCCCTGACACTTGGCGTGAGGCACTGATAGCGGTACTACCTAAAGCAGGCCGCAATCCATTAGATGTACGCTCCTACAGGCCACTATCGTTGCTAAACACAGATTGCAAATTACTTGGCAAAATCCTAGCCAACCACCTGCTCCCATACATATCAGAATTGGCCCATCAAGACCAATCGGGCTTTATCCCTGGCCGCAATACTTTCAGCAACATTAGGAATCTACTGCGCCTGATGGAAAACTCCCCTGAAGGCGAGTGGCATCGGGTAGCAGTATCACTAGACATAGAAAAAGCGTTTGACACACTAGGTTGGCCCTTCCTGACAGAAACACTCTGTTGCATGGGCTTTGGGCAGACTTATATTGACTGGGTGAAAGTGTTATATTCCAATCCAACGGCTAGGGTAAAGACAGGGGACACGATCTCCGAGGCACTCAACATAGAAAGAGGTACCAGGCAGGGATGTTCATTATCCCCTCTCCTGTTCGCGCTGGCCATTGAGCCACTGGCCGCCCGTCTCCGCACAATGGCCCCTATTTGGGGCGTCCTGTACGGTGAGCACATCGGATAGTGTCTTTATATGCAGAAGTTGTGTTGATTTTCCTCCAAGATTATATGGAACCCCTGCCCTGGCTTATTGAACCTACTACAAAAATGTGGCTCGGTGACTGGGTTGATGGTGAACTGGGCAAAATCATGCATATTTCCTATGCGCCCGGTCCCCGAGGTCCACAGGACACTATCAGGTCCGGGTGACCTGAAGTGGTGCCATGCCACTTTTAAGTACCTTGGTATAAACATATATCATAATAGTCGGGACCTAAGGGACGGCAACCTCGGCCAAGTGATTAGATCCATAAGGGGATCCCTGCCCTTCTGGTGGCCCTTCGTAGTATAACTCCCACTGTCGCCTATGGGCAGAGTGGCCTTAGCAAAGATGATACTATTACCACGCCTTATTTATTTCTTTATGGCACTGCCGTTGGTACTGCCTACTTCCTTCTTCAAACCCTTGAACAGTTTACTGACTGATCTAATATGGGGTAATGGCCGAAGACGCGTTGCGTTATCCAAAGTATACCAACCACTTACTCTAGGGGGACTAGGGGCCCCCAGATTTGAATTATACTACGCAGCCGCCCAATTGCAATGGATATCTACCTGGATCGGGAATCCCCCCAGCGCCGAAACACAGAGGGTCTTATTGGATCTCGGAGGTACCGAGGTATTGTATTATATCATGAATCGCGAGGGCCCTAAACATGTACGCAACATCCTATCGGCTACTGCGCACTGGGTCTGGGGCCGATTTGCACTACTAGGTGATAAAACTGTAATCCCCTAGGATTCCACTGTTGGCTCACCCGAAACTTGCGAAAATAGCGACTAAGGTGGGTTTGAGTACATGGGGAAGCAGAGGCGTACGCACAATCGGTGACATATATAATGATGGGTAACTCCAAACATATGAAGCACTGGCTGACAAATATACCCTAGGACAAGGTGGCTTCATAGCCTACGGAGCAGTGTGACAAGCAATACGAGCATGGTGGAAAAGCGGCAACGCAGAACCTAATATTTCCCCCATGCTTCACGAATTGCTAGGAAGCATAACTGCCTCAACAAGCATATCGAACATATACAAAACCTAACTACTCAGACCGAACACAAACAGGAACAAGCAAAAAACAGGTGGGACTGTGTACTATCTGAACCCCTAACACAGCACACATGGAAACAAGCTATGAAAATGATTTACGAAGTATCCTACAACCCTCGCTTCCGGTACACACAGTTCAATTACGTGCATCAAACATACCTATCGCCGCACTGCATAACGCGCATGTTCCCCCGGTCGCCCCAGTCGTGCTCCAGATGCGGAATAGTAGAAGCCACTTTCTTTCATATGACATGGAACTGTCCCCCAATCCAAAACACATGGACTGACATAATAACTTTACTAGCCGAGTGGACAGACACCAGACTAACCCCCAACCCCGAATTATGCTTACTGGGCATAGGACCCTGTCCCAAAAAACACAAACAAACACTTCGATGTATCGCCCTAGCATTGGTGATGTACAGGCGCCTCATAGCCATGCAATGGAAAGCGCCGAGCGCCCCTAGTGTTGCCCAATGGCCAGCAGAGCTGCTACGGTGGGCTAAAGCGGAAGCGCAGGCACTGCAGAACCTATTGGTCAAAGGAATCCTGGTCAAGGGCCTAGATACTTGGAACTCGTTCATGATTGCTGTAGAAAACAAGGATGACGAGCGTCCTCCCTGAAAATAGTAAAAAACAGACAACACTCGATATTCAAGTGAGAACCCCAAGACACTAACACAGGCGCTCACTGTCACATACATAAGTTGTAAACCAACATATGCATTGAAACACGGCCTATGGGGACAGCCCAGGTATATCACTAGGGGGCCGGAACACTTAACTACATGGCCGACTCTGGTGTGTCTGGATGCTGTGGTGTCCCCCTCTTGCTCCGGAGCTGCCGCGCCGTCGCCTTCTCCTCGAACGGGGTCCGGGCCTCAGCCCTCTCCTCGAATTACTCCTGGGCCATAGGGGTGGCGGTGCGGCCCTGGCTGGGGTGCGGGCTTGTCAGCGCTAGAAAGGGGGGCTGCGCTCCTCCCCACACCTTGTTCTCCCCCTCTGCTTTTCCCCTCTTTTCCCCCCCCTCCCCGACGGCGCTCGCTCAACCCGCTCCGGCTCTTTTCTTTATGTCTTTCCTCTGTACCCTTAAGTCTTTCTATTATTATCTTATATGGTGAGCCAATTATGCATCTCAAATGTACATGATCTCATGCCCCTTTTTTGCCCTCGGGAGCGCGGGTTTACGCGCTCTTGTGTGTGCATGGGAGATGGGGCTCCCACACAGGAATTGAAGATGTGGCAAAGCAAGACAGTTTCACTGTATATGTGCCCTGGAGCAAATTGTAATCACCTGTATTTCACTCTAATGTTGCCTGTTGGCTGATATAACAATAAAAACATATTTAAAAAAATAAAAAGTGTAGATATATATATATTTAGTCCACCCTTCTCTTTCATGGAGAAATACAACCCCTGGTATGACATCTGGGACTTTGCCACGTGCTATAGCATCGATAGCTATAGAAATATCTCTCAGACTGAAAAGTTCCTTCTGTCCAGGATATAAAGTTGGAATAAAGAGAACTTGTGCAGGAGTCAGTGGTTTATCATTGTATAGCTTTTGAAAATGGTCAGCCGACACACAGAAGATATAAAATGATTTGCTGGCTGAGATGTTGCAGGATGAGCTCCTCAGGTAGCCAAAGACCAGAAGTTCCATGAGTTCTTACATAGGCAGGCTTCTGCTTGATTTCTGCATCTCTCCTCATCCCATTCTCTTTTGGCCTTAAATTGAGCTTTCTTATTAGCTTTTCTGGCATCGCGTATTTGACCCTGGTTTTTTGTTCTTATTGCTAGAGTCAGCTGCTTCCTGTTTCACATGCACTCCTTATTGAACCATAAGTTCTGAAGTCAAGCTTTCTTCTTGCCAGTTGTAACAGGCACCAGAAAATATTGGGCAACGTGTTTGAAGAAGCGAGTATGTATGTTAGTAGCTCTCTCAAAACCGCCATCCACTGTGTTCATTCCCTCTAGCCTCTCAATAGACACTTGTAGGTCAAGATGCATAAGGAAGAGAGTATCTTGTTGGGGTGCAAGATAAGACCATTTTAAACAATGCTTGTCATTGGAAAGTACAAGATCTTTTGTAATATGAGGAGCAGGAAGGTCCAATATCCGGCTTCCAATTAGGGCAGTCATGGTGAGGCATAGAGGATTATGATCACTCTCTATTCTGTCTCTGACTACCATATCGATGACACTTTGCCATAACCTCAAGTCCACGAAGATGTAGTCAATGCAATAGCACAATTTGCTGTACTATAGGTTGGGTCTCCTGTCATATCTGACTTTGTTCTACTATTGACAGTGTTTAGGCCCATTTCCAGCATCAGGGATCCAGTAAGTGGTATACCCTGCTTTGAATATAGGTTCCAGACTCCACTAAAAGAGACAAAAGTCTGATTTCTCTATGAAATCGTTCCAGTTGGATAGGGCCACCTTAGACCTAAGTCCCGCTAAGTTCCAGGAGATTATTGTGTCTCTGCAAGTAAAAAATGAAGATGAATGCTCTCTCACAAGTGAGTCATCCACAGTTGTATCTATTAATGTGCTAAGGTCGACCAGGAGGAGTTGCTCATTATTGCCAGGAGCAGTTTCCAAATTGTTGCTTGGTGTAACTAAGCCATGAGAGCAGGATGGACTGCTGTTGCAGCATTCTTCATTATGTGGCCTACTGGGGAGGAGAGATGCCTTTGGCTTCTGGGTCACCTCCTTAGCCCTAAAGTTTTCACAGATGTTATTTAAACATGTCAAGAGATCTAGAATACTTGAAGTACAAGATGGAGCCAGTCAATCTAAGTCCTCCTGTGAAGAGCCACCTAAAGCTGGGCACTGCACATTATACGGGGTGTGTGTTTACCCAGTGCTCGTCCAATGGTATTTATATTGAATTATTGAGCCCCAAAGGAGGGCTAGTTCTGGTGTCAAGTGCCACCAGATTATCCTCCATTTTCCTGTCGGCTCAACGCAGTCAAGCTCTTGACTGATGTTTGTAAGTTTTTTTGTGCTAAGGATGTCTTCTCTAAATATTGAACAACAGCCCCTCACTTGCCATACCCAATGTGTAACTTTATTTTTAAGTAAAGTCTAGTCCTTCATGGCTAGTTGGAGAGGGAGGCTTTGGTACATTTATCATGTCACCCTTGCTGGTGTTGGTTGAACCTTTATCTCTGTGGCACAATATGGGCCTACCCTCATTCTGCAGCTTGCTGTAACTCCCTGGGAACATGGCCCTCATAGTGTCCTTCCATGTGTTGAGTGGGTGCATGAGGTCTGACTTCCTCATACAGCTGGGTTCTCCACTACGAGCCCTCACTGTGATTCCCTGGGCACTGCCCCTATCGAGCCTTGCGATGGTGCCATTCAGTACTCCCCTGGGGCTTGAGGGTGTATGCTTCCCTCAGAACTTTGGGCATATCCTCAATGTATTTGGCTCCTTATGATTCAAAATACTATGGTCCGGAGTTAAAAACAGTGACCCTACATTACATGCAGCGCCACTTTTTTTGCAGCCCCTTGCACAACCCTACCACCACCATGTGTGGGCTGTGTTAAAAATATGGCACACCATGGCGCAGGGTAAGGACCAATACACAGGGTACACAGGGGCCCACTGAAAACAATGGCATGCCCCCTTTTAACGCCTACTCTGAGCAGGCGTTACAAATGCAGACAAAAATGATGCAAAGAAATATTGTAGATTTCTTTGCGCCATTTTTTCAGCCCCCCTAACAGGGGAACGCCCCCCCCTGCATGCATTATGCCTGGCGCAGGCACAATGCGGCGCAAGGGGTTACAAAGTGGTGCAAAGCATGCATTGGGCCACTTTGTTAATTTGGTGCGGCGATTTCGGCCTTGTTAGGCCACTTTAGTGTAAAACAAATGACCCTAATGTGGCGCAGGGAGGAGCTAGGGGCTCATATATATGCCCCTAATGTATCATTTCTGACCAATAGTTGTCTAATCATGTTGGGTAATTGTGTGATCATTTTCTTAAGGCCACCTATTTCTGTTTTTAGCGCCTTTATTTGGGTAGTAGGGTCCTCTTTATCTTGTGATAAAATTTCCTGCACATTGTCCCTCCCAGTCTCCCTCACTCAGGGATAAGGGTGTCTACTGAGCCAGTTAGGTTTGAATTACGAGTGCTGCACGATATGCCTAATATTTGGGAATGTTCTATCAGAGCAACTCGCTTCTCTAGATATCATCTGTTACCAATAGGGGTGCGGGTCGTCTTGGGTGAAACTATTGAGGGCGATGTCCTTACTGCTTGTTGCTTAACGACGTAGTGTGGAAGCAGGTTTTTGGGTTGAGTGTGCAAGCACTCTGACTTGTAATCTCTTTGGGCTTTTAACCACGCCCACCGCACACCCATCACTATGCTTGCCTTTCAAAAATCCTTTGTTATCATTGGTAAATGCTTTACATTTGTCCCTCCTTGGGGCAGTTTTATTCCCGTCTTGGCCCTTACCCCTGTTACATGGATAATTGCATTTTTGCCGATATGTTTGACTGCGAGCAAACTTATTTTTCTTTTTGTGTCTCTCCTTCACGCTCATGCTCATGGCAGCCGTGGCACTTTGAATCGGTCTGCTTATGTCAACTGTTTAACTTCTCATTTTCAATTTATGTGGCAAGAAAAGTCCAGTTAGGAATTTACAACGCTAGTAGCTCTAACTCGAGCCAATCCGAGACCCATTGCATTACAAATGCTTGTATTATTTTCTCAGCATGAGCCCCATTATCGCTGTAAGACCTGTTACTGCCAATAAACTTTTCAACTTCTACAATTAGCTGTACAATCTCTTCCAGGATACAGTTAATTTGATTTCCTTGTTGCCTTTCTCTGTTTCTGTACACCCTGTACCAGTTCTGTCTCCTTTGCTTATCCTTAATTAAATATGAGCAGTGAGGAGGGGGGTTTATGTGGGTGTCCTCTGGCAAAAATAATGCGCTCAACGTACTCAATGCGCCAGATGGATCTCCATATTTAATATAGCGTCTACTGTCTGTATTTATTAAATTGTTCCAAGGAATAACAATCAGGAGGTGAGAAGATGTGCGTTGCTACCATATAACATTACATGCAAATCGCAGAAAGATGAATTCGATTGGGATTTGGAATTTTGATCAACAAGAATCAATTAATAAAAACGCAGTTCGTCAAATTAGCTTTGAGATGAACTCAAACTGCATTGAATGTAAATTATGTCAAAATAGAATTATCAAAATAAGGAATTGGACTACAAGCAATACATCTTGAAAAAGGGGGATGCAGCAATAATGGAAACAACAATTAAAGTTTGACTGCAGCCCGAAGTGCACTAGGCCAATGTCAGAAAACAATGGCTGCGCGAAAACGTGAATTGGGAGTTTACAAAGCTCTAGCTTCGGAGCTGAGGCAGAGACAAGAACCAAGGGCTGCGCGCAGAGGTTGATTGTAGGATAACAGGTCCTTTTCTATGGTGCTGGCGACTCAAACCTTTTCACTTATTTTCTTCGGGGTGCGGCTAAGTGATTTCAGATGCGAAAAAAGTCAGGCCGCACCAGCCTCACAGCTAGTGACACTCACCGTATTTATACTTTTTTAGCGCCGCATTTGCGTCGTTTTTTGACGCAAAAACGGCGCAAACTTGCAAAATACCATTGTATTTTGTAGGTTTGCGCCGTTTTGCGTCAAAAAGCGGCGCAAATGCGGCGCTAAAAAAAGTATAAATACGGGCCTCAGTTTGGGAGCGGAAAACCCCACCACCCTCTCCCTGAAGAATCTACACGCCCACATGTCCTCAGACGCAGGGTTACATCACCGGGTGCCCTCGCCGAACCTGGGCTCCAGAGATGACAATAAGCAAACAGGTGGCAGTTGTAGGCAAATCGAAACAAACGGAATGCTGACTTTTGCCGAAGCTGCAGGCAGTGTCAAACCTTAAGAGAGTCAGGAGCTCGAATGCAGAGACAAAGGGGTTGGCCCCGTTTAGCTCTTCCTGGGGCTGACGGGCATGGGATGGGCCTGCCTTTGGCCCGAGCATCGCCCGGGCATATGTGCTGGCAGTGCCGAAGCCTGTCGCCTGAAAACCCTCTTTCCCATTCGCCTCCATAAGACCGCCTCTCCCCTTCTCACACCATGTCACGCCCAGCATGGCAATACTTCATCTTTAACAACGACAACTCATTGGAACTGGGAGTTGTCAACTCCTGGCCGTATTTTATTTAATAACACAAAATTTGTCAACAAAAACTTTACTCAGTAACCCCACATTAGTTACACTGTATGTACATTGTCAAGATGCCTAGCCTTAACACAATACGCTAATACATCAAAATTCCTCCCACTGACTAAATCAGTTCCTGCGCATCCCACATCTCAAATCTCAATGACTGTGAATGAGATCATGACTGCCTAGTGTGTCACACGTCCCCAAACCTCCAGCTTTAAGGCCCCTGGGTAGTATCTCCATATGGGATTGGTTTCCTTCATCCCCTCTTCCAAAACCCTTCTAGTTCCATGTAAACCATGTGGAAGGGGTTCTCCTGTCTGCCAGGATACCTACCTCGGGCACCCCTTCCACCCACAGACCCTCGTGCTCTACCCCCCCAGGGGCCTGTGCTAGCTTCGATTCCGTGTAGATGCGAGGGTGGTTGGCCATAGGTACCAGATGTTAGTGACCGCTCGCAACCCCGTGCCCCTTGTTGTCATTCTCCCTTCCTGCCAGCACCCCCTGGAGGGTCGAAATAACTTGCCATCCTGCTGAGGTAATGAAAAAGGCATCCAATTGTCCCCCCACTCATGATCTCAACCCGCAACAGGCCAGCATAGTAGACTGATTATCGGCCCCCGTATAATGGTATACATTAAGCCATGGGATGATAGCCAGTAACTGAATAGGAGAGTGTGCTTTAGTCAGAAATTGAGAAGGAGTGCCGACCCTGTTACAAACCGAGTCACCAGTACAAATCCTACTGAATCAGAGGGTTGGCCACATCTGGCAACTGTATCACAGCTGCCAGCTCTATCAACAACATTAATCTTGCTTCTTGTTCCATCTATCCCTGGATTTTTTAAAGCACTTAAACTCAGGATGGGAAGACTGACTGCAGAAGGAGCAGCAGTGTTTAAAGCGGCAGGTTCCCGCAGGACTGGTGCACGTGCGCCTGCTGAAATCCCAGCAAGCCCCTTTTTTGGCACTACTCCCACCGGGTGGACTCGATGCAGCCCCTGAACTTGCCAGAAAGGGCTGCAGCTCGTTCCCATTTAGCCGGTTTGTGAACTGAAGCCATGCTATTATATCAATTAGGTCCCACCCCAGGCCCAGTTTATTCATCTTAATCCTTCCAAGCAGTTCCCCATACTCGTCATGAGCACTGACAATCCTATTCTGATAGCAGGCCAGCTGAGCTCCCTGATCATTGAAGCACTCTGCAATGATAGACTGGTAAATTGAGAAGGCTCTCACCCAATTGTTAAGTGACTCTTCGATCCTCCTCTTGTGAAGCCCATGTCCACATTCCCTTGAGTGCGCACACTCCTTACAATGTTTTACCTCATCCCTCTCTGGTCTGTTAACCAGAAGATAAAAAATTTCAATATACGTGCCTTTCCAGATCTTTTCTTTAATCTCCATGGGCACATGCAATCCCAGATGCTCATGCTCAGAACGGATGTCGCCGAGATCTAACAATGGGGATAAGCGACGCGTACCTGAATCAGCCGCTGACTGACTGAGAGAAGATGTCACAGGAATGTTTGCCTCCGCTGACGACTTGGCTGGCTGTTGTGCAACTATGGCTGGCGCCGGTGCAGCCATGCAAGCCGATACTGGTAAATGGGTCTCTTTCACTCGATTACTCCTCACTCCCCTTAGTCCCCCCCTTGGGAGTCTTGACCGCCCTTCAAAGTGTTAAGATGGGAAACCAAATGCCGCGCCTTCTCCATCACTTCCCCCCCCTAACCAAAGATGATGACAGCATTCCCACCTCCAACAGCCAGGGTAATATAGATGCCAAATGCTCAACTACATCCTGTTGCGCTACACTCTTGTTAATGGCCGCTACTGCGGTAACTACTGGCAAGCTATTCGCGGTTGGCACTGGTGCAGTCCCTGGTGCTATCTGATTGGGGACCTGGCTGGATCACACCACCTCTTGTGGCGTAGCACTGGCGAGGGGACCCACTAACGCAGGAGAGAGCTGGAGAGAGCCTACAGCGCATGTGTGTTTGGCCGGCCTGAGACAGCCGGCCAAACATATATGTGCAGTGAGCCCTCAGTGCAAATCACGGCTTGTGGCCCCACCCCTTTTACTAAAAAAAACTGGTAATAAACATAGTTTATTATTGTTTTTTGGTAAAAGGTTTGCAGCTGCCGCTGCTGGCAGAGAGGGGCAACGCTCCTCCTCCTTAATGGAGGAGACTGTCATACCTGACCAGCAAGGCAGATGCACTTGCTGCCTTCATTATAGTGGCTGCGTGCATCCTACAGAATCATGTTTTTTATTTACTCTGTGTGTCTGAAAGAACTA
Source organism: Pleurodeles waltl (assembly GCF_031143425.1). NCBI lineage: Eukaryota > Metazoa > Chordata > Amphibia > Caudata > Salamandridae > Pleurodeles > Pleurodeles waltl. Next base: position 79,794,922 of record NC_090441.1, on the reverse strand, counting down.
TAAATGAAGGAGTGGGTCGAATTCATATTTTTTGCAGCTAGAATGACTACGGAATCGGGGGGGGATCAGAATGTAGGAACAATAAGTCCTGCTCCTGAGCCTTATATTTTATCAGGAGCCCCAACAGAGCTCATTTGTCTGCAGCCGGTGTGAGGAACAGTTCAATTTCTAGTTCCAATAGCCCCAGAACCACGGATAGGAGGGGTCTGGAAGCTGCTCGTTGGTGAAGCATCTAAAAAATCACTGATGTTGATGGAGTCAGGGTAGACAATAAAATATTTAATTTTGATGCTCCTCTCACTAGCACCTCTTGAAAGGTGCTGTCATCGATCAGAGAGACCCTTGGCTGAGGAGAGTGGGAAAAAGCTGGCAAATATCTTCCAGCGCTAGAGGAAGAAGTTGAATAAGGCAATCTGCATTGTGACCATGTACTAGACTGAGATCTTTACGTAGGACGGTAATGGTGTGAATGCCTGAAAGACTGCATTGAAGATGAAGGCCAAGACTGATTACGATGCTTTGAAGGAGTTCATGCTCTGGACCTACGTCGAGATCTGGAGTGAAGAGATCTTGATCTCGGAGGAGTGGTAAAAGGTCTGGCCGGCAAAGGTGCTTCCACAGGTGTTTGTAGTTGTCGAAGAGGAGCTGGATAGGTGGAGGAGGGGCATAGGTGTAGGAGAGTTGGGAAGTATTATAGGTGGCAATGGAGAATACACCCTGGTGTATTCAGAGACAGAGGAGGATGGTAGCCATTTTGGCATTGATATTTAGATTTTTTCTACAGGTCTGGAGTGCCTCGACGTCAACTCCTCTATGTCACTTTTGTTCTATGCCTTGACATCAACAGACCTGTTGATGTCAAACTTCTCCTATGCCTTGCCTCCAATGTTTCAATGTCGAATGTCGCCTCCTCTTCAATGTTGACCCAGCTCTCAACGATGAACATGTAGGATAATGTACTTTGTCTCAACATCAAAGCCCTCTACTTTGACCTGGAACAAAATCGTTTTTGATGTTGGCTTCTCTTTTTGGATTACCCATGCCTGGAGTCCTCACAGGAAGGTGAAAGAGCCCTGGTAGAGGACTGACCCTCTCCTTGCTCCCCGACCTTCATATTGTGCCTATTGATGCCTGCATCGCTCCTCTGTTCCATGGGGGCAGATCTTCTCCCTTTCCCTCAGGGTGAGCTGAAAAAACTTCCTGCCATGTGAAAACCTGTCAGGAATATTGCTTTCAAGAAGGCAGATTATGCAGAGGTCATGAGGGTCTGACTTAGCCTTCTTTCTTTCACAGGCAAGACACTTGTCAAATAAAAATGGCATTTTATTTTAATATTGACATTTTTTTCAGTCAGAAAATGAAAGAAAAACAGAGGTACTGATAAACTCTGTCAAGTGAAGCAGTTGCCAAAAATGTCCTAGTGAAATTTCGGAGGAAAAAAGCCAACAAAAGTCGAGCTCAGTGCTCCAAGATGCTGTCACCAGAAAAAAGAACTGAGGCAACTGCCACCTGTTAGACATGATGGGATACTGGTGGGCTGTGAGCCCTTAAAACCGCAGACACTCTTTTCACATTTACATAATGGCATCCTGTGGGGGTACTCTGTACCCTTCTCCTTCGACGTTTTCCTTTTAAAAAGGGTTTGTGAATGAGATTTAAACACTACGTTTAACAATCCAGTTAAGTACCAGAATTGTTTCATATAGTTATTGCAATTTTTTAAAATGGAATCTGAACCAATTGGCCAATATTGCCTTCTTCATAGGGTGGAAAACATTAATGCCTTAAGTGTCTCTCATGGCCTTGCTGGAGAAAGGCAAACATCTACATTTAAGATGGAATATTGTAAAGAAGTGACCGAGACCCATACCTGAATAATAAGAAAGGGTTTGCCTGTGGTCTGCTGGCCCTCCTCCCAAATGGATGGAGAGGCGAGGTCAAGTTCAGCAGAGCTGCGACCACATGGTACAGCGCGAGATGGATGGCTGGAATGTCCCCTCTAACCTGGTTTGTGGCAGCATGTAGTTTTATAACAAAACGTGTTGTTGCTTTGAGAACTGCAACGACGTGCTAATGTGTCTATTCTGTTAAGGTAGACATCGTAGTCTTGGACAGACAGTACTGGGTAAATTATTATGTACAGCCTTGGGCAGAGCACAAGAGGAAATGTCATGCAAGAAGAACTAATAACAAATTCTGCGTGGAAGGGAAGCTGATAAAAATAATAAAACATCACCACTAAAATGGAGCCATGCTAAAATAATAAAAGGTAATAAATGAAATGAACAAGGTAAAGAGCAGAGGCCACAGGCCCAAGCTAAAATAAGTGTTCCCATACAAAGTGCTAACATAACCCTATGACACCCTCCCCATTGTCAGTGCAACAGTGCTGAGATCAATTACAGAAATCCTATACTAAAATCACTACTTCTAAAATAGTAGCTGACAGCAGGCTAAAATGTACATAAAAAGAGATATAGGGGGTCATTCTAAGTCTGGCCGGCGGCGGAGGCCGCCCGCCAGACTTCCCCCACCAAAATACCGCTCCGCGGTCGAAAGACCGCTGAGGGTATTTTGGGATTTGCCCTGGGCTGGCGGGCGACCGCCAAAAGGCCGCCCGCCAGCCCAGGGCAAATCAACCTTCCCACGAGGACGCCGGCTCAGAATTGAGCCGGCGGAGTGGGAAGGTGCGACGGGTGCAGTGGCACCCGTCGCGTATTTCAGTGTCTGCAAAGCAGACACTGAAATACAAAGTGGGGCCCTCTTACGGGGGCCCCTGCAGTGCCCATGCCATTGGCATGGGCACTGCAGGGGCCCCCAGGGGCCCCGCGGCACCCCCTACCGCCATCCTGTTCCTGGCGGGAGACCGAATCAGAATCAGGGGTGTCAGAATCCCTATGGCGGCGGAGCGCGCTCCGCCGCCATGGAGGATTCACAAGGGCAGCGGAAAACCGGCGGGAGACCGCCGGTTTTCCTTGTCTGACCGCGGCCGAACCGCCGTGGTCAGAATACCCTGCGGGGCACCGCCGGCCTGTCGGCGGTGCTCCCGCCGACCCTGGAGAGACCGCCGGGGTCAGAATGACCCCCATAATGTTCATGTTGACAATCAGGACAGGCCAAAGCCACTCCACATTACAATGATCAATTGAGAATTTGAACAAAAATGAATACAAATTAAAGCCAAATGTCAAAATTCAGCAGTAGTCGTGATCCTGCAACAAATCATCTATATCATCAATAGTGATGGAATACAGAAAACATCCCACTCCAGAAGGCAATAAGTTAGCCAGCTCATCAGCAAGAAAAGTGAGGTAGCACTTTTGGTGCCTCAGTCATGGATCTGGCTGAAGAGGGAGCATTCCATGCAGTGCCAGGTATTAGAGCACCAGGAGCCACTGGATTTACAAAGGGCGGTTCATAGGCAACATCCAGCAACAACCGCAATCTCAATGGGCAAATCCGGCAATTAACCCTCATTGAGAACACCATCAGACTCGCATCTAAAGAAGGTATGCACTACAAAGCAAGACATACTTCTGGCACATGTTCGAATGGGCATCACAAGCATCAAAAGACAGGCTGCACACAATTCAGAACCGGTCTGAATGAAAGTTACCAGTGTGAATCCAGTTCTTCCAGGAATGGGGCTCAAAAGTACTGCATCACAACGAAGCTGGGCTTGTGGAAGCTCCACCTTTCCCCTTTGTTGTGATGGGGATCCATTGTGAATACAAAATAGCAACAGCAGCATACCGCCAATTAATGCCAAAGTTATTGGAAATTCCCTAAAAACACTGAAAATAGTAAGTGTATGGCGGCTGCTGCTATAACTCCAAAGATGGTTGGAAAGGTGCTAACAAAACCAAAGCTAACAGCCTTTAAAAAGTGCACAATCCCAGTGGTGTTAGGCACATTAAAAATGCAACAAATCAATTTACTGAAATGTGTTGGAAAGTGTAGGAGGCCGGCCCTCTATGTAGTGTGGAAAGCTAGGCACACTGTGCAGGGGGTCCAGGCAACCACCCGTTGGTTTACAGAGGTAAAAACTAGACCACCTAATGCTTTAAATTTTATGGTAGTTTAGTCGAGCAGTTAGGCTAACTTGCTCAAAAGAATAACTCAAGACCAATTTACAAAAATACTTCAGATTTTTATAAAAAGTTTAAGACCAAGTTCATAAAAAGTACTTTTCAAGTTATGAATTTTTAAGTTTTCAGAAAAATAGCCTTTTTGTGCATAATTACGCACCATAGGAATCAATGGAGAAAATACTTTGAAAAATGAATATACAATCAGGCAGTGCGTTTACTAATGTCTCCTATTGCAGGTATGTTGAAGACATTGGTGAGCACTATGGACCAGCTGGAAAAGTTCAGGCGGCTACCAGTTTCGGCAGGAGCAGCTGCAGAATGTAGTTGGAGCTGGTGCCTGGCCACTGCAGGGGACCACTTGGAAAAGCGCTGCACAGGTGGACTTAGAGGTAAGTCTGGTGGGTCCCCTTGGAGTGTCGAGGTCACAAGGGGTGAGAGACACTTAGGGAACAGCTGGATCTTTGGTGCAGAGCACAAAGCAGCCAGGTGCAGAGCGAATCAGTGAGCAAGCATCTGTGCGCAAAGTTTTCCTTAGAAGCAGGAGGTATGTCAATTGATGGTCGCTTGCAGGTCAGCAGGGGCACTCTGGTGGGAGGAACTGGTGGTTTTGGAAGAACCTCAACTGGGCTTCTTGCTGGTACTTATACAGTCTGGAATGGACTGTTCTTCTTGGTGTCTGTCGTGAGGTGCCAGCACCTAGGGCTATTGCACGCTTTGGCCATTGTAGGGCACTATGCCACCAAACTTGGAACACTTACAGGGTTTGCCCTCACAGTTTGTCTGGTGGAGTTTGGTCTGGCCGCACCTTCTGGTTCCTTGGTCAGCAGCCAGTCAGTGAAGTGGTCTTCACTGGGTCTTTGGTTCCTTGTTGTAATAGAGTGATGCCTTCACTCTGAAGGGAGATCTTTGGCGATTTGTGAAGAGTGGAGGTCCTCTGGGTGTTTTAAAAGTCTGTGCAATGTCCAAACAACCCCACAGCAGCGATTGTTGAGTCCTGGGTGTAGCAGGCAGGGTTTGGCGTCTTTTCTTGGTGCATTAGGACTTCAGTTCCTGAGGCTTGGGTCTTCTTTGTTGCTGGTCTTTTTTGTCCTGGGAATCTAATTTCTTGGTCTAGGGATGCCCACTAAATACTGTATTTAGTGGGCATTTAGGGGAGTACCTGGCAATGACCAATAGGTCATCTACCTTAGGGTGGCTTCAGTCACTAAGTGACCACTTCCTGTGGGCAAAGGTCATTTCCCTACACCTGATTGACTATTTTCCTTTTATGCAAGATGGAGTAAAATGAAATGGAGAGGTCATATCACATGCAACACCTTAGGGGGATACCACTCCTCCTGTCCTTTGTGTGGTTTTCCCACTGTTGCTCCCACCAAAAGTGGGAGTTTGCAACAGGGGCGGGCATTTGCTGATAGCAGCAGGCGTGTGGGGTCGAGTTTCAAGGGGGTAAGCCCTTTAAAGCTTGCTAGCAGGGCCATGCACATTCCTGAGGGAGAGGGTGTTTTCACCCCCACCCAGGAAGGGTTTTGTTCTAGGACCCAACAATCAGGATCTCTCACCCCAGTGTTCCAGAATCTTGTCTGATAGTGGCAGGCTGGTTGTGACCCGCCAACAATCATGCCAGGGTAGTTAGCTTTTTCAGGGGGCACCTCTAAGGTGTCTCCTGGGTACATTTTGGGATAAATACAATGCTGGTACCAGCTTGGATTTATCATTCTGAGTTGCTTGATGCCAAACAACCTAGGGTGCAGAGTAGCCATCATGTAGCTGTGAAACTCGCACCGACCAGTGTCCAGCACGTGTTTTAAAATGGCTTCTCTGTTCACTTACTATGTCCCACTTTGGCAAGGACACAGTAGGGGCATAGTGCGCATGCATCTATGCCCACAAATACAGTATAGTCACCCTGCATTTGGGCTGGAAGACCTGCCAGAGGGGTGACTTACCAATAGTGCACACAGTGTATAGTGGACAGGGCACACAGGCTATTTGCAATGTCGAGTTTGAATTTTTCAGTTGCATCAGAACACTCAGGCTCTCATTACGACTTTGGCGCTGTTTTCTGAAGACCACTGGGGTGGCAGCTGGCAAAAGACTGCCAGTGTTGGCGGTCTGACGACTGCCGTATTACGAGTCACAAGAAGTTCACCCAAAGCCAGTCAAAAATCTGACACCGCCAGGCCGGCCAAGGGTGGGAAATAGGTGGTCCCACGACCAGCACTGCCACACCAACAACATACCGCCCACCATATAATGACCCACAAATCAGCACAGCGGTCCTTCCATGGTGGTAAACCATTGGCGGTGCTACCCGCCGCGCTCATAAATATACCTCCAGAAGAATCCAGAGCCATATTAGATAGTACGAACACCCCACACCTGAGACATATACAGATACCAGTCACACCCACACACATCAATTCTCACAAACCTTTGCAAAAGGAACGATTCACACAGACCCGGAGATACTGTCATAACCAGTATATAGCACATTTGCCCCATTGGCACACACATGTCACACACAGCACAACAGCACACAAACACCACAGCCCACCACCACACCAACCGAAACACCGCACACACCCCATCAAGCACCAAACACATCACCCTTGTGCACAACACCCCTCCACAATCCACTTCACTACCACCATGTCCCATCAAAAGCACCACGATTCACAGACGAAGAGTTGAGGGTCATGGTTGATGAAATCGTCAGGGTAGAGCCACAACTGTTTGGAGCACAGGTCCAGCATACATCCATTGCCAGGAAAATTGAGTTATGGTGGAGGATCGTCGACAGGGAAAATTCAGTGGGCAACCACCCACACACAAGGAAGGATATCAGGAAGAGGTGGAACTACCTACTGGGGAAGGTGCGTACCATGGCATCACAACACCACATTGCCATCAACAAGACTGGTGGTGGGCCACCCCTTCCTCCCCCAGAGCTGACATTGTGGAAGGAGAAGGTCTTGGACATTCTGGATCCAGAGGGCCTGGCTGGAATATTCGGAGAACTGTAGTCCGATAAGTCACTAACACTCCCCTGCCACCAACGACTCCTGTACAGCATGCGTCCCCACCACCCTATCACTCATTAATGCACCCCCACTTCACACTTCCTTACACCACCCAATCACCTAATGCCCATCTCCTGCAGGCCACATAACCCCACTGCCACCATCCCCACACAGTCCATCCTGATTGCACGGATAGCATGCACAATGGCAAGCACCTCAACTCCCACAATGCATGACTCCCCACACATAAAAAACTGTCAGTCCCACTTCCCAGTGGAACACCTGCACCTAAAAACATTGCAACAGCCACAAATACTGGATGCTTCGACTGTGTACCACTTCATGACAATGACAGCTATGCCATCCACAATCCACAACCCTCCATGGAGCATGACACCAATTCCACAATTCATCACCCACTAACAATGTCTGCAGTGCCGCATATGTCATTGCCATCATGGGGAAGCAAGTCAAGCTACTGCATGCATCATACAATGATACAAATAAGTATACCTCCACAATGTAACGCTCCCCCTCTACATTCACAGGTACCCCTGCCGCTGCCACCATACAGAGGATGCCTGAGACAGACAGCCCTCCCCAGTGAGGACTACGGCTCTGGATGTCTGGATATTGATGACTTACCTGGCCCATCTGGGCAATCTGGTCAGTCCACCACCACCAGCTTCACCCTGCCCACATCTGAGCCCCTTACTCGTGTGGTAACACAACACAGGAAACCCCTTGTCCCCAAACCTGTGTCCCAAGGACTGTTCAAACAGCAGAGTGCCCCACAGTACAGGAACCCGAGTCTACCCCTCACACCCAAGACGATGATGGTCCTGGTGTAGCTGGGAGTGGACACACTGTGCCAGGGGCACAGGCACAAGGGGCACGGGCGAGTGACAGGGCACCTGTGGGCCGAGGGATAGGGCCCCCAATGGAAAGGACTGGCCAGGAGATAATTTGCCAAGTCCTAGGAGTATACCAGCAATCCCGGGACAAAATGGACCAGATACTCTCCACCTTGCAGGAGAACCAGAGGCTGCACAGGGAATACCACCAGGAGACCATGCAGCAGCGGCAGACTCTCAATTCCACCATGACCACCATTGTAGGGGTGCTAAAGGAACTCACATCCATCCAGCGTGTGTCCTCCTCCCACTAGCAGGGCCCCTCCACTAGCCACATACCATCTGTGCCACCCACTTCCACCTCAGATAGTTGAATGGAGGCTCTGCCAGAGGATCCACAGGCCACTAGCACCCCTCCCTCTGTAGCTGAGGAACCCCCCGCAAAGGAAGTAATCCATCCAGACATCCTACAGAAGCTGATACCAAGACTACTGCCAGGAAGTGAGACTCTCCTGAACATTCTCCCTTGTGTACCACTAACACAGCCTTTTGAATGTGATCTCTCCATTTTCCGAGGGTCCTTGGATACTGGACTTGTACTACCAATAGCTGGGCCAACTGCTCTGATGATTTCAACCACCATGACCCCACTCATCAGCTATTGCACTTGTAAATCACAATAAACATCACTGAGCATAGCTCACCTGTCTTTGTTGTAACATGTACAATATGTCAGCTTACTCAAACCATGGACCAGCAAAAGCCTGTAAAATGAACAGAAGGGGGAGGCACATTCTCATAGGCACTATGAGATTACTGAGGGCCATGCAGTCAAGGTTGTGGGATTGTAAGTATTTATTCATTCTATAACAAGTAGGTAAACACCGTATTGTACGGGTGATTAGTGTTCTTTTCTTCCTTTCTCCTCTGTGTCTGGTCACTCTCTCTTGGGATGGGGAGGAGGTCTTCTGGTCCCGGATCACGTCATTTCCCAGAATACCTCAGAGTCAAGGAGAACCAGGTCAGGTAAGTGCACTAGGGGTAATAGGGTTGGGCTTTCACCAGGGAGGGGGTGAGTGAGGGACGCTTAGGTAGTGGTCACTCCATAGTGTAGCACACGTGATCAGTTGCATGCAGCAAAAAGAAAAGGTAAGTGATATTTTCCTGATCCTCCTTCGGGGAGGCCAGCCCTCCCTTACTTCCACTTCGTGCCCCTTAGTCCCCCCCAATTTACACAGTTGTCATGCATATATCTCTGTACCTTGTATAGCCACTCTCCTCCAGGATCATGGTGTGGTCCTTTAGTGATGTCCTCCTTTCTGGATGTCTCCTCTCCCCCTCCAAGATGGTAGGATCCTCGTGGACCTCTGCTTTCCTCCTCCTTGTCACTCCTTTTTGCCTCTGTATCCCTGGTTGGATTCTCCGTCGTCTCCGGCTCTTTTCCTGCTTTGTTCTCTCCTTTGTTCTCCTCTTCCATTTTCCTTGTGTCCTCTCCTTGCGATATGGCATCCACCTGCTTCTCTCCCTCCTGCCGTCCTCCGTGGTCGTCTCTCTGCCTTTTCTCCTGGTCGTCTCCTAGCCTCTCCTTCATTATCAGGAAGTCATCTCTCCCGGCCGAGTCATTTCTTTCCAAAGTGCCCCTGGTGCACTTTCCAATGCCGGTTTTCAGGGTTGCTATGGCAACCTGCTTGGCAGACGGCGTCTCTGTAACGGGGGCCCCGTTACACATGTGTAGCAAATTTGGTAGTAGGACAGACTCATCTTCAAATTCTGTGTCAAGGGAACCACCAATCAAGGAAGGAACCAGAGTGGCACCGCCCAAATTACCTGCACATACACCAAGGCAGGGACAACCGTCACAATAGGAGTCACTGCTGCCCAGCCAACACACATGCAGTACATTGTTGCCCTCCCTAGAGCAAGTACCCAAGTGGCATGTGAACACAAATGACCGTAGCACATCCACATTTACAAGACATCCATTCCCAAAGGTCCATCCCTCACAGCTCACAGTACCCAACTATAGCCGAATTCCACTTTCGATATGAGTTACCTTCCATATCTGTCCATTGTGTACAGTGAGGTCAAGTTGTTATACTGTTGACATTACCTTGGTTGCCAGTCCTTTAGCAGTTCACACTGTATAACTGTGACCATACATCATGGCCATTCCCTTGCAGATGTGATGGCAGCCAACAGCACAGTATACATAGCACTGACATATGAACAGTGACACCTTCCCTAAGGGGCAATATGTTATTGCCACAAATCCACACAGACAGATAGCTGCACTTAACACCTCCACTGATGGCACACCCCAGGATGAGCTATGTCACAAGGCAGACAGGAGTACAGTTCACATACAAGACATGTGACATATACCCGTAAATCATTGGAAGTATTGCTGGATCAACTATGTCCTAGAGTCAGCTAGATCCTCATCACCTGCCTCATCATCAGTGTAAGTATCACCATCATCAGCCACAGGTCCAGCTGCCACCTCCTCAACACCCAGTAGTGGTATGTGACGTCTCAGAGCCAGATTGTGTAGCATGCAGCAGGCAACTACGATCTGGCAGGCCTTCAGTGGTCTGTAGAGAAGGGCACCTCCTGAGACATGTAAACAACGAATTCTGGCCTTTAGCAGGCCAAAGGTCCTCTCGATGACACGCCTCGTCCTGCCATGGGCCTCATTGAAACGGTTTTCACCATCTGTTGTTGGATAGCTCACTGGTGTCAGCCACCACTGATGGTTAGGATAGCCAGAGTCACCTGTGTGCACAAAGATTGGACTTATCACAATACCGGAAGTGACACAGGGTATAATGTGAAGAGAGGTGCCATAACAGTTGCACACATACTATTGGAAACATACCAATGAGCCAGGTCCTCTCTCTCTGTAGTTGTGCCATCATGCATGGCACATTTCTGTTCCTCAGGATGTAGGAGTCATGCACAGATTCAGGAAACTTGGTTGTCACTTGTGAGATGTACTGGTCAGCGAGACACACCACCTGGACACTGATGCAGTAAAAGCTTTTCTTGTTCCTGTACACTTGTTCATTCACCCTGAGGGTAACCAAAGCAATGTGGGTGCCATCCATGCCCCTACTGCATGAGGGACATATGCCATAGCATGGAAATCAGATTAAACAGTGGACAAATACGCACGTTGGGGGAACCTGATGTAGCTGTCCAGGTGTGTCAGTAAAGCACACAGTACATTGTTCAACACTATACTGAACATAGGCTGAGACATCCCTGCTGCCAAGCCCACGGTCAACTGAACAAGCCTGAGGCAAGGAAGTGCAGAACAGATAAGACCTGCACTGTGGAAGGGATGGCATAGGGATTACAGATGGCTGACAAGAGATCCTGTTCCAACTGTGTACACAGTTCCATGATGGTCTGATGGTTCAGACGATAGGTCTGAATGATGTGTCTTTCTTCCAGGGTAGCAAGATCGACTAGGGGCCGGTACAGTGGTGCATGTATAATTCTCACCGTTGCACAGTATCTAGAAGTAAGTGGGAGGAAAAGCCACACGTTGAAGTTGACAGTACACATGCCACCTAACATTATGCACGTAGCCGTCTACAATGCAGCAAGTGACTGCACATGTTGTGTCATAGTTATAAGTACACACACTTGTCTATCCCTTAATGTCACATGTGTGAATCTTGCTTTGATGTCTGAACATGGATTACGTATGCACATGTCACTATAGTTCATACATGATGCACTTATAATTCACCTACAATACACTAGCTACATGTAAAATGGCAGCCGCCTGTCCTGCAAGCAGAGGACACATGGAAGTGACCTAATTCCACCGGCGTTAGTCGTCATGGTGTTAGGCGGTTGCAACTGCCGTGCAACTCCTCATTGCATAACATTGTTGCCACTTGAAACCTGGGGTCAATGATGATCACCACCAGCGGTGACGGTCATGTACGCGGCGGCCGTGACCGCCATTTTGTGATGCATAGCTCACTTGACTCCTGACACTCGTGCAAGCAAGACCTCCACTGTGTGTGCTGCTGTGTTCTGTCTCTGGGAGCCAATATGCAATGTCCTGCAGGAGATAGGGCCCCTGCCTTTACCCAGGAGGAACTGGAAAAGCTTGTGGGCCTGGTCCTACCCCAGTATGAACAGTTGTATGGGGCACCAGAGCAGCAGGTGAGTCCAATGTTCTTGTATTGTCTGATGGTGATGTGTGTGGGGTTGAAAGGCATGAAGACGACGCACACAAAGTGGATGCATGCAGATGGCAAAGGAGTAGGTGCGGAAGTGCCATTAAGGCACATTTGTGTGGTCCTGAGATGTGTCTGATGTGTGAAGTCCACTGCTGTTGTGATGCCACTCTACATGACTTTCTCCTTCTCTCTGTGTCACCTATGCTGGTAAGCGCCCATCAGAAGAAGAGGATTTGGTGTGCCATCGCCATGCAAGTGCGACCTTGGAAGTCCATGCCCAGTGGAGCACCTAATGCAGAAAGCGGTGGGAGGACCTAAGACACTGGGCCCAGAAGATCGCGGAGGCCCAGCTGGGGACGTCCTCCCAATGAGGGAGGGGTGCCCGACGGAACCTAATCCCCCCTAATGGCCCACATTTTGGCAGTGGCCTACCCTGAGGTGGATGGGTGCTTGAGAGCAGCACAGCAGCCACAAGGTGGTAAGTACACACTCACGCCTCCCTAATGTTAGGCATGTATGGGTTTGGGTAGCCTACTGGTGGATGGATATTGTGTATACCATTGTTAGTTGCACATCCGCTATGTCTATAAGCCATCCGGGCAGGAATTGTGTAGGTCATGTGTGCCAGAATCATGCAGACAGTGACTCATGCGGGTAGCAACTTACATTTTGGATTTTGCCCCTGACATATGTCATATTTAGGATGACCAGCTCCTTCTATCAACATCAGTATACGTGAGGTGTCAGGGCATTGCCATCATTAATAGTCTGGCACTTTGCCTCAGACTCTAGGTGTAGATGGCTGCAGGGTACAAAATGTAACTGGCCTCATTGTTGATGGATTTGTTGACATGCTACCTTGCCATGCAGAATCAGTAGAGTAAGGAGTACAGGGTTGGTCTATGTAAACGACAATGGGGTTGTGCCAACTACTGTGCTACTGTGCATTGTATGACCCGTCATGCAGTCAAAGGTGCCAATGTTCCCATGTTCCCACATTAGCTGGATTAGAATGCATAGCATCTGTTTCCCCTCTGATTTCCCAAAGTTGAGCCTTATAATGTAAAGGTATGCAATGGCAGTTAATTCGGTTCTCAGTCTGTGTGTATGATGTGTAGGTATTGACCCAATGCACCCTTTCTTTCTCTCCCACCCTCCCTCTCCTCCTCTGTCTTTGTGTGCATCAGCATAATCAGGTGAAGGAGAAGGGGCACTCGTGAGTGGGGAAGCTACAGCCCATGGGACCCAGGAGGCTGATACCAGCAGAGCCCAGGGGACCAGTCGGACAGAGGGTGAGGGGAGTGCCACAGGGGAGACCGGATCAACATCCTCTTCTGATTCCTCCTCCGATGGATGCTCCCTGGCGGTGGTGGACCCATCTGGCACCACCCCAGCACCATCCTTGTCCGCCCCCCCTTTCCAGAACCGCCCTCCCTGTAGCTCTCCACCCAGTTGCCCGTGCCTGCTCACCCAGGAGGGTGGGCGTCTCCTTTGCCGGAGGCACCTATGCTCCTGCCCCTGTCAGCCCTGCTGCCTTCAATGAGGAGGCTATTGACCTCCTAAGGTCCATCTTTGTGGGACAGTCAACCATCATGAATGCCAACCAGGGTCTGGCATCACAGATGCAGCAGACCAGTGCTTTCTTGGATGGCATTCACAGTGCCCTGACTGGCCAGTAGAGATCCTTTCAGGCTCTGGCCTCCTCGTTAACGGCAGTCAGTGTCCCTTCGTCATCCGTCCCCCCTCCAGCTATCTGTGCCCAGTCCCACACCCCTCTCCCCACACCCATCCGGAGCACACAGTCAGACCAGCACTCATCCACCTCAACAGAGGTACGCAAAGAGAAACACAGGCACCACAAGTCCCACCACTGCCATGCACACAGCCAACATTCACATGCTCACACAACAACATCCTCTCCCCCACACAGACTCCCCTACCTTCTCCCTCACAGAGACAACACCACTCACACCTGCTTTCACCACATCAACACTCCCAGATCCATCCACAAGTTCAATTATGCCCACCGTCACAATAGCAGCCCCCATACACCCACCCCATTCACCACATGCGCACTCACCACAACTACCCACACCCCCACATGCAGCACATCCACCTTACCTGGAGGCACCACTCCAACAAACACTCACACATCCACCCTGTCATCTCCCTGCATCTCCTCCCCCCTCCTCCCAAGACACCTATCAAGACACTACTCACAACCACTCCCTCTTCCTCCCCTCCCACCTGTTTTTCCCATGACCGCCCTTGTGTTCCTAAAAAAAGATTCCTCTATGAGTTTGCCCTGCTCTCTCCCACTGACCCTGTCCCTGTTTCCCCCAAGCACCGTCATGCCCTCCCCATTCCCAGTCCTTCCACCACCCAGTCCTCCCATGGCCCCTCTGGTAGTGCCCACACCCCTTCCCCTCTGGAGACTACCAGCACACCAAAGCGCAAGGACCCTCCTCCTAAGGACCATACCAATGGGAAAGCCCCCCTCATAATCTAACTCTAAAGGCCCCCCTCCCAAACCCAAACCTAAGGACTTCCCACCCAAACCCAAACCTAAGGGCCCCCTTTCCAAGTCCAAACACCCACCTTGCCCCCCCAATCGCCCCTGAGGTGCCTGCATGCCCCATTGATGCCCCTGCCATGTGGAGGCCACTTTGCAGTCAGGAGTCAAGTTGGGGCCAGGAACTCTGCCCAGTGTGTCTGGGGCAATGGCACGTTTGGACTGACCACTGGGCCTTTCTTGTATATAGTTCATTTATTTAATGAGGACATGATTTTAATATATCTGCACCAATCACCCATTGGTGTTGAGGTTTACATGCTTGTCCTGCCTTTCCTTCCAGATGTATGTGTTGTATGTGTGCGATTTTGTGTGTGTCTTCAGTGTATGTGATGTGTTTGTGTAGCAGCATTTGTTGTGTGTGTGAGTTGTGCTATGGACTTGTTGAGATGTGTTATGTTGGTGTTGTGTGGCATTGTGTGGTGGTGGTGGTGTGTGTGTTGTGATGCATCTGTGATGTACTTTGCGTGTTGGGTGGACGTGACTTGTGACGTGACTTGTTGTTTGGCAGTGTTATTGTTTGTATTGGTTGTGTGCTGTTGTTACGTGTTGCTGGCAGTATGTGTTTTCCTGTGGAGGTGTGCGTTGTGCCTCTCTGCCAATGCGTTTGTGTGGTTACGATGGTGTTGTGGTTGTGTGACGTGGTGGTGTTGTGTGTTGATGTGTCTGACAGTGGCGGTAGTGTGTTTGTGCGGTGTGGTGTGTGTATGACGCATGTATGTTGGATGTGGTGTGTGTGTGTATGTTGATGTGTTTGTGTGTTGGTACAGGTGTATGTTTGCGTGTGTGTGTGGGCGTGGCTAGTCATGGCGGGGTTGTGTGTTGTCTGTGGGTGTGTACTAATGGCCTTCCCTCCAGTCTGTGCTAGGTGGGTGTACCTACAGGTGTTGTCTTAGTTGCTGTCGCTGGTTCTGGAGTTGTATGGCCAGCAGGAGCAGTGGGAAGAATTCCAGTTTGAATTCCAGTTTGAGTTCCATGGCAGCTCAGGACGTGCCTGTGCTCCTGAAGGTGAGTGTTTCCTTTTATGTTGCTCGTTTCCACCAGCATTTTCATGGTGGTGAGACCACCCCGGAAATCCTGGCGGTGTGCTGAGCTGTGATATGTTGACGGAAACATGGTCTCTGGCGGCCTGGCGATGACTACCGCCGGCCACTGCAGTCCACCCACACTGGCGGTACTGGCAGTGTTTTGGCTGTGTTTTGTTTTGAACACCGCCATGGTGATAATATGGAGGTCTTCATCGCCAGTCTGGCGGCGGTATGACCGCCATCGCCACTGTGGTGGTCCTCGGACTGCCAAAGATGTAATGAGGGCCTCAGTCTACAATGGCAGTTCTGGGTGTATCTCGATGCATGGCCCTTGAGGGTGGCACAGTCTGTGCTGCTGCCCTCAGGGGCCTACCCTTAGTACCCAAAGTCCTGGGTACCTAAGTACCATTTACTCGGGTCTTGCAATGACAGCTAAAGGTGTTGCAATTGTATTAATATCTTTGCAATTTTCTGGGAAATAACAGTGGCACTGGGGATCTGGTTAGCAGGATCCCAGTGCATTCCAGTGCAAGTTGCATCAAGAAACCAAGCAAAAGTGAGGGGTACTGCAATAGGGTGCCAGCTTCCCACAGAAAGTTGGTATTTATCGGATGACCTTGCTACTTGAAGATCATAGGTCTTGTGATGTAAGCGCCATGTGTTTTTGAAACAAAAGAGCATTCAGTCTTTTTACATTAGAAGTAGCAATAAGAGGACATATGTCTGCTTTTTCTATCTCTCGCGTGGGAGGAAAAAGCACATTTCCGCAACAAGTCACAATTTGGGACATCAACCTTCATACCACAGCAGCCTTCATTGTTCAGCATCAAATAACTCCCATTCGAGAGCACTGAGTGAATCAAAGGGACAGGAACAACATCCAGATAACAAGCTAAGTTTGCTACTGAAGAATTATAAGCTCTGTGCAAGGACAGCTGTTTACAAATCATTGAATGGCTCACAGAAGTCTTGCATTCACTGCTGCTAGGAAAAACCTCTTTCATTCCATTGAAATAGTTGTACGTAAAGGGTAGCTCCCACACCTCTTGAATGCGACTATTTCCTAGTCGTTCAAAACTGTCTACTAGAAAGTGTTTCAAGCATGAAGTAAACTGGAGTGTTGAAATGGGCAGATTAATTACTCTGTGATTTAAGTTGCTTCTGTCTGTTGTTTTCATGTCAAATTAAATGCTGCAAAAAATTCAGTGGAGTTAACGTACTGCCAGGGCACATAGCCACTTTTAAGAACTTGTAATGTCCAGCCCAACTGCATAATGGACCCTAGCTGAATCTGTCCATGATCTTTTGGGAAAGCTTCCAAATTTCATAATATATTGTACATAAGAAACACTTTGTGCGTGGTTTCCTGGGACCTAACAAGAAGTTTTGTAAGTCTATATCTTCTGACAGGAGACTGAGGTGTTTTTTTAATGGCTGTTTGTGTTTAACCATTGTTGACATAGTTTTCCCAAGCTATATATGGTGAAAATACCAGAATGTTGTGTGGTGACGTAATGAAGATCAGGTCAGCATGCTCTAAAACCCATTGTGAAGTTTACAAAATGTGCATGACAGCCATTTGTGTCCACTGGCCACAATAATCACCCTTTTGGACCAGAAAGTGTTGAGTTTAAGGTGCCATTCTGGATCCACCCATTAAGCTGTTCTTCAATGACATTTAAAATATTTTACCATTTATCAAATTTAGCTGGGGAGGGAATACTGGGCGCATTCAATTCTTTAATTTTCACCAAGTCTAAGCAACTTGTTTGTTGTACAGTTTCATTGAGAAACATACTTTGTAATGGAATAAGGCATGCTCTAAATAAAGCTCCCCTATCCTGTATTTACCAATCTCAAGTTCCCCGCACACCTTTGAAGTCAATTGACTTCATCAAATATCCATAGCCTTCTATATTCAACTGGGAAACAAAAGAATCAGAATAAATCAACGTGTCAGTTAACAAAATGTTCTGCAATTTTGAACGTGGCAATTTAAAATAATAAGACTCACCATTTTTAACATCATACCCAATAAATTGCAAGAACTTTTCTGCATATGTTTCGGATCTCCCCACTGGCAGAGCTGGACAGTGTTCCCATTGTGTATAGTTAAAGACAGTTCTTGGGTACCCTTCTTTGTGTAGAAAATAATGTCCGTAATGATGGTAACAAAACATTTCCCCATAATTTGCTGTGGTCAGATAAGCATCTTCACTTTCAAATGCAAAGTACTCTTCAAGGTCAGAAAGCATACAATCAACTGTTTTTACATACCAGTCATTAGAAATAACCCCTGGTGTTATAATATAATTCACAGATACTTTGAATAAATATGGAATTTGAACCCTTTCCGTAGGACCGAAGATATCGAACAGTACTTTATCCCAAACAATCCCATCAGGAATCGGAACAACTGAAATGTTCACTAGAGACAAGTGTCTAGGGCCAAAAGTGAGGACAGGTAAGGTTTTTAAATTTTCATCCACCAGTTCAACAGCAGAGCATTCAGGAAGGTTGTGACCATGTATCGGCAGAAAGAAAACAATGATAAAACCAATCCTAAACAGAAAGGCAAGCAGAGTCAAAAATATCCACAGATAATACCATGGACAAATGAAATAGTTGGTTTTGAGCCATTTGAAAAGCTTACCTGCTCTTGATAGAGGTGCAACTTTAGCAACACAAAAGGATGATGGACAGAGTGCTGAACAATGCAAACACTCACCCCCAGCCACAGATCTGGGTTTAATCCATCGCTCTTTTGCTCACCATGCAACCCCAGTTTGGACCCAGCCATATGAAAATCAGTCTTGACCCTGTTCCTCATTGGAACAGTCCAGCCCGAACTGCCAGGCCAAGTTCTCCCTGGACCGTAAACAAGCATCCTGGGTCCGGTTTCTGGGTATCACCCTTCATCAGCCAGGCTAGCTTTAATCCAGTGGCACAGTAAACAAGGGACCCACGTCTGGGCATACCCTTCCTACTTATGGCAATTTTAGCAACACAAAAGGATGATGGACGGAGTGCTAAACAATGCAAACACTCACCCCCAGTCACAGATCTGGGTTTAATACATCGCTCTTTTGCTCACCATGCCACCCCAGTTTGGACCCAGCCATATGAAAATCAGTCTTGACCCTGTTCCTCATAGGAACAGTCCAGCCCGAACTGCCAGGCCAAGTCCTCCCTGGACCGGAAACAAGCATCCTGGGTCCGGTTTCTGGGTATCACCCTTCATCAGCCAGGCTAGCTTGAGTCCAGTGGCACAGTGAGAACAGGACCCACATCTGGGCATACCCTTCCCACTTAGGGCAACTTTAGCAACACAAAAGGATGATGGACGGAGTGCTGAACAATACAAACACTCACCCCCAGTCACAGATCTGGGTTTAATCCATCGTTCTTTTGTTCACCATGCCACCCCAGTTTGGACCCAGCCATATGCAAATCAGTCGTGACCCTGTTCCTCATGGGAACAGTTTCACCCAAACTGCCAGGCCAAGTCCTCCCTGGACCGGAATCAAGCATCCTGGTGCCGGTTTCTGGGTATCACCCTTTATCAGCCAGGCTAGCTTGAATCCAGTGGCTCAGTGAGCACAGGACCTACGTCTGGGCATACCCTTCCCACTTAGGGCAACTTTAGCAACACAAAAGGATGATGGACGGAGTGCTGAACAATACAAACACTCACTCCCAGTCACAGATCTGGGTTTAATCCATCGTTCTTTTGCTCACCATGCCACCCCAGTTTGGACCCAGCCATATGCAAATCAGTCTTGACCCTGTTCCTCATGGAAAAGTCCAGCCCAAACTGCAGGCCAAGTCTTCCCTGGACTGGAAACAAGCATCCTGGGACCGGTTTCCGGGTATCACCCTTCATCAGCCAGGCTAGCTTGAATCCAGTGGCACAGTGAGCACGGGACCCACATCTGGGCATACCCTTCCCACTTAGGGCAACTTTAGCAACACAAAAGGATGATGGACGGAGTGCTGAACAATGCAAACACCCACCCCAGTCACAGGTGCTGCAGAAGATGCTAAAGAATTTGGAAATGAGTTGTTGATAGCGCAAAATAACCAGGAGCAGTTTGTGCTAATACTGGAGACTGTAAAGGTAAAGGAGAATTTGCAGATGTATCCCTTGGTGGCTCGTAGTACACAATTTCATCCAGTTGTGTTGAACTTGAATAATATAATTCAGGATTTTGGACATTTCTTGTCGTTAATGTTTGACAGGTAATAATGAAATATAATTTTCTGCCTTCCCCAAGCACGGGGAAGGATCTTCATTGTTATTTAATGTTTGTAGAGAGACATCCTGAATAGTAGTGAGAGGGGGATGGGATCTACCCAAGATTCCTCATGGTCTACTGGCAACATGGTGTAACCTGACATTGTCAACTGAAATGAAAGGTTAATTTAGAACCAGGCAGCAGTGATAGAACGACAGTTCTGGTACCGTTTATCTCCATGACTGGAACCAGTGTCTATACGATGGGCCAAATTCCTTCCTTACAGCAATCTTTTTTGCACTAGATCCCCAACTTTTGGAATCCAGCCAGTTGATGTTATTGACAAATCCCTCATTTCCAAGGTGGTGGCATGTGCAGATGAATTTTAATCACAGAACTGTTGTAATTCCTGCAAGACAGTGACATGTTCGTTTATGTCAAAAGGTGTTTCTGCTGTCACCGTACCAGAGCCATCAAGATCTGTGACATACATTGGCTTCCCAAACAAGACTTGGTATGGATTATGACCTCCCACAGACCTTCTGGTCAGATTGTTTGGTGCTCTCCAGACTCCATACAGGTTGTACAACCAACTACAACCCGTACCTAATAGTCTTGCTGTTAAGGATTGCTTTAAGTCTCAGTTCTTCCTCTCCACAACTGAATTACCCCTGGGATGGTATGGTGAGGAGTAATGGAGTTGATCACCCATCATTGCTGTGGTGTCCCTGAATGCCCTAGAGGCAAAAGTAGGGCCCTGGTCTGAGTTGAATGCTGCAACTGCATTTGTCCCGATTCTTGCAAATCTTTAATTACAGATAGAACATCAGCTGCTTGTTATGGTCAAACCCATAGAAATGAGTCAACTGCGACTAAAATACATTTGTATGCACCCTCAGGTTGTAAGGGACCACAATGTGCCAGGTACACACATGGAAATGATTTGCCAGAAACTAAGGGGGGTGTCTGCAGTGGGCGTTTGATGGTTTGATGGGCTTCAATTTGTTGCCCAATGTCACAACAAAGGACATACTTTTTGGTCTGTTTGTATAGACCTAGCCACCAATAGCATTTTGTAAGTATTGAAATAGTAGCCACCACACCAGCATGGGCCGGAGCAACCCCCTCATGTGCTGCTTTTATGAGATTTAGTCTCTGGTCTTGGTTGGGGATCACATGATCACCTATCCCTGGTATTGTTGCAAATGCAAAGTTTTGGGCACTTACATTGTAGGAATATTTTGGTTAGGGCTTGCTGTTATCTGAAGCCTTCACAGCAGGCAGTGTTTCCTCATCAAGTCTTGTGTGAGAACGAGTAATTGCTGCAACAGAAGCCATAGCTAGTGCAGATTTGGCTGCCTCATTGGCCAAAGTGTTTCCTACAACGTGTTCTCCAACATGTTGGTGGCCCAATGTATAAAATACATGACCCTTTGTTAGCTTGTCTTTAAGATCAGCTACTCTCCAACACACAATTTTGTGTTTGATGGTGTTCCCTTTTGTATCTTTGAACCCCTTTTGATGCCAATAGTGCAAGTATTCACTGAAGGACTGGACACGGTAGTACAAACCACACACAATTAATTTAGGAGATTCAGGATTCGTGTGCTCCAGGACCAAAATTAGGGCCTTAAGCTCCACAAGTTGTTCAGTGCAGTCCCCTAGGTTCTGCATGTAGGTATATTGAGGGAGGAATTTACCATCCCTCACTACCCCGCTCATGGCTGTGCAAGCGGCAGAGAGTTGGGGTTTGGTACCTACAGCTGGTTGGGCTGAACCGTCAGAGTAAATGATGTTCAAGTATTGTTCAAGAGGCAAGATGTTTGTAGCCATTGGGTTTTCAAGTTCAAGTTCATATTGAAGGAATTCTTGAGTCTGAAGTGTTGGATCAAAAACATAATCAACCAGTTGCCGTCAGAGATGCTGCCCATTAGATTCAGCGTGGATGTAATGCTTTTGCGTTCAGGACGCTAGCCTTGTTAGTGTGTCTGACCTTATTTGGTTAATTGACATTAATTTATAAGGGGACGCGTTTGTAGGTCGATGGACCTTTTGACTGCACTTAGAGTAGTTCCCACCATGAGACTCCGTACTTATACAAATCAATAGCAATGACAATCAATAACATCAATAATCATAGCAGTCAGTAATCTCCACACACCATGACCTCTCTGCCACGAATAACCACACCTTTATGTAAAAGTTAGAATGTTTTTTTCCCTATATTAGCAATGCTAATATCATGTAACTTAGTCTCAAAATCAAATGATAAGCATACAGAAATAATACTGGCTGCCCAAATCTCCTAAAGAATCGCAATTTAATCAAGGCTTGGACCACTACACGTTCTCAGGTTACAGTACATAACAGTAGCAAGAATAACTGTGCAAAAGAAATGGCATACATTTAGATTCAGCAAAGAAAAGACATTGACTGCTATTACATGTAGTGAGCATCATTAGTGAGTACCCTACCTAACCTTCAGATTAGGATAGCATGTTTGGGCTTCATGCAAAACAATTTTAGTCAACACAAATTTGGAAAAACATCTAATTATGGCTCTATCAAAATTAGCGGTAGGTACCTACGGACAAAAGCAAATAGACATAACAATCAGTAACTTCATTTTATACCTCACCTCAGTATGATTCAGCAAGCTGTGACAGTCTTTGTCAACTGGACATCGGTTCGGTCGGCAAGGCATCGGAATTCAGCATTAAAGTTCAGGAAAGCATAGTCTCTTCATGCAGTTCAAAAAGAGTAATATCTAGGCGCTCAGGACGGTTAAGAAGACTATAGCAGAATGGCCTCTCTCCTCTTTATGCGATCTGGCTAAGTTAGATTTCCTAAAACTACTTCCCATGTTGCTGTTGGTCAAAGAATCGTATGTTTATGTTTAGTCCAATGAAAGTAGAACCCCAAATCTAAGAATTTACTAGTCCACTGTTCACATGGCAATGAGTGGCTCCTCTTCTCCTTTTCTTGTTGTTGGTTTGTCAGGTAACTAATTTGTATCAGCTTATACTCCAGTCAGTACAGTCTGCTCCTGGGAAGGTCATCTTTACACACACTAAGTTATACAATGTGTCCCCATTTAGTACAAAATATTCTAGCAAGCAGTTCTCATGGGAAAGAATTCTAGTTACTAACATTTGGTCCAGAGAATGGAAAATCACGTTTAATTCTCTAAGCAGCCATTTTATAAATTGCCTAAGCAATGCGACTTTACATGAGGCTGTGGAAATAGGCCCAAGACCTCCCTAAATTAAGGCCTATGAATAATAAAGTAAATACATAATGGGCCTGATTTTGACCCTGGCGGACGGATGCTCTTTTCAATGTTGAACTTGAAACTTCGTCTTGCTCTGCAGAATTTTCTCTTGAAGGCCCTGGAGCTGGTTCAGGAGGAGTCAGACCACATTGGCTTTGATCCGCCTCAACTACCTCCCCCTCCGGGTCTGGGGTGTGCTCTTTTTGACTCTCAAAATCATCTACTTCTGGGAGAGCCCTCCTCTGACTAGACTCTCCTGCTGCCTCAATTGAGATTAGCTCAATGTCACTCTCCTGTAGGTCTTCTCTTTCGTGTCTCACAGGAATGACTGAAACGTTCTGAATGTGCCCAGATCCGGTCTCAGTTCCTCTTTCTTCTCTTTCCGGCTCTGACGTTGGGCTGGTTGTGGTTGGTACTATCAGCAACTCCTCTTCATTGTCCAGAGGACATGCCACTTTTTGCGTATGGCTTGCGTGGATCCAGTTTGTAACTCAAGTGCACTTCACAGCTGTGGTAGTGATCAGAACTACCTGGAAAGGGCCTTTGCACCGAGGCTCCAAACACAGCTTCCTCACGTGTTTTCTGATCACAACCCAGTCGCACACCTCAGTTCAGACAAATGCCTTTGGGTGTGCATTCCGTAGTGATTTACATGTGTGACTATGTGGATCCCCTATCGCCAAGTACCTGTCAGATTGGCAGTGGTATTACATCAGCTACTCAATAAAATATTCAGCACTGTGCGTGTGCATGGATACACATCCCAAAAGAGGTTGTCTGAGACCATCAATTTATGTTGGTAAGTAATGTGACATTCATTGGTTAAAGGTTTTGAAAATTGCACTCCACTTCTCTTGGGGAATTGATATTGATACATTCATGGCGACCCCTCAAAGTCTTACATATATCTAAAAAGATTGTCACATCAATGTTGTACTGGTACAACCATGCTAGATTTTTCCTGACACTTGTGTTCCATATCACACAAGCCATTGCTAAACTTGCATGGTACCTGTTTAATTACATGCTTGGAAGACTCAGACATTTTGTGCTAGTCCACAATGCTATCAGTCACCTTAATCATGTTTCAATCAATGTGTGTGGCTTGGTGTCTAACACAAAGCCACGCATTTCCTTT
The DNA here is from genome assembly GCF_031143425.1 of Pleurodeles waltl. NCBI lineage: Eukaryota > Metazoa > Chordata > Amphibia > Caudata > Salamandridae > Pleurodeles > Pleurodeles waltl. The sequence continues at coordinate 79,770,517 of NC_090441.1, read as the reverse complement.
TGTTAAGTACTCAGTGTATTGGCTTCACACTATGCATACAGTTCAAACTGTTAATGGATCACCGACAAAGACAACACATGTTACTTTACTAATTTATTTGCATGTGCAAGTTTTGTTTCAAATGATGTACAATGTACAGTATATTGACCCCATGAGATATCCCAAGCTATTGAATGTCGAATCAGAGTCCAAGGGGGAGAGACATGTCATAAGATGTATAGGAGAGAAGTGCATCAGTGAGGAGGTGTACAAATTGCCAATAGGTAGGATTTGACACTATGACAGTCCAAGCATGAAAAGTCAACAGTGGTAGAGTGAAGAGGGCACGTTGCCAGTTGTTACAACACAGGCATGTAAGCACTCAACTAAAGAGATACGGGTCCTTGTGCCACAGACTGTAGCTCCTGGGTGGTATGTGATGCCTCCTGTGCCATGGGTGGTGCTAGTTTTGAAGTTGAGGGGGGCACACACATATCAAGGAAAAGAGGTGTAGAATCAAAGGTCCCGGCAGCTGTTATCTGTGGGAAAATGAAAGGCATCACTGCAGCAAGGAGGAAGTGCTGATTTCTCAACACAGCAGCTACATCACGGTGGTAGGCAGCTAGGTTGTCACTGAGGGAGACCAGCATCCTCTGCATGGACTCCAGAACATTTTGGGTAGCCCCCAGCCTGTGGTCAATCATGTTGGTGCCACTTTAGAAGGGCAACTGATCAAGCCTCTGCCTCAGGTCACCAGCTATGTCAGCCAGGGACTGCTGGAATCCACGTAGAGGAGAGAGTGTGCCTCTAGTGGCAACAGAGTTGTCCTTATTCGGACTGAGGCACCTTCAGACTCCCTCTAAGTTGCCCACCATCGTCTCCATCCCCACCTGCACCTGCTCTGCCAGCTCCAGCTGGACTCCTACTGCTGTTTTCTGAAAGATAATGTCTGGGTCCTCAAAGTCCAGGGCTGTGGCTGTACTGGTTGGTGCTGTGTGTTGGTTGTTGGGTGGTTCATGTGGAGATCCTGCAATGCTGTGTGTCCTCCCTGTCACTGGAGATGGTGTCTGGATGGCACCCTGGACATCCTGGAGAGAATCAGCATTGATGGTTGGCAGCTGGTCATCCAGATCATTTGGGAAATCCAGGACAAGCAGCTCCGCAAGAGGTAAGGCATCGTTGTCTGCAATGTTATAGTGAAATATCAATCTTGGACTGTAGTTGATGTTGACATTAGTCATCATGTTCTTGATACTGGTGCCTTAATGAAATGGTGCAGACCCACACATCAAGGCACTTGTTTATGGGCCCCTATTGGCACAGTCTGCCACCTGAGCATCATTTTTATTTAGTCACCATTGGCACAATCTGCCAGTCCACATTTCCCAGTCTGTTACACACACCTTGCATGCCTTTCAATGCTTACTATTTATGTGCTCCTCTCACACCTGACACTGCATGCCATTCCATGTGTTTTGTTGGGGGTCTTTCCATGCAACACATGTGTAACCCACCCAGCTTCTGATGCCTTCCAAATTTGTCACATCTAGGTTTGCTGTAGTTTGGTCCAAAAACTCAAGGGTGGTGTGGGAGTGACAAGTGGGTGTGTAAGAATGTTGTATGTTCCATGAATTAGGCTGCTGAATGTGTGTTGCATTGTGTATCACACATAAGGCAAAATGTATATGTATATGTATATGGTGCATTGATCCTGAGGCACCTCTTTCCTTGCACTCCCCTTGCCCCCCCTAAAGACACCATGGAAGCACCTTATTTCCATTACTGTTCACCATAGAAGACATTTCCACAGTAGCCCCGTGAGTTATGGCACTGTTGTGGTGCTTTACTACATTGGCACCATAAATGATGGTACTAGTGCAGCAAAGCACAGGGAGGTCCACTAATTAAAATGGGTGCATCAGTTTAACTTCTGCCTTTGGCAGGCCTTACAAATGAAATTAAAAGATGGCACAGTGAAATCTTTATGATTTTTCTGCCCCATTTGTTCTGCCCTCCCTGCGAGGGGCTGTCCCTCTTGCATACATCATATCTGGCACAGGCATATTATGGTGCAAGGATTTACAAAGTGGAGCTATACATGCATTGTGCAGCTTTGTTAATGTTGCAAAATGGAGAATGGGCAGCTTCAGGCCACATTGGCACCAATCGATATCATGATGATGTTGCACTAAGGTCTTGTAAATATGGCCCCTAGTGAGACCACTTGTAGCTGATGTTATGCAGGAAGGTGTCCCTTTGTGCACGACACCAACCATCCCCACTACACAGCCAACCTTGCAGCATGGTGACATGGGAGCTACTTGTACAACAGCACACATAATAATCACAAACATACCCCATATGTTGTGTATGATCACATTTGTGCCCATTCCCAATGGTGCATGGAGGCATATCCCAGTTCTTGCTGGCCCACCCTGTGCAACAGGCCCTTGTACATGTTGCCCAATGAGGGTTATACATGGGCAAATGGTACAGTTGCAACAGTGAAAAGAGTAATGTGAGGGATGAGAAATGGTTTGTGCATATAGGGGGGAATGTGAGAGCCCATTACAAATGTTCAGCCATTATTGTGCCCCCATGCAACCCTTTTGCATGCATACTGTGTGTCTTACGTGCCTCCCCTTCTGCCATTTATTAGTTGCAAGATTGACCCCCACTGCAACTTACCCTGCATTTGTGGTAGTTCTTGAAAGGCTGCACTGTCCTGTCCTGAGACTCTGGTGACCATCTCCTCCAGGATGACCGCTGCCACCATCTCCTCCAGCTCATCCAGGTCCTCCTGGGGTGCCAGACTTCCACCTCCGGTCTGCAGTGCTGCCTTTCGGTTGCTGGACAGTTTCTCTTTACTTCTGCTCTTGCAATCAAGCCAATGCTTCTTACAATCGGTCACAGTCCTCTTCACCTCTGCCGTACCGTTGAGTTTATCGACTATTGACTGCCATATGGCCTCCCTCCTACCTATTCACAATTTGGAGGCGACAAAGAGCTGATGTTTGTGCTCTGTCACCTCTCTGACCACAATGCTATTATCCTCCTCACTGAAACAATACTTCATCTTCCTTTCCCCCTCTCCTGTGAGTCTGTCTGTCCATCCTGGCTTGTATTGGGCTGATTGGGTCTCTAAGGAGTCTCTCCTGTCCTGCATTCTCAATCTTGAGTCCTCGTGGCTTCTGTTTTGGCGTTTTAGTGGGCTTTTTTTACACTTTTGAAGCCAAAATGGCGCTAGCATGATCAGCATCATATAACATGCCACAAATCATGCTAATGCCACTGACCTGGCAGTTCGGGCTCAAGACTGATTTGCATATGACTGGGTCTAAACTGGGGTGGCATGGTGAGCAAAAGAATTGATGGATTAAACCCAGATCTGTGACTGGGGGTCAATGTTAGATTGGTTCCGCATTTCGTCCATCATTTATGTTTGTTTGCTTTTGTTGCCCTGAGCGTGCCGGTATACCCACACGTAGGTGCTGGGCTCACTATGCCACTGGATTCAAGCTGAAAAAGCGTGATACCCTGAAATTGGTCCCAGGATGCCTGTTTCCGGTCCAGGAAGGACCTGGCCTGGCAGTTCGGGCTGGACTGTTCCCATGGGGAACAGGGTCAAGACTGATTTGCATATGGCTCAGTCTAAACTGGGAAGGCATCGCGAGCAAAAGGATTGATGGATTAAACCCAGATCTGTGACTGGGGCTGAATGTTTGATTGGTTCCACATTCCATCCATCATTTGTGTTTTTTGCTTTTGTGGCCCTAAGTGCTCTGGGTATGCCCAGACGTGGGTCCCGGGCTTACTATGCCACTGGATTCAAGCTAGCCTGGCTGATGAAGGGTGATACTATGAAACTGGTCCCAGGATGCTTGTTTCCACTCTAGGGAGGACCTGGCCTAGCAGTTCGGACTGGACTGTTTCCATGGGAACAGGGTCAAGGCTGATTTGTATGTGGCTGGGTCCAACCTGGGGTGGCATGGTGGATGAAATCCAGATCTGTAAGTGGGGGTGAATGTTTGATTGGTTGCACATTCCGTCCATCACTTGTGTTTGTTTTGGACACTTTTGCAGCATTAGCGTCCTTTTTCTTTACGACCTGTCGCAAAGGTTAGCATCATTTTCTTTTACACTAGCCTTCGTTTGTGCCATGGTGCACTGTTTTATAAATAGGGCACATGCATAACACCAAGGAAAGTAGTTATGCGGCGCTTCAGTTTTTGACACACAACTGAGCTAGCACAGTTGTGCATCATTTTTCTTAAATTTGGGCCCTGGTTTCTGAAGCATTAGCAGTTATATCAAAGCGACATAGATGAAGGATTTCAACAAAGGTTAAAATATTGTGAGTTAGGGAATAAGCAAAATGCTTTTCAATAAATGTGTCAAACAAGTATCTAAGCTGGTATGGGAGGTCTGTCAGGGCTTAACTATACTGTGGCAGGAAGCCTTCTTAGGCCACGTTGCTGATCCGCTGAAGACTCAGTCTCAGTCCAGACATGGCAGGTGGATTACCACGACTATGATGGATTTTCTATGACGTGCCATAAACCACAGAAGGCTTAGCCCCACCTGCCCACATCCGCCTAATACAAGCCATTTTAAATGCATGTGCTGGACACTGGTCAGTACGAGTTTCAAAGCAACATGATGGCCACTCTGAACCTTGGGTTGTTTGGTATCAAACGACTCAGAATGATAAATCCAAACTGTACCAGTATTGGATTTATCATAAAATGTACCTTGGGGTCACCTTAGAGGTACCCCCTGCAAAAGCTACCTACCCTGGCATGATTGCTGGCCGGTCACATCCAGCCTGCCACCTCCAGACACAAATCTTCACCCCTGGGGTGAAGGTCTCTGCCCTCTGGGATGCAGAACAAAGCCCTTCCTGGGTGGAGGTGCTAACATCCACTCGCTCAGGAAGGTGCACTGCCCTGTTGGCGTTGTTTCAAAGGGCTTACCGCCTTTGAAACTTGACCTCCAGGCCTGCTGCTAGCAGCAGATGGCCACCTCTATTGCAAACCCCCACTTTGGCGGGAGCAGCAGCGGAAAACTCAAAGAAAGGACTGGAGGAGTGGCCCTACCTGGCATGCACCACCCCTAAAGTGTTGCATGCAAGGTGGACTTTCCATTTAATTTTCCTCCATCTCGGATGGAAGGAAAATAGCCAATCAGGTGTAGGGAAGTGACCCCTGCTCACAGGAAGTGGTCACTTAGTGGGTGTAGCCACCTTAAGGTAGATGACCTGTTGGTCACTACTAGGTTTCCCCTAAAACACCCACTAAATACAGTATTTAGTAGGCATCCCTAGACCAAGAAATCAGATTCAATGGGCAGAAGAAGACCAGCACCAAGAAGATCCAAGGCATGAGAACTGTGGACCTGCTGCAAAGGTGCCAAACCCTTTCTGCTGCACCCAGGCCTGACAATTGCCGCTGATGAGCTTCTGGACAACTGGAAAAACACTAAAGAACCCCAGAGGACCTCCAGGCTTCACAAATTGCCATAGAACCCTCTCCAGAGTGGAGATACCACTCTAAATCCACAAGGAACCATCAAATCAGTGAGGTCCACTTCACTGACTGGAGGCTAACTCCGGAACCAGATACTGCAGCTAAACCAAACTCCACGCCAATTACTGTGGGGATAATCCCTGTCAGTGTGCCAAGTTCGGTGGCACTGCACCCTCCAGTGGCTGAATAGTACCTGGGTATTGGTCACCTGACTTAAGACACCAGGAAAAATAGTCCACCCAGGACTGAAAAAGGACCAGAAGAAAGCCCCAGTTGAGAGACTTTAGAAACAACCCAGACCTCTCATCAGAGGGCCCCCGTTGTCCTGCAATCGACCCTTGAATCTGCCTATCTCCTGCTTCTGAGGGCATTCTTACACACAGTTCCTGGCTCACTGATTCGCTCTCCACCAGGCTGCCCTGTGACCTCCATTGAGGAACCTGCTGTGCCTTAAGGGTCTCTCACCCTTTGTGACCTCAACACTCCAAGGGAACCCCCAGGATTCACTTTTAAACTTAGCTGTGCAGTGCTTTTCCAAGTGTTCCCTCGCAGTGGCCCTGCATCAGCTCCAGAGACCTTTTCCCGCGGCTCCCGCCGGAACCGGGAGCCACCCAAACTCCTCTAGCTGGCACAGTGTGCCCACCAATTACCTCGACTAACCTGTAAAAGAAGAACTTGGTAAACCCACTGTGTGATTTTATATGTATTCTTAAAGGTTATCTTCCATTGACTCCTACGGTGCGTAATTGCACACAAAAATAATATTTTTATTAAAGTTCAAAAATTCATATCTCGAAAAGTACGTAACTCATATTGATGATCTTGGTTTTAAAAATGTATATAAAAAAATCTGAAGTATTCTTATGAATTGGTCTCGAGTTATTCCTTTGAGTATGTGAGTTGTACGATTGATGCTGTGAGTACAACAAATGCTTTGCACTTCTCCAAGATTGGCCTAACTGCTCGACAAAGCTACCATAAAAATTAGAGCATTAGGTGGCCTAGTTTTTACCTCTGTAAACCAACATATGGTTGCCTGGACTCCCTGCACAGTGTGCTTAGCTTTGCACTCTACATAGAGAGCCAGCCTCCTACATTTCTTCCTGCTCCAGTGCTCTACTCCTTCTCTACACTCATTTGGAATCCCACTGTGCCATTCTATTTTCAATGCCTTTTCCTGTCAGCCCTATTCCTTCACCTTCATTTTAATTCATCTATCTTTGCCAGCCCATATGTTTATCTGTTGTGGGATCTGCTTGTTCTCTCTTCGAAATTTAAATTTTATTCACATGTACGGTGGGGTTGTTGGGGGAATAACGCAGTATTATACTGATTCTTGCAGGTCTCTAAAACAGTAAACATTGAGGAAAGAAAGTTTGCTCGGAGTCAAATGTACCGGCAAAACTGCAATTATCCATATAACAGGGTCAATGTCATGCAAAGCGCTCTACTACTGCCCAGCGAGATCACTCTGCATACAAAATACAAAGAACAAGTAGTCCAGAAACCATACGGAAAACATGAAGCCTTGTATGTTTTAAGTACTTTACCAGTGCGCGCTTGAGAAGGGCTGACCACCGGAAAAGGTATGACGTATTGCTGCCTTTCACTAATTAAATCAAGAGAATTTGAAAAGGCAAGCCCACGAACCAGCAAAAGTGATGGGTATGACATGGGCGTGGTTAAAAGCCCACAGAGGGATTACAATGGGGTAGAGCGGTAAACATTTTCCCAGGCAAGGGTCAAGAGGTGAGCTTGATGAGCTAGAAGATAAATTACTATGTGTAAAATCTTGAGACAATGTCATAAAAGCCGAAAGCAATTGAGCATGTAGCAAAGATGGAACAGATAGTATTTTAGTAGGATTATTAGTAGGGTCTGAAGCAACAAATGAGTAAAGTATCAATTATATTTTTGAGTGAAATATTTGTGATAGTTCCTCACACAATGTTTCTCATGCTGGCATGTAGGTATTACTGCATTATTGTTGTTACATTATGATAAAGGATTTTTTAGCGATTGAGGGCCAGATGTATCAAACATTTTGAATTCGCAAACAGTGCGAATCGCAAAATAGGTCTGTTTGTGAATGCAAAAATGCCTTTCACAATGTATGAAAGACATTCGCAGTGCAAATATAAGGAATCGCTAAAATAGCGATTCCTTGCAACTGCGACATGAATTTGAGTGTCGCAATCTGCGTATCGGAAATAGTGACATGATTTAGCGAATCGCTATCTGGTTAACGCAAATTGCTACCTAGCTTTGCGAATTGCACATAGCGATCCACAAATTCATGTTGCTATTTGTGATACACAGATTGCAACACGCAAATTCCGTCTCGCAATGCTATGCATCAAAAAATCCCAAATAGCGAATATTCGCAGAATGGCCTTACCACAACTTAAATTCAGGTGGTAACCAGGTGCAACGTATATAAAGAGGCCCAGAATGACTCAGCCTCTTTTCCACAATGGCTGAACTCTACATGATGGGGAGGAGGATGAGGAAACTGGCAGGTTTGAGGAGACGGAGGAGGAGACAGGAGTGCATTTTTAGAGTGCGCATAACCCTTTTTGACCAGGCAGAGGAGGAGATATATGAGAAGTACAGGTTAAGCTCAGCCATGATACTTGACCTGATAGCTGATCTACAACCCATATTGCAGGGCACTACTCATAGGACCAATAGAATACCCACCCATGAGCAGGTATTATGCGCCCTGCACCTATTAGCCTCATGGAGCAATCAAGGGGTTATAGCAGCAGCAGGAGGAGTCTCACAGAATGCCCTCTCACGATTTTTCAATGCATTTCTCAATGCCAAGCTGAGCAAAATTCAACAGCACACAAGATTCCCCAACACCCCACAGGAATTACAACAGACAAAAATCAATTTCTACCAGATTTTCCAATTCCCACATTATAGGTGCCATCGATGGGACACATGTAGCTATCTGTCCACCATCTAGCCACAGAGTATGTTTATCGGAACCCTAAAAATTCACATTCCATCAACATACAAGTAATTAGCAATGCCTCTAACATCATAACTGATCTGGTGGCCAGATTTCCAGGTAGCACACATGACTCCTACATCTTTCACCACAGTGAAATTTACACAAGACTACAAGCTGGGGAGTTTGGCGAAGGAAATCTACTGGGTAATGTAAAAGCTGAGAATGTTGCATTGATGTAACCATGACGTAAGATATAACAAGTACTCATTTTACTCTCATTTCATTCCAGGAGACAGCGCCTACGCAATGCAGTCCTTTATACTGACACCCTACCTGAGTCCTGCAACGCCAGCTGAGAGGAGGTACAATGCTGCTCAGAGGACAACCCGCAGTGTTGTGGAGAGGACCTTCGAACTGCTGAAGAGCTGCTACACGTGCATCCACAAGAGAGGTGGTGCACTACAATACAGCCCTTAAACAACCTGCAAAATCATGGCTACATGTGCTATGTTGCACAACATTGCAACAACAAGGGGCATACCTGTGGAACCTACCGAGCCGGACTCAAATGAGGATGGCGATCCCTTACCACCCCTTCACCGAGTAGACAGCAGCAGTGCAGCAGAGGGCAGACAAAGATGTGCTGTCATCACCTGCAACCATTTCTGATGTAAGTAATGACAATACCACGTCTATTCTATGTATTGCTGTAGGTAGCATCTTTATTATCTTGACTTCAAGTAACATCTGTGTGAACAGGACATAGCTCTGCACTATAGACAAACAGGTGTGAGTAACATTGTCACACTATTAGCATCATAGTATAACTGTATTGATACATGTTAAGCTAGTCCCCTGTACCTCTCAACATTACTTCCCACGTCCACGACTTCACTTGGGTGCTCAGTGGTCTCTCTGGCAGCTCTTGTAGCGGGTTCAAAGACATTACTGGTCCTGCGACACCTAGGATCCATCACAGGGGCTGTGAGACTGCTGAGGCTAAAGAGCTCCTCACTATCCCCACCACCCAGTTTGCTGTTTGTAGCACTCTATGCTGTCTGCATTGCATCCAGAACATTGGTGATTTGCACCAATCCCTGTGCAACGTCCCGACTGCAATGTGCCATCTCCACCTGTATGCCCACAGCATGTCATGATATCAAGGCAGTTGAGCTAGCGAGCCGATTGACGGATCTGCAGAAGCCATCCAACCTGCCCATAAATTAGTGATGGCGCCTATGGTGTCTGACACGCTCCTGCTGAATCTTAGTGCAGAGTTCCCTAATGGCGTTTGTCATCTCCTTTGTGTTTTCTGCTGCTGTTTGCTGTCCCTCATGCAACTTGTACATGTTTTCATTCAGAGACTCCAGCTGCTTGTGCATTGATCCCATGTTTTCATTGAGTGCATCCAACTGCTTGTGCAGTACTCCTATATTGTCATTGTGAGACACCAACTGCCTATGCATTGACCTCATGTGTTTGCATTGCAGGCGCTGCACTTTCAGCATGGAAGCGTCAAGGCCACCAAAGAGTGATTGGCCCTCTCCTTCATCAGTGCACTGTCTGGCTGCACTGTGACGCCTCCTGAGGGGAGTGGACTGACGCTGGGTGGGTCAGGGACTGCTGTCTTCCTGTAAATCTAGCCTCTGGGAGTGGTGTGGGTACTTCATCCGGCATTTCATCTGAGTCCAGGTTATACTCTGGGAAAGGTAACATTCGCCCTGCATCTAGTTGGTACAATAATGAAGGACTCACTGGTGTTTGAGTCGGACTATAGTTGTGTTTCGCTATCCCCCACATTTCCACCTTCTGCTGCAGTAGGGCCTGGGACATCTACAACGACAATGTGCAGCATGTAATTTTTGAATATTTCACAAAATGTTGCATAATAGTAATAAATGTACACTAAGAGTCTTTTGTGTTGTTTCTCTATGTGGCTGAACACTAACTTGCTATTTATGTGGTATTTGCACCTTAGGGGTGTGGACTACCACTCCCATAAGGCATTGTTGCATTGTATGTAAGATGTGGCATGGACTACTTATCACACTGCATCGAGCTAATAGCTATTTTCTAGGGGGCATTTGTACATGCACATATGGGGATACACATCATTACTGCCCTTACCTTTGCTGGTGCTGGGTGTCCCTGAGGTGTCAGTGTCAGTGACACCACTGACAGCTTCAGGAAGCAGTGTGGACTCCACCATGTCTTCCATTGATGTGGACGGTATCTGGGTGGGTGGTCCTCCGCCGGTGCTCCTTCCCTTCTTTAGCCTGCTGGCTACCCTCTCTTTGGCACGGGAACGCAAGTCGTGCCACCGCTTGTGTATCTCCTCAACAGAGTGCTCCGCAACACCCACTGCGCATATTTTGGTCTGGATGTCTGACCACAGTTTCCTCTTCTCACTTTCAGGTACCTGGAGTGAGTTCTTCCCGAAAAGTTTGTTGTGGTTCCTGACCACCTCCGCAGTGATCACCTCCGATTCCAGCTCAATGAATTTGAGCTTGCGCTTCCTGTCTCTTTTCTCCTTCACATTCCCATCAGTGGCCATGTTGCTGTTTGGTCCTGGCTGGCTCACAAGGCTGCCTCTTTGGTGCTGGGCTGTGTCTCTCCTCTTGCTCCTGTGGGTGTGGCTCCTGGAAAGAGCATGGGCTGACTCACTTCCTGGTTGTGATGTCATCAGCCTGTTCCGGTTTGCCATTTTCGTCATTTGAGATTTTCAAATACCGATTCGCTATTTTTTTTGCAATTCGGTATTTGCAACGTGCAAATTTTGTTTGCAAATTTTGAGAATTCCCGACTCGTAATTTTGATACATCCCATTTTGCATTTCTTAAATAGCGATTTCTTAAAATTCGTTATTTAAGAAATGCAAACCGGGAGCTTGATACATCTGACCCCGAATTTTCTATGCCAAAGCAGTCTATTTGCGAAAAAAAGAGATTAAGGGCCTACAAGAAGGGACTATGTTAGGTGAAAATTATTTTTTTAAATCACAGGTTAATAGAAAAGATGTGTTTTAAAACCACATCAGAACAGAATTGGATTTTCAGTTTCTTTTAATGCTAGTGGAAGGGAGTTCTACAGCTCTGCATTGTGAACAAAAAAGGCATGCCCACTCCATTTGGCTTTTCTGGGCCTAGGAACAGAGAGAAATGCTTGCCGGGCCAGCCTTAGACTACTCACAGGCCTGTATGTTTTCAATCTTTGGCTCAGACAAATGGACCCACATTGGTATACGGCTGACTGAATCATACAGAAAGACCTATGCTGCTTATCTGTTGCTGATTTGTGGACACTATAGGGCAATTATCTTAGCTGCTTGTAACCAGTGCCTGCCAAAGCCAGCTTCTTGATGCCCCTCAATAGAACTTAAAGGGAATCTACACTGCCCGCAATACTGGTATCCAGGGACAGTTCCTCTGTGGTTTCCGGATTTGTTATTTTAATACAATTTATAAAGTGCATCAAATACTCCAAAAGGTGCCCTAGTTCTAGAGAGGAAACAATCACACCGGATAATTTAGCACGTTGAGACCGACACGTTTTGAGATTTTATCTGACCTGAAGATGGCAAGGAATAGGCCTGATTCTGAGAGGCAGAGAATTCCAGAGCTTGCCCACTAAATAAGTAAAGGAGTAGCTGCCAATACATTTACTAGAGATGCACAGCACAGTGACAAGTTTAAGGAACAAGTACGACAAGCAAGTTGATATAGTAAATTTTAGCCTAAGTTAGAAGGGTTAGGAGTTGGCAAAAACGTAAGGGGTGGGGCAAAGGGCTTTGAGGATGGCGCTGAGTGAGCAGTCAGTCAGCCGTTGGAAATGGGGGCTGTTCAAACCATGAGGAGGATTTTTTATTAAAACATTGGAATGTTAGGAGTTCCATAGAAAAAACAATGTAGTGCTCGGGACTTCTAATGGCTGGTAGAAGCCAGGAGCTCCAGCATTCCAATGTTGGTCACAGCTATTGCTGTGAACAAAGGTCTCACAGAGCCTAAGGGGACTTTAATCCTCTTGGGATCCGTGAGGCCTTTGTTATACTTATTAGAACATTCTACCCTCTAATGGAAGAATGTTCTAATAACCTTATAGCCCTCCGTAGCTTGGCCCTGCGCCTGCAGTCCTGCCAGCGTTTCTTGCACTCCATGAATGTTCTCCATACTTCTGCCAAACTGTTCATCTTGTCAACTATTGGTTGCCATATTGCCTCTCTCCTACTGATTGGCAACTTTGAGGTGACAAAAAGTTGGTTCTGGTGTTCCGTCACCTCTTTCACCAGAATTTCCTGCTCCTCTGCACTGAAGCAACACTTTCTTTTCTTCTTCTCCCTCTCCTGGGTCTTGTGTGGGTCCTCCTGGCTGGTTCTTGGTCTGTTGTAATCTTCCTGGGGTCTGTCCAAGCACCTGGGATCCATTTTGGCTCTCCTTAGCACATTTTGCAGTGTTTGTGCCGCTTTTTGACGCTATTGCATCAAAAAACGGCACGTATCCGGTTTGCGACATCGTAAACCGGCTCACAGTCATTTTCGCCATGTTAACGTAGTTTTTCTTTACGACGTGATGCATTGGTTTGAGTAAAAAAAAATGACTCACACCTGTGGTTTGCGCCGCCGTGCGTCAAAGTATAAATTTGACCCGAGCGGTGCACATAAATGGCGTTAGCCGGCTGTACAATGTTTGACGCAAAACTGCGTCAGTGCAGTTTTGCATCAAAAAGTATAAATATGGGCCAAAGTGTCTGTAGTTCGAAACTGTCCTCTTTCATCTTGTTCATCATTTCCTGACAGTGTATGGACTACAGTGCGTAGGAGTCTCTTACTTCCTTCCTTCGTCTCCATATCGCTAGCTCTCCTCTGGATGTAGCTTGTCACAGATGCTTTCTTTGTTGTTCCAATGCAATCCCTTTCTCTAGTATACAGAGAGGCAGACCCGTTTGATGAAAGAATGAGGCCCATATTTATACTTTTTTAGCGCCGCATTTGAGTCATTTTGTGACGCAAAAGCGGCACAAACTTACAAAATATAGGCCCATATTTATACTTTTTTAGTGCCGCATTTGTGTCATTTTTTGACGCAAAAACAGTACAAACTTACAAAATATAATTGTATTTTGTAAGTTTGTGCCTATTTTGCATCAAAAACCGACACAAATGCAGCGCTAAAAAAGTGTAAATATGGGCCATAATTGTATTTTGTAAGTTTGCGACGCTTTTGGGTCAAAAAATGACGCAAATGCGGCGCTAAAAATGTATAGATATGGGCCTGATATGAAATGTGACTGTCTAGTCCAACAGTAGTGACAATATGGACGCCAGTTAAGTGGCTCTGGGGAGGTCAAACCGTTATTGACTCATTTAAGCCCAATTGGTAGCATTTTGGACCCCAGTGAGTAAGAGTTGGAGACCAGCGTGTAATAGACTGATGGCCAAAATACTGACTCTTTGGAAGTCAAATGGGTGCCAATGTGACAGCCAAGTGAGTGATCGTTGAGGGACTAGTGCTAGTTTGAGGGACAAATAGGTAACGTGTAAGGTTTTGAAGGTGCCTTGATTTACAGTTTTTGAGCCTTAAAATGGCATCGAGAACCACATGATTTCCAATTCGAGGACGAAACGAGTGGCAGATTTTAAAGCAAACGAGTGTCGTCATAAGGACTGAAGAGTGAAAGTATGAGGTTCGAATGAGTGACAGCATGCTCCACCGTGCGGGAGTGCTTGGCTTTAAGGGTGTGGTACTGCTGTGTAGCCACTCTGGGAACCCTTTTGGAGTTGTTTGTATGTGACATTATTGGTGCTCTTTTCTTGTTTAATGTTGAAACGCCTACACTTTAAGGGCCTAATTATGAGTTGCTCGTCATATTTTGACCGTGCGTAAACCCCCGTTTACACACGACTCGGAATAGCAAGTTAAAAGTTATTTAATACATAGATAATTATCGGATGAGTACCTCAAGATTCGTTATATTTTGGCAGCTCAACCCACCGACATTTAACAGGGGAAATGTGTACCATATTTATGGTACCATGGGGATTTTGGTGTTTTAAACAACAAAATCTGCATACTAATCCACAATATCTCGTAATAGGTGCTACTTATCACACCCCATAAATAACAAACCCCACAAACCCCAGGGTATCGTTATCAGGTGTGAAAATTTTTTAATCAGGCCCATAATGGTGTAAAGAGGATTGAAATATAGAAGGCAGCTATATTATGTTAATTTCGTTGTTATAAATAATTTTCCCGGGTTCTCTAGAGTCCACTTATGAGTTACAGGGGAGCAGCAGATGCCATGGACTGAATACAAGCAGTAGTGGCAAAGCCGTAAATAATCCATGGAGTGGCACGCGAGCGGCCCTGACGCCTGTCCTGTATACAGCAGTCACAGTCAGTGATCACAAGAGTCCACCCAGCAATGATTTGGGGAAACAGATAGGCATGAACGCAAGAGACCTGGCCAAAGTAAATGTTCTTTAGAGACTACTCAGGAGCAACAGAGGAGAGTCTTGGTTACAGACAGATAGAATATGTTCTATATTCTCTGCCCAGGAATGAGAGGTCAGCGGCAATGTGAATGGACTGAAACTGAGAGTCCTGGAAATGACATTTAGAATCCACCAAAACAAGAAGCCAGGGCCCAAAACCCAAAATCAAGTGTGCATTGTTTACCAGGGTCCACCCATTAACAACTGAGAAGCAGCTCATGGGCGTGCACTAGCTGAAGGTATTCAGCAAGAGATCTCTATAGGATCTAATGTAATCTGTCCTTTGCTTTGGAGACAGTTCCTGACTCTAGGAAACAGACTCTTGTTATCCCATTTTAAAAAACAAAAAACACTACTGAACATTACTGACCCCACAAGACTCAGCAACTATCATCCTATCTCCCTATCACTATTTCCATTCAGACTTTTAGAAAAGGCTTTCAGTTGTCAACTATCTTATTATCTGGAGAATAGCTTGTTGCTTGATCTAGTTCAATAGTATTTTCATCCAATACATCAGTGACATAACAAAGGCCACAGCAGCACCAAGTAAGTCCAGGGGGCGGGTGGGCTGCTCTCCATGTACTCTGCAGGGGGGGGCTCAAGTTTTGTTATACCACTGCAATACAAAGCCTAGAATCTGCCATACCATCAGTTTCAGATGGCCTCAGGTTGATTCTGGAGCAGGGCAATTTGGCCTCTGTGGTCCTTCATTATCTAGCTGCTAGCCTTTGACACATCTCTCATACAGTGCATATCGCCACACTCTATCATATGGGAATATATCTATCTACTCTGAAGAAGATTTTCTCATTCTTTACGGACAGTCTGTATCCCTTCCTCCATTTTGTTCCATAGCTGTTAAATACTACTTGCAGAGTCCTCCAGGGCTCCTCCTTGAGTCCTACACTTTTTAATATTTACATCTCACCTCTGGCTTTACTCATCTCATCCCTTGGATTTAGTATTAGTTTCTATGCTGACAACACTCAAATCCAAGTCTTCATCTCAGTTGTTTTGTTCAAGAACATTTTGTGAGTGAATGTCCAATGGTGCATCATGGATGGTGCTCAATTGTTTCAAATTAAATACAGACAAAACTGAGATCCTCATCTTCAGCAAGAAACTCTGCCTGGTCATCTCTGTGGTGGCCTCCTGAACCTGCATCCACCATGACCCCTGCAGATAGCACTTATAATCTGTGCTTTATATTTGATAACAACCTTACATTTTCTGCTAAAATCAGCTAGGTCTCAACTACTTGCTTCTTCATCCTGTCAACATGTAAGAAAGTTTTATCTTCTTTGTCCTCTCTGCCTGAAAGGGATTGGTGCAGGCTTTGATCACCTCTCACCTGTACTATGACAACTTTTTATATTTCAGTATTCTAGCATATATGTCCCATCTGCTTCTATTGCTTAGGAATGCCACTGTTCATCTTACACTATAGCCTTATAGCCCTCCGTAGTGGGCTATACCAGCCATTGAAAGCCCACACCAGCATTAAAGGCCTGAGCCAAAGATGAAGGCCTTTAACAATAGAGTGGGACTTTAATGTTGGCGTAAAAGATGGCCAGGAACAGGAAGGCAGCACTGCAGACTGGAGGTGGGAGTCCAGCATGACAGGAGGCCCAGAACCACATGGAGGAGTTGGTGGCAGCCGTCATCCCTGAGGAGATTGTCACAGGGATTCAAGGACAGGACAGCGCAGACTACCAGGAGACAACACAGATCGCATGGGGAATTAAAATGCACAAATGTTAACTGCAAGCCGGGGGGGACATACCTACTACACAATGCATGTAAGTCATGATTTTCAGGGAATGGCATGGGTAAAGGGGCACGGCACGGGGGCATGGGCTGTTCAGAGAAAACCTGGGGCACAGTACTACACTACATCAACAACCTTTGCATGGGGGTATGCTGCCATGTCAAGGATGTTGGAAAGGTAAAGCCAGTCCAGGAGGATAGGGTACAACGTAAAACTGGCCTGCTGTCACACAAAAGCTGCTATTCTCCCTACATGAACTAGGGCTCAATTAACAGTCTCAGGCCATATCCACAAGTGGAATTTAACATTGACAACAGTTGCCACTACCACCTCTGCTGTGTGTGCAGGTCAAGTAGCTAATGGCAGTAACGTCCCCATGGATCAAACACACCCAAATAGGAGGGTTCAGGATGACAACGTTATCAATCCCCTGTAATCAATAAAAATGTTCTAATCCTGTCAAATGTGATTGTCCATAGTTGCTACAAACATCAGCCATTGTCATAAACATTATGAGGTACACAGCACTAATGTCATACCCATGCTGCATATGTCAGGGTCCACCTTGTGCCTGGGTCACAATAGCTCCAATGACACCATGCAACATCCCAAATGTCATACTGCTCAGACAACAGCATTGAGGGGGAGGACATATGTCACAGGCCAGTGAAATTCACCCTCGCAGTCAGAAGAGGAAATGGAATACTGCTACGACCATCAGTGCAATCCAATGTAGCACACATTCCCCAACATAAACATTACACACTTCCAATGCTGACATCTGTAGTGTGCCATGCCAATGCTATACATAGTATATGCTAGGTCTCTGCAACATATAGCTGGATGTGAAATATCTGAGACTGTTAAGTGTGGTGCAAGTGCCATCAGAACAACCACAGCCAGTGCAAGGCCTCACCATGAGAATGGAAGTAGACAGAGGGTTGAGTAGGACAAGAAGGTGGCAACATACAATTTGGACAGAACCAACACCTAGAGGATGTGATGCAGACAAGTTCCCAAACTGACCACACTACATGTGACATGCAGGTGGGACATAGGCCTGGGAGAATGCTAATATTAAAGACATGATTAATTAACTGGAACCAAGATTACAATATGCAACAAATAGGAAGGCAGGCACGTCACATTACAAATGCCACAACACAGACACACTAATTGTACAATATCTCATTGCAGAGGATGATGGCTCTCTTGGGGATATGCCTGTCCTGGACTACCCTGATGACATGGATGTTGAGCTGACAAACATCCGCCAGTAGACCCTCCAAGATGTCCTTGGGACCCTCCAGACCCCACCTTCAGTCACAAGGAGGAGCCCCGAAGTAGCAGCCATCACAGAGGACCCACCCACCAATTGTACGACCTGCCAGCTCCAACCAAACTGAGGACTCTGAGGACACTGGCACCAGTTTTGAGAGAACTGTAGTTGGAGTACAGCGGGAGCTGGCCAAGGAGGTGCGGATGGGGATGGAAAATATGGCAGCCAGCCTAGAGGGGGTGTGTTCGTGACTGATGTCAACTGCAGAACAAGCAGCAGCCATGCAAGGGCGAACATCAATCTTGCATGAACTTGAAAAAAAGTGTGAAGGAAATCAGCACAGCTGTAAGAGAGTTGACACAACACCTCTAACAACAAACTTTTTAACGCGTGCACAAATGTAATATTGACCCCCCCAGGGCCGACCTTGATGCCTACCACAGTGATGTGGCTGCTATTCTTAAGAACCAGCAGCTCCTCCTTGCTGCAGTACTGCCCTTAATAGCCCCACAGTTGGCAGCTACTGAGATGTCTGACTCCACGTCTTCAAACACCGAGGTGTGTGTTGCCCCTTCACACCCACCACTACCAAGGGCAGAGGAGACAACACACACATCAGAAGATGAAGACGTGGAACAGATCACCTTCACTCGTAAGAGTACCCGGTAGCACTAGTCCCTGCCACCTGGCCACTTATAACCAAGTTCCTGTGTTTTGTAACATGCCAGTCTTGCAACAGCTGCTCTCAAGCACTGTTCTCCAGCCCACTGTTTATCTTGTCACTCTGCTCTGTGATTGTCTCTCACTACCTCATTGGCAAATCCTGTCCCTCTGCACTGTCTGACATTTCACCCCAGCATGTCCAATGACGTCCTTTTGCACTTGAATAGGATCACAATGGAAGGTGTCACACTAATGGACTCACAATCATGGACAATGTAAATATAGCACTACAGCACTTTATAATAAATAGCACTTACACAACCACTTTGTCTCTGTGTAATGTGAAACATCAACCGTGAGGGAGATCAGTGATGTTTGCCTCCTGTCAATGATTATAGAATGTCAATACAACTGCCCTGAAAGAATGTGGGCTGTTAACTATGCACCGTGGTCTGGAGTGTACAATCATCTGCCCTTCCTGAGGGTTCATTCTGAGGGAAGTAGAAACGAAATAGTATAATGATGTGTTGGACAGAATAAGTCTTCCTCAAGGGATGTCTAAGCCAAAAATGATTGCCTTCAAATTTTTCTACAAGCCAATCTTTACGTATGTGACATTTGACCCAAAATGTTCCTAAATGTAACCTGGCTGAACAATGTAACAAATAATAGGTGTGAGTTATGTATACCATACTACATGAGATCATACCACCACTCACTTTATAAGGCTTCACTTGAACATCAGGCTGCAGGCAGATGTAACACAGTGTCCTCAATAGCAAATCTGGTCCCAAAGTATGTGAGATTGAAAACATACATCAAACATTAACAACACTTTGGGATCCATAGTAACCTGAGTGGTGGGTGCAATGGATGGCAGGATCTTAGCAAAGTAGCTCTGGTGTAGCTGCCAATGTAACTGCTCAGTTGGGAATTGGTTGCAGGATGGGACACAAACGCAAATACTAAAGAGACACTGTTCAGCCATGGCAAGGCCCTGATCCCCAAGCATTTGACACATACTGTAAAGGAGTACCTAAATATTTATTTAACAGTAAAAAAGGAAGATAAAACCTGGGGAAACACCTTAACTAACCGAAACTATCCTATCTACACATTACCCACAACAGGCCCTAACTAACCTAAGCTAATCTTACTTATCACATTTAACTAAACACTCTAAACATCAACCCCTCACCCCCCTTATAAGATGGGACACATGGAGGACAACATATACTAACCTAAACACATACTATCTTATACTAAACAAATATATATTTTTTTGTATTTTTATATTTTATATATATATATATATATATATGTTTTTTAATTAACCCCTTCGCTGCCAGGCCTTTTCCCCCTCCTGTGCCGAGCCTTTTTTTGGCTATTTGGAGCAGTTCGCGCTTAGGCCCTCATAACTTTTTGTTCACATAAGCTACCCATGCCAAATTTGCGTCCTTTTTTTCCAACATCCTAGGGATTCTAGAGGTACCCAGACTTTGTGGGTTCCCCAGAAGGAGGCCAAGAAATTAGCCAAAAAACAGTGAAAATTTCATTTTTTTAAAAAAATTTGGAAAAATGGGCTGCAGAAGAAGGCTTGTGGTTTTTTCCCTGAAAAGGGCATCAACAAAGGGTTTGCGGTGATAAAATCACCAGCTTCCCAGCTTTCAGGAACAGGCAGACTTGAATCAGAAAACCCAATTTTTCAACCCAATTTTGGCATTTTACTGGGACATACCCCATTTTTACGATTTTTTGTGCTTTCAGCCTCCTTCCAGTCAGTGACAGAAATGGGCATGAAACCAACGCTGGATCCCATAAACCGCAACATTTCTGAAAAGTAGACAAAATTCTGAATTCAGCAAGGGGTCATTTGTGTAGATCCTACAAGGGTTTCCTACAGAAAATAGCAACTGAAAAAGAAAAATATTGAAATTGAGGTGAAAAAAACATCAATTTTTCTCTAAGTTTTACTCTGTAACTTTTTCCTGCAATGTCAGATTTTCGAAAGCAATATACCGTTACGTCTGCTGGACTCTTCTGGTTGCGGGGATATATAGGGCTTGTAGGTTCATCAAGAACTCTAGGTACCCAGAGCCAATAAATGACCTGCACCCTGCAGTGGGTTTTCATTCTATGCCGGGTATACAGCAATTCATTTGCTGAAATATAAAGAGTAAAAAATAGCTATCAAGAAAACCTTTGTATTTCCAAAATGGGCACAAGATAAGGTGTTGAGAAGCAGTGGTTATTTGCACATCTCTGAATTCCGGGGTGCCCATACTAGCATGTGAATTACAGGGCATTTCTCAAATAGACGTCTTTTTTACACACTGTCTTACATTTGGAAGGGAAAAATGTAGAGAAAGACAAGGGGCAATAACACTTGTTTTGCTATTCTATGTTCCCCCAAGTCTCCCGATAAAAATGATACCTCACTTGTGTGGGTAGGCCTAGCGCCCGCGACAGGAAACGCCCCAAAGCGCAACGTGGACACATCACAGAAAACAGACCTGTTTTTAGCAAAGTGCCTACCTGTAGATTTTGGCCTCTAGCTCAGCCGCCACCTAGGGAAACCTACCAAACCTGTGCATTTCTGAAAACTAGAGACCTAGGGGAATCCAAGATGGGGTGATTTGTGTGGCTCGGACCAGGTTCTGTTACCCAGAATCCTTTGCAAACCTCAAAATTTGGCTAAAAAAACACATGTTCCTCACATTTCTGTGGCAAAAAGTTCTGGAATCTGAGAGGAGCCACAAATTTCCTTCCACCCAGCGTTCCCCCACGTCTCCCGATAAAAATGATACCTCACTTGTGTGGGTAGGCCTAGCGCCTGCGACAGGAAACACCCCAAAGCGCAATGTGGACACATCACAGAAAACAGACCTGTTTTTAGCAAAGTGCCTACCTGTAGATTTTGGCCTCTAGCTCAGCCGCCACCTAGGGAAACCTACCAAACCTGTGCATTTCTGAAAACTAGAGACCTAGGGGAATCCAAGATGGGGTGATTTGTGTGGCTCGGACCAGGTTCTGTTACCCAGAATCCTTTGCAAAGCTCAAAAATTGGCTAAAAAAACACATGTTCCTCACATTTCTGTGGCAGAAAGTGCTGGAATCTGAGAGGAGCCACAAATCTCCTTCCACCCAGCGTTCCCCCACGTCTCCCGATAAAAATGATACCTCACTTGTGTGGGTAGGCCTAGCGCCCGCGACAGGAAACGCCCCAAAGCACAACGTGGACACATCACAGAAAACAGACCTGTTTTTAGCAAAGTGCCTACCTGTAGATTTTGGCCTCTAGCTCAGCCGCCACCTAGGGAAACCTACCAAACCTGTGCATTTCTGAAAACTAGAGACCTAGGGGAATCCAAGATGGGGTGATTTGTGTGGCTCGGACCAGGTTCTGTTACCCAGAATCCTTTGCAAAGCTCAAAAATTGGCTAAAAAAACACATGTTCCTCACATTTCTGTGGCAGAAAGTTCTGGAATCTGAGAGGAGCCACAAATTTCCTTCCACCCAGCGTTCCCCCACGTCTCCCGATAAAAATGATACCTCACTTGTGTGGGTAGGCCTAGCGCCCGCGACAGGAAACGCCCCAAAGCGCAACGTGGACACCACCAAAATTTTGGAAGAAAACAGAGGTGTTTTTTGCGAAGTGACTACCTGTAGATTTTGGCCTCTAGCTCAGCCGGCACCTAGGGAAACCTACCAAACCTGTACATTTCTGAAAACTAGAGACCTAGGGGAATCCAAGGAGGGGTGACTGGCGGGGCTCGGACCAGGTTCTGTTACCCAGAATCCTTTGCAAAGCTCAAAAATTGGCTAAAAAAACACATGTTCCTCACATTTCTGTGGCAGAAAGTGCTGGAATCTGAGAGGAGCCACAAATGTCCTTCCACCCAGCGTTCCCCCACGTCTCCCGATAAAAATGATACCTCACTTGTGTGGGTAGGCCTAGCGCCCGCGACAGGAAACGCCCCAAAGCGCAACGTGGACACATCACAGAAAACAGACCTGTTTTTAGCAAAGTGCCTACCTGTAGATTTTGGCCTCTAGCTCAGCCGCCACCTAGGGAAACCTACCAAACCTGTGCATTTCTGAAAACTAGAGACCTAGGGGAATCCAAGGAGGGGTGACTGGTGGGGCTCGGACCAGGTTCTGTTACTCAGAATCCTTTGCAAAGCTCAAAAATTGGCTAAAAAAACACATGTTCCTCACATTTCTGTGGCAGAAAGTTCTGGAATCTGGGAGGAGCCACAAATTTCCTTCCACCCAGCGTTCCCCTAAGTCTCCCGATAAAAATGATACCTCACTTGCGTGGGTAGGCCTAGCGCCCGCGACAGGAAACGCCCCAAAGCGCAACGTGGACACCACCAAAATTTTGGAAGAAAACAGAGGTGTTTTTTGCGAAGTGACTACCTGTAGATTTTGGCCTCTAGCTCAGCCGGCACCTAGGGAAACCTACCAAACCTGTACATTTCTGAAAACTAGAGACCTAGGGGAATCCAAGGAGGGGTGACTGGCGGGGCTCGGACCAGGTTCTGTTACCCAGAATCCTTTGCAAAGCTCAAAAATTGGCTAAAAAAACACATGTTCCTCACATTTCTGTGGCAGAAAGTTCTGGAATCCGAGAGGAGCCACAAATTTCCTTCCACCCAGCGTTCCCCCACGTCTCCCGATAAAAATGATACCTCACTTGTGTGGGTAGGCCTAGCGCCCGCGACAGGAAACGCCCCAAAGCGCAACGTGGACACATCACAGAAAACAGACCTGTTTTTAGCAAAGTGCCTACCTGTAGATTTTGGCCTCTAGCTCAGCCGCCACCTAGGGAAACCTACCAAACCTGTGCATTTCTGAAAACTAGAGACCTAGGGGAATCCAAGGAGGGGTGACTGGCGGGGCTCGGACCAGGTTCTGTTACCCAGAATCCTTTGCAAAGCTCAAAAATTGGCTAAAAAAACACATGTTCCTCACATTTCTGTGGCAGAAAGTTCTGGAATCCGAGAGGAGCCACAAATTTCCTTCCACCCAGCGTTCCCCCACGTCTCCCGATAAAAATGATACCTCACTTGTGTGGATAGGCCTAGCGCCCGCGACAGGAAACGCCCCAAAGCGCAACGTGGACACATCACAGAAAACAGACCTGTTTTTAGCAAAGTGCCCACCTGTAGATTTTGGCCTCTAGCTCAGCCGCCACCTAGGGAAACCTACCAAACCTGTGCATTTCTGAAAACTAGAGACCTAGGGGAATCCAAGGAGGGGTGACTGGCGGGGCTCGGACCAGGTTCTGTTACCCAGAATCCTTTGCAAAGCTCAAAAATTGGCTAAAAAAACACATGTTCCTCACATATCTGTGGCAGAAAGTTCTGGAATCTGGGAGGACCCACAAATTTCCTTCCACCCAGCGTTCCCCCAAGTCTCCCGATAAAAATGATACCTCACTTGCGTGGGTAGGCCTAGCGCCCGCGACAGGAAACGCCCCAAAGCGCAACGTGGACACCACCAAAATTTTGGAAGAAAACAGAGGTGTTTTTTGCGAAGTGACTACCTGTAGATTTTGGCCTCTAGCTCAGCCGGCACCTAGGGAAACCTACCAAACCTGTACATTTCTGAAAACTAGAGACCTAGGGGAATCCAAGGAGGGGTGACTGGCGGGGCTCGGACCAGGTTCTGTTACCCAGAATCCTTTGCAAAGCTCAAAAATTGGCTAAAAAACACATGTTCCTCACATTTCTGTGGCAGAAAGTTCTGGAATCTGAGAGGAGCCACAAATTTCCTTCCACCCAGCGTTCCCCCACGTCTCCCGATAAAAATGATACCTCACTTGTGTGGGTAGGCCTAGCGCCCGCGACAGGAAACGCCCCAAAGCGCAACGTGGACACATCACAGAAAACAGACCTGTTTTTAGCAAAGTGCCTACCTGTAGATTTTGGCCTCTAGCTCAGCCGCCACCTAGGGAAACCTACCAAACCTGTGCATTTCTGAAAACTAGAGACCTAGGGGAATCCAAGGAGGGGTGACTGGCGGGGCTCGGACCAGGTTCTGTTACCCAGAATCCTTTGCAAAGCTCAAAAATTGGCTAAAAAAACACATGTTCCTCACATTTCTGTGGCAGAAAGTTCTGGAATCTGGGAGGAGCCACAAATTTCCTTCCACCCAGCGTTCCCCCAAGTCTCCCGATAAAAATGATACCTCACTTGCGTGGGTAGGCCTAGCGCCCGCGACAGGAAACGCCCCAAAGCGCAACGTGGACACCACCAAAATTTTGGAAGAAAACAGAGGTGTTTTTTGCGAAGTGACTACCTGTAGATTTTGGCCTCTAGCTCAGCCGGCACCTAGGGAAACCTACCAAACCTGTACATTTCTGAAAACTAGAGACCTAGGGGAATCCAAGGAGGGGTGACTGGCGGGGCTCGGACCAGGTTCTGTTACCCAGAATCCTTTGCAAAGCTCAAAAATTGGCTAAAAAAACACATGTTCCTCACATTTCTGTGGCAGAAAGTTCTGGAATCCGAGAGGAGCCACAAATTTCCTTCCACCCAGCGTTCCCCCACGTCTCCCGATAAAAATGATACCTCACTTGTGTGGGTAGGCCTAGCGCCCGCGACAGGAAACGCCCCAAAGCGCAACATGGACACATCACAGAAAAAATACCTGTTTTTAGCAAAGTGCCTACCTGTAGATTTTGGCCTCTAGCTCAGCCGCCACCTAGGGAAACCTACCAAACCTGTGCATTTCTGAAAACTAGAGACCTACGGGAATCCAAGGAGGGGTGACTGGCGGGGCTCGGACCAGGTTCTGTTACCCAGAATCCTTTGCAAAGCTCAAAAATTGGCTAAAAAAACACATGTTCCTCACATTTCTGTGGCAGAAAGTTCTGGAATCTGGGAGGAGCCACAAATTTCCTTCCACCCAGCGTTCCCCCAAGTCTCCCGATAAAAATGATACCTCACTTGCGTGGGTAGGCCTAGCGCCCGCGACAGGAAACGCCCCAAAGCGCAACGTGGACACCACCAAAATTTTGGAAGAAAACAGAGGTGTTTTTTGCGAAGTGACTACCTGTAGATTTTGGCCTCTAGCTCAGCCGGCACCTAGGGAAACCTACCAAACCTGTACATTTCTGAAAACTAGAGACCTAGGGGAATCCAAGGAGGGGTGACTGGCGGGGCTCGGACCAGGTTCTGTTACCCAGAATCCTTTGCAAAGCTCAAAAATTGGCTAAAAAAACACATGTTCCTCACATTTCTGTGGCAGAAAGTTCTGGAATCTGAGAGGAGCCACAAATTTCCTTGCACCCAGCGTTCCCCCACGTCTCCCGATAAAAATGATACCTCACTTGTGTGGGTAGGCCTAGCGCCCGCGACAGGAAACGCCCCAAAGCGCAACGTGGACACATCACAGAAAACAGACCTGTTTTTAGCAAAGTGCCTACCTGTAGATTTTGGCCTATAGCTCAGCCGCCACCTAGGGAAACCTACCAAACCTGTGCATTTCTGAAAACTAGAGACCTAGGGGAATCCAAGGAGGGGTGACTGGCGGGGCTCGGACCAGGTTCTGTTACCCAGAATCCTTTGCAAAGCTCAAAAATTGGCTAAAAAAACACATGTTCCTCACATTTCTGTGGCAGAAAGTTCTGGAATCTGGTAGGAGCCACAAATTTCCTTCCACCCAGCGTTCCCCCAAGTCTCCCGATAAAAATGATACCTCACTTGCGTGGGTAGGCCTAGCGCCCGCGACAGGAAACGCCCCAAAGCGCAACGTGGACACCACCAAAATTTTGGAAGAAAACAGAGGTGTTTTTTGCGAAGTGACTACCTGTAGATTTTGGCCTCTAGCTCAGCCGGCACCTAGGGAAACCTACCAAACCTGTACATTTCTGAAAACTAGAGACCTAGGGGAATCCAAGGAGGGGTGACTGGCGGGGCTCGGACCAGGTTCTGTTACCCAGAATCCTTTGCAAAGCTCAAAAATTGGCTAAAAAAACACATGTTCCTCACATTTCTGTGGCAGAAAGTTCTGGAATCTGAGAGGAGCCACAAATTTCCTTCCACCCAGCGTTCCCCTACGTCTCCGGATAAAAATGATACCTCACTTGTGTGGGTAGGCCTAGCGCCCGCGACAGGAAACGCCCCAAAGCGCAACGTGGACACATCACAGAAAACAGACCTGTTTTTAGCAAAGTGCCTACCTGTAGATTTTGGCCTGTAGCTCAGCCACCACCTAGGGAAACCTACCAAACCTGTGCATTTCTGAAAACTAGAGACCTAGGGGAATCCAAGATGGGGTGATTTGTGTGGCTCGGACCAGGTTCTGTTACCCAGAATCCTTTGCAAACCTCAAAATTTGGCTAAAAAAACACATGTTCCTCACATTTCTGTGGCAGAAAGTTCTGGAATCTGAGAGGGGCCACAAATTTCCTTCCACCCAGCGTTCCCCCACGTCTCCCGATAAAAATGATACCTCACTTGTGTGGGTAGGCCTAGCGCCCGCGACAGGAAACGCCCCAAAGCGCAGCGTGGACACATCACATTTTTTCATTGAAAACAGTGCCTACCTGTAGTTTTTGGCCTGTAGCTCAGCCAGCACCTAGGGAAACCTACCAAACCTGTGCATTTCTGAAAACTAGAGACCTAGGGGAATCCAAGATGGGGTGACTTGAGGGGCTCTGACCAGGTTCTGTTACCCAGAATCCTTTCCAAACCTCAAATATTGGCTAAAAAATCGCATTTTTCACACATTTCGGTGACAGAAAGTTCTGGAATCTGAGTGGAGCCACAAATTTCCTTCCACCCAGCGTTCCCCCAAGTCTCCCGATAAAAATGATACCTCAGTTGTGTGGGTGGGCCAGGTGCCTCCAACAGAATAAGGCCCAAAACTTGTAGAGATACCGGGGATAGTACTGCGAGTTTATAAGGACATATTCTTTTATACATCTTTAGACTGACTCTGCTTTGGGGACCCACATACGTGAGGTGTCATTTTATTTGGGAGACTGAGGGGAACACTGGGGAGTAGGAATTTTGTGCTGGAGTGGTGATCGTACGAAGAAAAGTCAGGAAAATATGCTTTTTTTAAGCACATTTTGAGGTTTACAGAGGAGTCTTGGTAAGAAAATGTTGGGGGATCCACGCAAGCCACTCCTCCCTAGACTCCTTGGGGTGTCTAGTTTTAAAAAATGTCTGGGTTTGGTAGGTTTCCCTAGATGAAGGCCGCACACAGGACCAAAAACATAGGTGCCCTCTCCCCCCCCAAACACAGGTAGTTTTGTAATATATCGTTTTGATGTGCCCACATACGTCCGTGATGTGCCAAACACTAAAATTTTGAAAAGAAACACACTTAGGTTATGTGAAAAAGACCCCTCACCCACCAACCAAGTTGGTGGCATGCTTCATCATCGGGGTCCCACCTGAGGCACCTAGCGTGTCATAGGTGTGCTGCGACGCCTGATTACAGCGGAGCAGGTTTGGTCATTTTTACCACACATACTGGTTGGATTTGGCACGAGGGTGAGTGATGGCTCAGTGGATCAAATTTTACTA
This sequence comes from Pleurodeles waltl, assembly GCF_031143425.1. NCBI lineage: Eukaryota > Metazoa > Chordata > Amphibia > Caudata > Salamandridae > Pleurodeles > Pleurodeles waltl. The sequence goes on along the minus strand of NC_090441.1, from coordinate 79,742,308 downwards.
ACAAGAGCTTTCACAAAAATGAAAAGCACTGTTAGTAACTGAAAGGCAAAAAACTGAACCAATGACTCACAGCTCGTGAGCTGTAAAGCCGCGACAAGGCACCAACCGCTTTACAGTCCATTCACACAACTTTCATACATGACACACACAAGGCCATTCACACCGCCAGCCACGGGCCCAGCACATTACAACACTCACATCGACAGACAGCGCCACTCAAGGGCCCATCACTTACATACGCCCACATGCCTGATACAACAATCACACCAGCTGATGGGAGTGTGTGGACTGGTGTTTGGCTGGCAGTGTGTTGCAGTAGCCAACATCAAGTCAATATGTACAGTCTCAGCCAAGCCCCACTCCACACACAATGGCATCATATTTTTTATTTTTTTTTTAAACAGAGGAACCCCTAACTAAGTAGAAAGAATTACAAAACAACAAACACAAAAGCTCTAACTAACAACATGACAGAAATGCTAACCATGAAACTAAACACATGAAAATACAAAACAGACATGAGTTTACACTCATGGTTGTTCCCAGAAATTCTTCTGGGTGTGGTAATTCTTAAAACAAGCACCGACACACAGCCCAGGCTTTGAAGGACAATCTGGGCAGTACATTCGAGACTCCCTCCGGATACCTCTTCGAAAACACACTCTACATTTCTTAGCTGGAAAGTCTTTTTTGGGTGTGGGAGGAATGTGCTCAGCAAAGTGGCGATCTTTCAATCTAGCCACATCCTCCACCACTGCTTCTCTAGGAACTCTGGCCTGTTCCACCACAATAAGGCTCTCTATCACTGACTCCTGAAATTTCACAAATGTCATCTTTGAGTCTGGAGACCTATCCCTAAACACAATAAAAGCATTGAAGGTTGCTAAGTGGAAGAGGTGAAGTGCTAACTTCTTATACCAAACATAAGACTTACGAATAGCAGTATAAGGTTCCAACCTCTGGTCAACTCTATCTACACCTCCCATGTGCTTATTATAATCTAAAATGCACACAGGTTTGCGCACTTCAGCAACCTGGCCCCAAACAGTCACAGGGGAAGTACTCTCATCATGGATGGTACTTAGCATGTAGACATCCCTCTTGTCTGAAAATTTCAAAGCTAGCAGCTCCTCGTTCCGCAAGGCACAGCACTGTCCCCTCTCAAGTTTTTTACAGACAAGCTCCCTTGGATAGCCTTTCCGGTTAGAACGGATTGTGCCACAAGCAACTGTGTCCACTCTAAACAATTCCTTGAACAACTGCACACCAGTGTAGAAGTTATCTACATACAAATGGTGACCTTTGTTGAACAGTCGTCTACCAAGATCCCACACTATTTTCTCAGTAACTCCAAAAGTGGGAGGACAACCAGGGGGGTCAATATTGGAATCCCTACCAGTGTACACACGGAAACTATACACATATCCTGTCCTACTTTCAGACAGCATTTACAATTTAATTCCATATCGTGCCCTTTTGCTAGGAATGTACTGCCTAAAAACCAAACGACCCTTGAAGAGGACCAAAGACTCGTCCACACTTATCTCTTTGCCTGGAACATAGACCTCCGAAAACCGATCTACAAAATGATCAAGGACAGGCCTAATCTTAAAAAGACGGTCAGAATCTGGGTGATCTCGTGGCAAGGCTAATGCATTGTCAACAAAATGCAGCATCCTAAGAAGAAGCAAATACCGATTACGACTCATGGTAGCTGGAAATATAGCTGTTGCCATCAAGGGACTAGTAGACCAATAAGAAGCCAGTGACGGCTTCCTTATCAACCCTATCAAAAAAGTCAAACCCAAAAACTTTTTTAGCTCCTCCAAATTTGTGGGAATCCACTGGGCAGCTCTAGAGTGTGGCCTAAGTCTAGCAGCGTTGTCCCTCAAATGCTGCTCCGCATACAAATTAGTCTGCTCAACAATCTCTTCCAAAAACACATCATCCATGAATAACTCAAAGAAATTGATAGGCATAAAGTTCTCTGTATTGGCGTTACACCCCGGGAGACCAGTAAAGGCAGGCAACTCTGGCTGCTCCATGTTTGGGGCAACCCAGACATCAGGTCTTCTAACGGGAAACCTTTCAGCCCCAGGTTGCTGCACTATTGGCACATCAATGTCCTCCTCTAAAACAGAACCTTCATCTGCACTGAGTGTGGCTTCATCATCAGAAGATTCCCCTCCAACAGAAACATCACTGCCAGAATCTCTGACTTCCTCCTCTGCCTCAGATGCAGAGTCCGTCTCATAGTCATGATCAGACTGTGACTCAAAAAGCATACCAACCACCTGCTGAGCGGTCATCCTGCGGCTAGCCATGATCTCTCCTGCTAAAATTAACTGGACAAATTCACCACCAACAACCAGCACTGTGTAAGACAAGTAACAAAGTGTAGCTATGTTAGTAAGAGTTACAAACTCAAAAACTATACCGCTCACTTGCCTGAAAAAGCTTGATTCACCAGCAACTACACAGCAATCACCAATGATATCCCACTAAAAAGAAAGAAAGAAAGGCAAATTAGAAATAAGACAAAACAAATATCATTGTGCACAAACCTAAGGACAATTTCACACACAATCCTGCATTTAGTACACCCCCTACAAACATGTCATTCATGCATGGCAACAATACTCCTTTGGAGTAAATTGTTTTTACTTACCTAAAACATGCAACTGTGCAAACTGCAGGTCAACCACCGCCAAAACCGCAAGGAGCCACAGCAAATAAAGCAAAAGCTTTGAACTAGAACAAAAAGGAGGAAAACATTTTTTATCACAAATGCAAAGACTTCTTCAGTTGACAAACACCCCACCATCAAACATTTTAGAAATTGGTGCCTAAGTGGATTCTGCCATAGGGGCAGATGGGCCTACTAAAAAAATAGGCCTGTCTGCCCCAAGGAAGCCAAAAAATACCTTTAGTACTGTGTCCCCATGGAGAGCGACCCTTGCCAAAGGGGACAGCCCTCAAACAAAAAAAACACACACAACACTATCCCTGGTGCCTAAGTGGCTTCTGCCCCCTTGGGGGCAGGTGGTTCTAGAAAAATAGGCCCATCTGCCCCCAGGGGGGGCAGAAATGGCCAACAGGTCAATGCCCCCCTTGGGGGGGCGCCCGTGCCCAAGGGGACGCCCCCACACAAAAATAAACACATAAAAAAAAATCCCTAAAAATAATAGGCTGATCTGTCTCCAAGGGGTGCAGAAATGGCCTGGGTACATGTGCCCCCAAAGTGGGGGGCGACCCTTGCCCAAGCCCCCCCCATCCACTAACACACACACACACACACACACACTATCCCTGGTGTCTACGTGGCTTCTGCCCCCCTTGGGGGCAGGTGGGTCTAGAAAAATAGGCCCATCTGCCCCCAGGGGGGGCAGAAATGGCCAACAGGTCAATGCCCCCCTTGGGGGGGCGCCCGTGCACAAGGGGACGCCCCCACACAAAAATAAACACATAAAAAAAAATCCCTGGCGTTCTAGTGGTTTCTGCCCCCTCAGCCTAAAAATAATAGGCTGATCTGTCTCCAAGGGGTGCAGAAATGGCCTGGGTACATGTGCCCCCAAAGTGGGGGGCGACCCTTGCCCAAGCCCCCCCCCCATCCACTAACACACACACACACACACACTATCCCTGGTGTCTACGTGGCTTCTGCCCCCCTTGGGGGCAGGTGGGTCTAGAAAAATAGGCCCATCTGCCCCCAGGGGGGGCAGAAATGGCCAACAGGTCAATGCCCCCCTTGGGGGGGCGCCCCGTGCCCAAGGGGACGCCCCCCCACAAAAAAAACACATAAAAAAACATCCCTGGCGTTCTAGTGGTTTCTGCCCCCCTTGGGGGCAGATCAGCCTAAAAATAATAGGCTGATCTGTCTCCAAGGGGTGCAGAAATGGCCTGGGTACATGTGCCCCCAAAGTGGGGGGCGACCCTTGCCCAAGCCCCCCGCCCATCCACTAACACACACACACACACACACTATCCCTGGTGTCTACGTGGCTTCTGCCCCCCTTGGGGGCAGGTGGGTCTAGAAAAATAGGCCCATCTGCCCCCAGGGGGGGCAGAAATGGCCAACAGGCCAATGCCCCCCTTGGGGGGGCGCCCCGTGCCCAAGGGGACGCCCCCCCACAAAAATAAACACATAAAAAAACATCCCTGGCGTTCTAGTGGTTTCTGCCCCCCTTGGGGGCAGATCAGCCTAAAAATAATAGGCTGATCTGTCTCCAAGGGGTGCAGAAATGGCCTGGGTACATGTGCCCCCAAAGTGGGGGGCGACCCTTGCCCAAGCCCCCCCCATCCACTAACACACACACACACACACACTATCCCTGGTGTCTACGTGGCTTCTGCCCCCCTTGGGGGCAGGTGGGTCTAGAAAAATAGGCCCATCTGCCCCCAGGGGGGGCAGAAATGGCCAACAGGTCAATGCCCCCCTTAGGTGGGCGCCCCGTGCCCAAGGGGACACCCCCCCACAAAAATAATCACATAAAAAAACATCCCTGGCGTTCTAGTGGTTTCTGCCCCCCTTGGGGGCAGATCAGCCTAAAAATAATAGGCTGATCTGTCTCCAAGGGGTGCAGAAATGGCCTGGGTACATGTGCCCCCAAAGTGGGGGGCGACCCTTGCCCAAGCCCCCCCTCCATCCACTAACACACACACACACACACACACTATCCCTGGTGTCTACGTGGCTTCTGCCCCCCTTGGGGGCAGGTGGGTCTAGAAAAATAGGCCCATCTGCCCCCAGGGGGGGCAGAAATGGCCAACAGGTCAATGCCCCCCTTGGGGGGGCGCCCCGTGCCCAAGGGGACGCCCCCCCACAAAAATAAACACATTTAAAAACATCCCTGGCGTTCTAGTGGTTTCTGCCCCCCTTGGGGGCAGATCAGCCTAAAAATAATAGGCTGATCTGTCTCCAAGGGGTGCAGAAATGGCCTGGGTACATGTGCCCCCAAAGTGGGGGGCGACCCTTGCCCAAGCCCCCCCCATCCACTAACACACACACACACACACTATCCCTGGTGTCTACGTGGCTTCTGCCCCCCTTGGGGGCAGGTGGGTCTAGAAAAATAGGCCCATCTGCCCCCAGGGGGGGCAGAAATGGCCAACAGGTCAATGCCCCCCTTGGGGGGGCGCCCCGTGCCCAAGGGGACACCCCCCCACAAAAATAAACACATAAAAAAACATCCCTGGCGTTCTAGTGGTTTCTGCCCCCCTTGGGGGCAGATCAGCCTAAAAATAATAGGCTGATCTGTCTCCAAGGGGTGCAGAAATGGCCTGGGTACATGTGCCCCCAAAGTGGGGGGCGACCCTTGCCCAAGCCCCCCCTCCATCCACTAACACACACACACACACACACACTATCCCTGGTGTCTACGTGGCTTCTGCCCCCCTTGGGGGCAGGTGGGTCTAGAAAAATAGGCCCATCTGCCCCCAGGGGGGGCAGAAATGGCCAACAGGTCAATGCCCCCCTTGGGGGGGCGCCCCGTGCCCAAGGGGACGCCCCCCCACAAAAATAAACACATTTAAAAACATCCCTGGCGTTCTAGTGGTTTCTGCCCCCCTTGGGGGCAGATCAGCCTAAAAATAATAGGCTGATCTGCCCTCAAGGGGGGCAGAAATGGCCCTAAAAGACATGCCCCCCAAAGGGGAGCGACCCTTGCCCAAGGGGGCGCCCCCCCATCCACTACACACACAATCCCTGGTGCCTAAGTGGCTTCTGCCCCCCTTGGGGGCAGATGGACCTAAAAAAAATAGTCCGATTTGCCCCCAAGGGGGGTAGAAAAGGCCAACAGTTCTCTGCCCCCTTGGGGGGGGCGCCCCTTGCCCAAGGGGGCACCCCCCCCACATAAATACACATAAAAATAAAAAACCCTGGTGATCTAGTGTTTTCTGCCCCCCTTGGGGGCAGATCTGGCTAAAAAGTAGCCAATCTGCCCTCAAGGGGGGCAGAAATGGCCCTAAAGGACATGCCCCCCACAGGGGAGCGACCCTTGCCCAAGGGGGCGCCCCCCCATTCACTACACACACAATCCCTGGTGCCTAAGTGGCTTCTGCCCCCCTTGGGGGCAGATGGACCTAAAAAAAATAGGCCGATCTGCCCCCAAGGGGGGCAGAAAAGGCCAACAGTTCTCTGCCCCCTTGGGGGGGGCGCCCCTTGCCCAAGGGGGCACCCCCCCCAACATAAATGCACAGAAAATAAAAATCCCTGGTGATCCAGTGGTTTCTGCCCCCCTTGGGGGCAGATCCGCCTAAAAAGTAGGCCAATCTGCCCCCAAGGGGGGCAGAAATGGCCGTAACAAATTGCCCCCACAAGGGGAGCGACCCTTGCCCAAGGGGCCGCTCCCCGCCAACAAGAAACAGGAAAGAACAACAAAAAAAAAAAATCCCTGGTGTCTAGTGGGCATTCCTGCTGCCCGATCGCAATGCGATCGGGCAGCAGGAATGCTCAAAGAGACACCGGGGGAAAGGAAAAGCCTTTCCTTTCCCCCGGTGCCTCTTTAGCCCAAACCCCCCACCCACCGGGAAGAGGAACTCACCTCTTCTCCGTTCGCCGCACAGGAAGCAAATGGCTTCCTGTGCGGCGAAATCCCCATAATGAAGTCAGCGCGCGATCGCGCGCTGACGTCATTATGGGGGTGGGGGGGTCGGGGGTGGAAGGGGAAGGGCTTCCCCTTCCATCCCTGACTTTGGGGGGGTGGGGGGAAGCACACAGAGGGAGCGAGAGCGCTCCCTCTGGGCTGTGTGCCGAGGACGTAGTGGTTACGTCCTCGGCACAGCAGCACTGTGCCGCGGGACGTAACCACTACGTCCGCGGCACAGAAGGGGTTAAAGCACTAAAACCCCAAAATCATCCCCCACCCACCCACCCACACACATAATAAAAAAATATTAAAAGTATCATACCCCCAACCCCACCCCACACCCCCCACTACTACTAACTAAACTAACAGCCTTTTCTAACCTAACACTTAGCCCCCTAAACCCACTCATTTAAAGAACTAGGAAAGAGGAGCGAGGGGAGGGAATCATGGCTGAGGGTATATTTTTCACAAGTTTGGTCTTCTTGATGGCACGCACCATCTCATTAATTTGTGCCACCTCCTGCTGCAGCCTGTTCATTTTCCTCAACATACATTCAATGTCACGTTGCATCCGTTGGAAATCTGCAGGGTCAATGACTGCAGCAGGGGTGGTCTGCGTGCCAGTTGAAGAAGTTTGTCCAGTTTTCGGTGCCATGCTTGTAGGGGGAGGTGCAGGTGGTGCTGTCATAGGTCCGGGAGCAGTGGAGGTCGATGGTCCTGCAGTGGTGCCTAAGATGCTTGGTGCCACCTGGGTGGTAGTGGTGGTGCTGGTGGTGGCGGCTGTTGTGGACCGCGAAGGGCCCCCTTGGGCAAATGCCCTCCACACTCCGGAGGCTCTTTCATGGCGATAACACTGTGCCATGTGGCAGAACCCAGACTCTGCATCCAGAATGTGGCGGTAACGCATTGCCTGGCGCTGAGACTCCTGAATCTGGATGGCATTCATATTGGCTGCTGTTAAAAAAGATAAAAACAAACATTAGGTACTTCATTGTGTGATATAGCTACTGAAGTTAATCAAACAATACATCTAATGTAGCTGAAACAGGCCATATCACCATACAGATCACAAACTCACCCTGAAGAAGTACATGCCAAGGCAGCCTACACATGTCCTATCTAACAGCACAGCAATGCTCCAAAAGATGTGTAACAACTTAAATGACCTATGCATCATTGTTCAGCCATTTGTCACGTAGAAAATTATGCAAGTCCTCCACATGTGACAGGCCAACTAATGACTATGTGCTGGATGACAATCAAGGGCCACAAAATCTGTGATTTGTAAATGGAATTGCCAGGATGGAATGCAGTTGCTAATCATGAGTGCATATCCTAGTTTTGGACAAGTGATTTACAGATTTACATGTCTGTGTACTAAACTTGGATCATCACTCCTAGGTACACATTTCATAACCCTAAGCCTTTGCCTCGGGGGGGGGTGGACAAGCAAGAAATACTTTCCAACATTTAGGACACCCAGGAAGCTTTTGGACAGCTGTACATGGGTTTGGGCAGTCCACCACAGGTAAGGAGGATGTCCAACTAGGATATACCCAAATCTTGGACAATCCCATCCATATTTATGTTTGTAGATGCAGACAATTGTCAACATCTTTTAATACCACTAATACATGTCTTACAACAAGCAGATAGATGCAAGCACACATCTGGGCCTGAGCTGCATGCACACCTATGACATTGTACTCAAGTGCCACATACACGCAGCACAACATGTGGAGCTACATGCTGCTAGGAAGTTAAACATACAGTCAAACATGTTCATTAGTGAACAGGGAGTCTCAAGTCTGTGGGTAAGACTTTGGCATCCCTATTCTGTAAGATTCAGGGTCTGACTTGCTGACTAATCATAAATATGTCCCTCTGCTAAATTTTCTTAATACATTTTTTTACAACAAATGTCGCCCTATTCACATGGCCATGCCTACAGGGCTGCACTACAATCCCAAAATATGACTATACGCTAATGATTGTCCAACTCAAAGATGGAAAAAAGTGATACTCCACCCAAGTAACATATTCAATCATTTCCCAGCACATCATACCTTGCTATGTGTCCAACACACAGGAGTCAATCACACAACAGCTGCAAACACAACACAGAACTGAAATATCAACACTTATTGGAGATGTCTGGGTCCGCAAATCAAGCCACCTCTGTGTAGGGGACAGGTCCACCTGTAAATCATGAAAGGGAGAAATGTGCTTAATGTCTGTGCACTGTACAACACTTCCAAATAAAGTGACTGTGTGTAACATTAAATCTGAAAGTCCAGCCTCTCAGGCATGATGATACTGCAACAGACATACCACTGCAAACATGTACAGACCCGGTCACTCCAGTGAGTGATACACATATATCTGCACACATGCAGTGGCCCTAACTATCATGTGGTGGAAAACATGCTCCATCAATTGTTTGCAGACTCATTTATGGAGTGTCCTCCTCTCATCATTTGTAGTAATGAGAAACATGCAAAGCCACTTTCCTGGAGCACTGCAATACCAGTCACTCGGGTATTGTGGCTTGTGCATTAAAGAACAATCATTTACTGTGTAACGCACCTGTGGGTTGATTTAAGGTCATGATTTATCATGCTTTCTATGGTCCCTTACATGTAGGGCCTGTGTTGTGTCTGGGTTCCATATGCTACATTAACAGTGTACTCTGAACCACATATGCCTCATATGACACCATAATGGCAGGGATCCTGTGCATTATTTGGTGACAGTTTGAGGCTAGCCATGGATTGGCCAGTTTTAATATTTGGATACAACAAGGAGATATATGTTGACAGTGTATATTGTGGTCATCCATGACAGACTGCATGGGCACAGGTAGAGTCATTGCACCTGAAATGTGTCACTCATTGCCCTGTGTACCCATTATGGGTTTAGGATATCACAGAGGAGCCACATTCATCATCTTACATTTGCCAAGTTGGTTGGTCAGCGGATATACAGCAAACTGACACTGTGATATTATTAACACATGGTTTAGCAAATGTACCAGTGTGTCAATCATGATGATGTAGGTTTCAATATGTATGTACCTTCGGAATGACAGCAGTCACAGGAATGCTGGTCTTCTGATCTTAGCATACACCCATGTCAGTGATAGCCTCCATACTGGGAAGTTAGTTATTAAACATATGCTGCACTAGATCAGCATGGGTGTGCCAAACTAAACTAGCAAAGTATTAGTGAACTTCATATGTATGATGGAATTGGTCAAGGGGCCCTTGCTCGACATCATGCATGTAATGCATTGTGATCATGCATTCCCCAACGTCAGGTATCCCATGATGATCCCATAACTTATGAGAAGTTCATGGCAATAGAGTAAAACAGATAGCAAATGCATTAGCTCTGTTCCAGCTATTGTGCCAAGACCAATGTAAAACAAACAGTTACAATGAACAGAGGGCCATGGGCAGCTGTTACCCCTCAATTTATATAATTTGTTTCATTTTATGTGCCACAGCTATGGAAAGTAGCACCAAACATTGAGACATGAACCCGTGTGCATTACTTTTGGCATCAATCCCTAATTTAATTGCGGCACAACCAAGTCAAACTATCAGCCTAAAATGCTACCTGAGGTTAGAAAGAACTTGGTACGTATAGGTCAGAATACAGTTCAGACATGTATCAGAAATAATTGGGGGACACATTAATTCTTTAAAATATCTGGTGAAAAACATGTCTTTCTTGGTACACTCACAGACCATGCCTAAAACATATATTAGAGTCACATTTGCATCATCTATTGGCTTGAAGGCAGCACTAATTTACAGGCTCCAGTTGTGTTTTGTAACTCAGTGCAGCTGTTGCATCAACAAATGATGGTAATGTGTAGCAATTATTGTATAACTCAGGGCCACTGTATGTTTAACTTGCATTCAACATGTCCAAAAACATTGCCTGCAGCATATGAACAAATCTGCTACTGTCACTACAGAGCATTTAAATGTGCACATTACTCTGAATTGTACTTACCAACAGGGCCACAAATCACAATCCCCAGATGGTCCAGCAGGTCTTGCTCCCTGACAACCAGGTTAGCCTAACTGTGTTTTAGCTGGTGGTCGTTGCGCGGTGTGTTGTATATTCTTTGAAGATGGTACAGGACCTTTGCCCACCAGAGCCTCCTTGCCTCTGTGCGATACCCCTGTATCACCCGGCCACCTGCTTCTATCTTCAAAGGGAGGAAGTGGCACACCAGCCAAATGAATCCCCCCAGCTCTTCCACTCCCATTGTACCAAGACGAGGCTACCCAACATGTTTGGAAAAAAAGAAGGAATTAAGGGGTACAGAGGATAATGAGGGGAAAGGAGGAGAGGGAAATGAAAAGTAAATAACCCTACAACAGCCCAACTATCCCCAAACTAACAGTACCCACAACAGACTCTCAACAGTACAAAGACAAAATTAGACACCAGAAATGACAAAAATATACTTACACAGGACACCACAGACACTTAGAAAACACCAAAAGACAATATAAAGAGCACACAGGAGACGAATTCACAATATTCACAGAGAGACAAGTCCAAATACAGCCACTCAGTCAAGAAAAATCACAGACTTCAAAGTGAAAGTGAAAGTACACCCACTGTACCAATTCTGTAAACAGGATATCCTATTACATCACTTCCTGCCTTAAATGCGGTGTGTTTGTATTCTTACGTGTCAAAATATTATAACGCTTATAGTCTGTGTGCCATTTTTTTTACGCACATGCTTAGAAATGACCCCGCATCTATATTTTCAAATATTTTTCATAGTTAACCAATTTCATGGGGTACAGCGTGGGAATTACCGCTCAGGGCCAATGGATGTATCATGGCAATGAGCGTCATTTTTCTACTCATATGCAGCATTTTTTGACGCATGTGCGTCAATTTTTACCCGGATGCTTTAAAATTTCTGTCTTTTACTGGGTTTGGGTCATTTCTCACATTTTATAGTACATGACAGGTGTAACTATACAGAGATAGGCTGTTTGCACCTACATTGTGCATTCCAGTGCATGGGCACATGTGGAAGATCATACTACTGCGGACCATGTTCCTCTAGTTTTTTATACCGGATTTGCACTCTTCATTAACGCAATAGATCCCCAATCATGTGGAACACAAATTGGTATTACCCAGTTTGAGCAGGTTGTGCGTCAATAGAGGATAGCAAGCTACGCAACTCAATACAGTAACTGATTGCCTGTGTGTCAATGTGTGTGAATTGGTTCTTACAAATTTAGTTGTCCCACTGTGTGAACATCACAAGACGTGTTTTCATAAATGTGCTTGTATGCATGTGTTGTCAATGTGGCCAACCATCAGATGCTATTCAGTGTGGAAATGAGAAAGGAAATGTGTTTGTCATACACGTAGCAACAAATGCTGTGTGAACTTCCCAGATTTTTGGGACATAAGCATCTCCAATGACAAACCATGCACAGGATAGATAGAAGACGGTTGATCATGGCAATGTTACAAGACTAAGCCATCACATGTCCTGGAATGTTGGATAACACTTCCTGGTCACTTGTTTGTATACTACCCATGAGTCAGGCATTGGAAAATGCTATGTGGGTATGGTGTTTGTGACACCAAGTCCCAAAACCAATCCACAAATGTAATGTCATTCTACAGTTTGAGTTGTATAAATGACCTATGTTTCTTGTGTGGCAGTGGAGGACCAGAAGACCAAGCAGCACGTGTTCACATATTTCAGTGGTTAATTGCACAAAGGTGTCCAGTTCAAGTGTGTGGGCCCATGTGTAGCCTGTATTATTATTGGGGTCCATGTTGTCACAGTTACGTGCAGGTCTAGTCATGAGTCTGTGGAGCAATTACCTGCCTTAACAAAGTATCCTTCACAGCTGAATTGAATGAAAGCCAAAGAGGAATTGAGAATACACATGGGGATAGTCCAGCTATGGCACTGCAGGATTTTTTTGAGACTGACAACAGGACATCCTTGGTGTGCTGACAAAGTTGATGGATCAGGGAACTTAAACTGGCAGGTTTCCTCACAACATTTGTACACAGGGTGGCCTCTAAAATTCCCACTGCGTCCGGGAACATCAGTGCCGCTGTGCTGATTAATCTCACAGCTATTCACCACGCAAGCCCCATCAATATTTTGGGGGCAATGTGAATCTGTGTGTTGACCGACAGGGTACAAACATGTGTTAACATTTCATGCACATTATCTAACGTTGTTTGTTGTGCTGGAGGCACCATACCCAATCTATTAATACAGCCATGGTACACTGTCACTATTTGTCACTTATGCATACATGAAACCCAGACAAGGGATGGACCATGAATAGGCTGTTTGAAGACAAGTTCCACCCCATGATACGATAAGTAAACTGATTATGCTATACAATGTATTTGAGTATTCATTGTAGACCTACCTGACACAATACCCCAGGAGGAGAGTTAGGGCATGGAAAGCAACTATGAGACAAATGTAGCCACAGGGAACCTTTATGATAACGCAAAGACAGGAACCAGTCAGGCTAACAGGATGCAGGGTCAATCAGGAACAAAAATGAACAAGGCAAATACCCAGTGAGCAGACTGAGACTGGTCAAAGCTGGAACAGTGTGCAAAATGTAAATAGTTTTTGTCCTGTGTGCTGCAACGTTACACATTAACCCAAGGCCTCTGTTATACAAGTGATTTATACGGCATTGCATAACAGTGATATACATATAATGGCAGTTTCTATGCTGTTCCAGGCAGCTGCAAGGGCAGTGCATGTTCAAATGGCTGGCCTGCATGGAGGTGCTCACAGGTGTGTGCAGCTTCAGTCTCTCACAAGTCCTATAGGTGAGAATCGAGTTCAAAGGGCCAACAGTACTTTTCACATGGGAAGCAAAGGACAGGGGATTACAGGTCCTATAGACTACAAGGCAGTGCAATATCCGACCAGAAGTCCATGCAGACAGATGAACAATGACTATGGAATACCATACTAAAGAGAGAAGCACACTGGAGTCAGAATGTGAGTCTGGGTGTGTGTAGATGAGGGATTGTCTTGGTACAAATAGTCCATTTCCAGGGCCCCCTCGAGAAGGGTGGGGAGAGACAGGGAACATGGCAGTGGCAGGACTTATGACCTGGGATGGCATGTGCAGGGGATGTCTTGTGAGCAATGCTAGTCATACCTGGGGCACTCATGCTATCCATTTGCTCCTTACATGGATTTCTTGTCACGCATACTCCTTGCAAAGATAGCTGATGTCACACTTACTGCTGTCAAGGGTCTGGTCATACCTTCCTATTACCAATGCAATAGCACATCTACTGCCTCATGTATGAAGCATTTATTTCCTTATTGAATGATGGTGTCTTAGTTGTCTGCCACATGCTGCAATGAACCATGTTGCCAACATGTATGTGTGAAATAGCTGTGGTCCTCTGCTATTGCCCTTCAAATGTGAACTGGACAGGATACATGTTGTTTACAGTGTGTGTGAAGTTGGCTGTACATTCATACCCATCAAATGTGATGTGGATTTTTCAGGATCCTAATATGTATTTCTGCAATGCTCCATGAGGCTACACTCTGATTATGAATCTCAGGGATAATGTGATGCAAAACTGAATACCCAGACCATGATATAGTGATTAGAATAGGTGTTTAATGACATATGGTAAGACAGTGGTGATGGTGACTGTAGTTAAAAGATGTTTTGGACAATGTGTTATCTCCGAAGCAATTGTGGTGCTTTGTTTGGATGGTCCCCCTCATGTTGATGGACAACGTCCTCCTCTTCAGGCATTTGTGGGTCTGGTTCATAGAGGGGAATGGTCCTCCTTACACAAATGTGTAACATGGCACAGGTCAAAATGATCTTGCAGACCATTTCTGGTGAGTATAGGAGGCTGCCTCCGGTGATGTCGAGGGTCATGATCCATGACTGGATCCCATACCCCTGATCAGCTGAAAGAGAAAACGAGTGAGAAAATGTTGATGTTGCTAGCACCCTGATTATCACTTTTCATGGCAGTTGTTATCTTGTGTTGTCTGTGACTCATCTGTGTTTGTGTTATTGTGTGAAATCCTAGGCTTCTAGGATGTACCATCAGCATTGGGTTGTTTCATTATCTGAACTGGTGTTTGGCTCATTGACCGGATGTCAGCGGTATTTTTGTAGAGTTGCAGTACATTGGTGGTCATTACAACCCTGGTGGTCGGTGTTAAAGCGGCGGTAAAACCGCCAACAGGCCAGCGGTAAACAAAATGGAATTATGACCGTGGCGGAAATCACCAACATGGACAGCCACTTTAACACTCCGACCACCACTGCGGTACAAACAAACACCGCAGCGGTAACTGCCAACAGACAGGCGGAAGACAAGGTTCTGCCCACTGTATTACAACAGTCCAATCCGCCACCTTTTCCAGGGTGGATTTACCGCGAACAAAAACACGGCGAAAACAGGAATTCGAAGGGAAAACGCTCACCTCTACACACCCCACGAGGAACCAGGACGCCATGGAGCCGGAACTTCAGATACTCCAGCCTTAATCTTCCTGCCCCTCTACCAGGGGCACGAACTCCGCCAGCGAAGACCACAGTGAATACTGCACCTACGACACAGGGGAGGGAAAAAACAGTGACACACACAAGCAATACGCAACACCCCCACCATCACCCATGACAACACACACACCAATACATATTGATACATCTCAGTTACACCACCCAAGCCCCCCTGGGAGAATGCAAGGACAAAAGGAAATGAGTCGAATGACTGTAATATATTAAAATAGAGTAATAAAAAATATTTACATATATACACATTTACACTATGAACAATTATATACACCAAGAACACAAGTCCAAGGGAGGCCCACACTCAATACCCGAACAAGACGGAGAGAACACTGAAGGGGCATCAGATAGAAATAAAACAGGCACCTCAGGGGGAAGGGAGGGGGGGGCACCTCAGCCAGATGAGTGCACGACGCCAGATCCACGAGGGGGCTCCATGCCCATTGATGTATCCAGGGGAGTGCAAAGCCACAGTCTCTCAAGTTTCTACAGTGGGTGGGTTGCCCACTGTTCAATCCTGGGGAGTGCAAAGCCACAGTCTCTCAAGTCTCTGCAGTGGGTGGTTTGCCCACTGTGCAATCCTGGGGAGTGCAAAGCCACAGTCTCTCAAGTCGATAACAGTGGGTGGGTTGCCCACTGTTCAATCCTGGGGAGTGCAAAGCCAAAGTCTCTCAACTGGATAACTGTCTGTTCTGGAGGGGGCTTTGTGCCCAGAGTGCTTCATCCTGCCAAGGACTGAGGTAGTGGATGTGAATCTTCACTGGTTCTGGAGGGGGCTTGGTGCCCAGAGTGCTTCATCCTGCCAAGGACTGAGGTAGTGGATGCTTTTCTCCACTGGTTCTGGAGGGGGCTTGGTGCCCAGAGTGCTTCATCCTGCCAAGGACTAAGGTAGTCGATGTGAATCTCCACTGGTTCTGGAGGGGGCTTGGTGCCCAGAGTGCTTCATCCTGCCCGTGGTGACCTCAGTAGCTTAGTAATCATCGGCGCTCACTGTCCTTCGGTGGTGCTGGCGGTCTTGTCCTGGGCAGCGGGGCGGTTGCTGGCAGTCCTCTCTTGGGCAGCGGGCGGCTGCCGGCGGTCGGGGCTGCTGCTGGCGGTCCTGCCTTGGGCAGCGGGGCTGCTGCTGGCGGTCCTGTCTTGGGCAGCGGGTCTGCTGGCGGTCTTGTCCTGGGCAGCGGGGCTGCTGGCGGTCTTGTCCTCCGTGCTGATCTTCCCAGACTTGCCGGTTTTAATGTGCCCCTTGCCCAGCTTGGATGGTGTCGCAGCTGTCTCCACACTCCCAACTGTACCCCTGGGAGCGGCTTTGGTGGGTGATTTCTTTCCCCTCTCCCGCCGGGCACTGGCCAACTTTTTATGCTTGACAGGTGGGGGACTGTCCGTACTCTGGCTCCTTGCCACACTGGTTGCCCTGCTGCCTGGTGCACTCCATAATCCGGTGACTACTGGCACCACTGGTCCCGCCGATGTTGTGGCTGAGGTGCTAGGTTGGGACCTGGAGAGTCGGGCCCTAGGAGACTGAAGGGGTGGGGGAGGTGAGGGAAAGAGGTCAAGGTTGGCCAGGAAATGTTTCTTCGGAACACTGGGATGGGGAGCTAGAGGGGGTTTGGGAGTGGAGGAAGAGGTAGTGGTTGTAGGTGGTGTACGTTTGCTGACTTTCGGTGAAGGTGCATGGGCTGGAGGCAGTCGTGAAGTGGATGGCTGTTGGGTGGGTGTGCGGCTGCGTTTGTGTACCTTGTCAGGTGGCCTCACAGACACACTGGGAGAGGACACAGGGGACGTGTGAATGGTAGTAGGGGTGGTGACTGCACGTGAGCGCAGTGTGGTGGTGGGTGTGCTGGTGATGGACGTAGTGGCTGAGGATGTAGTGCATGCAGGTTTGAGTGGAGACAACACAGGGAAGGAGGAGAGAGACGAGGAGGAGGGGGACACAATGGAGGCAGTGGATGTTGGTGTGTCTGCATGGGTCTGATGCTTGCATGAGTGCCTGTGGGATGTGTGGTGCTTATGTTTGCCTGAGCTTCCCTTGTGTGTTGAAGTGTGTGCATGCTGGTCTGATGGTGTGCTTGGGATAGGCTGAGGTACAGGGGTGTGGGTCTGGGTGGAGGAAGTTGGAGGGGGGAGGCTAGAGACAGGGACAATGGCTGCCATCAGTGCTGAGGCCAGAGTCTGAAATGCTAGCTGAAAGGATGCCTGACCAGAGTGAATGCCCTCCAGGAATGCATTGGTTTGTTGCAACTGCCTCTCTACACCCTGTATGGCATTCAAAATGGTAGACTGCCCAACTCTGAGGGACCTGAGGAGGTCAATGGCCTCCTCACTGAGGGCAGCAGGGGTGACTGAGGCAGGGGCTGAGGTGCCTGGGGCGAAGGTGATGCCCACCCTCCTGGGTGAGCGGGCACGGGGCAAAAGCAGAGGGGCTACTGGGAGGGCGGTGCTGGTAGGGGGGGTGGCGGCTGTACCTGTAGATGCGTGAGACACAGGTGGGCCCGCCACCACAAGGGAGCTCCCATCAGAGGAGGAGTCCGTATCGCTGGTGTCAGCTCCTGTCCCCGCCGTGGAGCTCCCCTCGCCCTCCAGGGCCATGTGGGATGCAGCTCCCTCCTGCTCCAGTGCCACTGCTCCTCCGCCTGATGATGCTAATGCACACAAGAACAGGGAGACCACAAAAATGGGGGGGAAGACAGAAGAAAGACATGTTGAGTGCATGCAATACTGCTACCGTTGGCGGACATGACAGACACAGAAGGCCTCTGCACTACGCCGCGCACTTGGAGTCCACTATTCAATCCCAGGGACATGGGTTACAAGGCTATGGGAGATTTCTGCACACATGGATGTCACAGGAGCCTGACTAGGTGTAGTTGGCACTGTACACAGGTGGGGTGGGGTGCCACAGGGCCTGCCTTAAGTAGGGTCCTTGCCTACTAAACTCGCCCTGGCCTAGGGGAACCCACCTCCCCCACCCAGACACCTCCAATGCGCGCTGAATCAGCAGAATGAGAGTGTACTCACCCCCTTGTTGCTGCTGTGGTGCCCTCAAGAGCCCATCCAACTCCGGGTACACCACCGCCAGGATCCTAAACATCAGGGGGGTCATGGTGCAACAGGCACCCCTCCCACGTTGGGAGGCCATCCCCAGCTGGGCCTCCGCGGTCTTCTTGCTCCAGCGGCGAATGTCCTCCCATCTTTTCCGGCAGTGGGTGCTCCGTCTGTGGTAGACCCCCAGGGTCCGGACTTCCTTGGCGATGGCACACCAAATGTCCTTCTTCTGGTGGGCGTTGACCTACAGGAATAGTACAGGGGAAAAGGAGAAGATATTACCGTCCACACCGTCACAGTCATTGGCCCGCATCCCTACCCTTGTCATGACACACATTCACTCACCGTCTATTCATGCACGCCTCATTCTCACCCTCCACATAGGCATCGCCCATACAGCATGCTCACAGTGTACTTACCTGTTTGTCTGGGGGACCGTAGAGTAGCGTGTACTGGGGGAGGACCCCATCCACGAGTTTCTCCAACTCCTCCGTGCTGAAGGCAGGGGCCCTTTCCCCAGACACACGAGCTATTGTCTCTTCCAGACTGAGGTCACAGCGGCACTTGTAGTGTAGGTCCTCTCCTGTCGAAGATCAGGTATCAAGTGATTAAACAGAGAGAAAATGGCAGTCACGTCCGCGGTGGTGCGTACCGTCACTGCCGGCGTACATCGTCATTGGCTCCTGGGACCCATAGGGTCCAATGTTAACCAATGCAGGATTGTGCCGCAGTCTTCGACCGCCTACCGCGACGGTGTACAACGCCAGCGCAGTTACTTCATATACCCTTGTCCCACTTTACAGGTCAGGCAGCCGCCATTTCATGGGCCCACATGGCATTATTTTTGACTGCGTCACACATATGTAGGCCTTGCCTAAACACTCATACAGGCAAATTTTTAATTGCTAACATTTTCAAAGTAAGCTGTGTCTATGTAACTCAGAGTTGGTTGACTCTCTGCTCGCTGTTCTCCTCCATAGGACCTGTCGACAATGGAGGAGCGACATGTGATCATCACCTACAGGCTTGATCGAGCCACAATCCTGGAACTGTGTGCCCAGTTGGATCCAGACCTGATGTTAGCTATCCACCATCCCACAGGAATCCCCCCTCAAGTGCTGGTGCTGTCAGTACTCCATTTCCTAGCAAGTGGGTCTTTTCAAACTACAGTGGCCATAGCATCAGGGATGTCCAGCCTATGTTTTCCAACGTGTTGTCCAGAGTGTTGTCTGCCCTGCTGAAACACATGCGGAGCTCCATCGTTTTCCCTCAGGTGGAGGATTTGCCTACAGTAAAAGGTGATTTCTATGCCCTGGGACATATCCCCAACATCATAGGTGCCATTGATGGGACACATGTGGCCTTGGTACCCCCCGCAGGAGTGAACAGGTGTACAGAAACCGGAAGAGTTACCATTTCATGAATGTGCAGATGGTGTGTTTGGCAGACCAGTACATCTCCCATGTTAATGCCAAATTCCCTGGCTCAGTGCATGACGCTTACATCCTGCGGAATAGCAGCATCCCTTATGTGATGGGGCAACTCCAGAGGCACGGGTGTGGCTATTAGGAGGGCACATGGACCCAATACAGTGGGAATAGTTGTCTGGGTCTGTGGATGTCCCTATGAGTTAGTGTGTGTCTAACAGTTGTCCCTCGCCATTTGCAGGTGACTCTGGTTACCCCAACCTGTCATGGCTACTGACCCCAGTGAGGAATCCCAGGACAAGGGCAGAGGAACGCTACAATGAGGCCCCTGGGCGGACTAGGAGGATTATAGAGCGGACCTTCATCCTCCTGAAGGCCAGGTTCTGGTGCCTCGATATGACAGGTGGTTCCCTATTCTACTCACCAAAGAAGGTATGCCAGATCATCGTGGCCTGCTGTATGCTTCACAACTTGGCTTTGCGACGACAGGTGCCTTTTCTGCAGGAGGATGGTCCAGATGGAGGTGTTGTGGCAGCTGTGGAGCCTGCGGACAGTGAAGACGAAGAAGCAGAAGAAGAGGACATCAACAACAGAAACACAGTGATCCTGCAATACTTCCAGTGAGACACAGGTAAGAAGACAACACTGCAGGCTACATCGGATTTAAATGTACTACCTCTCTACTGTCTGTCATTTTCACCCAGTGTATGGTCGCTGAGTTGTCACTTTCCCTTACGATTTCACAGATGTGGGTCCCACTGTGTGACATCTGCTTTGTTTCCTCATGGACTATAGCTGTGTGACATAGGTATGTTGACATTACATTTGAATGAGCATTTTGCCACTGTAATTGCTAATACACAATTTCGAAATCACAGACAGACTCCTGATTGTTTTGTGCTTTAAGGGTGTTTATTTAAGTGCTCAATATTGGAGGGGGTTGTAAAATGGTGAGGAGTGATGGTGGAGGAATGTCCATGGCAGAGTCCAGTCTATTAGTCTCACAGGTGCATTGTCCAAAGGGGCATAGGAAGTGGAGCTGGGGCAGTTTAAGAATGGACAGGGTGACAAGGTGGGACAAAAGGATGGCAATCAGGGTGGTCTCATTTCTTGGTGGGGGTCTTGGCATCGTTCTCTGTCTTTGTCTTGGATCTCAGGGACAGTTTGCGGGGTGGTTCTCCCTCTGCAGGGGGTGGGGTGCTGGTGTGGTGGTCCTCCTGTAGCAGTGCCTCCTGTCCACTAGCGCCGGCGGAGGTGGTGGGCAGTTCATCGTCCAGGCTAGTGTCAGGGGCCCTTTGTTGTGCCACAGTGTCCCTCCTGGTGTTGACGAGTTCCTTCAGCACCCCTCCAATGTTGCCCAGGGTGGAATTGATGGATTTGAGTTCCTCCCTGAACCCCAAATACTGTTCCTCCTGCAGCCGCTGGGTCTCCTGAAACTTGGCCAGTACCGTTGCCATCGTCTCCTGGGAATGGTGGTTGGCTCCCATGATGTTGGAGAGGGCCTCGTGGAGAGTGGGTTCCCTGGGCCTGTCCTCCCCCTGTTGCACATCAGCCCTCCCAGTTCCCCTGTGTTCCTGGGCCTCTGTCCCCTGAACCGTGTGCCCACTGACCCCAGGTCCCTGGTGTTGTTGGGGTGGTGGGTTAGCCTGGGTTCCCTGTAGTGGTGGACACACTGCTGCTTGACGTGTGGTGGGGACAGAGGGATGGGCCCGCTGGGTGGGTGCTGTGCTGGTGTTTCCAGAGGGGGGAAGGTCTGTAGTGGCTTGTGCCAGTGTGAGGGGAACTGACTGTCCCGAGGTCCCAGATGGGCCGGGCTGGTCATCTAGATCCAGTTGGACAGAGCTGCTGTCATCACTGTGGGCCTCTTGTGTGGGTGGAGTGGACATATCTGGACCCACCTGTCCGGTGACGTTGGGTAGGGGTCCTGCAGGGGTGTAAAAGCATGATTATTGCATCTGTGTGTGCCATGGTGTGCAATGGGTGGATGA
Organism: Pleurodeles waltl; assembly: GCF_031143425.1. Classification (NCBI taxonomy): domain Eukaryota; kingdom Metazoa; phylum Chordata; class Amphibia; order Caudata; family Salamandridae; genus Pleurodeles; species Pleurodeles waltl. Next base: position 79,720,670 of record NC_090441.1, on the reverse strand, counting down.
CCGCGTACCCCAGTGCTTGCATTCCTGTGTAGGACCTTGTGTGATAATGGTTTAGGGGGGTGTATGGGTATGTGCAGTGGCCATGCTTTGGTGATGGGTGTCCATGCTTTGGTGTTGCATGCAGGGCTTGGGTTTGGGATGTGTGGTTTGTGATATTGGGACATGTGTGAGGAGTTGGAGTGATGGGGGTGAGGGTGGGGGTATGTGATGGCATGCAGGTAGGGTGGGGGATAAGGTAGTAAAGCTTTGTCTTACCAGAGTCCATTCCTCCAGCTACTCCTGCGAGGCCCTCAGGATGTAGTATAGCCAAGACCTGCTCCTCCCATGTTGTTAGTTGTGGGGGTCCGCCGCCAGTCCTCTGTACCGCGATGTGGTGTCTTGAGACCACGGAACGCACCTTCCCCCGTAGGTCGTTCCACCTTTTCCTGATGTCATCCCTAGTTCTTGGGTGCTGTCCCACTGCGTTGACCCTGTCCACGATTCTTCGCCATAGCTCCATCTTCCTAGCTATGGAGGTGTGCTGCACCTGTGTTCCGAATAGCTGTGGCTCTACCCGGATGATTTCCTCCACCATGACCCTGAGCTCCTCCTCAGAGAACCTGGGGTGTCTTTGCGGTGTCATGGGGTGGTGTGGGTGATGTGTGGGGTGGTGTGTGTTGTGATGTGTGGGGTGATATTTAGAGGTGTGTTGTGTGAGGTACGTGGATGTTATGTGCGTGATGGTGTTGAGTGCCTGTGGATGCTCGTTTGTAGATGGTGGTGTCTCTCTCTGTGCTTCTTTCTCAATTGTTTTCGTAGGGGTTTGTGGGTGATGTGGGTGTGTGTTTTATATTGTATTGGATGTGTGGGAGTGGTGTGTGTATGTGTATCAGGTGTGTATATTTTGAATTGTCCAATGTGGCTGTGTTTTGTAAATGTGTGTGTATTTTGAGCGCAGCGGTGTGTACCGCCAATGGAATACCGCGGTTGAAAGACCGCCGCGTGGATTTGTGGATTGTGAAAGTGTGGGCGTATTTCTGTTGGCGTGACGGTGGAGGTTTTGTTATCGCCAGTTTATCACTGACCTTTGGTGTGGCGGACTTGTGTGGGTGTCTAGATTTTGGCGGATTCCGTCCTTTGGGTCATAATGACCGTGGCGTAATTCCGCAGCCGCGGCGGTGTGTTGGCGGTCTTCTGCACGGCGGTAAGCAGCTTTTACCGCCAATGTTGTAATGACGCCCATTGTGTACTCCCTTGCATTATGTCATGTGAAAGAGGTGTCCATGGCCCTCATTCTGACCTTGGCGGGCGGCGGAGGCCGCCCGCCAAAGTCCCGCCGTCAGATTACCGTTCCGCGGTCGAAAGACCGCGGCGGTAATTCTGACTTTCCCGCTGGGCTGGCGGGCGGTCGCCTTCAGACCGCCCGCCAGCCCAGCGGGAAAGAGGCTTCCACGATGAAGCCGGCTCGGAATCGAGCCGGCGGAGTGGAAGCTGTGCGACGGGTGCAGTTGCACCCGTCGCGTATTTCACTGTCTGCGCAGCAGACAGTGAAATACATGTAGGGGCCCTCTTACGGGGGCCCCTGCAATGCCCATGCCAGTGGCATGGGCACTGCAGGGGTCCCCAGGGGCCCCGCGACCCCCCCTACCGCCATCCGGATCCCGGCGGTCCGACCGCCGGGATCTGGATGGCGGTAGGGGGGGTCGGAATCCCCGCGGCGGTGCAGCAAGCTGCGCCGCCGCAGAGGATTCAATGGGGCGGCGGTACACTGGCGGGACCCCGCCAGTGGTGCCGGTCCGACCACGGCTTTACCGCCACGGTCGGAATCCCCATTGGAGCACCGCCGGCCTGTCGGCGGTGCTCCCGCGGTCCTCCGCCCTGGCGGTCAAAGACCGCCAGGGTCAGAATGACCACCCATGTGTCTTAACTGGGAGTGACATGATACTTCCATACACAGAATCAATTCCACAGTGGTGGTAACACAGTTGCATCTATATGGCTTGGACATCCCATCCAATTTAACATATGCAATAGAATTAGTTAAACATCAGTGAGGCCCTTTGATTTGGCTAGGTAACAATGCACAACACATCTCCATAAGTTGTCAGTACTGACGTGTTGACAATTGACAATGCACAAATATCCCATGTGTGACAAGTTCTCTGCAGATCTATTTCTCTGCCTTTGCCGAGTTGACTCATGTTCAAACGTGTACCTATACTACTGAACCTGGTCCAGTTCAGCTGGCTAACTTGGTTGTGAGGTTGTCGTTTTGAGTGTCAGAAGGTCCATATGCCTGTACATCTGTTGTGTGTGTGTGAAATTGTTTCAATCCGTATGTGTAGGAATGTGCACTTTCAATATTGTCACATCAATATGTGTTCGTAGCACAGTCTACTTGCTTATTGGTAGTGGGCAATGACAGAGCAGGAGTGATGTGAGATATTGGTACAGCCTCAATTATTCCATGTCACCTTCATTGTAGTCATCATCATCATGCTATGTGTCTCATTGTGTTTGACCTGCAGCAAAACACATTGCACACCCCTTACACAGTACTTATTGCTTGGAAGGGTGTTTGATTGAGTGTTATTGATGTGATATTGAAAGATTCATCTTCCAAGTTGGAGGCCATGTCATTGTTATTGTGTTGTTTTAAATTGTTCCCTTGTGTCTGTGGGGTGGCATCAGTTGTTATTTGCATCTGTCATCTGTCCATAGGTGTGTATCCCATTGGGTGAGGATATCAAACATGCCCAGCAGTGTCACAACCTCATTGTCTTCCTGGCCACGTGTCAATGTAGTGGTGTATGTGTTGTGTATCCTACAGGGTTGCTGTGCAGTGTGTGTATAAGTAGGTTTCTGTACTTACCAACAAGTAGGCCATTTCCATATCATTCATCCTGGAAGTGTTGATTGATGGTGCAGTGGCGGAAGATGAATGAATCATGTACACTCCCAGGACAATGTTGGTGATCAATCCTCGGTGATCGACAATGGCCTGCACATTGATGGAGTGCGTGTGCTTCCTGTTGTGGTATAGATGTTCGGTTGCAGCAGGTGGCACAATGCGTACATGTGTGCAGTCAATAGCACCAAGCACGTGTGGGAAGCCGTTGATTTGATAGAAGCCCTGTTTGGTCTTCTGCTGCTTCTGCTGTGTGTTGGGGAAGCTGGTGTGGCGGGGTGTGAGGGAGATGATGGCATCCAATACCTTGGGTAGGAAGGCAGAGAATGAGCGCTGTGAGATCCAGGCAACCAGGGCACCAGTGGTTTGAAAGGAGCCACTTGCCAACATGTGGAGGACAGCTAGCAACTTGGTTTCTGGTGGAATGGTGTGGGATGTCTGCAAGCTGGGTGCCAACTGTGGCTCAATGTTGTGCAGCAGCTGTTGAATGGCTTGCCAGTTGGGTCTGTACCTCTGGATGATGTCTTGTTGCCGGAGTCCCAGAAGGGTTGTCCTGGTGCGGAATATCCTCTCCTGCCTTCTGCGTTTCCTTTGGGGTCCCTGCTGCTGTTGTGGAAGCTGCTGTTGTTGCTCCTGTGCTCTGCGTCTGTGTGCATGCTGGATGAATAGCACCTCCATGTCTTCCTTTTTGAGCTCTGCTGTTGCTTCTGTGTGTTTTCCTTAAGTACTGATGTGTTTGCTCCATTTTAACGCCTGCCCTGACCCAGGAGTTCTTTTTGACGCAAATCGGGCTGTGCGCCATTTTCCGCCTCCGCCTCCCAGCAGTGCAGGATTTTTGTGTGGTAGTATAAACATGGCGCATGGGTGTTTAAGTCATTTTTTGGACGGGAAAGCTTACCTTGCATGTCATTAACGCAAGGCGATTTTCCGCATCCAGAAAATGACGCAAACAGCGGACTTTTGGCATTCGCGGGCTTGGTCGTCATTGTAGAAATATGGTACAAAGTTTGCGCCAAATGTGCGTCAAAAGTTTTTAAACACATTCGGCGCAGACAGAGTATAAATATGCCCTTTCAGAAGCAAACTTGGCTCACACTAAAATCAGACTGAGGCACTGTATGAGGCACAGGAAGCATTTACAAGGGATTTGCATCAGTGCTTTTAATCCCATTGCGCATGCAAAGGTGGGCCAAAGATATTTAGAATAACAGAAATAACAGTTTCTTATACTGAAAAACATAGAGGCGCTCTCTGGAGTGAAGTATAGAAAGGCTATTTTCAATCAGACTTTTTCAGGCAATGACAGATCCTCACAGTTTAACAGACCTTCCACTGCAGGCTTTCAAGCTACCTTGTAGATTACACAATACTCCCAAATGTCAAAATGTCAGTGGTTACACAACGGATTAGTGTCAGTTTAGGAATTATGTAAATATCACACCCTAGAACGATAGCAGGGGCACTGTACACACTACTCTGGTGTTCCTGCACTGTGACAGATGAGAAACACACATCCTACTGAATTAGTTCCACGTGGCATCGCAAGGGTACACATATCCCGCACTCACTGGGTCCAAAGCCCCTCTCAAGAATACCCCTGACCGTGATGCTATTTCAATACTTAGCATTGGTGGCGTTTGTGTTATGTATTGCGGATACTAATAAGCACAAGTATAGATGTATTAACATATCCTATTGCTTTTAAATGTTCCAAATGTGCGTAAGAAGGAGTACATTTTTGGAGCTTTGACTAGTGAACTGACAACATTATTATTCAATGAAAAGAGAAATAACGGAATAAAGAAAATAAAACAAAAAAATAAAAGCAAGAAGGAATGGTGGGAAGAAAAAGGAGAGAAAGGAAACAGCAGAGTTTAGAAAAAGGAAGGGTGGTCATGCATTTAGTTTTGTGAATTTAAACTACCGTGTCACGTGATCACACAAACAGTAATTCGGGGGATAAGACGCAGAGCAACTTGAGTCTGGATATTTAAGTCTAATTTATTAGTGACTGAAAGTATTCCAGCGTCAAGTCTTCCGGATCAGTATTTTATTAAATGATGCTGACCCAAAATTGATATTTAGCCAGCAGCTCAGTAAGAGGTGTTTCTCCCTGTTTTCATGGACATGTTAAGTTTGTGTAAAATGTATTTTGTAGTTTCTATCTCAGTTTTTTGATGTCATAAGGCGTCTCAAACCCAGGGCAGACAATTTCTAACAAATAGACAGTCTGAAATCATTATTGTTAGTGATTTAAATGTTTGATTTAAAATATTACCAAGCTGGAAGTGTCATATATTGATTAAAGATTCGTTGCTCAGTTAGCATAAGGCAAAGAGAAATGTTAAAATGTTCTCTTCTTCCGATAGTACCATTAAGCCTTGCACTTTCTGAGCGCAGTTCTCGTTTTTTTGGGTGAGGTCTTGCCTGGTATCATGTGTATGACAGCACAGCAGCAAGCGTTACTTTTTTTTTAGGTCGAGGGCACAAGCGCTCTGGCCTGTTGTAATCTATCTGTGGGCTTATAACCATGCCTATCACTATCACTCGTTTGTGGGCTTACCTTTCAAAAATCCTTTGTTATCATTGGTAAATGCTTTATGTTTGTTCCTCCTTGGGGCAGTTTTGTTACCGCCTGGGACATCGATACTGTTACATATATTATTGCAAGATTGACGATATGTTTGACAGCAAGAGAACTTATTTTTCCTTTTGTGTCTCTCCTATGCGCTCATGTTCATGGTGGCTGTGGCGCTTTGAATCAGCTTACTCATGTCAACTGTTTTACCTCTCATTTTCAATTTATATGGCAAGAAAAGTCCAATTAGGAATTTACAACACTAATAGCTCTAACTCAAGCAAATGCAAGAACCATTGCATTGGAAACGCTTGTCTCTACAGTGTTTGCCTACTGTTCAGCTATAAACATGTGTTCATAAGAATTCTTGTCACCAATACATTAAAGAGAATTATGTATTACTGCCCAGGTGGCATTTCAGAGCTGCAAAGCAACGTGGCCAGTTCTTTGCACTGTACTGGATGTATCAATTAGGCATAGCCCAGCAAACCTGCTTGCAATCATTCATAGAAATCCTGGCTCATCAAAATTGATGAGGCAGAGTTTCTTCTGAGAACCCCACAAAAAGCTGCAAAATCAGAGATGCAGACCTGCAATGGGCAGCAGTCCTACATATATGATTTGCAAAATGTGTCAGTGTTGTAACTCTATTATTTTACCTTAAGGATACAATACTAAAGAAGCAACGTCAAAACTATGGGTTTATGCTGTGAAATCTATAGCATTTGCCAATGCTTTTTTTAATATCATATATAGTGGCAGCGATAGCAAGGATATCCATTGAATCCATCTAGAATTGAGATTTGTAAAAATATTACAAAATGTATTAAATGATGGCTGCCACAAATACATGTTCAAAGATGGACGCCACAGAGGCACATGCGTCCACGGTGGACATCTTTGAATTGGATTTGTTAAACTAAACTAAAAGCTATTGCAAGATGTCTACTGTACATGTGTGTGCAAGCTCCCTGCATGGAAGACCATCTTGGAATTGTCAAAGGACATTTTAACATGGCAGTCCACAATAGTGTGGTGAGCAGTGTGAAATTAGCAAAGGGACTAGGAGACAAGTGAGCACTGGGTGTGGGGATGGAAGAGAGGATAAAAGTGAGAGAGGGATAGGGGGAATTGAGTAAGGGAAATGGGTACAGGGAGAGAGAAAGAAAACAGTACTTCCAGTGCAGTGCAAATCAAGGTCTGACATCAGCTGTGGAAGTATACACCATCCAGTCAAAACACTAGGAGACCAAAATGTTCTGGGTGGAATATACACAAAAATAGGGAGAAATGAAATTCAATCAGAAGCAGGTATGTAAGGTAGACAACAAAGCCATCCAATCTTGAGAAAGCAGCTGTTACATCCAAGCAGAGAGCTTACCAGAAGCAGAAAGCCTTCACTCAGTTATCACTCAGGCAGTGTATTGCAGGATGGCATGCTCAGCTTGTGGCTGGCCCTAAAATGCTAATAGATTTTTCCTTGTATGGCAAGTGTTAGAAGAGTGAGGAGTGTTCGAGCCTTTTGAATTGCCCTTTCTAATATGGTAATCAGTCCAGAGACTTCAAAGATTCCTGATTCAAGGTGAAATTGTTTTCAGTTCATGTTTGAATCATATAGAAAAGGGAATTAATGAATAAAAGGTGTTGCAACATATTTGTTCAATTATTTTTAACCATGTTCAAGCCTTTTGAACTGCTTTGATCCTTCCACTCTGATTTTACTATTCACCCTTCAACTAATGTCTTTGCTTGGTTTCTTCCTCTTCCCTGATTTCAGAGAGAGTTTAGTGAATTGCCACTCTACTTCTGCATAATATTCTCAAAATATTCATCTTCAATCAACAGTTATGATTGCTAAGAGGATTTTTTGCCTTACACGCAAACTGGAACCCTCTTAAGGAGACACCAAACACTTTCCACGTGTACTATTAGGTGCAGGATGTCACCCTGGCTACTGGGAGGAACAATCTTTCTTCAGAGAATCAAGAAGAAAACTCAACAGACCTTCACAGTCTGTTCTTGGGGCTGAATCAAATCCCAGGTTTATGGCGACACAGGTGTTCCGGCATGTTTGATGTTAAGGTATAACGTTTATTCACTGAAAACTTATGAATGACAGACAATAAGGTCAGATGCTTTGGTACTGGCCTTTAGAGGTGAGTTCCTTTCTCGTCATGTACACTTTATACTGGAGCCTTTTTTCCATGATGGACTCATGGGCTCTATTATTGTTCTTTGCTATATATCAGTGGTTCCCAACCTGTGGTTCGGGGACACCTGGGGGTCTGTGAAGCCTCTTCAGGGGGTCCGCGGCTGCTTAGAAAATGTAATAATATTAACAGATTAGGGGGGTTATTCTAACTTTGGAGGAAGTGTTAATCCGTCCCAAAAGTGACGGAAAAGTGACGGATTTACCACCAGCCGTATTACGAGTCCATTATATCCTATGGAACTCGTAATACGGCTGGTGGTATATCCGTCACTTTACCGTCACTTTTGGGACGGATTAACACTCCTCCAAAGTTAGAATAACCCCCTAGGTCTCTAGCTTTCAGGAATGACTCATTGGGGGGGGGGTTCCCAGGATTCCAATAATGATTCAGTGGGGATCCCCAGGTTCCAGTACTGATAAATTGGGGGTTCACAGAAGTCAAAAGGTTGGAAACCACTAGTATATATTGTTATCTGTTGTTTTGTCCTGAGGAAGACCCATCCCATATTATTTATAGGATCGATGTGTCGATGGTTGTTTGCTTCCTCACAAATTAACAATTTTGATACTATACCCACGAACATTGATGGATGCCAGGATTTAAAAGAACTGTACCAGTAACCATTGCATTTGTCTTATGTGCGCCCATCACTTTGTTACTTTGGCCCTCATTATAACATTGGCAGTAAGTGCCGCTTACTGCCATGCTGACTGCCGCCAACATACCGTGACCGCAGCGGTATACCGCTACCCGTATTATGACCCACACATAGGAATCCGCCACTATACAGACACACACAGAAGTCCGCCAGACCAAAGGTCAGTGATAAACTGGCAGTACCAAAACCCACACCATTACGCCAACAGAAATATGCCCACAGCATCCTGACCCACGAATCACTGCGGCAGTCATTCAACCGCAGTAAACCATTGGCGGTACACACCGCCGTGCTCAAAATACACACACACACACTAACAAAACAACACCACATTGGACAATTCAAACTACACACACCTGACACACATACACACACCACACCCACACACCCCAATATAAAACGTACACACACTACCCACAACCCTTTACGACCTAAAGATTTTGGCTAGTGGGAGAGAGACAAGCCAGGAGCACAAACTGAATCTGAGCCACAAAACACCATCACCCATACACCATCCATGCACCTCACAGCACACACCCCAACACATCACCCCACACACCCTCACACATACCACTCACACTACACCCATGTCACCACAAAGATACCCCAGGTTTACAGAGGAGGAGCTAAGGGTCATGGTGGAGGAAATCATCCAGGTAGAGCCACAGCTATTCGGATCACAAGTACAGTAGACATCTTTTGCCAGGAAGATGGAGCTATGGCGGAGAGTTGTGGACAGGGTCAAAGCTGTGGAACAGCACCCAAGAACAAGGGATGACATTAGGAAGAGGTGAAATGACCTATGGGGGATGGCGCATTCCGTAGTTGCAAGACACCAGATAGCTGTACAGAGGACTGGCGGTGGACCCCTACCTCCTCCCCCACAACTAACAACATGGGAGGACCAAGTCTTAGGGATCATGCATCCTGAGGGCCTGACAGGAATAGCAGGAGGACTGGACTCTGGTAAGTCAAATCTTTACTACTTTATCCCCCACCCTACCTGCATGCCATCACAAACAACGACCCCTACCTACACCCCCATTACCCCACCACCTCACATATACCCCACCATCACAACCCACCCATCCCAATACCAAGCCCTGCATGCAAAAACAATGCATGGACACCACTCACAGACCTGTATGGACATCCATCACCACAGCATGCACACTAGTGACAATCACTTAGCCCAACCAATCACAACTCACAACTCACACAGGACCCCCACTCAACGTCACCGGAGAGGAGGTGCCACCAACATCCAGTCCCTCCCCAAGAAGAGGCCCACAGCGAAGACAGCCGCTCTACATGCCTGGATCACGATGACCAACCTGGCCCATCAGGGACCTCTGGACAGTTGGTTATCCAGGCACAGTCCCAACACACCACAGAGCCTCCCCCCTCAGGAAACACCAGCACAGCACCCACGAAGCGGGCCCATCCGTCTGTCCCCAGGACATGTCAATCAGCAGTGGTCCACCACTACAGGGACCCTAGGCAACTCCACAAACACAGGATGGTCAGTGGCAGTGGGCACAGGGTTCAGGGGACAGAGGCACAGGACAACAGGGAAGCTGGGAGGACTGCTGTGCGACAGGGGGAGGACAGGCCCAGGGAACCGACTCTGTACGCAGCACTCACCAACATCCTGGGAGCATATCACCATTCCCAGGAGACGATGGGCCAGATACTGGCCAAGTTGCAGGAGACCCAGCGGCTGCAGGAGGGACAGTAGCTTGGATCAGGGAGGACCTGGGGGACATCCACACACCCCTGGTCACCAGTGCAGGGGTGCTGGCAGACATGGCCAACACCATGAGGGAGGCAGCGGCACACCAATGGGCCCCTGACACTAGCCACACCAAAGAACAGCTGACGCTAGTGGACAGGAGGCCCCGCCACAGGAACAACAGGCCACCAGCACCCCACCCCCTGCAGAAAGAGAACCACCATGCAAACAGTCCCTGCGATCCAGGCAGAAGCCAGAGAACATTGATGAGACCCCCGCCAGGAAATAAGACTCTCCAGATTGTCACCCTTGTGTCCCACTCTGCCCACCTTAAACTGCCATTGCCCCCTTCCTATGCCCCCTTGGACAATGCTCCTGTGATACAAAGAGTCTGGACTCTATTCTGGACTTTACTCCATCAGCAACACAGCCCATTGCAATACACCCTCCACTTATTAGCACCTAAATAAACACCCTTGGAACAAAATCAAATATGGAGTCTGTCAATTGTTTGACAAATGTATTAGTTTCACAAACTGTAAACATTGCAATTCAAGTGTACTGTAATATTTACATAGGTATGACCTGTAGTGGGCAGCAATAAAGACACCAGGAGCCAGAGTGGGGCACAGAGATCTGAAAATAGAGATGCCAAAGGGTACAGTAAGTGGCCAGAGAAATAGGGAAATCAGGCTGCCATGTTCAATGTCCAACACAAAACTGCAATGGAAGGTGAAGTTACAGTGTCTTACCTGTGTGTCACTGGAAGTACTGTTGAATTAGTGTAGTTCTGTTGTTCACATCTTCTTCCTCTGCCTCCTCTTCGTCACTATCCACAGGCTCCACCGCTGCCACACGACCATCCCCAGGCTCATCCTCCTGCAGAAAAGGCACCTGGCGTCTCAAGGCCAGGTTGTGCAACATGCAACATGTAACGATGATCTGGCACACCTTCTTGGGTGAGTAGTACAGGGATCCACCTGTCAGATGGAGGCACCGGAATCTGGCCTTCAGGAGGCCAAAGGTTCGCTCACTTATTTTCCTTGTTCGCCCATGTTCCTCATTGTAACGTTCCTCTGCTGTTGTCCTGGCAAACCTCACTGTGGTCAGTAGCCATGAGCGGTTGGAGTAACCAGAGTCACCTGCAAATATCGAGGGATACCTGTTAGCCACACACTCACCCTTAGGGCCAAACCCACACCCATATACCTACATCAACTGGGTGTGGACCATGGGCTCACCTATTAGACACACCCAGTGCCTCTGGAGTTGAGACATCACATATGGGATGCTGCTATTCCTCAAGATAAATGCATCATGCACAGAGCCAGGATACTTTGCATTGACACGGGAGATGTACTGGTCCACCAAACACACCATCTGCACATTCAGAGAGTGAAAGTTTTTTCTATTTCTGAACACTTGCTCATTTCTTGGGGGGGACAAATGCAATATGTGTACCATCAATGGCACCAGTGATGTTGGGGATATGTCCCAGTGCATAGAGGTCAGCCTTCACTGTGGCCAAATTCTCCACCTGGGGGAATACGATGTAGCTGCGTATGTGTTTCAGCAGGGCAGATGACACTCTGGTCAGCACGTTTGAGAACATAGGCTGTGACATCCCTGATGTCATGGCCACTGTCGCTTGGAAGGAACCACTTGCCAGGAAATGGAGCACTGACAGGACCTGCACTAGAGAGGGGATACCAGTGGGGTGGCGGATAGTGAGATCAGGTCTGGCTCCAATTGGGCACACTGTTCTTGGATTGTGGCCCTATCAAGTCTGTAGGTCAGGATAATGTGCCTGTCCTCCATTGTCGCCAGGTCCACCAGGGGTGTGTACACGGGGATGTCTCCATCTCCTATTCATCCTCAGTAGTTGAACTCTAGGGTGAAAAACGGTGAGCAGAAGGTCATATTCACACATATTTCAACATTAATATGCAATTTTACAGAAACAGTATGTCAACTCGTAAGTCAGTTGATGTGCCAATGTCTGCTGTGACGCAGTTAGGTGCCATGACCTGTGCCCCCTAAAATGGCGGCTGCGTGACCTGTGAGGAAGGACAAGTGGAAATGAGGTCATTCTGCTGGCGTTGTGCGCCGTTGCGGTCGGCGGTCAATGACCACAGTGCAACACCGCATTGGTTATCATTGGGCCCAATGGGTTCCAGGAGCCAATGGTGATGTATGCTGGCGGTGACGGTACGCACCGCTGCGGACGTGACCGCCATTTTCTATCTGTGCACTCACTTGCTACCTGACCTTCAACAGGAAAGAACATGCACTGCAAGTGCTGCTGTGACTGTTGTCCGGAACCAACAATGGCTCGAGTGTCTGGAGAAAGGGCCCCTGCCTTCACTTCCGAGGAGTTGGCGAGACTGGTGGATGGGGTCCTACCCCAGTACACTTTACTCTATGGTCCTCAAGACAAACAGATGAGTACACTGTGAGCATAATGCATGGGCCATGAATGTATGGATTGCTGTGTGCGTAAGCCTCGTGTAGGGGTGGTCTGAGGGGTCCTGGCCAGAGTGCTGCATGTATGGTGGTTAATGTATGTGCGTAAGGGGATGGGGGGGGATATATTGGACCATGTGTATAACAGTCTGGACGGTATGACTAATACCTTTTCTGCAGGTCAGCGCCCATCAGAAAAAGGGTATTTGGCGTGCCATCGCCAAGGAGGTGTGGACCCTGGGGGTCTTTGACAGGTGGAGCACCCACTGCCGCAAACGGTGGGAGGACCTGCGCCGCTGAGCAAGGAAGATGGCGGAGGCCCAGCTGGAGCTGGCCTCCCAACGAGGAAGGGGTGCCCATCGTACCCTGACCCCCCTGATGTCCTGCACCCTGGCGGTGGCCTATCCAGAGTTGGATGGGTGCTTGAAGGCATCACAGCAGCCACAAGGGGGTGAGTACAGATTCAGAATAATGACTGTGCGTGCATTAAGGTATTACCTCGGTGGGGGATGTGAGCTGTGTGGGTGCCCCTAGGCCAGGGCGAACATGGCAGGGTATGTTCAATGATGGGCAAGCTCAGATGCACTCCAACCCCAATTTAGTTAGTGGTCATCTACTACTGGGCAGGGTCCTGTGGGTTTCAGGTTTGTAGCTAATGGTGTTAGGCATTGTACCCCAATGGCTCGTGACTAGCATTGTAACTGGTAGTGCATGCCCTAGTGCATAGGGCTGTTCCCTGTGAGTTGTGTATGCCAACGGTAGTGTTGTTGCTGGCATTGACCACGTGTATCCTTTGTCTTTCTCGCCCCTTTTTGCTTTGTCACCCTGTCCTTGTGTGCATTAGCATCATCTGGCGGAGGAGCAGAAGCACAGATGACGGAGGGAGCTGCATCCCACATGGGCCTGGAATACACTGACGTCAAGGGCACCAGTGAGACAGAGGGCAAGGGGAGCACCACGACGGAGACAGGAGGGGACAGTACCGACAGCGACACCTCCTCCGATGGCAGCTCCCTGTGCCCACCCCAACTACAGGTACAGCAGCCACCCCCGTACAGCATTGCCCTCCCAACAGCCCCTCAGGGTGTTTCCTGTGCCCGCTCACCCAGCAGGGTGGGCATCTCCTTTGCCCCAGGCCCTGCCCTAGTCAGCCCTGCTGCCCTCAGTGAGGAGACTATTGCCATCTTGGGTGTAGCAGGGCATTTGCAACAAACAAATGCATACCTGGAGGGCATTCACTCTGTCGTGGCGGCCCAAAAGAGAGCATTCCAGGCTCTGGCCAACTCACTGATGACAGCAATTGTCCCTGTCTCCAGTCTCCCCCCTCCAACTTCCTCTACCCAGTCCCTATCCCCTCAACCCCAGCCTATAACACGCACACCTTCAGACAAGCAATCACCCAAATCAGCACACAGAAGTGGCTCAGGCAAACACAAGCACCACACTTCATCTCACAGGCACTCACACAAGCACCATCCACTTGCAGACACACCAACATCCACTGCCTCCACTGTGTCCCCCTCCTCCTCATCGTCCACCTCCCTCCCAGTAGCGTCTCCACTCACACCTGCTTGCACTACATCCTCATCCACTACCTCCATCACCAGCACACCTATCACTACACACCCCTCACTGGCAGTCACCACCCCCACATCCATGCACACGTCCCCGGTGTCCTCTCCCACTGTGTCTGTGACCTCTCCTCCCAAAGTACACAAACGCAAGCACACTGACACCCAACAGCCATCCACCTCACAACAGCATCCAGCCCCTGCACCCAAAGACAGCAGATTGACACCTCCTACAACCACTCCCTCTTCCTCCACTCCCAAAACGTCACCCTCTTCCTGCCCCAGTGTCCCTAAGAAGCTTTTCCTCACCACCATTGACCTATTCCCTACAGCTCCCCCCCTCCTTCACCTCGGGCCAGGGTGGCCAGAACCCAGCCCAGCACCTCAGCCATCCAGTCCACGGCCACTGTGGTTTCTGTAGCAACTGCAAGTGTGAGAGGCTCCAAGGAGTCACCCGTCAGCCCAGCCAGTGTGCCAGCACCACCTGCCAAAGCCAAGAAGGGTTCGCCACCTAGCAAGGGCAAGAAGGGGACACCAGCCAGCAAGGGGAAGGAGGCACCACCAGCCAGCAAGAGCAAGAAAAAGACACCAGCTGGCAGAAGCAAAGAGGCACCACCATCTGCCGAGGGCAGGAAGGGGCACACAACACCAGCCATGGCACTTCAGATGTCCGTGGATGCAGGTGAAGGCCTGGAGGCTACCACCACCACTGCGCCCAGCACCGCCACCTGCAGCGCAACTGGCATCCACTGTGCAGCCGTCACCACCGGCGAGCAGTGTGTAGTGGTGACTACATGGGCTGCAGTGCGTCCTGGCCCCCACAACACCTGTCTGTGTGACACACAGGTGAGAGACTGTGACCTTGCCCCATCCAGGATGAAGCACACTGGGCACAAGCCCCCCTCCAGAACCAGTGGAAGAAGCCATCCACTCAGCTCCTCCTTGTCAGGATGAAGCACACTGGGCACAAGGCCGCCTCCAGAACCAGTGGAAGGATCCATCCACTCAGCCCCTCCTTGCTAGGATGAAGCACACTGGGCACAAGACCCCCTCCAGAACCAGTGGAAGGAGCCATCCACTCAGCCCCTCCTTGCCAGGATGAAGCACACTGGGCACAAGGCCCCCTCCAGAACCAGTGGAAGAAGCCATCCACTCACCCCCGCCCCTTGCCAGAATGAAGCACACTGGGCACAAGGCCCCCTCCAGAACCAGTGGAAGAAGGCATCCACTTGAGAGACTGTGGCTTTGCACTCCCCAGGACTAAGCAAAGGACAAACCACCCACTTGAGAGACTGTGGCTTTACACTCCCTAGGACCAAGCAGTGGGCAAACCACCCACTTGAGAGACTGTGGCTTTGCACTCCCCAGGACCAAGCAGTGGGCATGGAGCCCCCTCCAGGCCAGTGGTGTCGTACCATCATCCGGCTGAGGTGCCCCCCATTCCCCATCCCCCTGAGGTGCCTGTGTGTTTTCGACCTGATGCATCTGCAGCGTTCACTCTGAATTGAGGCAGCAGTCAAATGTGGCCTTGGCCTATGTGTTACGGTCCAGTGGGCCACAGACATTTTGGAGTGGGCATTGTCCCTCCTTTTGTATATATTGTATATATTGTACATACTGTTTATTGTTTGAAGACGTATTTATCTAAATATGTACTATTACACTCATTTTACTCCATTCCTTTTGTCCTAGCGTTATTCCTGAGGGTTACTGGGTGTATATGTGATGTTGTTGCATCTGTTTGTGTGTATGGTGTTGGGGGTGAGGGTGGTGGTGGGGGTGTTGCATGTTGCGTGTGTGTGTCACTCTCTTTTTCCTTTCCCCCCTCCCTTGTATGCTAGGTGCAGTACTCACCGTGGTCGTCTTCGCCGACGTTTGTGTTCCTGGTGTATAAGAAGGTACATCAGCATTGGGAAAAAGTGCAGCTCGTGCTCCATGGCGTCATGGTTCTTTCTTGAGTGTCGAGATGTGAGTCGTTTCCCTTCAGTGTTCTGTTTCCGCCGTGCTTTTGATGGCGTTGGTACCGCCCCGGAAAAGCTGGCAGATTGGCGTGTTGTAATGCTGTGGGTGGTACATTGTCTTCTGCCTGGCTGTTGGCGGTTACCGCTGTGGTGTTTGTTGCTACCGCCGCTGCGGTCGGTGTGTTAAAGTGGCTGTTTGTGTTGGCGGTTTCCGCCGTGGTCATGATTCCATTTTTTTTTACCACCGCTTTATCACCGACCGCCAGGGTTGTAATGAGGGCCTTTGTCACTTTTTGACTTGCACTTCACCTTCACTAGAAGCGTTGATTATCAATGTGTTTTTCTATTTTGAATTCTGCCTTGCCCTAATACATGTCCTTATGTTATAATTTATTTTTGTTTTTTTCATTCTTTCAAATGGTGGGGTGTTCTAGGGTACAACTAGGCCCCTGTGATCCATCACTGGTGTACAAATGAATCCGAAGGCACCCAACTGTTATTATTTGAGATCTGAAAAAAGGCACTTTAAGAAAGGGAGACTGGAAGGATTATGTTGCGGTCCAAGTGACCACTTTCTGACCTGCCTGACACGCACAGGAGTATTCGCACAGTAAGAGCTGTCTCCCAAGGTTTGACTCTGCAGATGCCTAGAGACTCACAGAAGCTGTCAGTTATCTTTAAATGGTTTACGAATGCCAGAGCTGTCACAAACTTGTGATGAATTTCCTTGTAAATTGAAAGAAAACGGGGGGGGGGGGAATCTTTATCCCCCCAGGGCCTCCTTAATCTTGTAGTTCACAAGTAATCAAAGCTGACACAGAGCTCCAAAGCCACTTGTGACTCACAATACTACTTTAGCACAATGTGGTTTGTGGTTTTGCATCCGAACAGTCTGTCACTTTCTGTAATACAGGCTTGGCAACTGTGAAAAACATTTAAAACATGGGACCAGTTATATGGGAGACAGTATTGTTCAAACATTCCTTGAAAATAATACCTGGCCTGTTTCTGTGAAGAAACCAGCGAGGATGTCCTTACCTTTAAATGACTGGAGATTTTCTACTGTAGAGATGACAGAGAGAAGTAGGGCTAAGGAGGCCTGCAGGCGACACTTTAGACCCATACATGAAAAGAGCTGCGTTGCTGCTGTTAAATTGTGTGCAGTCTACGTAATACGTTTAGATGGATGCAGTTGTGTATTTTTACATACACGCCTGGTCAACAGACTAATGATATACTAGACAGCATGCTATATAAAGGGAAAGTACTATTTCGCTACTCAAGACTGGCCTCCTGATTTTACAGAACCTTTTGCTTCGGCCCCAAAACGGAAAAACCTTATGCAAGTTCATTGTGTTCCTATATGGATTTTTGTGTGTCTGAACTTGTTCCACCTTAATCCTACAGGTTCTTCGTTGGGTGCCTTACTTCTAATTCCTTGAGGAAGTTTCGACTACAAAGAAGATTCGTTTTTAATTAAAAACTATAGGGCTGATTTAAGAGCCCCTAGCGCCATCCTAATGACAAATTAGCATCATTTTTATTACGCTAATGTGGCCTTAGATGGCCAAAAAAGCTGCACCATGTTTATAAAGTGGCACAAGGCATGCATTGCACCACTTTGTAATGCTTTGCACTACATTATGCCTGCGTCAGGCATTATGTATGGAAAGGGGGCATTCCCCCATTAGGGGGGCTGAAACAATGGCACAAGGAAATCCAAGAGATTTCCTTGCACCATTTTTCTTGGCACTTTTAACACCTGCTCAGAGCAGACGTTAAAAGGGGGCATACCATTGAATACAACGAACCCCTATGTACTCTGCAAGAGTAGCGCCAAAACAAATGACTCTACTGCCCCCTGCCCTGTGCCATGGTGGGCCGTGTTTTAAATAAGGCGCAAACATGGTGGCAGTGGGGGGGGGCCTAAAGCACCACTTTCCTTAAATCAGCCCCTATATTTTCTAGGTACTAACAATTCCGGAGGATTTTCTGTTCACTGAGAGTTTCACCAATCAATAGGCACAAATTCCCTGCACGTTTCTCCTGCCGCTTAACAAGTGCTGTCTAGTTCTTGTTCCTGGGTACATTGTCTTTCAGATAGTGACATTACAAGCCAACGATGCATTTCTTTACAGTATCTTGCCTGGGTACCCCAAAAACGATTTGTGTAACAACAACCCGAAAACAGGGATCCTCCAGCAAGTACTTTTGAATCACAGAGGGCGCAGATTGGCCTACAGACTTTGCTGTATCGCAATTCTTGACAGTTCCCAAGGCAACAACACACACAAGTAGGCAAATGGTGTCACATTTAGTGGACCCGGACTAAATTGTAGAATGCATTTTTACACTGACACATTTTTCTCACTGATCACCCAACAGTGGCTTTTGTTTATTACTAAATCTGGGAGTGGTAGGTTATGCTGGGCCCCACCCGTCTTGCAGAATATTAACAAGCCATTGCTAACCGATTAGGAAGTCTTCAAGCAAGCATTCCAGGCCATGCATGTCCGCAAAGGACTGTTGGCCCACACTATAGGAACATGAGTATTGACTGCAAGCACCGACTTGAGGCTGAAGAACTTTGTTCAGTACGCACTTAGACATCTAGGTTTAATTTTGGATTGATGGGATGTCAAAGAACATGGCTGTGCCGTGGATTTGAAGATGACAAACTTAGCCTTTTAGATGAGCAACAGATGGACTGAGGACCTTTGACAGGGTAGATAGGGTTCACTACGTAATATACCACAGAACCTCGAAACTCACTTAAGTGCCAGTTCTAATGTTAATACGTGCAAAGTGAATTTTCTTACATTTGGTCTTCCCAAAAAATCTCTAATGCTACTTTTGGTACACAACCAGTATCCCCTGTCCACCACCATAAGGGACTAACAAGAATATTTACACTCTTCTGGCTGCCGAAGCCACAAATACCAGGAGGGATACAAAAGCTGAGCCTCCTACGTTCGCCATTGAGCAATGTTTCCAGGCTCCTCTCAGAATGAGTAACACAAAGGCAGGCGCTCACAGTTATCCCAGGTGGCCGCGTGACACACCAGGTGCCAATCTTTCATCATGTGTACTATCTGGACAACTTTGACAAGAAGATGCTAAATCCGAAAACTATTTGCACACTCGCAGCTATCGCACCAAGGCCTGATGCCAATGAGCATCAAATCGTGCCCGAGGTACAGATTCATATAATTAAAATTGGCAAAGGACCCAGCCCAGGAGACTCCTTGGTGTCGTTGACCAATGCCCCTACTATTTGCAGGCTGTGACACTGTAACAACCAACGCAAAAACAAAATGCTTAGAATTCAAACAATGCTTTCTAGTTGCAGTTGTCTGGAGCCAAATGCGGTTCAGCCTCCCTCCGTTGTCCCTACGGACTGATATCTGTCCGGGGACACTTCAGTTAGAGGCCCCCAATGACTATTTAGAAATGAGACCCCCTCCGCCACGAAACATGGGGTATGTCAGCGCGTGCACTTAATGCTGCTTAAGATTAGACTCCACATTAATCAAACCCAACAGGTCTGACACGTTCTGGTGACTAGTCACCAAGCAAAGAAGGCAGGAATGACGGCATATTTACCTTGTGTTGTGTGGTAATTAATCATGTAATTACATGGCCCGCAGTGCTCTTTAAGTAAAGTACTTAGGAGATGTCTGTTGCTTGTCCAATAATAGAGCACTTGCCAATGCACCAAAAGGCAAACAGGCCGTCCACATTCCTCGGCGTCTAACTGATAAACGCAGCTTGTCCTGCACAGACAGAGCTCGAGCGGCTCCAACTTTTCCCCTCCCATCAGATGGGAACTATCAAAAAGCACGCGACCCATTTTCAATCTTCCAGCGCTTATAAAAACATATATTTTTGAGTCTTTCGTTCATAAACAATGGAACCATATTTTTTTCAGTTTTACAAGCCTGGAAAGGGATGGAAAGCGCACGCTGGTCCCACGCCAGGCGAGAGGCGCTGCGTTGCTGCAGCTGTGCTGGGAGTGCTCAGGAGTGAGCCGATGCGGCCCTTTTTGGCGGGCAATTTTTACATTACGACTGCAAAGATCCATCTCTGAAAACATTTGACCCAGTCGCCTGTAATTACATTTTGGATGGAATAACCAGCCTGGGGATAGGGTCCAGGGCTCTCGGTTGGTTTCATAGATGTTGAAATAACATGGAACCGTGTTTTAAAGAGGCAACTCTGTTTTCCAGTGCTGGCAGTGACAGTTATCTATGAGCGTTCTCTGGGTCACTCTGGAGGCCAGAAAAGAAGAGTGGATGTAATCTGGACATGGGGATGGCATGGCATAGCAGCTAACAACAGTATGAATAGTCTGTCCAACCGCTTATGTTATTTGCCTGAGGATTTTCAATAGAGAATGCAGTGTGTGCATGCATCATCCGTTTTCCAAAATGGAAGATGCCTTCTGAAGTCAAGCTGTGTGTGAACATGTGAAGAGTGGTACTATTAGGGATGAACTTAGGAATCTAGAGCGAGAAGGAGGTATTTCATGTGGCGGTCTGGACTGTAGACTCAGAAATTCTGAGTTTGTGCATGGCGAGGTTTTGAGGGTGAACAAATAGAAGTCTTGGGGGTGGTGTGTCTGTTTGGATGAGAGAACAAAGGCGGGAGTAAATGGACGAAACAAGGGTGAGAGGAAGTATACAGGAAGACAGGGGAGAGGTGTAAAGGGTACAGGGGAGCCAAGAGTGACCACTAGGACACATTCTGTGAGTATGGTGCACAGCCAGAGTAAGATGCTGGTCGAGAAGAGCACGATGGGGCAACACAGGTGGGAAGCTGTCTTTAAAGTAAGTAATAAGTTGGGCTGAGGGTGCAGATTGCACTATAGCTTTGTCGGCAGATGTGGGAAGGCCCAGATGGAAGAATGGCCATTCATATGGAAGTGGTTACAGTTGATGGAACAAGGGCAGAATAAGACTGGAGAAGGGGGTGCTCGACTAGTGGAGGGGTGTTACAGACAAATTACGTGAGTGCCTAAACTCATTTACGACGTGGCTTTGGTCAACACATATTTAATGTGTAGGTTGCAATGATTCTAAAAGTCAAAGCAATTTGGAGCACTTTTTGGACTTATGGCAAGATATAACTTTTGCATTTGTTCCATGCAGGATGTCTGAGGATTTCAGTGCCAGTCCAAAAAGTGGAGGTAATAGATAAGTTTAAATATTTCTTTTTTCAATCCACAAGGGGAATTAGCATGTGGTGATCCATAAAAAAGATTAGCACTGTATGAATAGGTCTCCAAGTCAGAAATTAAGCAACCTGCAAAAATAAATTAGCTACTAACCTGGTACTCCAGTCCTTCAGTGCTGGTATTTTTCATATATTTACATTCTTGAATCGTCCCCGTCATCAGATTGGAATCCCTGCTAATCTCAAATAGCACTACACAGTGTTAAACTGGTTTCATGACTCAACAACAGTGTTTGTTTAGTAGTACATCCACGCTATATGAAAGAATATGAACTTCAGCCAATGGGGTGGTAGTGCGTGCTCTTCTACTCCCCCTAGAGGTCTCCACAGGTCAGCTTTCAAAGCACAAGTTTGAATAGAGTACATAATAAATGAGCCACTGATCAGGGAGCAGATAGGGCCCCATGTGAATATATGAATGGTACCAACAGTGGAGAACTGGAGATGTACATAAGTAACTTATTCCTTCTACAGCATTATATCTTTCATACATTCACATGCTTGAATCAGAATAGAAAGCAGTAAATAACAATTAAAACGAAGTGGGAAGCAGCCTGCTGATGACTGGCTGTCCTACTGCAGTGTCAGCTGCTTCCTTCACATAAAGGCAGTAGGTCTTTGTGAACATATACCTGCTCCTCCAGGTAACCACAGGCAGATGTCTTTAAAAGGCACAAAGGGGGTCATTCTGACCCTGGCGGTAGACTACCGCCAGGGCCAACGACCGCGGATGCACCGCCAACAGGCTGGCGGTGCATCCCAGGGCATTCTGACCGCGGCGGTACAGCCGCGGTCAGAAACGTAAAACCGGCGGTGTCCCGCCGGTTTTCCGCTGCCCTGAGGAATCCTCCATGGGGATTCCGACCCCCTTACCGCCAGCCTGGTTCTGGCGGTTTTGTCTGCCAGAACCTGGCTGGCGGTAACGGGTGTCGTGGGGCCCCTGGGGGCCCCTGCAGTGCCCATGCCATTGGCATGGGCACTGCAGGGGCCCCCTAACAGGGCCCCACCAAGATTTTCAGTGTCTGCATAGCAGACACTGAAAATCGCGACAGGTGCAACTGCACCCGTCGCACCCTTCCCACTCCGCCGGCTCCATTCGGAGCTGGCATCCTCGCGGGAAGGGGTTTCCCGCTGGGCTGGCGGGCGGCCTTCTGGCGGTCGCCCGCCAGCCCAGCGGGAAACTCAGAATTACCGCGGCGGTCTTCTGACCGCGTAGCGGTATTCTGCCGGCGGAACTTTGGCGGGCGGCCTCCGCCACCTGCCAAAGTTAGAATCACCCCCAAAGTGTAGAGTACTGCAGTCATCGCCGTGCTCCTAGTGGAATGTGCCCTCACCTTTCACAGCAGTGGATGCTTTGCCTTTGTGTGGCAAAAGGTGATGCAGGCTAAGAGGCAATGTGCTATTTCTTTTCTTTTTTTGTCAAGGGTCGCCTATCTTTGGATGGCCGAAGGAAACAAATAGCTAATCAGAAGAGAGAAAGTCTTTTGTCTTGCCCCTGTAATACTACTTCAAACTACACACATCAAGCATGTGCAATGACTTTCTGCAGAAGTTGCGGGATTTTGGAAAAAGGAATGCAGAATGAGTAGGTCATCTAGATGGAAATCAGTTGGGACATTCAACATAAACTTAAGGTTGGTCCATAAGAAAGCTTATCCTTTATTAAGTGTAGGCGGGTTCTTTTAGCATAAGAAAAAGTTACTAATCTGTAGGGACAATCTTTCTTGTGAATATTTTATCTACCTGCAGATTCGTCACCTGTGGAACAAATCCTGGGCATTAGCAGGAACCCTAAACGTCAAAGTTGTTAAGTTACCAGTAGAAGGGCTCTGGACTCGGTTGGCACTAGAAGTGACATCAGGTGACATAACTGAGACCATAAAGTGCCTGCCCAGGTGCACCAACGTCAGTTTCTCTCCATTTTGTCCAAGCCTTCGAGGCCAGAGGGCAGACTGACATCAATGAAGGATTGCACTACCAAAATATAAAACTAAGGATCTTATTAACTTTCCCTATAACTCGTCCATCAAACAGGGAGGCAGGTGGGATGGTGAGGAATCTGCAGGTAGATAGAGTATCCACCAGAAAGATCATTACCACAGTTAAGTAACATTTTCTTCTGATGGATACTTTTACCTGTTGATTCTCCCCATTTAGACCAGATTTCACAGTGATACCGTGCCCAGGAATTGGCTTGATGATTGGCTAGACAATGAAATCCTGCAAGACGAACTTGGCAAAGGCTTCATCCCCGCATACCTCTAAATCCAGGGAGTAGTGTTTTGCAAGGGTGTGCGAGGAAGCCCATGTTACCGCCTTACATATCTCTGCAATTGGGACTCCTTTAACAAGTGTAGAAGTGGTGGATTGAGCCCTAGTAGAATGGGCTTTGACCATGTCAGAAGGCTCCTTTTTGGCTAAGACATAACAGGTCTTGATGCAGAGGATAATGCACCAAGATAGAGTCCTCTTTCTACTACATTACCTTTTTTGACTCTACAGTATCCAAAAAAGAGCTGGTGGTCCGATCGGAAATCTTTTTTTGCAGTCCAGGAATTAGTTAACCATCCACCGATAAAACTGTTCCTCCTGTTTCATAGGAAGAGGTGGAGGATAGAAGGTTGGAAAGGTGATTGATTTACTGAGATGGAATGGAGTCACCACCTTAGGAAAGAAACCAGCACCAGTTTGCAATGCAAACTTATCCATAAAGAAGATAGTGAAGGGAGGTTGACAGCTAAGGACTTCTAGCAGAATTGAGAGCAACCAGAAACACAGTTTTGAGGTTTAGCATATGGAAGGTACAACTATGAAGGAGCTCAAACAGAGTCCTCATCAAAATGGTAAGAACCAGATTCAAATCCCATTAGGGAACCACAAAGGAAATTGGAGGGAAAAGATTGATTAGACCTTTGCAAAAATGCATCACAATAGTGGATTTAAACAGGGACAGCTGATCCAGCAGACAGAGAAAAGCAGGCAAGGCAGTTAAATATAATTTCACTGTGCCAACAGCACAACCCTTCTGAGCAAGCAAAAGTGCAAATTGCAGCACTTGAGGCAGTGTGGCCTGTAAAGGACCCACATCACTGTCCACATACCACACAGCAAAGTTGCTCCATCTGCCTGGAGTAAGCAGATTTAGTGGAGGGGTGATGAGCAGACAAAATTACATTAACCACCTCCGCTGGCAGCTGAAAGGAGCTCAGTCGCCCCCACTCAATTTCCAGGCATGTAGGTGGAGGTCTCAGAGAACAGGGTGCAGAACCATTCCCTCTGACTTGGAGAGAAGGTACGGCCTGAGCGGGAGGCAAAGCCGGGAGCATGTGGAGAAACACAGAAGGTCTGCATACCACACCCTCTTCAGCCAATCCAGGGTAATGAGAATAACTTGGACTTGGACTTGGTGAATTTTCAAGGGTATGGGGGGAAATGTGTAATGCAGCTGAAATTTCCACCTCAACTGAAACGCGTACCCCAATGCTCTCCTCAACGGATAATGGAGAGCTCAGAACTGCTGGCATTGAGCATTTCCTGAAGAAGCAAATCCATCCACCTGCTGGGGGAACATGTTCTGGACTACTTCCGGTAGAAGGTGCCACTTGTGATCGGCAAGGTGACGTCAGCTCAGGCTGTTGGCTCTGACATTCAAGGATCCCGCTAGGTGATTGGCGATGAGCCAGATCCGTTGGTGGTGAGCCCAAGACCACATTCTGACGGCTTCCAGGAAAAGGACGGGAGATCATATGATGGTGGGGAGGAAGGCCTTGAGTGCCAGCTGAATCACCCGCAGTTTTAGAAAGTTGATGTGAGGAACCTATTCTTCTGCAGACCAGAGGCCACTGATCTCTAGATCCTTCAGGTGACACCCTAATGTGAAAGCATCTGTGACTACTGTTGTCATGATCAGAGGTAGAGAAAAGGCCACTCCCCAAGACAGGTACACCTTGTTCACCCCACCGAGCAAATTCAACTGCAGCACTCACAGAGATTGTGATGGAGTCCAAGAGAACACCCTCATACTGGAGCCACTGCCTGGAAAGGTACCACTTTAGGACCCTCATGGGCCAACGTGCGTGCATGCCTAAGAGTGTCGGGTAGATTCTCATTATGGTAATGAGACTACTGGATTCGGGAGACAGGATCATCTGGATTGTGGCTACTCAGTAGAATTCCACACCACATGACACCTGTCAGCCTAATCCTGGTTCTCTGGCTAACTAGCAGCACCTCATCTCTGGCCGAGATGATTGTGGCAACCGGGTGCATGACAAGTAGACTCCTCAGGGAAATCGTGGTTATTCAGATCCCATCCCTTTCTCTCAGTTACCAAAAGTCTCCTACAGGCAAAGACAACAGAGGCAGAATGTGGGTCAATAAGGGTTTATTGAAATAACTGCATCTTAGAAAAAAGGGCATGTATTGCAATAACTAGGATGATAAAACACTATAGAAGCAAACAGGTGACTAACAGGGTAAAACACAAGAATAATCCTATCATACTGTCACTAGTAGTGATGTATATATTTCTTTTACCTAAACTATGTCTGAGCACAGCGTAATAAGCCTAATCTGCCCTTTGGGCTTTACCCCTGGGGTTACACCATCCCTCCTACCTGAATTAGGAAGCCTGTTGTCTAAAGAGGCACCGTCTCCATGTGGATCAGGGGTCTGGCCGTCTAGGCAGATAGCTGCAGCGAATCGGTCAGCAATCAGAGTACAGTCATGGTCATCTGGCTGGAATCTCCCGCTGATGTGTTATAAAACAGTTGACATTCTAAGAAATGGTCCCCACATATGAGTTTGCGTTTTCTGTGAATGTTGGAGACACAGCCTACCACATTTGTCTGCAACCCTATCTGACTGTAGCCTTGGAGAAAGCACAAAGTGAAATAAATGTCCTACTAAGAACCTAATGCTTTCCTAGGCGAAAGTACAAAGAGATAAAGGAAATAAAACAGCACCACAAATGTTGCTATTGCTAGAAAAATAAAGCAATGCTGAATAAAAATGTAACAGGGTTAAAGTGTACATCGGCAGGCCTAATTAACTGAAAACAAAGTGTCTAAAACATGGCTAAAATAGCTATGCAAAAAGAGAATTCAGGAAGCCAGCAGACCTAGAAATCTAAGGACTCTCAGGACTGGGACTTTTGTGTCGTTACTACAAAGATGGAACCACTTCCTGGATGTCTTTGATCCTTTGTAATGGGAGAAGCTGCAGAAAAGGGTAGTGTCCAGTACTGACTTACCTGGGGTCATTAGAAGAGCCACAGGTGAGACCGCATCATTGATCAAAAAGCCCAGGTCAAACAGCAAGGATGTTGTCTACTGCGTATGGTGCAATAGCACCTGCAGTGAACTGGCATTGATGAGTCATTCATCCAGGCATGGGAAAATGTGGATGTCCGACCATTGGTGATGGGCTGCAACTACTGCAATGATTTTTGTGAAGACTCAAGGTGACAATGTCAAGCCCAAAGGGTAGTACCACAAATTAGTAGTGCATAGAACTCACCACAAATTGCAAGTACTTTAGGTGCAACCACAGGATAGGGATATAGAAGCAAGCATCCTGCAGGTTGAGTGACACCATCCAGTCCCCAAGGTCCAACGCCAATAAAACTTGAGCTAGGGTCAGCATCTTAAACTTCTCCTTTATGAGAAAAAGTTCCAGTCCCCAAGATCGGCCACAGACCTCCATCCTTCTGGGGTACAAGGAAGTAACATGCGTAACATCCCTGGCCCTTTTCTTGCTTTGGTGCTATCTCCACCACACCTTTGAGGAGGTAAGCTGCCACCTCCTGCTGAAGAATGGCCAAATGGTCTGAAGGTAGATAAGAGTGAGGAGGCTGTACAAAGAGTGGAGCCTGAAGAAAAGGAAGGGTTCTAGCCCCTTCTTATGATTTGAAGAACCCGCTGGTCCAAACTATGGCCAGTAGAAACCTAACACTCATCCTCCCACAGGCTCTGTGTGTTGGTGAAGCAAACTAGACCTATATTTCTGGGGATGAGGGGCTAGAGAAAGAAAAGGAAGATTGCAAGGTGTATCCGTTGCCTTTTCCTCTGCTTGGGCCTCTGTAATGCCTAATGAGAGGGTTTGGCAGCTGTTGAAGTGCTGATTGATACTGCCTGGAATGAAAAGAAATCCCTTTTCCAAAGCTTTGAAACTGATGAAAAAGCCAGTAACCCTTGATTGGAGGCGGGATCTGTAGGCCTAGGGATCTGCCGGTGGGCTTGCAGGTTTTCACCACTCCAGGGCAGAGCCAGCTTTGTTGCCAAAAAGATGCACCTCATCAAAAGAAAGGTCCATTAGGTTGGTTTGGACATAGGAGGAGAAGTTGGAGGTTCGAAGTCACGCATTTCTCAGAATGGTAATAAATGTGCCCAATTGTCCAGCTCATAGAATCCACAGTGTCAGGCCTAGATTTCATAATATGGCTGGAGGTGTTCTGACCATCTGAAATGATTGTACCAGACTAGAAGACAGTTGTTATTAAGTGACTTCAAGGCCATGCTCCCCACAGAAAAGCCCTTTTTGCCTCCTGGCCTCAAGACCCTTCGATTCCATTTCGGAGGAAGCTGTAGGGAAGACACCTCCAGATGGAACCCCCAAACATGAGGCTTGGATGATTAGGCTCTCCGGTGATGAGTGTGTGGAAAGGAAGGCAGGGTCATCAGGAGTTGGTCATTAATGTTGACCTACAAGCCACTTGGCTGCAAGGGTAGAAGAGAGTTTTCCCCATGCAAACATAACAGAATCCAGTAGGGCCTCATTACAGAAAGAGTGGTTCTGACTTCACTGAACAGGGTTCAGGACTTCTCTAGGGACATTGGTTTTGGTCTCTGTCATAAGTAGCTAAAGATCCAAAACCTCTGCGACTTTTAACATGACAATCCAAAGCCAGTTCAGGAGAAGTGCCTAAGCAACTTGCAGAATACAACCCGTGAAACTCAAGAAAGTCCTGGTCCCCACAGGTGAGAAATTTGAAGGAGTCAGAATCTGTCCCACAAATCTCATAGAGTTTGGCCGCGTATGCCTCCTTTTCTAAAAGCTGTTAGGCCTCTCTGCAAGAGTGCATTTCAGGAGCTGAAGGTGGATGGAGTGGTGGTGATGGTGGCAGAGGCTATACCGTCCACAGCATCAGCTGTTGTGCTGTATCTCTGAACACCAGGTTGAGGCAGGGTGCTGATGGTATTGGTTCCAATGGGTGACGGATGGAAGGGCAGGATCATTGGAAGCCGTGTCAAACAAGCCATGGGGCCTGAAGGGTGACAAACAGCTTCAAAGCCTTCACGAAGATGGAATACATGGCTTTGAGGATCTTGTGTGGTAGGAGGCACCAGCACTCAGGACCCCTGGGAAGGACAGAAGTTGCCCTAGAGCCAAGTTCAGAGGAGAAGCACGGCTGCACAGAGACAGGCACACCAGCATTAAGTTGACAAGTTCTGATTCCGAGGACGAAGGTCCTGTGGGAGAAGGAGGGTAACAGGTTGACTTACCTCTGGAGTGCTGCATAGTCTGTCTGTGCTTCTTTTTCTTCTTGCCCACCCAAAAGGTTGAGGGTGACCAGGAACGGTGTCTAGACCATTTATGAGGATTATGACCTTCTTTGGCTCTAGCATGAAAGGTTTGGCCTCTGCTCTTTTATGACCTTAGGGTGCATGCTGAGGCAAGAGGAGCAGGTCCCTGAAGTCATAATCAGACACTAAGCACCAGAAACAAACAGCATTGTCGTCTGTAATGGACATCTGCCCCTCACAATCCCTACAGGGCTTGAAACCCTGATGTTTGGGAGAAGGCATGGTAGTGCAAAAGCGGTGGAATTTGTGAGGAAAAAACTCCTCCGAGAGAGAAGCTCCACGTCGAAGGTGGAGAAAAAAAGGGAACTGACTTCGGTGCACAAGGGCAGGTGCTTTATGGCCTCAGAGACGTCACCTGATATCACTTCAGACGTTGACTGGGTCCAGCACCCTCTACTGGTGACTTAACAGCTTTGACGTTTTCCAGATCCAGTCTTACACTTGGGGTTTGTTCTACAGGTGAGGTATCTGCAAATAGAAGTATCCATTAGACATGCATGTATTTTTCCCACTCTGAGAGCCGATGGAAGCGCCAAGAGAAGCACAGCCTTCCAGGACATGAATTTTAGATGCGCTCTGTGGATTGGCTCAAATGGAAGCAGCATGAGCTGGCTTAAGACAGTATTTAGCTCCCAAGGTACTGGTGGCGCACCATATAGGAGGAAATAATTTGCAAAGCCCTTTCGTAAAACGGCTTTATGATCATATGAGAGAACAGAGCAGTCAAATTGTCTTTGTTCGAAACCATGAACACCATGAAGCAAGGTGTGCATGTAGTGACAAGTCTTGGAAGTGGTTTAACCATTTACTCCATATTTTGGTATCTTTTCCCGGACAAACCCTAGCTTCTATACATGGACTCTTCAGCAAGCTAACAAATGTTCATGCAGCGTTCCCTCCTCAAGATCGTAGGTGCACTACGTGTCTGCCAGTGCCTGGCAATATCTCTTTTAGGCAACAGGTATCCACTATGCAGCAACTGTTTATCTCAAATTGACACTTCCCAGCCAGTTGTCATACTGGTTATTTGCAGTTCTGTGTTGTCAGAAAGCCAATTATGTCTGCAGTGTACAGTGGAGCCGCAACCAATGGGTTTGGATTTTGGTGCAGTCCAGATCATATGTAGAAATGTCCCTTTCATCATTTGCCATCTAGCACAAGTGGTGTAGTAGACCCCATAGAATTATTTAAACAGGATGAGGCACAATCTGGTCGAAATTGCCAGCGCTCTCACAGATATTTTGGCCTCAGTCCACTTATCAACCTCCAATGCCACCAGGTCAGTGGTCCATGTATCACTCAGGGGTATAAGTACATCTGGTGAATTGACCACCAGAATCTAGTACAGTCTTGAGATACCCATTTTCACATGGGTTCAAGGACTAATTTAGCTTTTATTAGATTGAAGTCAGGGATAGGTTTTAGAGCATCCTTATAGTTCTCCAAGGCGTGGCACAACTGTAAAAAGCGGAAAAACGTTGACTTATGTTGTTGAAATTCTGCATTTAGTTCAGTGTATGATTTAATGTATATGTGGACACCCATAGGTCCCCAAGTGAGGAGATACAGATACTGTCCAATGATGTGAAGCCTTTTAAACTGGTCACCCACAATGGTGTCAGTTTCGTCAGTTTTATTCAGCCATGCCGTTCACTTAAGCACCTTAGACCAGCCTTTCAGAGGCATCCTCGAAACTGGTGTCAAGGACTTCAAGATTTTCTAACCATACAGGTACATCATTGCACCCTTCCTCTTCAAGGCAGATCAATTTGAGTCAGATTGCAGGATCCTCTCTATCGCGAAGTAACCAATCATTACGAGACAGTATCTGCGCTGGATGCTTGATATCCCAAATCCACAATCATCAGGCGACTGAACACATTTATGGAAAGCTTTCGGGGCAGGCCTGTCCCCAAAGACAGGATATTACAGTGGATTGCAAATTCTTAAAAGAAAAAGGGGCAAGGTCATAGATAATTTTGTAACATATAGAGTAATGGAAATAGGAAGCTTTCCCCATGGTATATCAGTTGTTGTTTCAATTTCAGCATCAAAGGGGCAATATTCAATTCCCAATATTCCGCTGATTCATCAATACATATATTCATAGATATTTAAAGGGGCCTGAGTGGCTCAAAGTGAAGAAACTGAGCTCATCAATTGCACTGGGCTGTGTCAAAGAGACCAACACCGACTTATGCCACTTAATCCACATATAAACTGAGTATCTAAATAATCGTGGGGACCAATAACTGCGCTCCTGCAAATACAGCAGAATGTCATCCGTATGAAGGGCTATACAGTTTTCAACACTCTCCCCCCGGTCAGTGCCACATATCTGCGCATCTCCCCAAATCCAAGTCGCCAGAGGCTCCATAACCAGGGCAACGAGGAGCACAGAGAGGAGGCAACCCTGTCGTGTCCCCCTCTGCCTCAGAAACGGCTGGGTTAGAACCCCATTTATGCATACATAAGCTGTAAATCTGGGAAGCAAGCTCTGTTTTTTCAAAGAGTTTGTATAAAAATGACCAATTTATAGATTCAAATGCCTTCTTAAACTTAAAGACTACTGCAATCAAGTAGAATTCTGTCCATGTTGGCTGGAGTACGTATGATTCTTTATATGCCAGCAGTGTAAACTCTAGAACCATCTGGCCAGAAGAGACTGAGGTGATATATATGTTGCACATAAATTGCCATGTATGTAAATTAGTCACATAACTGAGAACCAGTGTGAAAAGCATCGTATTATTGCATTAGATGACACTGTGCATGCTATATGTATCTGAATCATCATACTACTATACCAGAATGCAGTGACACCTAGTGAAAGGTGATGCAATATAGCACATCACTGCACGTTTAGTAATGCAACAACCTTTTGGGCTCCCAGGAGCAGACTTGGGTGTCTGTACATAAGTAGAGTATCCTCGCCTAAGACTGCATACAGTATTGTTGCCTATTGCGTACATTTTTCATAGCACGGCCACCGAAAAAGGCCTTCCGATTGTACCAGATGATGACTATCCTGATGAAGAGGACTTGCCTCACTGACCCCCGAATGCACCACAAGATGCAGAAGCAAGGGCACGCAGGACATATATCACACAGAAACACTTCTAAGGTAAGATGAAAACACATCATATGAATATGTATGTGGTAGCTGTATTGCACACACCTATCCAAAAGACAGCATAGCGCCTACAGGTGATGTTCTGTTCTATAAACAGGTGCTACTTTAGAACCTTCCTAACTGGAGCAGGTCTGACTGATACACAGATGTTTTTCCAGATTCTGGGAGCATAGATGTAGATGGCTACTTGCCCTGTGTCTTTCGTTTTTGCACTCCTTTGCCTCCAGTCTGATGGTGTTCTGGTTGTCAGAGCAACTGGAGATGGTCAGCTTGTTAGTAAAATATTCGGGGTGCTGGTCGGGGTTGCTCTGTAAAGCTGCTGGCTTTGTAGATGGTGCGAGCTGGCAAGGGACGTCATTGGTGTCCTTTAATACGGTGGGTGATGTAGTCATATTTCTTCAGGGCCTGAATGAGGTGTGCTTCAACATTCAGGATGCCCTTTAAGGGGGCCAGTGCAGAGCCTGTGAGTCCCTGGAGCAGGGAATTACTACTCTTCAGATGCAAGAGTATGAGGTTTGAAGTGCATTAATGAAGTTGCTTTCTGGAAGAAACTGTTTTACTTTCTTTAGAAGAGAGAGCAGGAAACAGGGTGTCTGTGATGTGTTGCCAATGTGTTCCTTGAGGGTGAATAAATTAAGACATATATAATGACTGCATGTATAAAACGAAATATGCTGTCTATTCTCAGGTGTAAAACTCAGAAGATTATAACTTAACAGCCATATTTAGCATGTACTCAAAGATGTCCTACTCTGAAGGTACTAAATAACAAATGAAACTTGCTGGGTACGACTAGTTGTTTTCACTTCTTTTTATGCCCTTTGCTGGAAGTCATCCTTGGTGACCATGACTGTGCTGTGGGGTCAGCTGGCTCTCCACTGGGACTTTATTGGCACTGATGTGCTGCTGTTGTTAGACACTTCCACACTCTAACGTGCAGGAGCACCTATTTCCTCAGAAGACAATTGTAGGGCCTCCATTAATCCTGGGGCATTTGCTATCTGGCCCAAGCCACTGGCAACATCACAGCTGTAGAGAGCTATCTTACCCAAGGTCTTAATTGTCAGAGGACACTGGTGACTGTATCAAGGCTCTTCACTGTTCCCCTATCCCATCATATTGGCAAGCATGTGCAGTCAATGATGTTTTGTGTGATGTTTTCGTCACTGAGAGCAACAGAAAATGCTGTAATGGCCTTCTTGAGAGAGTCCCTACTGGTTGACATGCTATTAGCCGCCATTGCTGATGTCAGTGCACAGTGCATCCACATTTCTCCACAACTCCATTTGCCCTCTCTTGTGTTCTACTAATAGCAACTGGCCACAGGAGCCCACCAATGTCTTCTCAACATTTGTCACCGCCATTTATACTGTGCTAGTTTTCTGTTCCAATTATGCATGGAGAGCTGTATTAGAGAATAACATGATTTGCTTTCCCTTCTACAGTCATTTTTCTTGACTGGCTCCTACGTTGTCTCCCCTACAAACCTCCAAGGCAACTCGATGCAAAGGGTGAAAAATATCCTTTTCCCATCTGTCTCACAGCCATCTTCTAACTCAAGCATGGTGCGTTCATAGCATATATTAAAGAAGAGAGGGTACATCCTATGCAACAAACGTGACGTAAACCCCATAAGGTCCGACTCCATTTTGAGTAGGCCCTGGCTGCACCTTAGGTAAAAGAAGTAATCATATTTAAATTCTATGCAGATTCATTGTCATGTCTGCCCCTGTCACAGATGTTGTCTGACCTTATCTTTCTAAGAGCAGTGCAAGTGTCAAGTTATTCAGTTAATTACATAGATATAACTCCTGATGCAACATCAGTCTGAGACACGTGTCTACTTATCACCATGTCAAAATCAAATAAGAATAAATACAGACATACAGCCAAAATAGTGTATTTACATCCTTTCACCTTATAGGTTCATAAGGAAATGCCTGGGGTGTTCACCTTGATGCACATAATCTATGTCAGACATGCTTAAACTTCTGTCAGAAATTCTAATCCCTGATAAGGTTTAATATATAAATACACTCCACCACTAGGTAGGAGAGATCCTTCACCCGAGTTAAAGCACAGGATTGTGCCAGAGATGGTCTCACTTACTGCCATCACACTTCGAAGATGCTGCATATCGCCTAATGCTGATAAAGTCAAGTCCTGGTGGAAGGCTTCTACCAAAGCTCTCCAACACCCTCAACACCCTCAGCAAGTTTCCCTTGCTCCTCACTGCAGACTCTAACATTTCAGCACAGAATTTCCACCAATGGATTTCCGAATGCACCAACACCCTAGCACTTTTCTGTAAGACCTCAGCTAAACACTTTCTCAAAAAGGCCAGCTGGTTCTCCACCACACTCCAGGACTGCAGACGCATCTGCATATGGCTAGAGAAAAGATAGAGGAACAGCAAGTCCCCGAAAGACTTTGAGGCCTTTAAAGCTATCACCAAATCCCAACACTATCTCATCAGAGTCACCAGGAAAGCCGCACTGCAGGACCGCATCAGCACCACCGCTCACAACACCAAAGAGCTCCTCGCCATGGTCAAAGAGTCTGACAAACTCCAATCAAAAACGGCAAGCATCCCTCCATCACTGTGACAGGCTTGCCAACTTCTTGCACCGGAAAATCAAAGACATATACAACAGCTTTGAATCCCAAGACTCTCCAAGCCCTCCAACAACCCCCAGATCCGACCCATCAAACCACCACAGACCCTGCACCGCTGTGCCACTCTCACCACAGACGAGACCCGCACTATCATGAGCAGCTACCACTCCGGAGCCCCTACGGACCCCTGTTCTCGGCACAATTTTAACAAGGCCAACACATCCATCGTACTCGACCTTCAAGACATACACTCAACTGTTCCATAGAGACAGCCACCTTCCAAGAGGACTGAAAGCGCGCCGAGATATGCCCGCTCTTGACCCCCTGGTCCTCAAGAATTACCACCCCAACTCTCTGCTGCTTTTCCCAGCTAAGGTTATCGAAAAGGCAATCAACTCCCTAAGCACATTGAGGACAACAACATCCCGGACACCTCCCAATCAGGCTTCAGGAGCAATCACAGCACAGAGACTGCCCTCCTTACCACCAAAGATGACATCCACTCGCTCCTCGACTGCGGCAATACAACAGCCCTCATCCTACTGGACTCTCGACCGCCTTCAACAAGGTCTCACACCTCACCCTCTGCTCCAGGCTCCACGCAGATGTTTGGCCAGTGAGATGATCAGCTGGGTATCATCAGTGTAGGAGACGATGTTCAGCCCGTGGTCCCTGACGATGGAGGTGAGCGGGGCCATGTAGATGTTGAAGAGTGTAGAAAGACCCTACAACGGATACGCTCCTTCCTGTCTGGCAGAACACAGTGAGTCAGACTCCGTCTTACCTGTCAGAACCTACGGAGATCAACTGCGGAGTTCCACAGGGCCCCTCCCTGAGCTCTACACTCTTCAACATCTACATGTCCCCGCTCGCATCTGTCGTCAGGGGCTACTGGCTGAACATCGTCTCCTACACTGACAAAACCCAGCTGATCATCTCACTGACCAAACACCCCACAACTGCAGAGAAGAATTTCCACAACGGGATAGAAGCCGTTGCCACCTGGATGAAGGACAGCTGCCTCAAGCTCAACTCTGACAAGACTGAGATCTTGATCCTGGGACCATCCACATCAGCCCGCGATGACTCCTGGTGGACATCAACCCACAACAGCCCCCCACCCCAACAAACCACACATGCAACCTCAGCTTCATCCTGAATTCATTGCTCACCATGACCCACCAAGTCAACTCAGTCATATCCTCCTGCTTTCACACACTCCGACTTCTCCAGAAGATCTACAAATGGATACCAAAGACTGCAGCAAAACCACAATTCATGCCCAGGTTACCAGCAGACTCGACTATGGCAATGCCCTCTATGCCAGTACCACCCAGAAGAACCTGAAGAAACCACAGCACATCCAAAACGCCTCCGCCAGACTCATCCTGGACATTCTCTGCCACAAACACATCTCCAATCACCTATGAGACCTCAACTGGCTTCTTATCTTGAAAAGAATTAACTTCAAGCTCCTCGTCTACGCTAACAAGGCCCTCCATGACCTAGGACCCGCCTACCTCAACCACTGCATCACCTTCTACTCCCCCACCTAACCTCTCCGCTCCGCTCAACAAGCACTAGCCACCGTACCCCACATATGGAAGACCTCAGCTGGTGGAAGATCCTTTGCCTACCTCACGGCAAAGAGCTGGAACACCAAGCACCTCAGGCAGTCACCATCACTACCTCAATTCAGGATGGGCCTTAATACCTGGCTCTTCGACTAAAGTTCAGAGGACAAACTCCCTTAGCGCCTTGAGACCCTTAAGGGTGAGTAGTTGCACTTTATAAATAAACCCTGATTTGATTTTGATTTGAAGCACATTTTTTGCCCTTCACAGCAAAGACATCCTTTATGCCTCCACTATAAAGACAGCTCTTGCTGTCAACAAGATATGCAGTATATTACTTATCCCTAAGAAAATCGGGACTGCAACTTGTTTTACTCTCTATGTTCTCATTGTGTAGTGCATAGAAGTTACATATGCCTATTTTATTCTTGTTGCTCACAACATGCCTTCATGCTGTTTTCATGACAGCCTGTGTAGTTATTTTAGATGTGCTTAGAAATAGGTTCACCCTATTGCAATAAATGTTTTGAGTTAAAATTGTCTATTCTTCTTAATGCAGTGTGTGTGTGTGATGTTGTGGATCATGAAATAGGCTTTTTTTCTGTCACCACGGTGCCCCTAATACCCTTATAGGGAAGGAATTTCAGGAACCTAAAAGCAATAATTGTACTTCAGCTACTCATTGGGTGTGGTTTTGTGGGGCTACAATAACCTGTCTGTCACATTCTGAGATGGTGCATTGAACCAAGTTCATCTGTGTCACCCCGGGTGGGAAAGCAAACCTTTTTCAAGTAAGCTAGTCATAGTTTATTCAACAGTTAACTGGGGCCCAATGTTGGACTCGTATCTTACGGTTATACCTTGAGTAGTTTTTGAACTATTCATACATAAGTGAACCATTATTACATTATTAGGAAGATGTCCGTAGTAATCATGGTTGCCTCCTACTGGGAAGAAGGGAGCACATATTTCTGTGGGTTTGTCAAACTTGATTTTTAAAAGGTTATTCCCCAGTTTGTGGGTTTTCCAATTATTTGATTCCAATTTCAACTGAATCCATTCACTATGGCAGCTCCTATTGTGATAGTGGCCAATTACAGGGAAGCAGTCACTCAGCATGTCAAAGCTCAGGGTGTCCCTGATGAAGGGGGCGTAGTTACCTTTGTAGTGGCTGCAAACGTGGCATATGCCTTTGAGACATTTTACTCATGGTTGGAGTTTTCGCCTATCGCTGCTGCCTCAGGGCAGTTTCATGCATACAAAGCTGTAGACCCACCAGCACACCATAGAACTTACCAAGATTTGGAAATTCCTTTGACTTACTAAGAACACCAGAACTGGTTTGCTGGTCAATAGCACATTCACACAGAAATGTCTGTTCGGAGCCCATGAGTAACGAGGGGTTACGTGCCCTGTCTTGGCTGGCTACATGTCCATTCCTCATCTTGACAACCTAATACCCAGATATTTGAAACCATACAGTAACCTTATACAGGAGACTTGTACAGTTCATACAATGTACTTTGAGCTTCAGACCTGCTCTCGCACTGGGACCAGCCGCTCTGACAATAGTACAAACCATTAGTCCACAAACTGTTAACGTTATCATGGGAATAGCATCCTCAAAACTTTACAAAATGTCCTAATAGTTACTCACAAGACCAAACAGTTATAAACAGGGTATCCTTACATCATACCCCAAGGCAGACATAGAATACTGACTATGGGGGTCATTATGACCCTGGCAGTCCTGCCCCGCCACGCTGGCGGGGGTGGTCAGACCACCAAGAGCGTGGCGGTGCAGGAAAGCCAAATTATGACCATTGCAGTGAACTGGCTGCACCGCAGCCAGTTCACCGCCTGTACCGCCAGGGGGGTGGGACTGCCAGGCCGAAAGTTGACCACCTTCGGCCCGGCAGTCCACCTAACACCGCCCGTGGTATAATGAGCATCCTTACCGCCAGGAATTCCGTGGTGGGCAGCCCCGCCATAAAATACCTGGCAGTATGGATACGGGCGACAGGAATACAAATTCCTGTCGTCACAATAGGACTCCCCAACACCCCCCTCCATGTAGGAGCCCCCTCACCCCAACCCCATTAGGAGCCCCCCACCCCTCCAAGCAGCGACAAATCCCCTCTCCTCCTCCCCAATCAGGAGCCCCCCACCACCCCAGCAGCGCTGCCCCCGTCCCCAATCCCTCTACTGACCCCCCTCCCCTGATCCCCATAATGCCCCCCGCCTCCCTGATCCCTGTACTGACCCACCGATCCCCATACTGACCCCTGATCCCGATCCATGCACGCAAACACCACACATCCATGCTCACTCATTCACACACTCATGCACACATGGCCGCAACACTCCCCCATCCCCCGCATACATGCATTCACACAAGCACAGACACTTGCACACATGCACACAAACACACACATCATGCCCCACTCCCCTCTATTCACACACAGTCACACACAAACCCATTCACACACACAACACTCAACACCCCCCTCCCCTGTCGGACGATCACCTTACCTGCTGGTCAGGGTGGTCATCCGGGAGGGAACGGGGTCCATAGTGCTTGCTCTGCCGCCAGCGCCCCACCAACAGAACACCGTCACACTGTTTACAATGTTGTAATACGGCAGGCGGTGTTGTGGTGAAGTGGTGGTGGCGACGGAGCAAGCTCCACTAGACCGCCGACTGCCAGTATGGCTGCTGGTGGCTTATCCGCCAAATAGTGGCGGAGAGCAGCCAGCAGCCATAATTTGGCAGTCTGAAGACCGCCAAACACTGGCGGTCATGTGGTGGGCGTGACTTCAGGGATCTACTAAAAGACCGCCAAAGTCATAATGAGGGCCAATGTGTCTTTCTGTTGGGATGGTGCCTCCCATAGAGGAGTGTGACATCTGGGGAAACATTTTTGCATGCATTTACATCTGCACGCATGACACTAGCTTTTATTTGTGGTTCTCCCTAACAAACTTAGGCAGGTACAGAATGAGCAGGGAACAGCACCAGCTGGATGTAGGTATGAAGCTAAACGGGAACTTTGCTACAGTTTTCTCTAACATTCTAAGCAGAGTTTAAGAGAAGCTCTGGCTGTATGTCAGATAATGGGAGCTGTTCCAGTTCAAGATTGTGAACAGGAACTACCAAACATAATCACAGAAATGTATACCTCTGTGGGTCATGATACCGTCCTTGGGTATGCAAGCCATTAAACCACATTTAAAACATAAAAGTGGCACTGAAGTTTCCATTAAGGAGAAATCTGCAAAAGAAGGGAAGAAGAAACCTAGGGACAAAGAGAAGAGACGTCTGGATTTCCCACTTCTTGGGAATCCAGTAAGGGTGGTTACAACTTAAGAGACCACAAACAAATGTAAAAACCTGAGAAGTTCTCATAGCCGCTCTTGAAGTTCTTTTCAGGACACTGACAGTGAAAAAACAGTGAGGGAGAGTCAATCTTATTACCAAAGAAAGTAGCACAGTAGGAAAAGTGAAGCAGGAAGCAAGACTTAGATCAGCGTAAAGAGGGAGGAGAAAGGATTGGGCTCTAAAACCCCATTAAAGAGGAAGAAAGTAGAAGGACTTTCTAAGAAACATGCCGATACCACTATTAGTTCTCCTCCAAAACAGGACTTGAACAAGAGTGCTTTTAGAAAGCGCAGAAGTCATGATAGTGCATGAAACACTTCAGCGGTTTCTGGATGCAAACCCAACTGATGATTGTATACAAATTAAGTCTTCAGATAAAGATTCAAAGTCTACTAATAGGGTTTATAATTTAAGCACACAAAATGAAGGGGATATACCAAGTACCATTAAAGCAGTCTTTTGGTCACAATTTTCGAAGAATTTTGACATTATCCTAGCTGAAGAGGACTAGCCTCAAGTCTTTATTAGTGAAGCACCTAGGGAGAGGAAATTATAAGGGCAGCCTTTTCCCCCAAAGTACCCGAAAATATCATGGAAATTTAAAACAGAGGGTGGGCTGTAAGGCAGGATCTGGCCTTATGCAGAAATCAAACAGGGTGGGACAAACACTCAAGCCCACATGTCATACCCTTATGCAGCAAACCTCAAGCACAAGCAGAAAACTGTTTAAAGCCAGAAGAAAAATGTCGTATTAAAGCAATATTTGCTCAATTGCAATACAAGGGCACCATAGTGCCATGCCTGTCACCAGTGAACATGCCTCCTTTCTTCTGTCTCCAAACCAGATTGTTCCCATAGAATAGTTTTAGACTGTGAGAATCTAAACTCGCAAACCCAAACCTACACAGTGCAAAATGCGCATAGCACAGTTTTAATGACCAACTTGATGAGAAAAAATACAAACGACCCTGGACATCTCCAATGAGTTTTTCTGTCAAAAGAAAGTGCTTGAATATTGGTATCTAACTGCCGTTAGTTTTGACAGGGTGCAGTTCTCATTTCAACACTTGCCTATGGGTTATAGGAACAGTCCAGGTTTATTCTCAGTGCACATCATGAGAACTTACAAGCAGATCCTAGGGTATTGTCATACAATGATGATATCGATCTAATCAATGACAATTTAGATCTACACCTAACTGGGGTAGACAGAGTTGTGACCATATTAACATCACATGGTTGCAAAATTAAATTTAAGAAATCAAAGATTGCCTACCTGATGGTGACCTTCTTAGGATATGAGGGCTTCATTCAGAAGTGTGCTACCTTGAGGTGTCCTGATACACTGAAAAAGTTACAATCCCTGCTGAGATTACTTAACTTTGGACATACTTACTTGCGTCACTATGTTAAGTGACCAAAGCCCTTGTATGACCTGATTATTTCACGTCATCTGCCAAATAGTGGACAAATGCGCACACTGATACCTTGCATGCTCTACAAGCAAGACATGCTTGAGATTAAATATTTACAAATTAGGAACAATAAGACCAACCTAGCTATCAGAGCCATACCCAGCCACTATGGTTATACCTATGTGACCTGGAACAAATAACAGATTTTTCCTACTGCTTACAAGTTTCACTTGTATTCCTTAGCGCAAGCATGTTTTTCTTCCATTGAACAATTTCTTACAGCTGTGCAAATAGCTATCCTAAAGGAGCTCTCTTTGGGGCAGGGAAAACATATCATTGTCAATGCTCCTGTACTGGCACTAGAGCCGGCCACCAAGGCAAGCATTCCCAATGCTTGCACCCTACACCCGTGCAGTGGGCCTTTTCTTTAAGTGCAGTGGATGTAAAGTTTCTGTATGATCCTACTCTTCGCGTGCAAGCTTTTCTCCAATATGAACAACACATTGCTCCAACTCCAGCCAATTTGCCCATTGAGTCTTATCAGAACCCATTCTATATTGATGGCTCTGCCCAACCATCAGTAGGAAGAAAATACAGGTACTCCACAGCTTGCGCTGCAATACAAGATGTAGTGAAAGATGGTGAATTCTATCTACAGTGCACACACACTACAATACTAGATGACAATACTGCACAGCATGCAGAATTACATGCCCTGTTACTGGCATTACAAAAGGCTGACACGTGAGTTCCCACACTTATTGTTTCCGACTAATCCTACTGCATGCATGGTTACAATGTTGACTTGCAACATTGGTGTTTGAATTTATTCAAGGACCCAAAGGGAAACCTGAGAAGAATAAACAGCTTTGAGGAAAGGCATCTGTCTTACAAGATAAGTTTCCGCTGGTCCACGTGAAGCACACTTTGAGTCATCAACATGATGGCGATCATGCTAAAGAGAACTGTGCAGTTGATTTAGGTGCTAAGGCTGTAGTTCAGATTGTTAGAGTAGCAGCTATAACCAGATCTCAAATAAAGATTTACACATATATCTTAACAGCCATTAAAACACAACCAAGCAAGGTGAGAAACCTCCTGCAGGCTTTCCTCCCAAATACTCCTACACCCCTAATTCAAACGGAATTCCTGTAGCCACACTACCAAGAGTGGGATACAGAATAATACCTAATAAGCTGCCCAGATTAGATTTAATCAAAGAAGCCCATGAAGGATTGACATCTGCTCATGAGGGGCCAATGCAACCATAGCAATGCTATAGCAACACAACACTACTGGTGATATGGTTTAGGTAAAAAGACCAAGGATTATGTGAGGCAGTGTGACATTTGTCAGAAGATTAAACTCTCACTGTGAAAAGACCCTAGCCAATTCCTCCCATAGTCTTTAACGTTGCCTTCTGGGTGATTTATTCAGATCAAATTGGTCCACTTAATTCATCCAACCAATATAAGCACATATTGGTGGCAATCAATCATGTTCTCAATTCCTATGGCTTCAGCCATAGTGAAATACAAATGCTTCAGCAGTAGTAAAAGAATTGCAGTGTCTTATAGCAATTGGGGCAGTTCATTCATTTCTTTTGGATAACAGTGCTTACTGGTATTCAGCGTCTGGTCTGAAAGTTTGCCTGCAATTCAGCAACCTGTTTTGAGCTGAATCTAATGGTGTTATTCAACATGCTGATGGCATGATTAAACAAGCCTTAATTGCTAGGGTACTAAGTTCAGATCTTAGTTGGTATCATAACCTGTATCAAGTCCAGAGAGCATTAAATAACTTGCCATAATGAGTACTGAAAGGATGTAGTTAATACAAGGTTGTCTTCAGAATTCCTATGTATCTGCCTGGTTTAGATAATCCTTGGAATGTGGCAGATGAAGAAAAATGTAATGTGAAGATACATTTGAAAGTTTTGCAGAACATCCAAAAATTCAGAGATAAACTGTCTGAAGTAAACCACTCTGACGGTTTCTCAGAAAACAATGGCAAAGAAAAAAACACATACACACTGTTGAATATAGAACAAAATACAACATTTACTGTCAGTGACCTATTACTTGGTAAATATACAGTATCCTTTCTTTACCCATTAAAAAGTTTCATTTTCACAACTGCCAGAGATATAAATCCATTGGCCTGTATGAAACTATGCACAATTCACAATTGTTCCATTCATGGAAGTTTCCTTTTTCCTACATGTATTTAAATGAAACAAATATGTAAAGCAAATTTCAGGAATCCCCTCGGTCACTCACTTCTGTGTGCTACTATATCGTTGCATGGAATTTGCAGCGCTTTATTGCCAGGGTCGAGTTGAGTTTTATCTGTTTCCCTTACTGCATCAATCCCTACACAACATGAACTCCAGAATAATGGTTCTCATTTATTCCTAACAAATGTTACTTGCTGTGGGAACCTGGCCAGCCATACCTGATAACAGTTTCTGAAACAATGCAGTGTTATAGAAGGGCCTTATACCTGCCACCCCAAAATATATTTAGAAACGTCCCTTAGGCTAATATTGATATGAAATATATGCATTTTGATGATAAACAACCTATTGTACATTTGCTCACAAAAAGGACTCCGCTTCACTTCAATGGCTGAAACCTATAATCTGCAGACAGCCAGAACTACTTCAGACATACAAAGGCTGGTACACACACAATACCCAACACACTTTGCTGATATGATGCAAGTGATATTAAACTCGTCTTTAATGAGTGGTGCTGTGTATCTTTTTAAGATTTCATCTGGTCTGATGATTGGATTTAAATAAGTATGTGAATTGATACCATGTTTTATCCACTCTGTTCTCCTGCTTATTCGCTGTTTTTCCAACGATCTTACTACCAATCACCTGTGGTATCATCAACTTTCTCCAATTCTGACAAGGAAAGCAACAACATAGAGTACGTGTATCCAGCTGAACAAAGATGCATAGAAACTCCAGCACGCTGTATTGTACATGGATGGCTATCTGAACTTAGCGAGCACTGGATGCTATCATTTCGCAGGATGGAGGCTACACAAGTAAAACCTTTGTTCTGGTACATAAACTGTCCAAATGATGTCACCTTGGACTAATAACTGGAGCAGCCCCTAGTGGTTTATCTTGCTATGGAAGCAATCATTCATCCGCTACATGGGCACCAGCGACAATGCCAAGTAATGCATCCGTTCCTTCTACAGGAAACTGACTATGATAGGTCAGTCTCACTAGTGGCACTTTTCAACATAGCACTCAATAAGTGGCTTTACTCTGTTATTGTTTGAGTCTCCTTAGCCGATAAAAGAAGAACATCCTACATTTCTAAGTGCTGCAGACGAGCAAGCAATTGCTGGTCTATCTACTGTGTGGGCTCACAACTATGAGCATACATTACCAGGATTCTACAATGACCACACATATTCGATTTGTGTACTAGAAGATGTTGCCATGCCATCCAATGAATATTGAAATCAACATGTGAGTCAACCAAAGCCTTGTATTCACCCTATATACTATAGAGCCGGTATGAACTATGAACTGAAGAGAACTTTCTTAAAGGGTCTATTTTTTTTTTTTTTTATGCCACATATTTTTAATGTGGCCTATTCCACATAATCTCTGGTATGTTTAATCAACAACACACTTCCCTCTTTAGGAAACACTTTTGACGGGTTGCGTATTGTTCGACCTGGCCGTCACTGCAGGATCACCCCCAAAC
Source organism: Pleurodeles waltl (assembly GCF_031143425.1). Lineage (NCBI taxonomy): Eukaryota > Metazoa > Chordata > Amphibia > Caudata > Salamandridae > Pleurodeles > Pleurodeles waltl. The sequence goes on along the minus strand of NC_090441.1, from coordinate 79,675,942 downwards.
ATTTTGCCTTTTACCCTCTATTTTTTGCTGAATTTGTTTTTGTTAGCCTTAGGATTCTGTACACTTTACCATAGCTAACCAGTGCTAAAGTGTTTGTGCTCTAACCCTTAAACATGATTTATTTGACTTATACCCAATTGGCATATTCAATTTCCTTATAAGTCTCTTGTAGAGTGGTATGACTACACCCAAAGCCCGCTAATTAAATGATACCAGTAGGCTTGCAGTTCTTATAGTGCCACCCACATAAGTAGCCCCTTAAAACACGTCCCAGGCCGACCACTGCAGTCTGAGTGCAGTTTTAAACTGCCATATCGACTTGGCTTTCAAAACCCCTTTACCAAGCCTTAAACTCCCCTTATATTACATATTTCACCCCTAAAGTAGGCTCTAGGTTGCCCATAGGGCAAGGTGCTGTGTAATTAAAAGGTTGGACATGTAATCTTAGGTTTTACATGTCCTGATAGTGAAAAACTGCTAAATATGTTCTTCACTACTGTAAGGCCTGCCCCTCTGATAGGATAGCGTTTGGGATTCCTTAATAAATTTAGTATGTTGTAAATTCCAATTTGGGAGCAGACAGTTACTTTATGTATGGTGTCTATGATATTTTAATCATAAACCCTCTTTAATGGTAAAATTGCATTTTTCATTCAAATTTTTAAATTGGCACTTTTAGAAAATTTACATTTTGCTGCCCTTAGTCCTTTTGTGCCTGTGACCTGGTCCGGGTCACATGACGGGGTGTAGCTGACAGTTAGACTTTGTGAATTCCTCCCAGACAGTCACACCATGGAGGGATTAGGTGTGCCTGAATGGGCTATCTGCTGGCAGGATTGGGAGAGGTGTGTGGAGCTGAGCACAGTCCCACGTGCAGCTGAAAAGTCTGCGCTCTGCCTTCACACAACAGGCCTAACAATCCCACATTGTCACTGACGCCAGCAGGATAGGGGAGGCAGGAAATTCCATATCCTTAAAAGCTGCTGTCTAGAAGCTTGTTCCACCTTCCAGAACAGGGTATGAGAATATAAAAAGGGGACCTCAGACACCAACTCTCCAGTACACTACTGGACCTGTTAATACTCAGGAAGAAAAACTGCTATGCTGCTGGAAGGACTGCCACTCTGCTGGACTGCTTCTTTGAAAGAATGCTGCCTTGACTGTTCTACCACTTTGCTATCTTCTGCCTGGGGACAAGGACTGTCTTTTCAACTGTCCCTGGGCCTCTACAGTGACCAACAGGGGGTAGTTTGCGGACCTACTGTTCAGAACCACAGAGATACAAAAGGCTTCTTTCATCTTGAACCTGGACCCAGGCTGAGTGTCTACTGACACTCCATATGGTACCCCTCCAGTACTTGGCCCTTGGAAGTGGTGCTAAAGGTGCCCAGAAACCCAAAATCCCCAAAGTAGGGATTAAGAAAGGTTTGTCTAGAAACTGCTCTAAGAACCAGAAGGAGACGGGGACCAACCTGCTTGCCTATTCGCCCAGAGTACATTGCTTGTCGGGTTGACTTTGCAGCTTATCCCGCTACACACTTCTTTACAGCAGCAAATCCTTTTCAGCAGACTTTTTTCCAAAGAGGTATATGGCTTTGTGGAATTGTCTTTGGCTACAGCCCTCTGCCTCATCCCGCTGGAGATTTTTGACTGCCATTTCACGGACATAGGGCATGATTTAGATCTAAGTGATAGTATCGTTGGGGTGGGCCCGAAAAGTCCATCATGTTGGCGGTCTTCCGTCTGCCATGTGTAGATGTATTGTGGCTAAGCCAAAGACCAGCACAACAGTGTGTACGACGAGTAGGCTCACCATCTCTGTCTTGATGGCGGCATCCCACTAATCCTATTTAGATCACACAGTTGTGGTGGTGGTGTTTCAGCGGCGGGTCCATGACGATGGGAGTCCCCCATGAGAACCATGAAGTATAGTACCATGGCTGTGGCCATTGGTTGGATGCAAGTAGGCCACACCTGTTGTATATTGGACAATTGTGAACACCTGCAAAACACGCTCCCTTCCAGAACATGATCTTTTGCCATTTCACTGCAGAAGACCATGCAGGCACCAGAAATTTCAAGCCAGGAGAGAGGTTTTTTCTTTTTTTGTTTTCCTCTCCCTCTGTGTTATTTTTTGTTAAATTTGACTTAATTTCATTACTCTTATTTTTTGGTGCAATATAAATTTGTTTTGTTGAAAAACTCACACTGGGAGGGAGGAGAAATCTCAGTTTCATAGAGGCAGAGCTAACTGTCATGGTGGATGGAATAATTAGAGTAGAACCACAATTGTTTGGAGCACAAATACAAAATACTACCATTTTCCAGAAAAGGCAAATGTGGTCCAGAATAGCGGACAGAGTGAGTGATGTAGCAAACAATCTGCACACATGTAAGGAGATTAGGAAGAGGTGGAATGACCTCCGGGGGAAAGTCCGTTCCCTAGGCCTCCAAGTGTCACCTGGAGAGCCTGAGGACTGGTGATGGTTCTCCAAGCCCTCCTTTACAACTATTGCCTTGGGAGGAGAAGGTCTTGCAGATCATTCATCCTAAAGGCTTGACTGGAATCCCTAGTCGAGTGGAATCTGGCAAGTTGCACTTAGAAATGCCTCCACAATCACAAATGAAGTTCTTTCCTTAAGTTAGACATTTATAATGGTTCAGCACCTTTAGCAAAACGGACATAACATAACTTGACTACACAAAATAAGTTCTTTCATACCCATTATTAGCCTCATGGTTGAACCTCTCTCATTACCAATGTACAATATGTATATTCAGAATGTGTGTTGGCCCCCATGGACCATCCCTTGCAGTTGCGAAGTCCCTTGTGTACTATCAATGCATGTTGTTCTCCCAAAACTATTCCATAAACTCCATCCATTTGCATAGGAAGGTATAGTGTCTATAAGTGATATTCTCACCTAATCACATCATAGCCATATCTGTATATATGTTGTAAATGTGGGCTAATCTCCACTAAAGTAATTGAAACAAATACACAAAGCTCATTTTCAAACAAGTATTATCTATGGTGTGTTCAGACAATTTCATCTACCATGATGCCCTCATTTTGTATCTGCAAAGCTATAGTGATGTGTAGTGTTGCTCCACCTTCCTTAAATTCCATATGTGCACACATCTCAACAAATTGTGCATTACACAGTCACCATGTCAAGCTATGGTTTGAACTGTCAGTTGTTGTGAATCTCAAGCAGGTTGACACCTTCTCATAGCTACATTGAAGTGATGGAAATGCTCACAAGATTTCCTACATTCTGATGTGGCATGCTGTGTAAAAATAGTATTCTCACACAATTCGCATTGCACTGTCAATATGATGACCAATGACAGTTACATTTTGAGGATGAGCCATTTGCTTCTAATATCTTATAGCCTGCTAGGCCTTGGATTGGTCCAGTATTGTAATGTACTCACCACGGTGTTGTGTTGAAAGTCAACTACAAGTAAGGTACAATGCTGAAATAACACTTTTGCTTTTCAGGGAATCTCTACAATGTCATCACTGGAGTTGGTGTATTTGTGAAGCAGCCTGCATGTGTAAAACAATGAAAATCACACAAAGGCATAATCATTCTATCAGTCACCCGGACCAACAGGCTAGAATGGCAAGACCGCCACCACCACCTCTAACAGATGCAAATCCTAATTTCCACCAGTGTGTGTCTAGCATTCACTCTGTGTACTATTTCAGAAACACATTCACCTTTTCTGAGGACAGTTGTATTTTGTACTTTGGACTCCAAACTGTTTTGGCACTACTAACATACTTTAATCCAGCATGATAGAAGTATTTGTTTCATTTCCACTTTTTTGATTTAAATTTCAGTTTTTTTTGTGTCATGCTAATAAATTGTATGGACACAGACTGCAAGATTATTGTTATATGTTTTGTGGCCTTTCGTTTGTCATGGCTCTCTTCCATCATCATCGTGAACATTTATTTGCCAAAGAAAATTTGTAATGACAAAGAGGTAAAGTGTTGTCCATTTTATTCAAAGGAAACACGCATAAATCATTATGTATTTGGAACATACATATGTTGGCACCAAGTCCTTTTGTTTCAATAACCAGGCCTAACCCCAATAATCTGTGCCATTCAGGGTTATACACTCCACGACCTTGACACCATGGAGGAGAGTGAATAATGGAGGGGATCAAATTAAATAGGCAAAACTATCACTGATGCATGACCTCAGTTGGAGTCATACATCCTGCTCTCACAATAGGAATCCTAGGTCAATAGCATCAATAGTCTACATGATGGCAGTAACATTTGAGGCCACATGACCAGTACAGGACACTGTGCCAGTATCTGGTGAATCATTCACCATTCAGTGGTGTGCAAACAAAATGTTCTATCAACTATGAGAAGACACATCAACAGCTACCTCCACTGTCCACAAATTGAAGATTTCACCAATGTGAAGGAAGAACAGTATGCTAGGGCTTGATATACACATGTGGCTTGAGCAAGTGAAGGGGCACACATTGCTTTGATGGCACCATCACAAAGAAAACAGGTCTGATACAATCTTCTGAACTTATAGTATTCTCACACAATTCGCATTGCACTGTCAATATGATGACCAATGACAGTTACATTTTGAGGATGAGCCATTTGCTTCTAATATCTTATAGCCTGCTAGGCCTTGGATTGGTCCAGTATTGTAATGTACTCACCACGGTGTTGTGTTGAAAGTCAACTACAAGTAAGGTACAATGCTGAAATAACACTTTTGCTTTTCAGGGAATCTCTACAATGTCATCACTGGAGTTGGTGTATTTGTGAAGCAGCCTGCATGTGTAAAACAATGAAAATCACACAAAGGCATAATCATTCTATCAGTCACCCGGACCACCAGGCGAGAATGGCAGACCGCCACCACCACCTCTAACAGATGCAAATCCTAATTTCCACCAGTGTGTGTCTAGCATTCACTCTGTGTACTATTTCAGAAACACATTCACCTTTTCTGAGGACAGTTGTATTTTGTACTTTGGACTCCAAACTGTTTTGGCACTACTAACATACTTTAATCCAGCATGATAGAAGTATTTGTTTCATTTCCACTTTTTTGATTTAAATTTCTGTTTTTTTTGTGTCATGCTAATAAATTGTATGGACACAGACTGCAAGATTATTGTTATATGTTTTGTGGCCTTTCGTTTGTCATGGCTCTCTTCCATCATCATCGTGAACATTTATTTGCCAAAGAAAATTTGTAATGACAAAGAGGTAAAGTGTTGTCCATTTTATTCAAAGGAAACACGCATAAATCATTATGTATTTGGAACATACATATGTTGGCACCAAGTCCTTTTGTTTCAATAACCAGGCCTAACCCCAATAATCTGTGCCATTCAGGGTTATACACTCCACGACCTTGACACCATGGAGGAGAGTGAATAATGGAGGGGATCAAATTAAATAGGCAAAACTATCACTGATGCATGACCTCAGTTGGAGTCATACATCCTGCTCTCACAATAGGAATCCTAGGTCAATAGCATCAATAGTCTACATGATGGCAGTAACATTTGAGGCCACATGACCAGTACAGGACACTGTGCCAGTATCTGGTGAATCATTCACCATTCAGTGGTGTGCAAACAAAATGTTCTATCAACTATGAGAAGACACATCAACAGCTACCTCCACTGTCCACAAATTGAAGATTTCACCAATGTGAAGGAAGAACAGTATGCTAGGGCTTGATATACACATGTGGCTTGAGCAAGTGAAGGGGCACACATTGCTTTGATGGCACCATCACAAAGAAAACAGGTCTGATACAATCTTCTGAACTTCCATACTATCAGAGTGTAAGTTGTCTCTGTGCAAGAGTTGTCCACCCCAAGTGGGTGTCTATCCCAGGATCAACACATGTTCACTTGGTACTTTCCAATAGCAACATATCACTGCAAATGTCACAACTTTGAAACATCCAATGAAGATGACATGGCCTCTGAAACAGAATTACAACGGATAATTAATGATTTCACATGTTCAATCTGACTCAAATAACAAGTTATGAGGACACACATACTTAGCTCTAGCAAATTTAATATCTGTCAGTGACCACAGTACTCAATGTAGGGAAACTCTGATCCATTAACATCTATGCCTTGGACTTTCCTGCACTGACTATTCCTACAACATTTCCATTGCAGACTGATATGTTCCCTATGTCACAAGTTGTTCTGACATTGGAGGTTACAATTTGTAGAGGTCAACTTACACTCAGGTGAAAAAGGTGGCCAATCACATTTTGATGTAAGTCAACCCCTTCTTCACCACTGTCATCTTCATTGGGCATTTCAAAATCCTCACCTAGAGCTCGTAACGGTCTCCCTCCTCTGCAATTACATGGATGTTTCTCTGCAGGCCGATGTTATGGAGAATGCAGCAGGCAACCATGATGTGGCACAACTTATCGGGTTAGTAGAGGAAAGTTCCATCGGCCTTGGCCAGGCACCTAAACCTGGCCTCAGGAGCCCAAAAGCCAGCTCCACTGGCCTCCGTGTTCGTCCATGGGCCACATTGAAGAGGACTTCCCCAGGGTTGTTGGATTCCTCTGCGGTGCCAATAACCACGGTCAGTTAGGATGAGTCTCCTACACAGAAGCAACAAATTAACAGATTACTTACATATCAAGCCACTGTCCCTTCCTAAACTAAGATTCAGGCAAAAGATCATTAAGTAATACTGTACTTACCAACAAGTTAGGACCTCTTGGGTCCAAGTTGAGACATCTGCATGGGTATGGTGCTGTTCCCTAGTACAAATGAATCATGGGAAGCGGGGACACACACTTGAGATGTATAAATCCAGTAAACAGACAACTTGCACATTGATAGATTGGAAGTTCTTCTGATCGTGATAGACCTGTTCCCTTGTTTGTGGTGGCACCAAGGCAATATGCGTGCCATTTATTGCTCCAACCCCATTTGTTAGTCCACCCAAAGCATAAAAATCTTCCTTCACGGTGACCAAATCCTGTGGCATGGGAATTGGATGTAGCTGTCGATATGTCTCATCAGGGAAGCAAGGACTTCCTGTAGCACGCCACTAGAGGTTGCCCACAGACACTGTCACAGTGTACTGAAAAGTGCCAGTGGCCACAAAATGCAGTACTGGCATGAGTTTCACTATTAGTGTTATGGCTGTTTGAATCACATTGTGAGGCAGGAGATCAGGCTCCAACTGCTGACACAAATTCACCCTAGTTTGCCTATTTAGCTGAAATATCCAGAGGACGTCCCTTTCCTCCATGGTGGCAAGGTCTGGAAAGAACAGAAACACCTGAGGCTGCCACCTTCTAGCCCTTGATGGGTTCAGAAGTCTGTATGGAAACAAAATATCAGGTGAAAAGGTCACACCATTCTTTTAATGTCAACAAACATCTGAATTCTTGCTAACAGTAGGAATGTCATTGGGTAATACATGTTCACACATTAACATGAAATTTCTGGTCCTCAAAAATTGTTTACATTTTTCCCTTTTTTCATTATGTGCAAATAATACATTAGAAATGTATTATTTGCTTTTTCTTTTATTGTTCATAAAAATAAAGTCAACGGAGGGATTACTGTCCGCGCAGCACTATCAGTGTCAAACAATCACAGTTCACAATTTATTGTGTCATACCTTGCCAAGAACAGTGTTGTTCATATCTGCAATTCAAATACACACTAGCCTCAGTTTTGAGTTCTGGTGACACACTAATAATTGAATGCCCAGCTTCACACCCTAAAATGGGGATGTCTGACCTAGCTATCAGGACCTTGGCTACCCGACGGCGGTTGACGGAAGTTGACCATGACCGTCACACACGTTATAGGATAACATGTGTGACGGTCTACACACTGAAGACAATGGCTGTGTCTGTCTCCATCACTGATCACATCCGCTGTGTACTTGTACGCAGCGTATTGCAATAAAAATCACTTGCTCCCTAACACTGCTCCCAACCAGACCTCCCCATGTTTTGCTGCTGATTTTGGCCTCTGGGAGCCAGGATGCCAGGCAAAGCAGTTGGCAGAGGCCCTGCCGTCAGCACGGAAAAGCTGGAGCTCATGCCAGGTAGGTTCTGTCCTTGAACAGCTAGCTGCAAGGAAGCCCAAAGTAACAGGTACATATCTGATTGGGGAATATCTGACTGAGCAACTAATTCCTTTTTAATCCAAATGCTGTTTTGTCCTTTTTGGTTAATGGGGAAAGTGCCATAATTGGGGTTAACTGAATGCTGTAGTTGGGACAGATTGTTTTTTGCCACTGTCGGAAATATCTGTGCATGGCAATGTGAAGTCACGTAAAATTAGAAGCTGTAATGTGTGCCAACGTAACAAAGAATTCCTATTTCATCATACAAACTGCAGGCCACTGACTACCAGTTGCTAGTAGACAGTATAACAGTAGTATGACCGACAACATACAGCTAATGTTGAAATGATGGTGATATTGAGGGAAAAATTGAGTTCTCTGATGCTGTACTATCAAGAGGGATTCCAGCAAATGGAGCAGATGTACAAAATACTTATTTTGCAATTCCTAGATAGGGACTCCTTAGAAATCGCCATTTAGAATATGCAAAATGGTTTGTACAAAAATAGAGATTCCCTAATTCAAATTCCTACGCTGTAGGAATCACAATTAGGAAATCGTTATTTAGGTAATACCAAACTATTTGTTCCTATGGGCCTACAGGCCCATAGGTATGAATAGTTTAGCATTTCCTAATTTGCAATTTCTTAGTAGGAAATCACAAATTAGGAAATGCTAAAGCAAGGGTGACGTTCAGCCTAAGGACCCCCTTGCTGCACCCCGAAAAAAAATGGTGCACATGTAAAGCTCATACATGCCCTAGGGGGATGTGTGTGCTTCAGAGCACTTTAAAATAAGCTTTTTTTAAATTGCACATGGTTACCATCGACTTGAAGTCAATGGTAATTCGCATTTCCTAAATGCTCATTTTGCATTTAGGAAATGCTTTGTACATGTGCCAAGAAACTGCAAATAGGAAATCCCTATTTGCAATTTCCTATTTAGGAAATCGCAAAATGTGCTTTTTACAGGGTAGAAATCACATTTCTACGATTCCTTAAAGGCCATTGTATATCTGGCCCATAATGTGTTAGGCTGCTCTGTATGGCTTACACCAATCACTGGAGCCACATATAGGTAAAGTTAGTTTATGTGCAGCAAGTTCATGTGACACTGGCTCAAAATCATCCATTCCATTTTGGGATTGCTGTGCCTTATGTTGCAAGTATTGAATGTCATGAACGCAGTTAGTACCAGATTCGTGGGTACTACAGACTTTTCGGGGGAAGTTTTTACATTTTTATATCAGTGCGACACTGCAGGCATATACAGTGCTCATCATTATACTGTTGCCTGAGGCCCTTAGGTAAAGGAAGTTGAGTCCTGTGCTATAGTACTGCAGCAAGTCTGTGGATGACATGTAATACGGTGACTTACCTCCGGTTCCGGCGACAAAGGCGTTGGTTTTCGTATTGGTCCAGCAGCAGCAGGGGTATCATTGTCACTATTGGGTTCACGCTGGCAGAAAAGAGGAAAAGTGTAAAAAAGGAGAGTTTCGTGTTTATAAAGCTCCCAATCTGCCAACTCAGGTGTGGAATTTTAGCTGCCACAGTTGCGTCGGCGGAACTGCACATCGTGATTGGCTTGCAGTAAAAGGGGCTGGCTGGAGTCCCGCCACCAGCCGCTTTTGCCTATGGCGCTGTCAATGTGGACAGTGATTCCTGCTGGTGGTGGCGGACCATTAGTGGTCTTTCGCCTATATACCCACTAACATCTACATATGATAGGCAGACCGTCATGGCAGCAGGCAGGTTTTCAGTCGGAAAATCGGCGGCAGGAGAGTTACTCCCAAGATCTCAATCAGGCCCTAAATCCGAACATAGAAATCTTCACCACGGCTATCTAATGATGATGTACTCTTCTCAGACACCTCCTGTGGGCATGCTTCACTGAACTTTACCTTCTCAGAACATTTTTTCTCAAGAATATTTCTAACTCTGAAGATAAGCTCTGACTGGGCTCAATTCACTTATTGTATCTGAACTGCTTTCCATCGCGGTTGGCCATACATTTTGATTTTGGCCCTTTCTCAGGTGACTAGATGTCCTCCATTGGTACTTTGCTGTTTTACACACTTTTCTCTAAAAAAATGTAAAATTCATGACTCCAGTTGTACTGATTGAAGTTTTGAAAAGTTTGGTGTCAAATAGTTCATTAAAATTTACTCTATTTTTGTAAATTGGTTTGGGATGTTTCTTGTGTTGTGTTTTCACTTTATTGCTATTTGTGTGCTGCAAAAGCACTTTACACATTGCCTCTTAGTTCAACCTGTTTTATGCTGAGCCAACCGATGGTTAAGCACTGGTTAATTTAGTGATTTTTTGTGGTGCACCCTGCAAGCGATTATGGCTGTTGCTTGACCAGGGCTCACAGCCCAGTCAACCAACAACCCAATTTCTAACACATATGATCACCAACTACTTGAAACAATGTAAGGCTTCAAAGTTTTCATGCTTTGCTCTGCTAATTGCATATTATGGAATCATGTTCATGATTATTAACGACATTAATAATATTGTATGCTATTATGTATGCTATATACCATATTTTAGACACAGCATGTCTTGGAATATTGTGAGCATGGATTTTCTTACCAGTTAGCCAAATCCTACTATAACTTATACATTCAAACGTTCAAGTCGGGGATGACATAAAGCCAATGAGGTCTAACTCCATTTTGAGTAGGCCCATCTTAAGTAACGGGAGTTGCCATAGTCCCAATTTTGAGCAGAATCATGCCATGTTTGCCACTTTCGCAGATGTTGTCTGAACTTATCGTTCTAAGAACAGTGAAAGTGTCAAGTCATTCAGCTAATGACATAGATATAATACCTGAGGTGACATCAGTCTGGGGCAAGTGTCTACTTATCACCAGGTCAAGGTCGAAAAAGAACAAAAATACAGATATATAGCCAAAATAGTGCAGTCTGAATTGATGTCCTTTCACCTTATATGTTCATAAGGAAACTTCTTGGAAGTACACTTTGATGCACATAATCTGTCAGACATGCGTAAATGTATGTCTGACATTTCTAATCTCTGATTCTGGCTTTAGTATATGAAAACTGACACTTGAGCACTAAGTAGGTCCTTCGCGCAGTTTATCGCACAAAATTCTGTCACAGTCTCACCTATTGCCAGCGCACTTCAAAGATGCTGCATCTTGCGTAATGTGACTGGGTGTTTGCCCTTCACAGGAAACACTGCCTTCACGCCTTTGCGTATAATGACAGCTCTTTTGCTGTCAATGAGGTATGCAGTGCATTACTTTTCCCTAAAAACTCTGGAAGACATGTGCCCTCAGAAAGTTCTGCAGTTGGTCCCTGATCCTGTGGCTGAGTTCTTGAAAAAAGCTTTTAATCATGTTTTGAGACGTGGATTTTTTCCTGAGGGGTGGAAGTAAGCTTTTGTTATCCCACTCCCTAAAAATCCAAATGTAGATCCGAATGCATTGAAAAATTACTCCCCAATCTCTCCTCTTCCCACCCCCGCGAAAATACTTGAGAAACACCTGAATAATGTGCTACTGAAGTTCATTACTGACCATGACCTCCTGGACCCTTCTCAAAATGGCTTCAGAAGTGTTCGTAGTACAGTCAGCTATCATCACTGCCACTTATGTGATGAGAATGCAGGTAAACTAGGGTAAGACCGTCGTCTTAGTCCTACTGGACTTGTTGGCAGCTTTTGATAAGATTTCTCCATCACGTATGGTTCGGCGGCTACAGCAAATTGGGGTGGGCAGCAAGTTGCTGGAATTGCTCCACTCCTTTCTTGTCAAGAGATGTCAGATTGTTAGCTGTGGTCAGTTTACGGCAAAGCCATTGATGAAGTTGAAATGAAGGTTTTACATTTATTAGCGCTTAAACGTAGTGTAGAAATAATCATGTGTGACTTTAACCGAACTAATAAAGATTGTACGGGGACAAAATGTGCCCTTAGAGTAGTTTGCCAACATTTATAAGCGTGCTTTATATAACGTGATGTATTAGAATTGCACTAATCCGACATAATCATAAACGTGTGCTACGATTTGCTTGTTTGAAATGTTTTAGCTTAGCATTACTTTAGTGCAGGCTTCGGCCTAATAGCCTGGTCTCACGATTTAGATGCTCGTATTTTTCCAATGTGCTATTAAACGTGTATTTTTGCTTGAAGCTGTACTTTTCCACTGAGATCGTTCACATGCTTATCTTAAGGTTTCTTGCCAGCCTGGCATATTTTTCTCTTTACTCCAAGGTCGATCTGCAGGTGCGGACAATGGAAGCTCTGAAAGTGAGTTAATTGGTATAAAATGTTGCAACTTGCGTACCCGTCTCCAAGGATAATGTATGCTTAAGTAAAAGCTTGAGAACTGTTGTTTTTGATTGGACAATTTGAAGCTAACCTATGAACCCTCCAATGGAAGACCCTACTGGATTTGAACTGTTGTCTATTTAAACCAGGTGCACGAGAGGAAAGTAGCCTTTTGCAGCCATTACCAGCCATTACAGCCATTATTGGACATCCCGCCATTTTGCAGGACTTTGCAGCTACTATGGCCCATCTTGCTGCGACGCCATTTTGAGAGACTTTGATGCTTTCTCTAATCGAGAGAAAGAGACTTAAATGATTCTTACCCTAGAGACTTTAACTTTGTTTTGATCCCTTTGCATGAAGTAGTAGTTTTATTTTGCCACCGTGAGGCAATTGCCCCGTCCACCCCTGCCCCTTTGCCCCCGTCCCATGCTGATCGAGAAAACGGTACCTGTGAGACGAAGACTTCCTTGAATGCTGATTGTAATTGGTAAATATGAAAGGAAATTGTACAATTGCATTGTGTTTCTTTTAGGTAACCAACTGCTGATTTTTGATAAGAGCCCTAGTTAGGAGTTTTTCTAAATTAATGTTGCTAAATTGTTTTTGCATGAAGTCCCACATGCCGATGCTAATTTGAGGTTAGATGAGGATTCCTTTTGTTGCACGATGCAATTTGAGACCTTGTTATGCTGACTAAATGTATGCAATTAGTTCATTACAGATTATAGTTCTAGTGATTTGCATTGCTATTATCGAATGCCTTGTTATTCAAATGCTGCATAGATTGCACTTGTTCCGCCGTTATGGACAGCTATTAATGTTCATTTACGTTTATCATTTGGTGTTGAGACACATCTATATTGTGCTAGCTTTGTTAATATAGGGAAATAAATTCACTAACTTTGAATAAACTGGTGTGATTATTCCTGACTGAAAGGTCAGGGTTCGTCAAAATGTATTCTGGATTAATTGTTAAGTGTTATGTTGATCAGGGGATTGCTTATGTTCGTTATTGATTATTGATTTATTGAAATTGACTGATTAAGGGTGTCGAGGGTCCCACTTAGCCAAAAGATTCATCGGCCTAAAGAGCGTCCCAATACAGGTAAATTATTAGTACGGAACGCTCTATCAGTAGATGGTAGCAGAGGACGGTTTCGCCTTTTGGGACCCTGTACTCTTAAAGTACATGGTGTTGAATTAACGGTTACGCCCTTTGAGACCCCACTCGAGAAGTTGAATTAGATTTTTCTTGGATAAAACTGATTGGGAAAATGATGATGGGCTAGGTCCACCGCGACTTTCCCGGGATCTCGGAGCTTGCGAATGGAGAGAACGGAGGTGTGGAATCAGCGTTGGCGGTACTAGTGATGGTATGAGTGAAGTTAGGGTTTTGCGCTTGCACAGCTTATTGCCGCAGATTGTGTGAAAAAGGTTGCGAGGAATTTTTTTCTTTTTAGAGGATAGCGGAGGTGCGACTCCGAGTGTAGAAGTAGAGAAGTCGTCGAACTTCATAGAAATAGCGGAGGTGCGACTCCGAGTGTGAGAGTAGGGAAGTCGTCGAACTTCATGTGCGTGTGGCGCTTTGTGCATAAAAAGGTCCACGTGGTTGTTGTTGTTGAGACGGGCCCTGCGAGGTCAAGAGACTCCGGAGTATGTTGTTTTATGTTGTGGTCTGGGCGGTTTAGTAGGTTGATCGGGCGTGGTCAACGAGTCGGTACGTGTGTTAAGGGAGTGAAAGGAACTTCGACTTCGGGCTTTGACAAAATTCTAAGTGCACTAGAATAGATCATTGACAAGTTGAGAGTAGGTCTGCGGGTCAGATTTGCTTGCGAACGTGGGGACCGAGAAAGATGGAATAACTGCCGAGGCTAGTGAAAAATCCCTAAGGTCCTGAAGCGATTGTGTTACCCTTCCTGTAGTAAACCGACAGATCTGTTTTATTTTGGTAGCTCGCGATACATGCCAGAAGTTGTTACGAGAGGAGCTGAGTGAAGGAGGACTAGCCGCGAGGCTTTGTCAGCCGCAGTGTGTGTGAGTGTGACGTCACTAGGAGCCGCGCTGGGATAGGTTGGTTGCAGAGAAGGGTCGCGCACGGATTGGACGCAGTCCGTGGGGCTCGATTGGAAGGGGAAAGGCAAGCGAAGAGTATTCCGGGAATTAAAGTCACCTATTGATTACAAACTTTGTGAAATAAAAGACGAGAAAATGAAATTTTTTAAAGCATTAAAGAGTGCGATGAAGGGGGAGTCTTACATTAAAGCGAGCGTAGGAGAGGAGACGCCGCCCGAAGGTACACCAGCTTACATTGTAATGGAGGAAAAAGGGGTAGCTCCGTGCCTTTGGCTAAAGCAATGGCACAAGCTGACAGAGAAACATGGGAGCGTAGCGTTCCCGATCCACTGGACATTCAATATAAGGATCCTAGAGAATTTGAGATTCACTATGTACGACATGAAGGTACCTCCAAGGCCAGCACAGTTTGAGGCTCTAGCGATTTGGGAACTGATGGCTAGACAGCAACAGCAGAATAAGTTCGAGACAAGGATAAGGAAGGTAGAAAAGACACTAGCGGACGCTAGGTGGGATAATGCACAGAAGGTGTGGAGGTCAGATGTATTGCAGGGGATAAAATTGTTTCCCGCGATTACTAAGGAAGAAGAGGAGACAGGTAAGAAAGCTACCTGTAAGACAAACAGGAGGTGTTCCAAGGATAGAGAGGACGAGGAAAAGTTGAGAAGAGAGGAGGAGTTAGAGGATGAGGAGTTAATCATGCAATTGCTGAACGACCGTCCACCACCTTATGCAGAGAGTGGACAAGGTCCAAGTACCAGTTCTGCCCCTCCGGCATCGGTACAGAACGGTGAAACTCAGAGTTCAGGAGCATCATCGGGATCTAAGGACCCGAGTTTACTGTTCACCCCGCAGATACCGCAGGTTAGGAGAATATATCCAGATGTGCCCATGTTGAAACCAGCAGAAAATTATCAGCCGCAGGTCCCAAGGTACTACAGCAGCGACAACAGTACGGGAATGATTCTAGATCCGACTGTAATGGGAGGACAGAATGGTCACAACCCAACACTGGCACAAGCTGAATCAACTCAGTTTTTGATGCCTCAAAAGCAGATGCAGGGGGGAAATGCACATGCTCAGATGACGGGGAGTCAGATGGGCATGCCAGCAATGATGACCCATAGTGTGGGAGTGAACATGTCCCAGAACATGGGAAATGGACAGAACCCAGATGCGATATCACTACCCATTACTGTAGGTCCACCGGTACCTTTGTACAGTCAGCCTAACTTAGGTATGAGCAGTCAAGGATCAATACTGCAGAATGGGACAGAAAGGAGGTGCATAGAAAACACTCCAGGGATAACTCCGATAGCGGCTCAGCCAACTGGATCTGGGTCCTTGATGGAGTTTAGTCCCATATGTGCTCAGTCAACACTGGTGAGGTCGAGTCCCCCACTGGTGATACCGCTGTCATCGAATACTGAAAAGTTGCCGCAACCATCAATGGCAGTCGATGTGAATGCTACACTGATGGGGTTGAATGCGCAACAGCTGACACAGTGGTTCAACAGTCTGAATTCCACACAAAGCTCAGCCAGTGGGAAGGGAGAAGACTATCTGAATAGGGTCAGGTTGAACATGGAAGCACAAGAATTGGTGGAAGGGACTATGGGTGTGAATAGGTTAGAGTCCTACTCGGAAGAGGAGTTGAGGTATCTATGTCCAAGGATTACAAAAGAAGTGAACAAGGTACATAGAAGCTTGCAAGAAATAGCTGACAAAAACGGGGTTGACATAGACAAGACAAAACACTTGAGCAGGAGCTACAGGTTGGATTTTGGGACCACAGACTTTGAACACATGAGGTCAGCAGGCATGAAGGCGCACCTTAGAGAATTGCTGCAGAGTGCACAAGTGTGGAGGTGCTTAGACAAATGGGAAAGCAGGTGGGTAAAGAGAAAGGAAAAGAGGAGGGACAGTGCTACAGAACTCAACGAGAAAAGACCACAGAGTAGTGATGCAGTAACCATGTTACCAATGAGGGAGACAGCAGGGGGAAAATTAATACATGTACCATGGCACAGAAGTGACATTCAGTCTTTTACGGATGATTTTCCCAAATTGAGAGAGAAGCCGATTGAATGGTATCAACAGACTGATAGGTTTGTGAAGCTTGCGAAATGCCTTTGGGAAGATCTGAACACTCTCTTTGAGATTGTGGTTCCGGCAGATTTGTGGGAGGATTGCAAAAGAGCTGTAGGTTGGCCGACAAGTGAACCAGAGAGAGACAGGGATACGGGTGCACCATCACCTATGGTGATGAGCTTGTACTATAAGGTGATTGAGTATTTGAAGACAAAGGTTGCCGCGAAAAATGTGGATTGGCAGAAGATAGATCGAACGGCCCAAGAGGCTAAAGAGTCGATTCATAGTTACTATGAGAGGTTGTTGAAGGCGTTCAAGAATTACAGTGGCACGGAAACAATAGAGGCGAAGGACATGCTTCATTTTGTGTTTAGATTTGTGGAAGGGCTGAGACCAGAAATAAGTCAGATGATAAAGTCGCATTTGATTTGTTGGCAGTCGAAACCTATTGACGAAGTATTGAATTATGCGAAAAACTGTAGCGACGAAATTGAAGTGAAACAGAAAAGGTTGAAAGAGAAAGTGATGATGATGCAACTTAAAGCAGCTCAGACAGGTCTGCAAGGTTTGCAAGGGTTGCAAGGGTTCCAACAGCAGGTACCGCAACCGCAGCCGCAGTTGCAGGGAAATATGGCATTTCAGCCACAGGCCAGTGGCAGAGGCAGAGGCAGAGGAGGTTTTGTGAATAATGGTCCGGATTTGAATACTGTTGTGACTTCGAATGGTGTGCAGGCATTGAAAAAGGTGATGCCGTGTCACGTGTGCGGAATCGTCGGTCATTGGAAACGCGAGTGCCCGATGGTGGTGCAGGAAGGTGCAGGTGCAGGTGTTGGTCAGCAAAACAATGATGTCAATGCATTTCAGACAATGAGGGGACCGAAAATGAGAGGTCCAAACCCAAATTTTCAGACCATAAATCAGTTGCAGGGATTACAACCTATGCAGCCGCAGCAGATGCAGATGCCCCGTATGCAGATGACGCAAATGCAGCCAATGCAACAGCAGTTACCCATGGTACCTAATCAGCAAATGCAAATACCTTTGGCACCAATGAGTCAGCAGCAAGTGATGGTTCCTCCACAGGTCTCGGGTCAGGTAATGAGTACAAATGGCACAGTACAACAGTTCCCATTACACAGTGAGAGTGGAATAAACAATGTATGGGAGAGTGAAAGTTCAGGAGAGGAAGGAGATTGTGTGCTTGCAGCATCCTTGGAAGTTGATCAAAAGGGTCCGTACGTGGAGGGAAGAGTAATGGGTCATCGTGTCTCATTCTTGGTTGACACAGGAGCAACACGTTCAACCGTTAAGAGCAGTGAAGTACCAAATTTGCCACTCTCAGGGAGAACAGTTCAAGTGGTGGGAGTAGCAAACAGGCACCTGACAAACCCAATTACAGATCCGGTACCAGTCAGCATTGGTAACTATCAAGGGTTACATCAGTTTGTGGTATGTGACTCAAGCCCAATAGCACTATTAGGGAGAGACCTATTGTGCAAATTGGGATGTTCGATTATGTGTTCAAACGAGGGAATTAAAATTCAGACGAGCAGTGATGGGGAAGAAGAGGACAGTGTAGAGGGGGATGAGATGGAAACTGTCGATGAAGAGTACCCTCTGATTTGTCTCTTCCCGATGATAACTGAAGAAGATATTCCAGCTGAATTACGGGAAACAGTCGGAAAGGAAGTGTGGGATATGACAGGGAAAGAGGTGGGATTGATGAAAGGAGTGGAACCAGTGAAAGTGACTGTAAAGCCCAATGCAACCTTTCCCCAGACCCCACAATACCACATGGCACAAGACACCCTTATGAAAGTTGCCCAACTCATTGACGAATTTGTAAAGCAGGGAGTACTGAAAGAAGTGTTAAGCAGTCCATGTAATTCACCAATCATGGGACTAATAAAGCCAAGTGGAAAGGTCCGAATTGTGCAGGACTTGAGGAAAATAAATGACATTGTAGTCAAGTGTTGCCCTGTAGTACCAAATCCAGCTGTGATAATGTTTCAAGTCCCTTGTGATGCCGAGTGGTTCTCAGTCATCGATTTGTCACAAGCATTCTTTTCGGTGCCTCTCCATGAGGACAGCCAATTTCTCTTTTGTTTCAAATTCTTAGACAGAGTTTACAGTTGGTGTCGAATTCCTCAAGGGTTCTCTGAGTCACCGTCAATATTCAATCAGATTCTAAAGAAAGACTTGGAAGCATTAGAATTGCCATTCGAGTCAACACTAGTACAGTACATCGATGACTTACTGATTGCATCAAAGACAGAAAGTGGCTGCACAGCCGATACCATTGCTCTGTTGAACCATTTGGGAAGGAATGGACACAAGGTGTCTCCTTCCAAATTGCAGTTCTGTCAGAAGAAAGTGAAATACTTGGGTCACCAGATAGAGAAAGGGTCACGGAGAATAATGAAGGAAAGAATAACGAGTGTACTTCAAATGAGTCCACCAAAGACAAGGAGGGAGGTGAGGAAGTTTTTGGGAATGGTGGGTTATTGTCGCCAGTGGATTCCCAACTTCTCGACTCTAGCAAAGCCTTTACTGAAACTGACCCAGAAGGATGCCTTGGATCAAATTGAGCTGAGAGGAGATGAGATGGATGCTTTTATTGAATTGAAAGAATGCATGTGCAGGGCTCCAGCTTTAGGTATGCCTGATTACACAAAGCCTTTCACATTGTTTTGTCATGAACGTGATGCATGTTCTTTGTCTGTCTTGACTCAAGCCCACGGTGGCATAAACAGACCAGTAGCGTATTTTTCAGCTACTTTGGATCCGGTCGCAGCAGCACTTCCAGGGTGTTTGCGCGCCGTAGCAGCAGTTGGTATCAGCCTCACTCAGAGTGAAGGAATAGTGATGGGACACCCAGTAACAGTCATGGTCCCTCACTCAGTTGAGATACTTTTGACCCGCTCCCGAACGCAACACATGACTGGAGCAAGACTCACAAGGTATGAAACGATAATTCTGGGCTCACCGAACGTGCAGCTGAAAAGGTGCACTACGTTGAATCCAGCAACCTTGCTTCCTGGTGAAAATGCTGAAATTGAGAACGCTGAAGACGTCGAGCATGACTGCCTTCAGGTGACTGAATTTTGCACAAAACCTCGACCTGACATTAAGGATACTAAGCTTGATGAAAATGACCAAATTGTTTTTGTTGATGGTTCATGTCTAAGAGATGGGATGGGAATTTTGAAAGCAGGATATGCTGTATGTACTGTAACAGGTGTCTTGGAAGCGTCCTGGCTTCAAGGAGTATATTCTGCACAAGTAGCAGAACTTGTAGCCCTTACAAGAGCATGTCAACTGTCTGCATTGATGAAAGTCACCATTTACACTGATAGTCAGTACGGGTTTGGAATTGTGCATGACTTTGGACAACTATGGTCACAGAGAGGTTTCCTGACTTCTTCAGGATCCCCAGTGAAAAACGGGGAGAGAATAAGGGAATTGTTACACGCTATTCAAATGCCAGCCGAAGTTGCAGTGGTAAAGTGTAGTGCTCATACAAAAGGACAGGACTATGTCTCTCTGGGAAATGCATATGCGGATCAAGTCACAAGATTTTGTGCCTTGAACTGTATATTACTCAGGGATGAATGGAATTCGATAAATGAACCAGAACTCGAACCAGCTGAAGCATTTGCCTTGAAGGTCGTAGATACAATAGATGAACTAAAAGCATTACAGAATAACGTCAGGGAGGATGAAAGAGACTCCTGGATTAAGTCACAATGTATAAAGAGACCAGATGAGTTATGGGTTTCAAATGAGGGAAAATTTGTTTTGCCAAATAGTCTCTTATCGCAGCTTGCGCGGTTCTATCATGGGCAAGCTCACCTAGGGAGAGATGCCATGATACGATTGTTCAAAACTGATTGGTTTAACCCCAGATTTCGTCAAGCTGCAGAAGCAGTTTGCCATCGATGTGTCACTTGCCAGCAGATGAACCCAGGAAAGGGAACAGTTGTGAACGCGAGCCACATTGGCAGAGCCAGTGGCCCGTTTAGTAGGATGCAGATAGATTTCATTGAGATGCCTGCGCATGGAGGTCTGAAGTATGTGTTGGTGATTGTGTGCATTTTTAGTCACTGGATTGAAGCATACCCCACACGTAGAAATGACAGCCTTACAGTCGCAAAGCTATTGTTGAGAGAGTTGATACCACGTTTCGGATTCCCGATCTCTTTAGAATCAGATAGGGGAAGTCACTTCAATAACGAGGTGATAAAGTTACTTTGCGAAGCGCTGAACATTGAGCAAAAACTGCATTGTAGCTATCGCCCTGAAGCATCAGGACTGGTGGAACAAATGAATGGTACACTGAAATCGAGAATGGCGAAAATATGTGCATCGACAAATTTGAAATGGCCTGACGCATTGCCTTTGGTGCTAATGTCAATGAGAAACACCCCTGATAGAAAGACTGGATTGTCTCCGCACGAAATTCTCATGGGCAGGGCTATGAGACTTCCTGCAGTTCCCGCAAACGCGCTTTTGAATATTACAGATGATATGGTGTTAGACTACTGCAAGGGTCTGGCTGACGTGGTTCGCTCTTTCTCTCACCAGGTGGAAGCAACCACCTTGCCACCGATCCAAGGTCCAGGACACGCACTGAAAGCAGGTGACTGGGTCGTGGTAAAGAAGCACGTGAGGAAGTCGTGTCTGGAACCCCGTTGGAAAGGCCCTTTCCAAGTGATCCTGACGACAACTACCGCTGTGAAGTGTGCGGGGGTTCCCAACTGGATTCACGCCAGTCACACAAAGAAAGTGTTGTGTCCCACAGATGAGGAAGTTGAAGCGCTGAAACTGCCAGTGCCTGATAAAACAGTGCTGAGTGCTGAGTCAGAGCAAAACCGAACTGAAAGCGAACAGGCAGAAACAGGAGAGAGAGAAATATTCTCTGGGGACGAAGCAGACTCACTTGGGGAAGACCAAGGAGAAAGTTCAGACAGCGACGAAGCAGCTGAAGGTGACAAAGAACCTGAAGCAGCTGAGGGTAGCAAAGAGCCTGAAGCAGCTGAAGGTGACAAAGAGCCTGAAGCAGCTGAAAGTGATAAAGAGCCTGACGAAAGTAACGGTGACGAAGGGCTCGAAAGAGGTGAAAAAGCAGGAGAGCCTGATCAGAGGAGGGCTTTCCCAGAAGCAGACGATACAGAAAAAGAAAAAGAGAACGTGATTGATTCCCCAGAAGGAGGGGACAAGGCAGAACAGAACGAAACAGTTCAAGCTTCCACAGAAAAGGTCGCAGGTCCATCAAATGGACACGGTGCAAAAAGAAGACTAAGTATATCACCAATAAAAGAAAGGACTAAAGAAAGTTTGAACGACGGAGAAAGGCCAAAAGTGAAAGAGAAAAGAAAGGAAGTGACTGTCGTGGTACCATCCTCAAGTGAAGGAAAAGACTTGGCCAAAGAGGAAAGTACCAGTGAGGCAGAATCGAAAAGAGAAGCGAAATTGAAAAGGAAAAGGATACCAAACAGGAGATATTCCGGTCCAGAATGGGCATATGTAGTCAATGACGATTGGACTGACGAATTTGTATCTCTAAGCCTCGAGAACGAAGAAGAAGAGATACCAAAAGAAAAGAAAAGTTTTATGGACTCTGTTGATTGAAAGGGTGATAAATGACATTGCTTGCTACAATCTAACGTGATACAAACAACCAGCTGATGACATTGCTAAACCGGATAAGACACTTGCTGAACCGAATAGAGACTGAGTTATTGCCGAATTGAGACAAATGCTGCTACCCGATAAGTGACTGGCCTCTTGAAGAAGACTGTGTGAACATTGCGCTCGCTCAGCTTTGTAACTGAATTGCTAAATAGTTTCTTTATAGGTGCTTCTAGCTCTCTGATTCTATACAGATTATGACGCAAAACAGTAGAAAGAAATATTGTAAATATGTGTGTGTAGGCTTGGTAATTGCATGTGTACTAATAATAATGGCAATTGTGCTTGGAATGCATGGAAAGGGTGAGAATGAGAAAATTGATGCTTCTACTCTTGCTCCTGTTACTGTCACTGAACTAACCGCATTGAAAAGACTAGAATTAGATGAGAGACACTTGCATGATAAGAAAGAACTTTCGTATAATGTTTTCTATCGCTTGCTAACAGAATATGTTGAGACTATGGATGCGAAAGATTGTTATGTATGTACACAGATACCGACATCAGTAAAAGAAGGGGTGACTTATCACCACATGCCTCTTACATACGGGATCACATGT
The DNA here is from genome assembly GCF_031143425.1 of Pleurodeles waltl. Lineage (NCBI taxonomy): Eukaryota > Metazoa > Chordata > Amphibia > Caudata > Salamandridae > Pleurodeles > Pleurodeles waltl. The sequence goes on along the minus strand of NC_090441.1, from coordinate 79,653,100 downwards.
AGTATAGTAATGTCTAGGTTTTATGGTCAGACTAACATACAGTATTTTTACTCGAATTATGATGTTACCTTTGCATACGTTCCTATAATAGCGCAGCTAAGCCAGATTGCTAAAGATTGGGATGCTAAAATAATGAGGGAATTTTTCGAGCCAATGCTATCTTTTGAAACGGCTCACGCTCATAGGGAAAACCTTACCTGCTCGCTCTCTGCAGTAGAAATAAGCTTTTTAGATCGCACAGATGATAGAAAGGCACAAATGAATGCGAAATTAGAAAAAGAGCTACATAAGAGGACTTCAGTAGATAATTATGATTTTGCCGCAATAAAGACACAAGGGAGAATTGCTTTAGATGCTTGGCATGTAGGGAAATTTTGTATATATCGAGGTGAATCTTATTATGACAACATTTTTGCAGGAGCGAGTGAGTGTAAACATACGTTTATCTTTAAGGCCAAATGGACATTCATGATGAACGGACTTGACCCTGTCATACCAGGTGTATATTACATTTGTGGGTATAATGCCTATTATCGTCTTCCCAAGGGATGGTGGGGGAGATGTTATTTGGGTATAGTGTTCCCAAAGGTTTATCAACTGGATGACCTATCGATGATTCCAAAGACATCTGGATCCCATCGTATCCAGAAAAGAGAGACCGCAGCTGCTGTGGTAGGAGATATTTGGAGCCATGATTCCTTCATTGGGAGTTGTGCTGAATTCCATCAAAATAAGAAAGTTGTCTACTATAGTGGATAACATGTTGACAAAGTTTTCAGGTGCTATAATCCTGATAGATGCTGAACTTGCAGCGGAAAGAGCTATGACTCTTCAAAATAGGCTTGCTTTAGACATTCTTTTAGCAAAGGATGGCGGCGTTTGCAAAATGCTTGGTGCGCGCCACTGTTGTACGTATATTCCCGACAACAGTGTGAAAATTAAAACTATGCTTGCTAATCTAACAAAAGAGAGTGCAGATTTGAAGGAATTGAAAGAACCAGGAGTGTGGGAGAAGGTTGGAAAAGGACTTGCTTCAGTGGGAAATTGGATTGGGGGAATTTGGAATGGAATATTGCTAAAAATAATACAGGGAATACTAATAGTACTGATTTGCATATTTGGAATTTGGGGAATAAAAAGGGGAATAATAATGATTATGGAAAGAATTAAAAGAAGGAAGGAAGAGAAAATGATGAAAAGAATGGCAGAAGAATACAAAGCGAAAACAAGGGGAATTAAAAGGAAAAGAGAACTGACAGAATTTTAATGGAATAAAATTTGTGGGAATAGTTTGTGTGATGACAAGTAGTCATCAGAGGAGGGATTGATGAAGCTGAAATGAAGGTTTTACATTTATTAGCGCTTAAACGTAGTGTAGAAATAATCATGTGTGACTTTAACCGAACTAATAAAGATTGTACGGGGACAAAATGTGCCCTTAGAGTAGTTTGCCAACATTTATAAGCGTGCTTTATATAACGTGATGTATTAGAATTGCACTAATCCGACATAATCATAAACGTGTGCTACGATTTGCTTGTTTGAAATGTTTTAGCTTAGCATTACTTTAGTGCAGGCTTCGGCCTAATAGCCTGGTCTCACGATTTAGATGCTCGTATTTTTCCAATGTGCTATTAAACGTGTATTTTTGCTTGAAGCTGTACTTTTCCACTGAGATCGTTCACATGCTTATCTTAAGGTTTCTTGCCAGCCTGGCATATTTTTCTCTTTACTCCAAGGTCGATCTGCAGGTGCGGACAATGGAAGCTCTGAAAGTGAGTTAATTGGTATAAAATGTTGCAACTTGCGTACCCGTCTCCAAGGATAATGTATGCTTAAGTAAAAGCTTGAGAACTGTTGTTTTTGATTGGACAATTTGAAGCTAACCTATGAACCCTCCAATGGAAGACCCTACTGGATTTGAACTGTTGTCTATTTAAACCAGGTGCACGAGAGGAAAGTAGCCTTTTGCAGCCATTACCAGCCATTACAGCCATTATTGGACATCCCGCCATTTTGCAGGACTTTGCAGCTACTATGGCCCATCTTGCTGCGACGCCATTTTGAGAGACTTTGATGCTTTCTCTAATCGAGAGAAAGAGACTTAAATGATTCTTACCCTAGAGACTTTAACTTTGTTTTGATCCCTTTGCATGAAGTAGTAGTTTTATTTTGCCGCCATGAGGCAATTGCCCCGTCCACCCCTGCCCCTTTGCCCCCGTCCCATGCTGATCGAGAAAACGGTACCTGTGAGACGAAGACTTCCTTGAATGCTGATTGTAATTGGTAAATATGAAAGGAAATTGTACAATTGCATTGTGTTTCTTTTAGGTAACCAACTGCTGATTTTTTATAAGAGCCCTAGTTAGGAGTTTTTCTAAATTAATGTTGCTAAATTGTTTTTGCATGAAGTCCCACATGCCGATGCTAATTTGAGGTTAGATGAGGATTCCTTTTGTTGCACGATGCAATTTGAGACCTTGTTATGCTGACTAAATGTATGCAATTAGTTCATTACAGATTATAGTTCTAGTGATTTGCATTGCTATTATCGAATGCCTTGTTATTCAAATGCTGCATAGATTGCACTTGTTCCGCCGGTATGGACAGCTATTAATGTTCATTTACGTTTATCATTTGGTGTTGAGACACATCTATATTGTGCTAGCTTTGTTAATATAGGGAAATAAATTCACTAACTTTGAATAAACTGGTGTGATTATTCCTGACTGAAAGGTCAGGGTTCGCCGAAATGTATTCTGGATTAATTGTTAAGTGTTATGTTGATCAGGGGATTGCTTATGTTCGTTATTGATTATTGATTTAATGAAATTGACTGATTAAGGGTGTCGAGGGTCCCACTTAGCCAAAAGATTCATCGGCCTAAAGAGCGTCCCAATACAGGTAAATTATTAGTACGGAACGCTCTATCACCATCAGCCTCCCTTCTGGAGTACCACAGGGCTCCATACTTAACCCATTCTTTTTAATCAATATGTTGCACCATTGGCATCCTTGGTGAGATCTTTTGGCTTCCAGGCTTTGTAATACGCCAATGATATACAAATTATTGTGTCTTTCACTGATAATCTTCCAGAAACTGCTGGGAGTTTTAAATGCTGAACGACTGGGGCGAGCTGCTGGCTGAAGGAGAATTTTCTTAAGCTAAGCTAATTTTCTAAAGGCTGACAAGATCGAAGTGATGGTCTTTGGAGCCCAGCATTCAGTCTAGTCAGAGCTTTGGTGGCCGGAGTCATGTGGGCCCCTGCCCACCCCTGTAATTCTGTTAAGGACCTTGGAGTACTATTTGATACCTATCTTAATTTAAATCTAAAGGTAAATTGCACCACCAGCAGCTGCTTTCTCATTATTTGTGCCCTGAATAAGATCTTTCCTTTTATTCCTGAGGAACTTTGCAAAGCACTGGCTAACGCGTTGATCACCTCGCGTCTAGAATATTGTAATGCCATGTATCCTAATATCAATAGTTACTCTTTGAACAAACTTCAGCTGGTGCAAAATGCAGCTGCACGGCTTATCCTCAACATACCGAAGCTCCTTTCAGTGAAAGAAGTTCTCCGGAATATGCACTGGCTGCCAATTTAGGAGCATCTGATCTTCAAGGCGCTTAGTATAGTGCATCTTGCACTTCATAATAAAGGAGCACTGGCAAACAGGTACGCTTTTCATTGGTGCAGGACAACCAGGCATTTTAGATTGGCCTCTGGCAGGAAAGTTGTAGTTCCTAAATTATGAAAGGCAAGATGGGGCACTCGTTCCTTCTCTGAGGCAACTGTTGAATTATGGAACACTCTGCCTAACTACATCGCTGAGACTGATTCCTTTGTCTCCTTTCAAAAACATCTTAAAACCTGGCTTTTTCACGTCCTAAGCTTGTACTTTCTGGATTTAGTAGATTAGTTGTTCCATCTTAGTCATTTTTTTCTCGTAGTTTCGGGCTGCTTCTTTTTTTCTGTCTTCCCTCTCTCTGGGTGGGATTCCTGGAGAGGCCTCTGAAATTCTTCAGTAGCAGTGCCTTGATACCTGCGGGTTAAAAACAATTTACAAATTCTTTTCATTTTATTTCAGAGGCTGCAAGCTGTTCTACTCTCCATGCTCTCATAGTGTAGCACATGGAAGTCGTTTTTTAGGTGTTTTATTTTATATGAAATTTGAACAATGGTAGAAATGTTCATTTTAGTCTTGTTGTTCACAACAAGCCTTCTTGCTGTTTTATGCAGTCCTGTGTAGTTATTTCAGATGTGCTTTTTCTGAAATTGTTTAATTTTTTTGTGCAGTGTGTGTGTGTGTGAGAGAGATATTGTGTATAATGAATTAGATTTGTTTCTGTTACCACGATGCCCCTAATTCCATTTGAGACAGTCCAAAAGCAATAACACTACTTCAACTATGTTTTGGGTGGGGTTCTGTGGGGCTACAATAACTTGCCTTTCACATTTAAGGCTGGTAAATAGCACTAAGTGCACCTGTGTCACCAGTGGGTGGGAAAGTAAATATTGTACAACTATGCTAAAGTCGCAACAGACAGACCCGCATGTCTTCAGTAAAGTGTTTTTTACCCTGTAAGGGTGGGAGTCTGAGAGGCAGTTAAGTGTGGTGCACTAGACCCCCACAGGGTCCTATACTGAAGCCTGGGGAAGGCAGTACCTCCTCAGCTCACTTCTCCCTATGTTTTCTCCTTCCCCAGTCCACTTTGTGCTGCAGCAGACCTGGCTGGCTTTAACTCTCATCTGCTGGGCTGACCTACTGCTCTCTGGGTCACCTTCTGGCCCTCAGTCCACATGGGCAGATAAAAATCAGGTTGCCACCACCGGCACTAGGTCCTCACTGCATTCATTTGGCCCAGGGAGTGCGTGGGCTCGTCTCCATGTCAAAAGTCAAATTTTCTGCCCATCTCTACAGGGAGCTCACCATCAGCTCCTTAACTGATAAGTGAGGGGTCTCAAAGTCAACTGGGGACCATAGGAGAAGACGGCTGTGTTAATCAGGAGCACTGAATGATGGCGACCAGCTCTTCATTCAGCAGGGCCTGCCACCTGTATAATAGATTTGGCTTCTCTGTGTGCTGGCTTTGGCTTGGGTCACAGTCACTCACATTCTAAAAAGATTCTGGCAGAAGTGTGGTGTTGAGGAATCATTCCATAGGCTATGAATTTTGTTCAGTTGAGTTGGTCTAGATACCAGTGCTTAGAAAGACTGACTGGGTTCTGTTGTTGCCTCTCAATACAGGTGGGCTTGTCTAGTTCATAACGGGAAGAGTGAGAATGGCACAATTACCTTCCCAACTCCAGGGAAAGGTAAGCCAGTCTTGGCTATGCAGTACCTTCTGACTCTTAGACACATTTTTATACTGGTGCTTTGGCTGTGTCTTCAGCTACTGTTGTGGGAACAGGCTGCAGTCTTTCAAGATTCTTTTGGGGATGGCATGAAGAATGGTGGGAGGTACCAGTTAGCACTTGCTTTTACAGTTTATGTGGTTGTCTGTGAGCTTCATGCCCCAAACACAAGCTTTTTTAAAAACTCTGTTTTATTAAAAGACATCTGTTGGTAATGCTTGGAAGACCTTGAATATGTCAGTAGAGTTATCGTGGGACAAGTTATTTCTCCTTTGATTAACAAAAATCTGTTTGGTTTCATTAATAATAACCCCATTCGATGCTGAGGCCATTGTGTCCAGTGCTGAGACCTGTTTTGACATTCATGGCAACTTGCTGTTAAGCCTTAGTAACACTTCATCAAGGCAAACTTTGCTTCTTGTTTTCTCACATTTTGAGGACTGTAAAGGGGCTTAGGGATTCTGGTTTAATCTAGAGGGCCTGCAAAAATAACAAACATTTGCCTAAAGCTATTTTATGAAAAATGGTGAAAAAATGCTGTGCAAGAAAGTTTTTTGCTAAAAATAGCATCAACAAAAGTCTTGCTCTGCTAACATTACTCTCTTCCCGGCTTTCAGAAACACAGTGAAAAATACATAGGATTGATTTATATATGGGTGAATGGCCCATTGTTTTGCCAGGTAGATATAGTGAATTACTCTGTCCCTCTACTGGAGGGAAAGCCCGCCACATTTATAAATGGCCGCCAAGCAAGGTTTACTTGACAGTGATGGACAGTAAAAAATTACTATATGTCCACCCATCCTAATTGGGTGGGTGGGCATAGAGCCATTTCTCTGATGGCTCTTGCTCCATCTCAGACATTTGGCTATGGCTTTGATTGAGTAGTCACTGCCATAGCCAAACCTATTGTCTGCCTGCATCTAAATCGGGTCAGCAGACCATTAACTTGTCAGTAAGCATATTTTGTCGCCATTGCAACAGGGTATGCTAACCACCAAGATATAAATCGGGCCCGTATTTTTTCACCACATTATCGATCTATAAATTTCCTTTTTTGTTGTTTCTACCCATTTACAATTTTTGGAGAAAAGTTGTGAAACTCTCGGATAATTCCAGAAATCTATATGTTCCTGAAAACGTGACAGAATTCTGAATTGGACAATTGGTTAAATGTGTAGGTTTCTAACATAAACTTACGGTTGAAATAACAAATAGTAAATTGTATAGGAAAAAAGAGAAATGGGTGAAAAGGTTTTCAGCTGTAATCTAAAAAGTAGTACACCGTTACATTTGGCATACTCTTTAACTTGAAGACTGATATGATGTTTGTTGTTTGTCAAAAAAACTATAATACTCAGAACTATCAATCGAGCCACGGTTTACAACGATTATCCATGAAACATTTAACAAATACAAAATGGATAAATAGGAAAGTTAGCAGGTGATGTATAGGGGTAATTCATACCACTTATTACTGTAGATTGTTCATAATGTCAGTTGCTTCTCAGGTTTTTTTTAACGTGTTTCATTCACTTTGCCTTACAATTAGGAGCCAAATAGATGGATAGTTTAAGTAGACAATGGTAAATTTCTTCCCATTCTGCATTGTCACACTTCTCTCCACAAACTTATCCCCCTTCCTTCCACTTGTGTGTGGGGGTCGATCACATTAGACAGAAAATGACAAAAAATGCAACCAAGTGGAGAGAGAAAAAGGTTTGGATAAGATAACCTTCCCAGGAGAGTCCAAGGTGATGGGGCTTCATTTGATCCCACCACTGTTTCTTACGTAGAATGCAATGCAAACCATAACCTTTGCTTCAGAAAACATACTTTCCTTATATTTCTGTGGTGGAAAGTTCCAAACAATGTAGAAGATGGCATACGTCCTAACCTCGCTAGCCAACTCTTCTCCCAGTAACAATGGGACACCACATGCAGACCAATAGTTCGAGATAGGAAAAAAAAATCCCTATACTTTCCAAAATGCATTTGTTTTGTATGTGGATGGTTACTGTATTCTGGCTTTTGCTCAGCTGGTAATCAGGAAAGTCTACCAACCTCAGGCATTTCTGGTAACTACGTACATGAGGCGATGTGTGGTTCCATGGTTGTTTATGTTGATGCAGCTACTTTTTTTCTTACTCACATCGTCATGTAGGTAACAATTTTTAGGCAGAAACAAAGAACTTCCTCATTGTTCTCTGAGAAAATGTTGTGGAATTTGCAGGAATGACAAAGTGCTACCATTCAGTGTCTCAACATTTTGCCAATAAAAGTAGTACCCCACTTTTTTGGATTCCAAATGTAGTATCTTCCAAGAAAGAAAAGACAACAAATGCATGGTTAAAACATCAAGAAAAATACTTGAAAATGAGGCTCTATTTGGAAAAGTAAGTTGCTGCAGGATTTTAACCCCTGTGAAGCTGGCACCCAAAGTAACCTATCAACCCAGATATTTAGGAAAATTGGACACTGAAGGGTGGTGTGACTTTCGTTTGATTTCACTACTTTTCCATGGCCAGAATTTTCTGCAAATATAAAACTTTGGGCGGAAATACAGAATTTACTCACATTTTTGCAATATAAAGTTCTGGAACTCATGGGATAAGACAATTGTCCTACTACTCAGGACTCACAAACATCTGTCTCAGTAGACCACTTGTGTGGAGGGACCTATCTCCTCATAGAACTGTAAAGGTCCCAAAACACACCATGGAAACATCAAGAAACTGTGTGTATTGTAGAATGATGTTGAGACTTTAGTATCTAGGCTTGAATCTGCTGGCTCCCCTGGATTTCTACATACGCTGAGCTTCTTTGAAAGCTGTAGACTTACAGTAATATTATGTGGTATTATGTAGGGGGAATGCAGGGTGGTTTGAACCAGTGTGGAGATCTGCACGATTTCTGACCTAAAATACCCTACCAACATCCACACTGTGCTTAGCAAATCTCCTATTCCTATTTTCAGGGGTAAAGGGTGTTGTGTCTGGGTCCCAGGTCAGCAAATATTAATGAACCCCCACAAACCTTGGCATCCCAAACAAAATAGAGATCCAGTGTGGAATGGCTTACAGGGATGCCATGATTTTTTATTATACAGCATGCCCCCTCAAGAGTCCAAATATTAGTGAAAAAAAAGTCTTCTACATATTCATGTGACAAAAAACTCAACCTTCCAACCAGAGGCACAACTGCCACCATCCTTCATTCCAGCTCTTTTTCAGAGGGAAACCATAATGCACATGTACTGGTGGCCTACCATGCCAGGTAGGAACAGTCCAATACTGTGACCATGTGAGGTCAATGTGATCCTCACATGTCCACCATTGCCAGACTTTTGCCACCCATACATTTGAGGATGATAATTTGTTTCAGATTTCTGGAAGTTTCAGAGTTTTCTGTTACACTAATGTGAGAACAATGAGTTTTTTCAGTCACACTTTGACTATTGTAGGTTGATCTGAGGAAAAAAAGCATTCAGGGGCCAAAGCACCCTTATCTTGCTTGGGCCTCCAGTAGTTAGCAATGCTCAGGGTTGATGGGGTTCCCTGAATGTCAGTCATACACAGGCCAACATTTTTCTGTCTACCCTTACAGAAACTGAAAAGAATTGTTTTGCATGGTGTTGGCATTTGCAGGGCTTTAGGGACATGGAAGCATTCAGAGATCCATGCAAACCACATGACTACGTATTGTCCTGTGTAGCTAGTTGTTAGAAATACTTGATATTCTGTGGTTACTGGCCAAGCCCTTGCCCAAATACTGCAGCAATCCCACTTTGGAAACTAAGAGGAAATTGTTTTAGTATAGGCCTGATTACAAATTAGGCACATTTAGGTGTCGGTGACCAGGTGCTACAATTAACAATTTCGACTGGTAGCCCTGCACCTACATGTGACTATAACGAGCTTATCTCCTTGCAGACCCATTTTTTCCAGGTCAAATTATACACTGTATTCCTATTCCATGTGGATTAAGGCTCGTATTTGCCACTTGTACTGATCAGGTGTTAAATGGAGTGGATCCCACCTCAGGGATCACAACCCTGTGGTGGTTCTGTTCTTCTGTCTTCTGCTCTTCTGCTCTTCTGTCTTCTGTTCTTCTGTCTTCTGTTCTCCTGTCTTCTGTTCTCCTGTCTTCGGCTCTTCTACCTCCTCCGTCTTCTTCCCCCGAGCCTGCCCTCCTGCTCCTTCCTCATCCCCCTCCCTCACTCGCCTCCCCCTCTCTCACCCCTAGCTAACCCGTTCGCTATCTACCTCCCTCACTCCTCCTATCTTCCTATCTCTCTAGCTCCCTATCTCACTATCTAACTCCCCCACTCTCCACCTCCTCCTACCTACCTATCTGTCTATCTATCTATTTCCCTATCTATCGACTTCTCTATCTATTTTCTCTATCTATTTCTCTATCTCTCCCCCCCTCCCGCCACCCCCTCTACTACCTATCTCCCTATCCTCTCACTCTACCTCTCTCCCTCACCCACCTCTACAACCCCCCCTCCCCTATCTTCACAACCCTACTCCTATCTCTCTCCCTAATCTCCAAACCTCCTAACACTCACCCTCCTCCACCCTAAACCCCCTCCCCCAGCTCCTCTCACTCTACCTGTCCCCCCCCCTCCCTCGCGCTTTCCCGCCGCGACCTCCTGCACGCCCCCGCCCCCCAGCTCCCATTCGCCCCCAGCTGACCCCTCCCCCCCCCTCCTACCTCTTATGGCGGCCGCTGCGCGACTGCGCAGCGGGCGCGCGCAGCGGGCACGCCGCTGGCGTGCCGGAGGCGCGCCAGAGGCAAGCCCGTCTGCGCCCGTCCGCGCCTGGCCCGCGCCCAGCGCCACGACCCCTGGTCCCCAGCTCCCCCAAGCCCCGCTGATCCGCTACGACGCCACCACCCTCCACGCCCTCAACCCAGGGCGCTCCAAAACCTGCTTCCTAGCTCACCCCAAACGCACCCATGGACCCTTCGCCTGCAACTCCTGCAAACGCATCTTCCACCACGCAACTACCACGACCACAAGCCCACGCGCCATCAACCACCTCAAGTGCATCCTGGTCAACGCTCGTTCCGTCCACAAGCACGCCGTTGAACTTTGGGACCTCCTGGACTCCACAGCCCCGGACGTCGCCTTCATCACGGAGACATGGATGAACGCCTCCTCTGCTCCAGACATCGCTACCCGCCATCCCCGAAGGCTACAAGATCTCCAGAAAAGACCGCACCAACCAAGTAGGAGGAGGTGTCGCCATCATCTTCAAAGACTCCATCAGCGTCACCACCTCCACCGAAGACCCCCCCCTCGCCGCTGAACACCTGCATTTTCAGATTCGCACCGACCCAAGGACCACCCTCAGAGGATCCCTCGTCTACCGTCCTCCCGGACCTCGCGCCTCTTTCAGCGACGCCATCGCCGACTTCATCTCCCCGCACGCCCTTGCCTCACCGGACTACATCCTCCTAGGCGACCTCAACTTCCATCTGGAACAAAACAACGACCCCAACACCACCACCCTGCTCGACAACCTCGCCAACCTCGGCCTCAAACAACTGGTGAACACCGCCACCCACATCGCCGGACACACGCTCGACCCTATCTTCTCCGCCAGCAAACACGTCTTCTTCAGCCACACCTCTGCCCTGCACTGGACCGACCACAGCTGCGTCCACTTCACATTCCGACGCGAGACCTCCCACCTCCGCACTCAACCCATCCCTCGTCGACAGTGGAACAAGATCCCTGAAGAGCAACTCTTCTCCGCTCTCGCCGCCAACCAACCCACCCTCACCACCGACCCCAACGACGCAGCTCTCAACCTCACAAACTGGATCTCCAACTGCGCTGACAACCTTGCTCCCCTCAAACGCACGCATCGACAGACCAACACCAAAAAACCTCTCTGGTTCTCTGACACCCTCAAAGAATCAAAGAAAACTTGTCGTGCCCTTGAGAAGGCCTGGCGCAAGGACCACACCGCTGACAACATGACCGCCCTCAAGAACGCTACACGCGAACACCACCACCTGATCCGCACTGCCAAAAGGAACTTTTTCACCGACAGACTAGACAAAAACAGCCACAACAGCAGAGAACTCTTCAGCATCGTCAAAGAGTTCTCCAACCCCAGCGCCAGCGCCAACGCCGTCACGCCCTCACAGGATTTGTGCGAATCCCTCGCCACTTTCTTCCATCGCAAGATCAGCGACCTCCACGACAGCTTCGGACACCAGACCCAACCATACACCACTGAACCCGCTTCCCCGGACATCACCCTCAACAACTGGACCCACATCAACACGGAAGAAACCAAATCCATCATGAACTCTATCCACTCCGGCGCCCCTTCGGACCCCTGCCCGCACTTCATCTTTAACAAAGCCGACGACATCATCGCCCCGCACCTCCAGACCGTCATCAACTCTTCTTTTTCTTCTGCTACCTTCCCCGAATGCTGGAAGCACGCTGAAGTCAACGCCCTACTAAAGAAACCTACGGCTGACCCAAGCGACCTGAAAAACTTCCGCCCCATCTCTCTTCTACCTTTCCCAGCCAAGGTAATAGAAAAGACCGTCAACAAACAGCTGACCACCTTCCTGGAAGACAACAACCTGCTCGACCCTTCACAAACCGGATTCCGAACCAACCACAGCACGGAAACCGCCCTCATCTCAGTCACAGACGACATCAGAACCCTGATGGACAACGGTGAAACAGTCGCCCTCATTCTCCTCGACCTCTCGGCTGCCTTTGACACCGTCTGTCACCGCACCCTAATCACCCGCCTACGCTCCACCGGGATCCAAGGCCAGGCCCTGGACTGGATCGCCTCCTTCCTCGCTAACCGCTCCCAAAGAGTTTACCTCCCTCCGTTTCGCTCAGAACCCACCAAGATCATCTGCGGCGTACCTCAAGGCTCATCGCTCAGCCCGACACTCTTCAATGTCTACATGAGCCCCCTCGCCGACATCGTACGCAAGCACGACATCATCATCACCTCCTACGCCGACGACACCCAACTTGTACTCTCCCTCACCAAGGACCCCGCCAGCGCCAAGACCAACCTACAAGAGGGTATGAAGGACGTCGCAGATTGGATGAGGCTCAGCCGCCTAAAGCTGAACTCTGAAAAAACGGAAGTCCTCATCCTCGGCAACACCCCGTCCGCCTGGGACGACTCCTGGTGGCCCACGGCCCTCGGCACCGCACCGACCCCCGCAGACCACGCCCGCAACCTCGGCTTCATCTTGGACCCTCTTCTCACCATGACCAAGCAAGTCAACGCCGTGTCCTCCGCCTGCTTCCTCACTCTCCGCATGCTCCGCAAGATCTTCCGCTGGATCCCCGCCGACACCAGAAAAACCGTGACCCACGCCCTTGTCACGAGTCGCCTGGACTACGGCAACACCCTCTACGCCGGGACCACCGCCAAACTCCAAAACCGCCTGCAACGCATCCAAAACGCCTCGGCCCGCCTCATCCTCGACGTACCCCGCAACAGCCACATCTCCGCACACCTGAGACACCTGCATTGGCTCCCAGTCAGCAAAAGGATCACCTTCCGTCTTCTCACCCACGCACACAAAGCCCTCCACAACAAGGGACCGGAATACCTCAACAGACGCCTCAGCTTCTACGTCCCCACCCGCCCCCTCCGCTCCGCTGGCCTCGCACTTGCTGCCGTCCCTCGCACCCGCCGCTCCACGGCGGGTGGGAGATCTTTCTCCTTCCTGGCGGCCAAGACCTGGAACTCCCTCCCCACCAGCCTCAGGACCACCCAGGACCACTCCGCTTTCCGGAGACTCCTAAAGACTTGGCTGTTCGAGCAGCGATAACCCCCCCTTTCCCCCCTAGCGCCTTGAGACCCGCACGGGTGAGTAGCGCGCTTTACAAATGCTAATGATTTGATTTGATTTGATTTGTGGGAATTCCCAAGCGGAAATCCACTAGGGAGAGGGACCACTGGAACTGTCCTTTTCAGCGGTATCTCTCCCGTCCAAGTCGGTGCTCCGGGGGCTCAGCTGTGTCCCTGAGCACTGATCAAACTGAATGTAGCTGGAGTTCTTATCAGTGACAACAAAAAAAGCCTCAGGCTCAGGGGAATCTCTTTCCTTTAAGCCCGAGTTGGGGTTCGAAAAGGGAAATTCTCTGATGTACACACTAAAGGGATTCCCAGCCGTGGGCGTGAAGACATGACCTCCACGTTCATCGCACTCCAGAGACAGTACAGAGTGAGTGGAGATCAAGTAATCCACAGGTTCGCAGTTGATCACATTTTGTGCTCTGTTTGAACTATTACATTCATGCCATACCATCATGAAATACACAAAACAGAACATTTACTCCAGTGTGGTAAGCACTGACTTTTCATTCAATGTCCTTCAAGTGCAAACCTCGTCAAGTATATGAAAACCATAATCATATTAGAAAATGCACACATTTCTACTTGTAGGAATGGGCACAAAGTGATCTGAAAACAAGAAATAGCAAACAAGAAGTATTTATGAACAAACTGAAGTTATTCATCCCACCATGCACATTCGTAACACGAGTGCTCAAGAAAAAACACAACTCAGTTCGATTTGGTTGTTTTAGCTTCTTGATTTCAAATAATTACATTTTTTTACTAATAAATTACCTGTAACGTTGCGATGTTCCCGAAAATGGACTGCAACTGTCGACTCAAGGTAGCCTGTAATATTAATATTAATATTATGATCATTAAAATTCCTCATCTGCCTTCTGGATGTTCAGTAGACTAATGCGCCCAGTTCAGGAATCTGTGTTTGACTACTGGGTGCAGGTTTAAATCCTGTTGTGCCTATTCAGCCTTTTATCCTTTTGAGGTCCATAAAAGTAGCACCATTGGGTTGGGTAACAGTAATTACCTATTATTCGTTGCCAAGATGCCCAAGCTGTCACACACTGTATAGTTTCTCAAGATTATATTGTGTCGCGATTGTGGAGGAGTCATCACATCTCCCTATATAACTGTATTGCAATAGGAACAATTTAAGCAGCCCAACATGCCTTTTTGATTTGTGTGTGATTGACTGAAAGATTCAGTTTTCATTGCCTGAACATTCGGGTACCGAATTTCTATTTCGTTCATGTTAAGGTCTTGCCCCTTTTATAGAGAAACATGGGCGTGCTTTTACAGAACATTGTCAGCCTTCATCCAGTTGCATCAAGTTGCAATGCTTCAAAATTATGTATCTGATAGGCTACAAGGGAATGAAAACAAGTCTCATGTTTTCATTGAACCCTTTTCCTCAGTAAATCCTTGTGATCGATTATATTGACTTGTTTCCTTTGCTTCATTTTATATACCTTCATTGTATCCACTAAATGAAATGTCTGACACATGCTCAACTAAGGCATTCTATGTGATTCTCATTCAGAAAGGATTCTCTTAAATCTTAGCAGTGGTGAGTAAGGTAAATGGCGTTTGAGAAGATTTTATTGGAAACTAATGAAATCTAAAATTATGTTTCTGTCAAGTGTGCTTGTTATAGCCTTGAGAGAGCGTAGCTTATATAATCTATATTAACATGAAATGTTTATAAATTAATGTGTGATAATGCCGCATAGAAAAAGAAATAGTAGTTTTGCTTAAACGTGCACCTGAAATGTGACCACGGGGAGTGGCCGCCAATGCATACGTGGACTAATAATGATGACTAAAATGTTTATAAAATGTTATATTGAATAGGTTCTATACTAATTATTAATCATTGTGTTATTGAATTTGTGCTGAAATCCTTGTAGGCCTTAAGTTAGCATGAGCCGACGCTTAGCTGCTTGGCTCTCATATTAAATGTATTTTTCCTATCTTGCAGTGTGCTGACTCGCAAAAGGACATGACCTCTTGTTTTCTTCAAACTAGAAGCCGAATGTAACCATGCTAGATCCGTTCTCATGCATTCTTCATTGCTTGTAGGGTGATATTAAAACAAAATGCAACAGTGTAGATGAATGTAATGTACAAGGTCATTCAAACCAGTGAAGACAATGGAGGTACTGACCAAAAGATGTGCAAAGAATTACAGAAAGATGAAATCATACCGGACGTGCCACCTCTGAAGACATCGAACAGGAGAACCAATGAGAGACTTGTAAAATAATATGGGGTGGAAGATAAATGACCTAATGTATTTTCTGATAGGTTAAAGATAGTGGGGTACACCAAATGTCCAATAGAATTTTGGGGGAATGTACAACGAAAAAGGGATAAAAACCCATGACACAGGGAGCCATTTAGGTGGGTTAGGGAATGCTATTGATTTTATCCAGAAACTTTGTCACTCTGTTTGGTGACTTATTGGTTCATTTAGAACCATCCTTGTCCTCAATTTGACCATTTTACACTTTACCTCCTTATGAGGGAAGTGCCCCTTTTTGTCCCGGAGCTGATTTCTGACTGATGGCGATTTGACTGATGTCCTGAAGACAAAGACTGAACCTGTGCGCTGACATAAACTTAGGAGGGTAACTATGACAATACAATTGTGAGTTGTCTGTTTGCTTTTCCTTTCTAGGTACCAACTGCTTACTTTGACAGAGACCATAGTTAGATGTTTTCCAAATTGGTGTTCTAAATTGTTTTGCATGAAGCCCAACATGCCAATGCTAATTAGTGGTTAGGACAGGTGCTCACTAAACTGATGCAAATAGACAAACAACCGAATCTATGTTTTGTGTAACTGACGAGTTATTGACACTCTGCTAAATTGATCTATGTTCACGCTGTGTTATGTTCTGATGTTTGTGATTCTCGCCTTAATGAAATCTTATCAACGTTGCCATATCGTGACTATGCTATTATGCTTCTTGGTTTTGAGATTAACGCATCTGCTTTTAGAATTGTAAACAATAGGGAATAAAACTCATAAAAAGTCTACTAAACTGGTGTGGTTATTCATGACTGCAAAGTCATGGTAGTAGTTTTGAATTGATGAATGACTTTGAAATGTATTGTTGTGATAAATATTGATGACATTATTGATGTATTGATTGACATATTGATTAGCTATCTCGTCCTAAGTTGTCTCTCAACTGGGTCAAAAGATTCATTGGCCTAAAACGAGTCCTGATGTGTAATAAATTATCACAAAGGGATGCGTTAGCAGTTCTGGTAGCAGAGCGACGGTTTGGCCCTTTGGGGCCCTAGGACGGAGAATTATTGTTTAAATTGTTCTTCTGAGATAATGCAAATTGGAAGTATGATGTGTTTCTAAATTCACCATGACTTTCCTGGGATCTCGTAGCCTGCCTAAGTGAGTTGGGGATGTTCTCGGCGTTTTAGTATGTGTGGTGTAGGATTTGCGCTTGCTCAGCCTATGCATTTTGTAGGTGGTTTATGAAGTTTGTGTGTATTTAGGTCAGGTAAATGTTGTTTTAGTAGGAGTGGGCGTACGCCGCAGTATGAGAGTAGGGAAGTCGGCGTACTTCATATGAGTGTGGCGCTTTGTGCTCAAAATTATCCTCGTGGTTGGTTGTTCATGTACGGACCCGTCGTGGTCTAAGACTCCAGAGTATATTGACAAGTGTGGGAGACACTTGGGTTAATGTTGTAATTTGTGCGGTTTAATTAGGTCAATCGGGCGTGGTTGACAAGTCGAGTTTGAGTCAAATTGTATGTGTGAAACCTTCGATTGAGATTTGGCAAGTTCTAAAGTGCACTAGAGCAAACCATTGACAAGTCGAGAGTAGGATTTGCGGGTCGAATTCTGCTTGCGGGTGCGGGAACTGAGAAGGAGAGAGTAGCAGCCGAGGCTTCAAGTGAAATCTCTGTAAAGTTCTGAAGCGAATGTGTACCCTCCCTGTAGTAAACCGGCAAATTTGTGTTGTTGTTGTTGTTAAAGGTGCTCGCAGTAATTTTGCATTAGTTTGGGGTGAATCTAGTGAGGGGTGGACGAACCGCAAGACTTTTTCAGCTGCAGTGTGTGAGTGTGACGTCAGTGGTGCTGCGCTGAGATAGGTCAGTTGCCGAGAGGGGTCACACACGGATTGGCTGCCATCCGTGAGAGGCAATAGGTTGAGAGAAAGGTGGGTGAAGAGTGTCCTGGGAATTAAAGTCACTTTCTGATTAAATACAACAAAAGAAAAGACGCAAAGATTAACTTTATCAAAGCCTTTAAGAGCGCTCTGGAAGGAGACGCATACATTATGGCGAGTGAAGGGGAGCCTACACCGCCTGAAGGTACTCCAGCCTATATAGTGATGGAGGAAAAGGGTGTCGCGCATTGCTTGTGGATGAAACAGTGGCGCAAACTGACAGAAAAAGAGGGATGTTTGGCGTTCCCAGAACATGGAACATTCAATACGAGAGTTCTAGAGAATTTAAGGTGGATGTTAAGTGTACAGAGGCCACCTTCGAGGCCAGCTCAGCACGAGGCTTTAGCAATTTGGGAATTAATGGCTATTAAACAGAGACAAGAAAAATTCCAAAGAAGAATAAAAAGGCCTGAAAAGACTTTAGCGGAAGCTAGATGGTATAATGAGAGCAAAATGTGGAGACGGGGAACAGTTGACGGACTCAAAT
The DNA here is from genome assembly GCF_031143425.1 of Pleurodeles waltl. Classification (NCBI taxonomy): domain Eukaryota; kingdom Metazoa; phylum Chordata; class Amphibia; order Caudata; family Salamandridae; genus Pleurodeles; species Pleurodeles waltl. The sequence goes on along the minus strand of NC_090441.1, from coordinate 79,635,201 downwards.
TATTCCCAGCAATAACACAGGGAGATGAGACGCAGGGGAAGAAAGCCACATGTAAAAAAGACAAAGACACTAGTAAGCCTAAAGAGACTAAGAGATCTTGGATGGAAGAAGATGATTCAGGTAACGAAGAATTTCTAAATCAGTTATTGCATGATCGCCCGCCACCTTATGCAGTAAGCGACAATGTCCCGAGCACTAGTGCGGATCCTGGGAACCAGATGCAGGAGAAGGGAGTTAGTGATACAGCACAGACTAGTGGTACGGGTTTGATACAGAATGGTGTCAGTGTACCCACTGCACCAGACGTGCAGATACAGTTGCAACCTCCACCGCAGATACAGAGAATCTATCCAGACGTCACAGTACTAGAGACTACTACAAATCTGATAGTGCCGCCAGACCCGATATATACAAAATCGAGGTTAGTGTAGATTGAGCCAACTCCACAATTGCTGCCCCAGCCACAGCAACAGCTGATACCAGGGTATAATCCAGCAGCAGGACCTCCATTAGTACCTGCCCCGGCTTCAGATAATCAAATCTTTGGAGTTGCTGCTCCACGGAGTTTTGGACCAGGTCAGACACCTGCGGCCATATCATTGCCAATTACTGTCAGTCCACCGGTGCCATTGTATGCACAAGGTAAGCCTATCATGTGTGATCAGGGAGTAATGACGCAAGATGCAATAAGAGGAGGGTCCATAGGAACTCCCCAGTTAATGGCCCGGGAGAACAAGCAGTTGAAAGACCAAGGTCTTTGTTAGACCTTACCCTGGTTGAAGCACCGTTGGAGGCAATGAGACAGGCAGGGCTAGGAGTGCTAACCCCACAGACAATAAGTACGAATGCTTCACAGTTGCCAATGATGCATGCAGGGAATATTTCACTGCAAGGTTTTACGGTGCAACAAGTGAATGAGTGGTTAGAAAAAACTTACGCTCCAAAAGCCGCAGTAACTGTAGAAAAGTTAGAAAGGTCTGAGAAAGATGATTACCTGAACTTTGTGAGACTGGGAGTGGAGGCTGCTGAATTAGTAGAAGGAGCAATGGGAGTAAACAGATTAGAGTCATACACTGAAGCAGAATTGAGATATCTGTGCCCTAAAATCACTAAAGAAGTAGGTAAGGTACATCAAAGATTAGTGAACCTGGCAGACAAATACAATATCGATATTGAGAATACTAAACATTTGAAAAGAAGCTACAGATTAGACTTTGATTCAAAGGACTTCGAGCACATGAGGTCTCCCGGAATTAAAGCGCATCTAAAAGAAATGCTGCAAAGTGCTCAGATCTGGGAGCCTTAGAAAAGTGGGAAGGCAGATGGGCAAAGAAAAGAGATAAGGAGAAAAGTGACAGTCCGGGATCAAGTCAAGTATAAAGCTTCACCAGATACGGAATCAGTAAAGATGTTACCCATGAGAGAAACAGCTGATGGGGTTCTGATCCATGTACCGTGGACTAGGGGAGACATACTGTCATTCACAAATGATTATCCCAGGTTGAGGGAGAAGCCGATAGAGTGGTATTAGCAAACAGATAGGTTTGTGAAGCTTGCGAAGTGTCTTTGGGAAGACTTGAATTCCTTGTTTGAGATCATTGTTCCACCCGACTTATGGCTTGAGTGCAAGAGAGGTGTAGACTGGCCGACACAGGAGCCGGCAAGGGATAAGGTGACCGGAGCACCCTCTGAGGAGGTGATGAAGTATTATCACAAAGTGTTTGAGTTTTTGAAGCAGAAAGTGTCGGCAAAAGTGACTGATTGGCAGAAAATCGACCGGACCTCACAGGAGGTTAAAGAATCAATACATGCTTACTATGAGAGGTTGTTGAAGGCATTCAAACATTACAGTGGCACTGAGACCATTGAACCGAAACACATGAACCATCTCGTGTTCAGATTTGTTGAAGGGCTGAGACCAGAGGTTAGCCAGATGATTAAGAATAATTTGATCTGTTGGCAAGCGAAGCCGATTGATGAGGTGTTGCAGTATGCAAAATACTGTAGTGACGAGATTGAGCTAAAGCAGAGAAAACTGAAGGAGAAAATGATGATGATGCAGATAAGGGCAGCGCAGGCAGGTATGCAGGAAAATGGAATCCAGCAAATGATTCAGCAGCAGCCACAAGGGAATGTTGTGTTTCAGGCGCAACCGAGAGGCCAAGGGTGAGGTTTTGTGAATCGCGGTCCAGATTTGAATACTGTGGTGGTTCAAAATGATGCGCAAGGGATGAAAAAGATGGCACCATGTCACGCGTGCGGGAGTGTGCGGCATTGGAAGCGGGAATGCCCAAATGTGGTGCAGGATGGTGTCATTCAACAAAGCACTAATGTCGGTACATTACAAAATGTGAGAGGTACAAAATTGAGAAGTCAAAATCCGAACTTCCAAAATAACATGGTTCAGATGCAAGGGCTACAGCCCATGCAGCAAATGCAAATGCTGCGTGTTCAACCAGCACAAATACAGCAAGTACAACAACAGGTTCCCATGGTACCTAGACAGCAAATGCAACTACCATTAGCTCCAATGGGACAGCAACAGGTGATGCTTCCTCAGCAGGTCACAGGTCAAGTGATGAGCCAAAATAATACAGTACAGCAATTCCCATTGCGTGGTGAAGATGGGATGAATGAGGAATGGTCAGATGACAGTTCAGACAGTGAAGAGTGCAGGCTTGCAGTGTCCCTAGAAGTAGATCAGAGGGGACCCTATGTAGAGGGGAAAGTGATGGGTCACAAGGTTTCAAAGTTAGTTGACACCGGAGCTACACGCTCTACAGTCAGAAGTGCAGAGGTTCAGAAATTGCCACTTTCAGAACGTACCAAAAGAGTGGTAGGAGTAGCAAACCAGTACTTGACAAATCCGATTACAGATCCGGTGCAAGTTGAAATTGGCAACTTTCAGGGACTGCATAAGTTTGTAGTCTGCGATTCAAGTCCTGTGTCCCTACTGGGAAGAGACTTAGGGCCAGATGTAGGAAGAAAACATTTTGCGAGGTGCAAATTGCGAGTACTAGTGACTCGCAATTTGCACCTCGCAAAATATTATGCAGAAAGGTGTCTCAGACACCTTCTGCGACTCGCTATGGGGTCGCAAAGACCCACCTCATGAATATTCATGAGGTGGGTTGCAGTTTGCGACCCCATAGCGAGTCTGGGCACTCACGGGGATGGTGGCCTGCTGGAGATAGCAGACCACCATGTCCGTGACTGCTTTTGAATAAAGCAGTTTATTGTTTTAATTTTTGCAGCCTGTTTTCCTTAAAGGAAAACGAGCTGCAAATAGAAAAAATACCGAAACCTTTTTGTTTCGTTTTTTTTCAGAGTAGGCAGTGGTCCGTAGGACCACTGCCTGCTCTGAAAAAATATTTTTGTTTGCATTTGCAAAGGGGAAGGGGTCCCATGGGGACCCCTTCCCGTTTGTGAATGAGTTACCATCCACTTCAAGTGGATGGTAACTGCGAGTTGATTTGCGACCGCTTTCGCGGTCACAAATCAACTCTACATCACGATGCGGTCGCAAATAGGAAGGGCACACTTCTTCCTATTTGCAAGTCGGAAACACATTTTGCAAGTTGGTTCCGTCTCGCAAAATGTGTTTCATCATCGCGTGAGGCCTTTTGCGCCTCGCAAACGGTGTTTTTCGACGTTTGTGAGGCGCAAAAGGCTACCTACACCTTGCCCTTACTGTGCAAAACGAAATGTTCGATTACCTGTTCCAATGATGGAATTGAGGTGCAGACAAACAGTGATGATGAAGGGGATGATGGTCAGTTCGCAGAGTTAGAGACAGAAACCACGAATGAAGATTACCCTTTGATAACATTATTCCCGATGCTTACAGCGACTGACTTACCAGCTGAGTTACAGGGAACGGTGACACAGAAAGTGTGGGACTTGACAGGAAAGGAAGTGGGACTGATAAAAGGAGTGGAACCAGTTAAAGTACAAGTGAAGCCAAATGCGGTGTTTCCCCAGGTGCCGCAGTACCACATGGTACAAGATGTCCTTATTCAGGTGTCGCAAATAATTGCGGACTTTGTAAAACAAGGAGTCCTGAAGGAGGTATTGAGCAGCCCATGTAATTCACCGATAATGGGTCTGAAAAAGCCTTGTGGGAAGGTCCGAATTGTGCAAGATTTGAGGAAAATAAACAAGATTGTGGTAAAGTGTTGCCCCATAGTGCCAAACCCAGCAGTGATCATGTTTCAGGTTCCGTGTGATGCTGAATGGTTCACCGTTGTAGACTTGTCACAAGCTTTCTTTTCGGTGCCTCTTCATGAGGACAGCCAGTTTTTATTCAGTTTCAAATTCCTGGACAAAGTGTACAGTTGGTGCAGAATTCCTCAAGGGTTTTCTGAGTCACCGTCCATCTTCAATCAGATATTGAAAAAGGACTTAGAATCCTTAGTACTACCTTTCAGTTCGACTCTAGTACAGTACATTGACGACTTGCTGATTGCGTCCAGGACAAAAGATGACTGTAGGTATGACACAATTGCCTTACTGAATCATTTCGGAAAGAACGGACATAAAGTGTCTCCAAAGAAGTTTCAGTACTGTCAAAAAGAGGTGAAGTACTTAGGACACTTGATTGAGAGAGGTTCCAGGAGAATATCAAAGGAAAGGGTGACAGCTATTTTGCAGATGAACCCTCCGACAACAAAGAGAGATGTCAGGATGTTTTTGGGAATGGTGGGCTACTGTCGCCAGTGGATACCCAACTTCTCAATTATCTCAAAACCATTGATAAAGCTGACAGGCAAAGAGACTAAGAACGAACCGTATACCATAACTCTGTCTAAAGGAGAGCTTGAGTCATTCATGGAATTAAGAGAGTGCATGTGCAGGGCACCAGCTTTGGGTATGCCTGATTACACAAAGCCTTTTCTACTGTTTTGTCATGAACGTGATGCTTGTTCTTTGTCTGTCTTGACACAGGTCCATGGAGGTGCAAACCGCCATGTAGCCTATTTTTCAGCTACCTTGGACCATGTTGCAGCAGCCTTACCGGGTTGTTTGCGTGCAGTTGCAGCAGTTGGTCAAATCCTCACGCAGTGTGAGGGCATAGTGATGGTACATCCCTTAACAGTAATGGTTCCACATTCAGTTGAAATTCTGTTGACTCGAACTAAAACCCAGCACATGACAAATGCCCGACTTACCCGATATGAGACAATCATTTTGGGGTCGCCTAATGTCTCATTGAAGCGATGTACTGTATTGAAACCAGCAACTCTACTTCCTGTTGAGAGTACTGAGATTAATAATGAAGAGGAAGTGGAGCATGATTGTCTTGAGGTAACAGAACTATGTACCAAGCCCCGACCTGACATTCAAGATACGCAGTTAAAAGAAAATGACTGCATTATGTTTGTTGACGGATCCTGTTTGAGAGACTCAGTCGGAATGCTGAGAGCTGGTTATGCTGTGTGTACCATAGCCGGTATCATTGAAGCTTCCTTGCTCGAGAGAGTGTATTCCGCACAAGTGGCAGAATTAATTGCCCTTACTAAGGCATGCCACGCAGCTGAAAATCTGAGAGTCACTATCTATACTGACAGCAGATATTGATTTGGAATTGTGCATGATTTTGGCCAATTGTGGTCACAGAGAGGTTTAATGACCTCTTCTGGTTCTCCAGTGAAAAACGGCGAACACATTAAGGACTTGTTACATGCAATTCAGTTACCTCTTGAAATTGCCGTGGTGAAATGCAATGCTCATGTTAACTCACAAGACTTTGTGTCCATGGGAAACGGCTATGCAGATCTAGTCGTAAGGTTTTGCGCATTGAACTGTATATCGTTCAAGGATCAGTGGGAATTGTTACCGCAAACTGAAAATGAAACATGCTTGAACTTTGCATTAAGGGTGGTTGATACACTAGATGAGCTAAAAACACTACAGTGTCGTGCTGGCAGAGAGGAGAAACGCTCCTGGCAGAGAATGCAATGTGTGCAAAGAGCTGATGACTTATGGGTCTCAGAGGAGGGGAAACTGGTTTTGCCAAACAGTCTTCTGTCACAATTTGCAAGACTTTATCATGGACAGGCACATCTTGGGACAGATGCAATGATCAGGTCATTCAAGATTGACTGGTTTAACCCGAAATTCAGACAAGCCACAGAGGTTACTTGTCACAGGTGCATCATCTGTCAACAGATGAATGCAGGAAAAGGGACTGTGGTAACTTTGAGCCACATAGGGAGAGCTGGCAGTCCATTTAGCAAGATGCAAATGGATTTCATTGAGATGCCTGTTTGTGGAGGATTGAAGTACGTGTTGGTGATTATGTGTGTTTTCAGCCACTGGATTGAAGCTTACCCCACATGTAGAAATGACAGTCTCACAGTTGCAAAAGTTGCTGCTTAGAGAACTAATACCCAGGTTCGGTTTTCCGGTCTCTTTAGAATCAGATAGGGGCAGACATTTCGACAATGAGGTGATTAAGCTCTTGTGTGCTGCGTTAGACATTGAACAGAAGCTGCATTGTAGCTACTGTCCTGAAGCATCAGGACTAGTAGAACAAATGAAGGGTACCTTGAAGTCGAGAATGGCAAAGATGTGCGCAGCTACCAATATGAAATGGCCAGATGCATTGCCCTTAATGCTGATGTCGATGAGGAACACCCCTGATAAGAAGACAGGACTATCACCCCATGAGATCCTTACGGGCAGAGCTATGAGGCCGCCCGCAGTACCTGCAAATGCTCTTGTGAATATCACGGATGATATGGTGTTGGACTACTGCAAAGGTTTGGCTGATGTGGTCCGCTCTTTTTCTCACCAGGTGGAAGCCAACACATTGCCACCGATCAGTGATCCAGGTCACACCCTTCAAACCGGTGACTGGGTGGTTGTCAAGAAGCACGTGAGAAAGTTGTGTTTGGAGCCGCGCTGGAAGGGGCCATATCAAGTAATACTGACAACAACCACTGCTGTGAAATGTGCAGGCGTTCCAAACTGGATACATGCCAGTCACACAAAGAAGGTAACGTGTCCGACTGATGAGGAACTTGAAGTACCAGAAAGGGCCAGAAAATAGCCAAGGGGGAACTGAGACTGTAGGAGAGCCCACTGAGAGCAGCCTAGTCCCTCAAACAGTAAACGAGTTCAAGAGAGGTGACAGTGTGCCTATCTCAGTAGAGGCAGCAGGAGAACTAAATCAAGGAGAGGTTCTCCCAGAAGTAGACGGATACGGGTTATAGCTTGAACCTGTTACAGATCCAGAAGAAGAAGAAGGGGAAATAGTAGAGAGAGATCAAAGCACACCGGCATCCCCTGAGCCAGTTGCAGGTCCATCAAGAGAAAACACCATAGCACAAGAGGAGGGTGCTGTTCAGTGTCCTGAAAGGACAAGCAGGAAGAAGACGCATAAGGGAGATAACTGGCCAGAGAAGCAGGCTGCGAACAAAAAGGTCGTACCAGGTGAAACAATAACAGAAGAAACTGATACATCCCGAGTAGAGGAACTAAGTGAAGGAGAATTGCAAGCCGAACGCAGATTGAAAAGAAAAAGAACTGCAAATAGAAGGTACGCAGGTCCTGAATGGGCATATGCAATGACATCTGAATGGCAACAAGAATTCTTAGCATTCTGTTTTGATCGAGAAGTACCAGGCCAATATTACGGTACCTGAATTCAAACAGAGAAAGAGACTGTGTTAAAGTTGAAATTGAAATTGAAAGCTGGAAAACTGAGAAAGAGACTTATAAATTACCGGATGTGACACTGATAATCTGAATTGACTTTGAAAACCCGATTATGACAAGCTGCTAACTTGATTGACAAAAGGGTCCTGGAGTGAGTGAAACGCTGTAAATACACGCAGAGAGAAAGAGACTTTGCATCAAGAAAAAAAAAAAAAGAGTTTTTTCTATCGTCCTCAAGTTGATTGTTGTTCTGCTATCTGATTCTTTACAGACATGGCTTATAATAGAGGTAGTAACAAAAAGGGTAAGGTGTGTGGTTGGTTAAGTCTTCTATTAGGTATTGTGTGTGCAATAATAATTGTAGGTGTGATTGTGGGAATGCCGTGGTTGGATTAGAAAGCGAATAACAATGCTTCAAAACCTGAGACTACAACACTAACACCGTGGGAAAAGTTTGAGCAGGATACAAAACACTTGCATGAGGGAACTAACTCAAAAGGGGAACTCTCCACTAATGTCTTCTATCGCTTGCTGAATGAGTATGTTGAAACCATGGGTGCAAAGAACTGTTATGTGTGCACAAAGATTCCTTCATCAGTACAAGAGGTCACCTACCATAGTCTTCCACTAACTTAGGGGATAAGTTGTGGTTTGCTACTAACAAGATTCTATAATCAAGAGCATGTGCAATATTTTTATTCAAATTTGGATGTGGTGTTTTCTTTTGTACCAGTGATTGAGTTTCTTAACAAGTTAGCTAAGGAGCATAGTATAAAATTAGTTAGAGGTTTCTTTGAACCAACGCTTACATTTGGGACAGCTTATGCACACCGCAATAATCTGACTTGCTTTTTGACACATGTAGAGAAAAGCTTCTTAGATCACACTGATGATAGACGCAAAGCATTAAAAGAGCGGCTAGAAAAGGGGCTAGAGAAACGCACATATGCAAATGATTATGCTTACACTGCAATAAAGACGCTAGGCAAATTAGCTATAGATGCATTACATGTAGGAAGGCTTTGTATATATAGGCCGAAATCTGAACATGACACTTTATTTGTGGGAACAAGTGAATGCAGGCATGTGTTTTTGTTTCAGAGTAAGTGGACATTCATGTTAAATGGACAGGACCCAGCGATCCCTGGGATTTATTATATCTGTGGACTTAATGCTTATTACCGTTTCCCTAAGGGATGGTATGGGACATGTTATTTGGGAATAGTTTTCCCAAAGATTTACCAGATTGATGACTTAAAGCAAATACCTAAAACGTCTGAATTACAACATGCTAGACAAAAACGAGAGACAGCGGCTGCTGTCGTTGGTGACATATTTGGAGCCATAATTCCTTCAGTAGGGGTTATCTTAAACTCCATAAAGATTTGAAAGTTGTCTACTATTGTGGATAACATGTTGACAAATTTTACAGGGGCTATACTCCTGATGGATACTGAACTTGCTGCAGAAAGAGCTATGACTCTTCAAAATCGGCTTGCTTTAGACATTCTTTTAGCAAAGAGCGGCGGAGTCTGCAAGATGCTCAACGAGCGCCATTGTTGCTCATATATACCCGATAATAGTAAAAAGATTAGAGGTATGCTTACTAACCTAACTAGAGATAGTGCAGACTTGAAGGATTTGAAGGAACCTGGAGTGTGGGAGAAAGTGGGAAAAGGAATTGCCAGAGTAGGGAGCTGGTTTAGAAACATTTGGAATGGGGTTCTTGCAAAAATACTAGGGGGTCTATTAATTGTTCTGGCCTGTTTATTAGGTTTATGGGGAGCATCCAAAATTAATGACAAGATTAAAAGAAATTGGATAAAGAGGAATAAAAAGAATGAGGAAAGTGAAAGGGAGAAAATGTTTAACGAAATTTGAGAAAGCTCACACAAGGGAGAAGATTTTTAAATGCGCATTATGCGCAAGGTGAAAAATTAAAGTGAAAGGTCAAAGGGAAAGGTTTGTGTGATGACGAACGTCATTAGAGGAGGGACTAAGAGAGCGTAGCTTATATGATCTATAGTAACATGAAATGTTTATAAATTGATGTGTGATAATGCTGCATAGAAAACGAAATAGTAATTTTGATTAAACGTGCACCTGAAATGTGATCACGGGGAGTGGCTGCCAATGTAAACGTGGACTAATAATGAAGACTAAAATGTTTATAAAATGTTATATTGAATAGGTTCTATACTAATTATTAATCATTGTGTTATTGAATTTGTGCTGAAATCCTTGTAGGCCTTAAGTTAGCATGAGCCAAAGCATAGCTGCTTGGCTCTCATATTAAATGTATTTTTCCTATCTTGCAGTGGGCTGACTCGCAAAAGGACATGACCTCTTGTTTTCTTCAAACTAGAAGCTGAATGTAACCATGCTAGATCCGTTCTCATGCATTCTTCACTGCTTGTATGGTGATATTAAAACAAAATGCAACAGTGTAGATTAATGTAATGTACAAGGTCATTCAAACCGGTGAAGGCAATGGAGCTACTGACCAAAAGATGTGCAAAGAATTACAGAAAGATGAAATCATACCGGACGTGCCACCTCTGAAGACATCGAACAGGAGAGCCAATGAGAGACTTGTAAAATAATATGGGGTGAAAGATAAATGACCTAATGTATTTTCTGATAGGTTAAAGATAGTGGGGTATAACAAATGTCCAATAGAATTTTGGGGGAATGTACAACGGAAAAGGGATAAAAACCCATGACATAGGGAGCCATTGAGGTGGGTTAGGGAATGCTATTGATTTTATCCAGAAACTTTGTCACTCTGTTTGGTGACTTATTGGTTCGTTTAGAACCATCCTTGTCCTTAGATTGTCCATATTACACTTTACCTCCTAATGAGGGAAGTGCCCCTTTTTGCCCCGGAGCTGAGTTCTGACTGATGGCGATTTGACTGATGTCCTGAAGACAAAGACTGAACCTGTACGCTGACCTAAACTTTGGAGGGTAACTATGACAATACAATTGTGACTTGTCTGTTTGCTTTTCCTTTCTAGGTACCAACTGCTTACTTTGACAGAGACCATAGTTAGATGTTTTCCAAATTGGTATTCTAAATTTTTTTGCATGAAGCCCAACATGCCAATGCTAATTAGTGGTTAGGACAGGTGCTCACTAAACTGACGCAAATAGACAAACGACCGAATCTATGTTTTGTTGAACTGACGCGTTATTGACACTCTGCTAAATTGATCCATGTTCACGCCGTGTTATGTTCTGATGTTTGTGATTCTCGCCTTAATGAAATCTTATCAAAGTTGCCATATCGTGACTATGCTATTATGCTTCTTGGTTTTGAGATTAACGCATCTGCTTTTAGAATTGTAAACAATAGGGAATAAAACTCATAAAAATTCTACTAACCTGGTGTGGTTATTCATGACTGCAAGGTCATGGTAGTAGTTTTGAATTGATTAATGACTTTGAAATGTGTTGTTGAGATAAATATTGATGACATTATTGACGTATTGATTGACATATTGATTAGCTATCTCGTCCTAAGGTGTCTCTCAACTGGGTCAAAAGATTCATTGGCCTAAAACGATTCCTGATGTGTAATAAATTATCATAAAGGGACGCGTTAGCAGCCTCTCCACATCTCAACTAAGTTTGCGCCTAGTTCTGCTTTATGTGTACTTTTGTTTTGTTTGCCATTACTTTGTGTTCTTACCTGTTCTGGTATTCCTTGCTAGAGGCCTGCTTTCCCCAGTCTTCAGAATCTTCCAGGTCCTCCAGCCTTCTAGATGTCTGTTCATTCCTTCCACGGCCTGGCCATATTTTAGAGATTGTCAATCTAACTCTGTGGGTAAGGATTCCGAACTATCCTGCTGTGATGAGAATACACAGTCATTTGTTGTACCAACTGTTTATTTTATGTAATTGTGTTAGCGATGTACAATTGACAATAGCTATACAATAACTATTGGATTATGCATACCTAGATGACAGTATTGCCTGAGAGGTTTTGGAGTGCCTAAGGCCCTTGGATCAGGACCAGTGTTTCTCTCTTACCTACCCCGTCTGCTCATGTGTTCTTACGTTTTTTGCTCCTGGGCACTCTTTTCGAACAATGACAACTTGTTCAATCAACATTGTTTCCTTATTAGTTGTAATTTATATTCGTGCATTACACCCACTCCAATATGCCCAACACCAATCCACCCCACTCCAATCCAAAAGACCCACCCGAATCCAAACCACTCACCCCAATCCACTCCAACCTACCCCACTCCAATCCTCCCAAACAACCCTAATCTAATGTGCGCCACTCTAATTCACCCCACTCTAATAAAAAATAATCTGCACCACTCCAAAGCAATCTGCCCCATTCAAATTTAAAACAATATGCCTCACTCAAATCCAAAACAATATGCCCCACTCCAATCTAAAACAATCTGCCCTAATCCAATCTACCCCAATCCAAAGTAATCTGCCCCACTGTAATCTGCCACACTCCAATCCAAAGCAATCTGCCCCACTGGAGTCCAAAACAATCTCCCCCACTCCAATACAAAACAATCTTCCCTGCTCCAATCCACCTCACTCTAATCTGCCCCACTTTAATCCAAAACAATCTGCCCCATGCCAGTCCTCCCCACTACCATCTGCCTCACTTCAATCCAAAACAATCTGTCCCTCTTCAGTCCGGCCCACTCCAATCTGCCCCACTCCAATCCAAAACAATCTGCCCTACTCCAATCTGGCCCACTAGTCTGTCCCACTCCAATCCAAAACAATCTGTCCTACTCCAATCCACCCCACTCCAATCTGCCTCACTCCAATCCAAAACAATAAGCCCCGCCCCAATCCAATCCACATCATCTCACCCCAGTACAATCCACCCCACTCCATCATAATTCACCCCACACCAATCCATCAACTCCCATCCAATCCAACCCTCTCCCATCCAATCCACTCCACAGCAACCCAATTCACAGACTCCAATTTACCCTAATAGAATCTGCCCCACTCCAATCCAAAACAATCTGCCCCACTCCAATCCAAAACAATCTGCCATACTCCAATCTGCCCACTCCAATCTGCTCCATTCCAATCCAATACAATATGCCCCACTCAAATCTGCTGCACTCCAATCCAAAACAATCTGCCCCATTCCAATCCAGAACAATCTCCCCCACTCCAATCCGCCCCACTTCAATCCAAAACAACCTGCCCCACTCCAATCCCAATCAGCCCACTGCAAGCCAAACAATCTGCCCCACTACAGTCCAATCCACCTCACCCCACTCCACTCTAACCCACTCCATCCCAAATCACCCCTCTCCAATCCACCACAATCCACCCAACTCCAATCCTGTCCACTCCACACCAATACAATCCACCGCAAAACAAATTCAATCCACCCCAACCCAATCCAGTCCAGTCCAGTCCAATCCACCCAACTTCAGTCCAATACATTCCACTCCAACCCATCCCACTCTAGTCAAGTCCACTCGACTCCAGTCCATTCAACCCTGCTCCAGTCTAACCCACGCCAACCTACTCCAAACCATCCCACCCCACACCAATCCAACCCAACCCACCCCACTCCAATGCAACCCACCTCACTCCAATCCAACCCATCTCATTCCAATCCACCATCCCACTCCAATCCAATCCCCTCCTACCAAGACCACTGCTACCCAATCCACCTCACTCCAGTCCACCCCACTCCAGTCCAACCCACTCCACTCCAGTCGATCCCACCCCACTTCAATCCATCCTACCCCTCAACAATTCAACCCACTGTACTCCAAGCCAACCCATCCCACTCCAATCTACTGAAATCAAGTCCACTGATACGCAATCTACCTCACTCCAATCCAATCCACCCCACTCCAACACAATCCACTTTAATCCACCCATTCCAGTCCAGTCCAGAATACTCCACCCTACTCCAGTCCAATCCACCCCACTCCAAACCACCTCAATCAAGTACAGCCATCTCCAGTCAATCCACCCCCCACCATTCTGATTCACCTAACACCAATCCAAGCTACCCCACCCAATCCAATCCATCTCCCCATCGAAACCACCCCAATCCAATTCACACTCAATCCAACCCACCCCACCCCAGTCTAATCCACCTCACTCAATCCATTCCAACCAACTCAATCCAATCCACCTCACTCCAATCCACTCAACACCACCCCACCCCAATCTGATACACGGCAATCCAATCCACCCCACTCCAGTCCAATTCACCTCACACCAATCCAAATCAATCGAATCTACCTCACCTCAGTGCAACCCACCCCAATCCAGCCCAGCTCACCCCAATCCAAACCACCCCACCCCAATCCAATTCACCCCCTCCAGCCCACCCACCCCAATCTATCCCATTTCAATCCACTGAACTCCGCCCAATCCAATCCATTCCACCACACTACAAACCAACCACCTTAAGATCAGTCAACCCAGTTCTGTCAACCCCCACTCAGTCCAATCCATCCACCCCACCACATTTCAGTCTAATCCACCTCAGTCTAATCCACCCCACTCCAATCCACTCCAATACAATTCAACACACCCCACCCCAATCTAATCCACCCCACCCACCCCAATCCAATCCATCCCACTGTACCCCACCACACCTGAATCCAATCCACCCCACCACATTCCAATCCACCCCATCCCACTCCAATCCACACTCACTCCAATCCACCGTACTCTACTCCAATCCACCCATCCCAGTTCAATCCACCGCACCCCGCCCCACTCCAATCCATCCAGCCTGTCCCAATCCAATCAACCCCACCCCACCACAATCCAATCCACTCCACACTAATCCAATCCACCCCACCCCACTGTGGTCCAATCTAATTGACCCCACTCCAATTCAATCCACTTCACCCCAATCCAATCCCTTGAGCCCACTCCAATCCACCCCACCCCATTTCAATCCACCCCACTTCAATACAACCCACTCCACTTCAGTCCATCTCACGGTACCCCAATCCACCCCACCACCACACTAAAAATAAAATCCATCCAGCCTGCCCCACTCCCTTTCACCCCATTCCAATCCAATCCACTCCACTCCAATCTACCACACTACAATCCACCCCACCCCAGATCAGTCCATTCCCACTACAATCCAATCCATCCACCCCACCACCCCACACTCCAATCCACCTCACTCCAATCCAATCCAACACACCCCACCCCAATCTAATTCACCCCATCCCCAATCCAATCCATCCAAATGTACCCGAATCTAATCCACCCCACTACATTTCCATCCATCCCATCCCACCCCACTCCAATCCACACTCACTTCCATCCACCATACTCTACACCAATCCACCCACTCTACTCCAATCCACCCCAACACATCTCAATCCACTCCAATCCCTCCAGCCTGCCCCAATCTGATCCACTTAATCCAACTCACCCCAACCCACCCCACTCCACTCCAATCCACCCGCTCTAATCCATTCCACCCCAACTCACTCCAGTCCAATCTAATCCACCTCACCTCACTCCAATCCAATCCTTCCCATCCCAATCCAGTCCACCGCATCTGAGCCCTATCACTCCAATCTAAACCACCTTCCCCAATCCAATCTAATCCACCCCACACACCTCACCCCATTTCAATCCAACATGTCTACACTCAATCCACCCCATTCTAGTCCAATCCATTCCACACCACTATCTCAATCTATTCCAACTCACTACCTCAATCCATTTTAATCCTCTCCACCCTATTCCACCCCACTCTATGACACTCTTCCACTGAACTCTACTCCTCTCTACCCAACTCTATGACACTCTACTCTCCTACTCGACACTACAACACTCCAACAAATCCACTCTACAACACTCTTCTCCCCCTACTCCACTCTGACCCTCCCCACCACTAACTTTTAGCCATGATGAACAGCAGCAACACTGGTGTACAACATGGCAAAACACACTGCCAAAGCCACCCTCCTTAAACAGGATGAGTACCAGTGACCAAAGGGATTATGATCATTCACCTGTGACGGATCAATTAGTAACGAGAGATAATTAAAAAATGGTCCAACACAGTTATTAATGAGTGAAGGAGAGTTAAAATGAACTAAAGAACCCTACAAAATATTCTATTTAATCCTTGTAGACCACTGTCAAGATTTAAAACAATGGCGATCTTTGGGAAAGAATGTTCCATAAGACTGAGTCTGAGTCAACATGTTTCTTGCCTGATGTAGTCCCTAAATGGATCAGTGTCAATTCATCAGGACCAGTGAACTAATGCCTAATCTACACGTATGCATCCACCTAGCTCAAGAGATATTTAACAATGTCCTTAAGATGACTGTAGGAAAGTAGCCTCTTTCTAGCTTGGTTAACCCCACTTTTGGCCTGTTTGTCAGTATGTTTGACTGTGTCTACTGGGATCCTGCTAATCAGGACCCCAGTAGTTATGCTTGCTCCCTTAAATGATGGTTATTTCATACTGGTAACACAGTATTTCACCCACGATTGGCATACTGGTGCCCCCCCAGTCCCTAGTACATGGTACCTAGGCACCCAGGGCATTGAGGTTCCAGGGGATCCCTATGGGCTGCAGCATACCT
This sequence comes from Pleurodeles waltl, assembly GCF_031143425.1. Lineage (NCBI taxonomy): Eukaryota > Metazoa > Chordata > Amphibia > Caudata > Salamandridae > Pleurodeles > Pleurodeles waltl. Next base: position 79,618,957 of record NC_090441.1, on the reverse strand, counting down.
TTTGCCCCCCACAGGGAGCCGATGCAAAGGCTTCTACAGAACTGCCATTGCAGCCTGCATGAAAAGGTGCATGCACCCTTTCAATGCCATTTACACTGCACCAGGTCACTTATAAGTCACCCCTATAGCAGGCCATCCAGCCCTGAGGGCAGGGTGCAGAGTAGATGCCCCTACAACCTCCAGGACCATTTTACCGGACTTTGTGAGTGCGATGACACCATTTTACCCATGTACTGGACATACGTCACTACTTATGTCCAGCTACATAATGGTAACTCCGAACATAGGCATGTTTGCTATCAAACATGTTGGAATCATACCCCAATGCTTTTTCAAGTATTGGCTGTATGATTCCATGCACTGTGGGAGCTCCTTAGAGGACCCCCAGTATTGCCATTCCTGCCTTCTGAGGTTTTCCAGGCAGCCCCAGCAGCTGCCACCTCGCAGACAGGTTTCTGCCCTCCTGTTGCTTGAGCAGCTCAAGCCCAGGAAGGCAGAACAAAGGATTTCCTTTGGGAGACGGGTGTTACACCCTCTCCCTTTGGAAATAGGTGTTACAGACTTGGGAGGGGTAGGCTCCCCAAACCCCTGGAAATGCTTTGAAGGGCACAGATGGTGCCCTCCTTGCATAATCCAGTTTACACCAGTTCAGGGACCTCCAGGCCCTGCTCTGGCACAAAACTATACAAAGGAAATGGGAGTGACCACTCCCTTGTCTATCACCTCCTCAGGGGTGGTGCTCAGAGCTCCTCCAGAGGGTCCCTGGGTTTTGCCATCTTGGATTCGAAGTTGGCAGGGAACTCTGGGAGCATCTGAGTAGCCAGTGCCAGCAGGTGATGTCAGAGCCCTCCCCTGATAGGTGCTTACCTGTTTAGCTGACCAATTCCCCTTTCAGGGCGATCTAGGGTTCTTCAGATTTGGATTGCAAGACTCCCCTCTCCTGATGAGCTGCGTGGATTCTGCAACACGGGTGGTGGCTTGAAGTGGTCCCAATGGTCCTGATGTCCAACTGTCCAATTTTGCCAGAGGTAAGAGCTTGCCTCCTCATTCAAGACAGTACACCGTGCACCGTGTATTTTGCAGTTGCCAAGGCTTGTTGGCATCCTTCCACAAAGGTTTTCATGCACCTTGCAGCTCCGGCCCCAGCACTCTTTCCTGCGATGCACAGCTTACTGCGTGGTTCTCCGGCGGCATGGGACCCTTTGTTGTAGTGCTGCATGAGCCTCCTTTTGCACCTTCTTTGCCCCTGTGCTGTGAGACTCCTGTGCATGCTGCCTGGTCTTCTGAAGGCTCTCTGAGTTGCTGAGAGCCCCCTCTGACTCCCACTCCTGAGTAGAGTCCACCAAGTCCCTCCTGGTCCAAGGCAGCGCCATTTTCTGCTTACCGTGAGCTTTGCATGTGCCAAGGCTTGTTGGCAGAATCCAGCTACGCAAACCAGACTGCAATCATCCATCTGGCTTGGGACATCAGGTGCACTAACCAGGAACCCACATCCATCTTCTTGGGTGCAGTACTGACTGTTGTTCTCCTTTTGCACCTTCATCCGTTTTAGCAGGGGCTCCTGCTCTCCCTGGACTCTTTTGTGCTTCTTGGACTTGGTCTCCTTCTTCCACAGGTCTTCAGGACCAGGAATCCATCATTGGTGTCTTGCAGCCTCTTCTGGTTCTTGCATAATCTTCATTCTCGTGTTCTTGTGTGTTCTAGGAAAGCTATTTCTCCATACTAGTGTATATAATTTGTGTATTACTTACCTCCTAAGGGAGTATAGTCTCTATGGTATTTTTGTAACACTGAGTATTTTCTTTCATGTGGGTGAATACTGTGTGACTACAGTGGTACTGCATGAGCTTTGCATGTCTCCTAGATAAGCCTTGGCTGCTCAGCTACAGCTACCCCTAGAGATCCTGGCTTCTAGTCACTGCCTACATTTCACTAATAAGGGATAGCTGGACCTGGTATAAGGTGTAAGTACCTTAGGTACCCACCACAAACTAGGCCAGCCTCCTACAGTGACCCACATCTGGTGTCCCATTTGTCGAACACATAGGAAGTTTAAAGTTACCCCTATTCTTGAGGAAACGTGTGATGCTGAATAGGACCTAAAATATAAAGAAAAACAACGTATGCATTCGTTTTTATGCCAAGGAAAAACACTGAGCTTATTGTCTTTGGCTCATAACGCAGGTGTTCAATAGTACAGATCAACTGTATTGCTGACCTTGTTTGGTAGTCAGAGTGGCCCAGGGGCAGCTCCTCCGCTATGGCGGACGAGCTTGCCTCCCATCCCCACCAGCAGCTCCAAAACTTTACAAGAAAATGATAGTAAATTGTGTTTATTATCGTTCTCTTGTAAAAGGGGCAGGACCACGGGCGATGGCAGGGGGGGAGGGGAAGTGTACAGCCGTCTCCGGCTGGCCAAACACACATGCATGCTAGGCTCTCTACAACCTAGCAACTAGCACTCTGGGTGGGTGCTCCGTCCAATCCTAATGCTGCTTTCATGCTGCCAGCTGTATTTACGCAGTGTTCAGATTGGGTGCAGGGCAGGCTAGGAGCCTGTGCCTGCAGTGGAGGACCGAGGAACGGATCTGAGCGGCGCGGATAGAAAGATAAATTCCTTTTTTAATTATTATTTTTTTTCTCATCCCCTCCTCCCATGCCACGTGCCACCCCTTTTCCCTCCCACAAGCCGCCACTGCAGTAGTCTCCTGGTAAATGCAATTGTGGACAGAATCTCACCTAGAACCTCCGGTACTCACGGAGAGAGGACCCAGTATGGACTACATGAAGGGCCGGCTCTAGGGGCTTTGACTTTGGGTGGGGGCACCATGTTCGCAAGTATCTTATGGTTTTAAAATCACCTGCTGCCAGGTTCATTGCCTACAGCAACTTTCAACAATTAAAATGTCCAGATAAATCTGATGATTAATGAACCTTCTGGACAGAGATTGAGTTTTGTCTAGTGGCAGTTTTGACTCATCTAAGGTGGCACAGAGGGTAAATATGCCTGCTGCAAAGAACGTGTACTATGCAGATTACAAAGTGCATATAATGTAAATAAGTCAGTGGGTTACTGCTTTTGTTGGAGATATCCTTTAAAGACTTGCAGTTCATACATTAAAATCATAACATAGAACAATGAACTAGAAACTGTCATCAAAGAGCTGCATGGAAACTGCAAGGTAAAGGCTAGAGCGTTATGATTTCTCCCCAGTGTTTCATTATCCTAATGTTGCACAAAGGGTTAATTTGGGTGGAAAACAGTTCTTTTTAGTAAAGACAACCCCCAACTATGGTGGTACTTTTAAAATTCTGAGTTTTTGCTTCTCCAGATCAAGCACTCATATACTATACTGCCTACCAGTATGGATGACATGACTCCTGCACCTTGTACTCTCTGTCTTATGTAACATTTCCTATTCACTCATTTACATATGTATGTGTGATGTAAAGTGCTCTGACACTCTACCCTTGTATGAGTTGCGCTATAAAACTAGTTAAATGCATCTGAGTGAGAGGGTGGTTATGGGGACTTAATGACACTGTTAAAGGGCAGCAGTGAGGGAATCTGTGGCAAAGGTAGTTATTGGGGGGCACCAACAAACATTGTCGCACTGGGCATCACCAAAAATAATGTTGAAAACAGGCACTGCCCAGACCAAGGATGGAGCATTTACTTGCAGCAGCAGCCACAGCATATGTAAAAGGGAGCTGGGGGAACATAAAAAAAAAAACACTTACCATGCGCAGTGCCACCCTGTCCATTGTCTGCTGCCACCTTGCTGCTCTTGTGGTGTCCCAGGATTCGCTGGGACACCAGCACAGTCTCCTCACCAATCCTGGTGCTGCTTACATGCTAAACCTAGCAGGTAAGCAGCATCAGGATTGGTCTGAATGACAGTGCACTCTCTCCTCCGCCCATCTCCTGTGGCACAGCCCTGCCCCTCCCTGCACCTGCTGGCTGAGCTAAAATAATGAAAAATAAAACGATAACAAGCTATCATTTTATTTTTCGTCTACTGGCTCAGCCGGGGGGCGATGTCCCTCCGTCAAGTGACTTGTCCAGAGTGGGGTCCCCCCTTTGTGTCCACCTGTCTCCATGGATCTGGAATGGATGTTCAGCAGAGTCGGGGAGGCTCGTTTAAGCTCCCATTGGAGGGATCATGGCATGACGTGTGATGCAAACGACACCCTGTGTGGCATTCTATTTGCTGTATGGTGGATGCAACGCACGATACTGAAGTGCCCGTGTGCGCGCATCAAAATGAAACATCCCTTCAAATTGTGATCAGTGCCATTTTGAAATGAGGTATGGTGTAAAAGAGAGCTATTGCAAATGCCTGAATATTAACACTTAGTGGAGCACACCATCACTCAATTATTGAACATCTAACTATGAAGGATAATTATTATGATCAAATAAATCATAAAATGCACAGATATAGAAGGGAATACAATAAGAAATTAATAGCAAAAACATCTGGGTGTGTAATTTAGATGTGCTTATTATCTTTACTAGTTGAAATTGACAATCATGACATATATATCATATCTAATTGTAAACATACACGTTCATAAATACATGATCTAATACAGATACAAAGGTGTAAGCAGTTTACAAAACGCATAGCAATTCATATCCGTTTTCATTCCGAAGTGATTACAAATCTCAGATGTTCAAACTTTGTACATTTTCGGTCAATAGATGTAAACTTCAGCCGGCACATGTTTCGTCCTATCTCAGGACTTTCTCAATGCTGATAAAATGGTAACACAAGAGAATGATGTTATACAACTTCTTCCATGTATCTGTTAACTCATAGATAATTACAAAAAATTCTGATACTAAAACCACCAAGTACAAAAGTCACACTAGAAAAATTGTCTAAGGAACAAACACCTAGTATCCCTTGTGCATCCTTCTTCAAACATTTGTAAAACAGAAGTATATAGAAAGTGTGCTCCAACACCCATATATCCATGCAAAACATAAAAATAGGGCTCAAAATAAAAAACACTGTGATAGTCGTAGTCAATGAACTATAATTCATTATACAAGAGTGAAACATACAATAGTTGAAAGACCCTAAAGTCCCATACAATAAAATTCCTATAAACTGGATGTACCTTGTTTCCATCCCAATATACATCGTAATTCCAAAGAGTGCAAAACTAGGAAAGAGAATAAGAAATGTATCAAAAAATTGCATATTATCAATTATATATATTGTCCAGTATGTGACCACAGACTACAAATGCACCAACCTCAAAATTTGTTATAACAGGATCCCAAAATGGCACCAATCCAATTCTATATTTCCTTTTGGGGGAGATATATTGTTGATTTGGATAGGATCAAAATCGTTGTTGTTGGAATTCTGTAATTACATCAATACAAATAATTTCAATATACCGATGACATATGAGTACAGTAAAAACCATATACATTTTCTGGACTTGGAAATATTTACTAAAGGAAATACAGTTCAAACCAACTGCATGTAAGGCATTATTACATGCAAATAGTTTTCATCTCAAGACCCAGATATTAGCCATTCCATTGGGCGAGATGATCAGAATGAAAAGGAATTGTAGTGAACATGTAAGACTGAGTTGGCTCTTCTGGAAGACAGGATTCTGCAAAGAGGTTATTAAAAACAAACTATAGTGGCAGCCAGAAAAAAGATTAATACCGACCATGACTAATACATAGGCCCTCATTATGAACATGACGGCAATCATCGCTCCTCCGGCAGTGGCGGTAACTACCGCCAACAGGCTGGCGGTCCTAATGGCCAAATAAGGAAGCACATGAGAAACAGCCAGCGGGCTATCCACACACTGCCAGCATTGGAGTTCCAACGACGGATGAGGCCACCCACAGGCCGACCGAAAGGCCCCACCCGCCCAACAAATAATGATGCACAAGACCGCCGTCAGTTCCTGGGGCGGGAACCACCGCCACTCAAAGCATGGCGGAAATGAACCAAATAAAAGGAAACACTCACCGTAGGCACACACAACACGCCGAAGCAGACATGGAGAGAGAGTTGCAAATAATGCCAGTCCTGCTTCTTGCAATATACCTCTACGACCGTGACCGCTGACGAAGACGTTGACGGTAAGTACATCAACCTACTGAACAACGGAAGAAAGGGCACAGATACACACCCACCCACCCTGCAACGCTCTCCCAACCCCTCACATCATCACAAGCCATACACACCAGAACAAGAGGTACTTACCTTACACAAAGCAAATAAAACCTGCCCAAAGTACACACAGGTGCACACCACACCCCCACAATGAAACGATGAACCACGTGTCCATAGTGTGCCAACAGCACCACTGGGAACACAAACTTTATTACGTAATAAATAAAGGAAAGTCCAAATAAGGCCATTTGCCAGTCCTTGAGAAACAGCCTGAAGGGCCCAAATGGCCCGAACTTGACTCCCACATGGGCACAGGGTACTCCACCGTAAAGGGACATCAATGGGGCAGCCAGGCACCTCAGGGAAGAGGGGCAGGTGGTGGCGGGGTGGGGACTTACGTCTGGGAGGGGGGCTTGGGCTTACGTTTGGGAGGTGGAGGTGGTTTGCTTTTGGAAGGTGGGGGAGCGGGCTTTGACTGGGGGGGGGGGCAGATGGACCTGGGGCAGCACAGTGCTTCTTTCTTTCTAGGGAAGGGGCACGGGAATGGGAAGGGTGGACTGGGGCAGAATTAGACGAGGAAGGAGTGGACAGGGCAAGGAGATGGGCACGATTAGGGATGAGACGGGTGGGCCAGTGGGTTCGAATAGGTCAACACAGGACAGGAAAAGTTTTTTAGTGGAAGTTGGGTTGGACATGGAGGAAGGTGTGGGAGTAGGGGAGTGGGAGTAGGTGTACTGCATGTGGATGCAGGTGCCTGTACAGTATGCTGAGGTGTCGTGGATGTGTGTTGAGTGGGTGCCTGGGAACGTTTGAGGTTCTTGGGAGGAGGGGGGTGGACATAGTCAGACAAGACCAGCTGCTGGTGTAAATGGTTGTTGTCTGGGTGTCTGCAGGTCTGGTGAGTGTGCTGACTGTGTCAGTCAATGTTGTGGTGAGTGCAGGTGTGATGTCTGGGGTGGATGACTGGATGTCTGATGTTGTGGTGACTGCAAGAATGGGGCCAGCAGCAGTGACTGAGGGTGCAGTGCTAGTGGGTGTGCATGCTGAGGTGACAGACATGGAGGCTGGAGAGGTGGACACACTGGGGGAAGTGGATGTTGTCGTGTGTGCCTTTGTATGTTGGCTGTGTGCATGCCTGTGGTGGGAAGCGTGGTGCTTGTGTTTCTCTGTGTGCTTCTTGTGTGATGAGGTGTGTGCATGGATGTCTAAACGTGTGCTTCGGATGGGTGAAGGAAGTGGGGTGCTGGAAGGGGTAGAGGTGGTTGGAGGGGGCACGGAAAGACCAGGGACACTGGCTGCTGTTAAAGAGGAGGCCAGAGCCTGAAAAGATCTCTGTAGGACAGACATGGTACCGTGAATGCCTTCCAGGTATGCATTGTATTGCTACATCCGGGATGCTAGCCCCTGGATGGCATTCACAATGGTTGTCTGCCCTGCAGAGATGGTCCTTGGGAGGTCAATAGCCTCCTCTGTGAGGGAAGCGGGGCTGGCTGGGGCAGGGGAAGAGGTGCCTGGGGTGAAGGAGATGCCCACCCTTCTGGGTGAGAGGGCATGGGCAACTGGGTGGTGAGCAACTGGGAGGACAGTAATGGAATGGGGTGGCGTAAGATGACACAGAATGGGTGGGCCCACTAGGGTCTGCCACTACCAGGGAGCTCCCATTGGAGGAGGTATCAGAGTCACTATCTCCAGTGGTAGTTGCCTCCCCCATGGTACTCCCCTCGCCCTCCAATCCACTGGTCCCCTTGGCGTTGGTCGACTCTGCTTCCTTTGAACCGTGGGCCGCTGCATCCCCACTCGCCCGTGCCACTGCTCCCTCGCCAGATGATGCTGATGTACACAAAGAACACAAGAGCACAGGGGTGGGGAGAGAAAACATGAGAGAAATCTGTAAATACCTGATTGGATTAACATACTTGGTGCACACACACTCCAATTCAGCTTATACACCTACACGCAGCATCTACAACTATAGTTATGACTATGCCACTGACTTGCGGCCACTACCCCAGCATAAAACTAATTTCCCACATGACACACAAACCTGATGAACTGTCAGACCTGCCCCTGACCATTTCCGTGCCCATGGGGGGCAGGACTGCTGGATGACACCTGTCAGAGTGCCTGGCACTAGACAGCATACATATCACAACACCCAAACACATCCATCAAAGTGGTATGAAACGGTGTTGGTACTCACCCCCTTGTGGCTGCTGTGCTACCTTCAAGCTCCCATCCAAATCCGGATATGCCACTGCCAGAATGCGGCACATTAGGGGGGTCAAGGTTTGACGGGCACCCCTTCCTCTTTGGGAGGCCTTCCCCAGCTGGGCCTCACAGGTGTTCCTGGCCCAGCACCACAGGTCCTCCCACCGCTTCCTGCAGTGGGAGCACTGCTGGTTGTAGACCCCAAGGGTCTGCACCTCCCTGACAATGGCCTGCCAGAGTCCCCTCTTCTGATGGGAGGTGACCTGTATGGGACACACAGAGAAGAAAAACAGACGTCAGGATATGCCCATTTGATACAGCTGACATATCGTCCCCTATGGGACGGACACTTCACAGGGTCATTTTACCACCTCACTCACAGTACTTGTCACACAATCTACGCCTGTGCAGTTACAAAACGACCACAGATGCATACAGTCAGCCACCAACATCACACACATCCATGCAAGGCAACCGCCAACTCACCTGCTCTCTGGTCACCCATATAGCTTGGCATAGAGAAGTAGGACCCCGTACACCAGCTTCTCCAGCTCCTCCGTGGTGAAGGCCGGGGCCTTTTTTTTCCCTGTGACACATGCCATTGGAGTGACTGGAGTCAGGACACAGCATCACACTCAATGGGGTACTTGCATGCACGGGATCTGGGAGTCAAGTGAAATTGTGGTGACGACATGGCGCACGCTCCACAGCGGTGTGCACCGTCACCGCCGGCAGCGATCATGATAGGCACAGGTTCCCCATTGACAACCATGTAAACCAATGAATGGGTGCACAGCTGAAAACACCGCCTTCCGCCATAACAACTACTGCCAGCAGAATTATGTCCCTTCCAGTCCTTCCTATCTGGATGGTAGGAGGCTGCCATTTTGCTAGCACCACTTACATATTTCCTGGTCATGGGCCCCATTCAGGTCCCAGCCCTTTTACGCCTGCCCACATGAGTGTCTGTTCCTCACATCAGTCCAGAGGTATAACTGCATACATGTCCCAAAAGTTGTACATCATACATTGCTTGTGTGTGTCATCAACGTATTGTACAGCAGTTATTCATACACAACATTTTTTGCATGTGTATGTGTATCCCTCATATGTGTTCTTTCCTCCCCATTGGTTCAGACCCATGTGGCGAGGGAGGGCCCCATCAGTGTACAGACCTCTTGTTGATTCGGAAACCATGGTGGAATGTCACATCATTGTCACCTACAGACTCAATGGTACAACAATCCATGACCTATGTGCTTTACTGGATCCTGTACTGAGACCAGCTAATCGGAATCAGTATGCCATCCCTACTGTAGTGCAAGTGCTCTCTGTACTCCATTTCTTGGCTACGGGCTCATTTCAGGTGACAGTGGGCATGGGTGCAGGGTTCTCACAGCTAATGTTTAGCCTCGTCCTGTCCAAATTCCTGGATGCACTTGTACAACACCGGCAGACATTTGTCAAGTTTCCCCTAAGGGCTGAACTCCCTGCCATCAAGTCTGAATTCTATGCCTTTGCTAACATTCCCCATGTGATAGGTGCCATTGATGGCACCCACATAGTTCTCATCCTCCCAAGAGTGAATGAACAGGTGTACAGGAAGAGGAAGAACTTCCACTCAACAAATATGCAATTGGTGTGTACTGCTGACCAGTACATTTCACATGTAAATGCCATGTTTCCAGGATCAGTTCATGATTCCTTTCTCCTGAGGAACAGCAGTGTGCCACACATGATGGAACAACTACAAGGGGACAGAGGTTGGCTCATAGGTGAGAGTGTGTGACACTGGATCAGTACATAGCTGATAGCCAGGCTGTCTGCCAGTAATAGCAGTTTGTTACAGTCCTGTTTCAACCACTTTTGCAGGTGATTCTGGCTACCCCAACTTGCAATGGCTCCTGACACCTGTGAGAAATCCCAGGTCAGATGCAGAGAGGAATTATAATGAGGCCCATGGACGTACTAGGAGGGTGATTGAGCGCACTATAGGTCTCATGAAGGCTAGATTTTGTTGCCTCCATCTCTCTGGGGTAACCCTGCGCTATGGCCCTGACAAGTGAGTAGAATAGTGGTTGCCTGCTGCATGCTGCACAACGTGGCTGTGAGGAGAGCTATCCCCCTACTAGAGTAGTATGGTGCTGTACATCCAGATCTGCTACCTCTGAGAGGCGATGAGAGTGATGGTGAGGATGAAGAGGGGGAAGATGTCCACTCCAGGAACCAGCTGATCCAACTATGCTTTCAGTGAATATGAGGTATCGTTCACTGATGATGTTGTCTGCATTGCATAGTGCTTGACTGACTCATTTGTTTTGGGATGTGGTGTCTGTAGTCATTGACACGGTTACCTGAAGAATAAGGTGGCATGTACCATGAAAACAAACGTGGTCTACATTTTGGTTTACTCCAGACGATGTTGTGCGTGGGGTATCATTCCTGCAATAAAGGTATGAATATGGAATTGACTGGCAAATGCATTCACACTTACAATTGAATAATCATAATGACAGGGGACATACGGTTTGGTTTACATGTGTTTTTTTTTTTTTGTGTCACAATTGCATTGGTGCACTGTACAGTGATAGGGAGTGGGATCATGGTGGATGTCCATACTAGGTATATGGGCTCAGCGATTGGTGGCAGTGGGTATTGGTCCATATGTCCCTTGCAAGTTGTTAGGTTGCTATTGGCGGGCGAGGATGGTAGCACAGTGGCACACTTGGGAGACAGTTCAGGTCAAAGTCACTTTTTAGTTGGGGCCTTGGTCTTGGCAGGTGTTCCTGTGCCATATCTGTGACTGAGGGCCCGCTTGAGTGTCTGGTGCTGGGCTGCACAGGTAGGGGTGCTGGTCTCTTGTGTGTCCTCTGCCAGTGCTACCAGTTCAGTTGCTGCTGATGTAGAGGGCAGGTCTGTGTCCTGGCCAGTGGTAGGGGCTTCCAGGTTTGTGGGGGTCTCAGGCTGGGTTGGGTAGTGGTGCGGCAGCACCCCTACAATAGTGGCCATGGTGGCATTGAGTTGTTTCCACTGCTCCATGGTCTCTTGATGTTGGGCTATCTGCAGCCTTTGACTCTGCTCCAGGGTAGCCAGGATCTGGCCCATCCTCTCTTGGGTATGGTGGTATGCTCCCAGGACCTCAGAGATCACCTCCTGGGCTGCATCATCCATCCTTTGGCCTCCCCCCTGGGCCACGGATGCCCTCCCACTGGGCCTAGCCCCCTGTGCCTGTGCCCCTGCACAGGTCTGGCAGTTCCACTTGCACTGGGGCCCTAATCATCCTGCCTGTTAGTTGGTGGTGACTCTGGCCTCGGTACTTGTGGTACGCAATTCTGTGGCCTGGGGACACTGGTGTGGGGTCGTTTGGCCAGAGCTGATGTTGGTGGCTTGGTGGTAGGGGTGTCAGCGGTATCCTGGGTGAGGCTGCTGGAGGGTGACAGTCCAGGACTGTGTGATGGGGCAGGGTAATCCTCACTGTCCATACATACCTCTCCAGTGTGCTGAGTGGGGCCTCTGTCTCCATGTGGGGTGCTGGCACTCCTTGGCCTTTCCGTCAGGGTGGCATGGGTGGTGGTGCCTATGGGGGGGGAATGGACATGTATGTTACATGTACTAATTCGAATAAGGATGCACAGCTCTGCCCTATTTTGTGCTGTTTATTCCCCTGTCGGGCCATGCAGGGACTTATTGTGGAGTTGTCCTTACATTTTGCATGGGATGTGGAGGTGCATTGTGGGTGCAGTTGTGCCATTGTGATTCCTTGCAGGGGTAGGTGGCTTTGCACAGGGGGAGGGATGTGGACCGGTTAGTGGGTTTGTGGGCATGCAGGATGACTGGATGTAGTGATTGTGGCATGGGTGGGGTAGTGTTCCTGGTGGTAGTTGGAGCGGTATGGTGGTACATGCATTACAGATGTGACTGATATGAAGTAATTGTAGATGACTTACCCAAGTCCAGTCCTCCAGTGAGTCCAGTGAGGCCCTCCATGTGCAGCATAGCCAGTAACTTCCTCTCCCAGTCGGTGTAGTCGGGGTGTAGGTGGGGGTCCTCCCCCAATCTTCTGTACTGCAATGTTGTGCCTGGATGCCATAGACCTCACCTTCCCACGCAGGTGGTTCCATCTCTTGCGGATGTCGTCCCTTGAGCATGGATGGTTTCCTACTGCGTTGACCTTGATTATTATAGTCTGCCATAACTCCATCTTCCTGGCGATGGGTGTGTGCTGGACCTCTGCCCCGAAGATTTGTGGCTCGACCTTCAGTATTTCTTCCACCATTGTTCTTAGCTCCCTATCTGTGAAGCAAGGGTGATTAGGGGTTGCCATGGTGTGTGTTGTGGGTAGTGTGTTGTAGGATTATTGGTGAGGGTGCTGGTGTGTGGTTGGGTGTGTGACTTGTGTGATATTGCGTTCAGTGTCTGCGTGTTGTGTTGTCAATCTCAGTTGTCCTATTGGCGATGCTAAGGATTGTGGGGTGTGTATGTGAGTGTTTTATAGTGTTGTGGATGTGTGTCAGGTGTGTGGGTTTCAAACTTGGCAATGTGTGCATTTCTTGCTGTTGGGTCCAATTGCTGGCCATGGCGGTCCGTACCTCCAGTGGTCGTTTGACATCCACTAACCGCCGCGGTGATTTGTGCATCATTATTTGGAGGGCGGAGGATTTGTCTGCTTGGTGGTGACGGGGTGGGGTGTGAAGCCTTTCCGCCATCAAGGGCCCTGGTGGTGGCTGGAGGGTGCATACATTTTGGAGGTTTCTGGTTTTGGCATCATTATATGGTGTTGTGCTGTTCACCGCCAATGGGGGTCTCCTGTTCACCGTCGCCACGGCGGTCGGCGGTGTTTCCCGCCATGTTCACAATGACCACCATAATGTAGTCTACCTTTGTGCTGTCTTAAAAGTGGCCATTGTGACCATAGGGCACGAGGTACAATGGACTATCTTACATGTCTAATAAATAGGAATTGCTATATGTGACTAACACACAAGTGGAAATTTGTAATTCATTTTTTCTCTCTTTGTTCTCAGTTGTGACCAGGACTAAATATAATTTAATTTTGTGCTAAGTGCGATTTGGTGGATATTATTAGTGGACTGAAAATGACATTGTGAATAGGAATAAGATGGTACCTTCTTAAAAATGGTGGTCGGTTCCATGGTGGAACTGATTCAACTTGTGATCAAAGAAAATGTTCTAGAGGTCTTTGGGACGTGTTGCATGGGTGATTTTATGTATATAAACAGACTTAGCAATAAGGTTCAGCGCGTATATGATTGATGTGGAGGTTCCGCGCTCTTCTGTTTTTGGCATTTATGGAGGATGATGGACATGTGTAATAAATTGTTCCTACAAACCGATTGAGTGTTTTTTTAAATTTAAAGTATGTATTGCATTAATATGTATACTATGAAATGCTTGTCATTTTAAGTGTTTCCGCAACAAAACAGATAAATGAATAGATGGATAACTTCTATCTGATCCTTGCCTGTTCCAACATGGCCACCGCTTTTACGATTGATAACGCTTGAATTTTCCATCGAAGTGAGAACATATGGACTGTTCCCTGATTAGACACTTTTGTCTTTTAAATGGAAGCCGTAATTGATTTAGGTTTGCGCATATGCAGGAAGAATGCTGTGTGGGGTCGCAAGAAGAGGCTTGTAGATATAGGTAACAACGCCTGAGAAAGCTTTTACTTTTTAACTGAAGAATGTTGGTTAAAGCGCTAGTGTATAAATATGTGGTGTACAAGGTTGTTCTATGAATTATCCATTCTTACTGTAATATGAGTATGAATAGTCTTTGTCTATGACTATTCCTCGGACTTGTGAGATGGGGTTGATACATTTAACACTCTCTCTCATTAGCAGAGGTGGGTAAGTTGATGTGAGGTTTCACATACAGACAACGTGTTTTTGGATATGAATAATGTCGCAGAGATCGAGGGACATTGCAGCTATAGGATGTAGTGAAAATGGAGATATGACATTGACATGTAAAATCTACCTGAATTTCGTGTCTGGAGATATCAAAATTTGATTGGATTAGCCTATGTTTGATGTATATGGTTTGGTTGATTAAAAACAAATTGATCTGTTAGAAAGAAATATTGACATTTTTCAGCATTTTATCTTAATGCAGATTTTAATTCTTCTGCTGTTTGCCTTGTCTAGATGCGTGCCTGTAAAACACTTATAGTGCATATCGCCTTTAAACCTTGGAGATTCCACTATGGAAATATAGAATTGAATATGTGCCATTTTGGGATCCTTTTAAAACACATTTTGAGGAAATTCTGAGGTTGGTGCAATTGTAGTCTGTGGTCACATATTGGACAATATATATAATTGATAATATGCGATTTTTAAAATACATTTCTTATTCTCTTTTCTAGTTTTGCGCTCTTTGGAATTATGATGTATATTGGAATGGAAACAAGGTGCATCCAGTTTGTAGGACTTTTATTCCATGGGACTTTAGGGTCTTTCAACTATTGTATGTTTCACTCTTGTTTAAAAAATTATGGTTCATGAACTATGGCTATCACAGGGTTTTTTCTTTTGAGCCCTATGTTTATGTTTTGCATGGATATATGGGTGTTGAAGCTCACTTTCTATATACTTCTGTTTTACAAATGTTTGAAAAAGGGTTCTCTGAGGGATACTAGGTGTTTTGTCCTCAGATAATTTTTGTAGTGTGACTTTTGTACTTGGTGGTTTTAGTATCAGAATTTTTAGTAATTATCTGTGATTTAATAGATACATTTAAGAAGTTGTATAACATCATTCTCTTGTGTTACCATTTTATCAGCCTTCAGAAAGTCCTGAGATAGGACAAAACATGTGTCAGCTGAAGTTTCATCTATTGGCTGAAAATTTACAAAGTTTGAACATCTGAGATTTGTAATCACTTCGGAATGAAATTGGATATGAAGTGCTATGTGTTTTTTAAACTGCTTACACCTTTGTATCTGCATTAGATTATGTATTTATGAATGTGTATATTTACAAGTAGATATGATATATATTTCATGATTGTGAATTTCAACTGATAAAGATAATAATAAGCACATCTAAAATACACACCCATATGTTTTTGCTATTGATTTCTTATTGTATTTCCTTCTATATCTGTGCATTTTATACTATAATTTATTTGATCATAATAATTGTACTTCATAGTTAGACGTTCAATAATTTAGTTATGGTGTGCTCCACTATTCTTTTGTGCTGTGACTAACTGGTTTGGCCGTTTGATTACAGTATATACATGTTGGCAACGGATGTATTATAGTGTATGATCACCATAAATACATACAATTTGAACTAAGAATTTTGAGGAATGTGCAGCTAAATAGAGTCATTGTTGCCTTCTGTGTTTTTGAATATTAAAACTTGTTGGTGCAAATAAGGGTGACTGATCGATAGAGTATTTATTATGATAATGAGATTGTTTACACACAACACATCCTGCAATCTATCATCAGATCTCTGCCCAAACAATAACTACGTTGAGACATGGTAACCCATTTACACCACGATGGACGCTCTCAAGGGATTGTGTGTAGAAAGTGGGAAGGTAATTTGCCAAAATTATCTTTTTAATAACAGAGGGATGAGTAGTGTGCAGATTATAAAAATAAAAAATACCAAAGATATTGGTCATGTTTCCTGCGTTTTTACATGAAAAAGATACCAAAAGTCTTAAGGGCATATTTAACAGCCCCTATCGCCTTCTTGCGCCACATTAGCGTTTTTTATGCTAATGTGGCCCAATAAGAACAAAATCCCCACACCATATTTACAAAGTGTCTCAATGCATGCATTGCACCACTTTGTAACACTTTGCACTACATTATGCCTGCACCAGGCATAATGTATGCAAAGGGTGTGTTCCCCCATTAGGAGGGCTGAAAAGATGGAGCAAAAAAACAAAAAAACTAAGAGATTTCTTTGCGTCATTTTTTTCGGCACTTTTAACGCCTGCTCAGAGCTGGCATTAAAAGGAGGCACACCATTGTTTACAATGGGCCTCAATGGGCTTTGCAGGATTAGCGACAACATTTTTGACGCTAATCCTGCAAAATCTGGACTAGTGTAAAAAATTATGACATTAGTCCCCTAACTACTGCCATAGTGCGCAGTATTTTAAATATGACGCACACATGGTGGCGGTAGGGGTGCTAAGGGACGCAAGGAAATTGGCGCTGCTCTAGGTGCACAGCCACTTTTCTTAAATATGCCCCGCAGCGTCTTATGATGTTGAGTATGTGTTGGAAGCTTTGTTATATCGGAAAGAGAGACGCCCTCACTTTGTTTGTAAAGCACAGCAAATATTGATTTGAAAGGAGTACCACTGTAAGGGGAAACTCAAGAGTGATTCAGATATTCAGTTTTTAAACTATTTGGAAAGGAGTGTCCAGGGTATAAGAAGTATAGTCATAAGGCAATGAGGCAAAAATATGTTATCAAAGTGAAAATAACTTTGAACCTAGGTTCAGATTTTACAAGTGTGGATAGTGGTACCACGTTTTTACATCAAAGGATTGTCCTCCCATGGGGAAGGAATGGAAAAAATGTTGGATGTTAGGTTATGTCACTAGAGGGGGAAGAAAACCACTGTGAAGCAAACAAAGGACAATAAATAATAATAATAATACTTCAGGGGCATATAACTCACAATTAGCTTTCCCCATTCCCCAAAAACAATAACCGATGGCAAAAGTACATACTGCCCAGAATTTTGAACCCACACTACACCTCTCTCTTTCACACACAGACACACAACACAATGCAAAGCCGTGCTAGCTGGCCAGACAGACCTGACTAAAAGTCAAGCAAAAACAAGGCCTTAAAAACGTAAAGCAAAACACTCATCTATCACTGAAGCAAACTGACCTAAAACAACAGAAAAAACCTCACCATTCCTAAACTTCACACCCAGAAGGAATGTAAAGGGTTTCTTCAAAAACAACAAATTAAACTTATTAATTAACACTTTGCCTAGTGTAGCTGGCAAACATCTTTCTTCAATATTCACATTTGCAGAGGGCAATGGCGGATCTGCAATTGTACATATGGTAACAGGTAAACCCACTCCACAACCCAGATCTATGGCAACACCCATGCTTGCGTACAGAGCAACAATTGCTAAATACATTCAACTCCGCATCCATACAGGGCATTGGCCAATGTACATGCATTTGTATGGCAATACTGGTGCACCTCAGCATGGTGCTTACTGCTAAATATACTCCACATCCAGAGACAACAGCAGTGCTCAATTTGAGCCGATGGTTTCCGGTGCGGGGCACCGGCACTTATGTTTGGGGGCCAGCACTTAGGCCCATATTTATACTTTTTTAGCGCCGCATTTGCGCTGCTTTTTTACACAAAACAGCGCAAACTTACCAAATACAATTGTACTTTGCAAGTTTGTACCGCTTTTGCGTAAAAAAATGACGCAAATGCGGCGCTAAAAAAGTATAAATATGGGCCTTCGTTTTCTGCATCTGGCATTTACTGCAAGCAAAAGACACATATGGGAAAGGCGGAGTTAAAAAACGAAAAGGCGTCAGAAAGAGAGAAAGAAGAAAGCTGCAGGAGTGAGCTGAAGGGGCAGGGAGCAGGGAGTGGCTGTAAATGGATTAAAGAGGCCCGAGATGCCTTCAGGATTACGCTACCTTAGTATTCTGTCCTCGCATATTTAAATACAGCAGCTGCGTGCTTCAAAGGAGAGCTTTGGGCGCCGGCACCTTTTTATTTAAAAATTTATCACTAGACAACTGCCGATGGACAACCTTAAGTACAGCAACATTCATGCTCCTCCAGCGTTAGGGCTGCTGCTCAGAGTTAACAGAGAAACAAGGGAAAAGGAACAGGCATCTGCAGTCATAAGATGTGGATATGAAGGTAGTATAATCGAACAGATAGGAATTTTGCATGCATTCTCAAATTTAAAGAGGGTGTGAAAATGAAGGTGTATATAGCAAAAAAAGGACTGAAAAATATAGCATCCAGAAAGAATTGAAAATGACCAGCACACTTCGAGAGAAGTTCAAGTGTCATCAGTTAGTGAAGATGACGACACATGGATAAGAGAGCCTAAAGTACACTTTGAAGACAGCCTAAAAATATGAAAAGGTGTGTTACATACAGTCATATTGAAGGAGGGAAGGGTACCTATGAAACATAGACTACAAAATGTACCATGCAGTTTATGGGAAGAACTGAGCAATATATTTCAAATAAATGTGTATGGAAGGGATCATTGAGTCAGTGGAAGCCTCTCTATGGCTGTTACTTGTAGTAGTATCTAGGACGGCTACAGAAGACATATGTTTTATCTATAGATTTACTACGTTTATACAAAGTTACTTGGGGTGTGTCTCATACATTGCCACGGAATGAGAATGTCATTGGGCCTGCTGAAGGGGAGAGATGTTCTCTGAGCTCAATTTGAGATCAGCATAGGAGTTACTAGATGAGAATTCAAGGCATTTAATGGTTTTAGTTACATCAATCATTATACCCTATGGTACATATCAGTTTAGAAGGATGCTTTTTTGTCTGGCCTCAGAGCAACTCCCTGGGCACAACAATCCACAGCAAACCACAGCAAAAAAGGGCCCAGTATGGGACAAGGCAGTGCAACTGCGATTTAGCCCCCTACTAGGGAGTAGGGAACAATAGGTGTCACGTACTTCCAGACAGGGTCCTAGAAAACAGACTCAAGCCTGATCACCACGCCCGACTGACAACCAAGGATGCCCCACCAATAGGAACTTGGCACTTCCAGGTTGGGTCCCACACCATGGCAACTCACCAACACGGCATCTAGCAAACTTCAGGGGATCCCCCATCCATCATAAGAGTCTTTCTCCATACTGTCACTGTCCATCGATGTGGCCACAGGAGGGCCAAGCTGGGCTGCAAAGCTACAGGGCAATGCTCATGCGGAAGGCAACGCTGATCAACTAAGCTACCAAATGAGAAGACTGACAACGGGTCCCATGGCCCGGGTAGGAGTTAAGGGAGTAAAAGGGACACATCTAAGCTAAATGGACAAGTGCAAAGTAACCTTGCATGCATATGAGCTCAACCCACGTGTCAGCGGGGACAGCGCTGTTACGTTCACACCATTTGTTTGTTTTCTGCAGGGGTGTGTGTTGTGTGCTGCACGGACACTGCAGTGCAGGACCCCCCTTTGTATATGTTTGGTTGTGGTTTGCTCCTGACGTAAGGAGCATAGAGAACAAAAGAGCTTGGCGTTTGGCCACAAGGCAGACCACCATACATCGCTACATTAGAGGCCATGCAACACTACAACGAACACAACATAACTGGCGACGAGGACGGGGAGACGGCTTTCGCACATACTTAGCTGCCGCTGTGGTGGTGCAGGCTGCCGTTCAACATCAGCGGGACGCGGCTGCGTCCGGCGAGCGGCTGTGTTCGGCACTCGAAGCAGAGGGGACTCGGGCTGGCGGTGTGCGGTGCTCACGGCACCGAGAGGGATCTCCTACTGCAACCCCCCCTTCTTTTGTGTGGCTGGAGACGGGCGCACGCCACACACGGCGACCCGGAATCTGGAAGCGCATTGGCGCACCAAGTGCTCGGAGAGCGGAGTCCGTTTGCTTGGTGGTGGCCGTGCCCCCATCGTTTGGCAGAGCACGTGGAGCTCAGCGGCCTGCTGCCGGGGAACCAACCTTTGTCAGCACACACGGTGAGTCGAGGGCAGCATTCGGTAAGCAACCACATTTGATGAGACGCCATGGAGGGTGGCAGAATCACCGGCGGTTTGCAAAAGACCACCACATGGCCACAACGTTGAGCTTTGCTCTAACAAATCTACATCAAACTAAGACGTGATCGTTGCAACAAACAAAAAAAGCAAAAACAAAAAAACACAGAAAAAAGAACACAACACTGACAAAGACCCATAACTTACTGTAGCATCAGGTATCGAAGGGTGGAGCTCCATCTGGTTCGATGACATCCACTCTCGCTGTGACACCATGGCTTCCTTTCCTGCGGTGGAACTTTTCCTGGTGGATGGGCCCCCGTCAGCACATGTGGCTAAATGGAACATGTGGGTGGAGCGTCTTGAAAACTACTTCACATCAATGGCGCAAGACCCAGACAGGAAACGACCCATGCTTCTACACTTGGGTGGGCCCGCAATCCATAAAATCAGTAAGTCGGTGGTCGAAGAGGGCCCTCCTTTTTCACACCAGACTCTGAAACGCGCCATCACAGCCTACTTTGAACCATTGGCAAATCCGGATTATGAACGTTTTCTTCTCAGGCAAGCCAGGCAACTCCCCGAGAAGTCAGTGGATGTTTTCTATGCTAGACTTAGGGACCTGGCCAGCACGTGCACACTGCCAGACCCTGGGGATGAGATACGTGCACAGTTTATTCAAGGGTATCACTCTACAAAACTGCAAGAACACATTTTGTAAGTCCCAGGCATGTCAATGGCAGACATGTTGACATGGGCCAATCCAAGAAACTGTCCCGTGTGCAGGCAGCGCATATGGAGTTGGCGCTCACAAAATCAATAAAGGCGGAACACGTCAATGCTATCACGGCGGGGGCAACAGCAAAACGGAGAGACAAAAATAAGTCTGCAAGCGCTAGTCGTACCTGCTATTTGTGTGGAGGAGCGTATCCGCACCAAGGCAAATGTCCAGCGGTAGGGAAACAATGCACCAACTGTCAACGCCTCAACCATTTAGCCAAGGTTTGCCGTTCGACCACTAGGCGAAAGTCAGAGGGACCAAAGACGGCACATGCTGCGCAAGAAATCCATCACAAGAATGACACACAAGATATGGATGATGATGACGAACCAGAGGAGACGGTGTATGTCATTCATACCACCCAACCAGGCAATATATTCAGGAAGAGAATTCCAAAGTGACGAGTAAAAGTCCAGGTCATCAGGTAACAGTCCTCATTGACATTGGGGCCTCCATAAAATTTTAGCTCAGTCGGTGTTCAAGCAGTTACTGACTCACCCCCATCTTCGCCCAACCACAGTACAAGTGTTTGCATTCGGGTCGGCGACCCCGATTCCGTTAGCAGGGGTATTCACAACAGACATTGTTCATGAAGATGTAACCACCCGCGCAAAGGTATATGTCACGAAGGATCTTCAACTGGTTGCTTTTGCTTTCAGCATACACCTGGGGGCACTGAAGAACTTGGAAGAGGAATACGCAGATCTTTTCAAGGGCATTGGCTGCCTAAAGGAATGACAGGTGAAGTTCCACATTGACAAGTCTATTGAACCAGTGGTACTGAAACACTTCGCCCTAAAGTGGAAGTTGAACCAAAAAAGTTGGAAGGGAAGGTCGAAGGGCAAACACCCTGGATTTCACCTACTGTCATCACTCGCAAGCCAAAGCAACAGGGTGAGGTGCGCATTTGTGTGGACATGCGGTTACCGAATGTGGCCATCCGGAAGGAGCGTCATCTCACCCCCACAGTGGATTATATTGTTGCGGAAGTCAGCAGATCAAGATGGTTTTCCAAGATGGATTTTCATGCAGGTTATCACCAACTGATACTGGCACCCGAATCCAGAGCGATAACAACTTTTTCCACCCATGTGGGGCTGAGACGATATAAGTGTCTTAGTTTCGGTATTGCCAGCGCTGCTGAGGTATTCCAGGACACCATACAGGGGGTGCTGGCTGGACTTGAAGGTGTCATCAACATGAGTGATAGTATTCTGGTGCATGCTCCCACGATTGAAGGGCACCTCAAAAGACTCTGTGCCACCTTCCACAGGCTGCACCAAAATGGGCACTACATCGGGAGAAATGTGAATTTCTGAAACAGGACTTTGCATTTTTTTGGATATAATTTTTCTGAGAATGGGGTTCGGCCTGATCTTGAAAAGGTGGCAGACATTCGATCTGCACCCGCTTCCACATCAGTCACCGGTGTCCGCAGTTTCTTAGTGATGGTTAACTACTGCGGAAGATTCATTTCCAATCTGACATCCCTCATGGTGCCTTTGAGGGAGCTCACGAAGGCCCACGCTACGTGGGAGTGGAATTCGACTCATGACACTGCTTTCCATGCAACCAAACAAGCAATGTTTGGTTACTTTGACCCATCTAAAGACACTGAAATATCTGTGGATGCCAGTCCATTGGGACTTGGAGCCATTTTAGCTCAAAAAGGTGATGATGGAGAGTGGGCCCCGGTGGCTTATGCTAGCCGGGCTTTGACAGCAATGGAGCAGCGCTATTCACATATAGAAAAAGAGGCGATAGGTGTACACTGGGGCTGTCGTCATTTCCACCTGTACAGATATGGTCATCTGTTTGTCGTACACACGGATCATAAGCCACTGATACCACTATTCAACAAGTCCGCTTCTCAACCACCACCCCGGATAGAGAAGTGGATTCTCCAACTGCAGGAATACCAGTTCTCAGTGGTGTACAGACCTGGTGCACAAAATCCAGCAGATTACCTATCGAGGCATGCTAGACCCATCACGGCCCAGGAAGAAAATGAGTCAGACAATGTCACGGAGTACATGAGGCTAGTTGTGGAAAGGTCAAGACCACTTCCTATATCCAGCCAAGAAATTCAAGAAGCTACCCAAGCAGATTAGGCTCTACAGTTGGCGATAGTGTGTGTCCGCAATGGGAAGTGGCATTTGCTAAAACAAAATCTATCTTGCAGAACTGCGGAGGCGAGTGCAACGTTGTCATCATACTGTGGTCGACAAGAGCTGGCCATATCATCAGAAGAATGTCTGCTGCGGAGTCATTGTTTGGTCATACCAGAGACACTGCGACAGAGGAAAATTGATTTGGCTCACATCTCTCATCAAGGTGTAGTGAAAACTAAGGCAAGATTGTGAAGCAAAGTATGGTTCCCAGGTCTGGATGTCCCTGTTGAAGAGACCATACAACACTGCCATATCTGTCAAACACTCAGTCCGGCCAAGCCTCTAGCACCCATCATCACAGAGCCTATTCCTTCAACTCCTTGGCATCGATCTAGTGCAGGCTTAGGTAGTTTACCTGATGGTAGGCATATGCTGGTTGTCATCAATGATTTCTCCTAGTACCCGGAGGTGGAGATTCTGGATTCTACCACAACTGAGCGAATCGTACCCTGCATCGAGAAAATTATGGCCACCCATGGGATCATTCAAGAACTAAGAACAGACAATGGTCCCCCTTTTCGAGTAATGATTTTGCCTCTTATCTGGCTTCTCATGCCATCCATCATCGAAAAATCACCCCTTGCTGGCCTCAAGCCAATGGGGAAGCTGAACATTTTATGAGGACTTTAAATAAAGTGCTGCGAATTGCGGTATCTCAGGACAAGAACTTGGACTGTGCCCTGTTTAAATTTTTGAGAGAATATTGCCTAACTACTCATGTCACTACAGGTGTTGCCCCCAGCGAGGTGTTTATGCTACGTGGTGTGAAAGACACCATTCCCCAGGTGAATGAATCCAGTTGGCTTCATGATCTAGTAGCTACTCGACTACGTCACCGCCATGAGCAGAATGTCAAGATATCCCAGAAGAGGTGAGCTTGTTTCCGACACCTACAAGTGGGAGATATGGTGTTGGTGAAAAAACAGTACCCAGGGGGGAAATTCAAACTCCCTTTTGAATCTACTCTGTGGACATTTGTTAAGGTAAAGGGCACGTTGGTGCGGCCAAACGAGGTAATGAGATAGTGACTAGGAATGTATCCTTCTTTAAGCATTATAACCTGCACACAACTGAGGCAGATTTTTCAGCAGTGCCCGTGCCCCAGTTAACTGAGGAGGACAAGCTTGAGAGCGTACTCTCTGTAAATGGAGACCCCCTTTCTGAGTCAATGAGGTCTCCCAATGATTTGCAGGTGCCATCAGGAACACCAGTCAGAATGGAGAGTGCGCATGAGGTGGTGACTCACAATCTCCCATCAAATAGTCCTATAACTGACACTGTGCAGAGGAGAGGGTTGGATCGATACACTCTGCATCCTCGACCCGCTGTCCCTCTGAAACTAAAAGACTATGGCCCTCATTACAACCCTGGCAGTCGGTGATAAAGCAGCGGTAATACCGCCAACAGGCCGGCGGTAAAAAATTTGAATCATGACCACGGCTGAAACCACCAACACATGCAGCCTCTTTAACACTCCGACCGCCATGGCGGTACTAAAAAACACTGCAGCGGTAACCGCCAACAGCCAGGCGGAAGACAATGTACTGCCCACTGCATTACAACATGCCCATCCGCCAGCTTTTCTGGGGGGGTACCAACGCCATCAAAAGCTCGGCGGAAACAGAACACAGAAGGGAAAAGACTCACCTCTCAACACACAAGGAAGAACCAGGACGCCATGGAGCCCGAATTGCAAGTGTTCCACATGCTGGTGTATCTTCTCATACACCAGGAGCATGAACGCCAGTGAAGACGACCACGGTGAGTACTGCACCTAGCACACAGAGGAGGGGGGAGGAAAAAGAGAGTGACACAGACATGCAACACGCAACACCCCCACCCCCAGCACCATATACACAAACACATGCAACAACATTACATATACATCCCGTAACACTCAGGAATAACGCAAGGACCAAAGTGATGGTGTAAAATGAGTGTAATATTATACATTTTGAGAAATACGTTCATAAATAAATAAACAGTATGTACAATATATACAATATATCCAAAAAGAGGGACAATGCCCACTCAAAAATGTCCGCAGCCCACTGGCCCAAAACACATAGGCCAATGCCACACTTGACTCCTGCCTCAATACGGAGAGTAACACACAGGCACTTCAGGGGGACAGGGAATGAGGGGTCACCTCAGCCGGAAGATGGAATAACACCACTGGCCTGGAGGGGACTCCATGCCCACTGCTTGGTCCTGGGGATTGCAAGGCAACAGTCTCTCAAGTGGGTGGTTTGCCCACTGCCTGGTCCTGGGGAGTGCAAAGCCACAGTCTCTCAAGTGGGTGGTTTGCCCACTGCCTGATCCTGGGGAGTGCAAAGCCACAGTCTCTCAAGTGGGTGGTTTGCCCACTGCTTGGTCCTGAGGAGTGCAAGGCCACAGTCTCTCAAGTGGGTGGTTTGCCCACTGTTTGGTCCTGGGGAGTGCAAAGCCACAGTCTCTCAAGGGGGTGGTTTGCCCACTGCTTGGTCCTGGGGAGTGCAAGGCCACAGTCTCACAACTGGGTGCCAGTTTTTCACTTGTTCCGGAGGGGGCATTGTGCCCAGTGTGCTTCATCCTGGATGGTGCAATGTCACAGTCTCTCACCTGTGTGTCACACTGACAGGTTTTGCAGGGTCCAGGACGCACTGCAGCCCATGTAGTCACCACTACACACTGCTCTCCGGCGGTGACGGTCATCCCCTGCAGCCTCGGACGGCTGCCCACTGGGGCTGCTGCTGCTGGCAGCGGGGCAGGTGGCGGTGCTGCCCGCGGTGCTGGTGGCGGTTCAGGCAGTGGTGGGAGTAGCCTCCAGGCCTTCACCTGCAGCATCGGACGGCTGCCCACTGGGGCTGCTGCTGCTGGCAGTGGTGCTGCTGGTGGTGGGGCAGGTGGCGGTGCTGGCCACCGTGCAGGTGGCGGTGCTGGCCGCGGTGGTGGTAGCCTCCAGGCCTTCACCTGCAGCCTTGGACGGCTGAAGTGCCATGGCTGGTGTTCTGTGCCCCTTCCTGCCCTTGGCAGATGGTGGTCCCTCCTTGATTCTGCCAGCTGGAGTCTTTGTCTTGCCCTTGCTGGCTGGTTGTGCCTCCTTTCTCTTGCTGGCTGGTGGACCCTTCTTGGCCTTGGCAGGTGGTGCTGGCACACTGGCTGGGCTGTCAGGTGCCTCTTTGGAGCCTCTCACAGCTGCAGAAACCTCAGTGGCCGTGGACTGGGTGGCTGAGGTGCTGGGCTGGGTTCTGGCCCCCCTGGCCCGAGGTGAAGGACGGGGGGAGGGGTAGGGAGTAGGTCAAGGGTGGCGTCGAAAAGCTTCTTAGGGACACTGGGGCGGGAAGAGGGTGAAGGTTTGGGAGTGGAGGAAGAAGGGGTGGTTGTAGGAGGTGTCAGTCTGCTGTGTTTGAGTGCAGGTGCATAGGCTGGGTGCTGTTGTGAGGTGGATGGCTGTTGGGTGTCTGTGTGCTTGCGTTTGTGTACTTTGGGAGGAGGGGTCACAGACACAGTGGGAGAGGACACAGGGGACATGTGCATGGATGTGGGTGGTGACTGCCAGTGAGGGGCGTGTAGTGATAAGCATGCTGGCTATGGAGGTGGTGGATGAGGATGTAGTGCATGCAGGTGTGAGTTGAGATGCTACTGGGAGGGAGGTGGACAATGAGAAGGAGGGGGACACAGTGGAGGCAGTGGATGTTGGTGTGTCTGCATGGGGATGGTGCTTGTGTGAGTGCCTGTGAGCTGAAGTGTGGTGCATGTGTTTGCCTGAGGCACTTCTGGGTGATTGCTGGTCTGAAGGTGTGCTTGGGATAGGCTGGGGTTGAGGGGATTGGGACTGGGTAGAAGAAGTTGGAAGGGGGAGGCTGGAGACAGGGACAATGGCTGCCATCAGTGCGTATGCCAGAGCCTGGAATGCTCTCTGTTGGGCCACCACGCCAGAGTGAATGCCCTCCAGGTATGCATTTGTTTGTTGCAAATGCCCTGCTACACCCTGGATGGCATTCAGTATGGTTGACTGCCCAACAGAGAGGGATCTTAGGAGGTTAATAGCCTCCTCACTGAGGGCAGCAGGGCTGACTGGGGTAGGGTCTGATGTGCCTGGGGCGAAGGAGATGCCCACCCTCCTGTGTGAGCAGGCACAGGAAACATGCTGAGGGGCTGCTGGGGGGGCTGTGCTGGTAAGGGGGTTGGCGGCTGTACCTGTTGTTGGGGTGGGCACAGAGGTGTCCGCCACAGCCAGGGAGTTTCCATCGGAGGAGGAATCGCTGTTGGTAGTGTCCCCTCCTGTCTCCGTCGTGGTGCTCCCCTCGCCCTCCGTCCCACCGTCGGTGGATTCGGCCTCCAGGCCCATGTGGGATGCAGCTCCCTCCATCGCTGGTGCCTCTGCTCCTCTGTCAGATGATGCTAATGCACACATGGACAGGGTGACAAAACAAAAAGGGGGGGAGAGACAGAGGATACACTTGGTCAATGCCAGCAACAACACTACCGATTGGCGTACACAACATACAGGGAACAGCCCTATGCACTAGGCCATGCACTACCAGTTACAATGCTAGTCACGAGCCCATGGGGTACAATGCCTAACGCCATTAATTGCACACCTGAAACCCACAGGACCCTGCCCAGTAGTAGATGCCCACTAACACTATTGGGGTTGAAGTGCATCTGAGCTTGCCCAACACTGAACCTACCCTGCCATGTTCACCCTGGCCTAGGGGCACCCACAGCTCACATCCCCCACCCAGGTAAAACCTTAACATGCGCAAAGTCATGATTCTGAATCTGTACTAACCCCCTTGTGGCTGCTGTGATGCCTTCAAGTGCCCATCCAACTCCGAATAGGCCACCACCAGGATGCAGAACATCACGGGGTCAGGGTATGACGGGCACCTTTTTCTCGTTGGGAGGCCAGCCCCAGCTGGGCCTCCGCCATCTTCCGTGCCCAGCGGCGCAGGTCCTCCCACCGTTTACGGCAGTGGGTGCTCCGCCTGACAAAGACCACCAGGGTCCGCACCTCCTTGGCGACGGCACGCAAAATGCCCTTTTTCTGATGGGTGCTGGCCTGCAGAAAAAATACAGCACAAAAGGGATTAGTCATACCGCCCGGACTGTCATACTCATGGCCCAGCATATCCCTTCCATCCCCTTACACACATACATTGACCACCACACATGCAGCACTCTGCCCAGGACCCCTCAGACCCCACCCTACACAGGGCTTACACACACAGCACTCCATACATTCATGGCCCACGCATCATGCACACAGTGTACTCACCTTTTTGTCTGGAGGACCAGATAGTAAAGTGTACTGGGGTAGGACCCCATCCACTAGTCTCTCCAACTCCTCTGAAGTTAAGGCATGGGCCCTTTCCCCAGACACACAAGCTATTGTCGCTTCCAGACATAGGTCACAGCAGCACTTACAGTGTAGGTCCTCTCCTGTTGAAGGTCAGGTAGCAAGTGAGTGCACAGATAGGAAATGGCAGTCACGTCCGCGGCAGTGCGTACCGTCACCGCCTGTGTACATCGCCATTGGCTCCTAGAACCCATAGGGCCCAATGATAACCAATGCGATATTGTGCGGCGGTCATCGACCGCCGACCACAACGGCACACAACGCCAGCGGAATTACCTGATTTCCACTTGTCTGTCCTCACAGGTCAGGCAGCTGCCATTTCAGGGGGGCACAGGCCATGGCACCTAACTGCGTCACAGCAGACATTGGCACATCAACTGAGTCACGAGTTCACATACTGTTTCTGTACAGGAAGAAATGCATATTAATATTGACATATGTGTGAATATTACCTTCTGCTCACTGTTTTTCACCCTAGAGTTCAACCGCTGAGGATGAATAGGAGATGGAGACATCCCCCGTGTACAGACCCCTGGTGGACCTGGCGACAATGGAGGACAGGCACATTATCCTGACCTACAGACTTGATAGGGCCACAATCCAAGAACTGTGTACCCAATTGGAGCCAGACCTGATTTCAGCTATCTGCCACCCCACAGGTATCCCCCCCCTCTAGTGCAGGTCCTGTCAGTGCTCCATTTCCTGGCAAGTGGTTCCTTCCAAGCGACAGTGGCCATGGCATCAGGGATGTCTCAGCCAATGTTCTCAAACGTGCTGACCAGAGTGTTGTCTGCCCTGCTGAAACACATGCACAACTACATCGTATTCCCCCAGGTGGAGGATTTGGCCACAGTGAAGGCTGACTTTTATGCACTGGGACATTTCCCCAACATCATTGGTGCCATTGATGGTACACATATTGTATTTGTCCCCCCGGAGAAATGAACAAGTATTCAGAAATAGAAAAAGCTTTCACTCTCTGAATGTGCAGATGGGGTGTTTGGCAGACCAGTACACCTCCCATGTGAATGCCAAGAATCCTGGCTCTGTGCATGATGCCTTTATCTTAAGGAATACCAGCATTCCATTTGTGATGTCTCAACTCCAGAGGCACAGGGTGTGGCTAATAGGTGAGCCCATGGTCCCCACCCAGTTGATGTAGGTATATGGGTGTGGGTTTGGCCCTATGGGTGAGTATGTGGCTAACAGGTATCCCTCGAATTACTCTGGTTACCCCAACCTCTCGTGGCTACTGACCCCAGTGAGGAATGCCAGGACAAGGGCAGAGGAACGTTACAATGAGGCACATGGGCGAACAAGGAGGATAATTGAGAGGACTTTTGGCCTCCTGAAAGCCAGATTCCGGTGCCTCCATCTGACAGGTGGATCCATGTAGTACTCACCCAAGAAGGTGTGCCAGATCATGGTTGAATGTTGCATGTTGCACAAACTGGCCTTGAGACGCCAGGTGTCTTTTCAGCAGGAGGATGAACCTGGGGATGGTCATGTGTCAGCAGTGGAGGCTGTGGACAGTGACGAAGAGGAGGCAGAGGACGAAGATTTGGACAACAGAAGTACACTAATTCAACAGTACTTCCAGTGTCACACAGGTAAAACACTATAACTTCCCCTTCCATTGCAGTTTTGTGTTTGACATTGAACATGGCAGCCTGATTTCCCTATTTCCATGGCCACTTACTGTACCCTTTGGCATCTCTATTTTCAGATCTCTGTGCCCCCCTCTGGCTCCTAGTGTGTTTAATGCTGCCCACTATTAGTCATACCTATGTAAATATTACAGTACATTTCAGTTGCAATATTCACAGTCTGTTAAACTAATACATATGTCAAACAATTGACAGACTCCATACTTGAATTTGTTCCAAGGGTGTTTATTTATGTGCTAATAAGTGGAGGGGGTATTGCAATGGGCTGGGTTGCTGATGGAGGAAAGTCCAGGGTAGAATCCAGTATATTTGTATCATGGGTGCATTGTCCAGGGGGGCATAGGAAGGGGAGCAATGGCCGTTCAAGGTGGACAGGGAGACAGAGTGGACAGAAGGGTGACAATCAGGAGAGTCTTATTTCCTGGTGGGGGTCTTGGCAATGTTCTCTGGCTTTTACCTGGATCACAGGGACTATTTGCAGGGTGGTTCTCCTTCTGCAGGGGGTGGGGTGCTGGTGGCCTGTTGGACCTGTGGCAGGGCCTCCTGTCCAATAGCGCCGGCGGAGGTGGTGGGCTGTTCATCGGTTTGGCTACTGTCAGGGGTCCGTTGGTGTGCCACTGCCTGCCTCATGGTGTTGGCCATGTCTGCCAGCACCCCTGCAATGGTGACCAGGGTGGTGTGGATGTCCCTCAGGTCCTCCCTGATCCCCAGGTACTGTCCCTCCTGCAGCCGCTGGGTCTCCTGCAGCTTGGCCAGTATCTGGCCCATGGTCTCCTGGGAATGGTGGTTCCCTGGGCCTGTCCTCCCCCTGTCGCACAGCAGTCCTCCCAGCTTCCCTGTTGTCCTGTGCCTCTGTCCCCTGAACTGTGTGCCCACTGCCACTGACCCCAGGTCCCTGATCGTCCTGTGTTTGTGGGGTTGCTTGGGTTCCCTGTAGTGGTGGACACACTGCTGATTGACGTGTCCTGGGGACAGAGGTATGGACCTGCTGGGTGGTGCTGTGCTGGTGTTTCGTGAGGGGGGAGGCTCTGTAGTGGGTTGGGACTGTGGCTGGGTCATTGACTGTCCAGAGGCCCCTGATGGGCCAGGTTGGTCATCATGATCAATCAATCAATCAAGCAATCAATTTATAAAGCGCGCTACTCACCCGTCAGGGTCTCAAGGCGCTGGGGAGGAGGGAGCTATTGGTTGAATAGCCATGTCTTGAGGTGTTTTCTGAAGGCCAGGAGGTCATGGGTCTGGCGTAGTTGGAGCGTTAAGGAGTTCCAGGTCTTGGAGGCGAGGTAAAAGAAGGATCTTCCTCCGGTGGTGGTGCGGTGAATTTGGGTGACGGAGGCAAGTGTGAGGCTGGGGGAGCGGAGCTGGTGGGTGGGGGTGTGGAAGGTGAGTCTGTCGTTGAGGTAGGCCGGACCTGTGTTGTGGAGGGCTTTGTGTGCGTGGGTGAGGAGTTTGAAGGTAATCCTCTTCGATGCGGGTAGCCAATGTAGGTCTCTGAGGTGGGCAGAGATGTGGTTGCAGCGTGGGACGTCAAGGATGAGTCATGTTGAGGCTTTTTGGATACGTTGAATTTTCCTTTGTAGTTTGGCCGTGGTTCCTGCATAGAGCGCACTGCCGAAGTCCAGTCGGCTGCTAACTAGGGCGTGGGTGACTGTTTTTCTGGTTTCGACGGGAATCCACTTGAAGATCTTGCGGAGCATGCAGAGGGTGTTGTAGCAGGAAGAGGAGACTGCGTTGACCTGCTAAGTCATGCTAAGTGCTGAGTCAAGGATGAGGCCCAGGTTCCGTACTTGGGTGGTGGTGGTGGGGGCGGCTCTGAGGGAGATAGGCCACCAGGAGTCGTTCCAGGCGGAGAGGTTGCTGCCGAGGATGAGGACCTATGTTTTGTCTGTGTTTAGCTTGAGGCGGCTTGAGTCCATCCAGTCGGCGATAGCGTGAAGTCCCTTGTGGAGGTTGTTTCTTGTTGATGTGGGGTCTTTCGTGAGGGAGATGATCAGCTGGGTGTCGTCGGCGTAGGATACTATGTTGATGTGGTGGGATCGTGCGATGTTGGCGAGGGGGGCCATGTAAACATTGAAAAGTGTTGGGCTAAGGGAGGATCCTTGAGCGACGCCGCAGACGGTTTTGGAGGATTCAGACAGGTAGGGCGGAAGGCGGACTCTTTAGGTTCTGCTGGAGATGAAAGAGGTGATCCAATTGAGGGCCTTGTCGCGGATTCCGGTTTTGTGGAGGCGTGTTCGAAGGGTGTGGTGACAGACGGTGTTGAAAGCTGCGGAAAGGTCCAAGAGGATGAGCGCTACGGTTTCACCTTTGTCGAGCATGGTCCTGATGTCATCTGTGGCAGCAATGAGTGCGGTCTCCGTGCTGTGGTTCTTGCGAAATCCAGATTGGGAGGTATTGAGCGCTTTGCTGTCTTCCAGGTAGCGGGAAAGTTGGCTGTTCACGATTTTTTCAATGACATTCGCTGGGAAGGGGGAGATAGGTCGGTAATTAATAGGGTCATCTGCTTTGGCTTTCTTCAACAGGGCGTTGACGTCAGCGTGTTTCCATCTCTCTGAGAAGGTGGCTGTCTCGAAGGAGCTGTTGATGATTGCGCAGAGGTGGGGTGCGATGATGTTGCTGGCTTTGTTGAAGATCTGGTGCGGGCAGGGGTCCGAGGGGGAGCCAGAATGGATAGAGGCCATGGTGTTGATGGTGTCTTCATTGTTGACGTGGGTCCAGGCGCATAGAGGGTTGGTGTTGTTTGATGCATTGGGTTTGTGGTTGGCTGTGGTTGGCTGATGGGTCAGGGGTTCAGAGCTGCTGTCATCACTGTGGGCCTCTTCAGGGGGGGACTGGATGTGGCTAGCACCTCCTCTCCAGTGACGTTGAGTGGGGGTCCTGTGGGGATGAACATGCAGTGTTATTGTATCTGCGTGTGCCATCTTGTGCATGGATATGTTTCCCCCTATGGTTGTTATTAGCAAAGGCACCTTTGGCTTGTGTGAGTTGTGCTTGGTTTGGCTAAGTGCTTGTCACAAGTGTGCATTCTGTGTTGATGGGTGTCCATGCAGGTCTGTGATGGGGGTCCATGCATTGTTGTTGCATGCAGGGCTTGGTTTTGGGATGGGTGGGTTGTGATGGTTGGGTATATGTGAGGTGGTGGGGTGATGGGGGTGAGGGTAGGGGTTGTTGTTTGTGATGGCATGCAGGTAGGGTGGGGGATAAAGTAGTAAAGATTTGACTTACTAGAGTCCAGTCCTCCTGCTACTCCTGCGAGGCTCTCAGGATGCATGATCGCCAAGACGTGCTCCTCCCATGTTGTTAGTTGTGGGGGAGGAGGTGGGGGTCCACCACCAGTCCCCTGTACAGCTACCTGGTGTCTTGCAACCATGGAACGCACCTTCCCCTGTAAGTCATTCCACCTCTTCCTGATATCATTCCTTGTTCTTGGGTGCTGTCCCATGGCATTGACCTTGTCCACGACTCTCCGCCATAGCTCCATCTTTCTTGCAATAGATGTCTGTTGCACATGTGATCCGAATAGCTGTGGCTCTACCCGGATGATTTCCTCCACCATGACCCTTAGCTTCTCCTCAGAGAACCTGGGGTGTCGCTGTGGTGCCATGGGTGTAGTGTGAGTGGTATGTGTGAGGGTGTGTGGGGTGATGTGTTGGGGTGTGTGCTGTGAGGTGCGTGGATGGTGTATGGGTGATGGTATTTTGTGGCTCAGATTCAGTGGGTGCTCCTGGCTTGTCTCTCCCTCACTTGCCAAAATCTTTGGGTTATAAAGGGTTGTGGGTAGTGCAGGTGCGTGTTTTATAGTGTTGTGGGTGTGGTGTGTGTATGTGTGTCAGGTGTGTGTAGTTTGAATTATCCAATGTAGTGCTGTTTTGTTAGTGTGTGTATTTTGAGCGCAGCGGTCTGTCCCGCCATTGGTTTACCGCAGTTGAATGTCTGCCGCAGTGATTCGTGGGTAATGATGCTGTGGGCGTATTTCTGTTGGCGTAATGGTGTGGGTTTTGGTACTGCCAGTTTATCACTACCTTTGGGCTGGCGGACTTGTGTATGTGTCTGTATAGTGGCGGATTTCTATGTGTGAGTCATAATACCCGCATCAGTATACTGCCGCGGTCACGGTATGTTGGCGGCAGTCAGCATGGCAGAAAGCGGCACTTACCGCCAATGTTGTAATGAGGGCCTATGAGTGCCAGTAAACAATGTTTTAATGAGATATGTTTGCCATGTGTTTCTCATGGGGTGACGATGCTGCGTTGTTACATCCAAATATGGTGAGTCGAAATTTTCATTTGTTCTTATTTGCGGTTAAGGAGGAATGTTATGTTCACACCATTTGTTTGTTTTCTGCAGGGGTGTGTGTTGTGTGCTGCACGGACACTGTGGTGCAGGCCCCCCTTTGTATATGTTTGGTTGTGGTTTGCGCCTGACATAAGGAGCAGAGAGAATGAAAGGGATTGGCGTTTGGTGCCAAGGCAGATCACCATACTGCCGTTGTTCGTGTATGTTTATTTACTCGCTACATTAGAGGCCGTGCAACACTACCACGAACACAACAAGCAACCGGAATCTACAAACGTGGTGACACACTCCTCACTAACAGACATAATGACAGCAACTCAGGTAGTAAAAGATACACTGGAACCTAAAATAGACTGTCACCATAGAAATACCCTCCTGAGAGAGGACATACACAAAATCAGCGACTGTGTCTCATGCACAAAACAGTCGCTGACCACGCTGCAGGAGGACTCCAAATCGCTCAAATCGACAGTGGCCTAATTTACCAGAGACAACACAACCAAAATGGCAAGGCTGGAACATTATGAGGGGCGTGCAAGGCAAAATAAAATCAGGGTGGTCGAAGGTCTGGTCACCAACACACTAAAGCTTAAAATATTATCAACATTTTTCACTGTCTAGCAAACCCACAGAGCGCCGGTGCCACCCCCTCACCCAGGTGCCCCCCCAGAACAATTGTTGCCCACATCTTCATCTGCTTCTATACTTCAGGCAGCAATGTTGACAGACAACATCCAATACGTAAAAACCAACAATCAGATTCTTGCCTGAATTCACTCTAAAAGTCCAGAAACAATACAGCAGTTTTGAGGAAGTCAAAAATGTGCCAGGGCCTGAGGATCCTATACATGCTGCTGCATTCGGCCTCACTGAGAGTACTGGGGGAAGGGAAAACCTGGTACTTTAAAATGCCTAATGAGGCATGAGACTGGCTGAAGGGCTGGTGCACAGCCAGGCCAACCAGGTATCTGCCGGGGGACACTGGTCAAACACAAGCCAACCAAAACGACATCCGGCACAGCCTATCACCTTTACAACACTCAACTCTAACACCGTAAAGTAGCAGAACCAAAGATGGAGACAAGGGAGCCGAAGACAACAGCCAACAAGCCAAAGAGGAAGAACTAATGGACAGACAATACAATCTCAAACACCTCTCAGTCAGATGGAAGGGTTTACTAAGGGAATTGCCATCTGCGATCATGCAGGTGGGACAGAACATGAAATGGAAGTGACTAACAATTAATGGGGCGACAGGCACTCTGTGTCTGGCAGTTAGAAGCCCCCAATGCAGGGAAGTCGGGAGGGTGTAGTTCAACAGTTGGGAGATTTTTTCATGGTTTATGAGTAATGCTCAACCATACAGCCACCTGCAAGGAAAAAAGGGACAACAACCCACCTAATACCCTACCAGATCACAGAAACCACTGAAACTGCAAAATCTATTGGACCACACATGTAATCACATCATGTCACGGGATAAGACACTAAAAATCTCTAAGTATTACTCCCGACATCATCATGGCGACTACGACACCAACGACGCTCACGGAGTCAACCGACGCCACTTACTAACGTGCAAGAGTAATGCTTAAAGAAAAAATCTCCAGATCCAGTCTGACCCCTGGGGGAATATTTTAAGGTAAGGAATCTGCCTCTAGAATATGTCTCTACCAGATATATCGTTACCAAAGGTAAGTTACTTGTACTTCAGTAATTTAAGCAACACTCTCAAGACACAGTTATCCAGCAAGAAACACACCTTTTTTAGGCTGGTTTTAGGGTGGTGCGAGTAGTGCAGCCGCACCGGGTGCTGACCTGGATTGGGGCGCTAACCTCAGGGGGGCACTGTGTTTAGCAATAACTTACGCACTTGCGATTTAAAAGCACCCGCTGAAAAGTTCCTTGTGCATCCAGCTTTCAGGAAGCAATTAAAATGTCAAGTAAACTCTTGTTAAAGAGAGAGTTAGGAGTTTTGTCTAGTAGCAGTTTTGACTCAACATAATGTAGTGTATTTTTTATGTTACTTACCTAAGATACCAGTGACAAAGCGGGAGTATTACACATTCCCTAAATACTGGGTGGCACAAATACCGTTTTAACCCAAAGCTTATATTTTAAATTATTTTAAATATGAGGTTAAAATACAGACAACATAAATATCTTCAAGATAAATATAATTAAACCTAAACAGTAAAAACTCAAAAAATGCTTATAGAAATGAAACATATAAAACTTTAAAGAAACTTTAAACTTTTACACCAAATAAACACCAGAAACTAAAATCTAATGCATACACCCCAACACTTACTAAATTTAAAAATGAAATGTTTTAATTATTACTATAAAAGAAATATTATTTAAACTGGTTAAAATAAAAATATAAGAATGCTAAAAAAGTACCAAAAATAACAATTAACAAAGAAAGCCATATAAACACTATAATAACCATTATAATTATGATTAATAATTATCATTTTAAGGAGGATTCAGGAGGGGCTTATGGAGGGGATAGGAAGGGTAGAAAGGTTCTAGGGAGAGATAAGCTAATACAAACATCCATCCGCAAAAGAGTATGATCATTTCTATTCACAAACTAGTACGTTACTACAGCCCAAGGGATCACAAAACAGTAGTAAATGTACTTCAGCCCAGCCTTGGAGTAATTATACAGCTACTCACAGGTACTCAGTCTCACTCCCACGGAAAATAATGGAATCATAATGGAGACATTCCATAGCAATTAACAGTAAATAAATTCAATTTTTTATATATATATATATATATATATATATATATATATATATATATATATATATATATATATATATTCACTTAAAAAAACAAATGTTACAGGGACAATTATAGTAAGGCTCACATTTTAAATGTACAAAACCATAAAAACCATAGAGATTCAACAGTTATAGTTAGAGTTATCTCAAGTAAGTATAACTTGTGCCCTAAGGTAACTATAACTCACGCCTCTGCCATGCACAGTTTTATTGCCTTCAACTGGGCCATAGAGTCTCATGGTCTAGAGGGTGTTTTAAAGTGAACTTAACCCATAAAATCTTACATCGCACGTCGTCCCTACGAACCTTAAGGGGCTGGTATGTTTAAGAATGTTATAATTATGAAGAGATAATTCCCAAGTTAAAATGTAAGATTGCTCATAAATAAGATGTTAATCTTCCTCAAGTAGGTAATGACATCCTAGTGTACTGTCCATCCTATAAATCATAGAGTACTATGACCTTATCCAATAATTCATCTGAATACTACAAGTCAGGACATCTCAGTCGTACATAATTATAAGGATGAATACATTCAGGGAAAACATCAAAAAAATTATGTGCATCATGCAATAGTTGAAAACAATGTTCTGCAGTGCATTATGCATCTGTTTCACAAGTTCATGTTGGCCCATTTCGGGCAATGTCTCAATGTTTTAATCTGAGACATTCTAAAGTGCAGCAAGCATGTAGTTAAAATTATTCTTGTGTGCACTAGATTATCTAAAAGTAAAGTGCATCGGGCGACCCTGAACCCAGGAAATCAGATTCCTGATGACCTGAAACAAGAAGAAGGACTGATGACCTGGACGCCCCGCAGAGACAACAACTGACATGGCCCCTGCCCTACCGGCCTGTCTCCAGACTCAAAGAACCTGCAACAGCGATGCATCCGGTGGGACCAGCGACCTCTGCCGACTCAGAGGACTGCCCTGCAACCCAAAGGACCAAGACACTCCCGTGGACAGTGGCTCTGTCCGAACATCCAAGAAGAAACCATCTTTAAAGGGACTCTAGCCTCACTCCAGAAGCGTGAGTCCCCAACCCTTTGCACCCGACGCCCCCGGCTCGTGTCCAGATGAACCAACACTGCAGCGAGGACCCCCAGGTGACTCCCACGACGTGAACACCCTGAGACGACCTCCCTGCACCCCCACGGCAACGCCTGCAAAGAGAATACAGAGGCTCCCCCTGCCCGAGACTACGCGGTAACAAAGAACCCGACGCCTGGAAGAAGCACTGCACCCACAGTCCCCAGGCCCGAGAGAAACCAACTACCGGTGCAGGAGTGACCAGCAGGTGGCCCTCATCGTTGCCCAGTCAGTGGCTGGCCCGAGAAGCCCCCCTGTGCCCTGCCTGCATCGCCAGAGTGACCCCTGGGTCCTACCATTGATTTCTATCTAAAACCCGACACCTACTTGACACACTGCACTCGGCCGCCCCTGTGCCACTGAGGGTGTATTTTCTGTGCCTGTTTGTGACCCCCCCCCCAGTGCTCTACAAAACTCCCCTGGTCTGCTTGCCGAGGACGCAGGTACTTACCTGCTAGCAGACTGGACCCAGAGCACCCCTAGTCTCCATAGGTGCCTATGTTATTTGGGCCCTACTTTGACCTCTGCACCTGACCAGCCCTGTGTTGCTGGTGCTGGGTGTTTGGGGTTGACTTGAGCCCCCAGTGGTGGGCTGCCTATCCCCGGAGACTGAACTTGTAAGTGCTTTACTTACCTGATTAACTTGTCCTTACCTCCCCCAGGAACTGTTAATTTTTGCACAAGGTGGACACTTTTAAAATAGCTTATTGCCATTTTTGACAAAACTGTGTACATTACTGTTTTAATTCCACGTTCCATATGTACCTATGCCAAGTACCTTACACGTTATGTACTTACTTGAATTCTGAATCTTGTGGTTCTAAAATACATTAAGAAAAGAATATTTTTCTATATAAAAACCTATTGGCCTGGAGTTAAGTCTTTGAGTGTGTGTTCCCATTCATTGCCTGTGTGTGTACAACAAATGCTTAACACTACCCTCTGATAAGCCTACTGCTCAAACACACTACCACAAAATAGAGCATTAGTATTATCTATTATTGCCACTATCAACCTCTAAGGGGAACCCTTGGATTCTGTGCACAGTATCTCTCCCTTTGAGATAGTATATACAGAGCCAACTTCCTACAATACTATTCCAAGTTCCGAGATCTACTGGTGCCCCAGCTTCACAGCCTCTACGCGGAGGTCCTGGAGAGGGGTGCCTTCCCTATCGACCTGGACCGGGCCACAATTGTTGTGTTGCCTAAATCCAGACCGCCCTCCATACGGATTATCACCCGATATCCTCAAATAACACTGCGCTTAAGATTTACACCAATATATTGGCTAGTCGCCTTCGGCCGGTGCTGCAACACTTGAGCCATCCGGATCAATGTGGCTTTATGCCCACTCGTACCACTAGACACTGCCTACGGAGACTCCATGTTGCACTAACAAATAGGCACATACTTCACGCCCCCCTGGCCCTCCTCCTAATTGATTTTGAAAAAGCATTTGATATGGTGGACTGGAGTTACCTAGACCTGGTTCTATGGAAGGCGGGCCTGGGGTGTCCCTTTAGGTGCACAGTTCAATTATTATACCATACGCCATCGGCCAGTGTCCTCGTGAACGGGAGACTGTCGGAGGTCTTCTCTATTGAGAGGGGCACTAGACAGGGGTGCCCCTTATCACCCCTCCTCTTTGCCCTCACCATAAACCCCCTCGCACAGGTGATTTGCCTTCTTAGAGGGATGAGAGGAAGGATCGTATTGTGCTATATACAGATGACACACTGCTTTACTTGTCGCACCCGGAGATAAGCGGACCTCGGTGTCTTCAATTTCTGTGTATTTTTGGTGAGGCATCTGGCCTCAAAATGAACACTAAGAAATCTCTGCTGGTTCAGTTTTCTGAATCCCGAGCATTGGTTGACTGGCAGACGACCATTCCTATCCGGTGATTAGGCTTCACATAACTCAGCATAAAGATTTTGCTTGAACCCGCTATGACCTGGGCCCTCAATCTAAATCTACTCTCCCGTAGAGTGAAAATGGGCCTGGGAAAATGTCAGACTCTGCTGCTTAACTTTATGGAATGCATAGCACTGCATAAAAGGCTGATCTTACCCCGTTTTCTGTATATCCTCCAGAATCTTCCAATCCGGATCCCCAACACTGGTTTCAGGAGATGGATGCAGTGGCCTGCTCCTTTGTGTGGTGGAAGGGCCAGCACCGCCTCTCCTGGGACACATGTCGGTGCTGCGTCTTTGACGGCAGTCTGGTTATGTCGAACTTATACCTCTACTACCTGGCAGTACAGGTACTCACCATTAATGAATGGCTCACGGGGGATGGGATAACCCAGCCTATCGGTTCGAACTGTCAATGATGGGATTCGCTTGACTCATGGATATGCTGTACGGCTCTCCTATCACCAGGGCTACACCTGAAATTACCAGCTAAGTTCTACATGGCTGGTGCATGGCCCAAAAGCTGACAGGGTGGTGGGGTCGAGTCACCCAGCACACCCCGCTATGGCGGGGAACGTGGATGCATGAAGTTGCTACTCTCGAGGGCTTCACACGTTGGGATGCAGTAGGCATCACAGTAGTGGGAGGTGTCTGGGAGGGAACACACATGATGTTCTTCCAGTGACTCCAGGAGACATATACCCTGAATCAGACACAATTCCACAAATTCTTACAGCTCCGCATTAGCAAAGGTACCCAGGTTTCTGACTTCAGTCCTATGGAGGCAAAGACGATGATTGGGGCCCTGGGTGGGGGAGGGTGTCACAGATTTACTGCTCCCTGAGGTTGAACGCCTCTCCGCCCCTTCTGTCTTTGCGGGCCCACTGGGAGGCCTGGATCAGCCCCCTGGAAAAGGAGGATTGTCAAGATGCGTTGATAGCGTCATACACTCTTGCATTATCTGCGAGGCTGCGAATGGTCCAAGTGTATTTTTTGCATTGTGCTTATCTGATGCCAGCCCGACTGTTTCGTGCCAGACTCAAACCAAACTCTCAGTGTGGTAGATGCTTCCATTCACCAGCGGACGTCTTTCACATGGTGTGGTCATGCCCCAAGATCCAACGGTACTGGACAGGTGTTCTAAGTGAACTTTCCACTTTGTTGAACATCGATTTGATGGCTTCTCCCAAGGTTGCCCTCCTGGGGGTGATGGAGGACATTGGGGGTACCCAGGAGACTCACACACTAGTGGGCATGGCCTTGCTAATTGCAAAAAGGGACAATGCTGGGTGTCTCAGACCCCTCCGTCGCTACAACAATGGAGAAGGGGGATGGATTTGAGTGCTCAAATGGAATGATCCGTTTACCAAGCAAATGGGTGTGAAATAAATACAATAGGATTTGGGATGTATGGTTGGGCACCGCTCACCCATAAATATGTAAACTTGCCCACGTAGTGTGCGGTCTTGCTCATTCGAGAGTCTATAACTGAATTTATCAATGTGATAATGAACTGTGCCCTTTATTTTGCGGCCTGGTGTTATGTGTATAAATCAATAAAAATTGGTTATCAAAAAAAAAAAGTAAAGTGCATCATGCATTTGTTTTAAAAATTCTGTGTGCAACAAGTTTGCCCATTTGTGGTAATGACAGTACTGTCTCATTTGTTTAAATTGGGACATTCTAAAGTGCATATGCAATAGTTGTAAACAAATCTATCTGCCTCATTTCAGTAATGACAACGATTTATCATTATTTAACCTAAGACATTCTAAAGTGGCATACATTAAAGTGCAATGTGTTCCTATTGGAAGTGTAGGAACACCTCAGGAGAAACAATGACTTCCCTATTTTCAAGTCATCATATACATTGTAAAGTGCTACAATTTTTTCAGGTACCGACATATTACGGGCAATTGATGCAATGAAATAATCTTGTTGGGATTAATAGGAACTCATAATATAGGGAAACATACAGGATAAAGTCATCAAGGTCCTTATATGAACTCCTTGTCAAGAGATTTTTCAATGAAAACTCTACACATAGGGGGTGATTCTAATCTTGGCGGGCGGCGGGAGCCGCCCGCCAAGCGGGAACCGCCAGAAGACCGTACCGCGGTCAAAAGACCGGGGCGGTCATTCTGAGTCTCCTGCTGGGCTGGCGGGCGACCGCCAAAAGGCCGCCCGCCCGCCCAGCGGGAAACCCACTTCCACGAGGATGCCGGCTCCGAATGGAGCCGGCGGAGTGGAAAGGGTGCGACGGGTGCAGTTGCACCCGTCGCGATTTTCAGTGTCTGCTATGCAGACACTGAAAATCTTTGTGGGGCCCTGTTAGGGGGCCCCTGCAGTGCCCATGCCATTGGCATGGACACTGCAGGGGCCCCCAGGGGCCCCATGACACCCATTACCGCCATCCTGTTCCTGGCGGTGAAAACTTTGCACTCACTTTTCAGGGTCTTGGGGAGGGTTATTTTTCTAACTCTCACTATTTTCTAATAGTCCCAGCGACCCTCTACAAGGTCACATAGGTTTGGGGTCCATTCGTGGTTCGCATTCCACTTTTGGAGTATATGGTTTGTGTTGCCCCTATCCCTATGTTTCCCCATTGCATCCTATTGTAACTATACATTGTTTGCACTGTTTTCTAAGACTATACTGCATATTTTTGCTATTGTGTATATATATCTTGTGTATATTTCCTATCCTCTCACTGAGGGTACACTCTAAGATACTTTGGCATATTGTCATAAAAATAAAGTACCTTTATTTTTAGTATAACTGTGTATTGTGTTTTCTTATGATATTGTGCATATGACACTAGGTGGTATTGTAGTAGCTTCACACGTCTCCTAGTTCAGCCTAAGCTGCTCTGCTAAGCTACCATTATCTATCAGCCTAAGCTGCTAGACACCCTATACACTAATAAGGGATAACTGGGCCTGGTGCAAGGTGCAAGTACCCCTTGGTACTCACTACAAGCCAGTCCAGCCTCCTACATTGGTTGTGCAGCGGTGGGATAAGTGCTTTGAGACTACTTACCACTCTTGTCATTGTACTTTTCATAAGAGAAAAATATACAAAACAAGGTCAGTGTATATACACATAGCCAAAAAGTTTTGCATTTCCTCTTTTCACTCTTTTCTAAGTGCTGAAAAGTACTTCTAACTTTCTAAAAAGTTCTAAAAAGTTTAAAAAGTTTTTTTTCTCTGTCTTTCTAAAAGCTCTGACAAACTTTTTATCTTTTACTATCACTTTAACTCTCACTAAAAATGTCTGGCACAGGCCAAAATGTTGATCTGTCCAAACTTGCATATGATCACCTTAGCTGGAAAGGAGCAAGGAACCTCTGCATAGAGAGTGGTTTGAGTGTAGGGAAGAATCCTTCCTTAGAACTGTTAACTAACATGCTTAGAGTACAGGATAAGGCCATAAGTGCCCAATCTGGTGAAAAAGTAGCTAATGGTTCTCAATCTGATCCAGGGACTCCCCCAGGAAAAGATTCAGGAATGAAACTTCCTAGCCTGCCCATTACTAGACAGTCTAGCATAGTTGGTAATGATGATGAGCCACACCATATAAATAGTGTTGTCTCACATCATAGCAAAAGCATTTATTCTCACCATACTGGTAGTGATGTTTCTGTTAGCCAAGCTGTTAGGGTGGCTTCTGTAAGGGACAGGTCTCCTTCTGTCCATTCTCACCATACTTCTGTTTCAAGGCATGTCCCTCCCACCCACCCTGATGACAGATTGTTAGAAAGGGAGCTCAATAGATTGAGAGTGGAACAAACCAGACTGAATCTCAAGAAGCACCAGCTGGATTTGGATAGACAGACTTTAGAAGTAGAGAAGGAGAGACAGAAACTGGGTTTAGAAACCCATGGTGGCAGCAGCAGTATTCCCCATAGTCATCCTGCAAAAGAGCATGATTCCAGGAATCTGCACAAGATAGTTCCCCCTTACAAGGAGGGGGATGACATTAACAAGTGGTTTGCTGCACTTGAGAGGGCCTGTGTTGTACAGGATGTCCCTCAAAGGCAGTGGGCTGCTATTCTATGGCTATCATTTAGTGGAAAAGGTAGGGATAGGCTCCTTACTGTGAAAGA
The DNA here is from genome assembly GCF_031143425.1 of Pleurodeles waltl. Taxonomy (NCBI): domain Eukaryota; kingdom Metazoa; phylum Chordata; class Amphibia; order Caudata; family Salamandridae; genus Pleurodeles; species Pleurodeles waltl. The sequence goes on along the minus strand of NC_090441.1, from coordinate 79,574,693 downwards.
AAATGATGCTAATAATTTCCAAGTTCTTAAGAATGCACTCCTGGATGGTTATGGCTTAACCACTGAACAGTACAGGATAAAGTTCAGAGAGACCAAAAAGGAGGCTTCACAAGACTGGGTTGATTTCATTGACCATTCAGTGAAGGCCTTGGAGGGGTGGTTACATGGCAGTAAAGTTACTGATTATGACAGCCTGTATAACTTGATCCTGAGAGAGCATATTCTTAATAATTGTGTGTCTGATTTGTTGCACCAGTACCTGGTAGACTCTGATCTGACCTCTCCCCAAGAATTGGGAAAGAAGGCAGACAAATGGGTCAGAACAAGGGTGAACAGAAAAGTTCATACAGGGGGTGACAAAGATGGCAAAAAGAAGAAAGATGGTGAAAAATCTCAAGATAAGCATGGGGATAAGGGTAAAACCAAAGATCCCACTTCAAATCTTAAACACTCTTCAGAGGGTGGGGATAAAACTAATTCTTCCTCTTCTTCTCAACCTGCACACATTAAAAAGCCTTGGTGCTTTGTGTGTAAAAACAGAGGCCATAGGCCAGGGGATAAGTCCTGTCCAGGTAAACCCCCTGAGCCTACCACCACTAATACATCAAGCTCTAGTGCCCCTAGCAGTAGTGGTACTAGTGGTGGGACTGCTGGCAACAGTCAAGTTAAGGGTGTAGTTGGGTTCACTTTTGGGTCCATAGTAGAAACTGGGGTAGTCACTCCCAAGACAGTTTCTGTCACACCTAGTGGCATTGGCCTTGCCACACTGGCTACTTGTCCCCTTACAATGGATAAGTACAGGCAGACAGTTTCAATAAATGGTGTTGAGGCCTTGGCCTACAGGGACACAGGTGCCAGTATCACTTTGGTGACTGAAAACCTAGTGCACCCTGATCAACACATCATTGGACAACAGTATAAGATTATTGATGTCCATAACTCCACAAAGTTTCTTCCCTTAGCTATAATTCAGTTTAGTTGGGGTGGAGTTACTGGCCCTAAGCAGGTGGTGGTATCACCTAGCTTACCTGTAGATTGTCTCTTAGGTAATGACCTAGAGGCCTCAGGTTGGGCTGATTTAGAGTTTTATGCCCATGCAGCCATGCTGGGCATCCCTGAGGAATTGTTCCCTCTCATTTCTACTGAAATGAAAAAGCAAAGGAGAGAAGGCCTGAAAACTCAGGATCCCTCTCCATCAACAGGTAAAAAGGGTATCACAGTATCCCCTAACCACCCTACCATTCAGGATAGCATTCCTGTGGTGGGAGAAACCTCTCCTGGGGTGGCACCTGTTCCAAGGGAATCATCAGCTGGCAAAGCTGGACTCCCTGAGGTAGAAGTACCTCTCTGTGGGATAACTAACATTGGTGAGAAAAAGAGCACCATTTTAGTTAACATGGAGCATCCCTCCAACCCTCCCAGAGAAACTTTAGTGCAGAAACCCTGCACTGCCTCACAACACTTAGGACAGCATCCCTGCCCTAGTGTGGAGCTCATAGGACAGCATCCCTGCCCTGCTCCAACTCAAGAGAAACAGCATCCCTGTTCTCTCTTCCAGCCATATGGACAAAGTTTTTGCCCAGCTATGGCTTTTCTGAGACAGCATCCCTGTCTGGCATTTCCATCACTACAAATAGGTTCAGTGGACAATTCCCACTGCTCTAAACTAAAACTTACTGATAGAAACTCTGAAAATACATCTTCACATTGTTGCTTAGTTAAAAAACTTCAAACAGGGTGGTTTACATCCCCACAGGGAAGTAACCATATAGTGGATGATAAAGGGAGTAACCAGTCTATTGCAGAGCTACTCTCTACTTATCACCACTTAGACAATAAAGTCTTAACTGGCCAAGGTTAGCCTTATTGTCCTTCGTTTGGGGGGGGAGGGTTGTGTGAGAAAGTAGCCTCTTTCTAGCCTTGTTACCCCCACTTTTGGCCTGTTTGTGAGTGTATTTCAGGGTGTTTTCACTGTCTTACTGGGATCCTGCTAGCCAGGGCCCAGTGCTCATAGTGAAAACCCTATGTTTTCAGTATGTTTGTTATGTGTCACTGGGACCCTGCTAGTCAGGACCCCAGTGCTCATAAGTTTGTGGCCTATATGTATGTGTTCCCTGTGTGGTGCCTAACTGTCTCACTGAGGCTCTGCTAACCAGAACCTCAGTGGTTATGCTCTCTCTGTACAAATTGTCACTAACAGGCTAGTGACCAATTTTACCAATTTACATTGGCTTACTGGAACACCCTTATAATTCCCTAGTATATGGTACTGAGGTACCCAGGGTATTGGGGTTCCAGGAGATCCCTATGGGCTGCAGCATTTCTTTTGCCACCCATAGGGAGCTCTGACAATTCTTACACAGGCCTGCCACTGCAGCCTGAGTGAAATAACGTCCACGTTATTTCACAGCCATTTTACACTGCACTTAAGTAACTTATAAGTCACCTATATGTCTAACCTTTACCTGGTAAAGGTTAGGTGCAAAGTTACTTAGTGTGTGGGCACCCTGGCACTAGCCAAGGTGCCCCCACATGGTTCAGAGCCAATTCCCTGAACTTTGTGAGTGCGGGGACACCATTACACGCGTGCACTACATATAGGTCACTACCTATATGTAGCTTCACAATGGTAACTCCGAATATGGCCATGTAACATGTCTATGATCATGGAATTGCCCCCTCTATGCCATCCTGGCATAGTTGGCACAATCCCATGATCCCAGTGGTCTGTAGCACAGACCCTGGTACTGCCAAACTGCCCTTCCTGGGGTTTCACTGCAGCTGCTGCTGCTGCCAACCCCTCAGACAGGCATCTGCCCTCCTGGGGTCCAGCCAGGCCTGGCCCAGGATGGCAGAACAAAGAACTTCCTCTGAGAGAGGGTGTGACACCCTCTCCCTTTGGAAAATGGTGTGAAGGCAGGGGAGGAGTAGCCTCCCCCAGCCTCTGGAAATGCTTTGTTGGGCACAGAGGTGCCCAATTCTGATAAGCCAGTCTACACCGGTTCAGGGGACCCCTTAGCCCTGCTCTGGCGTGAAACTGGACAAAGGAAAGGGGAGTGACCACTCCCCTGACCTGCACCTCCCCTGGGAGGTGTCCAGAGCTCCTCCAGTGTGCTCCAGACCTCTGCCATCTTGGAAACAGAGGTGCTGCTGGCACACTGGACTGCTCTGAGTGGCCAGTGCCACCAGGTGACGTCAGAGACTCCTTCTGATAGGCTCCTTCAGGTGTTAGTAGCCTATCCTCTCTCCTAAGTAGCCAAACCCTCTTTTCTGGCTATTTAGGGTCTCTGTCTCTGGGGAAACTTTAGAAAACGAATGCAAGAGCTCATCCGAGTTCCTCTGCATCTCTCTCTTCACCTTCTGCCAAGGAATCGACTGCTGACCGCGCTGGAAGCCTGCAAACCTGCAACATAGTAGCAAAGATGACTACTGCAACTCTGTAACGCTGATCCTGCCGCCTTCTCGACTGTTTTCCTGCTTGTGCATGCTGTGGGGGTAGTCTGCCTCCTCTCTGCACCAGAAGCTCCGAAGAGATCTCCCGTGGGTCGAAGGAATCTTCCCCCTGCAACCGCAGGCACCAAAAAGCTGCATTACAGGTCCCTTGGGTCTCCTCTCAGCACGATGAGCGAGGTCCCTCGAATCCAGCGACTCTGTCCAAGTGACCCCCACAGTCCAGTGACTCTTCAGTCCAAGTTTGGTGGAGGTAAGTCCTTGCCTCACCTCGCTGGGCTGCATTGCTGGGAACCGCGACTTTTGCAGCTACTCCGGCCCCTGTGCACTTCCGGCGGAAATCCTTTGTGCACAGCCAAGCCTGGGTCCACGGCACTCTAACCTGCATTGCACGACTTTCTAAGTTGGTCTCCGGCGACGTGGGACTCCTTTGTGCAACTTCGGCGAGCACCATTTCACGCATCCTCATAGTGCCTGTTTCTGGCACTTCTCCGGGTGCTACCTGCTTCAGAGAGGGCTCCTTGTCTTGTTCGACGTCCCCTCTCTCTGCTGGTCCAATTTGCGACCTCCTGGTCCCTCCAGGGCCACAGCAGTGTCCAAAAACGCTAACTGCACGATTTGCATCTAGCAAGGCTTGTTGGCGTTCTTTCGGCGGGAAAACACTTCTGCACAACTCTCCACGGCGAGAGGGATCCGTCCACCAAAGGGGAAGTCTCTAGCCCTTTTCGTTCCTGCAGAAACCCTCTTTGCACCCGCAGCTGGCATTTCCTGGGCATTTGCCCATCTCCGACTTGCTTGTGACTTTTGGACTTGGTCCCCTTGTTCCACAGGTACCCTAGATTGGAAATCCACAGTTGTTGCATTGCTGGTTTGTGTCTTTCCTGCATTATTCCTCTAACACGACTTCTTTGTCCTTAGGGGAACTTTAGTGCACTTTGCACTCACTTTTCAGGGTCTTGGGGAGGGTTATTTTTCTAACTCTCACTATTTTCTAATAGTCCCAGCGACCCTCTACAAGGTCACATAGGTTTGGGGTCCATTCGTGGTTCGCATTCCACTTTTGGAGTATATGGTTTGTGTTGCCCCTATCCCTATGTTTCCCCATTGCATCCTATTGTAACTATACATTGTTTGCACTGTTTTCTAAGACTATACTGCATATTTTTGCTATTGTGTATATATATCTTGTGTATATTTCCTATCCTCTCACTGAGGGTACACTCTAAGATACTTTGGCATATTGTCATAAAAATAAAGTACCTTTATTTTTAGTATAACTGTGTATTGTGTTTTCTTATGATATTGTGCATATGACACTAGGTGGTATTGTAGTAGCTTCACACGTCTCCTAGTTCAGCCTAAGCTGCTCTGCTAAGCTACCATTATCTATCAGCCTAAGCTGCTAGACACCCTATACACTAATAAGGGATAACTGGGCCTGGTGCAAGGTGCAAGTACCCCTTGGTACTCACTACAAGCCAGTCCAGCCTCCTACATTGGTTGTGCAGCGGTGGGATAAGTGCTTTGAGACTACTTACCACTCTTGTCATTGTACTTTTCATAAGAGAAAAATATACAAAACAAGGTCAGTGTATATACACATAGCCAAAAAGTTTTGCATTTCCTCTTTTCACTCTTTTCTAAGTGCTGAAAAGTACTTCTAACTTTCTAAAAAGTTCTAAAAAGTTTTAAAAGTTTTTTTTCTCTGTCTTTCTAAAAGCTCTGACAAACTTTTTATCTTTTACTATCACTTTAACTCTCACTAAAAATGTCTGGCACAGGCCAAAATGTTGATCTGTCCAAACTTGCATATGATCACCTTAGCTGGAAAGGAGCAAGGAACCTCTGCATAGAGAGTGGTTTGAGTGTAGGGAAGAATCCTTCCTTAGAACTGTTAACTAACATGCTTTGAGTACAGGATAAGGCCATAAGTGCCCAATCTGGTGAAAAAGTAGCTAATGGTTCTCAATCTGATCCAGGGACTCCCCCAGGAAAAGATTCAGGAATGAAACTTCCTAGCCTGCCCATTACTAGACAGTCTAGCATAGTTGGTAATGATGATGAGCCACACCATATAAATAGTGTTGTCTCACATCATAGCAAAAGCATTTATTCTCACCATACTGGTAGTGATGTTTCTGTTAGCCAAGCTGTTAGGGTGGCTTCTGTAAGGGACAGGTCTCCTTCTGTCCATTCTCACCATACTTCTGTTTCAAGGCATGTCCCTCCCACCCACCCTGATGACAGATTGTTAGAAAGGGAGCTCAATAGATTGAGAGTGGAACAAACCAGACTGAATCTCAAGAAGCACCAGCTGGATTTGGATAGACAGACTTTAGAAGTAGAGAAGGAGAGACAGAAACTGGGTTTAGAAACCCATGGTGGCAGCAGCAGTATTCCCCATAGTCATCCTGCAAAAGAGCATGATTCCAGGAATCTGCACAAGATAGTTCCCCCTTACAAGGAGGGGGATGACATTAACAAGTGGTTTGCTGCACTTGAGAGGGCCTGTGTTGTACAGGATGTCCCTCAAAGGCAGTGGGCTGCTATTCTATGGCTATCATTTAGTGGAAAAGGTAGGGATAGGCTCCTTACTGTGAAAGAAAATGATGCTAATAATTTCCAAGTTCTTAAGAATGCACTCCTGGATGGTTATGGCTTAACCACTGAACAGTACAGGATAAAGTTCAGAGAGACCAAAAAGGAGGCTTCACAAGACTGGGTTGATTTCATTGACCATTCAGTGAAGGCCTTGGAGGGGTGGTTACATGGCAGTAAAGTTACTGATTATGACAGCCTGTATAACTTGATCCTGAGAGAGCATATTCTTAATAATTGTGTGTCTGATTTGTTGCACCAGTACCTGGTAGACTCTGATCTGACCTCTCCCCAAGAATTGGGAAAGAAGGCAGACAAATGGGTCAGAACAAGGGTGAACAGAAAAGTTCATACAGGGGGTGACAAAGATGGCAAAAAGAAGAAAGATGGTGAAAAATCTCAAGATAAGCATGGGGATAAGGGTAAAACCAAAGATCCCACTTCAAATCTTAAACACTCTTCAGAGGGTGGGGATAAAACTAATTCTTCCTCTTCTTCTCAACCTGCACACATTAAAAAGCCTTGGTGCTTTGTGTGTAAAAACAGAGGCCATAGGCCAGGGGATAAGTCCTGTCCAGGTAAACCCCCTGAGCCTACCACCACTAATACATCAAGCTCTAGTGCCCCTAGCAGTAGTGGTACTAGTGGTGGGACTGCTGGCAACAGTCAAGTTAAGGGTGTAGTTGGGTTCACTTTTGGGTCCATAGTAGAAACTGGGGTAGTCACTCCCAAGACAGTTTCTGTCACACCTAGTGGCATTGGCCTTGCCACACTGGCTACTTGTCCCCTTACAATGGATAAGTACAGGCAGACAGTTTCAATAAATGGTGTTGAGGCCTTGGCCTACAGGGACACAGGTGCCAGTATCACTTTGGTGACTGAAAACCTAGTGCACCCTGATCAACACATCATTGGACAACAGTATAAGATTATTGATGTCCATAACTCCACAAAGTTTCTTCCCTTAGCTATAATTCAGTTTAGTTGGGGTGGAGTTACTGGCCCTAAGCAGGTGGTGGTATCACCTAGCTTACCTGTAGATTGTCTCTTAGGTAATGACCTAGAGGCCTCAGGTTGGGCTGATTTAGAGTTTTATGCCCATGCAGCCATGCTGGGCATCCCTGAGGAATTGTTCCCTCTCATTTCTACTGAAATGAAAAAGCAAAGGAGAGAAGGCCTGAAAACTCAGGATCCCTCTCCATCAACAGGTAAAAAGGGTATCACAGTATCCCCTAACCACCCTACCATTCAGGATAGCATTCCTGTGGTGGGAGAAACCTCTCCTGGGGTGGCACCTGTTCCAAGGGAATCATCAGCTGGCAAAGCTGGACTCCCTGAGGTAGAAGTACCTCTCTGTGGGATAACTAACATTGGTGAGAAAAAGAGCACCATTTTAGTTAACATGGAGCATCCCTCCAACCCTCCCAGAGAAACTTTAGTGCAGAAACCCTGCACTGCCTCACAACACTTAGGACAGCATCCCTGCCCTAGTGTGGAGCTCATAGGACAGCATCCCTGCCCTGCTCCAACTCAAGAGAAACAGCATCCCTGTTCTCTCTTCCAGCCATATGGACAAAGTTTTTGCCCAGCTATGGCTTTTCTGAGACAGCATCCCTGTCTGGCATTTCCATCACTACAAATAGGTTCAGTGGACAATTCCCACTGCTCTAAACTAAAACTTACTGATAGAAACTCTGAAAATACATCTTCACATTGTTGCTTAGTTAAAAAACTTCAAACAGGGTGGTTTACATCCCCACAGGGAAGTAACCATATAGTGGATGATAAAGGGAGTAACCAGTCTATTGCAGAGCTACTCTCTACTTATCACCACTTAGACAATAAAGTCTTAACTGGCCAAGGTTAGCCTTATTGTCCTTCGTTTGGGGGGGGAGGGTTGTGTGAGAAAGTAGCCTCTTTCTAGCCTTGTTACCCCCACTTTTGGCCTGTTTGTGAGTGTATGTCAGGGTGTTTTCACTGTCTTACTGGGATCCTGCTAGCCAGGGCCCAGTGCTCATAGTGAAAACCCTATGTTTTCAGTATGTTTGTTATGTGTCACTGGGACCCTGCTAGTCAGGACCCCAGTGCTCATAAGTTTGTGGCCTATATGTATGTGTTCCCTGTGTGGTGCCTAACTGTCTCACTGAGGCTCTGCTAACCAGAACCTCAGTGGTTATGCTCTCTCTGTACAAATTGTCACTAACAGGCTAGTGACCAATTTTACCAATTTACATTGGCTTACTGGAACACCCTTATAATTCCCTAGTATATGGTACTGAGGTACCCAGGGTATTGGGGTTCCAGGAGATCCCTATGGGCTGCAGCATTTCTTTTGCCACCCATAGGGAGCTCTGACAATTCTTACACAGGCCTGCCACTGCAGCCTGAGTGAAATAACGTCCACGTTATTTCACAGCCATTTTACACTGCACTTAAGTAACTTATAAGTCACCTATATGTCTAACCTTTACCTGGTAAAGGTTAGGTGCAAAGTTACTTAGTGTGTGGGCACCCTGGCACTAGCCAAGGTGCCCCCACATGGTTCAGAGCCAATTCCCTGAACTTTGTGAGTGCGGGGACACCATTACACGCGTGCACTACATATAGGTCACTACCTATATGTAGCTTCACAATGGTAACTCCGAATATGGCCATGTAACATGTCTATGATCATGGAATTGCCCCCTCTATGCCATCCTGGCATAGTTGGCACAATCCCATGATCCCAGTGGTCTGTAGCACAGACCCTGGTACTGCCAAACTGCCCTTCCTGGGGTTTCACTGCAGCTGCTGCTGCTGCCAACCCCTCAGACAGGCATCTGCCCTCCTGGGGTCCAGCCAGGCCTGGCCCAGGATGGCAGAACAAAGAACTTCCTCTGAGAGAGGGTGTGACACCCTCTCCCTTTGGAAAATGGTGTGAAGGCAGGGGAGGAGTAGCCTCCCCCAGCCTCTGGAAATGCTTTGTTGGGCACAGAGGTGCCCAATTCTGATAAGCCAGTCTACACCGGTTCAGGGGACCCCTTAGCCCTGCTCTGGCGTGAAACTGGACAAAGGAAAGGGGAGTGACCACTCCCCTGACCTGCACCTCCCCTGGGAGGTGTCCAGAGCTCCTCCAGTGTGCTCCAGACCTCTGCCATCTTGGAAACAGAGGTGCTGCTGGCACACTGGACTGCTCTGAGTGGCCAGTGCCACCAGGTGACGTCAGAGACTCCTTCTGATAGGCTCCTTCAGGTGTTAGTAGCCTATCCTCTCTCCTAAGTAGCCAAACCCTCTTTTCTGGCTATTTAGGGTCTCTGTCTCTGGGGAAACTTTAGAAAACGAATGCAAGAGCTCATCCGAGTTCCTCTGCATCTCTCTCTTCACCTTCTGCTAAGGAATCGACTGCTGACCGCGCTGGAAGCCTGCAAACCTGCAACATAGTAGCAAAGATGACTACTGCAACTCTGTAACGCTGATCCTGCCGCCTTCTCGACTGTTTTCCTGCTTGTGCATGCTGTGGGGGTAGTCTGCCTCCTCTCTGCACCAGAAGCTCCGAAGAGATCTCCCGTGGGTCGAAGGAATCTTCCCCCTGCAACCGCAGGCACCAAAAAGCTGCATTACAGGTCCCTTGGGTCTCCTCTCAGCACGATGAGCGAGGTCCCTCGAATCCAGCGACTCTGTCCAAGTGACCCCCACAGTCCAGTGACTCTTCAGTCCAAGTTTGGTGGAGGTAAGTCCTTGCCTCACCTCGCTGGGCTGCATTGCTGGGAACCGCGACTTTTGCAGCTACTCCGGCCCCTGTGCACTTCCGGCGGAAATCCTTTGTGCACAGCCAAGCCTGGGTCCACGGCACTCTAACCTGCATTGCACGACTTTCTAAGTTGGTCTCCGGCGACGTGGGACTCCTTTGTGCAACTTCGGCGAGCACCATTTCACGCATCCTCATAGTGCCTGTTTCTGGCACTTCTCCGGGTGCTACCTGCTTCAGAGAGGGCTCCTTGTCTTGTTCGACGTCCCCTCTCTCTGCTGGTCCAATTTGCGACCTCCTGGTCCCTCCAGGGCCACAGCAGTGTCCAAAAACGCTAACTGCACGATTTGCATCTAGCAAGGCTTGTTGGCGTTCTTTCGGCGGGAAAACACTTCTGCACAACTCTCCACGGCGAGAGGGATCCGTCCACCAAAGGGGAAGTCTCTAGCCCTTTTCGTTCCTGCAGAAACCCTCTTTGCACCCGCAGCTGGCATTTCCTGGGCATTTGCCCATCTCCGACTTGCTTGTGACTTTTGGACTTGGTCCCCTTGTTCCACAGGTACCCTAGATTGGAAATCCACAGTTGTTGCATTGCTGGTTTGTGTCTTTCCTGCATTATTCCTCTAACACGACTTCTTTGTCCTTAGGGGAACTTTAGTGCACTTTGCACTCACTTTTCAGGGTCTTGGGGAGGGTTATTTTTCTAACTCTCACTATTTTCTAATAGTCCCAGCGACCCTCTACAAGGTCACATAGGTTTGGGGTCCATTCGTGGTTCGCATTCCACTTTTGGAGTATATGGTTTGTGTTGCCCCTATCCCTATGTTTCCCCATTGCATCCTATTGTAACTATACATTGTTTGCACTGTTTTCTAAGACTATACTGCATATTTTTGCTATTGTGTATATATATCTTGTGTATATTTCCTATCCTCTCACTGAGGGTACACTCTAAGATACTTTGGCATATTGTCATAAAAATAAAGTACCTTTATTTTTAGTATAACTGTGTATTGTGTTTTCTTATGATATTGTGCATATGACACTAGGTGGTATTGTAGTAGCTTCACACGTCTCCTAGTTCAGCCTAAGCTGCTCTGCTAAGCTACCATTATCTATCAGCCTAAGCTGCTAGACACCCTATACACTAATAAGGGATAACTGGGCCTGGTGCAAGGTGCAAGTACCCCTTGGTACTCACTACAAGCCAGTCCAGCCTCCTACACCTGCTGCAGGAGGTGTCTCCTGGGCAGGTGAGGGTTGCTGTGTCCGAGCTGGAGGGGAGGGCTTCTTGCCTGTCATTGTTGGTTGAGTGGGACCCGCTGCTGTCATTGGTGGTTGAGTGGGAACCTTTTCTATCATTGGTGGTGAGTGGGAATCTCTTCTGTCATTGGTGGTTGAGTGGGAACCTTTTTCTGTCATTGGTGGTTGAGTAGGAACCTCTTCTGTCATTGGTGGTTGAGTAGGAAACTTTTCTGTCATTGGAGGTTGAGTAGGGACATCTTCTGTCATTGGTGGTTGAGTGGAAACCTTACCCCTCCTGGCTGGTGGAGTGGGATCCTTCCCTTTCCTGGCTGGTGGAGTGGGATCCTTCTCTTTCCTAGCTGGTGGAGTGGGATCCTTCCCTTTCCTGGCTGGTGGAGTGGGATCCTTCCCTTTGCTGGCTGGTGGAGTGGGATCCTTCACTGTCTTGCCTCTATGAATAGGAGGTGCCTCCATTGTCCCCGTGGACTATTTGGCTGAATTGCTGCGCTGGGTCGTTGGGGCCCTGCTCTTCCGGGCAGGTTCGGGGGGGAATGGGGAGGGAAGGGGTCAAGTTGGGCAAGGAAAAGCTTCTGAGGGACAGTGGGGTGGGATGAGGGAGGAGGGATGGGAGTGGAGGTTGAGGGAGTGGTTTTTGGAGGAGTACGTCTGCTGGACTTGGGTGCAGGTGCATGGGCAGTGTGCTGATGTGAGGTGAATGGCTGTTGGGTGTCTGAGTGCCTGCGTTTGTGTCTTTTAGGAAGGGAGGGGACAGACAGGGTAGGAGAGGACATAGGGGATGCATGGATGGATGTTGTGGAGGTGTCTGCTAGTGAGGTGTGTGTGCTGCTTGGTGTGGTGATGCTGGTGGTGGCTGTTGAAGCAGTGCATGTGGGTGTGAGTATGGACGTGACTGTGAGAGAGGTGGAGGAGAAGGAGGAGGGGGAGACAGTGGAGGCAGTGGATGTAGATGTGTTTGCAACTGTCTGTTGTTTGTGTGAGCGCTTGTGGACTGAAGTGTGGTGCCTGTGTTTGACTGTGCCACTCTTGTGTGATGTCTTGGGTGCATGCTCGTCTGTATGTGTGCATGGGATGGGTTGGGGTTGAGAAGACTAGGACTGGGAAGTGGAAGTTGGAGGGGGGACGGTAGGAACAGGAATAATGGCTGCCATCAGAAAGGAGGCCAGAGCCTGAATCGATCTCTGTTGTGCAGCCAGTCCACCGTGGATGCCATCCAGGAGTGCATTGCATTGCTGCATCTGGGATGCCAGTCTCTAGATGGCATTCATGATGGTTGACTGCCCTACAGAGAAGGATCTCAGGAGGTCTATAGACTCCTCACTCAGGGCAGCAGGGCTCACTGTGGCAGGGACTGAAGTGCCTTTGGTGAAGGAGATGCCCACCCTCCTGGGTGAGCCAGCACAGGCAACTCGCTGAGGGGCTATTGGGAGGGCGGTGCTAGTACAGGGGTGGAAGCTGTACCTGCAGCTGGGGTGGTCACAGAGGTGGCCGCCACGACCAGGGAGCTTTCATCGGAGGAGGAATCAGAGTCTGTGTTGTCACCTCCTGTCTTAGCTGTGGTGCTCCGCTTGCCCTCTGTACCGCTGTTTCCCTTGGCGTCGGTGGACTCTGCCTACTGGGTCCTGTAGGATGCAGCTCCCTCTGTCGCCGGCGCCCCTGCTCCTCTGCCAGATGATGCTAATGGACACATGGACAGTTAGATAGAAGGAGAAGGGGGGGGGAGAGAAAAGAAGCACTGGGTTGATTACAGCACCAACACCACAGTTGGCATACACAGCACCGTCACACACAGGGATCAGGATTGAACACTATGCATTTCACTGGCATTAAATTGGCTAGATGCCACAACAAGATCAGGGCCAAACACTGCCAATTGCACACCTCCTGGGACCCACAAAGCCCTGACTGACATGGAATGCAAATGAGATACGTTACCTGCATTTGCCGTACACCAATTACCCTTGAGCTGGATCACGCTGCAATGTCTGTCCTGGCATTAAGGGGCACCCACTAACTCACACCCACCACCCGGATCCCATGCCACCTACCAATTATTGTAGTAATGCCCACTGTACTCACCCCCTTGTGGCTGTTGTGATGCCCTCAAGCACCCATCCAGCTCTGGGTAGGCCACCGCCAGTATGCGGGCCATCAGGGGGGTCAGGTTCCAATGGGCACCCCTTCCTCTTTGGGAGGCCATCCTGTAGGAAAGTACCATCTTGCCTGGCATGTTACCCCCATTTTTACATGTATGTAAGTTTGTTTTTGCCTGTCTCACTTGGATCCTGCTAGCCAGGAACCCAGTGCTCATAGTTTGTGGCCTGAATGTGTGTACCTGTGTAGTGACTAACTGTGTCAGTGAGGCTCTGCTAACCAGAACCTCAGTGCTTATGCTCTCTCTGCCTTTAAAATTGTCAATATAGGTTAGTGACCATTTTTACCAATTCTAATCGGCACACTGGAACATCCTTATAATTCCTTAGTATATGATACCTAGGTACCCAGGGTATTGGGGTTCCAGGAGATCCCTATGGGCTGCAGCCTGTATTTTGCCACCCATAGGGAGCTCAGACAAATATTACACAGGACTGCCACTGCAGCCTGAGTGAAATAATGCACACATTTTTTCACAGCCGTTTTACACTGCACTTAAGTAACTTATAAGTCACCTATATGTCCAACCCTCACTTAATGAAGGTTAGGTGCAAAGTTACTAAGTGTGAGGGCGCCCTTGCACTAGCAAAGGTGCCCCCACATAGTTCAGGGCAATTTCCCCAGACTTTGCGAGTGCTGGGACACCATTACACTCGTGCACTACATATAGGTCAATACCTATATGTAGCTTCACAATGGTAACTCCGAATATGGCCAAGTAGCATGTCTAAGATCATGGAATTGTCCCCCCATGCCAAATCTGGTATTGGGGTGCCAATCCCATGAATCCCCGGGGCTCCACTATGGACCCCGGGTACTGCCAAACCAGCTCCCTGGTTTTTTCTCTGCAGCTACTGCTGCTGCCACCCCACAGACAGGGTTCTGCCCTCCTGGGGTCTGGGCAGCCCAGTCCCAGGAAGGCAGAACAAAGAATTTCCTCTGAGAGAGGGTATTACACCCTCTCCCTTTGGAAATAGGTGTTAAGGGCTGGGGAGGAGTAGCCTCACCCAGCCTCTGGAAATGCTTTGAAGGGCACACATGGTGCCCTCTCTGCATAAGCCAGTCTACACCGGTTCAGGGAACCCCCAGTCCATGTTCTGGCATGAAACTGGACAAAGGAAAAGGAGTGACCACCCCTCTGTCCATCACCCCCCCAGGGGTGGTGCCCAGAGCTCCTCCAGTGTGTCTCAGACCTCTGCCATCTTGAATCCAGAGGTGTGAGGAAACACTGGAGGCTTCTGAGTGGCCAGTGCCAGCAGGTGATGTCAGAGACCCCTCCTGATAGATGCTTATCTGACTAGGTGGCCAATCCTTCTCTGAGGGCTATTTAGGGTCTCTCCTGTGGGCTTTTCCTCAGATAACGACTTGCAAGAATTCACCAGAGTTCCTCTGCATCTCCCTCTTCGACTTCTGCCAAGGATCGACCGCTGACTGCTCCAGGACGCCTGCAAAACTGCAACAAAGTAGCAAGAAGACTACCAGCGACATTGTAGCACCTAATCCTGCCGGCTTTCTCGACTGTTTCCTGGTGGTGCATGCTTTGGGGGCTGCCTGCCTTCATCCTGCACTGGAAGCCACGAAGAAATCTCCCGTGGGTCGACGGAATCTTCCCCCTGCTTCAGCAGGCACCAAACTTCAGCATCACTGGTACTCTGGGACTACTCTCATCCTGACAAGCGTGGATCCTGGAACACCGGTGGTGGACCCAAGTGACCTAGACTGTCCAGTGGTCCAGCTGTCCAAATTTGGAGGAGGTAAGTCCTTGCATCCCCCCTCCAGACAGTAATCCTGTGCACTGCGTGAACTGCAGCTACTAGGGCTTCTGTGCACTTTTGCAAGGAATCCTTTGTGCACAGCCTAGCCCAGGTCCCCAGCACTCCGTCCTGCAATGCTCAACTCGCTGAGTTGACCTCCTACTTCGTGGGACCCTCTTTTGTAGTGTTGAGATGACCACCATGCTCAGACTTCTTGAACCTGTGTTCAAGGACTTCTGTGGGTTCTGCCTTCTTGTGCGTGGGCTCTCTGTGTTGCTGAGGGCCCCCTCTGTCTCCTCTCCCAAGTGGCGACATCCTGGTCCTTCCTGGGCCCAGTCAGCACCCTTTTTCTTCAACCACGAGCTTTGCAGCTAGAAAGGTTTGTTTGCAGTCTTTCTCCAAAGAAACAACTCTGCATCCTCCAGCACTCCATGGGACATCCTCTGCACAAAGGAGAAGTTCCTAGCACCTTTCGTTGTTGCAGAATCTTCAGCTTCTTCCATCCGGAGGCAGCCATTTTGCACCTTCATCCGGGGTTTAGTGGGCTCCTCCACTCCCTGGATACTTTCACGACTCTTGTACTTGGTCCCCTTCCTTTGCAGGTCCTCAGGTCCAGGAATCCGTCTTCAGTGCTTTGCAGTCTGTTGTGGTCTTTGCAGAATCCTCTATCACGAGTTTAGTGTATTTCTGGGGAATTAGTATCACTTTACTCCTACCTTTCAGGGTCTTGGGATGGGGTATCTTGGACACCTTTAGTGTTTTCTTACACTCCCAGCAACCCTCTACACACTACACTAGCCTAGGGGTCCATTTGTGAGTATATGGTTTGTGTTGCCCCTAGGCCGATTGCCTCCTATTGTGTTCTACAGTGTTTCACTACTTTCTGACTGTTTTACTTACCTGATTTTGGTTTGTGTGTATATTTTGTGTATTTTACTTACCTCCTAAGGGAGTATATCCTCTGAGATATTTTTGGCACATTGTCACTAAAATAAAATACCTTTATTTTTAGTAACCCTGAGTATTGTGTTTCTTATGATATAATACCTATATGATATAAGTGGTATAGTAGGAGCTTTGCATGTCTCCTAGTTCAGCCTAAGCTGCTCTGCTATAGATACCTCTAACAGCCTAAGCTGCTAGAACACTACTAATCTACTAATAAGGGATAACTGGACCTGGCACAAGGTGTAAGTACCATCAGGTACCCACTATAAGCAAGGCCAGCGTTCTACACATCCCCAGCCGGGCCTCCGCGGTCTTCCATGCTCAGCGTCTCAGGTCCTCCCACTGTTACGTGCAGTGGGTGCTCCGCCTGCTGTAGACCCCCAGGATCCGCACGTCCTTGACAATGGCACGCCACAATCCCTTTTTTTGATGGACGCTTACCTGCAGAGGGAATACAGACAGGAGGACAGCATTACACATACAATCCAGCCTGTCACACATATGGCCCACAAATCCCGTTTCCAAATCCATTGGCACACATATCACCCGGCACACACCATGTACACTACCACCAAACATCCCCACACATATGACACAATGCCTGCATACACATCTCCATGCAACCCTCCCACATGCATCGTGCCTAAGGTGTACTCACCTGTTGGTCTGGAGGCCCATACAGCTGTCCATACTGGGGTAGGACCCCATCCACCAAGCACTCCAATTCCATCGAAGTGAAGGCAGGGGCCCTTTCCCCGGTCACACAGGCCATGGTAGGCTCCAGACACAGGTCACAACAGCACACGCAGCGTAGGTGTTGCCCTGTGGAAAGTCAGTGTTCAAGTGAGGTTATAGACAGAAAATGGCATTCAAGTCCGCGGCAGTGTACACCATCACCGCCGACGCTGATTACCATTGGTCACTGTACTCCACAGAGCCCTATTTGCCAATGAGGAATTGCACGGTGGTGCAAGACCGCCTTCCACCACAATGCCTAATGTCAGCGGAGTTACCTCACTTCCACCTGTCCCTAGATACAGGACAGGCAGTCAACATTTCATGGTGGTGGACTACATACAGATCTTCCATAACTGTGTGATTGCCGAAAATTGCACATATATTGCCATTCCCACTGTCCCATCACATTAATGCTGCATGCACACTGGGGTGGTGGTTCCATTGTTCAAATTGTGACAACAACCTACTCACTCTTGAGCCCCTTAGATACCTACCTCTGTGGATGAATAGGAGGAGGAGACAAACCCCTGTGCACAGAACCCTTGTGGACTTGGCTACACTGGAGGACAGGCACATTATACTTACCTAAAGAATGGACAGGGCCACATTGACAGAACACTGTGTCCAATTGGAGCCTGACCTGATATCAGCTATACGTCATCCCACTGGGATCCCCCCTCTTGTGCAGGTTCTATCAGTGCTCCATTTCCTGGCAACTGGTTCTTTCCAAGTGACAGTGGGCTTGGCAGCAGGAATGTCATAGCCAATGTTCTCAATAGTGCTGTCAAGGGTATTGTCTCCCTTGGTGAAACACGTGCCGCTACATTTCTTTTACCCAGGTGGAAGATTTGGCCACTGTGAAAGCGGGATTCTATGCAATGGGACATGAACCCAATATTATTGGAGCTACTGGCGGTACACATATTGCGTTTGTCCCCCCCGCCAGAATAAACAGGTGCCTAGGAATCAGAAGAGTTTCCACTCACTCAATGTGCAAATGGTGTGCCTGGCGGACCAGTACATCTCCCACGTCACTGCTAAGTATCCTGGGTCGGTGCATGACGCCTTCGTTCTGAGGAATAGCAGCATCCCAAATGTGATGGCCCAACTACAGAAGCATAGGGTGTGGCTAATAGCTGAGTCAGAGTCCCCACCCACTGTGTGTCAGTGTATGCTTTCAAGTGTTATCCCCATAGCATTGTGTAAGGCTAAATTCTGTCCCTCAATACTTGCAGGTGACTCTGGCTACCCAAACCTATCCTGGCTCCTGACCCCTGTGAGAAATGCCAGGACAGGGGCTGAGAACCGTTTTAATGATGCACATGGGCGAACCAGGAGAATAATCAAGAGGATCTTCGGCCTCCTGAAGGCCAGTTTCAGATACCTGCATCTGACAGATGGATCCCTGTGCTACTCACCCGAGAAGGTCCGCCAGATAGTAGTGGCATGCTGCATGTTGCACAAACTGGCCCTTAGATGACATGTGCCTTTTCTGCAGGAGGAGGGGACTGGAGATGACCCTGTGGCAGCAGTGGACCCTGAGGACAGTGAGGATGAGGAGGCAGAGGATGAGGCGAGGACAAGAGAACATCAGTTATACGACAATATTTCCAATGACACACAGGTGAGACATTGGAACTGACCATTACTCTGCCTATTGATGTTTTCTGTGTGGCTGCAGCATGAAGGCATTCACTTCCTTTGCATCTCAACTTACTGTCATCTATGGCTTGTCCTTTTACAGATGTTGGTGATATGACAACAGTGTACAGATGTGTTTACTGCAGATAGCTACAGGTCATTATTTGTATGCTATCATAGTGTTCAGATCATTTGCACTAGATGTGAATGCTCCCATAAATGCACATTTTCAACACATAAAATGGTGTCACTCAGGTTGTGTTCAAGGGTGTTTATTGTAGTGCAAATAATTGACTGAAAAGTGCAATGGAATGGGGTGATGGTAGAGGAAAGTCCAGTGTATGGTTCCATTCTGTTTGTAGCACAGGTCCAGTGTCCAATGGCCATAGGAAGGGGAGCAAAGGCAGTTCAAAGTGGACAAGGTGACAGGGTGGGACACAAGGGGGACATTCAGGAGGGTCTTATTTCCTGGCGGTGGTCTTGGTCTTGGCAAGTGTCTCTGGCTTCTGTCTGGTCGCAGGGAACATTTGTGGGGTGGTTCATCTTCTGCTGGAGGAGAGGTGCTGGTGGCCTGTGGGTCCTGTGGCAGGGCGTCCTACCCACCAGCTGCAGTGGAGTTGGAGGGCTGGTCAGTAGGTTGGCTAGTGGTAGGGGCCCGGTGGTGTGCTGACAATTCCCTCATGATGTTGGCCATGTCTGCTAGCACCCCTGCTATGGAGATCATGGTGGTGTTGAAGGCCTGCAAATCCTCCCTGTTCTCCTGATGGCGTTCCTCCTGCAGCTGCTTGTTCTCCTGCATGTTGGTAAGGATCTGACCCATCTTGTCCTGGGATTGTTGATAAGCCCCAGGACATTAGTGACATTAGTGAGAGCCTCCTGGAGAGTCAGTTCCCTGGGCTTGTCCTCCCCCTGGTGCACAGCGGTCCTTTAGTGTCCCTGCTGCCCTGTGACCCTGTCTCCTGAACGGTGTGCCCACTGCCACTAACCCCAGGTCCCTGATTATCTTGGGGGCGGATTGTGGACGGGGTCCCAGTAAAGGTAGGCACACTGCTGATTGACCTGTCCTGGGGACAGAGGGTGGGTGCTGTGGTGTTGGATACTGATGGGGGAGGCTCTGCAGTGGACTGTGAGTGGGCTGGAGTGTCCGACTGACCAGTGGTCCCTGATGGGCCAGGTAGTTTATCCAGATCCTGAAGTCCAGAGTTACTGTCATCACTTGGGGCATCTTCTGTTGGGGGACTGGTTAGACGTGGCACCTCCACTGAGATTGGCTGGTGCACCTGTGGGGATGTAGGTGATGTATTATGCCTCATGTCTGTGCAAATTCTACATCCCTGGCTTCCCCTCTTTCGTTGCTGTTTCCCTGCCACCTTTGTTTGTGTATGGTGATGTGTTGTGGCCTTGTTAGTTCTCCGTGCTGTGCATGCTTTTGTGATGGGTGTCCATGCAGGGCTGAGAGGGCTGTCCATGCATTGGTATAGCATGCAGGACTAGGCATTGGGGTTAGTCATATGTGTAGGTGCAGTGTGTGGGATGTAGTGGAGTGATGGGAGTGAGGGTGAGGGAGTGTGATGGCATGCAGGTATGAGGGTGAAAAGTAGTAAATCTTGACTCACCAGTGTCCAGTCCTCCGGCAACTCCAGTGAGTCCCTCAGGATGTGGTAATGCCAAGACTTGCTCCTCCCATGCTGTAAGCTGTGGGGGAGGAGGAGGTGGGGGTCCACCGCCCATTCTCTATATGGTGAGCTGGTGCTAGGCCACCTCTTCCTGATGTCGTCCCTTGTTCTTGGATTCTGTCCCACGGCGTTCACCCTGCCCATGATTTTCCGCCATAGCTCCATCTTGCTTTCAATTGATGTTTGCTGTACCTGTGCTCTAAACAGCTGTGGCTATCCCCTGATTTTTTCCTCCACCGTGACCTGCAGTTTCTCATCTGTGAAACGGGGGTGTCTTTGTGGGGACATGGGTGTTGTGTGATGTGTGTAAGCATGTGGGTACTGTGGTTAGGTGTGTGAAGTGGGGTGCCTGAGGGATGTGTGGGTTTATGTGGTGTGTGTCTAGTTGTCGCAGTGGTCTTGGTGTCAGTCTGGTGGCAATAATTTGTATTTTTAAAGTGTTATGGGTAATGTGTGTGTGTGTTTTGTAGTGCTGTGGGTGGGTCAGAGTGGTGTGTGTATGAGTGTCAGGTGTGTGTTTTTGTTATTGGCCAACGTTGTGTAGTTTAGTATTTGGGTGGCCATTTTGAGCACGCCGGTGTGTACCGCCAATGGTTTACTGCCATTGAATGTTTGCTGTTGCAATTCGTGGGTCATTATGTGGTGGGTGTTGTTTTGTTGGCATAACTGTACTTTAGCGCTGACCTTTGGGCTGGCGGATTTGTGTATGTGGCAGTATTCTGTTGGATTGGTGTGTGTGCGTCATAATTTGGCAAACAAATGTTCGCCTCCACGGCGATATGTTGGCGGCCGTCACTGTGGTAGTAAGCGGGATTTACCGCCAATGTCATGATGTCTCAATAATAACTCACAATCACCACCTCTTTCCCCCAGTCTGATGCATTTAGGGGCTCTGTTTTAGCTGAATTGGCGTAATTGTTTTGATGCAAATTCAGCACAAACATAACTCATGTTTATATTTTGAAACTAGACACGTGTGGGCGTCAAAATATTGGAGTTAAAGTAATTTTTGGGATGCGTGAAACCACCTTGCGTCAATGAGATGCAAGGTAGGCGTTTCTGTCTAAAAAAATTACTCAAAGCCCTAGAGCCTTATTTATTCTCCCATGCAAAAAAGGTGCACGGGTGGGAGGTAGGCCTAAATAATGGCACTAAGCCTGCTTAGTGCCATTATTTAATGCCTGGGTCAGAGCAGGCATTAGGGGACCAGTGGAACCATTTCCATGGTCAAACCCCATGGAAAAGGGCCCACAGGTGCCCACCCAAAGCCCCAGGATCACCCCCACCCACACTAGAGGGACACCAGAGGATGGGGGACTCCATCCCGGGTACGTATAGGTAAGTATTTTAAAATATTTTTTAAGTGCCATTGGGGTCAAAATGAGATATATATATATTATATATATATACCATCTTAAATGAAAAATGTAGATTACATTAAAAAGTAAGTTGTAAACATTAATAATTAACTTTTAAATGAACTAAACTAAAAGTTTAAACTTTTAATAAAATTTAACATGTGTTTAAATTAATCCAAAACACATACCTTCATTATAGTTATTGTATATTAAATATTAAAAAGCTAGCAATATCTTTTTTCAAATTTTGATTCAAAAATAATATTTATGCATTAAATATATTGTAAGTATTTAATAATATGTAATTATCCATTTATGTTGAAGAGTTAATGTGCAGCACCATGTTATTTTATTAGTTCTAGGTAAATAATCATTATTTTAAAGACATTTACATTTTTATATTAACATTTTTTTAAAGAATTGGTAAATGCTATTTATTTTCCATACTTTACATTAGAGTCACCTCTGCTCTGGTACTGGAGATCTTCGCTTATGTGCAAGAAGTTACTAGTAGTAACATTGTACTTGAAAAAGGATCTATGTGTGTCATGTTACCATGTCTATAAGATGAGTGTTCAGTATGTACCAGCAACATAATTTTATGGCAAGACCGGAGGCTCCTATTATGCCTTTCTTTTCTTCTTTTATTCAATAGCAGCAGTCAAGACAGAAAAACTACAAATCCCAAAAGGCAAGTGAATGCGGCCAATGGGAAGAAACGAGTAGTCCATAGACATGCACCAATCACGGGCCAGAATACCCCTAAATACTCATCTTGACCGTGAACAGCCCTCTTTTCTTGCTGCTCGCAGTCAAGATAAGTATTTTGAGGAATTTGTTGTTCATTATTTTGAATGTCATGTATTTTTACTGTTTAGTTTTAGGCGCGCTGCCCTTCTCGTGCTTATTCCGGTCTACAATTTCACCAGAATGGCTTGTAGCCGCACTCCCCACCGCGTCTCAGGCTCACGCTCGCTCTACCTTCAGAATCTTCAAAGGTTTTCTCACACTCCGGTCGCATTTTCAGACGACGGTTGTGAGAAAAGTCGACTTCCTTTGCCGGCTCCCTCTCTGTTTGCCTTGATGCTCCATTTCCTGGCCGTTTTTCAGGCTGCTGCCTGTGTTTTCTTCACGCCGGAAGGCCTCCTGTGTTTTTTATTTTTTGCCTTCCGCCTCTCTGGGCCCTTCCTTTTCTCTGCCCATAGGTGGAGCTAGGCTAGTTTTCCACCAGCTGAGGAAAATATTACCCTTTTCCCAGCCAGATGATTTTGTTCACAGTTTGTCTGCTGGTTATTATGGAGATTGATAGTTCTCCTACTTCTGGAGCAATGAATAAAGAGAAGGAAGTTATCAAGGAACATTTAAGTGACTTTATTCAAACCTCTGTGGAGCAGGCTGTTTCTGCCTCAATAAATAAACGTTCTAAAAATTTGGAAAATTCTGTTTTAAGCTTGGTATAATAATACTAGTCTCCGTGTCTTTAATAAAATTAAGACTTTCCTTCATAAGTTACTAGGAAAATCTACATTATTCAGAATGGGCTCATCTCAGGGTTCTGTATGTACATATCTTGCCCAACACTTTCATAGTAGGCACTGCAAACATGACTTGAAGAACATGGAATGCTACTTCCATGGGTTTACCTGATTTTAGAAATTTGCTGATTTCACAACATCCCATTTTTAGCTTTGCTTACCGTGGCTGTTCAGCAGGTCCCTGAAGAAGACCTTTCTTCTTGTACTCTTGAAAATGATGTACCCTCGCTAAATCAGATCGCCTGCGGATATGAACCAGACCACACTAAATATACGTCTTGTAATACCTTTCCACATGCTGAACTCCTGTGTCTGAAATTCAGCCTAGTTTTTGTGATTTCCAGGAACATCTAATTTGCTGCTTCCTGCTTGCTTTCATCGCTGCATTGATTATTGTTTTGGCACTCCGATAAAGTTGTAGTTCTGGCTATTTCCAATATTTCTGATAAAGACATAAGCTTCCTGAAGCATGGCATGATACAATGACAGAGCTCCCAAACGTTAGCAGTCAAATTGCTCATCACCCAAAGATATTAAACATGCAACACTTTACTGGTCTCTTCTGCTTTGCTGCAAATGCTCCTATGGTCCATATTTCTTTTGGATTTAAATGATCTATGCACTTTGTATCTGAGCATGTTATCATTTCAGCTGAAAATGTTCAGTTCACCTGCCAGACCTTTTGCCCCACAATGACCTTAACAATCTGCCATTTTTATTTATTATGCATTTCCCACAATGCTTACAACTAGTTATCTGTGGACCTCAAAGACTCCCTCCTTTTGAAGGAAAAGCTTTCATTACTAGCCTTTCAGTGTAAACCCTTGGTCCTTACCCTGCCGGGCATTATCATGCAGGAAAGTACCAAGCAGGTAAGTACCATGCATGCTCTTTTTTGGTACTATACCTCGCTGTACTTTACCTTACAGGTAAGTATTTTTTTGTTAAGTGAATTACACAATTATTATGGCATTTGAAAAGGACAATTTTAAGAGCTAAAGATTAGATAAGGGTAAGAAAGGGTAGTAGTAAAGGAAGATAAGGGTTTCTTAGGGTTTTGGAGTGGATAGTGGTAAAGAGATGTAAGGGGTTTTTAAGGGTCAGGGGTCAGTAGAGTTAAATGGAGGTTAGAGGTTCAAAAAAAGAGGGGTTTAGGGGTTTCCCTAAAACAGAAAAAGGGGGGTAGAGGGCTTACAATAAAACAGAAAAAAGTTCATAAAAAAAACAAAAAAGTACATAAATGTATATATACACAAAAATGAATATCACACAATACAAATGCATTGCAGCATGAAGTCCTGCATGGTATTACAAAGCGTTGTAAAGGTCAATGCGTTGTAATGTCCGCAGGGTAAAGGCATGCAGGGTAAAACCCTGCATTGTAAATAATGAGGGCCTGTTTCAGATGTTCGGACCCTCCCGCCACCATGACGTTCCGCCCGCCGTATTTAGATGTTGGCGGTCCCATTGATTTTAACCTGCCCGAGTCCCACCAAATCCACCAAGGAATCTCATCTGCTGCCACGGCTGATAGTGGGACTTCAGCCACACTTACTACCGAG
Source organism: Pleurodeles waltl (assembly GCF_031143425.1). Classification (NCBI taxonomy): domain Eukaryota; kingdom Metazoa; phylum Chordata; class Amphibia; order Caudata; family Salamandridae; genus Pleurodeles; species Pleurodeles waltl. The sequence continues at coordinate 79,550,289 of NC_090441.1, read as the reverse complement.
CAGATTTGGATGTGCCATACCGCCAAACAAAAAGTCGCAGTCCAACCTCCATTTCTTACTTGGCAGATTGGGGGGGAGAAGGGTGGGAAAACTCACGTTTTCTCCCGATTCAACTTCCGTTTCCAGCTGGACACAACTGAACAGGACCCTCCTTGCTGTTGCCATGGGAGCCTGGGGAAAACACAAGCACCCTCGTTGCTGTACGCAAAGGTAGGCAACCCGCATTGGCTGTGTACATTAGGGAGACACTGCACATTGGCACAGGACCACTGCAGACATGTACATGTCAAAGTAATTTTTTTTGCTTACTGTGGAATGCATTGGGGACACAGGTGGACCAGACACGGGTGGGGACACACTGGTATACAACACATATCGAAAAAATACACAACTGTCATTATGGTGTAAGTATCTGAAGAACCGGCCTACTGTTTGGACTGTAAAATGGTAGGGGATCCCACCACTAACATATGGAAGTGAACTGCCACCCATGTGACTGGAACCAAGACTCATAGTGAGACTAGCTTGTAAAGCAGGCCCACAAATCATAAGATGGAAAGGGATCATCACCATGGAAATCCCGCTGTGGGTCAGCCACAACCTAAAGGAAGTCAGGGAGCTTGCATATTTTTAAAAAAGGGACATAATTGGTCTCCAAAGACAGACATGGCCGGAAGGGCAACACCATGAAGTATTCGGATAATGAAAAGTAAAATACGTGACACAGAACACTTCTGAGACTTTCAACTGAAACATGCCTGGGGAGAGGTATAAGGAACCATTGAAAGATGTACAGGAAAAATCCCCATTACAAAATAGGGTCCTAACAGAACCTTCAAGAAAAAGAACTATGGGCCTAGTTTAGATCTTGGCGGGACTATCACCGTCCTGCGGCGGGCCCAAGTACTCCGTCAAGTTGATGGAGTTCCAGCCGCTGTATTTAGATCATGGCTTTTCAACCTCTGTCACTGTTGACAGAATGTTCTCATTCAGGCGAACTGTATCCCAAAGCCAAAGCAGCGGATTCCAATGCTGGAATAGAGCACTCCATTGCCGTCGGGACAGCATGATTGTGCCAACCATATTTAAATAACACCAGTTGTGATGGCGGTGTACCCGCAACACCCCCCCGATGGCGGGATTCTGTTGAGGGACTTGTTCAGCATTGTAATATGGCTGTGGCTATTGGATGGATACTAGCAGCACAAAACTGATGTATATTGGCCAATTGTGAACACCTGCAAACCACACTATAAAACACATTCCATTTCAGACCCTGATCCTTTGCCATCCCACTGCAGAACACCATTTTGCTGCTGACTTTTCCAGAAGGCAGGTTGTGTCTCGTTTTTTCTCCCTTTGTTTATGTTCCTTTCACTTTTTTGATTTTTCATCAACTTTTGGGGCACCACATAATTTTGTTAGTTACTCACTATGGCAGGGATGAGGAATCCTATTTTTATCGAGGGAGACTTTTCAGTCATGGTGGATGAAATTATTAGACTAGAGCCACAATTTTTGGAGCCCAAGTACAAAATACAACCACATCTCACAAAAGGCACATGTGGACCAGAATAGTTGACAGAGTAAACGCTGTAGCAAACAATGTGCACACACAGGAGGAAATTAGAAAGAGGCGGAATGACCTGTGGAGGAGAGTGTGCTCACTGGCATCACCTGGAGGCCCACAGGACCAGTGGTAGTTCTCCCAGCCCCCGATTACAACTTTTTCCCTGGGAGGAGAAGGTCTTGCAGATCCTACATCGTGAAGGCTTGACAGGAATCCCTGGTGGAGTGGAGACTTGTAAGCTGAACTTAGCAATGTCTCACTAATCATAAATGTAGTTTTTACCCTTAAGTTAGCTGTTCAGAATCGTTCCAGACCCTTATCAAAACATATATGTCTAAACTTGATTCACTAAAATACCTTATTTTATCCAAATTACTAGCATCATGTTTGTATCTCTCTTCTTAACAATGCTCAATATGTTTTGTCAGAATGTGTGTTGTTCTCCGTGGATCATCCCTTGTATTTGCCTAGTTCCTTGCAGTGTTTCAATGAATGTTAGTGTACTTCAAAACAGTTACAAACTCCTCCTATTTACACATGAAGGAATAGTGCTAGTAAGTGTTTTCACCTATTTACATCATTCACATTTGTGTACATATTGTAAATGTGTGCTCATTTTCACTGTAGATATTTCAATAGTATGTTTAGCTCACATTTTAACTAGTAGTCCCAATGGAGTTTACAAAAGACTAAAACTACCATGATGCCCTGTTTTTGTCTCTGGAAAACGATAGTGCAATGTGATGTTGCTCACCCTTCCTTTTCTTCCATATATGCACATATGTCAAAGTGTTGTGCATTTTTCATTCACCATTTCATGCTGTGTATGATATTGTCTTTTGTAGGGTTGTCACCTTCTTTTTACTCCACTGAATTGATGTAATTGCTTACATAATTCATAGTTTGTTGAATCAAAGATTTTCAGTCATGTTTTGTGGCAAGCTGAATATAGATAGTATTGATGCCCAATGTATTTGCAGTGTTCATATGACGACCAATGCCATGTGTAGGAAAACATTCTCAATCTTGGAACCCATCCTGGTGGCCCCAAATGTTTGGCTCCCTCCCCACACAAGTATCTACTGCTAAAAACATGGGGATAATCTTTGACACCAGTCAGACTTTTAATGCACTGATAAATAAACTTACTTCTTCCAATTTCTTTTCACTGTGCAAAATTAAGAAGATTCTTGTGTATATACCTTTTGAGTTGCAAAAAGAGTACTTACACCTCTGTTGTTATCCAGACTGGACTATTGCAATTCCCTTTACATAGGGGTTCACCTGCATTCCATGAAAAAACTGCAATGTCTCCAGAATGCAGCAGCGAGACTTGAATGAACATTCCTAAAATTCAGTCACTATCACCATCACTAAAAGAGCTTCATTGGTAGCATGTGAGGAAGAGGATCAGATTCAAGGCTCTCTGTCTTGCTCACAAATCACCATGGCCCTCATTACAACCCTGGCGGTTGGCGATAAAGTGGCGGTAATACCGCCAACAGGCTGGCAGTAATTACCGCCAAAATATGACCAAGGCGGTGTTATCTTCAATAGACAGCCAATGTACCACACCGACTGCCAGGGCAGAAACAACAGTCACCACGGGGGTAGCCACCTACAGCCAGGCAGAGGTCAAAGTTCCACCCACCATATTATGATAATACAATCCGCCACCTTTTCCGGGGCAGTACCAATGCCATCAAAAGCCTGGCGTAAACACATCACAGAAGTGAAAGGACTCACCATTGGAGACACAGGGAAGAACCACACTGTCATGGAACCCGAATTGCAAGTCTTCCTGATTATATTCTATGTTATGCTCCACCTGGAACACCAACACTGGCGAAGACGACTACGGCGAGTACAGACACCTAGCACACAAGGGAGGAGGGGAGGAAAAAGAGAGTGACACACACACACACACCCGACATACACACGCCATACACACAACCAGCTGCATTACAAAAACAATCTGACCATGAAAATCTGCAGAATAATGCAAGGACAACAGGAATTTACAAAAATGATTGTAGTCAGTCCAACAATAAAATGATAATTCCAATTTGGCCATGATACACATCTGTACATGTATATAACAAAGGGACACTGCCCAGTTCATAGTGCCAAGGGCCTACATGGCCACAGGGCACAGTCCAAGGCCCCACTCGAATCCTGCACCAATCCGGATAGAACACTGCAGGGGCATCAGTTGTCCAATAGGCAGGCACCTCAGGGGGAGAGAAAGGCACCTCAGCCAGATGCGGGAACAAGCCCACTGGTTCTGGAGGAGGCAACATGCCCTGTGCTTTGTCCTGGGGATTGCAAGGCCGCAGTCTCTCGAGTGGGTGTCTTCCCCACTGGTTTTGGAGGGGGTAACATGCCCTGTGCTTTGTCCTGGGGAGTGCAAGGCTGGAGTTTCTCGAGTGGGTGTCTTGCCCACTGGTTCTGGAGGGGGTAACATGCCCTGTGCTTTGTCCTGGGGATTGCAAGGCCGCAGTCTCTCGAGTGGGTGTCTTGCCCACTGGTTCTGGAGGGGACAACATGTACTGTGCTTTGTCCTGGGGAGTGCAAGGCCACAGTCTCTCAAGTGAGTGTCTTGCCCACTGGTTCTGGAGGGGGAAACATGCCCTGTGCTTTGTCCTGGGGAGTGCAAGGCCACAGTCTCTCAAGTGGGTGTCTTACCCACTGGTTCTGGTGGGGGCAGGCCACACAGTAGCCCTTGGAGGCTGGACTATATGGCGTCCGACGGCGGTGACAGCTTCACTGTGGTGGTGGTTGTGGGAGGCTCCTGCTCAGCCCCTGCACCCTCCGAAGGCTGCACTGTGGTGGTGGTTGTGGGAGGCTCCAGCTCAGTCCCTGCACCCTCTGATGGATGCACTGTGGTGGTGGTTGTGGGAGGCTTTCTGCTCAGCTCCTGCACCCTCTGATGACTGCACAACCACGGCTGGTGGTGAGTGCTCTGTGACAGCTGGTGGTGATGGCGGTGTTTGGATGCAAGCTTCCGCTGGCGTAGAGTGCCTCCTCTCCTCCTGCTCATGGCTTGGGGATCCCTTACCCTTCCTGGCACTGGTGGATGGGCTCTTTCCCCCTCTGCCTGCTGGTGCAGGCTCTTTCCCCTTCTTATCAGTTGGTGCAGGCTCCTTCCCCTTCTTAGCAGCTGCTGCAGGCTCCTTCCCCTTCTTAGCAGCTGCTGCAGGCACCTTCCCCTTCTTAGCAGCTTCTGCAGGCTCCTTCCCCTTCAGTATTGTTGGTCTGGAATCCTTTCTACCATGAGTAGGTGGTGTAACCACTGGGCCCGTAGACTTTTTGGCTGAGGTGCTTGGCTGGGTCCTTGCTACCCTGCCCATACGTGCAGGACGAGGGGGAGGGGTAGGGAAGAGGTCAATCATGGAAAGGAAAAGGTTTTTAGGGACGTTGGGGTGGGAAGAGGGAGGAGTAATGGGAGTGGAGGATGAGGGAGTGGTTGTTGGAGGTGTTTGTCTGCTGGATTTGGGTGCAGGTGCTTGGGCAGCATGCTCTTGTGAGGTGGATGGCTGTTGGGTGTCTGAGTGCTTGCGTATGTGTACTTTAGAAAGGGGGGAGCAGACACGGTGGAAGAGGACACAGGTGGCTGCCAGTGAGGTGTGTGTTCTGCTTGGTGTGGTGATGATGCTCGTAGTGGATTTTGATGTAGTGCATGCAGGTGTGAGTGTAGATGCAACTGTGTGGGAGGAGGAGGTGGAGGGGGAGACAGTGGAGATAGTGGATGTTGCCATGTCTGCAACTGAATGGTGTTTGTGTGAGTGCCTGTGGGATGAAGTGTGGTGCTTGTGTTTGCCTGTGACACTCTTGGGTCTTGTCGTGTGTGCATGGTCCTCTAGGAGGGTGGTGCTGGTACGGGGTGGCGGCTGTACCTGCAGCTGGGGTGGTCACAGAGGTGTCCGCCACCACCAGGGAGCTCCCATCGGAGGAGGTATCTGAGTCTATATTGTCCCCTCCAGTCTCCGCCATGGTGCTCCACTCGCCCTCCGTCCCACTGGTGCCCTCAGCGTCAGTGGACTCTGCCTCCAGGGTCCTGTGGGATGCAGCTCCCTCTGTCGCCGGTGCCTCTGTTCCTCTGCCAGTTGATGCTAATGCACATAGGGACTGGATGACAAAACAAGAAAGGGGGGAGAGAGAGACAAAGAATACACAGGGTCAATGACTGCACCAACACCACCCTTGGTGTACACAGCACCCTCACACACAGGGAACAGGCCTACGCACTATGCATTTCACTACCAGTGAAATGGCTAGTCACTAAGGAATGAGGAGAGGCACACACCGCCAACTGCACCACACCTGGGACCCACCCAGCCCTGTCCAGGAGTGAATTCTAACAAGCTAGGTGAGCAGTATTTCCCATTCAAACCCTTAGCCACAAGAGAACCTACGCTGCTATGTCTGGCCTGGCCTAGGGGCACCCAAGGACACACAACCACCACCCGGATACCACCCCACCAGCTGTAAATTGTAATGGTAGCCACGGTACTCACCCCCTTGTGGCTGCTGTGATGCCTTCAAGCACGCATCCAGCTCAGGTTAGACCACCGCCAGTATGCGGGGCATCGGGGAGGTCAGGGTCCGATGAGCACCCCTTCCTCGTTGGGAGGCCATCCCCAGCTGGGCTACCGCGGTCTTTCATGCCCAGCGTCTCAGGTCCTCCCACCGTTTGCGACAGTGGGTGCTCTGCCTACAATAGACCCCCAGGCACTGCACGTCCTTGGCAAAGGCACACCACATTCCCTTCTTTTTATGGGTGCTGACCTGCAGAGGCAATACAGACAGGAGAACAACATTAGACAAACACTCCAGCCTGTCACACAAATGGCCCACCATACCCGTTTCCATAACGATTGGCACCCACATAACCCAGCCCACAACATGTACACCGCCAAAAGGACATCCACTCACCCCCCTTACAAGAGGCCTTCACACACAACTCCAAGCATTCATGCCACATGCATTGTGCACAAGGTGTACTCACCTGTTGGTCAGGAGGCCCATACAGCAGTCCGTGCTAGGGTAGGACCCCATCCACCAGTCGCTCCAACTCCTCAGAAGTGAAGGCTGGGGCCCTTTCCCCAGTCACATGGGCCATGGTAGGTCCAGACCCAGGTCACAGCAGCACATGCAGTGTAGGTCCTCTCCTATGGAAGGTCAGGAAACAACTGAGGAATCTGATAGAAAATGGCAGTCATGTCCATGGCGGTGCATACCGTCACCGCCGGCGTTTATCCCCATTGGCCACTGTACCCCATAGGGCCCAATATTAACCAATGAGGAATTGCACAACGGTTCACGACCACCTACCGCCACAGCGCACAATGTCAGCGGTCCCTCCACACAGGACAGGCGTTCACCATTTCAGGGGGGTGGACAGGCCTATCAATTATTGCTGCGTCTCAGGATCAATAGGCACATACTTCACTAATTACACTGTCCCATTACATGTTTGCACATTGTGGAGTGCTGTTGTGGCTCCATTGTTCAGTTTGCGACAGCCTACACACTCTTGTGTCCCTTAGATACCTACCGCTGTGGTTGAATAGGAGATGGAGACATACCCCCGTGTACAGACCCCTGGTGGACTTGGCTACACTGGAGGACAGGGACATAATACTCATCTATGGACTGGACAGGGCCACAATCACTGAGCTGTGTGCCCAATTGGAGCCTGACCTGATATCTGCTATCCGTCACCCAACTGGGACCCCCCCTCTTGTGCAAGTGCTATTGGTTCTCCATTTCCTGGCAACTGGCTCTTTCCAAGTGACAGTGAGCTTGGCAGCAGGAATGTCACAGCCAATGTTCTCAAACGTGCTAACCAGAGTGTTGTCCGCTCTGATAAAACACATGTGCAGCTACATTGTATTCCCCCAGGTTGAGGATTTGACCACTGTGAAGGCCGGATTCTATGCAATGGGACATATCCCCAACATAATTGGTGCGACTGATGGAACGCATATTGCATTTGTACCCCCGCCAGAATGAACAGGTGTTCAGGAATCGTAAGAGTTTCTACTCCATGAATGTGCAGGTGGTGTGCTTGGCAGACCAGTACATCTCCCACATCAATGCTAAGCATCCTGGGTTGGTGCATGATGCCTTTGTCCTGAGGAACAGCAGCATCCCAAATGTGATGTCCCAACTACAGAGACACAGGTTGTGGCTGATAGGTGAGCCCTGGTTCCCACCCAGTATATGTTGGTGTATGCCTATGGCCTACGGTGTTGGCCATATAGGATAGTGTGTGGCTACATGTTGTCCCTCAATATTTGCAAGTGACTCTGGTTACCCAAACCTGTCATGGCTGCTGACCCCTGTGAGGAATGCCAGGACAAGGGCAGAAGAATGTTATAATGAGGCACATGGGCGAACCAGAAGGATCATAGAAAGGACCTTTGGCCCCCTGAATACCAGGTTCATGGGCCTCCACCTGACAGGTGGATTCCTGTGCTATTCACCCAAGAAGGTGTGCCAGATAGTAGTGGCATGCTGCATGCTGTACAACCTGGCACTCAGACGGCATGTACCTTTTCTGCAGGAGGAGGAGACTGGAGATGCCCCTGTGGCAGCAGTGGACCCTGAGGACAGTGAGGATGAGGAGGCAGAGGATGAGGATGTGGACAACAGAACCTTGGTGATATGTCAGTACTTCCAATGACACACAGGTGAGAAAGTGCAACTTTACATTTCTATGACTATTGGTGTATTCTGTGTGGCATTGGCATGCTGGCATTGTCCACTTCTTTGCCCTACTTACTGTTACCTCTGGATATTAATTTTGCAGATGTTGGTGATATGACACATTCTCCTGGTGTGATTACAACAGCCAGCTACAGGTCACTATTTCTATGTTCATTCTATGTACAGTTCATTTGCAATGGTTGTAGCTGTTTCAATCAATACAAATTTGCAATACATGAATTACTAGTAGTCGATTTGTATCCAATGTTGTTTATTGTAGTGCTAAAATCTAGAGGGGAAAGTGCAATAGGATGGGTTGATGATGGAGGAAAGTCCAGGGTATTGTTCCAGTCTGTAGCACAGATGCATTGTCCATGGGGACATAGGAAGGGGAGCAATGGCAGTTCACGGGGAACAAGGTGACTGAGTGGGACACAAGGGGACAATCAGGAGAGTGTCATTTCCTGGTGGTGGTCTTGGCAAGTGTCTCTGGCTTCGGTCTGGTTTGCAGGGAACATTTGCAGGGTGGTTCACCTTCTTCAGGGGGAGGGGTGCTGGTGGCCTGTTGGTCCTGTGTCGGGGCCTCCTGGCCACTAGCGACAGCAGAAGTACAGGGCTGTTCAGATGACTGGCTAGTGGTAGGGGCCCGCTCGTGTGACACTGCCTCCCTCATAATGTTGGCCATGTCTGCCAGCACCCCTGCTATGGAGATCAGGGTGTTGTTGATGGCCTGCAAGTCCTCCCTGATCCCCTGATACTGTCCCTCCTACAGCTGCCTGTTCTCCTGCACGTTGTCTAGGATCTGGCCCATCGTGTCCTGGGAATGCTGGTAGGCTCCCAGGATCTCAGAGAGTGCCTCCTGGAGATTCGGTTCCCTGGTCCTGTCCTCTCCCTGGTGCACAGCAGTCCTCCCTGTGTCCCTGTTGACCTGTGCCTCTGTCCTCTGAACCATGTGCCCACTGCCACTGACCCCTGGTCCCTGATTGTCTTGTGGGTGAGGTGTGGCCTGGGGTCCCTGTACAGGTGGGCACACTGCTGATTGACGTGTCCTGGGCACAGAGGTGTGGGTATGCTGGGCCGATGCTGTGGTGTTGGGTCCAGATGGGGGAGGCTCTGTGGTGGTCTGTGAATGGGCTTGGGTGACAGACTGTCCTGCCGTCCCTGATGGGCCAGGTAGATCGCCCAGATCCTGAAGTCCAGAGTTACTGTCATCAATGTGGGCCTCTTAAATTGGGGGACTGGATAGTGGTGGCACCTCTTCTCCTCTGACATTGGCTGGGGTACCTGTGGGGAAGTAAATGATCCATTATGCTTCAGGTGTCTGACAGTTGTACTTCTGTAGCTTCCCCTCTATGGTTGTTGTCCCTCTGCCAGCTTTTGCTTGTGTATGTTGGTGTATAGTGGCTATGTTAGCTTCCCTATGCTGTGCATGTTTTGGTGATGAGTGTCCATACAGGGCTGGGAGGGGTGTCCATGCATTGGTACAGCATGCAGGGCTTGGCATTGGGATTAGTGTGATGTGATGGTGGAGTGTGTGGGATGGAGTGGAGTGATGGGAGTGAGGGTGTGGGTATGTGATGGCATGCAGGTATGCGGGTGATAGTTGTTAAAAGTTTACTTACCAGTGTCCAGTCCTCCTCCAACTCTGGCCAGGCCCTCAGGATGCAGTATTTCCAGTACCCTCTCCTCCCATGCTGTGAGTTGTGGGCGAGGAGGTGGGAGTCCACCGCCAGTCCTCTGGATAGCGAGCTGGTGTCTTGTTGCTATGGAACGTACCTTCCCCCGTAGGTCGTTCCACCTCTTCCTGATGTCATCCTTTGTTCTTGGGTGCTGTCCCACGGCATAACCCTGTCCACGATTCTGCACCATAGCTCCATCTTCCTTGCTATTGATATCTGCTGCACCTGTTCTTCAAAGAGCTGTGGCTCTACCCTGACGATTTCCTCCACCATGACCCTTAACTCCTCCTCAGTGAAACGGCAGTGCCTTTGTGGTGCCATGGGTGTTATGTGATGTGTGTTGGTGAGGGTGTGTTGGGTAATGTGTTGGGGTGTGTGATGTGGAGTGCATGAGGAGTGTATGGATGTGAGGGGTGTGTATATCTAGTTGTGGCAGTGGTGTTGTTGTCTGTCTGGTGGCAATGATTTATATTCGTAAGGGGTTGTGGTTAATGTGGGTGTGTATTTTATAATGGTGTGGGTGTGGTGTGTGTATGGGTGTCAGGTTTGTGTTGCTTGAATTGGCCAATGTGGTGTTGTTTTGTATGTGGGTGTCCATTCTGAATGCGGCGGTATGTACCGCCAATGGTTTACCACCGTTGAATGTGTGCCGTGGTGATTTGTGGTTCATAATGTGATGGGCGTTCTTCTGTTGGCGTAACGGTGTGGGTTTTGGGACCGCCACTTTTGCACTGACCTTTGGGCTGGCGGATTTGTGTATGTGACTGTATTCTGTCGGATTTCTCTGTGTGTGTGTCATGATATGGTGGACCGATATTCGCTAGCACAGCTGTAAGTTGGCGGCCATTAGCACGGTGGTAAGCGGCATTTACCGCCAGAGTCATAATGAGGACCTATATGTTGTCGCCCCAGACCATTTCAAGAAATATCTTATCTGGTACAACACCAGCAGGCTTCTAAGATCAACTAATTCCAGGAACATTAATGTGCATAAATCCAGGCGATCTAACTGGAGGTGAGGGCAGGAGTTTTATCTACTCTACAGGTCATCTGTGCAATAGTCTACCAGAAAAATTGAGAGGCCAGTCCAACTTTTCGAGCTTCAGAAAACAACTTAAAACCTGGCTGTTTACTTGCCCAATATGAGGGGTATTAATTATGTCACATCTGGCACATGATTAGTCATTATGGTAGTCCTTCAACACCAAGACGCCATTATCAATATCAATATTAATCCTAATAAGTTGTACTATAGTATTTTTTTTAGCCTGCTAGGCCTTCGAATGTTTTAGTTCTCAATTGTCCTCACTGTTTTGGGTTGAATGTCTGGTATATGTACTATACACTTTCTTATTAACATTTTTCATTTCAGGACATCTCCTCAACATTATTAATGAAGTTTGCATCTATGTAAATTAACCTGCATGTGTACATTAACAAAGAATCACACAAAGGTCTAATCATTCTGTTAATCATAATTTTTACTTTTAAGTTTCTTCATTTGTAGCTGAAGACACATTTGAGGCACAATCCAGACTTGTAATTTAATATTGTTTGTAATTCATTTTAGGTCCAGCAACTAGGCCCAATGGACCACAGTCTGCAACTGAAGACACTTCCGATCCAGACCAGGATGAAGCCTTTAGTGAAGACACCACTCCTGCAAGTCTGAATGATATGCAGTGAGACTTCCTTGGCCTACACCTACACCTCCCACCTCAGCTGCAACAACACCTCTGCCAATGGATACCTCTACTTCCTGTGTCCAAAGGGACATCAAACCAATCTTGTGCCCCCCAGTCATGGCTGCTGTTGAGCCAACACCACCACCACTTCCAGCACCCCCAGGACCCAGTGGGATGGGGCACACTGCCTCAAGGGCACAGGGTAGTGGGGGTAGGGGGTGTGGGAGGGAATCAATGAGCCAGTGTGAGAAAACAGGGCTGATTGCAGAGGCCCCCTGACTCTTTGCCCCCATTTTTCAATTTTTGCTGGTGTTTTCCTGACTATGATGGTGCCCTGGGTGTGCTCTGTGTAAAATCAATATGCAAATTAAGCTAATTATAATTGGCTATGTCAACCTACCTATAAGTCCCTAGTATATGGTAGGGCATCTAGGTTTAGGGACCCCATCATAGGTAGTGCACCCATAGGTGCACTGTGAGGTGTCCAGTGTCATTATAAAGGCAGGCCTGCCTTGCTGGTTGCTTTTAAATTAAAGTTACATGTAAATTCGACTTTGGAATTAAAAGTACTTCCAAAGTCTTAAACTGCCATATTTTTACATACAAGTCACCCCTAAGGTGTGCCCTATGTGCCCCTAGGACTGGGTGCCATGTAACTATAAGCAGAGACCTTATAAAAATAGTTTTATAAGCCCTGGTGAGGTAAAACAGCCACATTTGGTTTTCCCTCATTTTAGTGAATTACCTCCATAGGCTAGAATGGGGAGACTTTATTTTAATTTATAAAGTCCCCTTAAGTGTCAGATACCTCAAGTTTGGTATCACATTAATTGTTATGCTACATCCCACAACTTACAATTGTTGGATTTAATATAACTTGTTCAGGTAAAGAGTTTTAAACTTTACCTAAAAAGGGGCCAACTTCAGCCATGTAGTGCTTTGCTCTGATTGGCCAGGCTCCCTTGATGAGGTGTGAAGCTGCCTGGGCTAAACACAAAGAGATGTGCCTGGGGGAGGGGATCTTCCCTCAGCAGATGGAAAAGCAGGAAGGGGGAGGGCTGCCAAACTGGTCTTCAAGGGCAGGGAAGGGCATTTAGAGCAACCCAGCACCTCCCTCACATCCTGCAAACCCAGACAATTAGGTACCCCCTTGATTAGATTAGGAGAGGGCAGGAGAGGTGTGTGGTTAGGATTTTTAGCCACACCAGTGGGTTGGCTCAGCCAGATGTAACCTCCAAAAATCACCTTCAGACATGATGGATTTTTGAGGAATGTTGCTCCCCGGGATTTATTTTTGACACACTTCCCAGGAAGTGGTCATCACAGGGGGAAGGACCCTGCCCCTGACTGGGGAACTAGGACCCCCCTGTTTTTCACCCAGGTGCAAGGATAAAACTGGCAGACCTGCACCCACACCTCAGATCCCTAACAGATTCCAACAAGGAAGAACTACAGAAGAAGAAGGACTGCCCTGCTTGACCCCTGAACTGCACCTGGACACTGCACTCTGAAGGAATGCACCAGCTCCTTACTTGGGCTTCACCACTAAAAGGACTCTGCCTGTCTTCTACTGCTTCAAGAAGGGACTCCCTGTTTGCTACAGGCACAAAGGAGCTATGTAGAGTCCCCTGCATCAAGTCCTGCAAGCAGAGCCCAGCTGACCAGCGTCCAGTGGCCATTTGAGGATTCTGACCAGGTACATTCTGGGAATTGTAGTCCCAACTCCCAAGGAGCAACTCAGAGCTTTTGGAACCTTGGATCTAGTTGTAGACACTTCAAGGACCCAAAAATTACCTCTGGAAAAAGATCCAGAACTTTGAAGACGTTTGGAGCAACTCCATAAGTTAAAGAGATGCACTGTGGGAGTCCCAAACCGCAAGAGGCAAACCAGAGCCTCAGAACCCTTGGCTGGTGCTGTGGACCACGTTTCTCAATCAAGAAAAACTTCTGAAAGTAAGTGTGACAGTGTTACCTCATGGGTGGCCTGAACTCTGGACTATGAAGCAGGTGCAGAGGGAGCACAATGTAGAGATGCAGAATAACAACTCTAATTTGTGCTCCCTGACTGGGGTGATGTTTGACATTTACCATCAAGTGTACAGGGCTTTTCCCATACCATCTAACCCTGCATGTGGTCGTTCAACATCAGGACAAAATATGTCTTCCTCAGCCATAGACAGGGAGCCCCTGCCACAATCGGAAATTGCTCCACCCACTCCAGATCCTGCAACTGTGCCCCCATGGAGGGGACGTTCATCAAAACCACCAGGAGAGGATGGCCAGACCGCCACCACTACCTCCAAGAGAAGTTGAATCTAATTTCATATAATGTGTGTCTTCCATCCACTCTGTGGACTATTTGATGGACATATTTACCTTTTTTGTGTACAGTTGTATTTTGTAAATTGAACTTCAAGCAATGTTAGCTCATTTTAAATAATTTCACCCACCATGATGGGCTTTATTTATTTTTAATTTTTCCTTTGATTTTGTGTCTCAACCTATTTTTAGTTAATTTGTGTTAATAAAATATGTTCACATAGCACAAGTAAAAGACTGTTGTTGTATTTATTGTGGTATTTCCTTTATTCTGTCTTCCTTCCACCATTGTTTTTAAAAATTATTAATCAATACGATTTAATCAAAAATAATAGATGATAATTAGGTTATATGATTCCCATTTCTAAAAACCCTAAAAAAAACTGAAATCTCAATGTATTGGTGTCATACATTTGTAAGTAACAATTCTTTGTCCAAATTTTAGATAATTTTTAAACCCTATGCATAACCCAAATAGTCTGTGGCATTTAGAATTTGACGCTCCGAGACCTTAGCACCATGAAAAGGAGGAAATAATCCAAATAAACATATTTAATAGGCAAAATATTGATTCATGTCATCAGCTGGAACCAGACATCCTGCCTCACAATAAGAATGCCACATCAATTACACCAACAGTCACAAACATGGCAGTACTACATTTTGTGGCCACAGGATCATTTCAATACACTGTGGCAGTATCAGGAGGCATGTCACAACCAGATTTCATTGGTGTGCTACAAAATGTTCTTTCTACAATGAAGAAACATATCATCAGATTTATACACAGCACAAAATAAAGATTTGACCAATGTGAAGGGAGGTCAGTATTCTATGGCTGGACATTTACATGTGGTTAGAGCAAGTTAAGCAGCACATATTGCCTTGTTGGCAACATCCAACAGAAACAGGTCCAATTCAGTCTCAAGAACTTTCATTTAATCACTGTGCAAGTTCTCTCTGTACAAGATCTGAATATCCAAAGTGTAAGTCTGTCCCAGGATCAACCTATGTTCCCTTTGTATTTCCAATAGCAACTTATAACTGCAAATGTCACAACTTTGAAATGTCCAAATGAAGATGACATGGTCAAGGATCCTAAAACAGAAACAAGTGGAAAATTAACAATTTCATACAAGAAAATCGACTCAAATGATGTTAGGTGGACACAAGAGCAAAGATGATCAATGTCACTAAACACAGTAGTCAATGTATGGAAACTTTGATCAACAAACATCTTTGCCATGGACTTTCCTGAACCAACTACTAAATTACCATCACAGACTGATATGTTCACTATGTTACAAGTTGTTTGACATTTGATGTTTAATATGTAAAGGTAAATTTACACTCAGGTGAAGAAGTTGTCAATAACACCTTGACGTATATCAAGTTCTTCCTCTTCTCCACTGTCATCTTCATTGGGCATTTCAACATCTTTGCCTGGTGGCTCTTCATCGTCTCCATCCTCTGTGATGATTGGGATGCTCCATTGTAGGGCTATGTTGAGCAGCATGCGGCAGGCAACCATGACTTGGCACACATTATCCGGTGAATAGATAAGGCTCCTCCGGTCTTGTCCAGGTACCTAAATCTGGCTTTCAGGAGCTCAAAAGCCCACTCTGCTTGCCTCTGTGTTCTGCTATGGGCCTCACGAAAGCAGACTTTCCCTGGTCCTGTTGGATTCCTCAGCGGTGCTGTTAGAAATGGGGTCTTTGGTTGACAGTCAAGTTACCACCTGTTCAAGCAAGGACCCTCACTCTAGTCAGGGTAAAAGAGAATCACCCTCAGCTAACCCCCGCTTACCTCCTTGGTAGCTTGGCAGAGCAGTAGGTTTAACTTCAGAGTGCTAGGTGTAAAGTATTTGTACCAACACACACAGTAACTTAATGAAAACACTACAAAATTACACAACACCCGTGTAGACGAATAGGAAATATTTATCTAAACAAAACAAGACCAAAACAACAAAAATCCGACATACACAAGTCAAATTATGAATTTTTAAAGATTAAAATGCTTCAATGAGGTGTTAACACGGCGTCGTGACGGAGTCGCGTAGACTCCCAAGAACAGTACCTTTGGTGAAGAGTGGAAACAAGTCGATGCGCGAAGTCGGGAGAACGTGGCATCTGTGCGAAACGTTGAATCCACGCACTTCGAGCGCCATCGGTCACAATGTGGTGCAGCGACTTCCACGGAGTCGCGGACTTCAGTGGGGCTGCAGCGGCGTTGTGCCTGCGAATGTCGTTGCGTTTCAGCAAAGATTACGGAGTCGGTCGCAGGCGGCGTCAACGGATTCAGCAGCGGCGGCGGTCTGAAGTTGTCCGAAGTTGATTTCCTTGGATTTCCAAAAGCTTTCCTTTCAAGGGCCCAGGGACTGGATAGGGCACCACTTGTCAGAGCAGGAGTCTCTCCAGAGACTCCAGGTGCTGGCAGAGAGAAGTCTTTGCTGTCCCTGAGACTTCAAACAACAGGAGGCAAGCTCTAAATCAAGCTCTTGGAGACTTCATCACAAGATGGAAGGCACACAAAGTCCAGTCTTTGCCCTCTTACTCTGGCAGAAGCAGCAACTGCAGGATAGCTCCACAAAGCACAGTCACAGGCAGGGCAGCACTTCTCCTCAGCTCTTCAGCTCTTCTGCAGGCAGAGGTTCCTCTTGATGTCCAGAAGTGATCTGAAGTCTGTGGTTTTGGGTGCCCTTCTTATACCTAATTTCTCCTTTGAAGTAGGCCTACTTTAAAGTAAAGTCTCTTTTGAATGTGAAATCCTGCCTTGCCCAGGCAAGGCCCCAGACACTCATCAGGGGGTCGGAGACGGCATTGTGTGAGGACAGGCACAGCCCTTTCAGGTGTAAGTGACCACTCCTCCCCTCCCTCCTAGCACAGATGGCTCATCAGGAAATGCAGACTACACCCCAGCTCCCTTTGTGCCACTGTCTAGTGCAACCAGCCCAACTGTCAAACTGACCCAGACAGGGAATCCGCCACCAGGCAGAGTCACAGAAATGGTATAAGCAAGAAAATGCTCACTTTCTAAAAGTGGCATTTTCAAACACACAATCTTAAAATCAACTTTACTAAAAGATGTATTTTTAAATTGTGAGCTCATAGAGCCCAAACTCCACATGTCCATCCACTCCCAAAGGAAATCTACACTTTAATCAGATTTAAAGGTAGCCCCCATGTTAACCTATGAGAGGGACAGGCCTTGCAACAGTGAAAAACGAATTGAGCAATATTTCACTGTCAGGACATGCCCTTGGGGTTACCTAGGGCCTACCTTAGGGGTGTATTACATTTAAGAAACGGGAAGGTTTAGGCCAGGCAAGTGGGTACACTTGCCAAGTCGAATTTACAGTTAAAACTGCACACACAGACAATGCAATGGCAGGTCTGAGACATGATTACAGAGCTACTCATGCGGGTGGCCCAACCAGTGCTGCTTGCCCACTAGTAGCATTTGATTTACAGGCCCTGGCACCTCCAGTGCACTTGACTAGGGACTTACTAGTAAGTCAAATATGCCAATCATGGATAAACCAATCAACAATACAATTTACACAAAGAGCATATGCACTTTAGCACTGGTTAGCAGTGGTAAAGTGCTCAGAGTTCAAAAGCGAACAGCAACAGGTCAGAAAAAATAGGAGGCAGGAGGCAAAAAGATTGGGGATGACCCTGCATAAGCAAAAAAGTCCAAAAGGTGCTAACATCCATGGTAGGTTAGGATAATCTGAGTCTCCTATATGAAAGTAACAAATGTATTGGGCAGAAATATCTCATTCCATTGTATGTTCCTAAACTATGATTAAAGCAAATGATCCACTCGTCATATTATACTCACCAACAAGCTAGTCCCTGTCAGGTCCAGGCTGTGACATTTGCAGGGGTATGGTGCTGTTGACCCTGGGAAACAGGCACACACACTTGATATGTACAAGTCAGGTAAGCAGACAACTTGCACAGTGATTGAATGGAAGTTCTTCCAAATTCAATAGACGTGTTCCCTGGCGTGTGGTGGCACCAATGAAATATGTATGCCCTCAATTGCTTCAACCACATGTTGTATGCCATGCAAAGCATAAAAATCTCTCTTCACATTGGTAAAATCCTGATATTGTGGAAACTGGATGAAGCTGTTGAAGTGTCTCATCATTGAAGAAAGTACTTCTTGTAGCACACCAGTGAAAGTTGTTGTGACTTAAGGTTGTTGTCTTCTACCCCTCCCTGGGTTCATATGTCTGCATTTAAGAAAAACAAAGTAACACTTAAAATGGTCCCACAATACTTTGATAATTAACATGCATCTCATGTCTTTGTAACAATACATTTTGTGACATATATGTACACCACATTTTTGTGTTAAGTTGCAACTTCGAATAACAGTTTTTTACATTAAATTTTGTATTATTTTTTTTAAAATCCATCAACCGAATTATAAAATACACTGTCTAACTATTGATGTTAACCACAGTAACGGTTTACATTTGAATGTGTCAAATAAAAAAAAATACTGTGTTGAACATATCTTACATTGGTAAACAAATTAACCACCATTTTGAGTGATGGCGATGCACATCAGATTAAAAAATACGCTGCTTCACTTCCTAAAAAGGCAGGCGCCTGACCTTGATGTCAGGGCACTGGCTATCCGACGGCCTTCTGCAGAAGTTGACCACGTAGTAGGTGTAACACTCCATGACCGACACAGCCATAGGCTAACGTGTGTGATGGCTATGAACAAAAGTCAATGGCTGTGTCCATCTTTGCCGTGGATCGCATGCGCCATGACTTTTATGGGACATCTTAAAAAAACTCCCTTGCCTCCTAACACTGCAGCCAACAAAACCTCCTCTACTTTTGCTGCTGTTATTGACCTCTGGGAGCCAGGATGCCGGGCAAAGCAGGTGTTAGGGCCCCTCATTTTTCCCCTGAGGAGTTGGAACTCCTCACCATGGAGGTCCTGTCCCTGTACAGCCAGTTGAATGGGAACCCAGAGGAACAGGTACATGTTTGAATGGGAAATGTTTTTCTAAGTAAGGCTAATTTGTCCCTTTTTGTTCATGAGGGGAGTGTTGTGATTGGGCTATAGCCAACTGAATGATTTAGCAGGGAACATAGGGCCAGATGTAGCAAAATAAGATTTTGCGACTTGCAAATAGGGAGTCATTGCGACTCGCTGTTTGCAAGTCGCAAAATGTTATGCAGAACGGTGTCTCAGACACCGTCTGCAAGTCGGTATGGGGTCGCAATGACCCACCTCATGAATATTCATGAGGTGGGTCGCAAATTGCAGCCCCATACCGACTATGGGCACTCGCAAACATGGAGGCCTGCTGTAGTCAGCAGACCTCCGTGTTCGTGACTGCTTTAAATAAAGCATTTTTTTTTTTTTAAGTGTAGCCTGTTTTCCTTAAAGGAAAACGAGCTGCACTTAAAAAAAAAAACGAAACCTTTAGTTTCGGTATTTTTTCAGGGCAGGGAGTGGTCCCTTGAAAAAATGTTTTTGGGTCCAGTCACAAACTGGAAGGGGTCCCATGGGGACCCCTTCCAATTTGCGAGTGGGTTACCATCCACTTGAAGTGGATGGTAACTGCAACACCATTTGCGACCGCATATGCGGTCGCAAATGGTATTGCATACCACTAGGAATCGCAAATAGGAAGGGAACACCCCTTCCTATTTGCGATTCTGAAATGCATTTTGCGAGTCGGTCCGACTCGCAGAATGCATTTCTGCATAGGAAAATGTGATTTGCAACTCGCAAACGGCAGTTTTTGCCGTTTGCGAGTTGCAATTCCTTTCCTACATCTGGCCCTAAATGATGTGTGACAATGTTTGAAATGTCTGTAAATTGAAATAAAAAGTCATCTGAATGAAAATGCTGACTTTACAGTTTATGATTCTCAAAAATCTAGATTTTATTTGACAAACTGCATCTCCCTTACTTCAAGTAGCCAGTAATATCTGTGAAAAATACAGACAAATGTTGCAATGAGAGAAAAGTTAAG
This sequence comes from Pleurodeles waltl, assembly GCF_031143425.1. Lineage (NCBI taxonomy): Eukaryota > Metazoa > Chordata > Amphibia > Caudata > Salamandridae > Pleurodeles > Pleurodeles waltl. The sequence goes on along the minus strand of NC_090441.1, from coordinate 79,530,312 downwards.
TGCAAGAAGAAACTTTCAAGTTATTGTGCTGTCTGGTGTTTTTGTTCCAATTTAAACTACATACTGTCTGTATGTTTTAGCCATGTAATAGTGCCACATATGGGGAAAGGTATATCCTGTGCTGCAAGTTTAAATGACACAGGCTCTCAATCACCCATACATGTCTCATTACTACACATACTTGTTCATACATCACCAAATAAACACCAAAAACCATTACTAAAAACCATGCTCGCACTCACACACATGGTAGCTCTTCCATACTGCCCTCAGTCTTTGTATGTGTTCCTACTACCTCAAACAAAAATGGCATGAAGCCAATGAAGCTGTGCCTCGTTATGTGTGCGCTAATACTGTACAAGTTGTTTAGTCTTGAGCAGCTGTCAATAATTTGTACTGCTCTGGAGTGACTCTCACGACAGGAAAGGTTTCCTATCCCTGGCATAGATTATGTTTGTGGCCTGGATTAGTAACAGGACGACATTGAAAATGTTGAGGGTACTCAACAGGTTACTACAAATTAGTTTTTCCTAGGAAAAATAAAATATTGGTAAATAATCTATACTGACTTTTTACAAATGCTTGTGAGAGATGTAACAAATTTGTATCATAGCAAAACAGACAAACAAAAGATCACAAAACTTTTTTTCTTTGTTTTTTCTTATCCATACAGGCCAACATTCATCAGAAGAAGGCAATATGGAAGGTCAGTGCCAAGAAGGAGCAGACCCTGGGGGTCTATCATGGCACAGTGTCAATTGCCGAAAAAGGTGGGAGGACTTACAATGCTGGAGCAGAAAGTCATCCGAAGTCCAGCTCGACCAGTCCCGTCCAACGTGGAAAGCACGTGCAGTGCACCCTGACCCCCATGATGGCCCACATACTTGAGGTGGCTTATCCTGACCTTGATAGGCAGTTGAGATCCCAACAGCAGCATGAAGGGGGGAAGTTCTAGTATTGTATAACACATTTTTGTTACAGCAAATAATTTTGCCATCAACATGAAGGCTGACATATGTCCAATGCAGAAGAAGAGTTAAGGTATAAGCTTTGCCCAAGGTGTATGATGATGTGTTTTGTAGATTAGATTTTGTGAAAAGATACCACCTGATTTGTGCTTACTACCAAAAGACTGATTTGGGCAGACACATGTCTGCCTACACAACCACTATACATCAGGTAGTTTGATAAGGAACAGTAGTGCCAAACAGGCCACTGGTCTTTATTGTGTCAGGTGTGATGCTCCTTCACTATTGTGAATTATGTTACGTCAGCCCTATTACAGGTGACACGGCATAAAATGCTATTATGATACAGTGGATGTTTCAAGTGTCACATTGGAAAGTTGGTTTGGTACACAAACAAGAGTGAGCATATGAGCCAAAGTGACTAGTAACATCAGGTTAAATGGCTAAATTTTTTATGCAAAACATATCCCAGATGTTTTTAAAACAAAAAAACTACTTCATTCATGTTAAAAGTGAATATTTGCATGATGTCTTACTCCTTCACAAATGTGCATGTAAGCCAATCTGTTTTGGAAAATAATTGTGATAGGCATATCATTTTTGATACAATACAAACAGGAATGTGTACACATTGGTGACAGAGTACCACAAACTGTACCCTATTTTACAAAGTCCTTTGTTATGTCCAGATGATAAGACAATGATGGAGAAAAATGTGATACTCAAAGGGACTTTTGCAGGTGAAAGGTTCCATTATATATATGTTGGCGTATTCCATCTCAAAAACTCAATATCAGGCCCAAATCATGACTCATTTTGTACATTTCTGAATGAATCAAGGTGTAATATGTAGCATATTGTGAATTGCATGTGAATCTTCGATGAGTAAATTATATATAAATCAGTGTATGTAATATGTACTGTGATGTTTTATCAATTTCTGCCTAAAGTGAAAACCAGCATATTTTGTGAAACAAGTACACAACGGTGAAACAGACTTCAGATAACGAGAGAGTCAAATGTGAAAAAGCTTTTTCTCTGTACCGAAGTGGATTAGAAATCCACTTCATTTGTCAAGCCACCACAAAATATTATTCTCAATTTAAACAGCATAGTTATCTACATACTGTGTAATACACTGATAAGCTACTTCAGTGCAGAATCCATATAATATTTTTCACATTTGAAATATAGATTAGTTACGTGAAGTATGTGTTACCCTTGTAAAATGCCCAAAGGAAACAGGTTTTCAGTTTATACAAATATTGGTACAACATTGCAGTACTTGTTGACACACATTGATTCATGTTTTACTTTTTGTAATTGAATAAATTCAGATTTTAGGGCATTATAAACACACAGTACAAATGAATTGTTGGTTTAAATCCTTTTTTGTGTGACATAGGTTCACTATTCTAAACAACTAGGCCATCCCATTCAGAGGTGTTAAACAGTTCCTGCTGAGAAATTAAAATGGATATGAGAGTCAAGGTCATATGTGATATGAGAACTATCATGGGGGATTAGGTAAAACTGTGAACAAATGGTTTCTAAAAATGGCCCCTACATGCATGAGATAATGATAATAAACTAAATTTGAGAGCCTTGAAGCAGATGAAATATGAAAACTAGGACAATATTTTTTGATCAAAGTTCTTGATCAGTTCTATTTACACAGATACAATAAAACCGTTACATCTGCCATTTCAGCACCATCAAGAGCAGGTGGAGGAGACATTGGCCATGAAGGTGGGGAAGAAGCTGGCCACTGTGGTTTGGGTGGTGATACCACTAACACCCAGGGACCTAGTGGCCCAGAGGGTGAGGGGACTGGCACGAAGGCCACAAGCTAAACTTCATTGTCTTCAGAGGCCTTCATAGAAGACCAGTCCCTAGTGGCGGCAGACCCTACAGCAGCTGTTCCACTTGCATCCTTGTCCACCAACCAGATTACCATCCCCAGCCTCCCTCTTCCCCCCACCACCAGTTGGCCGAATCCCTCCCCTAAAAGGGGTGGTGTCTCCTTTGCTGCATGCACCTTCCCCCTGTCCCCATGCCTGCGCTGAGTGAGGAGGTTATTGACCTCTTACGGATCATCTCTTTAGGCCAGACTGGACTCCTTTATGCCATCCAGGGGCTTAGTTGCCATATGCTACAAATGGTAGCATAACTGGAAGGCATTCTTAGTGCTATGTTTGGCCTACAGAGGTAATTTCAAGGTCTAGCCTCTTCACTGACTGCAGCCTCCAAACCATCCCAACCTTGTGCACCACTCCCACCCCTTCCCAGTCCCAATTCCCTTTTCCCAGCCCTGTCTCAAGCATACACACTTCCTTGCATGCACCCACTCACACAGACAAAAGCACACACACACACATAAATGTAAACACACAAAAAAACACTAGCATGCACCTAGGCAACATAGACACACTGCTGACCCAACACCCACAACACATACCATCACAGCACCCACCACCACAACACCCACAACCACAGACACAACCATCACACCCACATCCACAACACCCACCACCACAGACACAAGCACCACCACCCCATCCACCAGCACCCCCACAAGCACCACAACCCCAACATCCACCTCCACATCACACTCATCCAAACACTTAGGGCCAGATGTAGCAAAGGGTTTTTCCCAGTCTGTGTCAATAGGAAATTGTGTTCGTACATATGGCCCTTAGTCACATACATCCACACCTGTATGCTACAACATCCACCTCCATATCACACACATCCAAACACAGTCTCACACGCACATACACACAAAACAACAATGACCAGACACACATGCTCACAATCACCAGAATACACTACACAGACAAAACCACACACATCCAAACATGCACACTCACAGGAAAGCAGAGACACATCACCACACACCAAACCCAAATGCACACACTCACCCAAACAACACACAACTTTCAAAAATCCACCTACCCAAACATGCACCACATACACCAGACACACATGCACAACAGACAGAAACACACACAACACCTACTCCAGCTCCCCTCTCTCAAACCCTATCATTTCCCACCTTTTTTACTCCTTCTCCTCCAGATGCTTTTGTTGTTGTCCTGTCGCTGACCCCTGTCAGACCCAAATGTAGCCAAAGAAAAATCAACATTGAGGTGCCTGTTATGCCCACTGGATGCCTGTTACTGGTGAGTTTATACTTGCGAGTGCAATTAGGAGGCAAGTTCTGGGCCTAAAACCCAATATCCCCAGGCTGGACCATTTGAGCTCTATTTATATATTTTAATTTTTCGTTACATGTGAGAGACATATCTCATTTTTGTAATAAGTGTTCATTTATTTTCAATACCTTTGTCCTGACATTAATTTTAGATTATTAGTAATTGATTGATGACAATGCTATTGATGCAAAAGTCTGTGACATACACTTATTTTCATTTCTGACAGTGACAAGCACAGGTTTTATTTTTGACATATTTATATAGTGCATACATTAGTGTTGGACAACTGTGAAGGACATGTTACGTTTGGTGCACGCATTTATCATGATCCTGAACAGTTACACTAAAATTATATATGTTTATATTGTTGGAACTTGATAATGCAAGTGTGGTTATTTTAACATGATGTGTTAATAATATGCACATATGCAGTACACAGGGAAAATTACACTTCAGAGTTAAATGGCATCTAATGTTTGACAGAAATTGCACAAGACAGGTTGACATGTGACCTTAATATATCTCTGATATGTTTGAACTTTAGAGGTAGCATTAGTTGCACATTCTGTGAAAACCTGCTTTTTGCATTGTGCAGTGCAATTACTACATTATATTGAATTTCTGTAGCTACAATGATGTGCACTGTGTATGTATACAATATGGTAGTTTATGGAAAATGATTACACACATCTGTATGGACAAATTTCGATTTAGGAACTGATGTGACTGAAATGTCCATTGGCATAAAGGCAGTTAGTACCAGATTGGTGAGTGTTAATGATATATCGAGGTGTGTTTCTTTAAGTTTTTCTAACTACCACAGTGCACACATACGCATTGCACATCATTGCACTATTGCTTGCATATATTTTTTAAACATGCATGAGTCCAGAGCTAATGTACACAGACATTTCCAATTATGACAGGTAAAATAGTCACTTTCCATTGGTCTGGCAACAACAGGGGTTTCATCATGGTCCAGTAGCAGCAGCAAAAGTAGGGCTTGTATGATCGGGTTCATGCCAGCGGGAAATTATGAAAGTCAAAAAAAGGTACATTCTGCCAACTCAGGTGTGGGGGTTTAGCTGTCACAGTTACGTTGGCGGGAAGGCACATTGTGATTGACTCAGCAATAGAAGTGGCTGGAGTCTCGCAACTAGCTGCTTTTGCCTACGTCGCTGTCGATGCAGGTGTGCAATCCTGCCCCAATCAGAATGTCAGAATAAGACATATATAGAAATCGGGGATGTCCGCAAAAGAAGAACAAGCATTTTTAATGCAATGGGGCTCGCATTTGCTCAAGTTAGAGCTATTTGTGTTGTAAACTCCTAAACTGACTTTTCTTGACACAAATTAAAAGAAAAAAAACAGCGCGATCGCGCTATTTAAAATGCAGAGCGATCGCGCTGAAATTGAAAACGGAAAAACGGAGCACGATTGCGCTATGTAAACCCCAGGGTGATCGCGCTGTGGGGAAAATGAACAGATAAAGTAGTCCAGAAACCCGGGCTGAAAACATCGAGCATCGAATGGTTTCAGTACTTTACCGGTGTTGTGTAGGTGGGCTAAACACCGGAAAAGGCATGACGTATGCATGTCTTTAACAAATTAAAGCAATCAGATTCTAAAGAGCAAGCCCAGGAACCAATGAAAGTGACTGACGTGACCTGGGCGTGGTTTCAAGCCCAAAGAAAGATTACATCATGGACGGAGCGCTTTGCGCTCGCCCATAAAAAATTGGGGTAAGTAGTACGAGGGCATTCATCTCCACTCGAGACTGAGACGATAGCACAGACCCTACGGCAGACGAAGGAGGGAGTGGGGAAACAAACAACGAGCCATTGATAAAGAAGGGTGGGTGGGGCAAGGAACAGACACACACGTTATCGATGAAGAGAAAGGAAAGTTATGAAAGGAACAATGCTGTTGTTTAGTTTTAATGGCACGTGACGCTTGTTAAATTGTTGCTAATCCCAGAGCACATTTGACAATATTCAAGCTGTGTGCAATGATTAAATGGAAAACAACAACAATGTTTAAGAAAAAAAGCCAGGCCTATTGACTTTGCAATATGCATGTTTTGTAATGGAAGTACTTTACTATCAAAATTCTAGATATGCAGTTATACTTCCAAAAAGTGTAAATGGCGCCAAAAGCTCTAGACATGGAATGTTGTCTTTCTCTCCAAATAAATTAAATAAAGCTCTCGGGACACCTCACATCATGTGTTTGTTCGAATTCTAACAATCATCTCATCAGCAATGACGGCATCTGAAACGAAAAAGTGGTTTGGAGAGCGTTCTAGCACTAACATTAAGTAAGTGCCAATTTGAAACACTCGGACCATTTTCAGAATACATTTTACACTGAAATGTAGAACACATGCTCCCAGATCATTAAATGCAGACTTCTGCTTTGTTAATATTTGTCACTCTGTGTGATTGTGGTGTATGACTTCTACGCCCCTTAGCTATTGTTTGTGCACCGACAAGCAATAAGTTATTCCTGAAAAACTATGGTATGCGCGAGTGAGCTGACAAGAATGGGAAGGAGTGCTGTTCAGTGTACTATGTTCAGTCAAAAGGTACATTACAGGAAAGACAGCGGCTGAGGCGAAGACAGCAGATATGCTCCTGGTGGCGTTGTATACTGTAGCAAGGCAAAGAGCTAAGCCCTGCACCAATACGTTGAACCGCACGCATGCCGAGGCTTCACACAGCAATTCCACAGTGGTGACGAGGTGGAGTGGCTCGCTGCACCCATTTGTGGCCCCATGAGAGCTGCACAACAGGACTAGGCGCAGGTCGCACACCTCCAGCAAGCCCCACCCTACGGCACCATTCTGAACCTCAGCCACAATGCCTCATGCCTCATGCCTGCACATGCCACTGTGGGTATGTTCAGCCCGCTGCCACTCTTCAATGAGCTCAGCTACCCAGCAACTGTGGCCCGACCGTGGGGCACCTGGGTGGCGCGCCTGAACAGTTATTTTAAGGCCACAAAGGGGACAGATGGTGAGACTAAACAATCTTCGCTGCTGCACTGTGGCGGGGTAGATATTCAAACGGTTTCGCCATTAACCCAGCACTGTCATAGACAAGGACTAGGATGGGGCCATCACAGCCCTTAAGGCATACTTTGTCTCCCCAGGTGAACCCTGATTTCGATTGATTTAAAAAGTTACAGACACACCAGGGTGAGGGAGAATCCATTGACCTCCTGCCTGCGGAAACTTGCCAGCATCTGCAGTGCAGAAGACCCAACAAAAGAGGTGCATGTCCGAATCATTCAGGGCTGCTGGTCAGTAGCTCTGCGTCTCCACATCCTTCATCGCCCCAACATGCCACTGGATGAGATTCAGATACTAGCCCGCTCTCACGAACTGTCTGATGACTGTGCCAACCAGATTGAAATGGCATTTCAAAAGCTCACCACAACACCAGCGCTCCCATTCCATCCTATCAAGGTGGAAACTGCAGGGCGATGTTGATGGGTCTACCTGGAATGGATGCCCCCATGCCCCTCAGATGAACTCCAGCAGGACTACGGCCCCTCCAGGGCCCAGCTATGGGCAAGTCCTGTTCCTCTTCTCACCATCCTAAGGGCCAGATGTACCAAAGGTTTTAACCATTCTATGTCTATGGGAAAATGTGTTTGTACATACAGCCATAACTTCTTTGTGAAGGTCTGCCGAGGTGGGCGACAGTCTCTATCTTACAAAGGGCGAGGCATGTCTCAAATGCAAAGTGTGAGAGCAGTCACTCAAGGCCAGCCTGAGAATACAAGGAGCACCGCGGTACCCAAAGGTGACAGCCAAAGCCAAGAGGATGATGATTAGACCCTATTGATATGATACGCCCTTGTACACTCAAACATCCTGTGATGGATGGATGTATGATGGAAGCATGCATGCATTTTCCACGTACGCCTTTAGAACACGATCGCTTCAATGGATGCTCATCACCACGCAATCATTTACAACAAAAGTTTTTACCACGCATATGACTTTACCATGCATGCCTTTACCAGAAAATATTTGTGGTAAAGGCATGGTTCGTAAAGGCATATGCGTGTCACCTTGCCACCCAAAAAACGTATCCACCCTAAAACCGATTGCCACCCTAAACCCTAAACACCCCCTACCATCCAAAAACCCTAACCACCCTAAAACCTAAAATACACTTACCACCCTAAAACCATACCCACCCTAAACCCTAAACACCCCTTACCACCCAAAAACCCATACCCACCCTAAACCTAAAAAGCCCTTACCACCCAAAAACCCATCCCCATCCTAAAACCTAAAACTTCCTTTACCACTCAAAAAAACAATACCCATCCTAAAACCCAAAAACCCCTTACCAACCAAAAAACATACCCACTCTAAAACCTAGGAATGCCGTTACCACCCAAAAACCCATACAACCCTAAAACTTAAAAATGCCCTGACCACCCAAAAACCCATACCCACCCTAAAACCTAAAAAAACCCTACCTCACCAAAATGCATATCCACCATAAAACCTAGTAATGCTCTTAACACCCAAAAACCCATACACACCCTAAAACCTAAAAAATCCCTTACCACCCAAAAAACATACCCACTCTAAAACTTAGGAATGCCCTTACCACCCAAAAACCCATACCTACCCTAAAACTTAAAATGCCCTTACCACCTAAACACCCATACCCACCCTAAAAACTAAAAACCCCTTACCTCACCAAAACGCATATCCACCATAACACCTAAAAATGCCCTTACCATCCAAAACCCATACACACCCTAAAAACTAAAAAACCCTAACCATCCATAAACCCATATCCACCCTAAAACAGAAAAAGCCCTTACCACCCCAAACCAGTACCCACATTAAACCCTAAAAACTCCCTTAGCACCCAAAAACAAGTACCCACCCTAAACCCTAAAAAACAATTAAAATACATGTATTTAACTTAAAACACTAAATACTTAGATGTACTTACCTGCAAAACCTTCACTATGCATACACCTTTACCATTCATGCCTTTACAAAATTAAAATTATAATACGTACCTTTAAAACCTTTACCACGCATATGGCGGTATCATTCATGCCTTTACAACACAACTCGTTGTAAAGGCATGTGTGGTAAAGGTATATTTGTGGTAAAGGCATGAGTGGAAAAGCTATATGCATGGTAATTGCTCTGTGATAACGGTCATGCATGGTAATGACCAATTTGTAATGGCTGTATCCTTGATGGGTTTGCCCCGCCTGCAGAGTAACCATCAATGACACACCTTTTATGTCGCTATTCTTCAGTGGGGCAACCGTCAAAGTAACCAGTCTGGCGCAACTCCAAGTCCTTTAACTGTACCCCTCCCTCCTACCAACTACCACGAGACTCTTTGCATGTGGCACCTCTATGTTCATCCCGCTAGCTGGACTGTTCACTTGCTCCATTTCCCATGAAGCCCACCCCTATTCATTGACCACATTTTCCTCCAGTTCCCATGACTGTTCAGAGGTCTAGGCTGTCTGAAGAGGCGCCCAGTGTCACTCCACACCAATCCCACAGTTTGTCCTGTCACAGTGAGACAACCTAGAGTCCCATTCCATCTGCACCCTGCCATTGTGGGTGGGTCTTTAAAAACTGGAAGTATCAGGACCCATCCCAATGGGTGTCTCAGATGGTGGTTGTGACAAAACCCAAGCAAACCAGCTGCATCCGCATCCGTATTAGCAGGCGTCTTCCCAAAAGGGCCATAAAATGGGAAAGCCATATCTCGCCCAACACTAATGACCTGATCGTCAACATCAACAGGTCAAAGTGGTTTTCCAAGCTTGACTTGAACTTCAGACATTATTATCAGCTTGAACTCATGAAGCTTGAACTCATTAGCTTGAACTCATGTAAAGAATAGTAGGTACAATACAACATTTTCCAGAAAGCCACTCGTGATGTTCTGTCAGGCCTCGAAGAAGTCATCAATGTGATGACATCTTCATTCACACTCCCACCCTGAGAGCCACCACCGCCATCTGCGAGCGACTCTCAAAAGGCTCAGTTCAGACGGCCACACCCTGAACTGCATTAAATGCCAGTTTTTTAGTCGGGAGATGGAGTTCATCTGAATCATCTACCACAAAGGAATAAAGGTCGACCCAGCCAAATGAGTCAACATCAAAGAGGCACCTACACTGGCACCTGCTGTCGGATACCTTCTCTAAGTTCCCTGTGGTGATCTTACAGAGTACAACGTTTGAGCACAAAAGAAAATGTTTTGACAAGATTTTTGCAACCTTTTGAATTCCAACCACCCTCAAAAGTGACAGTGGTCCTCCATTCCAGAGCCAAGAGTTTAAAGTATACTTACAGTCTCTCACCATCACCCACAAGAAGATCACCTCCTGCTTGTCCCAGGCCAACAGCGAAGTTGAGAGGCTGATGCGTACATTAAATAAAGCAATCCGTATTGTGTGAGAACAACAAGTTAATGTGGAGAGCGTTATTCACAAAACCCTGTGCGCATGCAGAAGCACCCCACACAGAATTACCCAGAGAGCATGGCCGATGTCATATTTGTGAGGGCTGTGATTGATGACATCCCACATGCTAATGGGTGGTCCCTCAAACCTATCAACATTGAAGCTACCTAGGAAAGAAGGGACTACCAAAATGTCAGCATGGCCCAGGGAGCCCATGGATTAGATATCCACATAGGGGACTGGGTTCTATTCCACAACTGGTGCCCCAGAGGGAAGTTGACTCCCTTTCAAAGTGCACCCATTCCAAGTTGTGGATAGCAATGGCACGATGGTAACAGCCAACAACAGCTGTGACTGTGTCACCAGAAATGTGTCAGCATTTACCAAATGGTGCCAGCAGGCACCTGATGTCTCAGATACACCATCAACACCCATGCCTCCAGAGGTGTGGGGTAAAGATCTAGAGCATGGACAACAATATGGCATTGTGACACCTCGCATCTCTCCTCTAGAGGTATCCATGCCCCTCCTAAATGTAGCCAGCCAACCTCAGGCAACTGAACCCAATGTGAGATCGGTGCCACAGAGGGGACAGCCCTACCAACTGAGACACATTGTGAAGCCAGAGAGACTTGAGGATTTTCTGTTAGTTGGCGTAATTGCCCCAAGCAGGACTTTTGAAAGTTGATAATAACTTTTATCTGTAGTGTTTTGTTTTGTTGCTGAGGGTTTTGGAGGAATGTACTAAGGCAAAGGTCCACGGCCTGCTCCATGATGCTGACTCGCACGTACATTCCGACCCCACTTTGGAGGTCACTGGCGAGTTAATAAAGAGAGCAGGAAGTTGACTCCCTTTCAAAGTGCACCCATTCCAAGTTGTGGACAGCAATGGCACGATGGTAACAGCGAACAACGGTTGTGACTGTGTGACCAGAAATGTGTCAGCATTTACCAAATGGTGCCAGCAGGCACCTGATGTCTCAGATACACCATCAATACCCACGCCTCCAGAGGTGTGGGGTAAGGATCTCGAGCATGGACAACAATATGGCATTGTGACACCTCGCATCTCTCCTCTAGAGGTATCCATGCCCCTCCTGAATGTAGCCAGCCGACCTCAGGCAACTGAACCCAATCTGACATCAGTGCCACAGAAGGCACAACCCTACCAACTGAGACACATTGTGAAGCCTGAGAGACTTGAGTATTTTTCTGTTAGTTGGCCTAATTGCCCCAAGCAGGACTTTTGAAAGATGATAATAACTTGTGTCTATAGTTTTTTTTTTTGTTGCTGAGGGTTTTGGAGGAATGTACTAAGGCAAAGGGCCACAGCCTGCGCAATGATGCTGACTCGCACGTACATTCTGACCCCACTTTGGAGGTCACTGGCGAGTTAATAAAGAGAGGATGAACCCCTCCCATGTAACACAGGTGGAGAGTTGATCAGCACAACACATCTGGAAGTGTAAGAATAAGACAGTTCTGCAGCTTGTGTGGACAAGAAGCTGCAGAGGAGAGAGGCTGTCCGGATGCAGCACTCCTGTGTCAGAGGAATCAGGAAGCAGAATTGGGTTTGCAGTGCTAGAAAAGAACCTTCAGACCAGAGAGGCTGCATTTCATCTGACACATTGGTATTTACTTCCCAGTTCAAAAGGCATTTTGCACTGCAAAGGTGCGATTTTCTGAGCTGCTTTGTATTGTTTTATATCAAAGGACATTATTAAGGTATTTCTTAGGTAGATAAGTGCCAACCCAAACAGGTTTTAATGCAAGGCCTGATCTGCTAACATAGCCAAAAAATAATTAATATTTGAAGCAGCGGTTAACAAGGGGAAATGTGCTCCTTTCACAAAGCAACCCACACATTGCATGTGTGTTGAAGTGCACAGCACACATCCAGTACGTGGTATCCTTATCAGTTTGTCTAGACATAGCAATTTTTGTCCTGGAAGGATATGCTTCTATTACAAATCCCATGCTAGACAGCACATATTTACCTCTTAATCAAGGCTCTCTTAATAGAGCACCAGCATAGGCACACGGTGACAGCAGGAACAGGCTATTCTTAGTACATACGGCTCTGTGCTATTGTTTCCCCTTGTGCAGCAAAACTGGCTGTTGTCCTGCGTTATATGAAAACGATATATGGCTGTTATATGATAAGAGTATAATATGTGCTGTGGATTCTTCTGAAGAAAGATGCTCGAAAACATAGAGTAGATTCTTCTTTATTAAGCGTGCAAGTACAACCCCTGCCAGACCACAGCGAAGGCACTAAAGCCGTCCGAGGTCTGTCAGGTCTGATGCAATCACAACAATCCATAACGGAACCTTTTGCAGTTGCTAAGATACAACACATCTCCCCCCTTTAATTTATTACACATACATTATACCTACAATATAGACATTGGAAATTACCCACAACACAAAGTAGGTACACAGGATAATATACAGCATTTACCAGAACTATGGAACTATGTATATTAACCATTTAATAATCAAAATCACAAATACTATATACATAGGGTCACTGTTAATTGCACTCATAATCTCTCATCCATTGCGGGCTAGATAATTCCTGATCGCTCCTCCTCACACTGCGATCCACATCTCTCACACTCTCCACATCCCTTGCCCCCCTTTCCATATCATTACAAAGAGTCAATCTATGTACATTCCGTTTTTTACCATCACTTAACCACACATTGTTGCCTTTTACTTCTTTAACTAGCTTCAGCTTTGACCTCTTTGATAAACTCTTTCTTTGACTGTTCGGCACAAACAACCTTACCCAGTCCCCCCTTTTATACTTATGACAAACCTTCCGCACACAGTCATTGTGCCTCTTAACATATTTGTCCTGATATTTCTCTACCTTCTCTTCAATATCACTTCTCCATGTCATCTTGACTCCTGCTTTGTTCATCCATGCAGGAGTCAATTTCGTCCCAGTTACTCTCCCCTTGAACATGCAAAAAGGAGTCTCCCCCGTAACCGAATGGGGAGTATTGTGATAATTCCACATCATCTCCTTGACAGCTCCTCTACAAACCATGCCTTGTTCATCGCCCAGCTGCACACATTTCTTTGGCACTCTATTAAATCTTTCGACAAGCCCATTCTCTCTGGGATGGTACACAGCAGTGGTGTAATGTTTCACTCCACAACTATCCAAATAGGCCCTAAACTGTTCAGCCACAAACTGCGGGCCATTATCTGTAACCACACATTCCAGATAACCTTCTCTGTGAAACACCTCTTCACAAAAATCAATCATGTTGTTAGCTTTTACCTCCTTCATAAAAGCTACCTCTGGCCATTTAGAAAAAGAATCCACGAAAACTACTGCATACTTTCCAACAATACCCTTGGCAACAAATGGACCGCAAATATCCATTGCCACTCTTTGCCAGGGTTTTTCCGGTAAATTGGTACACGATATGGGCGAATCTCCCACAACAGAAGATTTGTCACTACACATGCACGCAACACAATTTCGTACACACCTCTCTATTTCCTTATCTATCCCTGGCCACCAAAAATCCAAACGTGCCCTTCTTTTCTCCCCCGACATTCCACCATGACTTTCATGCAATAAGTTCCCCAACCTTTTTCCTAAATTCATGGGTACCACTAACCTCTCACCTCTTCTCAACACCCCATCAATGACTGATAACTCGGGCCAAATTTTACTGTACTCTCCGTACTTGCCTCCAATCTTACATGTTTTAGATGCATCCGTAACACACTCAAATAACATGCTCAAAACCTCATCATTCTTTAAAGCCTGTATCTATTCCTTCATGCTGATGCTACCGCCACTCAACTCATTAACACTAGCAACTAACCATTCCTAACTATCCTGTGTATCGTCATCATTCGCATTGTCTTGCACAGGCATATGTGACAAAGAATCCGCATATCTGTTAACAACCCCTGGAACCTACACCAGATTAAAGTCATACTCCTGCAAACGATAAAGCCATTTGGCTATTCTCTGGGTTGCTTTGCCAGCTCCTTTGGTGGACAATATGTCTATTAATGGTTTATGGTCCGTCCTCAATTCAAATTGGTTGCCCCACACATATATTTTGAAATAATCAACACCCCACCAACAAGCTAGGGCCTCCTTCTCAATCACAGAGTAAGTTGCTTCCGCCCTTTTGAGAGTACGTGATGCAAAAATCACCACTCTTTCCCGACCCATTCTTTTTTGCATCAACACTGCTCCCAAACCACGAGCACTAGCGTCTACAGCTATTATTGACCAATCTATGGGATCAAACAATTTCAGAGCTACCAAATTCACTATTTCAGTTTTTATAAAATCAAAAGCTTCCTGACTCTCTTTTGACCAGATAAACATAACCTTTGATTTAATGAGATGTCTCAAAACATACACTTTTTCAGCAAACGGTCGGAAAAACTTTGTGTAGTATTCTGCCAGACCCAGAAAAGACCGTAATTGTTCTTTATCCGTGGGAGCTGGTGCATTTTCAATAGCTTCCAGCAAATTCTTTTTGGGCCTTACTCCTTCTTCCAATAGAGTGTGACCTAGATAATCTATTTGCTTCACTCCAAATTTGCATTTATTCACACTTATTGTGAGACCAGAATTTTGAAATTTTTGTAAAACATCCACCAAAACAACATTATGATCTTCAAAATTCGTACCCCAACCAAAATGTCATCCTGGAACACCACAGCCTTTTCAACACCCATCAAAATGTTGTTCATCACTCTTTGAAAAACTCAAGAAGCTGATGCCAATCCTAACGGCATCCGCACACATTGGAACATTCCTTCGGGAGTAATAAATGATGTTAAATGTTTGGAGGATGGATGCAACCGAATCTGATGGTATGCATTCAACAAATCTATTGATGAAAAGTATTTCGCACACTTAACTGAGGATAACAATTCATTGATATGAGGCAGAGGATGACGGTCCACCCAAATACATTTGTTGAGATCCCTCAAGTCAATGCACATGCGTAATTTTCCATTCCGTTTGCATGCCAAAACAATAGGACTAAGCCACTCCGTTGATTCAATAGGTTTGATTACTTTGGCATTACACAATCTCTTTAACTCGTCCTTCAACTGCAACCTCAAAGCAAATGGTACATTTCTTACTTTATGTACTTTGAGAGTACATCCCAATTTCACAATAATTCGAGGTTCAAATTTTCTTAGGCACCACAAAGTATCCGAAAACAAGTTTGGAAATTTCACTCGCCACTTGTTTTTCTCCACATCTTCCACTAGCAACACCTGCTCAGGATGGTTGGTGTTTAAAATTACATTCAACGCTTTTTGTTCTTTCCACCCCAGCAGACTCTTCCCTTGCTTTACCACGTACACAACAGCATCTGTGCACCTGTCAACACCAGAACAGTACGCGCTCTATTGGTGTAAAAAAATGCAAAAAAACATCACTTTCAAAATAACATGATTCATGCATTGTGCTGATATGTTGTATTTTACCCTTTTGCATTGCAGAGTTCAATACTAAACACTTATTTTTAATATGTTTACAAATACTGTTTCTTTGTAAGGTATTGCTACAGGTTTTCAGAGTGGGTTAGGGTGTGGCCTCTTTCCAGGGCCTTCCAGAGACTTTCCCTGCAACATGCCTGGGCGTGGTTCTGGGCTGGGCCAATACTCTATATAAGGAGAGTCAGCCTAACTCCCAGTGCTCACTATTCAGAGGTTCCAGTGCAAAAGAGCAGCTATTTCCAGAACTTCAGTTCCAGTGGCCTTTTTGATCTCCCAGTTCTGCTTTGAAATCTTCATTGGTGTATCGTGTTCCTGGGTGGTAAGACGGTAGTTGGGTTTATTCCCAATACCGTTTATTTTATATAGAATTATCTCATTCTAAGATCTGATCATTTATTTATGTTAACAATTTGTTTTAAGGTCATAGTCATAAAAAGTGCACTCGAGTATTTTTGTTAAAGTGTGTATATGAATGTTTATGAATCGGCAAGAAGCGCGATTCGTTTATAGTTTTTAAGCTCATGTTACATTGCGCGCCAGCGTTTATTGACATACGCGTTGAGGTTTACAAATCAGCAGGAGGTGTTGAGGTTTACAAATCAGCAGGAGGCGCGATTCGTTTGAAAAGCTTTGAAATCTTGAGTTGCATTGCGCGCTGGCAGTTATTGACACATACATGATTGATCATGAATCGGCAAGAGGCACAGTACGTTTATGAAGCTTTAAAAGCTTGTGGTACATTGTGTGTTACTATTTATTGACATTTAAAAGAAGATTTTGAAGTGGCACGATGTATAATTCAATTTAAAATAATTTCAAAACCTGTCGCTATTTATTGTGCAACCATTTCTTGACTTAGCATGGTGGCATTCGAGTCAGCAGGACATGCAATTTTTTACTAGAGTTTATTTATGTTGTGAACTGCATATTACCATTCCAGGATAATTGCTTAGTACAATTCGAGTTGACGAGTATGGGAAATATTTCTTGAACTATTGAACCCATTGAAAAATATTTCTTCTCTAGTGTTTTAAGAGTGTAATCTGTGTTGAAAACATTTCAAGGAAAATACATATAGGATCAGAAGCTCTAGATGCAATATTATATGCTCCTATTATGCATATTATTGTTATTCTAATTCATGCTTGAATAAGAAAAGTTTTATTTCAAATTAATCTTGATTCCATTACAGGTATCTGATCATCACAAAATCTGTTCATTTTTAAAACTGCAATTCAAGATTGCTCATATTTTCAGAAAGACTATGGGGGTTATTCTAACTTTGGAGGAGTGTTAATCCGTCCCAAAAGTGACGGTAAAGTGACGGATATACCACCAGCCGTATTACGAGTTCCATAGGATATAATGGACTTGTAATACGGCTGGTGGTAAATCCGTCACTTTTCCGTCACTTTTGGGACGGATTAACACCTCCTCCAAAGTTAGAATAACCCCCTATGTTTATTAATATTTACTTCAGGTTATATTGTGTGTTCTAACATTTTTTCCCATTAAAGTTCTCCTTCCCAGCAGTACCCTTCCTAATCCCCTCTTCCCCTCTTGAACTCTCACAGTCTCTGTGAATTGTCTATCAGAGTCTTGGAGTTGTTCATTAGAGGACGTGTTGGGAACGTGCGCAAACCCCGAGGATCTGGTGACTCTGACAGAATAGTGAGCCCACAAATTATTATCCTCCTGGTTTGTGTATATTCTCAGCATGGCCACACTAGACGAGTTAGTTAAGGCTATCACCAAGCTCCAAGCATAGGTGGTATCATCCAAAGAAATGACAACCAGCTTAGCAGAGAGAGTGAGTCAGTTGCAAGATAAAGTAGAGAAGAAGGAGCAAAGTCCCACAGGGGTGTTTTGGCCAGGTACTTCTTTTCAGACTTCTGGAAGTAGTCCAATTTCCCTAAATGTTCCTGCTGCTATTCCTTTAGCTCCCCTAGAACGTTTCTCAGGTGACCCATTGAAAGCGCAATCTTTCCTGGTTCAAGTGGAACTACACTTCACCTGCAGATCAAATACCTTTCCCGATGCCCAGTCCAAAGTAGCTTTCTTGTTATCATATCTGACTGGAGATGCAGCTACTTGGTCAATTCCTCTTGTGCGTAAAAATAGTCCCTTGTTGTATAATTGGAGAAATTTTGTTCGTGAATTTGAGAGAGTTTTTGATTGTAGAACTGTAACACAGTCAGCAGATCATGAATTATTAAACTTACGCCAAGGAAATCAAGACCTAGTATCGTATTTAGCCAACTTTAACGGGCTGTTGCCGAGACTTCCTGGCCTGAAGAAAAACAAGTGGTCTTGTTTTACAAGGGACTCAAAGAGGAATTAAAAGATATCTTAGCGCAAATCGATCCACAACCTACAGACTGTCAAGAGTTAATAAATCTTGTCTTGAGACTTGACCATCGTTTAGCAGAACATAAAGGAACGCACAAAAAGATTGAAAAATATTCATGGCGCGTTCATGATAACAGAGATTCAAGAACTCCAAAAGAAAGAACGTCGGAACCGATGGAAATTGGAACCATCAGAAGACCTTTGACTAAAGATGAAAAGGACTTACGAAGAAAAAATGGACAATGTCTTTACTGTGGGCGAAAAGGTCATTTTGCCAAAGATTTTCCAATCAAACCAAAGAACAAGCAAGGTCCAGTTCAGAAGGTCGCAGCCAATGCACCAGTCGAGTTGGAAAACTAAAACACCCGAGATGCAGAGAAGGGTTGCTCTTGGGTGTCACCGTGGACCCTTCACAATCTAGACATCTTAAACTGGAAATAAGAGTTCAGGTCAAGAAAGAGATCTATTTCAAAAAAGCTCTAGTCGATTCTGGAGCTACTGGGAATTTTGTTGATGTCCAATTGGTTCATGCATGGGGGATCCCATGTATTGAAAAGAAAAACCCAGAAATCATCCAGGCAGTCGATGGAAAACTCTTGACTGGTGGTCCGGTAACTCTTCAGACTATCCCCTTGTCAATGATTTGTGAAGATAAGATTCTAAGAAAGAAACATGAAGAGAAAATCATTCTAGATGTGATCCATGCTCCCCAATATGGGATTATCCTCGGCTTGCCATGGTTAACTCATCACAATCCAGAAATCAATTGGGCAGAACGACAAATCGTGTTCTCATCTGCGATATGTAATGAACAATGTCTCCAAAAAAATCAAGTACCAACAGTTTGTAACTCTAACATAGCTACTGCTGCGGAGAAAGAAACTCAGTTGCCCAAACAGTGTTCATCGTACAAAGATGTATTTGATGAGAAAGGAGCAGAGACTGTACCTCCTCATAGATCTTATGACTGTCAAATTGACCTAGCCCCAGGTGCAACACTTCCCAACTGTCGTGTATATGCTCTGTCAGAACATGAAAACCAACATTTACGAAAATACCTAGATCAATTTTTGGAGAATGGCTTCATTCGTCCCTCTAAGTCTCCTGCAGCTTCGCCTTTATTTTTTGTTCCAAAAGCTAATGGAGAACTTCGAACTTGCATTGACTATAGAGGTTTAAACAAAGTCACCATCAAGAATAAATATCCTTTACCCCTAATTCCGGTTTTATTGGAACAAGTAAAGAGAGCAAAGATCTACACGAAGCTTGATCTTCGAGGTGCTTACCATTTGGTCAGAATGAGAGAGGGTGACAAATGGAAAACAGCGTTCAAGACAAGATATGGCCTTTTTGAATATACCGTCATGCCTTTTGGTCTGTGTAACGCTCCAGCAGCTTTTCAATTTTTCTTGAATGACGTTCTTAGAGAGTACCTCGACATATTTGCCATAGTCTACATCGATGACATTTTGATCTACTCAGACAATGAAAACGAACATGTACAACATGTCAAGAAAATTCTTGCAGCCCTTCGAAAACACCGTTTATATTGTAAACTAACCAAGTGTGAGTTTCATTTTACCACGGTTGAGTTTTTGGGGGTTATTCTTACCCCTCAAGGTATGGTGATGGCAGAAAAGAAAGTAAAAGCTGTATCTGAGTGGCCCATCCCAAAAACTGTTTGTGATGTACAGTGCTTCCTGGGGTTTGCAAATTTTTACCGGAGGTTCATAAGTCATTTCTCCCAGACAGTGGCTCCAATCACTAAGCTACTAAGAAAGAAAGAAAAGTTTGTATGGTCCCCAGAAGCTGATCAAGCCTTCTCGACTTTAAAGGAAGCTTTCTCCACTGCCCCAGTTTTAACTCATCCTGATACGAATCAACCTTTTATAGTGGAAGCTGATGCTTCAGATGTAGCAATAGGAGCCGTCTTATCACAACGAAATAAAGACACTGGTCAACTTCATCCTGTAGCTTATATGTCTCGGAAGTTGAACGAAGCCGAACAAAACTATGTCATTGCTGAAAAAGAACTTCTGGCAATTCGGGACGCCTTTAAAGAATGTAGACATCATTTATTGGGTGCCAAATACACTGTTACAGTATATACTGATCATCGTAATCTTCAATTCATGAGTTCCGCCAGACTTTTGACCCCTAGACAATAACGCTGGATGTTTTTTTTTGCCGAATTTGATTTTGTAGTAACTTTCCGGCCTGGTAAAGATAATCGCAAGGCTGACACCTTGTCCCGTCAAGAGTCTACCACGTTGCCTGCATTTCAAGCCTCCAGAGCTATCATTGCTCCAGACAAGGTTCTATGTATCATAAAAACTGAAGATTTCTTTGAAGAAATTCGCAATTCCTTCACTGTTAAAAAATGGCAAACATAGGCCCAAGCTGATCCCAAAAGGTCAATCAAACAAGGTTTACCCTTTCATGACGCTCGTTTATTCATACCCACTATCAAACTTCGCAAGATAGTGTTTCATTGGTTACATGTTATACCTACGGCAGGTCATCCAGGTATTCCTAAAACTCTTGAACTGATCCAACGTTATTTTTGGTGGCCTACCCTAACAAAAGATGTAAAAGCAATGGTAAACAACTGTGAAGTTTGTGCTCGCATTAAAACAAGTCATTCTAAACCAAAAGGATTATTACATCCACTTCCAACTCCAAGTCCTCCATGGGAACACATTTCATTAGACTTTATTACAGGTCTGCCAGTGGTTCAACAGCATTCAGTAATTCTGGTGGTAGTAGATAGTCTCACAAAATATGGACATTTTATTGCCTGTAAAAAATTGCCCACTTCTAGTGAATTGGCAAACATTTTACTGAACAGAGTGGTTCGTTATCATGGACTATCAAATGTTATCCTCTCCGATCGGGGGTCACAATTTTCCTCCAATTTCTGGAAGACATGGTGTAAAACACTCAAGTGACATCTACACTATCTACTAGTCACCATCCTCAAACAGATGGTCAAACAGAAAGACTAAATCAGACTTTAAAACAATACCTACGTGCCTACGCTGAAAAGGCACTTCATTCTTGGACATCTATGCTCCGGTTAGCTGAGTTAGCTTACAATAACTCATTCCACACTTCCATTGGCGTTACACCCTTTTTTGGTTTATTTGGTTATCATCCTGACACCTTGCCCATCACAATTCCTCAAGAAAGTTCTCTTACTCCAGCTGTGTCAGAAACCATTCAGCATTTACATCAAACCCAGAAGCTGATTCAACAGTATCTAGAAAAAGCCAAACAAAAATATAAAAGACATTATGATAAGAAACATTGTGAGGGACCGCAATATCAACCAGGTGACAAAGTGTGGCTTTCCACAAAACATATAGACTTCAAGAAGAAGCACATGTTTAACCCCAAATTCATAGGTCCTTATACTGTCCTTCAGCAAATCAATCCAGTGACTTATAAACTACAATTGCCCGGATCCTTACGGATTCATCCAGTGTTCCACACTTCCCTCTTGAAAAAGGCAGTCCAAAAGGTCCATCCTCATCCAGCTCCTGTTTTAGTACAAGGGGAAGAAGAATATGAAGTCAAGAAAGTGTTGGATTCTACACTGAGAGGACGTAATCTTTGGTATTTAATCTCATGGAAAGGTTATGGTCCTGAAAGTAACTCATGGGTTTCCGCATCTGATGT
The DNA here is from genome assembly GCF_031143425.1 of Pleurodeles waltl. Taxonomy (NCBI): domain Eukaryota; kingdom Metazoa; phylum Chordata; class Amphibia; order Caudata; family Salamandridae; genus Pleurodeles; species Pleurodeles waltl. The sequence goes on along the minus strand of NC_090441.1, from coordinate 79,508,135 downwards.
TCATGCTCCAGTACTTGTGAGACACTTTCATAGTCTTAATCCAAGCAAACCAGGCCCTAGAGCGCGTCTGGGAGAGGGGAGTACTGTCAACACCAGAACAGTGCGCGCTCTATTGGCGCCAAAAAATGCAAAAAAATCACTTTCAAAATAACATGATTCATGCATTGTGCTGATATGTTGTATTTTACCCTTTTGCATTGCAGAGTTCAATCCTAAACACTTATTCTTAATATGTTTCCAAATACTGTTTCTTTGCAAGGTATTGCTACAGGTTTTCAGAGTGGGTTAGGGTGTGGCCTCTTTCCAGGGCCTTCCAGAGACTTTCCCTGCAACATGCCTGGGCGTGGTTCTGGGCTGGGCCAAGACTCTATATAAGGAGAGTCAGCCCAACTCCTAGTGCTCACTATTCAGAGGTTCCAGTGCAGAAGAGCAGCTATTTCCAGAACTTCAGTTACTGTGGCCTTTTTGATCTCCCAGTTCTGCTTTGAAATCTTCATTGGTGCATCTTGTTCCTGGGTGGTAAGACGGTAGTTGGGTTTATTCCCAATACCGTTTATTTTATCTAGAATTATCTCATTCTAAGATCTGATCGTTTATTTATGTTAACAATTTGTTTTAAGGTCATAGTCATAAAAAGTGCACTTGAGTATTTTTGTTAAAGTGTGTACATGAATGTTTATGAATCGGCAAGAAGCGTGATTCGTTTATAGTTTTGAAGCTCATGTTACATTGCGCGCCAGCATTTATTGACATACGCGTTGAGGTTTACAAATCAGCAGGCGGCGTTGAGGTTTACAAATCAGCAGGAGGTGTGATTCGTTTGAAAAGCTTTGAAATCTTGAGTTGCATTGCGCGCTGGCAGTTATTGACACATACATGATTGATCATGAATCGGCAAGAGGCGCGGTACGTTTATGAAGCTTTAAAAGATTGTGGTACATTGTGTGTTACTATTTATTGACATTTAAAAGAAGATTTTGAAGTGGCACGATGTATAATTCAATTTAAAATAATTTCAAAACCTGTCGCTATTTATTGTGCAACCATTTCTTGACTTTGCATGGTGGCATTCGAGTCAGCAGGACATGCAATTTTTTACTAGAGTTTATTTATGTTGTGAACTGCATATTACCATTCCAGGGTAATTGCTTAGTACAATTCGAGTTGACGAGTATGGGAAATATTTCTTGAACTATTGAACCCATTGAAAAATATTTCTTCTCTAGTGTTTTAAGAGTGTAATCTGTGTTGAAAACATTTCAAGGAAAATATATATAGGATCAGAAGTTCTAGATGCAATATTATATGCTCCCATTATGCATATTCTTGTTATTCTAATTCATGCTTGAATAAGAAAAGTTTTATTTCAAATTAATCTTGATTCCATTACAGGTATCTGATCATCACAAAATCTGTTCATTTATAAAACTGCAATTCAAGATTGCTCATATTTTCAGAAAGACTATGTTTATTAATATTTACTTCAGGTTATATTGTGTGTTCTAACCTTTTTTCCCATTAAAGGTCTCCTTCCCAGCAGTACCCTTCCTAATCCCCTCTTCCCCTCTTGAACTCTCACAGTCTCTGTGAATTGTCTATCAGAGTCTTGGAGTTGTTCATTAGAGGACATGTTGGGAACGTGCGCAAACCCTGAGGATCTGGTGACTCTGACAGCACCTTCCCTTGAAAGCAATTTTACACTCAACATATCCAATCAAAAGTAATTTGCCCCCAAAATAACTCACAGGTTCTATGTCCGTCCGCAACAAATCACCAAAACCCAACTCCATCCACATTTGTTTGTTTATAAGTGTATATGGTGAGCACGAATCAGCCCACATTTCCACATCTTTATGATTCATCCTTACTATACACTTTGGGGGAATGTACTTATCACCAATTGCACCCACACATTCATCTATTGTAAACACCTCAATTCTTTCTTCATCCTCCTCCTCTTCTGAATGCTCATTAACACTTGCTTTGATGCTATTCACCGAATGTTTTTTAACTTGACTTTGTTGTCGTCCTGCCCTGCACACCCGCGCAAAATGCCCTATTTTTTTACAATTATAACAGTTTGCTAGTGTCGCAGGACACTTACCGGCCTCAGCAGTGTGATTATTGCTTCCACATCTATAACACTCCCTTTCCCTTTTTTCCCTTCTTACTGATCCACCCTTCTTTGCTTTGGATACTATATTTATTTATTTTGATAAACTGCGTTGGTTAAGATTAAGTTCAGTTAAATACTTTGATGTATTTTCTATCCGTCTAGCTATGTTGATAATTTTTTGCAATGAGGGATCTTTTAGTTCTAATAAACGTTGCTGTTGTTAGTTTTGTTAATAAATTGATCCCTTATCAGTTCTTCTTGTAAATCCCTAAACTTGCAAGACACAGCTAACGTTCTTAATTCAGAAACATATTGCTCCACAGTTTCACCTGGAGCCTGAGTCCTAGAAAAAAATGTGTGCCTTTCCACAACCACACCAACTTTCTTGCCATAATTATCTTCCAAAGCTTTCATAGCCACACTATACTCATCCCCATTAGTGTTGTCTGATACTGAATCATCATCACCCTCACCATCAACATTTGAAGAGGCACTTCGATTAGTTTTAGGCAAAGTTTTTAACACTCTCCTTCCCTCAACTCCCAAATTGTGCCTTAAAATTGCCAACTTTCGTAAAGGATCAAATGTGACCCCACCAATTGCTTCAAGATAAGTCTCGAAGGCTTCACGACAGTCCCCCTAAACCATGCATGGTGGACCAGGATTTTTCAAAAACTTCACTGGTGCTAAAATGGAAGATAGATCCATTGTCAAAACCCCGAATACAATACTAAAACAATAACTGCTCCTATTTGAACTCAGTTAAACTCAAAAAAATAAACTAAAACAAATAAAGTAGACACCGCTGTCTACACCACCGTCTATTCCGCTTTCATTGTTTTACCCTGTACTTTTTAACAAAAATAAAGAATTAAAATAAAGAAAGTAGTCACCGTCTTGTTCTCTGCTCGTTTCCTTCCAAAGAAGACTCTTAAAACATCAATGTTGCTTGTATATCGAACATCCACTATTGACAATCTTTTTTTATTTTTTATATATCAGATAAACTTGTGCGTTTAATCAATTTTCTTCCTCGGAGGTTAACACAATCACTTTCCAACTCTTTGTAGCATCTCTGATGCCACAATAGCCACACCCTTTCCCACTTTCTGCGGCGTCTCTGTTGCAGCAACAACTACGCCCTGGTTTCTGCGTCACATGCGCTATGCACAATTATTGTGTTAGTTCCGTTTCGTTACTTCCTGCGGTGTCTTTCCATTGCTGTGACAACCGCATCTTGTCACCTTCATGCGCTGGCGTCTGCACGTCGTCGCCTTGTCCTCCACACCGGTAAAATCCTTGTGCGTTGTCTCTTGTTATTTTTTAAAATGAAACGTTTGTTTTGCACCTACGGTGTATTGAGACACCGTATTAACTTTAAACTTGCCCTCACGCGTTTTCTGGAATTTGAGTTCGACACAGTGGACTTTGATCTTTGGCACACACAAAGTTTCCGTAAATTATAAATAACTTGACATAGATGTTTCTCACCACTCCACACGCAGTAGCTCCTGTTACTCCACCTTTTCACTGTGGTTTCCCTAGCCACCCTTTATTTTCCTGTAGGTACTTTTTTCCTTTTTCTTTACTGTGGTTTCACCATCCACATCCACGATCTAAGCCGGATTTTCTCAATTACTTCTTGGAATCCTCTGACAGGGGTTGAACGCCAATGCACAGACAGCTCTGCATACTCCAAACTCATCCCATCCTCGTCGCCATATTTCTTGTGAAGAAAGATGCTCGAAAATGTAGATTAGATTCTTCTTTATTATGCGTGCAAGTACAACCCCTGCCAGACCACAGCAAAGGCACCAAAGCCGTCCGAGGACTGTCAGGTCTGATGCAATCACAACAATCCATAATGGAACCTTTTGCAGTTGCTAAGATACAACATAGATCTGTGTTTGAGAACAACATTATGACAGTGTACTTGTGTACATGGAGGTGCAGCACACGACATCCAGTGTCTTCAGGGTGTGTTTCATGAGGAGCAAGGCAGGTGTGTTGGAGAGGTGCATGGTATCCACTAGCTCTGTGACGTGCAGGAGGAAAGATGGTGGTGCAGGCGCCACGATTTGAGCATTGTGCAGAGCTGGTGCTTGGCAACCAAGAGCTGTACATAGCTCAGCAGGTAAAACTCTTGAACTCTAGCTTACGTTCTGTGGGGTAGTGTTGAGGTATACTTGTTCTAATTGTGTGAGTCATGCGCGCAGAGTGAGATGCTTTAGGCATTTTATCGTGGGAGTGAATGGTAGGAAGTGGCACTGGAATGCTTCATCACCGAGGGGTGCCACACCTACCTTTCATCTCCTCTAATTCAGTTTGTTGATGTGAGAAATTTTGGAAGTACATGGCCATGGCTGCAGTCTTGTCTTCCTGGATGGTCATAAAAATAGACTAATGGCTTTGGAGTAGTCTGCTGATACAAGACCAAAAGGAAGAATTTAGAAATTTATTGAAACAAACACAGCACTATAATGAGGTTTCCTTGCCACCTGACCATTATTTCACATAAGAACAGGGCCATAATCTAATACTATAAGAAACGAAGACTGGACGGCAAGGGGTATTTATTCTACTTCTGTATTTACTTCCTTGGTGCAGAAACACATGCAAGCATATAACAAAGGCTTCTTTGGCACTGACTTTGGTGTCCTCCATGTGTGTTTTCTTTTCCCTTCCTGGTTCCGTTGTGTTAAGGTGTAGTCCTCCCTTGGAGAGGGGTAAATTTTGCTGCAACTGGCTGTGTCCACTTCTCCCGCATGTCAGAGTAGATCATGGTTGCTTCAGTGTTTCTTATTTACATTATACTGAAGAAGAGGCAAATACCTCAAAGATAAATGCTATTGTTTTTATCTTATATTTGGGTTCATATAGCTTAATGTATATAACTGTTTTTTAACAATCATGGCCTTTGCTGGTTTTTCCACTCACCTTTTTCACCTGCTGCTGAGACTTCCCTCGTTGGACGAGACATTGCCTGTAAGATAGCGTGGTACACAAAGTTATTTTTATCTTTTATCTTTTTAAAGGGCAAATATTTTCCTACTAGTTTTTAGGTTGTTTTTAGGTTGAAGGGGGAGCGATAGATTTTATTTTAAAAACTTTAAATGTTTTTGATTTTTTGTGGTGCATTTAGAATTCAATTTCATTTTATTTCATGATTTGCAACGCCGAGGAAGCCCACATAAAAGTAAGAACATACAAAACAAAGTTACACACATAATGGAGACCATAAGAAAACAGTAAAACTACCTATTTATTTCGTTAAAGATGTGTACAATATCTAAAAAGCCTAAAGCATATTAAAATATTAATGCAGGTTTACGTAACATTTAAAAAAGTTCAAAAATTTAGAGCAGAACATTTAATTTGGGGGTTTAAACACCAATTGCAAGGCCTCAGAATTAGTTTGCACAGACAGTGTCATAACATCTTATGAGGGTACACCAGAGGGCAGAGAAGACAATTAAAGCAAGCTTCAGGTCTTGAATACCATTTTGACAAAATTTGCAAATATTGGAAGACCCATGCAGTTTAGAAGTTAAAATATTTAAAGACAGAATATTTAGCTGCAAAATGATCCAAAAAACGTCCAACACCATAAGGAATGTTTCAAAACACATAGAACTGGGTTTTTTCATGGTAATGGAACCCACTATTGTTTGGAAGCTTCCTTTATTACTACAGGAATTATTGTCCAAGCAAAAGCTTATATCATACGAAGCTTGTTTTAGACAGACCTTTAATTGAGTTAGTGATAATAAAAATACCAAGCTTTGGTCCATCTCAGATTGGTCTAGAACAAATCAAAAAAATAGAGATTGCTCTTTTTTTACTTCAGAAATGTCCTTATGTATGAGATATCCTAGGGAGTCACCGTCACTTCTCAAAAGGCAAGAAACCAAACCTTATGTAAAAGAGATTTTGAGCCCAAATTCCAGTCTTAAAGCTAGAGTCGATACTAAGGTGTTACAGGATACTAGTCTCCCTAATATATGCCCTTCTGTCTTGTCTAAAAATCCCCATCTTACCACATCAGTTAACTCCACTGAGTACAGTAAAGTGGCTGGGATTTTAGCCTGATACACAGATAAAAAAATGGGAAAATGTCTTTTACCTACTGCATTATAAAATGCGCCCAGTCCCTGGACGTGAGATTCCACCTTCTTGACATTACTAGAAATATGAGGGTTATCATTAAGAATGCTACACATAATTTTTCTTAAACAAGTATAAGATTTAATCAATTCAACTTGTTGGGAGCCTAAGTACCATGAGTAATTGGCATATTTCCAACCTTTCTTCCCATGAAAACATAGAACTTTACCTTTTGAGGAATTTGTTTTTAAAATTGAGCATCAGCGTACAGCTGCAACAACACTAGATGGCCATTTAAGCCTTTAAGAGTTAGGTCTACAATTAAAATACCATCTGCATATAGAAGGCAGGTTATTGACCGACCCCCCCCCCCGCCCCAATTCTAGAAGGGAAGTCTGTTCCTTTTTAGAGAAAACCAGGCAAACAAGATATATACAAGGAAAACAACAAAGGACCAAGTAGGCACACCTGCTTCAAATCATTGTTTGTCTGGAGCCTCTCGGATAGCCCCAGTAACCCGCTCACAGAACTTGACACCAGGTTGTAGAATAAAAGGCAGCAATTAAATGCAATAGAGTTCCAGACATGCCGAGTTTAGACACATTTTTCCACAGCGTTGGATGGTCAACTTTATCAAAATCCGTGGAAAAGTCGATAAATACAACATATGCTGGAGAACCGCTGGTGGTCACATATTTTTCATTGATGAATTTCAAGCCTGCAATATTATCCAAGGCCCCATGTTTTTACCTAAAGCCGTAATGGAATAATCTTATTATCTTATGCCCAAGTATGAAGCTGGAAGAATAAACATCTAGTGAAGACCTTACCTACCACATCCAACAGGGCAATTTTACTGTAGTTTACGGGCCACCTAGGATCACCCTTCTTGTATAGTGGAACAATAATACTTCCGGTCCATGAAGAGGGCACTGTCGTATTGACATTACAAAATTAAAAAACAGGATTAATAGCCTAACCCAGAGTTTTGCTTCTTTTTGTATTACTGAGATTAGCACTTTACCCAGGTCCATTGCGCCTGAAGTCCGCATGGCATGAATTGAAGACTTAGGCCCTCATTGCAACCCTGGCGGTCAGTGTTAAAGAGGCCGTAATACCGTCAACAGGCCGGCGGTAAAAAAAATTGAATCACGACCAATGGCGGAAACCGCCAACACAGACAACCACTTTAACACTCCGACCGCCATGGCGGTAGAAACAAAAACTGCGCCGGTAATCGCCAACAGACGGGCAGAAGACAATGTACAGCCCACTGTATTACAAGGCACCAATCCGCCACCTTTTCCGGGGCGGTACCAACGCCATCAAAAGCACGGCGGAAACAGGACTTGGAACGGAAACCACTCACCTCTCAACACCCAACGAGGAACCAGGACGCCATGGAGCCCGAGTTACAGGAGCTACCAATGTTGGTTTACCTCCTCTTCTACCAGGAGCAGCAAAGACGGCAGCGACGACCACAGTGAGTACTGCACCTAGTACACAGGGGAGGGGGGGAGTAAAAAGAGAGTGACACACACACACGCAACAAGCAACACCCCCACCCTTACCCACAACACCATACACACAAATACATGCCGCAACATTACAAATACATCCTGTAACCCTCTGGAAGAACGCAAGGACAAAAGGAAATGATTGTAACAAGTGTAATCATCTAAAATTCAGATATGGAACAAGGTCCGTAACAGATCAGTATATACAAATATGTACAGCAACTACACAAGACCGGATAGTGTTCCATTCATTGTCCGTGGACCAGTGGTCCAAAATGCATGGGCGAAGCCCACACATGATACCTGCCTCTAAAAGGAGAGAACACTGCTGGGGCATCAGGTCGAAAAAAAACAGGCACCTCAGGTGGAAGGGGATGGGGGCACCTCAGCCGGTTGAAGGGACGACGCCATTGCTCCACAAGGGGGCTCCATGCCCACTGTTTGGTCCTGGGGAGTGCAAAGCCACTGTCTCTCAAGTCTCTCAAGTGGGTGGTTTGCCCACTGATTGATCCTGAGGAGTGCAAAGCCACAGTCTCACAGGTCTCTCAAGTAGGTGGTGGTTTGCTCACTGATTGGTCCTGGGGAGTGCAAAGCCACAGTCTCACAAGTCTCTCAAGTGGGTGGTTTGCCCAAAGATTGGTCCTGGGGAGTGCAAAGCCACAGTCTCACAAGTCTCTCAAGTGGGTGGTTTGCCCACTGATTTGTCCTGTAGAGTGCAAAGCCACAGTCTCTCAAGTCTCTCAAGTGGGTGGTTTGCCCACTGATTGGTCCTGGGGAGTGCAAAGCCACGGTTTCTCTAGTGGATCCTTCTCTCCACTGGTTCTGGAGGGGGCTTAGTGCCCAGACTGCTTCATCCTGCCAAGGACTGGGGTAGTGGATGCTGTTCTCCACTGGTTCTGGAGGGGGCTTAGTGCCCAGAGTGCTTCATCCTGCCAAGGACTAGGGTAATGGATTCTGTTCTCCACTGGTTCTGGAGGGGGCTTAGTGGCCAGAGTGCTTCATCCTGCCAGGGACTGGGGTAGTGGATGCTGTTCTCCACTGGTTCTGGAGAGGGCTTAGTGCCCAGAGTGCTTCATCCTGCCAAGGACTGGGGTAGTGGATGCTGTTCTCCACTGATTCTGGATGGGGCTTTGTGCCCAGAGTGCTTCACATGGTGTATGGCAGTTCCCATTCCCACACCTAGGAGTCAGAGCCACAAGATTTCCTGGGAACAGGTAGCATGATACTCCATGGAGGCAGAGACACACTCCACCCTGCGGCAACTCAGCCTGCCAATTGTTGGTACTGCCAGTGCTGGTTGTGGTGCCTCATGTACGCTGTGCAGGGTCCCGGACATCTCCTGCAGCCTCGGACAACTTCCCACTGGGGATGATGTCCATGTCGGTTGTGGTGGCACAGTCTGAGTACGTCGCGGGGCAGGTGGATGTGGTTGCAGCGGTGTCAGCGGCAGACATGCTGGCGGTGGTGCATGTGTCAGCACCTGTGGAGGGAGACACCAGGACGTCTCCTGCAGCCTTGGACGGCTGCCCACTGGGGATGATGCTGGGGACTGGAGCAGAGGCAGCAGGCGTGCAGGTGGGCATGCAGGTGGACGTGCAGGTGGCGGTGGTTGCTGCGGTGTCCACCGTAGTACAGGTTGCTGTTCTGACCTGCAGAAGGGGTGTCACCAATCCCTCATCCTGAGGCTCCGTGCCCTGAGCTGCCTTCCCTTTAGCCTTGTGTCCCTTCCCCACCATGGAAGTCGCTTCTGGGACCTTGGCACTGTCCTCTTTTGTCTAGGAGGAGGCCTTGCTGCTTGGTTGGTGCGGCTTGTCCTTACTGCATGTCGTCCCCTTCTTCACCTTGGCAGGTGGCGGAATGGGTGATTCTTGGCCTCATTAGGTGGCGCACTGGCAGCTCTGATGGGTGCGGCCCGCGATGTTACAGGACTTGCAGGGACCACAGTGATGGAGGATTTCGTGGCTGAGGTGCTGGGCTGGGATCTGAACATCCTGGCCATAGGGGAAGGACGGGGGTGGAGGTGTAGGGAAGAGTTCAATGTTAGCGAGGAAAAGTTTTTTAGACACACTGGGATGGGAAGATGGAGTGGGTTTGGGAGTGGAGGAAGAGGTAGTGATTGTGGGGGGTGTATGTCTGCTCAATTTGGGTGAGGGTGGATGGGCTGGAGGCTGTTGTAAGGTGGATGGCTGTTGAGTGGGTTTGTGCTGGCATTGGTGTAGTTTGGGGGGGAGGGCTCACAGACACACTGGGAGAGGACACAGGGGACGTGTGAATGGTAGTGGTGGTGGGGATTGCACATGAGCAGTGTATGGTGATGGGCGTGCTGGTGATGGAGGTAGTGGCTGAGGATGTAGTGCATGCAGGTGTGAGTGGAGACGAGACAGGGAGGGAGATGGAGTATGTGGAGGAGGGGGACACAGTGGAGGCAGTTGTTGGTGTGTCTGCATGGGGATGGTGCTTGTGTGAGTGCCTGTAGGAAGTGTGGTGCTTATGTTTGCCATGTCCACTCTTGTGTGTTGATGAGTGTGCATGCTGGTCTGATGGTGTGCATGCTGGTCTGATGGTGTGCTTGGGATAGGCTGAGGTACAAGGGATTGGGTCTGGGTAGTGGAAGTTGGAGGGGGAAGGCTGGACACAGGGACAATGGCTGCCATCAGTGCCTGAAATGCTCTCTGTTGGGCCGCCACGCCAGAATGAATGCCCTCCAGGTATGCATTAGTTTGCTCCAAATGCCTCTCGACATTCTGGATGGCATTCAAAATGGTTGATTGCCCAACAGTGAGGGATCTCAGGAGGTCAATAGCCTCCTCACTGAGCGCAGCAGGGCTGACTGGGGCAGGGCCTGAGGTGCCTGGGGTGAAGGAGATGCCCCCCCTCCTTGGTGAGCAGGCACGGGAAACTCGATGAGGGGCTGCTGGGAGGGCGGTGCTGGTGGGGGGGTGGCGGCTGTACCTGTTGTTGCGGTGGGCACAGAGGTGCCTGCCACCGCAAGGGAGCTCCCATCAGAGGAGGAGTCACTGTCGCTGGTGTCTCCTCCTGTCCCCGTCGTGGAGCTGTTGTTGCGGTGGGCACAGAGGTGCCCACCACCGCAAGGGAGCTCCCATCAGAGAAGGAGTCACTGTCTCTAATGTCTCCTCCTGTCCCCGTCGTGAAGCTCCCCTCGCCCTCCGTCCCACTGGTGCCTTCAGACTCCGTACATTCACCCTCCAGGACCATGTCGGTTGCAGCTCCCTCCTGCTCCGGTGCCACTGCTCCTCAGCCAGATGATGCTAATGCACACAACGACAGGGTGACAAAACAAAAAGGGGGGGAAAGACAGAGGAGAGACATGGTCAATGCCTGCAACAACACCACTGTTGGCGGACACAACACACATGGAGCAGCCCTATGCACTAGGCCATGCACTAACAGTTCAGGGGAAAATCACATGCCCATGGTGGACTGTGCCTATACCCATTTGATGCACACCTGGAACCCACAGGAGCCTGACTAGGTGTAGAGGGCCACTACCGCTTTTGGGGTTGGACTGGCACTGAGCCTGCCTAACAATGGATCTACCCTGGCATGCTTTCCCTGCCCTAGGGGAACCCACAGCCCTCTTCCCACACCCAGAAACCTCATAAAGCATGCAGAGTCAGCTGCATGAGACAGTACTCACCCCCTTGTGGCTGCTGTGATGCCCTCAAGTGCCCATCCAACTCCGGATATGCCACCGCCAGGATCCGGCACATCAGGGGGGTCATGGTGCGACGTTCACCCCTTCCACATTGGAAGCCCATCCCCAGCTGGGCCTCCGCCGTCTTCTTGGTGCAGCGGCGCAGGTCCTCCCATCTTTTGTGGCACTGGGTGCTCCGTCTATGGTAGACCCCCAGGGTCCGCACTTCCTTAGCAATGGCACGCCAAATACCCTTCTTCTGGTGGGCGCTGACCTAGAGGAAATGTAAAGTAGGAATGAATTTTACTCCCCCGATGGTTATTCTTACTCACTGGCCACAACCACCCTCCCTGGCCCACAAACACATACACTGACCATCCTCACATGCTGGCCTCTGCCCACCCCCTACCTGTATCTTCCATCAACGCCACTCCATTCATTCATGTCCCATCCATCATGCTCACAGTGTACTCACCTGTTTGTCTGGTGGACCGTAGAGTTGTGTGTAGTGGGGGAAGACCCCATCCACCAGTTTGTCCAACTCCTCCACAGTGAAGGAAGGGGCCCTTTCTCCAGACACTGTAGCCATTGTCGATTCCAGACTCAGGTCACAGCAGCACTTGCAGTGTAGGTCCTCTCCTGTTGAAGGTCAGGTATCAAGTGAGTGAACAGATAGAAAATAGAGGTCACGTCACCGCCGGCGTACATCATCATTGGCTCCTGGAACCGATAGGGCCCAATGATAACCAATGCTGAATTGTGCCACGGTCTTCGTCTGCCTACCACGACGGTGTCCAATGCCAGCGCAGTTACCTCATTTCCCCTTGTCCCTCCTTACAGGTCAGGCAGCCGCCATTTCAGGTGGCCACATGGCAGGCCAACTAACTGCGTCACAGCAGTTTTGAGCAGGAATACGGACATCCAGCGCTAAACACAGATTACATCACATTTGTTCTAAACACCCTTGTGGAACCTATGTGGTGTATGACCCTCGTCCGCTGGGGCAGATGATGAGATGGCGTCATCCTCCAGTATACAGACCCCTGGTGGACCTGTCGACAATGGGAGCAGACACATCATCATTACATACAGACTTGATCATGCCACAATACACGGACTGTGTGCCCAGTTGGACCCAGACCTGATGTCAGCGATCCGCCATCCCACAGGAATCCCCCCTCTAGTGCAGGTCCTGTCAGTACTTCATTTCCTGGTGAGTGGGTCCTTTCAAACAACAGTGGCCATGGCATCAGGGATGTCTCAGCCAATGTTCTCTAACATGTTGTCCAGAGTGTAGTCTTCCCTGATGAAACACATGCGCAGCTTCATCGTATTTCCCCAGGTGGAGGATTTGCCTACGGTGAGCGGAGACTTCTATGCCCTGGGACATATCCCCAACATCATTGGTGCCATTGATGGTACACATGTGGCATTTGTCCCCCCGCAAAAATGAACAGGTGTACAGAAACCACAAAAGCTACCATTCTATGAATGTGCAGATGGTGTGTTTGGCAGACCAGTACGTCTCCCATGTGAACGCCAAGTATCCTGGCTCAGTGCATGATGCTTACATTTTGAGGAATAGCAGCATCCCTTATGTGATGGGCCAACTCCAGAGGCACTGGGTGTGGCTAATAGGTGAGCCCAAGGTCCCAACACAGATTACATAGGTGTCTGGCTATGGTAGAGTCCCTAATGGTTGGTGTATGTCTCACAGTTGTCCCTCTATATTTGCAGGTGACTCTGGTTACCCCAACCTGTCATGGCTACTGACCCCAGTGAGGAATCCCAGGACAAGGGCAGAGGAACGCTACAATGAGGCACGTGGGTGGACTAGGAGGATAATTGAGCGTACTTTCGGCCTCCTGAAGGCCAGGTTCCGGTGCCTCCATCTGACAGGTGGCTCCCAATACTACTCACCGAAGAAGGTGTGCTAGATCATCGTGGCATGCTGTACGTTGCACAACCTGGCTTTGTGACGCCAGGTGCCTTTTCTGCAGGAGGATGGGCCTGATGTTGGTCTTGTGGCAGCTGTGGAGCCTGTGGACAGTGAAGAAGAGGAGGCAGAAGAAGAAGATATTGACAACCAAAACAACATCATCATGAAATACTTCCAGTGAGACACAGGTAAGAGACTGGCACTGCTCCTCTCATATCAGACTACCGGAGGACATTGCATGATTCTGCATTTTTGCCTCTGTGTATGAACCCTGACAGTTCACTTTGGATTTCCATTTTACAGATCTGTGTACCAGTTTCTGCCTTCTGCTCTGTTTACTGCTGCCCAACAACTGTCTAACATCGGTATGTGAAAATGAACATTGACATTGCTATTTTTCTGAAAGTTTGCAATAACACATTTGTGAAAGTACAGACTGACTCCAGATTGATTTGTGATTCAAGGGTGTTTATTTCTGTGCTAATAAGTGGAAGGGGCTGTGCAATGGTCTGGGGTGATGGTGGAGGAATGTCCATGGTAGAGTCCAGTCTATTGGCATCACAGGTGCATTGTCCAAGGGGGCATAGGAAGTGGAGTAATGGCAGTTGAAAGTGGACAGGGTAACAGAGTGGGACAGAAGGGTGACTATCAGGAGAGTCCTATTTCCTGGTGGGGTCTTGGCGATGTTCTCTGTCTTGTGCCTTGATCGCAAGGACCGTTTGTGGGGTGGTTCTCCTTCTGCAGAGGGTGGGGTGATGGTGGCCTGTTGGTCCTGTGGCGGGACCTCATGTCCACTAGTGCTGGCGGAGGTGGAGGGCTGTTCATCGTTCAGGCTAGTGTCAGGGGCCCGTTGGTGTGCCACTGTGTCCCTCTTGGTGTTGGCTATGTCTGCCAGCACTCCTGCAATGGTGACCAGGGTGTTGTTAATGGACTTCAAGTCCTCCCTGATCCCTTGGTAGTGTTCCTCCTGCAGCCACTGGGTCTCCTGAAACTTGGCCAGTACCGTGCCCATAGTCTCCTGGGAATGATGGTATGCTCCCATGATGTTGGAGAGTGCCTCGTGGAGAGTTGGTTCCCTGGGCCTGTCCTCCCCCTGTCACACAGCAGTCCTCCCAGCTTCCCTGTTGTCCTGTGCCTCTGTCCCCTGAACCGTGTGCCCACTGCCACTGACCCCACGTCCCTGATTGTCGTGGGTTAGTGGGTTTGGCTGGGGTCCCTGTAGTGGTGGACACACTGCTGCTTGATGTGTCCTGGGGACAGTGGCATGGGCCCGCTGGGTGGGTGCTGTGGGGGTGTTTCCTGAGGGAGGAGGTTCTGTGGTTGTTTGCGACAGTGGCAGGGGAACCGACTGTCCCGAGGTCCCTGATGGGCCAGGCTGGTCATCTTGATCCAGGCGTGCAGAGCTGCTGTCGTCACTGTGGGCCTCTTCTGTGGGGGGACTGGATATGGCTGGCACCTCCTGTCCGGGGACGTTGGGTAAGGGGTCCTGTTGGGGGTTAAATGCATAGTTATTGTATCTGTGTGTGCCCTCTTGTCCAATGTGTGAGTTACCCTCTACTCCTGTGGTTGGCTTATTGTCTTTGGCCTTGTGTGATTGTGGTTGAGTATCTGTACTGGACATGCTTTGGTGATGGGTGTCCATGAATTGGTGTGACATGCAGGCCTTGGGATTGGGATGTGTGGGTTGTGATAGTGGGGTATCTGTGGGGTTTTGGGGTGATGGGTGTGAGGGTATGGGTAGGAGTTTGTGATGGCATGCAGGTAGGGATGGGGGGATATAGTAGTAAAGATATGACTTACCAGAGTCCAGTCCTCCTGCTACTCCTGTGTGGCCCTCAGGATGCATTATTGCCAAGACTTGCTCCTCCCATGTTGTTAGTTGTGGGGGAGGAGGTGGGGGTCCACCGCCAGTCCTCTGTACTTCTACCTGGTGTCTGGATACCACGGAACGCACCTTCCCCCGTAGGTCGTTCCACCTCTTCCTGATGTCATCCCGTGTTCTTGGATGCTGTCCCACTGCGTTGACCCTGTCGACAATTCTCTGCCATAGCTCCATCTTCCTTGCAATGGATGTCTGCTGCACCTGTGATCCGAATAGCTGTGGCTCGACCTGGATGATTTCCTCCACCATGACCCTGAGCTCCTCCTCAGAGAACCTGGGGTGCCTTTGAGGTCCCATGATGTGGTGTGGGTGATGTGTGAGGTGCTGTCTGTTGTGATTTGTGGGGGGATGTGTTGGGGTGTGTTGTTTGAGGTGCGTGGATGTCGTATGAGTGATGGTGTTGTGTGCCTGTGGATGCTGGTGTTGTGTTTGCTATTCTCTCTCTCTGGGCTTCTTCCAAACAGATCGTTGTAAGAGGTTGTGGGTAATGTGGGTGTGTGTTTTATATTGGATTGGGTTAGTGGGTGTAGTGTGTGTATGTGTATCAGGTGTGTGTATTTTGAATTGTCCAATGTGGTTGTGTTTTGTAAGTGTGTGTGTATTTTGAGCGCGGCGGTGTGCACCGCCAATGCATTACTGCGGTTGAATAACCGCTGCGTTGATTCGTGGGTCGTGATAGTGTGGGCGTAGTTCTGTTGGCGTGACGGTGTAGGTTTTGGTATCACCAGTTGACCTTTGGTGTGGCGGACTTGTGTGGGTGTCTGTATTGTGGCAGATTTCTAGATGTGGGTCGTAATACCTGTAGCGGATTTCCGCCGCGGCCACTATATATTGAAAGCCGTCAGCACGGTGGTAAGCAGGATTTACCGCCAGGGTTGTAATGAGGGCATTAATCTCCTGCATGAAAGGGGCATCACAGCTAGGTGTAAACACATCAGGACCAATAGGCAGCTCTTCAATACAAAATGTATTTCCTATATTACTGCATATAGTTCTGAGATGAAGCTGCCCCAACTGTCTGCTCTTATAGGGGAGGGGTTGAACTTTACTCTAGTCCCACAGCAATCTGCGACTATCTCACAAAATCTTCTCATATTATTCCTGTATGCAGCTTCTCTTAAATCTACCCACCTGTGGTCTAAACTCTGCTTCTTTATGCTTGCCTTTAAGCAATTTCTTTTCCTTTTCAGAAGAGATATGAATCTATCTCTTTCCTTGGAAAAGGACACAAACTGCTTTCTAATCAGATTATTTATTTCTTTGTTCAATGGAGGGAAGGGAACAGATATCGGTTTATAGGGAGCCTTAGTATGCCTCAAAACTGTATTTTTTGTAATCTGCTTCATAAATTGGCCAAACAAATTGAATTGAAAACATTGGCTTTCCAGGAGCACAGGTCATTAACAGCCTTCTCTTGAAGCCCTTTTAGGTTAGAGTTCTTGCTAGGATCCCGTTGGGTCCTACTGGAATTTTTATTACATTTTGAGTTGGGGCCATCAATTTTCCATGACTCTACTGGAGTCATACTTTCTTTTAAAGAGAAGACTAATAGTCTGTGATGGCTAAGCATAGACTCTAAGATTTTCAAATCACTTAAAAGATAGAATGATGAGTATGAGAAAATTAGATAGTCAATAACTAAGTACCCCATCGGAGGTGTATGGGTATATTGTTTCGGGAGCCTAGGGTAAGTCTCCCATTTACAATCACACATTAATTTTTCCTCAATTGGTCAGCAAGTACCGTCCTCTTTTATCCGTTCTTATATTTGGTGGAAAAAGTAGTGGGGGAATATGCAGTGCTTCCTCTTTTTTAATTTCCGAAAATAAATTGATGGTATGGTTGGAGAATTTACAATTTAAGGGCATGATTTAGGCCTTGGCGGAGGGAATACTCTGTCACAAACGTGGCGGATATCCCATCTTCTGTATTACAATCCCAATGGGAGATAATGGGATCGTAATTTGGTGGATGGGATATCCATCACATTTGTGACAGAGTATTTCCGGTCAGCAAGACTTAAATCAGGTACTAAGTCTCAAACAGAAATGTGTCACAGGCTACTCGTCGTTTATGACTCTGGCCAACTGGAGCTGCAGAGTGGTCTTGATCCTTGTAGGTTCTGCCTTGACTAAGGTAAGGGTGGCCCTTTCTGGTAGCCACAGTGCTGCTGACGATGGAACGCCAAAGGCAGTTCGTGCCCTCCAGAAGGAGTCCCAAAGGAAAAAACCCCAAAGGGAAAAACCTCTATAGCAGGAACTCCCTGGAACAAAAATAAGCAAAAACGTAAGTCTTCCAACAAGAAAACAATACTGTAAGAAACTGGAACAATCGAGGGAAAAAACTGGAGAAAAAAACAACTGGAGTGAAGCTCACCATCAAAGAAAGTGTTGCAGCGCAAGGAGAACAAGAATCACACTCCTTATATACCCTAAAACAGGAAATGACCAATAGGAAGAAAAAATACACCATATTGGATTGGGAAGGAACCATAGGAGAATATAAAGAAAGGCGCCAGTTTGGAAAAGGGTCCTAAAGCATACAGGGAAAAAGAAACGCATGCTGGGATAAAGAAGGACATGGCTGATAAGTGCAAAAACAAGGAAGAAAGAAGAAAATGAGAAAGAAGAGAAGAGAAGAGAAAAAGAAGAAAGGAACAGGCTGCACCAAGTAAGTGAGGGGTCGGGGTGCCCATTCCTAATGTGGAGGGTGCACTGCGCCCAGAACTCGCCGAGGCCCCATGCCCACATTGGGGACTCGTGCGAGGAAATACATAACAGAAAGGGCACGGCACACCCTGCAGCCAAAATCATGAACCGCGGCCGCGCCCCAAGCCGAACACTCAAAATGACTTGAAGTTTACTCTCCTCATCTGTGGCCTTGCTTAGGAAGGCAAACATTTCATACAAAAGTTTATTATAGGATTAATCAAGAAGAATATAAAAAATCAGCAATCAAATAGTAGCCTTCAAGCACCCATCCTCAACAGGGGATATGGTCACTGCTTGAACGAATTTAAAGGAATCTTTAAAGCTCTTATACTTTCATTTGTTTTTATTAGTTAAAATAATTGCTATCCCTCCTTTTGCATGTCTTTCGTAGATGGAGAGGTGTTACAGTCTACTGAGAAGTACTGGAGATCTGAGGAACACCAGGTTTTCTGGATGGCGAATATGTCATCATTTAAACTATCCAAGAATTGTATTTTCTCCATATTATTCATTAGGCCCACTGCATTCTAGGAAACCACTTTTAATTCATTGCTAATTATAAGGTTTAGATACTGGATCCGATATACAGACACCCTTAAGAACACCCACCAACCAGTTCCATTTTAGACACTCATCATCCATAAGAGGAGGGGAAGGCCCAAAATACTATGGTGTGTTACATACCTTCCAGCATTCCCAACAGAGACCTGCAAACGTATTGGGTCTTCAGCTTAGAATTTGTTTGAAAACAAAGAGAAAGATTCACGGTGGGATCAGCCAAATTAGCAGACCAATTTATAAAAGTTTTATTTTCCCCAGATACTAGAAACACATCAATCCAGCTACATTAAAAGGAGTCGCTATTTTTGCAAGACCAATCGACAGATGTATCAAAGGATTTTACCCATTCTGTGTCTCTGGGAAAATGCTTTAGTACATATGGCCCCAAATTTGCAACAATTTTTGACAGAGATAGAACTCTTGCTTTTGACCCAGACCTTGTATGAGTCAAAGTAACAAGTCAAATATCACAATTTGGATTCACTTTATCTACTCAATATCTCAAAACAAGGTAACAAAAAAGAACTGATCAAAATCAGATCATGATCAAATAAAGCAACGCAGTCTAACGGGAGAGTATTTGCAGGAATGGAAAAGGGAAGGTATTCTTTCCCGTTAGTCCGCATAGATGTTGATTTGTCTTAAAGCACCACTCCAAATGGTTCAGCCGCTGGGTTAGGAGGAGAAGACAAAGGAATGGCTGACAATGAGGTTCGTACAGTTTCACCAGTGTCATCCCTGTCCAGAGAAAATGTGGACAATGGGACCAATTTAGTTGATTCAGCTTCTAGACTAGAATCCCCAACTTCTTGAAAACGTACCTTTTTTGGAGCTTTTTCTTTAAATTCCCCACTTCTTTTTTTTCCTCATGCTCCGATTTTGCACTTTGGCTTTACCTTTAGACTGAATAGACTCTGATATATCACCTGGGCATATCTTGGCCCGGTCTTTAAGCCTAAAGGTAGGAGAGGCCTCTGGCCCAGAACAAGATGCTTTCGCTGGCAAACAGGTTACAGCGGCATTCGTTGAACATAAGTCAAAAATGTTTTTTAGCCATAAGATAGGATTGACCACATTCAGCTACTTCTTGGTAGGTCCCAAAGTTATCCTGAAATGGGGTTCACCTATCTGCAATCTATGAACTTTTTTTCATGGAGGTTGGGATGCACCATCTACCCCCACACATTTGGATGAGTCAGCTAGCACTCCCTGGTTGGAAGCCACCGGCTTCACATTATCCTCTCTTTGTGACAGCTGTAGGGCCTGGTTTAAATTCACCCCCACTTCCTTTGGGTGCATCAGCACTTTCAGAATCGCAAATAAAATATCTTGAGTATGGTCTGTACTGGTTCCGTGACCAAGGCGTGCTACATGCTGAAACACTTTCAGGTTGTTTCTTTGGTGATCACATTGGAATAAGCATTTGCTGATTTTCAACTATGCTGTTTCTGGTTGTTCTGGAGTGCACATCTGCTGGTTTGCAGAATGTGTTGGGTACACACAGAGTTGGTGTGTCCCAGCTTTGAGGACCAGTGACACATGATATATATATATATATATATATATATATATATATATATATATATATCAGGGTGTGGAGTTCCTATAGCCCAACACACAGGAAATATTGTTGGGGTCAAGGACAACAATTTTTCATTCTTATTTTGTACTTGGGACAAGTAGGCTCAACCCCTGCAGCACAAACCCCTTGACTACCAATTTACAGTCCAGCATTATGGATCATGAAAGGGCATTGTCTGAAGTTAACATTTGTGGCTGTATGTGAATGCTATTTGAACTGGTATTTATGGCTCACTATTACAAAGCCTTTTCTATTAGGTCGAACGTTCTAAGGAAATTTTGTAAGCTCCGGTTGCACTGCTGACAGTGGTCCCAGCATAAAAATGTGTACCCATGTTTGCAAAGTTTACCAATATAAGGCTATGTAAACTGCTCCCAGAATGCTCTCTGATTACATGAAGATATTTGCAGAAGCTTGAAAGCAAGATTGATGAGTCTTTGCTTTCAAATAAAATGTTCTAAAAAAATGCAACAAAAAACACTTTGCTAAACTACTGTGAAAATTGAAGTGCCATTTCTTTGAAATATCCTCTAGTAAAATGTGTTCATGCATACCAGTATTCATAATGGAAAATCAGTGCAACCAGTTTCAACAGGATTATGAGAAACATGTAAATAAACAATCACTGGCAAAGTCAGTAGGTCTGACATTAGAGGTCAGCCTTTTGGTATTGTCAATGAGTGTCTGGCTAAACCCTCACCATTAAAAAAACATTGGCAAAAAGCAATACTGTTTTTTTGGTTTGAAAAAGCCCACATTGCCACAGAAGTCCCTGTCACTGAACAAAAATACTTTGTGTGCGGTATGCTCCTTGTGAAAGAGCAGAATGCTGGCACTCACAGTGAAGCCAGTCCATGGAAAAAAGACACAGACTTTTAATAAAAATCAAAATATCTTGGTTAACTCAACACCTGATAAGGGCCCAGTTCTTAAATTAAGTCACAAAAGTGCACCCATGGTATCCACCCTTGCATTAGTGCAGATTTACACCTTTCATTAATTCACATAGATTTACAGAAGTAGGCCAGGAACTTATACTCCTAGAAAATATTTGTGAACTGCATTTTAGCATGAGCAAATGTGCATGTGTAGATTTGCTCATGCGAAAATCTGTTCAGCTTTCACCTTCTCTCAACCATTTTTTTCCCCAACTGTGGAATAAGTTTTAATCCTGCTCTTGTCAGGCATAAATTTCCAACCTTTCTTAGTATGGGAAAAGATTAGAGAAGAGCTGGGTAAAACCCATAAAACATGTAGGTTAGGTGGTTTGCGCAGGTTTGGAAGCGCAGTCCAACTATGGACCTATTGCTTAATGCTCTTTCCAGCTCCAGTATGTAGATCTGTGGAAAGGTGGCAACATGCGGGTATTGCTACAATTCAAGCCCTGCTATAGTATGAGCTCTGGCTTAATCAGAGAGGCTACTATTAGAGCTGTTATATAATGAGATTGCTATATATATATATATATATATATACACACACTCACACACACACACAAGCATATCAAAACCAATGGTACTGCAGAGAGATGTGCGCAGAAAATAAAGGCCTTATTTGCAGAAGTAACAATTTCAATATTACAGTTATGTGCTGGCCAGACCCTTAAACAGAAATATTTCAAATTAGAAAAACTGAGTGAACAGGAAGTGACTCAATGGTGGGGGAGACAACAACACTGGAAAAGTAATTGGAATGGGGCATGGTGGCATGAGGTTTAAGGATCTTGCCTGTCCCTACATAGTGAAATCCGAACCCAGAACTACTAAAGGAATGGGAAGACAATAAAGAGAACTGCTCAAGAACTGTTATGAAGATATTGGTGAAATGCGCCTGGCAAAACCAGACTAAGAACCTGATTACGCGTTCGGCAGACAGGATGACCCGTCCACCAAACTTCCGTTGGGGTGGCTGCCGCCTTACTCGGTACCCCCCCACCCAGCCGGGCCCATTACCACTTTTCCACTGGGCTGACAGATTGAAGACAAGGCTTCTGCTCTTCAGCCCAGTGGGAAAGTGGCAGCAGCATTGTCGCCAGATCGTAATCGAGCCGGCGGCAAGGCTGCTGTCTGCAGGGTGCATCTGAACCCCCACAATGCTCACTGTCTGCACAGTACCCACCTGCGGCCCCCTACACTTGTTCTCTACCAGCCTTTTCATGGCAGTAAACCGTCATGAAAAGTCTGGTGGAGAACCAGGTCGTAATCAGGAGAGCAGCGCTGACTTCAGTGCACCCTGGCTGATTTCGACCTATGCCACTGTCAGCCCGTCGGGATCGAAGATCCCGGCAGAGACGGCGGTAGGTTTGCAGGGCTGCCCGCCAACCTCATAATGTGGTGGTCAGACCTCCACAACCACAGTGTCCGACAGCCACTGCGAGTGTGGTGGTCCCAAGACCACCACCCTTGTAATCAGGCCCTAAGATTCTGCAGGGCATTGAAATTCTAACCAAAGACATTAGTGTGCTGGATACAAAGGAAGACATAGCATAGATACATTTCTTGAGGGAATGAATAAAAGAATCAATAAATGGGAAGAAGAGATCAAAATGAAAAAACAACACAAGTTTATTAAAAACCAGAAAGATTACCAAAATGGACGAATTTTGACATTTAGCAAGCAATATGACAACTTTAAAATACTGATCCTACAACAGACATTCCAATTACAGAACCAATAGGCATGACTGGAATAGAACGAGATTCTGCAAGAGAATATTGTGAGAGAGATATTTCAGAGGATGGAGCTGCCGGAATATTAGACCAGTCAATGAATAAAAGCACACATTTTTTAGAGGAATTCAACAAAGGAAAAAAACAACATCTTTGGAACAAGGACAGAGGAAGAGGAGGAAAGGTAAGTGACAGAGGCAGAGGCAAAAACTGAGGAAAAGAAGGTGAGGAAGATTAATCCAAAAGTGCTTTTCACATGGGAATCTTAACAAGGGATCAGAAGACGGGACAATAATGGATAAAACAACGTATGTGTTAAATATTTCAAATAGACTTTTGACAGATATGGAAATTAAAGTATTGGAGTTGGGTTTATCTTTTTGTCCTACTAGCCCATTTGATTATGCCCAATGTCACACTGATTTTCATTTGTTTCATAGGAAATTTAAACTACAGAAGTTGTATGCCACTAGGGACACACACTGAAGTTTAATCTCCAATACATAAATGTGCTAGCAATCTTTGCCTTAGTGATGTGGATTTTTCATTTACTTTGACAGACTTTGATTCAGACACCATTAATGAAGTGAACTCATATTAAAATCTAGTGAATATGGGGATTGGCTTAAATAGAAGTTGCCCTAATGGCTTTAAAGCCAAATCTACCTTTACATCTACACTTCAACATGATGCTATAGACACATTTGAAGAAGTGGTAACAGAATTTAAAAAAAGGAGTTTGTAGAAGATGAAAAGTTAATAATGTGTCAGCTGCTCAGAGCAAAGTGTTGAAAGATTTATAAAATGATTCCATTGTTATTAGACAGTCTGACAAAGGGGGTAATGTGGTGGTGTTCTCTAATACATGTTTATACATACACGAAGGATACTAACAGCTGACCATGATTGATTGTGATGAGAAAGTAAGAAGGAAGATTATTGCACAGAGCAATACTGAGTATCATGACAAGCTCAGGAAATGGAGAGAAAGAGGTGTGACAGAATGGGAGGAATTTAGATTTCTGTATTGCAAGCATCCAAAAACCCCAATCATCTGTTTCCTGGGAGACCCATGATATCCTCTGATGGCTGCCTGTGTCAGCTCTACCTTCCTGCATGCAAGACAGCAGGGTTTTATTATCTTGCATTTAGGACATGGACTGGGGGATGATGTCCTGTTGTTAACACTGAATGTAAGCAGCCTATGCACCAGCACTAGACACCAGGATGGTGTTACCGCCTGCAGACATTTTTTAGGAGCAAGATTTCTATCATTCTTGTTTCAAACACAGATGATTTTGAAGATTTAACCCAGTCTCAAGAATTGTTTTCCATGTTTGAGGATGGCTACTTTCGACAGTTACAGGGCATGGTGATGGGCATTCGGTTTGGTCCAAGTTCTGCAAATCTTTTAATGTGATGGTAGGAGGAGCAAGTCGTTAGTGCCCTATATCACTTCAACAACCACGTTGTGATATGGATTCAATACATTGACAACATTGTTTTCTATCTGGAAGGGCAAAAAAGAGGAAGGTGAAAGCTTTGCGATATGCTTGAATGAGAATTTGTTGAATCTAAAACTTACTGCAAACATATGCAGTACAGAGATTGTGTTTGTGTATATTAAGACAGCAATCAGGAACAACAAATTCACTCTACCTACAAACTTAACTGCAGGAACATGATGCCTAATGCTATCAGCAGCATCCCAAGACCCTAATACATAGCATCCTATATGGTGAGTTACTTACGGGCACGCCAGAACTGTAGCACTGAAGCAGCTTTTGCACAGTAATGTAAGAATATGGTATCCAGGTTCAGAGAGAGAGGATACCCACCAAACACAAGAGAGGCAGCTCTTAAAAGCGTGAAAACATTGCAATAACAGGACTTACAGATCTTTAAGATTACAGAGGAGGAAAGGGGTGTTGCCCCTGTTATATCCATCACTACCTACAATGAAACAGTTGACTGTGTTAGGAAAATGCTCAACAGACTCTAGCAAATCCTGATGATGCAACCAAGTTTAAAGGGTAACATTGACACTCACCTTATATTACAATTAGAAAGGGCAGGACCCTGAAAGACAGACTAAGCAAAAAATTATTAGCAGTAAAAACAGAGTTGAAAGACAATTGACTAACCCAGGATTTTACACATGCAAGAAATGTAAGGCTCGCAGAAACAGTAAGAATGTACACAGTTTCAGCTCCAAATTATGAAATCAGGTCAAAATTATAAAACAGCAACTCACATGTCAGTCTGATTTTATTACCTATGTCCTGACTTGCCCCTGTGAGAAATGGTACGTGGGAGTACCATTCATTGTTAAGAAATGGGTGCTGGAACACCTATGTGACATCACTTACAAGGACCCTCAATATTCTGTTGCCCGTCATTTTGCAGAGTCTCATGACAGTAACATTGATGCCCTCTCTTTCTCTGTGATTGACAGACTACCCTTAAAAAAGAGGGGTAAACAGAGTACAGGCCCTCAGACTATAAGAGTCTACGCACATTGCAGAACTGGATATGAAAACCCTCAATGGGTTAAATTAGGATGAAGAACTAGTGGTACGTTTAGGATAGACGTTTTTATAGCTTATAAGTTCAATTTATTGTAAAACGTATGTCTATCAGGTTGTTCATGTTTTCACAATGCACTGTGGTTTGTGTTTTTATTTAAGCCAGAGGGGAGTACAGTGAGCCTGTGGCTCATTAAGAACGAAACTTTTTTGAGATTTGTTGTCACAGGGGCATGTAGAGATGGTGCATATCACAATGTTTGATCATGTAAGCCCACTAGTGCTCTAACTCGTTGGGCCCGATTCACAAAGGTAAACGTAGACCAAAAGTCTAAGTTTAGACCAAAAGTCTAAGTTCAGACCAACAGTCTAACTTTACTCGTGGTAAAGTAAGACTTTTAGTCTAAGTTTAGACTTTTGGTGTATGTTTAGACCAAAATTCTAAACTTAGACCAAAAGTCTAAATTTAGCATGAGTAAAGTTAGACTTTTGGTGTAATGAATTATGCGCATACCAGTAATTAGTACATACATAATACCTGACCAGTGATTGCCTAGAACTCGAGAATCACAGTCTAGATATTATAATTAAAGTCATACTATTAAGAAAGCATGATAATGCTAGTGCTTAAAACAAAAGGCTAAATAATGGTTCCCATTGTAAATAAAGGTCAGGGATGTAAGAGCCACTGCAAAAATAGCAATTCCACATTTGTATCCTAGATAATTAATTCAAAAAATTCAAATGAATAAATAAAACAAACAAGGCCCATAATTACAGATACCTAGCCCAAGTGGGCAAATTACCCAACAATTAATCAAATGGTCTCAGTAGCAGTAGATGTGGCTCGCTGCAATAGTCACAATCTAGTCCAAGTAGGCACATGGAGAGTACACAAACACCACCATGATCATTCTTGCTTGTCCACATTATCAGCACTGACATGAATGAAATAAAACATAAAAACATACAAAAACTTTGTTAGAACCATGGTTATTAAACAGCCTGAAAAAAGCAAAGAGAAAAGTAGCAGCTTGTAACACCCCATCAATGCAAATATATTGCCTTCTCTCCGTCTGAGTGACGCATAAATTATGCAAACGAGAAGAGAGAACACTGGGTAGTTCCTAAGTTTAGTGGGAGAGCAGCTCCAGTTCAGAGCAGCTTACACCACCAGCGATACTCTAGATTAGCTCACCTCCTATGTCTGTTTTTCTAGCAAAGTTTTTAAGCATTGGACTAGTTGTGGTGATGGGACAACTAAGGGGCTTGAAATGCCAAAACATGTTTTTTTTAACGTTTTATAAGATCTATGGATCCACCCGTGGGGTCAGCTCGGCCCCCGGTATAAATCCATGGGTGGATCTGCAGAGCTTGTGAAACGTAAAAAAAAAGTCTATATTCAGACAGAGATACTCTTGCATTCAGTGTTACACACACAGAGACACTCTCACACCTGGTATCTGACATCTAGGCAGACACTGTCACAGCCAATCTCACACCTACAGAGATGCTTACATCCACTGTCACTTCTACACAGACACTCTCACAAAACACTGTCACACTCCCTCTCAAACCCAGACAGAGACTCTCACGCTCAGTCTCACACTAACATATACACTCTCACATGTAGTGTCAAACTCAAAGACACACTCTGACACTCACCCTCATACCCAGACAGCTACTCTCACACCCAGTCTGACATGGTGGCAGACATTGTTGCACCCACTCTCACACCTACAGAGAATCTGTTACATCCACTGTCACATCTACACAGATACTCTCACACTCACTAACACTCAGAGAGACACTATCATACCCACTGTCATATCCAGGCAGGCACTGCCACACTCCCTCTCACACCCAGACAGAGACTCTCACAAATACTCTCACACCAACATAGACACTCTCACATGTAGTGTCAAACCCAGAGACACACTCTGACACTCGCCCTCACACCCAGACAGCTATCCTCATACCTAGTCTGGCATGGAGGCAAGCACTGTCACACCCACTCTCACACCTCAAGAGATGCTGTTACATCCAGTATCACATCTACACAGACTCTCTCACACTCTCACTCACACTCAGAGATACACTCTCACACCCACCCTCACATCGAGGCAGACACTGTCACACTCCCTCTCACTCCCAGACAGAGACTCTAATGCTCAGTCTCAAACTAACATATACACTCTCACATGTAGTGTCAAACCCAGAGACAGACTCTGACACTCACCCTGACAGTTTGACACTAAGGGATACTCTTAGACACAATCTCACAGACAAATAGACACTCTCACAGATATTTACAGATGGAGAGAAACAGTCAGTAGTAAAGGGTCTGGGGTAATATGTGGACACTGATGCATACAAAAGAGTTAAGGTAGGAGTTCCCTGGCCACATACGTTTATATAAATGAGGCATATTGATGAAAATGTGTGTAGAATGTTAAAAATCGTTTTTTTTTACTTTTAGGAGATCCGCAGATGGATCTGCAGAGTTGATCGACATTTGAAAAGAAATAAGTATATCAAAATAGATACATATGTATAATTTATACAGGTAATGTATTGGCTCTGAAAAGAGCCTTTGTCTTTATGATGTGTAGGTGATTACTACACATGAGAGAGGACGCAGTCTCTCAAGTTATGCAGGAACACCTTGTTGCCTTTCTATGTTAGGAGAACTCCGTCATGTCTATATATACACACTCCATATCAAAATGGTGGTGTATAGAAACCATGTTATGGTCCCTGAGGAATGCAGAAACGGTTTTATCAACAAGTTTCCTGGATTTGCCTATTTGTGAGCAGAATTGATTTGACCAGTCCCACTTTTGGCTTTGGCAAATGTTTAAAAAAAACAGGGCAATGTGCAGGAAGAATGTCATTATTTTCCAAAGGTATCCTTCATTAGGATTTTCAAACCAACTCCTGTGATTGCACCTAGGCCATTGCCACCACAGTGTACAATCATAAGTTCTGGATGTTGGCAATCCTTAATGGTTTCAACCAAAGGAAGTAATTGATGCCACTTTAATCCTCTCTGGCCAATCCAAGTAATATCCACATTAGACAAACCTAGGTCCCTGTCAATACCACTTCTTTTTGCACTCTCTCTGGCCCAAAACACAAAGCTGTGTCCCACAGTCCAAACTCTTGACTTTACAAAAATTGGAAAACAGTAAAAGTAGCTGTGATATGTTCACTGTGAAAAATTCAACCACACCTGCTCAAGATGGCTCAAAAGTTGTGACTTGCTGCAGGAAAATGTTTCAGACTATGTAACCATGGCAATAGAGCTACATGAGCATGAGCGGAAGTGAATACAAAAAAAGACTAGACAGTGCCTTTGTTGTACAATATTTAGAGACAATAATGATTTAAAATGATTATTTAATGTTATGATTTGGTTTGGTGTCATAAAAAAGTGTTAATATGGATGTGTATTTCTTTATAAGGTCAAAAAATTACTTCTGAACTTCCCCGTGGATCCACAGGATCCACCAGCGAATTTACTCATGGGGGTCACGCTGAGTGCCGCTGTGGATCCCTGGATCTAGCTAAACTCCTATCGTACTGCCTAACTTTTGAGGAGTACTGCAAAGGGTTAGCTGTGGAAACCAGTCACAATTTGAATAACATTATATTAACATGAAAGGGAGATTGTGATTGGTTTAGTGATTGAGTAAACTTGAAAGCAAAGTTAAAGAGGTTGCCATCACTGGTTGCCTGCTATGAGGATGGACTCCCATTCTTGTGGTTGGTTTTTTGAACATTTTCCAGAGAGAAGAAATTCTAACTGATACTTAAAGAGACACATACAGTACAGCAAAGACAATCATTAGGTATGTGTAGTGAAATATACTGTGGTTTAAATATGGTTTAGGCTACTGATTGTGATCCAAGGTACACAGTTTTTTTCTTAAGTTCACTTGGTATTAGAATATGTGTTTAAATAGGTTTATTCTTATTAAAAGATGAAACATGTTGTTTGAGTTTCACTGACTGAGATGAAAGATTGCAGAGGCCTATGCCCAGGTATATATGTACCCTATTAAAACATATAGTACTTATATAACTAATATAAAAAACATAGATTCAGTGTCTTATCTAGTGAACCAGTGACCTGTATAGTCACCAATGCACACACTAAAATACCAAGTCATACACAAAGGGTCACACTCATAGATTCACTAACAGAATGAGGAATAGACTGATGCATACAGTGACACACATAGGCAGAAACTGCTCTGTACACTGACATACCTAGGCACACTGTGATGTAAAGACTGACATACCCAGACACGTACTAATCAGTAGAATGACACACCTCGGCATGAACCTTTGCAATCACTGACACACCCAGGTGGACACTGATGCATTGACTGAGACACTCAGGTGCACTATAATGCATACACTGCAATACCCAGGTGACAGTGATCGATGCACTAACACAACCAGTGACACACTAATATACACTGAGACACACTAATATACACTGAGACACTTAGGTATGCAGTAATTCATATAGTGACACACACAGATACACTCTTATTAATACAGTGAGACTCCCAGGCACGAACTGATGTATTTAGTGACACATTCAGACACACTCTCTTACATATACTGAGAAACCCAGGAATACAAGACAGATAGGTACTCACTAATGGATAGACTGAGACACCCAGGTATAGAGGAAAGCACACAATAATCACCCAGCCACATGGTGATGTACATACTGATCCACCTAGACCTGAATACTGTCAGACATCTTGAGAGAGATTTATACAAACAGTGAGAGATTAAGTTAGAGACATATGGAGAGAGGACATCTGGGAGGACATTAATCCATATAGTAAAGCTCTGAAGAATACAGTGATACATATAGTGACATGAACCAGTCACAGATAGAGGTACACTCTAATGTAATGTACATTTGTAAATTTACTATCAAGTAAACTTTGTATTAGAAAATGTTGTTCTTAACTTTTTTTCCATATGGATAAATGTATTCTTTATTTGGTTTGCAGGTATTGATTTCTACCAAAGTAAGAAGATTCACAATGCCCGACAAAAGAAAAACAAGGAAAAAAATTAACAACTGCACTACCTGCTTAAAACTGACAGTAAAAAACTAAATAAGGTAGAAAATGCACAGAATAAGAAAACAGGCACTGGTAAGAGTTCTAAAGATTTTTTTTAAATATGCCGTAAAATGCAAAATGATAGAAAGACATTGCTCGAACAGCCAGGTCTTGAGGTGTCTCCTGAAGGTCAGTAGGTCCTTGGTCTGTCGTAAGTGGATGGGGAGGGTGTTCCAGGTCTTGGCAGCGAGGTAGGAGAATGATCTGCCGCCGGTTGTTGTCCTGTGGATGCGTGGAATGGTGGCGAGGTCGGCGGAGCGGAGCTGTTGGTTCGGGGTATAGAAGGTGAGTCAATCATTGAAGTATGCTGGTCCGGCGTTGTGGAGTGCTTTGTGGGTGTGGGTGAGGAGTTTGAATGTGATGCTTTTGTTGACAGGGAGCCAGTGTAGGTCTCTCAGGTGGGCTGTGATGTGGCTGTGGCGGGGGATGTCGAGGATGAGGTGTGCGGAGGCATTCTGTATTTGTTGCAGTCTTTTCTGGAGAGCAGCTTTGGTTCCCGCATAGAGAGGGTTTCCGTAGTCCAGTCTGCTGCTGATGACGGCCTGGGTGACCGTCCTTCTGGTTTTGGTAGGGATCCACCTGTAGAAAATTGGAATGCTGTGATAAACTGGAACAAATGGATGTTATAAGAATTAGGAAATGCAATAAGAAGCCAGAGACTTTCAGACAGCAACAATTTAAGGAGTTAAGAGTAAAAATGTTTCAAAACAGAGTATTTCAGAATTTGTGGAAGAAGATGAAGAAGTAAAAGTGGATAAGTGCTATTATGAAACAAAAGCAATATATTGAGAATGTAATTGACAAAGCATTCGTTGTAAAGAAGAAATTGTTTATTTTAATATTGAATAGAATGAAGACACTGGATACAACTGTGTTGTCCATGGGGAAGAAAAGTTAAGAGAATCATTAACAAAACTAATCTTTGCAAAATTGTTAAAGGTGAATGGATACACACATCTAGTCCAGAACCTTTTTAATGACGAGAGTTATTTCCAGGTAAATACATTAGTACATGCAGTTGACACAACCAACACAGTAACTGTCAGGAATCAATTAATAAATTGAAAAAAACTCTTCAGAGAACTTTCATGAAGAAGTCTGAAACAAAAAATTAAAATGCTTCAAGAATTAGATCCTTGCAGAGATAGAAAATACACAAAATTGCAAGGGCATTCATTGCCAGGTCTTTCAAAGAAAGTGTGCCAAAGTACTTTTCATCACTTCAGCATGCCAGCTGTGCTGCATTCAAGAATGCAAAATTTAGTAAGGAGACTGTATTACATGAAGACTCCACATTTATGTTTAGGAGATTTGAATAGAACTCTCTTAAATGTTACTATAGCAACCATTGAGAAAGTTTCAGAAGACATTCAGTTCAGTTTTCTTGGCCCTGAAGAAGAGAATATGGAGAATTACAGGTGCTGATTGCAGCTGTAGAGGAACTAGACACAGAAATGAATATCGAAAAATGTGCAAAGGAAATAGACAAGTTCAATTCAGTGTGTTCTGAGAAACCAGAGTATGTTTGTGCTTCCTGTCGATGTACTTTCTACATAAACCAAACTCATTATGTAGATGTATCTTCTAAAACTGAAGAAGACGATAATGATAAGTGGCTGGAATTTGGTGCATATCTATCTGTAGAAGAACAATTTGATTTAGCCACAAAGCAAATAATATATATGTATTGTTATGACAAGTACAAGAGAATAAAATGCCGCTAGAGCAATCCATAACAAATTAGAGTTGTACCAAGGCCACATGATCTTAATGAATTAAATGTGTATGAAGCAATGTTAACACAAACTGCACATCCATTTCAAGCAATTGTTTTAATAGAGCCAAAAACAGGGAAGTTGCCAGCAACAGAACTACAAAAAGGTCTAAAGGGAAGAATAGTGTAATTACCTCTAGATTTCTACATACTGTGGTGGTTGAAAAAGATGTAAATGAACCACTGATTATTCTAGTAAATGGAGTTCCTATGAAAAGTAAAATAAATCTGGAAAGAATTACTAGATGTCAATAAAGTTAAAAAAGCTACAATTTATTTGAAAGAAACTAACATTTTTATACTGATGTTGATATTCCTGGAGATGTAACCCGTGTTGAAGATGAAGTAGTACAATTTAGTGGACAGATTGAAAAAGTAGACAAACAGAAATCAGACAAAATATATGAACAAATATATGAATATATTCATCCACTACATTCCAAAGATGTTGTAGGGGATTCTATTAATTTGTTTCAAATGAAACAAGCTACAGGAGCTCCTTTGAGTGTCTGGGAAAAAGGTTTAGAGACTCGTTTCTTTCCAAACCTATTTTGTGCAGGAGTAGGTGGCCGTTATGATGACCGACCTGTACAAATACTAGCAGCTGAGTACAGGTCAACAAGACTATATTCAGAAGATACTAGGTTTTGACAATGTATTCCATATGTATTCCATCTGTTACTTGAGAGTGATTTGTATGGACTCTCATGTGCTGTTAACCATATTCTTACGAGTATAGTTAATCTCCAAATACCTTCTGGAAGAGATTTTGTGGATAAGATACAAGGAAAAGATGAAAATCTAGAGTGTAACTTAATAAATTTGATAGCTTTCCAACATGTCATTAAGGAATACTGGTACCATCATCACTGAGGAGTTAAATGTATGCTACGTAATCTAGGTCCTTCTACTTGGTTTGTAACACTCAGTTGTGCAGAGTATGCATGGGGTGATTTGCTAACATTTCTAAGAGTAGCAAACTCTAACATAAAGGATATCCATTTGAATACAGCAGGAGAAGTTTGCTCCTTGGATCCTGCTAGCATCTCTAGCACAAGTTTCAAGCTATGCTGACTTTCATATGCAACAAAACAAATCCTCCTCTTGGAGAAGTTACCAATTTTTTGGGAAGAAAAGAATACCAAGCAAGCGTAGCTCCTCATATACATATGCTGTTATGGATAAACGGTGCCCCAAAATGTGGAACTGACAGTGATGACTGTGTTCTATTTTTCATAGAGCAGTAGGTTACATGTGGCATTCCAGATGACAAAAACAACAAACATCTAAGACAGCAAATTCTGTTTCCAAAGACATAAATGTAGCAAATATTGTCACCGAAGATATAGACGCAAAGGAACGTTTTATCATTATCATTTTTGGTTTCCAAGGTTTATCCTCTCTAAGGGAAGAGTAAACAGCTTTTTGTTTGCAGTAAGGCACACACTGACTAGAAAATCACCATAAAATATATATAATCTAAAAAGAGCAGAGGATTCAAAATATATTCATGCTCATAATCCTGTCATCCTCAAAGTTTGGAATGCAAATATGGGCATACAGTTTGTTGCTGGCAATTCTATTACTGTTGCTCGCTATGTCACTTTATACATCACTAAGTCAAAGAAAACAGAGATAAAGGAAACATGGGAGGACATTTCTGCAGAAAAGTCTCTATCAATGCTGTTACACATACAGATAAGTTCATGTGAGTTGTTTGATAGGTTGAGTTCAGCTAGCTTGTTCTCAAAGTCTAGAGTTATTGTTTGGGTTAGCCTAGGCCTTGCCAACACGTGAAACAGAGTTTTGAAATCTTATCCAGAAATTCAGTACTTAAGAAAATTTGATCCAGAGACTACAGATATTGTAAAGACAAATATGTTAGACGTACTATCCAAAAACATTGAACACCTTGAAAATATGTGTCTATGAAATTATGCAACACTATAGGTACAGAAGTAATGTTTCAGAAAACATTGATGAAGGCAAATATGGTGTAGCTGGTTGTAATGGTTATTTAGTTTGGCATGCAAAGGGTAACTTAATCAACCATAGAAAACTTACTTGTCAAACTTTTGGAAAAAGATAATTTTTCTACTTGGCACTTCTGCAGCTATTCAAACCTTGGCGATCTGAAACAGAGTTACGTGGGCAATTTGATTGCTATGATGCTTTTTCAATGTTGTGAAAGACAGTATTCAGTGTCAAACATTTTCAAGCTATATGAAAATGTCAAATGAAGCAATTGAGCAAGAAGAAACAAGTGCCACTGGGATTGCAAAGGAAGGTTCACAAAGCAGCCAAAGTTCAGCATCTCTTAGTCAAGATCCTCTAGGACAGACAGTAACTGAAAATGAAGCTGCCATAGCAATGAATGAAGTGGAGACAGCAATGCAACAAGTAAGAGAAGAAAATGTTATGTTAGAACAGTTAGCAGACCAACTCAATAATGAGCAGAAATAAGTGTATATGGAAGTCAAAGAAAAAATAGACCATGGATTACTGCATTAAAAAAATCAATGTAACTGTTCAAGTTTTAAATCAATTCTTTTGTATGTCAGTGGCCAAGCAGGCACTGGAAAAAGCTTTATAATGCAAGTTCTAACAACATACCTACAGAAGACTACAGACTTTTTGTCGTATATAGTAACAGCTTTGACAGGATTAGCTATACACCATATAAAAGGAATTACCTTGCATCATCTACTAATGCTCCCTGTTAAACACAACTATAAACTTGAATACCAAACATTATCAGGTGAAGCTTGTCACAAAGTTTCCAGAGTTTTGAGGAAACTAAAGCTTTTAATTATTGATGAGGTGAGCGTAGTCTCAACCTTAAGGCTTGCCTTTGTGCATTTGAGAATGCAACAGATATTAAAGACTGACTATGATGTGCTCTTTGGAGAAAATCATGCAATTGTTTTTGGTGATTTGCTGCAACTTACCCCTGTGAAAGGACAACCTATATTTAAGACTCTGTCACATGAAGAAACTCATGGGGCCAGATGTAGCAAAGGATTTTACCCATTCTATATCTATGGGAAAATGTCTTCGTACATATGGCCCATAGTTCTTTAGGGAGCACTGGAAATGTAAACATTTGGTTACATTTCCAATACAAGGAACTGATTACAAACATGTGTCAAGCATCTGATAAGCAATATGGAAGTATTTTAAAGGCTATTACAGTTGGAATACTGTCAAAAGAAGGAAAAATTTGTCTGGAAACAAGATTTATAAATAACATATTTCCTTCACAAAAATGTGCAGCAGAGCTAATGTTTCAATTTATTCAGCAAGAAAAGTCAATGTTGTGCTTAATACCTACGATTCAAGAATACATAAATATTAATGAACAATTACTACAACTACTGAATGAGCAAATATTAGAATTGATATCAATTGATAATATAGAATATTATTGTATGATAAACTACAGTCAAAACTGGATTCTTTGGAAAAATCTGTTTCCAAAACTGCAGGATTAGAAAAGTGTCTCCCTGTTTGTAAGAACTGTTCAGTAATTTTGGCACGTACTTTAAATGTTGAAGAACAATTAGCTAATGAAGCTATTGGAAAAGTAATAGATTTTATTATGTTTCCAAACAGAAATGACTTTCAGTATCTTGCAATTAAATCTGATGATCTTGAAGATGTACAACAGATAGCAAGATCTGTTGTGCGTTTCTTACTTTTGAAAGACCTGTATGTACATAGAAAGCAGTTTCCAATATCTCTAGCATATGCTGTAACAATACATAAGCCTCAAGGTGTAAGTGTAGATGCAGCTTTTATTAATATTGATATCACCTTATTTAAGGAACATATGTCTTATGTAGCATTATCATGCATAAGAACTTTGTCTGGTTTGTATCTAATAGACTTTGATGACAGTGAACTAAATGCTGATTCCAGTTGTGTATTCGAGTACAACCGTTTCAGAACCCTGTATGCTCCCCATCTAGAGCAGTATCCAGTTTACAGAAAGCCTATCTTACCAAAATGAAAAAGTTCAAAAGATCTGAGTGATGTTCCAGAGAAAAAGATGAAAAAAGAAAAGTAAGAAGTATCAAAGAAAAACAACAGTAAAAGTGATGGTGAAATTTAAGGTTACCAGTTATCAAAATTTATCTGGAGTCAACTGTACGCTAATGTAGTTGTTAATGCACTGTTCTCCTTACCTAGCCTGGTCCATGAACCTAAAGAGAGAAGGGAAAAACAATTATGTAATGCACTATTGAGTTTGTTAGAATGGTTGTACAGTAATAGAACAAAAACCTACTCTGCATCTTGCATTATAGATATTGTAGATATGTGCTTTACTTTAGATAAAATATTCAAGAAGATACACAAGAATCTTTGATGATCCTACTAGGTATTTTAGAAGAAGAGATAGTGCCTATTGATGACCTGATTGGACTAAGTTACTCATTGCGGCATGACTGAGAAAATTGTTCCTTTTCTTCAACAACAGAAATAGATTCACAGCGATTTATCTATCTAACTCTACCAGATTCTAAAACTGTCAGTTTTGAAAACTTGTTTAAAGAGGTTTCACTAAATAATACATGCATGAAATGCAACTCAGACCTCAGTTCACCTTTGAGCATTAGAAAAACTGGGAAGTATATCATTGTGACGCTACAACAATCCAAAGCAGGTGGAAATAAATTTGAAACTCAAATCCAAAATACAAATCTCAATTTGTAGTAAAACATATATCTGCACAGCCATTATTTTCCATGAGGGAGTAAGTGTTACATCATGCCATTATAACATTTACATAAAGAATACAAATGGATGGACAGAGTGTAATGCTAATAAGCTTACATTTAAGCGTAGATTACTTTTTGAATTACCAAATTCTTACCTTCTGTTTCTTGAACCAAAGTTCCAAGGAGGATGACTACTGGAGAAATGGAAAAGTAAAGGTATGCGACTTTTAAGAGTACAATATAAAGCATTATACGGCCTAACAAGGGTGATGTCTTTCTAAGGCATTTTAAATGTACAAATATTCTTCGTATTGGATGCAAATTGGACACATACTACAAAAGTGAAAAGGGAGCTTACAATCAGTAAACTACAATATACACCTATTGAAGGTAAAAAAACTCATGACACACTATAATCCTCTTTAATGAATGAGCGGAGTTTCTGACATCATGCGGCCTACCAAGGGTGATGTGTTCAGACACTTTTTCAAAAACTAGTGTGATTTATACACATTACTTGCATTAAAATCTGTAATACAGTTTATATAGTTTGACAACTGTAGCTGAAAAAGTTTGGTTAATATTCCTAGTGAGTATCACGCATAGTAATGTTAATTTGAAATAACTTGCTATGTTCTTGGGTTGTATGGTTTTTTTAAAAGGCTATATGACTGGTATCCCCTCCCACTGTTCAAGGATGAGTATCTATAGTCACTTATTGTATAGTGCAAAGTGTAGCAGCTGAGAACAGCGGATAGGGAAACATAAGATGTTTAAATAATATCTATACATTTTTATATAATGATTGTACAGTAATAGAACAAAAACCTACTCTGCTAAAATGTGCTATATTTTTTATTACAGATTGAAAACTTTGAATGGACAGCTTAAAACAATCAAACTGTAATTTATATTTATGTTTTGTCTATTTCTATACACATAAAAAGTTTATTTTACTGCACAAATGTAGGTAACCAAGTACATCTCTCTCTATTCATATATATAAGTAGGTACGCATAGGTAATGATATTAATACAGCAATACATTAATGTAAATACAGCTGTTTATATATATGTGTACACTAACACACTCACAAGACACTGATGCTTAACCTTAGAAACTTCGATAAACACTAACACTTACACTGATGTATCGAAGCACACACAGGTATAGACTATCAAAGATTCACTCACACACTGACGCATTCACTTAGTCTCCCAGGTTCACTGTCATGTTTATACT
Source organism: Pleurodeles waltl (assembly GCF_031143425.1). Taxonomy (NCBI): domain Eukaryota; kingdom Metazoa; phylum Chordata; class Amphibia; order Caudata; family Salamandridae; genus Pleurodeles; species Pleurodeles waltl. Next base: position 79,469,990 of record NC_090441.1, on the reverse strand, counting down.
AAGGCACCCTGGGACACTCCTATCCATAGAGTGACATACACAGGCACACAATATTCCATAGACTGACACAGCCAGGTACACTCTCATGTACATAGTGACACAGCCAGACACACATGTACGCATATAGTAACACAGCCATTGGTACACTGACACACCCACATACATACTAGTGCATACACTAACACATCCAGCCAGACACTTATATATATGCTGACACACCAATGCAGACTGCCCAGCCACATTGACACACCCAGAGACACTCTTATACATACATTAATACACAAAGGCATACAATGATCTATAAACTTACAAACACTCTCATGCATATAGTGACACACCCAGGTACACAGTTTTTCTTATACTAACACACCCAGGTACACACTATTGTATACACTTACACACCTACATGGACACCGATGTATACACTGATACATCCAGATGCACACTAATACACACTGACACACCCAAGCACACACTGATGAATATACTGACACACCCAGGTCCACACTATTGCATACACTGACACACCAACATGGACAATGACGTATACACTGATACATCCAGATACATACTAATACATATACTGACACACCCAAGCACACACTGATGCATACACGTACCCACCAGTCAGAAACTGATTCATACACTAAGACACCCAGCTACAAAGGTGTGTATACACTGATACAGTTTTACAGATAACACTGCATATACTGATACACCCAAATACAAAATCATGCATGCACTGACACACCCAGACCCAAATGATTGTACACACTAACACACTGATATGCACACTATTGCATACAATTATACATCCAAGCAGACATTAATACGTATACTAACACACCCAGATATACACTAAGGCCCTCATTACAACCTTGGCCGTCGGTGATATAGTGGCAGTAATACCGCCAACAGGCCGGAGGTGATAACTATGAAAATCTGACCATGGCGGAAACCACTCAGACAGACAGCCACGTTAACACACCGACCGCCAGGGTGAAATCAACAGGCACCACGGCAGTAACCGTCTACAGCCAGGCGGAAGACAATGTTCCGCCCACTGTATTATGATAGTCCAATCCGCCACCTCTTCCAGGGCCGTACCAACGACATCAAAAGCCTGGTGGAAACACTGCACAGAAGGGAAAAGACTAATCTCTGGAGACTCAAGGAAGAACCACGCCGCCATGGAGCCCGAGTTGCATGTGTTCCCCATGCTCTTCTATGTTCTGCTCCACTACGAACACCAACGCCAGCAAAGATGACAACAGTGAGTACTGCCGCCAAGCACACAGGGGAGGGGGGGGAGGAAAAAGAGAGTGACACACACACGCAACACCCTCACCCCAAACACCATACACACAAGCAGATGCAGTAACATCACATATTCACCCCGTACCCATCAGGAATAATGCAAAGACAAAAGGAACTGATCGAAGTGAGTGTAATAAGATAAAATAGTATAAATACGTGCATCCAAATCAACAAGTATATACATACTTACAAATATAGGGACAATGCCCAATCTTTAATGTCCATGGACCACAGGGCCACATCACAAAGTCCATGGCCCCACCTCACTCCTGCAACAACATGGGGAGAACACTGCAGGGGCATCATGTTAAAAATAGCCAGGCACCTCAGGGGGACGGGGAACGGGAGGCACCTCAGCCGGAAGATGGTACAACGCCACTGGTCCTGGAGGGGGCAACATGCCCTGTGCTTGGTCCTGGGGAGTGCAAGGCCACAGTCTCTCAAGTGGGTGACTTGCCCACTGCTTCTGGAGGGGGCAACATGCCCTGTGCTTGGTCCTGGGGAGTGCAAGGCCAGTCTCCCAAGTGGGTGACTTGCCCACTGCTTCTGTAGGGGGCAACATGCCGTGTGCTTGATCCTGGGGAGTGCAAGGCCACAGTCTCTAAAGTGGGTGACTTGCTCACTGCTTCTGGAGGGGTCAACATGCTCTGTGCCTGGTCCTGGGGAGTGATAGTCCACAGTCTCTCAAGTGGATCTACTGGTTCTGGAGGGGGTATTGTGCCCAGTGAGCTTCATCCTGTGGAGGATGGGATGAGTGGATGGCTTCTCCACTGGTCCTGGAGGGGGCATTGTGCCCAGGGAGCTTCATCTTGTGGAAGATGGGGTGAGTGGATGGCTTCTCCACTGTTTCTGAAGGGGGCATTGTGCCCAGTGATGCAGATCTTGGGGAGTGCAAGGTCACAGTCTCTCCCCTGGGCGTCAAACCCACAGGATTTGCAGGGGCCAGGCCGCACAACAGCCCATGGACGCAGGACTACACACTGTCCGCCGGCGGTGACGGCTGCTCAGTGGTGACAGTGGTGCTGCTAATGGTTGTGCTGGCAGTGGTAGGGGGAGGCTCCAGCTCATCCCCTGCAGCCTTGGATGGCTGCCCACTGGGGCTGCTGCTGCTGGTGGCAGTGCTGGTGGCGGTGCTGACAGTGGTGGGGGGATGCTCCAGCCCATCCCCTGCAGCCTCGGACAGCTGCCCACTAGTGCTGCTGATGCTGGTGGTATTGTTGGTAGTGGTGGCGGGAGGCTCCAGCCCATCCCCTGCAGCCTCGGACGGCTGTACCACCATGGTTGGTACCACCCCATCAGACCCTCAGGCATTCACCCCAGTCACCACACCTGCAGACACCACAGACACACTTACAAGCAGCAAATCCATCATACCTGCAGTCACCACCCCAACAGACACCCACCCACACACCACCGCATCCCCCAGCACCTCCACCCCCCTCGGCCCCAAACACATATACACCCTCATTCGCCCACCCAACAGACACCGACCACACAAAAGCAAACCTCCCACAAACATGCACACAAAACCGCCACACGTACAAGTCAGACAACCACTCCCTCAACCTCCATATGCTGAGCACATTCTGATGACCATCCCCGTGTGTCAAAGAAACTTTTCCTCTGTGAGCTTAACCTTACCCCTCTTCTTCCCAGCTCCCATAACACCCCCAAAAAGTTTGGTTCCCTCCGCAAAGCCATCCCGTCCACATCCAAGGCCTCCCCTGCCCCCCCTGCAAGCATCCATGGTCCTCCCCCACCAAGAAGAAGTCAACCCCTCATGAGAAGGTTACCCCCCTCCCAAGCCCAAAGCCAAACCCGCCCCCCAAGCCCAAACCCCCACCCCACCCCCGATAATCACTGAGGTGCCTGTCTGCCCCCTTGATGCCCCTACTTGTGGAGTTTACATGGCAGTCAGGAGTCAAGTAGGGGCCCAACACTGTGCCTTTTGGGCAGGCATTTTGGACTGGCCTATGGCCTTAGACTACAAGAAAAATGCTTTAATAAAGCCAACCAGTTGTTTGGATGCACCTTTGTCCTGCTTTTCCTTCCCTAGGTTTCTGTTCGTCCTGGCTGACATTGGTTGTGTGCCAGTAGTTGTGTGTGCTTGGGCTGTTTGCTGCTCCATGTGGTGTTTTTTGCAGTATGCAGGTTTGTGTGCAGTGCTGTTGTCCCCCAAGGGAAGCGTATGTGATAGGTATGTGTATGTTGCTGCAATTTTGGTGACATGGCATTGGGTTGTGCAGTGTGGGCATGTAGGTTGAATGATTGTCCCCTGATATGGCTAATGTCTACATGTAGAGTGTGTGTTCTTGAGTTTTGGCAGTGCAGACCTGGACTGTGTTGATTTGTGGTAGTTTCCTATGCATTTGAGTGCACATGTGTCCATGTAGGTGTGTGTCCCTTGCAGCTGGTTGGTGTACGGTATGTCCAATGGAGTGTGAGTTGTGTGTGCTTTGTTGCTGTGTCCTTCCCCCATTGTGGTATTGCTTGTCCCTAATATTCAATTGTGTGCAACTGCTGCGCGCATGTTGTTTGGTGCCTTGTTCAACATGATTTGTGTCCCAATGCAGCCTCTTTCCAGGTATGGTCCTGCCTGCTCCCATCGCAGCTTTGCTGGTGTTGTTGTGGTTGTGCAATTTGTGTCTTTTGTCGAATTGTCTCTCTGTGCATTGGGCATGGCATTGTTGGTCCATTGTTGTATGTGTGTGTGTGATGTGTGTGTGTCAATTGCAGGGTTGTTTGATGGTGGTGTTATGTGTGTGCCATGGCAGATGGATACATTTGTGTGTTGTATATGTGGGAGGTCCCTGGCCAGTGTTGGGTGTGAGTTTGTGGAGTGATTTTGTTTTTGCGCATTGGTTGTTTTATTGTTGCTGTGTGTATCTGTGGCCTTCTATGTCTCTGAGCCTGTGTTGTGTATCCATGCGTATATATGTGGTATTGCGGTGCAGTGTGTGTGTTCTGGCTTAAGTGTGCATGTTGTGAATGTATGTGTGTTTGTGTTGCAGTATGCGAGTGTGTCTGTCTGGGAAGATAGGTCCCGCTGCTCGTCTTGGCGTTACCCCTTGTCTTTGGGCGAGCAGGAGCAGCAGAATGACATTTAGGAATGGCTCCATGGCGGCTCCGGACGTGTATTGCTGCATGCAGGTGAGTGTCTTCCTTTAAGCTGCTCGTTTCCTTCTTATGGTACATGGTGGTTGGACCGCAGTGGTCACATTGGTGGTGTGCAACCTTGTAATAGGTCAGGTAGAAACATCGTCTCTGCCAGCCTGTTTATGCCTCCAGAAGACCGCAGCAGTCTGTGCTTCTGGCGGTGGCAGCGGCGTGCTGGCGGTCTTCTATTTCCTCGGCCACCAAACTCATAATCCGCCGCTCCGCTCCGCCAGTCTGTTGGTGGTTGGACCGCTAACATGACAGTCACGGGACCACCAAATTCATAATGAGCCCCAAATGGTCAGAAAAGTTCAAAACACATATAAACATAAAAAACTACAGAAATAAATATGGTACCATATACTTGTTTATAAATATTACTTAAATTATCTTTATTACTCAGTCTACATTGGAAATACAACATAAACAATATACAATAAGACTAATAAACAAAAATAACTTAATTCATCATTAATAAATACGTTATACAAACATTACTACAAAATCTTTAAAAATAGGAAAACAACAAGCATCACAAAAGTCGATATTTCATTAAAAACACATAACAATAAGCAACATAATCAATAGGAAACATTACCAAACCAGATGTAAATAATTAAATGTAACTTACAGTTATGTTGCATGTATCAGTCTACAAAAGAAATCTGTAGTCCAAGGGAACCATAACAAAGAAAAAAAATAGATTGAAAAAACACTCCTGGAAAACAGAAAAATAAATTAAATTAAAAAGTAATCTTTGTTAAAACAACAACCAAAGTAATTTCCTTTTCAAACAAAACATTTCCAGAAAGTAGGTGAAGTCATCCACTCTGACCACAAAACCTGTAACAAAACACTATGGGCCACATTATAAGGCTGGTGGTCTTTAGACAACCAGCCCCATAGTGGCAGTCAGAACCGCTGCTGCTGTGGTGGTCCGACTGCCACATTAGGACCTTGGTGGTCAGAGCGTCAGAGTTCTGCCATCTCTGCCGGGATCGGTGATCCTGACGAACTGATGGTGGCGGAGATCATAATCAGCCCGGGCTGCGGATTATGATTTTGTTCTCAGCCATGAAAAGTCTGGCGGAGAACAGGTGAAGAGGGTTACAGGGGGCCCCTGCACTGCTCATGCACTTGGCAATGCAGGGATCCCCCTCGCCTGCACCTTAGACATGTTCACTGCCTCCTCTGCAGGAGGATGCTGGTGCGCTCTGCAGGCTACAGCAATGCTGCTGGCTTGATTATGAGCCGGGGACAATGCTGTAGCCTGTTTCCCACCCGCCAGCCTAGTGGGAAACTCCTAATAGGTCCAGTGGGGTGGTCGACACCCCATCAGGAGTTCGACAGATGGCTTTCCCATCTGTCAAACTCATAATGAGGGCCTACATACCCACTCTTACATAACATACACCCCCAGCAATACAAATATTACAGCAATACTTAACAAACAACATTCCCGCACTAAAACTACCTAATACAAGTAACTAAACTAAACACATTAATTAACGCCTAACGCATTACACTAGGAAACACTAACATACAACCAAACATTAAACTACAAAACCACTGCAAACTAATATACTACCATACAAACAGTACACCTACTCACATCCCCCTACACCCAAAAACCCTAAATAATAACTTTAAAAGGGTCTCACCTTATCTGAAGACTAGCAACAGGCACCCCGAGACAGGCACCCAAATTGCCCAAAAACAGTAATAAATACACATAGCCATAAAACAGAATGTAAATTTCCCAAAATGTCACCGAATAAATTTGTTACGTCTCCTTTAAATCCTTTTTGGATTCATTTTTTAGTTTCACAATTTACAGATTAGGCAAATTAAATGCATGACCATTTGCCTTGTTCTTCACTTACGAAATAATATAGTTTCATATACGTATATTCACTAGAATTGCTTCTCTATCAATCCGGAGATGATGTGTGCTTTGTGTTTTCTGTTTATATGCCCAAATTATATGTCATATTTTCATGTATTTGAGTCCACCTTTTCCATTTATAAATGTGTGCATTAATTAGTATTATTTGCACAGGTGGAATTTAAAACTGTTGGTTCTGACTCAGGGCCTCGTTATGAGTTTGACTGACAGAAAAGCACATCCGCCAAACTCCTGACAGGGGGGCCACTGCTTTTGTGGCTACTAGGGGTTTCCCGCTAGGTCGGCGGAAAACAGTCTACAGCATTGTCTCTGGCTCGTAATCGAGCTCCCGACCATGCTGTGGCCCTCAGTGAGCACCAGCACCATCGCAATGCTCACTGTCCCCTCCACCTGTTCTCCACCAGCCTTTCCATGGCATTGAAACCGCCATGAAAAGGCTGGCGGAGAACGAGGTTGTAATCTGCAGGGCAGCGCTGCATTCAGTGTTGCCCTGGTGGATTACGATCTCCGCCAAGCCGTCGGGATCATGGATCCTGGCAGGCCTGGCAGAGCCCTAGTGTTCTGGCCGCCAGGGACTTTCTGTGGCGGTCGACCTCCTCCAGGAGGCTGTTGGTCTAAAGACCGCCAGCCTCATAATCAGGCCCATAATATCTAAACAAAAAATATTGTGATACAAAAATATTGTGTTGATAAAAAAAAGTAAAACATCATTCATTGTTGGCAATAAAACTAGTAAAAAATCTCTCAATACATGTCCCAAAACATACATATTTACAGATTACGATGTTTTGAAAAATCGAATTCGTATGTGCCATGCAGCCACAAGAATCTTGCTAACTGCATGGATCAGAATATCAGAGGTATCGCTCTTTAAAATCCTATGGACAATAGCATGTTGTTTAAAACCCAGCACCTGACAGACTGGACGAATCCACTTACATCGGGGAGGGACATACGCTGTACAGAAGAACATAAAGGTGGTCATTATGAACCCCGGCGGTTCAGCCCGCCATGCCGGCGGCGGGTGAAAAGCCTGCCATTGGCATGGCGGACTGAACCTCCATATATTGAACACATGCCCTCCTCCACTGCCAGGCTGCCTCCGACAGGCAGCCTGATGGTGGAAGGAATCATTATCCGACAGGGCAGCGCCGCTGCCCTTCGGATAATGATCCCTACTGCCCCCAGCCTTTCCCTGAGGCTGGAGGAAGGGGTGCTGTGGGGCACTTGGCATGGGCAGTGCAGGGGCCCCTGTGCAGTGCCCCATCGTGCAGGTCACTGCCCGATTTACGGGCAGTGATCTTTGCGACAGGTGCAGGTGCACCCGCTGAACAGAGGCATTGACAGTGGCTCCATGTGGAGCTGCCGGCAATATCCCGGCCAGGCATTCTGCTGGCCCGGCGGGCAGAAACAATGTTTCCAGCCGCCAGACCAGCAACATGTTCATAATACAGCCGGCAGGGTCCCAGGGGGGCTGGCGGTCAGTTGAAGGACCGCCTGCCTGAACACGGTGGTGTACACCACCGTGTTCATAATGGGGGCCAAAGTGTTCAACTGATTCCGGAACAGTATTTGCAGCATGGACATAGATTGGGCACCAACAATGACCTCCAACTACCAACAAAGGACATTAGCGGTAGACACCCATAGCGGAAGCTGGCATGCAAACTCTTTCCCAAGGAGTTGGGAATAAGATCTAGATAAGGCTCAAATTTGGGATACTATTTAAAACCTAGAAATGCATTAGTCTATCGCCCGTACAATGAATCAAGGAGATAGTTCTTACTGACATAAGACCAGCAAGCTGTTTTCAAAGAAGATTTGTGAGCCTTCCCTAAATCCTGTGGCTTCTCCCAGTAGTTGCCTAGCCCCAGGGTGCGAAGCCAGTTAGACACATGCTTAAACCATGGGATAGAGGCTGCATTGGGTCTTTTTAAGAGATCAAGAAGGGAGTCCCTATAAATAACAAGCAGGGGGGTCGTCCAAATTCTTATCCAAAAGAGTAGTGGTCTTAAGGCTATCAAATCAGAGATACGGTTAAGACCAAGATCCAAAACGATGGGAATCAGGGGAGTACTGCCTGGGCACGCAAACAGTGCTCTAGAAAAATTCTTCTCACCCACAGATAATTTAGAGGTTTCACAAAAGCCCCACATGTCAGCGCCATAAGTAGCAGCATTTTGTGCTTTAGCTAGATAAATCTGAATAGCCGGAGAAACGGCTTTCATAGCAATACTCTTATAAAAGCGCAGAATGGCCCCAGATCTGTGTTGAAGAAAAGGCACACTATTATTAATCTGTTCTTCCCAGTGCAATTTGGTAGAAATCCTCACACCCAAATAATCTATTGAACTTACTTTCCCGGAAGGGAACCCCAGCCAAAGTAATGGTGCATCTTATAACTGATCCGGGGCTAAATACCATTAGTTTGGTTTTACTAACATTCAGTTCCAGCCCATGGTCAGTACAGAATGTTATAAACCTATCCACGAGGGTCTGAAGGCCCATTGGGGCCTTGGAAATGAGGACAGAGTCATCCGCAAAGAGCAGTATAGGAATATTTTGCACATTTAGGGAAGGGGCATAATTTTGACTAAGAGATACAGCTATTACCACCTCAGTTATATATAAAGTGAATACATTTGGTGCCAGAACACATCCTTGGCAAACCCCCCGTTGAATAGCAATGTGGTCTGTTAATTCACCCTGATTACCCCACCTCACCTGGGCATATGTGCCCTCGTGTAGGCAATGTAGGAGATTAATTATATCCGCTGGAGTACCTGTTTTGTATAGGACATCCCATAATTTGTCTCTGGGAACCATATCAAACGCAGACCGAAGATCAACGAAAGCAGCATAAAAAAATTGTTTAACAAGCTTTTACATATTTCCAGTATAAAAGAGTCAACCTGAAAACCTGATCCACAGTGCTAATTTTAGGGCAAAAACGTGCCTGGAGTGGAGACATCTCATAATGGGTATCAGCCAAATCTAGAAGCCTTTCCAGAAGTTGTTTGGCAAAAACTTTTTGGAGGTTGTCAATGAGACTAATAGGTCTATGATTAACAGGAGAGCTCACCACCCCCTTTTTGTAAATGGGGACTATTTCAGCCCCTTTCCAAGTACTAGGTATCGGACCCCCCGATGCTATTGCGTTAGATATCATATTTATATAATTAGACCAGATCACTGGCTCAGACTTATATAAATCCCCCGGTATCTTATCTGGACCTGGGGCTTTAGAGGGTTTAAGGGAATTAATTGCAGCTAATGTTTCCTCCAAGGTAAAGACAATATGATAATCCTGTTTACACACATCTGATCCTGAATCACCAAATGGTAGGCACACTACGGCCGACTGCTGGGAATAATGATTATAAGGAGAAAAATTACAGTGTAGAGCATAAAGATTAGAGAAATGATCAAACCAACTCTCAGGTACAAATCATGTTCTTACCCTCTCTATATCTATCAGACAGTAATTTCCAGAAAAACATGTTGTCATTGTGTCTGGCAGCATCCAACAGATTCTGCCAGATTAACTCATTCTGATTTTTCTTTGCCTGTGCTATACCTTTATAGTAGGCCAATCTAGCTATTCTGATCGCCCCTTGAGGACTGTACACAATAGCTTGCTTTAGTGCAAGTTTGGCCTTCGAACAATCCTTATTGAACCATTCCCTATTTTTAGATGAGTGGTCAAATTTCTTAGTGGGAATTTTCTTAAAGAAAATATTCTGTAACTTGTGTGTCATTGTCTCATGGATGGTAAGAATTGGCATACTGGCAACCTCATGTCCCTCATAATCGGTCATAGCATCAATAACAAATTTATAGTTCTCCTTAATTATATATGGATTGGACAACACTTTTGACCAACTTACACGAGTACGGCTTTTATCCAGGTATGGCTCCGGGACAACAGTATGATGAATATTCAAGGACCTCCTAAATTCAACACTATGTAAAGTGAGAAGCAGAGAGTTATGGTCACTGTCATGGCGAAAGTCCACCTTCATATATTCCAACATTGGCCATAACCTAACATCCAATAAAAAATAATCAATACCACTAGGTGCCTGGCCTCGTTTAAAAGTAAGGGCAATATTTGAATCAGAGTGCGTTTGACCATTACAGGCCCTAGGACCATACTTGAGGCACAATGATGTCAATTGTAAGGCGACACATGAGCGGTTGCAGGATTGCTCGTTCACCAAACATTGTTCATCCTCTTTCACTGTTAGGTCATTGATTAAATAAGAGGTCAAATGTGCAATTCATATCCCCTGCAACCACTACCTTGGTGTTGGGGGACAGGGTATCTAGATATTCAAACAACTGAATCAAAGTCTGAGACACAGGTCCCTGCAGCACTGACCTTGCATAATTATTAATTACAATAACCTTGAAACCTCTATTAAATACAAGTTGCACACCTAGTAGAGCTGGGGATTACATTTTTAATTCATGATGATTGCACTGCAGCCTTTTGTTAAGCAATATTAGTAAACCTCCATTGGCATGACCAGAATTCCCATCTGCCAGTGGGGCCATCACCTGATATGATATAAAACCATCCAGAGAGACCGGGTCCACAGCCCAAGTCTCCAGGAATAAGCATATGTCCTTCTTGTTTATGTAGTTCACCCATTCAGGATCCAACAGTTTCCTGCTCAGCCCGGCCAAATTCCAAGACATGATAAAAATTTCAGCACTAGTTCCCAAGTCACTGGGCCCAGAACACTGGGCTTCCCCACAATCAACAGATTTGTTAAATGCCCCAAGCCTACCCACCAAACCCCGGGTAGAGTTTGTTCGGTTAGAGACAAGGCACTGGGCTGCCGCATAATCAGCAAGCTCATAAGTCAACCCAAGCCTACCCGCCAAGCCCCAAGTGGAAATTGTTAGATTGGAGTCAGTGGATAGTCAATCAATATCTGATGATGGATGCAAATTATTTCCAGTTAAAGCACACTTATGGCTAGTGTCAGCCTTCCCACCTGTTGAATCCCTACAATTTGTGGGCAAACTAGCAGAGGGCGGAGAGGGTTTGAGTCTAATACCGACCCCACTAGACTTTCTAAGATAGCAAGTGCGCAATTCAAAATCCATAAGATTATCCATTAACGATCTGTCGATAAAACGAATGGATATAAAATCAAATTTAGAGCCAGACTGACAGTGTCTGCCCACCTCCAGAATATCTGCTCGAATAACAGAGAGGCACTTCCACTGGACTCTCAACCAATAAATGACCTTGTTTAACAGGGAATCCCGAGTTTCCACAGACCCTGGAGGCAACCTGGGTACTTCAACCATAAACAAGATACCTCCTTGGTTCCCATGGGCTCGAACCTGTTTCTTGGGTGCTAGCCATCTTGTTCCAGCCTAATGCGGGGCATCATCAGGTGGCTTGGTATGGTAAATTGATGAGATGACTGCTCCACTCAGCACCTGGGACCAACCCCCCGATCCTCAGTATAATCTGCAAATTTGGATTTACCGGATCTATCAGGCCCAGTGGAATTCCAACCCTTGATACCAGTGGCGAACATGCGTCGAGTGGTCTCAAGGGGGGCCTGTGATCCTTCAGTATAGAGAGCAGGTAAAGTCGGAGGGGAAATAGAACCAGACTGTGAATGTTGATTACCTACTTGAGGCCTGGGTTCAGATAGAATTGGGACAGTGGGTAAACCCCCCATGACAGGGTGGGGCACATCCAAACTTGATCGAGAACACCTACAGCCACACAACAACCGAGGTTCCCTCGTCAATTGGTTCATCAATGTCAGTACCAAATTCTTCACTTCATCTAACTTGAGGTGAACAGAGGCCAGATCGAGGTTACCGCACAGCGTCGGCGAACTATCCATACCCGAGGGTGGATTGATCGCATCTTCAACATCCGTGCATGTCCCAGTACGTGTAACAGTGTTGCAAGGTTCTTCTTCCTTCCCCAGAGGCCCATAGCAGTTAGAACATGGGATATTAAACATCACCAGAACCTCAGGACTCAGGGGAGGACAGGGAGCCTCACCCCCCACAGGAAGGCCACCTATAGTGCATGATGCAGCATCCAACCCACTACACTTCACTGGAAATAGTTCCGACCTTGGAGCTTGAGAAATCGTCTTTAATTCAGTCTTCCTAGGTGGATTGGGCTGCAATTGCTTTTTCTCAAATATATCAGGAATTTTTACAACAAGGGGATCCTGTTTTAAGGGTGGTAAGTTTGAGTTATTCCTTAAAATGGCATCCACTTCTTCAATTAAGATATCTATGTCTTCCAGAGAGTGGCTTCCTTGGTAAGATATAAGGCTTGTTTTATTTTTAGACTGTTTCCTTGATTTTTTAGAGCCACTAATATGAGCAGGAGTATCCACAGCCTTTTGTTTCCCCATCTCTAGATGTCAAGATAGTAAGCAATAAGAGGTGTATAAAAACAAATAGGTCAAGCTTTAAAACAAATCTTAAAAATGATAAACTTACTTCTCTAGAAGATAATAAAGCCCAGTCCAGCCTCTGTCAGACGATGACGGGCGAAGACGGGCCGGGCACATCCTGCGCAGTGGGGGCCTACGAGCGCTTAATAATGCGTGAGATGGCAGCAAGAGAGCCTGGGGAATGTAGTCCCACCCCAGGTTCTGTCCCTAAGTCAAGTGTGCTTCAAGCGTGCGTCCCGTGCAGCAGGGGCCTACGAGCGCTTAATAAAGCGTGAGATGGCAGTAAGGGAGCCTGGGGGATGTAGTCCCACCCCACGTTCTGGCCCGAGTCAAGTGTCCTTCAAGCATGCGTCCACACACTTATATTGTTCCTAGCTTCCTATTTGTGCACTTTGGTGGAGCAAACACAGATCTCTGTTGTGCCTTAAGCAATGTCTTAGATACTTTTCAATTGGCCTTAAACTCTCTAACATGGATGATTCAACATAAGTGATATTGAGTGGAGAGTTCAACACTAGTCCTTTCTGTCTGGTGTTTTAACTACATTATCTTTGCAAAAAGGCTTAATTCTCACCAGGGATGCCAAACCAACCTATTACGACCCAAAAAGCTCCTCTAAAATGTTGCAGTATAGATTATATTTATAGCATCTTCTGCAGGAATCCCACTAGAAAACACAATTTAGGCCTTTCAACTCAATATCAATTCCCAAAGCACGACACTTGTCGCTGTGCCACTCTGTTTGCAGTCTCTCTCTTACTTACACCCACCGAACTTCCAACATGGAGGTTGCCGCCATAGTGGCTACCTCCCCGCTGGGCCCATTAGGAGTTTCCCACTAGGTCAGCGGGCGGAAACCTGAGTTTTCGGCCACTGGCCTAGTGAGAAACACCCTCCAGCATTGTCTCCAGCTCGTAATCGACCTGGCCGCAATGCTGTAGGATGCAGGGTGCATCAGCACCATCGCAATGTTCACTATCTGTCAGACAGTGAACATTGCAATGGTGCTGGCCAGGGAGACCACTGCCTATGCCAAGTGCACAGGCAGTGCAGGGGCCTCCCTGGAGCTTCCTGCACCATTTCTCCACCAGCTTTTTCATGGCAGTGCTACTGACATGAAATCGCTGGTGGAGAAAGGGGTTGTAATCCCCAGGACAGCACTGCTTGCAGCACTGCGCTAGCGGATTAGGACCGCCGCAACCAGCAGACCGCCAGAGTCTCTGGTCCTTGCAGTGCTGGTGGTGTGACCGTGGCATGACTGCCATGGGCATAATATGGCACTCGGACCATCGCACTGGTGGCAGTCCGACTACCACCGCAAGTCTGGCAGTCAAGAAGTTCTACATACCCCAGCAGTCCCAATACATGTGCATATGTGTGCCTGCATGAGTGTGCACTTGGACCGCTGGAGTTCTTGGGGTTAATCCTATGCATCAATATTTCTGTGTTTGTATGTTCTGTGTACACATTTGTAGTGGATTAGTTTACATTTAGCATTCCTGGTTAAATCCTGCACCATGTTGTTTTCACTATTTTATCACCATTTCCTGCTTTTTAAACCTCTTTCAATCCATTCAGTGTCTTGCTATGCAGTAGAAGGCATGCTTGATAGAGCCTAGATAGTAGTTTACTCCCCACTTTCAAATACTCATTATGACCTGGTTCACTATGTGTATGTCTGGTTCTTGTAAGAAACCTAGCCAGCTTTCCCTGATCACAGTGGCAATTTTAGCATAGGTAAATGGGTACTATTTATGCGTCATTTTGAGCAAACATCTGCAAATTTCAAACGCAGCCCTCCAGCACAGACATCTTCTAGATGCAGGGAAAGAGGATCATGCTGCTTCAGCTCATAAATGTAGGAAAAGAAGGGGAAAAGAGCCAGGAGCATAGCTTCAGGAAGAGATGTTTGGGGTGTTACACCCCCCTAATAAATGTATTTTCTTATAAATAGTTGGGTACAGGTGCTTTCAGTCGGGTATTGTGAGATTGTCAGATTTTAGCAGATATTTTGACATACACATAGACAAAAAACTGACGCCCTGCGTGAAAGTTCTAAAAAATATTGCCATATTTTACAGAGTATTGGGCCAGATGTATCAAGAATGCATTTTGCGAATCGGAAATAGCGATTTTTAAGAAATCGCTATTTCTGAGTCGTAAAATACAATGTATCAAATTTGCGATTCGGTAATAGCGATCTCTTAAAAATCACAAATGCTATTACCAAATCGCAAATTGCGATACAGCCCCCATTCGCATCTATGGGCCTGTCGGCCCATATTTGCGAATATTTTGCATGTCCCAAATTGTGAATTCCTAACTGGAATTCGCAATTTTGGGAAATGCAAAGTCCAGGGTGCTGGGGGCTTAAGGCCCCCTCTTCTGCACCCCAAAACATGTTTTAACAACATGTAAGGTGCATGTGTGCTTTACATATAAAATTTAAAAATGCATTTTAAATGCATTTTTAAAATTTGCACATGGTTACCACCAAGTTCAACTTGGTGGTAATAGTGATTCCTTAATGCCCAATTCACATTAAGGAATTGCTTCATACATGTGCTTCAGAAATCGCAAATAAGGATTCCTTATTTGCGATTTCTTATTTAGAGAGTCGCAATTTGCGAGACTCTAAACAGGGTTGCAATTTTAAGGAATCGCTATTTTAGCGATTCCTTAAAATTACATTCAGAATGCCTTTGATACATTCTGAAAGGGCTTTTTGCATTCGCAAACGGGCATTCACACAGTTTGCGAATGCAAAAAGCTTTGATACATCTGGCCCATTGTGTTTTCCTTTGTAGGAAGCCATCAACAAACGTTCATTGCTTCCCCCGGATGTTTGAAGAATTGTCTCTTTCCTTCAGCATCTAAATGAAGATGTGCTGGGCACATTTTTAAGTATTTGGACCAAAATCTGAGATGCAGTTCCCATTGAACATGAGATTCTGTTGTTGTCTTGCTGTTTATAATAGCTGCGTTTTGTCTCTGAATCTCTACAGCTGCAGCATGATCATCTTAGGGGCAATGGGATCACGGGGGCGCTGTGAAGGTGATCTAGGTTCTCTGTCCACCGTCATCTGGCAACCAGTTCTTTCCACGTGAAGAGTTCCAGGAATAATTGCTGGTGGAACAGTTCTACCGGATGAGTCTCTATGCCCTCAGGAACACCTTGTATCCAGTAGATCTGTCTTTGTGCTTAATTAGGTTGTCTTCCTGATGCTTTATTGTTGGTTTCAGGTCTGTGAGCAAGGTGACATAGGACCCAATTATGAGTTTGGCAGTTGGACCGCCATACTGCCAAGGCGGCGGTCCCAAAAAGATTGCTGAGTCGACAGTCTCCCGCCTGCCATATTACAATGTTACCAGTGGCCCAGCAGAGCCACGGAGTAGCAGCCCTTGCAGAGCAGCACAGCAGTTCTTCTGAGTCTTTGACAGGTCCAGATGTATATTTATATTTATACTTGGTGCCAACTTTGAAGAAGGACAAGGTTCTGGAGGCTTCCACCCCCAGAGGTGCTTAGAATTTCCTGTCTCCCTACCGTGGCTCCAGCTAGTCTGGGGTCAAAAAGGACTAGTGTCAAACACTTTGTGAGCATGCTCAGGTAGAGGCTTTGTAAAATGCAAGTGGGGTAGGTGAAAGTTCCTTCCCCCATAAGGTCAGAGATGGCCCATCATGCCACACCTATTTCCCCATTGTCTGGGAGCTATACACCAAAACCAACTGCCAGCTACACCTAGTCATGTGATCCAGAATACAGGCTGCTGGCACCAAATGGTTAGGACAAGAATATGCCAAGTTTCTACAAGTATAATTTTTAGGAATGTGACTTAAACTGTGACTTTACCATTAAGGACGATTTTACACTACAATTCTTTAGACACCAAAATCAAGATTCCTTCTTGCTCGCAATTACAAATGAGCACTTATTAAATGTAATATTCCAATGTTATCCTTTGGGAGAGATATGCCTTGCACTAGTGAAAAACAAATGTAGGAGTTTTTCACTACCAGGACATGTAAGACTTAAATGTGCATGTCCAACTTTTAAAATACACTGAGCTCTGCCTCGTGGACTGCTTAGGGCCTATCCTATGAGTGACTTATATGTATCAGAAAGGAAGGTTTAGGCCTGGCTAATACTCAGTACTAAATATAAATATAAAGCTCTATAAACACACAAATGTATATATAATATGTGTGTGGATAGATAGATAGATAGATAGATAGATAGATAGATAGATAGATAGATAGATAGATAGATAGATAGATAGATAGATAGACCACTTTGTCTCCTCCTTCCTTGAGAAGACTAACTCAGCCCTCACAGTGGTGGTACAACTATAAGCAGGGGAACCCTATATATTAAGTTCCTTAATTCACACACCTCCGGTAGGAAACATGAATAGTAAACTCCAGGATGCTGCCAGAACAACACTTTATTAATTTGGCTGTTCATCCTGATGTGTTTCAGCTACCAAAATCTTGCTTACGGGTTCAGGGGGCAGTTGTAACAATGCACCTACATACTTGTGATGGATGGTGCCCTAAACAACAAAAAACAACTAACCAAGGAATGAAAATAACTGTTCCATGGTGGCCATCTTAGAATAGTAAAATATATTCGCAATTAACCTATGATTTACAAGTTAAGGAATAAAGTGATAATTGATAATTGTGTTATATAATTTCAAGTAACAAAATACATTCAAACATGATCTATTAACTGAATAAAGTCTCTGACCGCCTGAAGGTGGGAACAGCAACCTCATCCATTTAATCCAAAACAAAATTAAAAGAAAAAAGAACTGCTGACAATCTTAACTGCATCTTCTAGAAATCCATCCACAGATGATAAGCAGTGATTCCTACTAATCAGTATTCAGTTCTAAATTCTTTAACTTCTGCCATTGTATAAATATCTACTTAATTCCCGTGGTTTACATGTTTACTTCTCCTGTTTTCTAGGGACATATATGATGTCACTTGAATTCAGCCCCAGTGGACTCATACAACCATATATCCCCAATCAATTTATTTATCCAATTCCGTATGTTAATATAAGAAGCCACAAAATTAAATGTATGGTAGCTGAGTATACCCCATATCCCTGGTTAGTTCACACTGTTGAGTTTATTTATTTATTTAAAATATATAAATCAATTATTTAATTTATTATTGTTTCCTATATGGTTCTCTTTTAAGTCCATGCCTCCATTATTTTCTATAGGAGGGTGATGTATTATCAGTGAATGGCCATGTGGGGACTGAACCTACTACTGCTACTTTTTGGTAGCAGCTACACATATGTAATTTGGTTCCACTCCCTGTTTTAGGGGTTGGAGGTTTGTAAGTCTACACATTTGCATACTTTACACTTTAAATGGTGGATAGATAAAATAGTAAAATTACTCAAATGTGTAAAAGTAAACCTACACATGTAACACACTCACAAGTATAAATTAACTTTGTGAATCGCCCCAAGCATGTTTAAAGTATGTGAAGTCTTTCTGGCAGTTGGATAAATTAGAAATAATGCTTTCTACTATTAGTTTAATTTATGAGCAATCTCAGAGCACCAAACAAATTCTTTTTAACAGTCGATGAAGTAACACCATCTCATCAACCACTGTATAACATCAAGCATGACACTGTTTAAGAAAGTCATAGTTACTTATAGAAAATAGTTGAAGCCATCATAGGTATATAATGAATACATTACTGCCAGATGTTCAGCATTGCAGAAATAACATCCCACTTAATCCCTCATACTATTTAAATGTAATTTTACCTCCACTAAATCAAGTAATTAGGTACAGCATATGGGGACTGTCATGCCCATCCATTGTAATGATATCCACCTTTTAGCCAAATGTATCAGTTTTCTTGTATAATTAAACTGTTTGAATTTAAAAATAAGTTATGTATTTTATGCAATGTTGAGTCTTGGGGAAAATACCCACCTTCTAGTTAAGTGTATACAATAAATAATTTCTAGTGTCAGTTCAAGATCAATGTGTACATTTTTAAAGAATTCTTGAGGTCCACCATGTGCTGATTAACTAGTAATATGCATTACTCTGCGTCATGTGTTTATCAATCATATAGAAACTGCTTCTATTCTGCAGGCAAACCCTATCAGAAGATTGCACATATCTGAAATACAGGGAAAGACGGTGACCTAAGCTAATTGAGGCTAAGGTCTGGAGACCCTGGAGGTAAAGCCCTTCGTCAGGTACAGCAAGGAAATGCAGGAATATATGCATATTTGGGAACAAGAGTAAAAAAAAGAACACAGAAAGTGCAATAGTGGTACATCCCATAGGTGTTCTAAGAAAGAGAGAATAGTTGTGAGAGTGCTGCACATGCATTCCAGAATTGACAAGGAGGCTTTCAAGCTGAACAATTATTGAAGACACTCTGATTTGCCTCGATTACACATGACCTATGTTCATGAGTGTAGGAAATTTGAGGGAGGTGAAACCCTACTCAAGCAGCAACCACAATTCTTGTCAGGGTGAAAGACAAGTAAAACTTCAAATGACCATATGTTTAACCCACTGGTAGCTTGGCACAAAACAGTCAGGCTTAACTTAGAGGTAATGTGTGAAGTACTTATGCAGCACATCAAACAGTAATAAAGTGAAAACACAACACAAGAAATATTACACATCAATTTAGAAAAATAGAGTAAAATGTTATAAATTATTTGAGACCACACAAAAAACAATTCAACCAGTACAACCCGAAGATATGCAATTTTAAAGATTTAAGTGAAAATAGTGCCTAAAAGAACAAAGGCCCTCATTACAACCTCGGTGGACGGGGAGAAGTGGCAGTAAAACTGCCAACAGGCCGGTGGGAAAAAAAAAATGGAATTATGACCGTGGCGGTTACCGCCGTGGTCATCCGCCACTTCTCCACTCCGACCACCAGGGCGTTGATGACTGCTGGGCTGAAGACTTCGGTCTCCAGCCCAGTGGCAGTCACCAGACCACCGGCGGTATCAGGACCCTGCATACCTCCATGGATTTCGGGTGTTTTGGAACCCCCACGAAATCCATGGCGGTAGGCACTATCAGTGCCAGGGAATTCCTTCCCTGGCACTGATAGGGGTCTCCCCCACCCCTGAGTCCTCCTCCCACACTCCCCACCCCCTGCCACCTCTCAAAGGTGGCAGGACCCCCCTCCCTACACCTACCCCCAACATGCACATACACACACCCCTACACGCACACATGCATTCAAACAACCCATACTCGCACACATACAAACAGATATGCACACAGACCGACCCGCACACATTTCCCATACACACAACACACGCCCTGCATGCATACACGCACTCACACACCTCCTCTACATACTCACACGCACACCCCTGTGCACGCACACAACACAGCTGTATATTATCTGTACAAATTCTCAACTCTGATTTTTCTCTAATTTTGCCTATACTCTAGCCTTGAGAAAGTCACTTGTGTGACGAAACATGTGTTGGCTGTGCTTGATGGACGTGTCTTTCCATTTACCAAACTGCTGTTCAAAACAAAAAATGTTTCCCATGAGAAACGTGAAATATTGATGCGCTTCACTTGACAATGGATTCTTCATTCTTTGGTTTTCACTATTTTGTATCACTGTTTTGTACGCTGTGTCTTATCCGTCCATTGTCATTTGTGTATATCCATACACATTCTCTGTGCCTATGGGTAGTAAGGCACCTGACCACCTGCACCATCCACAAACTTGGGTACTCTCCAGTTTTTACCATTGTGACTACCTCCTGGAGGTGCAATATTCTACACCACTACTACCCTTAAAATATATTCATAATTTACCCATGATTTACAAGTTAAGGAATAATGTGATAATTGATAATTGTGTTATATAATTTCAAGTAGCAAAATCCACTCAAACATGAACTATTATCTGAATAAAGTCTATGACTGCCTGAAGTTGGGAACAACAACCTCATCAATTTAACCCAAAACAAAATCAAAAGAAAAAGGAACTGCTGACAATCCTAATTTCATTTTCTAAAAATCCATCAATAGATGATAAACAATGATTCCTACTAATCAGTTATAAGTTCTAAATTCTTTTAACTTTTGTCATCATATAAATACTTAATTTCCATGACTTACATGTTTACTTCTCCTGTTTTCTAGGGACACTTATATGATATCACTTGAATTCAGCCCTGGTGGACTTCTACATCACATATCCCAATTAATTTATTTATCCAATTCCATATGTTAACATAGAAAGCCATAAAAATAAATGGATATTAGCTGAGTATACACCATATCCCTGATTAGTTCAAATTGTTAAGTCACCACATGCACCTGTGTGAATACAAAAATTAAAACCACCATTTAAATATTTTCTGTCCCTCTTCAAAGCTAAAAGACAGTATACAAAATTCAATTTTATCATAATCTAAAGTAACTCCTTATTAACCCAAATGGACTGAAATCTCTTCATCTGACTTTAAAGCTATGGGCATTAAAGTATTGAATCTAATGATACACTTAGATTCCAGTCTTTATAACTGCAAGACCCAGTCCCTCCCCACTACACTTGCCAGAACTTTATCAAATGTGAAGAATCTCAATAGATCAGCCTTTCTTTCATGAATTCCAGAGACATGCTTTGCCACTGGATATTGAATATCCCATTTCTTTATGGCACTCAGGTGCTCCATCACTCTTTTTAACTGGGTGAATTGTACTCCCAATATACACCTTTTTACAGGGACATACAAAGGCGTACACACAGTAATCTGAATTACATGTCAATCTTTAGGAAATATGGAAATCCCTGTTACTGTTTTGACTAGAGAATTATTTTGTTTTCTTGCTGTTTTTGCATGCCTCCCAATGACCACATTTCACAAAAACTGGTTTGGTTTGTGCTACATAGTAATTGTCCTGTGTGTATATTTGGTTCTTGCTCAACAGATCTATTAAGGATTGACTCTTTCTAAAAGTAATCCTAGGATGTTGACTCACATGCTGAGCCAGTATATCTTCATTTGTTAGGTTATGCCAGTGTTTCCTCAAACTCTTTCTCAAGCTAGGTGCTCTTTTGCTAAAAGGAGTTATACATTTTACAACTTCCTTCTCCTCCATAGATTGTTCCTGAAAATTCCTTCTTTTCTCTATTAATAGATCTGATCTTTGAAATGTCTTCCTCAATTGCAGTCCCCAATATGTAATCTACATCCTTGAGTGTCCCTGCAATAAAAGATATGTGGGTAGTACAGTGCATGCAGTTAAGAAAAGGGTTCTTGTCCGTATGAGAGCCATTGATAAGGCTGATGCCACTATCCAATTGCAAGACATTTCGACAAGAATCATTTCCGGGTTAGATCTAAGCTTATGTTTTTTTGCTGTAGAATAGGTCACCTACAAAAACAGAGGAGGTAACAGGACGCTGACACTGAGGATAACAAAATCAGGATACATTATAGACCTTGAGACTATGGGCCTCATCACTCGTGTTGATGGTCAGACTGCTGCACTCCAGGTGGTCGGACTGCCCATCTCCAACCCTGTCGGGCAGACCCACCTGTGTACTGCGGTCCCCACCAGTTCCTGACGGCATGAAAGGGGTCAGAGTTGTACTCAGCTACGATGGCGCTGAACTCAGCACTGACTGGCTGATTACAACTCCACTAACCGCCAGCCTTTCCGTGGTTTCACCAACATGGAAAGACTGGCGGTGAGGGTGTGTTTGGAGGTACAGGGGGGCCCTGCCCTGCCCATGCGCATGGCATGGTCAGTGCAGGCCCCCCTCCCCCGGCCAGCACCCTCGGAATGCGCACTAGTCTGCACATAACACATAAAATAATACATCAACTAAAACAAATTCAAATAATTAAAAAATGATATTTTAATCACTGTATTATTGAAAATGGTATTAACAACGTTAGTATTACCTAAAACACAATTACCTCAAAAAATGATATTGTAAACGATATTTGTGCATCACGATATTTTTGTATCACAATTTTTATTTTTCAATATTTTTCCCACCCAATATTTTTAAATCAATATTTTGTCCAAACATCCCAGTGGTTAATCCTTGGGAGGTTTACATTTTTCATGCAAATACTTTGAGGTACTGAACTCAGAACGGCTAGGTCTCATTTTCATTGTTTTTCATTGTTTGAATTGGCTGTCCACCAAGCCCATTGCATTTCAAAAATTGTTACATTGTGCCTTTTGTGTTCTCGTTAGGGTTTGGAGATAGAGGACCAAGTAGACCTGTTACAAGAGACAGTTGTTGTATTTTATGCATTTATTGTGGTGAAATGCTGGATGATCCATTACCACTCACCAGAAAATCAGGATTAGTTCTTGGTTGAGGCTCTGAACAAGGCAGGAGACTGGGATAGGAACAACCAAACAAATGTCCTTTGGCCAATTAGTTGTATTGCCCAGGAACTGGTAGGAGAAAATGGACTGCATAACTAACTCACTTGTATGTTTGGGCAAATAATCTGAATGAATTCAGCTACTCCATTTCTTCCTGTAAAGACCCCACAATGGAGATGTTTCTTGTAACCAAGTTGGTACAATGGGACGCAAAGAAAATACAGGAATACAGTTGGAACCTAATTAAAAACTAGGGGCCAGATGTATGAAGAATTTCCTTTGCGAGCACCTAATTGCGAATTTCAAGAAATCGCTATTTCAGGCACGCAAAATGTGATGTAACAAAATTGCGGTCGGAAATAGCGATTTCTTAAAAATTTGCGACGTCCAAATACGGAATCGCCAAAAAAATTGCGATTCAGTATTTGAAAATCACAAATTGCAAAAACGGTCACCTGGCACAGCCTGATGACATCACAAGCAGGAAGTGAGTCAGCCCATGCTGTTTCCAGGTACCACACCCACAGGAGCAGTCAGAGAGTCACAGACCAGCCCCAGGGAGCAAGTTTGTGAGCAAGCCAGGACCTAACACCAACATGGCCAATGCTGGTAATGGGAAGGAGAAGGAAGAGAGGAAGAGGAAGCTGAAATTCAGTGAGAAAGAATTGGAGGTGCTCACTGAGGAGGTGGTCAGGAGCTCACTCCAGGTACCAGAGAGTGAGAAGCGGAAACTTTGGGCTGACATCCAGACCCAAATCTGCACACTGGGGGTTGCGCAGCGCTCGGTGGAAGAGATACGCAAGAGGTGGTACAACCTGCGTTCCCGTGCCAAGGAGAGGGTGGCCAGCAGGCTAAAGGAGGCAAGGAGCACAGGAGGCGGACCATCCACCCAGACATCCTCCACCCCCATGGAAGACCTGGTGGAGTCCACACTGCT
Organism: Pleurodeles waltl; assembly: GCF_031143425.1. Classification (NCBI taxonomy): domain Eukaryota; kingdom Metazoa; phylum Chordata; class Amphibia; order Caudata; family Salamandridae; genus Pleurodeles; species Pleurodeles waltl. The sequence continues at coordinate 79,445,842 of NC_090441.1, read as the reverse complement.
TCCAGAAGCTGTCAGTGGGGTCACTGACATTGACACTTCCGGCACACCAAGCACCATTAAAGGTAAGTCCAATAATAATTATATGTAACCCCATATGTGCATGTACAAATGCCCCTTAGGAAATAGCAAGTAGTGCAAAGCATTGTTATAAGTAGTCCATTCCACATCTTACATGCGGCACAACAATGCCTAATGGGAGTGGTAGTCCACAATCCAGAGCTGAAAATAGCACATAGATAGCAATTAACTATGCCGACACACAGAAGAACAAAACACACAGTTCATAGTGGTACGATGTAAGTGTACATTTATTACCATTGTGCCACATTTGGTGATACATACATAAATGACATGCTGCACATTGTTGTTGCAGATGGCTCAGGCCCAGCAGCAGCAGAATGTGCCAATTTGGGGGATGCAGAAACACAGTCTCTGTCCGACTCTAACACCAGCGAGTCATTGTGTATAGCACCAATCAGACTCAAGGGTGTTACCGCTCCACGATTTGAACCAGGACTCCGATGACATGCCGGATGAAGGCCACACACCACCCCCAGAAGCTAGATCCAGATGTACGTATCATGCGTGCTCCAGGGTACCTGGCCACAAGTTCAGTTCTGATGTAGGAAGCATTGCATATCACCTGTATGTTCATTGAATGTTGGTATTTACGGTTGCGGTACACATACTCTGTGGTCGATGGTGGACAGATTGCAACATGTGTCCCATCTATGGCACCTAGGACATGGGGGAACTGTGCTATCTGGTAGAAATCATTTTTGTCTGCTGTATTTCCTGTGGGGTGTGGGGGAATCTGATGTACTGGTGTACCCTGCTCAGCATGGCATTTAGAAATGCATTGAAAAATCTAGAGAGGGCACTCTGTGATACCCCTCCAGCTGCTGCTATGGTCCCTTGATAGCTACCTGAGGCAAGTAGGTGCAGGGAGCATAATGCCTGCACATGGGTGGGTATGCTATTGGTCCTGTGTGTTGTGAGCTGCAGTATGGGTTGTAGCTCAGCTATCATGGCTGAGCTCAACCTGTACTTCTCAAAAATGTCCTCCTCAGTCTGGTCAAAAAGGGTAATGCGCACTCTGAAAATGCGCTCCTGTCTCCTCCTCCCTCTCCTCAAACCTGCCAAGATCCTCATTCTCCTCGCCATGACGTAGAGTACAGCCATTGTGGAAATGAGGCTGAGGCATTCTGGGCCTCTTTATATAGGTTGCACCTGGTTACCACCTGGTTTCAATCCGTGGTAAATTGCGTGTACAAAAGGCCATTCTGCGAATATTTGCAATTTGCAATTTTTTGATGCATCGAATTGCGACATGGTTTAACGTGCCACAAACTGTGTATCGCAATTTGCGACAAGAAATACCGAATCTGTATTTGCAAGTCGCTATTCGGGCTCGCAATTTGCTATATGCAAATAGCGATTTGGTATTTTATGTCGCAAATTGGGATACGCAGATTGCGACACGCTAACCCATGTCGCTTCGCAAAAAAAATCGCAATTTTTGCGATTCCTTGGTTTTGGCCTGCGAATGTCTTTCATACATTGCAAAATAAATTTTTGCATTCCCAAACGGCCGATTTCTGCGAATCGCATTGTTTGCGAATGCAAACATGTTTGATACATCTGGCCCCAGAAGAGGAGGAGCATAATTAGAAAAGAAAGGATCAAAACATATGTATGTATGTGTGTGGTATTTGAATAGTATGATGCTAGCAAAATGGCAGAACAGCAATTTACAGGCTCCAAGTTAACAGTAATGAGTGACTAGAGGGAAAGCCAGGGCAGAATATGGCGATGGATTGTTGAACTGAACTGTTATAGTTGTGATTTAGTGTTCTTTAATGAGGTGTGTCTTCAGCTCTTTCCTAATATGGAGCAGGGCTGGGGCAGGTCTGCTGAATACAGTAATGCTGGACCTGATGTACAAAGCCATTTCGGGGCTGCAAAGCCTGCAAATGCCAACATCACAGAGAATACTATCATATAAATGGCTATTTTAAAATATACTAAATCCATTTTGTGAATTGGTAACATGCTACCTAATTAAAAAATTAGGTTTACAAAGGCATAATGAATCAGTATTAGGAAGAGACATGTTTAAGGCATCCCTTCCAAACCAACATTTGTTATAGTAAATGTATATATATACAGTTTAACTATATGTATAGCATATTTTACATTATAAGACCATGTACTGATTGTGTTTTTAATTTTTAGAAAACCGTAAAAGGAGTCATAAAGAAGAAAACAGTAAGAAAAAGATTGTTAAGTTGTTGCTTAAACTAATGTCATTACATATGAATTGGTATTCTGAGTTGATGCCCATTGATAGAATTTTAGATTGCTCATAATGATGATGATTCTCCCTTTTAAGATGGCACCCACAACATCATGGGGCATAGTAACAAAACACCACAAGGTTGGAGAGAGTGTAAAAAGTAAAGATGGACTAGCAATGTATATGGGGTGCCTGTGTATCATGAGGAAATCAGTCTAGGGAAGGGCTTCTTGCCGAAACGTGTTTACTTTTTTGTTTGAGGAAGCACTATTTCGAAATAAATATATGAAATGATTGCGGGCTGCATGTGTATATTCCTGGTGAAAAAAAGAAGACAATATGGCAGTTTGACGCCATGGTGCAGCTATATTCATCACGCAGTACTTCACCTTATCTTTGGGAGCCCGCATTGTGTATTGTGCGACAAATTAGCTATAGGTTCTTCCTGTTTTTCCAGGGGGGGCAGAGGGTGCCCACAGCTAAGAGGTTCCCTACAGTGGACAAATGGGTGTGGCCTTTGCAATAGATTGAACAACACTATGTTCGGCCCAGGCGTGGCCAGTGCTTAGCCTTAAAGACTGGCATACCAAGATAACTTAATATATGGACAGCTGACTTGTTCCTTTGATTGATGCACGTCTGTAGAAACTTTGGAAATGATTGGATAGATTGACATGCTATTTCCGTCGAACTTTACTACAAATTTAAGTACAAGTTTGTATACAATACTACGATTCTTTTGAAACCTAATTCAAATATACTGGTTGACTTAAGACTTGATTATATGCTGTATACATGAGACTTATTTAAGATTTAAATCTCTCAGTGATTTGACCAAGATGGCAGAACGTAGAATATTCTGGGAAAAAGCAGCAGCTGAACTCTTTGATGGAACCAGTTATGGTTTGGAGGTCAATTTATCCCATGTTCAACAACATCTAACATTATCAAAGAATTGGAAAAAGCACGCATTTCTGAATTGAAAAAATGGTGGGAGATGACACAGTTAACCACATATATTGAAAATGGTAGGGTGCCACGAGGTCTGCGTATTCTGATACTACTGACCCTAGGTGATATGGATCCAGATTTATTAGAGGAGTGGAGAACACAAACAGCCTACTGCTCTTTCAAACTCATGGGTACTCTTATCACTCAAGCAAAACGACGCATGGATGAACAGATTAAGATCACAGAGGTTCCCGTAAAAGAATTAGAAAAAGTATCAAATCAGCAGGAAGTGCAACAGCTATTAGAGAAAATGATGAATGCATTAAGAAGAAAGAAGATGAGATTAAAACACAGAAGGCACATAAATTTAACAGAGATAAAATGGATTATGAACATGGCAGGATTTACATGTTTGCATGTAAATATGATACATTAAGGATGAAAGAAAAGATGAACAATGGAGGAGATGTGAGTGCAAATCACAGCAATACAGATGTGAGTTTGGATCCGGGATCCTCAGCAGATGAGGCGCCACTTAACAAACTAGATTTTCGAGGGGAGATGCGACTCATGCAAATGGCCATGCAGCAATCCGGCAGAAGCAGAGGACGAGGTCTTGGAGGCACAAGACGAGGCGGGGAAAGAGGAAGAGACAACAAACACAAAGATTAGACACATGGTCCATGCATTGATTTGAGTAATAGTAATAGAATTGTAAACATCTCAAAAAGCACTTTAACTATGAACCAAGAACGAATTCTATATTTAGGGCTCAGTTTCTGTCCAACTATTAATTGGGACCATGTGAAAACATGCATTGAAGTGTACAAATTTGTTCGCAAGTTACGCTTGATTAAACACTTTGCGATTAAAACCCCTGCCTCTAAACCGAATACAGAACTACGTGGACAAGCTCTCAGGATTCACGATCAGTGACACCTCTGATTTGGCTAGGATCAATGATTTAGCTGATGAGAATCTAACAGATAATCAGATGATATACGCCAGTAAACACATCGATATAACAAAAATAAATACAATAGGCTTCACCACTGATCTTCATACAGCCAGCTCTTTAAAACCTCCGAGCAAGTTTAATCCTCAGTTACCTAGTGGAAATCTTATTGACACGTTCCATGAACTGGTGCTAGGAGACATCGATAAATTTCAGATGAATTTTCAGATGAACAACACAAGAATAAGACATTTCACTACTAAGGATTGGAAGGATTTGAATCAACTAAATAAATCCATCATCATTAAGCCGTCAGATAAGAGTGACAATATTGTCATCATGGATGTGGCAGATTATGTAAAAGAAGCTTATGTTCAATTGACCAATGGTGATCACTATGAGAGGTTGCAAATGAATCCTACTGGACACTACCAAAAAATCTATCATGGGATGTTGGAACGATGGTCCACAGATCAACTCATGGAATATGAAGAATATCTATATTTAAAAATTTACTTTCCAAAAATTCCATGTATCTATTTTTTACCTAAAATCCATACAAATAAATATCACGCACCTGGCAGACCGATTGTGTGCATGAATAATTCTATTTTGGAAAACACCTTGAAATATTTGGATCTCTTTCTATGCCCATATGTTACTGAGCTGCCATCATATTGACGTGATACCACTGACTTTTTGTCCAAAATACACAACATTCTGTGGCAGAAGAATTACTTGATGGTTACAATGGATGTAGCTTCTTTATATACATCGATTAAACATCAATATGGCATGGAGGCCTGAAGGTATTTTTTGAGAACACGATCTATAGAATTTCTTCAATAAACGGGAATGCTCATGTCAATGTTGTCATTTTGTCTTATGCATTATGCCTTTCTATTTAACAACGAGTATTAACTTCAAAAACAAGGCACGGCGATGGGGGCATCCTTCGCTCCCACCTATGCAAATCTCTATATGGGATGGTGGGAGAAAGAAGTAGCTTGGTCACATTAAAGAACATTCTGCAATGCAATTGGCATGTTTTACAACAAGATCCACATTTAAAAGGGATAATTGGCCAACATCCTCAAATAACTTACCGCAAGACTTATTCATTGTGAGATCATTTGACCAGGAGTTTATTCACCACAAATGACAATAAAAATAACACGTTGTGATTGACAAAAAAAATTTTAGGCTTCTGGAAATGTGGCCCTTGTAAGGCGTGCAAATATGCAGAAAATGTGCAGAGTTTCCAAAGATTTGATGGTAGAAAATGTGTGATTAGAGATCGAATCACCTGTGAAACAGAATATGTTGTTTATGTTATCGAATGTGGCTGCCGGAAGAAATACGTAGGCAGCACCATTCACAAACTTAAGATCAGGTTTCTACAACACTTTAGAGCCATTAAAAATCAGGATAGATCTTAGCCTTTGGCCAAACATTTTTGGGACATACATGGAGGAGACTGTAGCACTCTAATTTTGTATGGAATTAAATCAATCAAATTAGTTCCCTGATCAGGTGATAGGACATTGGAGTTAAGACAAATGGAATCTAAAATGATTTTATTGCTTGGTTCAGAGAATCCTTGGGGACATTATCTCAATGCTGAACTATATGTGCATTTATGAAGAAAAGATAAGACACATTTAATATGATTATTAGGAAAGGTTGAGTTGCTGCCATGTTTACATCTTCCCTTTTTGTTGAAATTCGAAACACTGCACACAATGGGCAATGGATATTGAGGTTGTTCCGATATAGTTCTGATAATTGATATTGATTGAGAGAAGTTGAAAGTATATATCATGATTGCTGAAATGAAAATTATTTTCCTTTTAAAATTTTGGCTTTTAGAGTATTAATTGTTTCACATATTTTGTATCACTTTTGCACTTGGCACTTTATGGGATATGGTTATAGCTTTACATTATTATAGGGATTCACTGACTCAGTCAGTTGGATCCACTGGTGTGGATTATACAAGGTGGCCCATTCAAATTGTGGGGATGAAGTAGAAGACTATTTGAATTGCGTAACAGGTAACAGGTCACTTTAGCTGTATTCCTCATACCATAAATGATGAGGTAAATTTTTAATTAGATATTGGGGTATCATACACACACTAATATAGACATAAAAATGTATATAGGTATGATATGTCATATGATACCCCAATGATCTACTAACTGACTTTTAAACTCTGGGACTGTATTATGCACGTGTTATTGCATTTTTATTAAATGGGTATTCAACATACAAAATAGAGAGTTGATGTTCAGAATTTCATTTTCTTTAATAGGTTTAATGCCAGAGATCATGTGAATATGTTTTAATGGAATAATGAAATATGTATAAATATTTATGTATATATATATATATGTGCACACTTTTATACTGCCATATAAGTTATTTTGAATTTTCAGGGTTACATTATGCATATGTCACTTTATTCAGGATTTATGACAAATAGGATGAAATGGATAATGGACAGTTATGAATGCAACTGCATTCATCAACTGAACATTGATCTTAATATGTTCTAGTATTATCATGACGTGTTTGCTCTCATATTGGGGCATTCACAAAATGTTACAGTGATTAAATAATGCATAAAACCCATTAATGTCACATGCATGACATAATTGAGATGTTTTCCATCAAGTGAATATTGACAAGTAGCAATTGAATATTAGATATGGGAATCAGTAATCGGATAATTTATACGTTACAAGATGGCCGCCCAAATAGTCAGTACCAGTGAGTAACCAAAACAGATGAGGGACTATTATGTGTATTTGTAGAGGTCTTTGTGTGGGTTGGAAATGTACAGTAGAAGGCGTCAGCCGAAACGCATAGACATTTTTGTTTGGAAGCAGCATTGATTTTGCATTGTATTTTGAATAAAACAGATGAGCACTTACGGATGAGATATTGTCTTCTCCTCGTATTTTGTCGGCAAATGTGAAAATTCCTTTTTGGTTTGGTGCAGCCGTATGGTGAGGGGATTCTCATTGTTGTGGAAAAATAAATGTATGTATATATATATATATATATATATATATATATATATATATATATATACACACACACACATATATATATACACATATATATATATATATACACACACACATATATATATATATTATATATACCACTTTTTGCAAATTTTGCTAATTTCATACATCAGGCCCATTGTTTTAGCTCTTGCATGCATAAAAGACGAAGGCCTGTTGCCTCATTTTTTTCTTATTTTACACTTCTTCATCCGAACTCTAATGATGTCGTGGCTGTGGGTGTGCTGAGAGCCATTAGAAATAGTTAGCTTGTCTGCTAGATAGGCAGAGTGCCAGCAATGATGGCATTGTAGACGATGCTGATGATGCTGCTGGTTTCAAAGATGATGCAGTTTAAGAAAGGGAACCATTGAGTTCCATCAGGCTGGTTGTGATATGTAGAACCCAAATCATCAAGGGAAAATTGCAAATAAGGTACATAATCAGACTCCATTTAGGAATGTTACAAATTTGTTTCAGAGAAACGGTGAAAAATATGGAATCATGAAACTCCTCAACAGTGAAGATGTATATCATGCATTCAGTAGAGATTGTAGCAGAGTTCTGCCACCAAATGTTCAGTGACAAGACTCATTTGCTCAGCTAATGATCCAAATCAATTTTTACTGAATCTCAGTTTTTTCTTCGCTATCCTTTTTCTTTCTTTCTTTTTCTACGAACGTTTGATATTAGCAAATGTCAGGGAATCTTTCAAAGCAGACTCTGGAGTCAAAGGAGTGGTGATTATCAGTTTTGTTCTTTATCTTATTAAAATATGTTTTATTAACTGAAGGGCAAGATGTTTTATTCAGGATGTCTTATGTCAAGCAACCGGTCCAAGATATCACTGGTACTAACAAACTAGTTCCAGGACCCTGGTGGAAGTAAGACTTGGTTTGTGAAGTAAATTGTTTAGCTAAATGCCTGTTTAACTCTTTTGAGGATTTACCTATGGGCTACTATGCAATCCTAGGATAGACCTGTTTGGAGGAGTTAAGAAGTTTGAACACCCTTCTTGCCAGGGTTAGCTGTAAACAAACAATCTGACATTGCATGATTCAAAAACCCGTGATTTGGTGATTTTCATCTTAGAGGGGCTTCCACCTGGTGAGCATAATAGTTTTGGAACAGGGGTACTGATCTACATACTCTTACTATTAGGCATTACCCAAATCAGATACATCATGTGTTCAAAAATCCCCTTTACCTAAGTGTGACTTGTCCTGGGACAAAGTTCAGTGTCTCCCTCGGTCCCGCTCCAGAAACTGACAAGAGACGGTTTTGCTAGAACTTGGATAAACAAAAAAGTACAAGAAGCCTCTAAATGACACATAGGCTTTGTGAGGGTCCACCAGCAAGAGTTGCTTGCCACATGCAATGCACTACCTGAAGGCTACACGATGGAGCTATTCAATGCAGTCAGATTCAAAATGTGTGGGAAAGAAAGCCTATTCATGAAGGGGAGACGGCAGAAGAAAATCACAGTAACATCCATTTAAGGGAAATAGGGAGAAGCTGCATGAACTGTGTGTCGTGGCTCATGGCAGCCATATGTATAGGAAATAATCACAGGTTCTGTGACAAGGCAATCATAACATTTTTTTTATCAGAAACATTTCCAGTTCTACTTGGTAGAGCAGGTAATTCTTCCAGTTGTGAAGGAAGGAAAGCAAGACAACCGAGTACAGAGGTGATAGTCTTTCAGTGCTATCCAGTATACAGATCACTCTACCAGTGCACCAGTGGAAAGCCATGGTCAACTATATAAAGGCAGATGTGTTACTTTTTACCCACACATGACCTTTGTTTACATGTGGCCTGAAACCTTTAAGCCATGTTTTCAGCACAAACACTTTACATCATTCATGTGAATGAGCAATCAAGGGATTATAGCTTTAATTATTAGCTGACAGTTTGCACGGTGTCTATGAAATGCCAAGAAACTCTCCAGCCCTAGACAATGGCTGACATCACTTTATTTTAAAAAGCCATAAACGTCTTGACAGATAACTTTTACTTTCTTTCAAAATCACATTCCTTTGCTTTTTCTCCCTTCTTTCGAACAGAGAAAGCATGCATTCTATGGCAGTGACACGCTCTGTCCCTGTCCATAGAACATTCTTTGCTATTAAACTGCTTGTTTCAGATTAAACATTTTCCAGGATTGCTTGGCTTTTCAGGCTTTGCCGGCAGCAGGGCCAAATTGCAAGAATCAGGCAGTTACCCATCTGCATGTATTATATTCCTCCTGCTCTCAGTGCTATTTGTTTCTAATAGTGGCATGTAAAGGGACAGCATATTTACACATTTAGGGCCTCGTTTACGAAGCCCTTTAACAACGCTAGGGTGGTGCAATTCCCTGCGCCATATTTACATGAAGGAATTAACTCACTTCTTGTCGCTTCATGCCACCTTGTAAATAGGGTACCCTTACACACATCACTTAGCTTGAAAGGGGCATGCAATGGGTGTTGCTGGGGAGTTCCACCGCATCACCCATAGCACCCAGGGGCAGCGTATGCATGGCACAACGAGGAGAAATAGTTTTATTTATCCTCGTTTGTGCTTTTGTTTTTCTCTGTCTGCTGCATTCTGCGGCACACATTAGAAAGAGCAAAACGCCATGAATGATTGTTAATGTGCATGAAGTTGTCCCTTTCTGCACATAATCAATCATTCCTTGCAACACAATCTCCCATGCACTATGGTGCTAGGGTGTCTGCATTAGTGGTAGGCAGCTAAGTTTAGCACCAGAACCATGGAAATCACATGGGTGCACCATATTGTTGAAATACAGCGCATCCCTGCGTTTCTGAAGTGGCATGGCACGGCACTGCCAAATTTGGTGCTGCACTGTGTCACTTTCTAGTAACTGAGGCCCTAAGTGTTGGGTGACTTACATTTCTGCCTCATCATTTCTCCTGGCACACATGTTTTTAATATTTTCTGTTTTTACTAGTTCGTGGGAGAAGAACCATTAGCTTGTTTATTTCAATGGAGCGAGTTCTGCAAAACCACATTGGAGTGCATCCATTGTAAAGGCTGGAGCTTGTTAAGGGCTATGTAACCAAAGTTTGCTGTTCTGTAGTAGGTTTAAGAGCTGCCTATTGAGAAAGAATTTGTGTAAACTTGTCAGGATTCTTTTGCAAAATGGCAATTCTTCTGTTTGCCCTGATAATCATCCTGAAAAGGCTAAGATAGATCCCAAATACGTTTTAACTGTGTTTGCTGTTTTAGGCGTATGTTTAATAAGGGAAAATACCAGATTGCATTGCTGTTTCCAATGATTTTACTGACCTGGACTTAAAAACACAGGCCAGGCCAGTAAAAAAACAACCAGGTGGCAACTCTGTATTGTGTAATCAGTGTATTTTGCCTCCCAAGTTTGGAAAATGAGTGCTTAGCAAATACTACTCTTCCACATAACTTAATTTCAGTCGCAGCTTGTGGGAGGGAAAAGAGGCAGGGAGGCTCGTGGCTGGGGGACAAAAAAAAAATATATAATAATTTTGTTTTAAAAACATACCTTTCTCACCGTGCTGTTCCGATCCACTCCTCTGTCTGCCTGAATTTGCAGGCACAGGATCCCAGCCTGCCTTGCAGCCAATCCTAATGCTGCTTTTATGCTGCTGGCTGGGCGCTCCAAGGCAGAGTGGAAGTCTCTGCCTGCTGTCTCCAACCTGGCACCACAGTGCCCGGGTTGGACAAAGTCTAGTGCGCATGTGTGTTTGGCCGGCCTGAGAAGCCCGGCCAAACATACATGTGCACTGAGGGGAGTGCTGTGCACTCCCCTTAGGTCCCTGCCACGCCCCATGGCCTAGCCTCTTTTACAACAAAACCGTAATAAACATAGTTTATTATGGTTGTGTTGTACAAGTTTAGCAACTGCTGCTGCTGGCAGGGGGGCGACGCTCCTCCACCATACAGGAGGAGCCACCCCTGCTTAATTTATCTGTTACTCAGCCGCCACATCCATGGAAGAGATTTGGTCCACAAACACAGGAAAAGTATACGGCTACTTATAACGGACATAAGTGGGGCTGTGCAAAGATATGTATCTCTCCCAATACTAGGGTCCTGTCACAGAAGTGGATTAAATTTCCTGACTTTGCCTAAGGCAACGATTTGGCTATTCAGACCCCACAGCCAGATAACTGGAAGTGCCTAATGTGTTTTTCTTAGGAGTTCGCTGCCGCAGCTGTCAATACTGCAGTTGCTGAAGAATAATTCTGTATAGTTTTCATTCCACCTCATGACTGTTTCTTACACTACTCTGCACTTCCTGCCTCTTTACCTTAATCTTGCAGGTTATTTTAAATCCACATTTTTTCAATCTGTTGCTGTTTTCCTATGATGCTCTATCTTATTTTTATCTGCCTCCTGTGCACGTGGGTAAACATATTGGAAAATCTTTGAAATCCAGTATTTTCTCCTTTTGAGAAAAAAACCTGACACAGCAAACAAAATAATCAGTTAATTGGTATTTTGAGAGCGATCTAAATCGTTTCGAAATAATCAGTAGCATAAATAAAGGGATAATTGCCAAGCTACGAAAACATCCTGACAGTTTTACACCAACTTTTGTCACCTCTCAACTATTAGCAGTTCTGGAGCAACACAACGTAATTGAAGGTCTGGAATTGTTCATCTAAGAATGGTGGCAACCCAAGAATTGCCGATGCCCAACATCTGCACCCACCTGCGCCCACTAAGACGCGATGCCCCGCGAGGAAACAGCATGATGCCAGGCTGCAGTGGATCATGGCGTGGGCTCCATTCAGTTCCTTTTATCTACTGCTTTCCAGGGCTCTACGCAGTCTTAAATGCCAGCAAGTAAAATAGCACTACTCATTAGCCATGCACTGACAATGAAGTTCCACCCTTAGAGTGTGACTACGGCATTGGTGAAACACCAGTGCTTGTCTGCCTAGCATTGACCGTGCCACATTCACAGAGCTAAATAGAAGTTGAAATTCTTCCCACAGTGACACAGGGCTACTTCTTCACCCCAAGAGCCTTTATAAGGTCTGGATTGACTTATGTGATCACCAGACAAGAACTTTGAGAAGCACTACTGTGAGAGAGCTTTAGGCTCCACCCACACATTGATCCTCCTCTTCTTCTCTAAGGTGTGTGCTTCCACTGAAAAAGTGCTTATATTGCACTTTTTACCTTGTGGGAAAGCCTGTGCTCAATACAGTAGACCCGAGCTGGATGCAGTACCAAGCCAATAATGAAGGATGTACGCCTGTTTGGTACTGGGATGAGTTATGTCAAACATTATTGAGGAACCTTATAACAAAGGCAATAGGCCTGGGGTATTATTGAAAGTATATGCTTAAACCAATAGATCTCTAATGGTGGATTGTTTTTTCACTATGCTGAAACCTGTAAACCAGAAATACATTAGATGGAAACTGACAGATTACCATATTAGGGAAAAGGGTTTAAGGTGCTAGACCACCTCAGAGGTTATAACATTTTCACTGTGATATTTCTTGTTAAGCCCTTGTTGAGAGGTTACAAACACTGTTTTCTCAACAGTAATTTGCACATATGTGTAATGTGATGGTTGACTTGTGGAAAGGTTCTGCTCAATGGAGTAGAACAGAATTGGTTATAGTGACAAGGCAACAATAAAGGCTGTAGACCTGATTGGCATGGGGGTCATGTCATTAAGTGGTGGCCAGAGGTCACAGCTGTGATCCCCGACTTGCCCCTTGTGGCCCATGGCAGTGTCTTTGCCACCCGGGGCCTCAGAGGTGGCAAAATCAGTGCCAGGAACTCAAGGGCAACTCTTCCTTACGAATGTTGATTGGGGCTTTACTTTCCTTGTTTTTGCCATTTCTTTTTATTACACTGATAATTAATAATACCATATTATTTACTATTAGCGTAGTAAAAATTGAGAAAATTCGCTGGACTATGACCCTCCCTAGCAGATGAGGTAAGTAAAAGATGCTTTTAAATGTATGTTTTTTGCATGTTTGCAGTGACTGTTTATGTGAGAGACACTGTATGTATGTGTGAATGTGTGGTTATGAGCAAGCATGTGAGTGAACATGAAGGTCAAGTGATGTGTGATGTCATTTCTGCTATCCCTGCCATTTTGGAGAATTGACGTCCCTGGTGATTGTTTCATTGTACAAATTCAAGTTAAATGCAAAAATTCTGATCTGCTGATTATGAAAGGTTACAACGGCATCAGTAGGCATGGCATATTTATTGTGAAAAGCAAATGTTAAAGCCAACAGTGTTTAAGGGTAAAATATTATGTGTTAAAGCATCTAGACAGGTTGTTTGTTACATGGAATGTTGGGAATGATTTGTGATCTGCTCAGACAAACTCTCAGGGCAGAAGAGTTGCACTGGGAAAATCTATGTTAAGCCCTCTTAGTAGATGTTGTGTACGTTTTGTTTTGTCAAATGTTATAGTGTACACAATTTTATTTTTATGATTTTACAATTGATTGTTGACTTGTAGGAGAACTAATGCAGCTCACTTTATGCCAGAGTTGCTTATACTGACAAGCCAGTGCTAAAGACGTGGGTTAATCATTGGGAAAAAAATATGTCAAATGTCACAGGCTTGATCCATTTAGTCCAAAGGGTTACAACAAACATAGCAGTTGTGAATTATTTAAAGCACAAAGCATAAATTAAACCCCATGGGCCTTTATAGTGGATAGTTATTACACTGTGTTAAAGGCGACAATTTAGTATTTTGTTAGGTGGAAGTTTACAGATTACTGTAGTTGGCGCCTGTTTTTGTCAGGAATCGTCCTCCATGTACTGGTGCCCCTCCGTAGATACTCCAGTGTTCCATGAAGGCCTCTGAGTATGGCGTCCTTCCATCTTGTTGTCATGTGCCGCTCTCGATCTGGATCTTGCAAGATCTCAAGCGCCCACGATAGTCGGTGAGCACCGTGGTCGCGACCTATAGAGACCGCATCCATTTCCCCCCAACTCCGCTTGGCGTACTGCAGTGTCGGAGAAGTATATTACTGTTTTTCTCCCCTTGCATCCTCTTTCCTGCCTGTCGTCGTTCCAGTTCTTGTTCCCTGCTGAGCAGGCGCAACGCTGGAGTGTCTGCGCCTGTTCCCCGCTAAGTAGGTGAATCGCTGGGGTGCGCGCGCCTCTTCCTCGCTCAGCAGGCCCGTCGCTGGAGTTTCCACACCTCGTCCTCGGACCGACCTTGGGTAAAACCAGGTGCTGTTAATTAAGAACCAAAAATCATGCTTTTGAGCTCCTGGATTCCTGTGCAACTATAATATGAAAAGTCAATGCACTGAACCATAAGAAGTTTTGTGTTGTGGAACCTTGAGAGGTATTCAGGATTTCTTCTGTTTCTCTCTGGCGGCCATGTATGAGTATTAGACATAAGGAAAAGATGTCATTTTGAAGCATTCTTCTCGAAGTAAATGGGTGAGTGCACAGTGTTAGAAATACTTTATGATTATAATTCTTTGAACTAAATGAAACATAGTATCTCTCTGGAAAGACACATTGAAACGCCTCTGTTTGTGTTTCATGGTGATTGGCAAACCTGCGGACAATTGGCCAGACGGGTGAGAGTCTCATCCTCTCTGACAGATACGTGTCTTGAGTTGAATTAAAATCTCAAGCCGGATTTTCTTTGTCCGTGGGACATGGCCTACAAGCCTATGGACGACAACTGCACACATAGATGACACAGGGCCATGGATAACTGTACTTGGCACACTACAGAGGTGGGAGGCGGGGGCACAGGGCCATGCCTTACGGAGGGGCCTAGCCTACAGAAATTGCCCTGGCCTAGGGATACCCACAGCCCTCCTCCCCCACCCAGACCCCTCCACTGCGCGCAAAGTCACCAGAATTAGAGTGTACTCACCCCCTTGTGTCTGCTGTGATGTCCTCACGCGCCCATCCACATCGGGGTAGGCCACCGCCAGGATCCGGGACATCAGGGGGGTCAAAGTCCGACTGGCACCCCTTTCACGTTGGGAGGCCATCCCCAGCTGAGCCTCCGCCGTCTTCCTGCTCCAGCGTCGGATGTCCTCCCATCTCTTCCGGCAGTGGGAGCCCCGTCTGTGGTGGACCCCCAGGGCCCGGACGTCCTTGGCGATGGCACGCCAAATGTCTATCTTCTGGTGGGCGCTGACCTATGTGAAATGTACAGGGGGGAGAAAAAAAGTCATCACCTTCTGCACCCTCAATGTGAGGGGCCCCCCATCCCTACCCTTGCCATGTGGCACATCCTGTCATCCGTTGTTTGATGCATGCCTCATTCGCTCCCCTCCCAACCATCTATCATCCACCCGACTCAACACAGGCATTGGCCACAAAGCATGGTCCCAGTGTACTTACCTGTTGGTCTGGAGGACCGTAGAGTAGCGCATACTGGGGGAGGACCCCATCCACGAGTTTCTCCAATTCCTGAGCAGTGAAGGCAGGGGCCCTTTCTCCAGTTGCATGAGCCTTGTCTCTTCCAGACCGAGGTCACAGCAGCACTTGCAGTGTAGGTCCCCTCCTGTCGAAGATCAGGTATCGAGTGATTAAGCAGATAGAAAATGGCGGTCACGGCCGCGGCGGTGCGTACCGCGGCAGTGCGTACCGCAACCGCCGGCGCACATCGTCATTGGCTCCTGAGACCCATAGAGTTCAATGTTAACCAATGCTGCTTAGCGCCGCGGTCTTCGACCGCCTACCGCCACGCCAGCGCATTGACCTCACATCTCATTGTCACACTTCACAGGTCAGGCAGCCGCCATTTCAAGGGCCCACATGGCTTAGTTTTAACTGCGTCACACATACCTAGGCCTTGCCTTAACACTCATACAAACCATTCAATGCATTGGGAATCGTGTTTTGTACAAACTGTGGTTACATACCTGTGGGCTGATTGACTCTGTGCTCGCTGTTATCCTTCATAGGCACCGTCCGCTGGGACATGTGAGGAGATGGAGGAATCTTCCTGTGTACAGACGGCTGGTGGACCTGTCGACAATGGAGGAAAGACATGTCATACTGAGATACAGGCTTGACCGAGCCACTATTCAGGAACTGTGTGCCCAGCTGGAGCCAGACCTGATGTCACCCATCCGCCAACCCACAGGGATCCCACCTCTAGTGCAGGTGCTGTCAGTACTCCATTTCTTTGCAAGTGGGTCTTTTCAAACAACAGTGGCCATATCATCAGGGATGTCCCAGCCTATGTTTTCCAAGGTGTTGTCCAGAGTGTTGTCTGCCCTTCTGAAACACATGCGGAGCTATATCGTTTTCCATGAGGTGGGGGATTTGCCTACAGTGAAAGGTGATTTCTATGCCCTTGGACATATCCCCAACATCATAGGTGCCATTGATGGGACCCATGTGGCTTTAGTACCCCCCAGCAGGAGTGAACAAGTGTACAGAAACAGAAAGAGTTATCATTCGATGAATGTACAGATGGCGTGTTTGGCAGACCAGTACATCTCCCATGTTAATGCCAAGTTCCCTGGCTCTGTGCATGACGCCTACATCATGCGGAATAGCAGCATCACTTACGTGATGGGTCAACTCCAGAGGCACCGTGTGTGGCTAATTGGTGACTCTGGTTACCCCAACCTGTCATGGCTACTGACCCCAGTGAGGAATCCCCGGAAAAGGGCAGAGGAACGGTACAATGAGGCCCATGGGAGAACTAGGAGGGTGATTGAGCGGATCTTCGGCCTTCTGAAGGCCAGGTTACGCTGCCTCCATATGACAGGTGGATCCCTATTGTACTCACCAAAGAAGGTGTGCCAGATCATTGTGGCCTGCTGTATGCTTCACAACCTGGCTTTGCGACGCCAGGTGCCTTTTCTGCAGGAGGATGGTCCAGATGGTGGTGTTGTAGCAGCCGTGGAGCCTGTGGAGAGTGAAGAAGAGGAAGCCGAAGAGGACGACATAGACAACAGGAACACAGTAATACAGCAGTATTTTCAATGACACACATGTAAGATTCTAACCCGTCATATTACATATACTTAACCCCTACTACCTCTCTACTGTCTGACCTTTTCCCCCTGTGTATGGTAACTGAGTTGTGACTTTCCCTTCCAATTTCAGAGATGTGGGCCATACTGCGTGACATCTGCTTTGTTTCCCCATGGACTACAGCTGTGTGACAGTGGTATGTTGGCATCACAATGTAAATATGCATTTTGGGATGGTAATGTCTAATACATTAGTACAAAATCACAGCCAGACTCCTGATTGTTTTGTGCAATAACTGTGTTTATTTCAGTGCTCTATATTGGTGGGTGGTTGCAAATCGGTGAGGGGTGATGGTGGAGGATTGTCCATGGCAGAGTCCAGACTATTAGTATCACAGGTGCAATGTCCAAATGCCTGTGGAAAGTGGAGCATGGGCAGTATAAGAATGGACAGGGTGTCAATGTGGGACAGTGGGATGACAATCAGGGAGGTATCCTTTCCTGGCGGGGGTCTTGGCATCTTACTCTGTCTTCTTCCTGGATCTCAGTGCCCGCTTGCGGGGTGGTTCTCCTTCTGCAGGGGGTGGGGTGCTGGTGGCCTGTTTGTCCTGTGGCGGGGCCTCCTGTCCACTAGCGCCGGCAGAGGTGGTAGGCAGTTCTTGGTCCATGCTAGTGTCGGGGGCCCTTTGTCCTGCCACAGTGTCCCGCAGTGTGGTGACTACCTGATTCAGAGCCCCTACAATGGTGGCCAGGGCGGTACTGATGTTTCGTAGTTCCTCCCTGAACCCCAAATACTGTTCCTCCTGCAGAAGCTAGATCTCCTGAAACCTGGTCAGGACCGTCGCCATCGTCTCCTGGGAGTGGTGGTATGCTCCCATGATGGAGGAGAGGGCCTCGTGGAGAGTGGGTTCCCTGGGCCTGTCCCCCCCCTGTCGCACAGCAGCCCTCCCAGTTCCCCTGTTTCCCTGGGCCTCTGTCCCCTGGACCGTGTGCCCACTACCACTACCCCCAGGTCCCTGTTGTTGTTGGGGTGGGGGGTTAACCTGGGTGCCCTGTAGTGGTGGACACACCGCTGATTGACGTGTCCTGGGGACTGAGGGATGGGCCCGCTGGGTGGGTGTTGTGCTGGTGTTCCCAGAGGGGGGAAGGTCTGCTATGGCCTGTGGCTGTCTGAGGGGAACCGACTGTCCCGAGGTCCCCGATGGGCAGGGCTGGTCATCTAGATCCAGGTCAACAGAGGTGCTGGCCTCACTGTGGGCCTCTTCTGGGGGTGGAGTGGACATTTGTGGACCCTCCTGCGCGGTGACATGGCGTTCGGGTCCTGCAGGGGTATAAAAGTATGGTTATTGCATTGGTGTGTGCCATAGCGTGTAATGGGTGGGTGCCCTTGTACCCCAGTGCTGGCATTCCCGTGTGGGGGCTTTTGTGATGGTGATTTGGTGGGGGATGGGTATGTGCAGTGGGCATGCTTTGGTGATGGGTGTCCATGCTTTGTGGTCGCATGCAGGGATTGGTGTTGGGATGGGTGGGCTGTGATGGTAAGACATTTGCAAGGAGCAGGATGTGATGGGGGTGAGGGTGGGGGTATGAGTTGGCATGCTGGTGGGGTGGGGGGATGAAGTAGTGAAGATGAGACTTACCAGAGTCCATTCCTCCAGATACTCCTGCGAGGCCCTCAGGATGCAGGATCGCCAAGACCTGCTCCTCCCATGTTGTAAATTCTGGGGGAGGAGGTGGGGGTCCGCCGTCAGTCTGCTGCACCGCGATGTTGTGCCTGGATACCATTGAACGCACCTTCCCCCGTAGGTCGTTCCACCGCTTCCTGATGTCGTCCCTATTTCTTGGGTGCTGTCCCACAGCGTTGACCCTATCGACTATTCTGCTCCATAGCTCCATCTTCCTGGCAATGGTGGTGTGCTGCACCTGTGTCCCGAAGAGCTGTGGCTCTACCCTATGATTTCCTCCACCATGACCCTGAGTTCATCCTCTGAGAACCTGGGGTATCTTTGTGGTGCCATGGGGTGGTATGGGTGATGTGTGGGGTGGATTGTGTGGTGATGTGTATCGGTGTGTTGTGTGAAGTGCGTTGAAATATTGCTGGGTGAAAGTAAAATGCGCGTCTGGGTGCTCAGTTCTCTTTTTCTCAGTGCGTGGTCCCGAATCTGTAGGAGTGGGGGTTTGTGGGTGATGTAGGTGTGTGTATTATATTGTATTGGGTGTGTGGGAGTGGTGTGTGTATGTGTATCAGGTGTGTGTATTTCAAATTGTCCAACGTGGATGTGTTTTATAAGAGTGTGTGTATTTTGAGCGCCGCGGTGTGTACCGCCAATGGATTACCGCGGTTGAAAGACCGCTGCGTGGATTCGTGGGTCGTGATAGTGTGGGCGTATTTCTGTTGGCGTGACGGTGGAGGTTTGGTCATCGCCAGTTTCTCGCTGCCCTTTGGTGTGGCAGACTTTTGTAGATGTCTGTATTTTGGCGGTTTGCATGTTGTGGGTCAGAATGACCGTGGCGGTTTACCGCAGCCGCGGCGGTATGTTGGCGGTCTTCTGTCAGCGGTAAGCGGCTTTTACCGCCAAGGTTGGAATGACCACCTTAGACAAAGATTATTACTAAACACATTTTGAGATGTGCTCCTGCATCTTTTTTCATTCTTCATTAGTCCTGTATGGATGCTACATGATTAAGGGCCTGATTCTAACTTTGGAGGACGGTGTTAAACCGTCCCAAAAGTGGCGGATATACCACCTACCGTATTACGAGTTCCATAGGATATAATGGACTCGTAATACGGTAGGTGGTATATCCGCCACTTTTGGGACGGTTTAACACCGTCCTCCAAAGTTAGAATCAGGCCCTAAGAGTCTTAGGGATGTAGTTACCAATAGTGCTGCCAGAAGATGAATTATAACCCAGTTACGGCTGTATTTCACTCCCCAACCAGGAGGTAATGGGACAATTTTCCTTTCTTGTACAGCACACATGCAACTCCTCAGACAGTAGTGCTGGATGTCTAATTCATTGTATGATGCCAAGCTGATCTGGCGTTTCGTAATTTAGTGCTACATTGTAGCAATTACACTGTTATACCCTTATCTCACAGGAATAACCTCGAATGGATCTCTACTAAGATGCACATTATATCAGGAGCCACTACTTCAAAAGACATTACAGTAAGTGCACTATTCAAAAAGGGACAACATTACATTGTATTTATCTTATGTCTTTTTATGAACCAAATTTTTATTTTTAAATAATTTAATTATGCCCTAAACAAAAAAGAAATAATACATAAGTAGCATGATAAATGTCTCACACTTAAAAATGGAATAAAAATAAATATATAAACTTTAAGAATTTAAGTAATATTTTATAAATGAAAATTTAGTTGTCTTGTTTGGTTTAATTAATATACAATTTATAAAGTGTACACAACTTTCTTCATTCGTTCTATAGGACCTAATGTTGTGCAGAGAGTTGCGGTCATATCAGGGCAGGTAAGAGTACTTCCATTGTTATTTTTGGCCAGTGTAGCAATTTAGATTAGCTTCAAAAGGGGTTTTTACGCAAATGTGAATAAATGTTACATTTCGCGATTTATTTTGTATTTAATATTTTGTTTAGGTTTTGGAAGCTTAAGAAAAAAAGTTTTAGGGGGTGATTGGCCACTTCCATTAACCTCTAGAGTGCACAAGATGAGTTGGCCTCCTACTGGGCAGCCCCAATTGTGCTGACCGGCATGCACCAGCAAAATTCCCCTTTGATTCCACTTCTCTGGTTGGCAGTGTAAGACGTTCTGCTGACGGCCAGGCCCCCTTCAGCAGCAAATGTTTTGTGGAGGAAAGTTTAGAAGGAAGATGCAGGAGGCCGCTTCTCAGATTGAAACTTCCACCTTAATGGAGTAAAGAAAGCACATAACTGACTTCAGGAAAACAGCAGTCCAGAATATTGACCATCTCGCCTAGTAGGAACAGTGTGGACCTTGTGCAACCCTCATGAGCCAGAGGAGTTGCAAGCAAAAGTGAAACAAGAATACAAACATAAGCATGTGAAAGTATAAACCCATGAAAGCAATCCAATGACATCAGCGTGCGCTCAGCGTACTGATGTAATTTAGTGTGTGCTGTTCACAGATTGTATGCAGCATGTCCCTGTAGTCCAATCGCTGAGGCCGGTGGTGGAGGGAGGTTGGGGAGTCCAGGAGAGGAATTGGAGGAGAAAGGTGAGTGTTGTCCCTTTTACCCAGTGACTCTTCCATGTGGATTCCTGCAAGGGAATCATTCAAAATACGCAATAGTGAGAGGATGTGGTGTAACAGCCAGAGCTGCCGACTTTGGAAAAGGGAAACCGGGCTCGGATCACGGCATCAGCTCAACATCATGTGATTCTGGGTAAATCACTTAATTTCTCTGTGCCTACAAAAACAAATGGGTCTTTGTCTAATGTAAGGGGTGCTCATGTAAAGCGCTCCAATACCTTCTGGTCAAGTTCAAGCTCTGTAAAAGTGAGAAAAAAAACCTCAGCAGGAATCACCACTAGAGTATCCTTTTAGCTTCACTGGGAGTAATGTAGCTTTTCATCAGCTTTGGTGAACAGAAAATATGGATTTTAATGAAGACACAGAGGCTAATATTATGCACTAATCCCTTTATTGCTACCACTCTGGAGCCATTATGAAGTCACCAGAATTCAGGACAATAAAACATTCTAGAGGTTACAAATCTTCTAAACAACAGCCCTCTTCCTTCTTTTATTGAAGATTTGCGGATCTTGTGAATCAGTATCTGTGTCAACAACCTCCACAATCTTCATGCTTCACCAGAGCATCTCCTGAAATTAAACCTGTCCTGTTGGAAGATAAGGAACAATTTAGGGAGGGACAGTACAGGTTGGGATAATATTAGCCTCAGTGTCTTTAATAAAATCCAGATTTTCTGTTCACCAAAGCTGATGAAAATCTACATTTTATTTCGAGACCCGGAGGCTAACATTAAGCAAGTTTAAAGCTTTGCAATCAAAGATTTTGTTACACTCTCTATTGGTTTAAAATAAAAGCATCTAAAAACAGAATCTGACAACCTATCATCACAGTGCAAGATATCTTGCAAACTGACACCCATCATACAAGCTTTTGATGCCACTGCTCCTCTAACTGAATGTGCATTACGCAGTCTCACATCTACACCTGGTCTGTACATAAATTCTTTCACCCATCTTGCAAGAGTTGGACAGGAAACTCCTTTGAACGGATGTCTAAAATGAATCAAAAGTTGAGACTCATCACTGTCATAAATTCACGGTTTTCCTTTCAGACTCCTTCACATATCTAACCACACACAGCTTCTCTTTTTTATCAAAATATGGGTAAAAAACTGTACTTGAGTGATTTTTTTGTTCTTTGTTTTAAATGAAAACATAACCCTTCAGGTGTAAAGGCGTTGCTTGATACCTTCATAGCTCTCACATCAGACACCCTTCTAAACTAAATCAAACAAAGCAACATCGCCAACTTTAGAGACAAATCTTGTAAGGTGAGATTTCCATTGTGATCTAGACTTTCGGTTTGGTTGTCCTAATACTCCTCAGCAATCTTTTCACCATAATGTCCGGACCCACGGACAAACCATTGACCAAAACATGTGCAGCAGCTATAGTCAATCAATACAAATTGATCGTCCTATAAGCTAAACCCTTTGTAAATAGCTCAGACAGAAAGTTCACTACCTGTACTACATTAACTGAAATGGGATAAAATTTCCTTTCCAGACACCAACAAACCCATCTGCTCCATGCCAATCGATATGCTTTTCTAGTTCCAGGAGCCTGGGATTCCTCAATAAGTCTGGAAGCCTCTGATGAAAACCCGGACTTTCACCAAAGTCTCCCGAAAGTCCCCAAGCCACCAGTGTCAGTTGATCGGAAATCACCAGATTGTGGAAGTCTCCTTGGGGACCCTGCAGGAGCCCATTGAAATATCAGCAGTAGTAGTGGAAAATCTACAGTCATCTCTAGCATGCCTCGATACCAAGCTTGGAACCTCCATAAGCGAGTGACCACTACTACACTCTCTTCCATCTGTGACGTTACAGTGTTGTTTTCCCCATCAGAGCAGGAAGCGTCCGTAGGGCAGCTTCCTGCTCTGATGGGGAAAACGGCCCCAAACGGCCTTCCCCACGTTCGGGAAGGCCTCGTATGAAAGGGGAGACTCTCCCCTTTCATACGAGGCCTTCCTGAATGCGTTTCCTGGCCCTCAATCGCAGCACAGCTGCGATCGAGGGCCAGGAAACGCCACTAGACACCAGTGATTTCACTTGGGGGGGGGTCGGCCCCCCTAGGAAAATGGGCCAGTCACCCCACGGGCCATATTTTGAAATGACAGGGAGTCGCCCGTAGGCAGGGCGACCCCCTGTGGGGCCATATTTTAAAAAATTTATGCTGGGGCCCCCTAGGCGATCGCGCCACCCCCAGGGGCCGATAAAAAAAAAAAAAAAATGAAATTAACAGGGGGTCGCCCATAGGCAGAGCGACCCCCTGTGGGGGCAATTTTTTATTTTGTAGTTGTAGGGTTTTCCAGGTGGCCTTTTGGAAGAAGCGCAGGTAAGGTGGCCTCTACTGTTGCACGTATCACACACACACCAGCAATTTTGTGACTGTCTATGTAGGCTAGTGTTTAGCCAATAGCAGAGATGGCATCTTGATGGATGACTGCTGCTGACGTCACTCTGGTTATAGAGGACAGCTCTGACATAGGATCAGAGACTGAGACAGCAGATACTGAGACAGCATCTGAGGGATAGGACAATGGCACAGACTCTGGGAGTGATTTTTCAGTTGGAGGAGTCCCATTGGATAACTCCTTCTAGTAAATTGTGAGGGAGGTGATGAGGGCAGTCCTGTTGTCCCTTCGCAAGCACAGTTTGTGCAACAGGGCAACAGTGGGTTAGCCCAACCCAGAGCGCAGGTGAATGCGGGGGCAAGCACAGAGAGGGCGCTCTCTTGGGAGCTCCCCAATTTAGTTCAGCCCCGAATTCCACTGCCCAAATTGTATTGTGGAGACATCAAAATTATCTATCACAAAACAATCTGGTTTTGTAAGGCAGGCAGCTTTGTTTTTGGTCCTGGGTTCGGCGGCCATACAGGGAAACATACTAAACTCAAACATTTCTGGAAACTAGACATCCGGGGGAGTCCACAGAGGTGTGACTTGTGTGGATTCCCCAAAGTTTTCTTACCCAGAATACCCTGCAACGCTGAAATGTTGAATAAAAACTATTTTTCTTGCATTTCTGTCACACAAACTACAGGAATATGCTGCGATCCACAAAATTCCTACCACCCAGTGATTCCTCACCTGTCCTGATAAAAACACGACCCCACTTCAGTGCCTATACCTAGTGCCTGCGTAAGGAATGGATCACCCCAGGGTCAACAGTTGCCTCATGTAAGTACCAACATTGACCGCTGTGTGATCTATTCCTGTCGTGGGCACTAGGCCTACCCACACAAGTGAGGTACCATTTTTATCAGGAGACTTGGGGGAATGCTGGGTGGAAGGACATTTGTGGCTCCTCTCAGATTCTAGAACTTTCTATCACCAAAATGTGAGGAAAAAGTGTTTTTTTCCTCCAAATATTGAGGTTAGCAAAGGATTCTGGGTAACAGAACCTGATCGGAGCCCCACAAGTCACCCCATCTTGGATTTCCCTAGGTGTCTAGTTTTCAAAACTGTGCAGATTGCAAGGTTTCCCTAGGTGCCAGCCGAGCTAGAGGCCAAAATCCACAGCTAGACACTTTGCAAAAAACAGCTCTGTTTTCTTTGTGAAAATGTGATATGTCTACGTTGTGTTTTGGGGCATTTCCTGTCGCGGGCACTAGGCCTACCCCCACAAGTGAGGTATCATTTTTATCTGGAGACTTGGGGGAACGCTGGGTGGAAGGAAATTTGTGGCTCCTCTCAGAGTCCAGAACTTTCTGTCACCGAAATGTGAGGAAAAGTGTTTTTTTGGCCACATTTTGAGGTTTGCAAAGGATTCTGGGTAACAGAACCTGATCAGAGCCCCACAAGTAAGCCCATCCTGGATTCCCCTAGGTGTCTAGTTTAAAAAAATGTGCAGGTTTGGTAGGTTTCCCTAGGTGCCAGCTGAGCTAGAGGCCAAAATCCACAGATGGCACTTTGCAAAAAACAGCTCTGTTTTCTTTGTGAAAATGTGATATGTCCACGTTGTGTTTTGGGGCCTTTACTGTCATGGGCACTAGGCCTACCCACACAAGTGAGGTATCATTATTATCGGGAGGCTTGGGGAAACGCTGGGTGGAAGGAAATCTGTGGCTCCTCTCAGATTCCAGAACTTTCTGTCACCAAAATGTGAGGAAAAAGTGTTTTTTTGGCCACATTTTGAGGTTTGCAAAGGATTCTGGGTAACAGAACCTGATCAGGGCCCCACAAGTCAGCCCATCCTGGATTCCCCTAGGTGTCTAGGTTTAAAAAATGTGCAGGTTTGGTAGGTTTCCCTAGGTGCCGGCTGAGCTAGAGGCCAAAATCCACAGCTAGGCACTTTGCAAAAAACACATCAGATTTCAAAGTAAAAATGTGATGTGCCCATATTGCCTTTCCTGTCGCGAGCATTAGGCCTACCCACGCAAGTGAGGTACCATTTTTATTGGGAGACTTGGGGGAACACCGAATAGCACAACAAGTGTTATTGCCCCTTGTCTTTCTCTACATTTGTTCCTTCCAAATGTAAGACAGTGTGTAAAAAAGACGTCTATTTGAGAAATGGCCTGTAATTCACATGCTTGTATGGGCACCCCGGAATTCAGAGATGGGCAAATAACCACTGCTGCTCAATACCTTATCTTATGCCCATTTTTGAAATACAAACGTTTTCTTGATACCTATTTTTCACTCTTTATATTTCAGCAAATGAATTACTGTATACCCAGTACAGAATGAAAACCCATTGCAAGGTGCAGCTCATTTATTGGCTCTGGGTACCTAGGGAATCTTGATGAAACTACAAGCCCTATATGTCCCTGCAACCAGAAGAGTCCAGCACATGTAACGGTATATTTCTTGAAAACATCTGACATTGCAGGAAAAAGTTACAGTGTAAAACGCTGAGAAAAATGGCTGTTTTTTCAGCTCAATTTCAATATTATTTTTTTTAGCTGTTATTTTCTGTAGGAAAACCTTGTAGGATCTACACAAGTGACCCCTTGCTGAATTCAGAATTGTGTCTACTTTTCAGTAACACCTAGCTTTCCGGGATCCAGTGTTGGTTTCAAACCCATTCCTGTCACTAACTGGAAGGAGGATGAAAGCACCAAAAATAGTAAAAATGATCTATGTCCCAGTAAAATGCCAAAATTGTGTTGAAAAATTTGGTTTTCTGATTCAACTCTGCCTGTGCCTGAAAGCTGGGAAGATGGTGATTTTAGCACCTCAAACCCTTTGTTGATGTCATTTTCAGGGTAAAAAGCACAAGCCTTCTTCGGCAGCCCCTTTTTCCCATTTTTTTTTAAAAAACTAAATTTTAGGTGTATTTTGGCTAATTTCTTGGTCTCCTCCTGGGGAACCCAGAAACTCTGGGTACCTTTAGAATCCCTAGGATGTTGGAAAAAAAGGACGCAAATTTGGGGTGGATAGCTTATGTGGACAAAAAGTTATGAAGGCCTAAGCGCGAACTACCCCAAATAGCCAAAAAAGGGCTCAGCACTGGGGGGGGGGAAGGCCCAGCAGCTAAGAGGTTAATAACCATCAAAGCATACATAATAAATAGAATAATACCATTCAAACATACAAGGGTAAAATCATCACAATAATATACTGAAATAAAAACAATCTCATATCCTTAATTATATCAAATTATCTTAAAACCTTTCATTCGATGTCATGTAAATACTACAATTAAAAACAATAAAAACTATCCCACAAAGTCCCATCCCTAAAATCATAACTGTTTGTTCAAATCATGTTTGCCCATAAATAGCCTACTGGGTACTGTCTTCTAGGCATAGTTACATCAGCCTTCCTTTAAAAGTCGGTTACGCATATGCCATACAACAACTAAGAACTTGCTGACTGCCTGGACTATTACATTGGAGGTGTCACATCTTATAATTCTAAGGGCAGTAGCATACTGTCTAATGCCCAGATTGAGACAGATAGGGCAAATCCTCTTTCGCAGAAAAGCGACATATGCTGGACAAAAAACAATAAGGACCTCATTATGACCCTGGCGGACGGCGGTATTTCGGAGAAAGGTACTGCCAACAGGCTGGCGGTACCTTTGCCCAAAATATGACATTGGCGGTTTGGCTCAAGCCAAACTGCCAATGTACCACTCTGTCCGCCAGGGCGGTAACAGCCGCCGGGCTGGAGACGTCAGTCTCCAGCCAGGTGGCCGTCACTGTCACACTGGCGGGATTATGACCCGCCTACCACCATGGTTTTCGTGGCAATCTTACAGCCACAAAAACCATGATGGTAGACACTATCAGTGCTGGTAGTGGTCTATAGGGGTCTCCCCCTCTCCCTCCCCAGAGTCTTTCCCCACCCTCCCCTTTCCCCTCCTGACCCCCGACATATACGCACATTCATGCACTAACATACACACGCATACACATACTCATACCCACATTCACCCACGCATGCATACATTCATTCACACACACATCAACACACACCGACATACATTCTAGCACACATGGATTCACACAACACAACATACATGCACACTCACACCCATTCATGCACACGTGCATTCCACATGCCACACACCTGCATGCACGCACACACAAACATACACACACACCCAAACACACACAACATCCCCCTCCCCTGTCGGAGCACCCAACTTACCTGCTTGCAGGGGGTCCTCCAGCAGGAGACGGAATGCAGCGCTGCTGCCGGCAGCAGCGTCTGCCAGCAGAAGACCACCAGGCCGTATCACGGATCATGGTATGGTCTGCGGCGGTCTACTGGCGTGGGGCTGCTGCTGGCAGCAGTGGCACCTTACTGCCATCTGCCGCCATGACCGTAGACGGAATTCCACCAGCCTTCTGGCTGAATTCCGGCTACGGTCATAATATGGGGGACAGTAGATAGCCGCAGCGACAGTGTTTTGGCGGCTGTCGCCGCAGCAGTGGGCGGTCATTACCAGAAATGTCATAATGAGGGCCTTAGTGTTCAAATGACTCAGGAGCTAAACCACAAGCCGTCACAAGTTGGAAACTAATGTTTTTTTCCAGCTACTTGTAAAAGACTTCAGTGGTAGACATCCGATAGAGAGACTCTTAACAAGGGGTTCAGAAATAATATCCAAAAAAGGCTCAAAGTGAGGATGGCACTTCATTGCAAAAAATTGATTAGACAGACGTCCAAGGGTGATGTAGAGAAGATAAATCTTCCTCACATATGCCTAGTAACATGACTTTGAGGAATGTTTCTGTGCTTTTCTTATGCCACTGGCGTTCTCCCAAAAGCTCCGAAGACCTACCTTACAAAGCCAAGTGAACACATTCTCTACCCATGGGATGGAAGACGCATCAGACCTTCCCAAAAGATCAGAAAGTGAATCCCTATATGTATGAAGTTCTGGAGTAGTCCAGAGCCTAACCCAGTATATCAGCGATTTTAGTGCTATCAAGTCAGAGATTCTATTTAGCCCTAGATCAAAATAAATGGGAGTCAAGGGATTACTAACTGGGCACACAAGCAATGATCTGACAAAGAGATTCTCTGCCACTATCAATTTTTGGGATTCCAATACCCCCACAGCTCTGCTTCAAAGATAGCAGCATTCTGTGCTTTTGCCTGATATACTTTGAGGGCTGGGGATACTATTCTTGAGATAGTGCTGCTATAAAAGCGCAGAATAGTGCTTGACCTATGCTGAGTGAGGAGATCTGGTCTTCCCTACTAAGGTTATCCAACACTCTTACACCAAGATAGTCTATAGAGCATACCATTTCCACACGGATGCCATCTGCTAGAGTTGTACAACTCTTAGGATCTACTACCCCCAATACCATCAGCTTTGTTTTGTTAACATTCGATTCCAAATCTCGAGCTTTACAAAAAGCTAAGAACCTGTCAATAAAGGTCTGAAGCCCTATTGGGGTCTTGGAAATTAAGAGGGAGTCATCTGCAAAAAGTAATATGGGAACTTTTTGGGCATTTAAAGTGGGAGCATCATTCTGGCAAGGAGACAGAACTTGAACTACCTCATTTATATATAATGTGAACAATGTAGGTGCCAGATCACAACTGTGGTGGACATCATGCTTTATGGGGATATGGTCAGTGAGTTCACCCTGGTTACCCCATCTGACTTTAGCATGTGTGTCCTCATGTAACGGTGCTAAGAGATGAACCAAGTTCCTGGGTATACCCGTATTGTCTAAGGCCTCCCACAATTTTGCTCTAGGAACCAGAGACCTAAGATCCACGAAGGCCACATACAATTTCTGCTTGTCAAGAAACACATATTTCCAATATAAAAGGGCCAGACGAAAAACATGGTCTGAAGTGCTAATTTTGGGCCACAAAATGCTTGAAGGGAGGACAACACAAAGTTTGTACCACTCCAGCAGCCTATTGAGAACCTGTCTAGCAAAGATATTTTGTAGGTTATCAATAACCTGATTGGCCTGTCATTTGAGGGGATACTCACATTACCTTCCTTAAAAACTGGTATAATTTCGGCCCCCTTCCAGGTATCAGGGATGTGGCCACCTGCCACAATAGCGTTAGATAACATGTTACGATAACTGACCCAGATTATCGGCTCAGATTTATATAGATCTCCTGGTATTTTGTCAGGGGCTTTAGAGGGTTTCAGAAATGCTATCGCTACACAAATTTCTCCCAGGGAGAAAATAATTAGATCCTCTAAATTGTTACTACCAGCCACAACCTCTCCTTTCAAAAAGTTAGGTTCAGTCAATCTTGTTGGATGGAAATCAAACCTGAGAGTATCACTAGGTAGAGCATGCAAGTTAGTAAAATGGCTAACCCAGCACTCTGGCTGGATGTGACTCTGGTAGGATTTCCCACTATCACAAATGCCTTGGGATAGCATATTCCAGAATGTCCTGTTATCATCTAATCTAGATGCCTTCAGCAGATTCTGCCAGGTAGTGTCCTCCCCGGTTCTCTTGGCCTGACCTCCTTAATCATCCCCCTGCGAACAACTCATAACAGCTGACTTTAGGATTGATTTAGCCTTTGAGCATTCAGTGTTGTATCACTTCTTATTATTAGAAGGGTTAATCTGCCTGGAAGTCACCTTCCTGTAAAAAATAAATCCTGTAATTTAGAAACAAAGGACTCATGGATAGTAAGAATCAGAGTATTTCCTACCTCATGCTTTTCATATTTAGATAAGTCTTCAACAAACAGATTATTAATCTCTTTATACAGATACAGGTTTGCCATTACCTTCGGCCACAAAATTAATTTGCAGTTATTAGCCAGTACTGGCTCAGGCACCACAGTGTGACATTGGTTTTCTGACCTCAGGAATACGAGCATGGGAATTAATGAATTGTGGTCACTGTCATGTCAACCTTTATATCTTCTAATATTGGCCACAGCCTAACATCTAATAATACATCATCAATGATGCTGGCGTACCGACCACGTTTGAAAGTTGGAGCATTACACAAATCCAAATACGTGCGGCCATTACAAGCCCTAAGCCCACGCCTAAGGCACAACGTTGTCAGCTGGAGATCAGCACAACACCGTACACCCTGCGGTCTCCCCTGCAATTGAGGAATACCCCAAAATTATTCCTCAAGATCAGTCAAATCACTACTGTATGTGGAAGGTTCACATGAGCAGTTAACGTTACCCGCTACCACTATATTAAAACATTGGTGCAGTGATTCTACAAATTCATTCAGCTGTGTCAAAATCAGAGATTCTGCTCCACACGCCACTGATCAGACATACACATTAATTATTTCAAGCTTAAAGCCACTCGAAAAAATTAAGTTGCACACAAGTGAGTATATTGCAGATTTTTACTTAACAATATTAAAAGGCTTCCCTTAGCCGACCACTTCCCCGAGTGGACTGGGCCCCCACATTGTATGTTAAAAACCCTTCCAGAAACACTGGGCCAGTTGCCCAAGTCTCCTGGAATATACAAATATAATAAGTTATTGTGACTATCCCAGTCAGGATCCACCAGTTTGCTACTCACATCTGCCAGGTTCCAGGAAATTATAGATAAATTGGATCTACTAACCCCAGTACTGCTCATGCATCTCTGAATCGCCTCCCCACTTCCCTTGTTCGTTGATGTAACCGGCAACCAGCCCCCACCCATTGGAGCCTCTTGAATAGATGCTGGACTAGCAACATTGAATAGTCAATCAATTTCATTTAAGGGAAAACATGTTCTGAATCACATAATTCAACAGGTAATACAGGGGCATGAGTTTCGCTGGGGTCCACCGCTCCACCAACTTCCCTCCTGCAGGTTACAGAGATAGCGGCTTCCGGTGGGGATGACTTCAATCTAATACCAGTGCTTAGGGTGTTTCCATGAAAGCAAGTATGCAATTCAAAATCAATAGGATTTGTTGCTAACAGCCTATTTCCAAAAGCACAGAAATAAAATCATAATCCGACCCTAGAGAACAGTGTCTTTTTGCCTCTACAATGTCTGCTCTTATGACTGAAGAACAGTTATGCTGGATTCTTAACCAATGAATTACCTTATTAATCAGGGAACCCTGATTTTCATGGGATTCTGAGAACAGTTTAGGCACCCTGACCATATAGATGGTTCTTCCTGACATCCCTGCGTCCTGGGACTGATGCTTGAAACTGATGACCCTTCATCATACAACCGCTGCTGGCGATCTGAAGCCCTATCTAAGCTCTTTAACAATCCCAATGTCACATTATTAACAAAATACTTGCTGCAGGCCTCTGCTCGATAGGACTTATGTTGAGGGTCAGATTTAGCAAAATCATAATGGCCACCCTCCAAAGAATTAAATCTGGTTCCTTCATGCCTAGGCCACTGTTTCTTGACCCCTCTCATGCCCCCAGCAAACCCAATGTATGATGTAATATCTGTAGTATCTGAAATATTAGTGGCAAGCCCATGAAACGTATTAAGAGGCAATGACCGAGGTTCCAGTGAGGCAGCATGGGAATACCCACCCACACCTGACCCTAAAGCAGTCACTGGCCCATCCGAGCTCAAACACTTGCACCTACAAGTTTGACTCAGCTCCCTTGTTACTTAAAGCAGTAAAAGCAATAAACTTTTGACATCATCCATGTTCTGATGCATCAACGTCAAGTCAGGGCTGATTGGGATCCTCGTCAAGCTTCCTTTTCCCGGAGACAGACCGTCGGGTTTAGAAACAGCAGTTACATAGGTTCTCTCTTTCTCCACCAATGGCCCAAACCTGTTAGAGCACAAAACATTCAGTACCACTATGAACTCAGGGCTTGCAGGGTAATGGGGTAATGGGGTAATGGGGTGTCTCCGTATCAACAGTAGTGGTTCCCTTGTTGTAGTGCTGCATAACATGCCCTTCACATGGACGCGTCTCAAACACAGGAAGTGAGGTTTTTGCTGATAGACTCGACTGCTTGCTTACTGCTGGACTTGCCCTGGTTCTCAGCCAGTGCAGATTTTTAAAAATATATCAGATATTTTATGTATTCGAAGGTCACAGAGTAGTTTCTATCGTACTGTTACCCAAAATTGTCTCCACTTCTTTATTCAAATTATCAGTGTGTTCTAGGGAATTAGTTTCACCACACCCCAGAGAATGAGATTCGGAAGGAGGCCTCCTAGAATTTTTGGCGCCACTTGTATGAGAAGGAACATCTACAGCTTTCCGCTTGCCACTAATATACCTAAGCCAAAGTAGGTTCCGGAGTGCAAGCAGATACGCCCAGAGACAAATACAGCCCCATAGCAATTTGCTGCCAAAAACACAGAGACTTACTCAAAAGGGGGGTGGCCCAGCCCAGCCTTCTCCGGGCAATGACAGGTGAAGACAGGCCCAGTCTTCCCAGGCTGCAGAGAAGCGTCTCTCCTTAAAGCGCCTCTGGGCGCAGGGAATGACGGCTGAACCTCACACTGGTCTTGAGAATTGTGGTTCATGTGCAGCCTACCTAGGGCTTGATCGAGTCTCCTCTGTTTATTGTCATTTTCAACAGTTAGCATTAGCAATGTAGAATAATTCCTTTAATGTTATGTGCAGCTAATCCTCTTGATACTGTTACTATACATGACATTTGAATCCGTAGTCTTCTGTAGATAACCGGTGAGAGTTTTAATTAGAAAGCTTTTCCCAGTGTCAGCTTGTTCACTAATGTATAGTAATATTTGTTTATACGAAGAACATTCACAATGTTTCTCCTTGTTGAGAAAGCCATGGTGTATTTTATCTTTAACTTCATTGTATATTTCTCTCTGTTCATTGTTCAGTTGTTCCACTAACAGTTTGAAATCCACAGTTTCCTCTCTTGCTTGCTGCATTGTATTCTCCACCTCATTCATAGCTTTAGCTGCTTCATTTTGATTTATTTGTTCTCCAAGAGGATTTTGACTTGCTGCTGCAGAACGTTGGCTGCTTTGTGAGCTCTATCTGGCTATCTCAGCAGCGATGGTTCAATCTCATCTTTCAATATTTGCAAGTACGCTGAAAAGACAGAACACTCAATACTGTCTTTCGCAGTGGTGAATGAGTCTTCATAACAGTTTTAGGCCCTCATTATGACTTTGGCTGTCTTTTTACAAGATCGCCAAAGCCGCAGGCGCCAGAAAACCGCAAGTGCTGGAGGTCTTCCGACCACCGTATTACGAGTACTGCAGGATTTCCACCACATTTTGGGCAGAAATCCTCCAGTAGTCGCGCTGGTGGTTGGAGGCGCATGGGCTGTTCCACCACCGGCCCGACCCACCAAAAGGACCCCACCAACCGTATTATGACCTGTAATATGTCCTGGCAATGTCCTGATGGCAGGGAGCTGCTGGCGGTGGAAGTGCTTGTTCCCATTCCCTGCCGGACGACCTCCTCGCCGGACAAGGTAAGTTGGGAGTCTGAAAGGGGAGGGGGTTGGAAGGGTGGGGGGTGTTGTCTGTATGTGTGTGAGTGTGTGAATGTAAGTGTGCATGCGTGTGAGTATGAGTGTTTGAATGCATGTTTGTATGGGTGTCTGAATGCATGTTTGTATGGGTATTTGAATGTGTGTATGAATGTTGAAGTGAGTGTGTGTATGGATTCTTGTGAGTGAATGCGTGTATGTCAGTGTTGGTGAATGAGTGTATGCGGGGTGTGTGAATGAGTGTATGCGGGGTACGTGAATGAGTGTATGCAGGGTGCGTGAATAAGTATATGCAGGGTGCGTATGGTTGTCTGTGTGTGTGCATGTATGTGGGGGCGCTGTACTGGAATGGAGTGTAGAGAGAGGGTACTGTTCTGCTGGGGGGTGGGGGTTCTGGTATGTAGAGGGGTTAGGGAGTATTGTGCTTGCTGGGGGGTGGGGGATTTGTCTGCCGGTGACAGGGTATAAGTTCCCTGTCACTGGTAGACTTTCCGCCAGGGTTTTTGTGGCGGTGCTACTGCCACGGAAACCCTGGAGGAAAGCCGGCTCAAAATACCACCGGCGGTCTTCTGTGGACCACCGGGTCGGAGATGATAATCTCCGGCCCGGCTGTCCAACCGCTATGGCGGTACAAGTGGGGATGTGGCAGGTTGGCACAGGCCAACCCGCCACACTCATAATATGCTGGTCTTCACCACCAGCTCGTCGCCAGCGAAACTGCCACCTTTTCCCTGGCGGTCAGGAGACCGCAGGGTCATAATGACCCCCATAGTGTCCAATTAAATATGATTCAGCAGTCCATGGCTTGAACAGCTGCAAAAGTGCCAAGTAGAAAAACTCTATTTTTTTGTGGAATTTGGCAACTAAGCTTTCTGTGGCTAATTAGATTTCCTTTGTTGTGTCTCACCAAACAGTCATCATATTCAAGGACTGCATGTCTTCCTTCTTCTATGCTTTCAGTTACATTAGTTCTATGGGCCAGATGTAGGAACGAAAAAATTTGCGAGTCGGAAATAGCGACTCCATGCGGATTGCTATTTCTGACTCGCAAAACGATATTCCAGTAAAAATCGCTATTCCAAATAGCGAGTCGCAGCAGAGTAATTTGCGACCTCACAAAAAGCGAGGTCGCAAATTGCATGAAGGGTGTGGTCCGGTGTCTCAAATTGCGACTGATTCGCAAATTGCCTGCAGGTGGAATAAAACTTTTGAAATACCCACTTCCTGGTTCTGAGTGATGACATCAGAACCAGGAAGTAAGCACATGGAAAAGGGAGGAACCCACCCAGCCCAAACTGCAGGGCCACACCCAGGTGAGAGGAGCTGCAGCAACAATGGCTACACAGGAGAAGGAGACACACAGTGGAGGCAGAAAACGCAAAATCAAGTTTTCTGACAAGGAGTTGGAGGTGCTGACCGAGGAGTGCTGCCTGCACCATGAACAATTATTTGGCAAGGCAGCAATGAGTGTCCCTGACACCCAAAAAAAGAAGATCTGGCAGGACATCCAGAACAAGATAAATGCCATTGGTGTAAGCCACCGCACCCTGGATGAAATACGCAAAAGGTGGTATGACCTTCGCTCCAGGACCAAGGAGAGTGTGGCGGAGCGCATGAGGGAGATTCGTGGCACTGGAGGAGGGCCATCTACTGTTCCACCCCCTACAGAAATAGAAAGCATGGTGGAGACAACTCTGCAGCCGGAGGCTGTATTGGGGATTGGAGATGTAGACAGTTTAGCACCAGGAACATCAAAAAGTAAGTACCAAAATATATGCATTCACACCCGCATATGCACTATGCACACAATCCCCATACACATCAGCAGGCACCTCCAGACTAGCCCCATTCACAGTTTAGCAACCTACAGAATAGTGCATTATGAGCAATGTAGTACAGTAGTCCAAATATAGGCAAATGTTTATTTTGAGGCATCAAACATATGTCCAAGACTGACAGTGTATCCCCTATGTCCCACAGGTCTCCCACAAGGCCCCCCCATCAGTAGCACTGTGCAGGGAGAGGAACATGGCACAGACCCACAGGAGGAGGCTGCCACAGACACCGCAGGGGAGTGCAGGACAACACCACCCAGGGAATTGGCACAGGAGACCATGGACGATCCTGCGCTGGGTATGGAGGCAGCCGTTAAAACACCAGGGCCAATGCCTATGGAAAGGCAAACACATGCATCATCAGGCGCAGTGCGTAGATGACGCACAATGCAGTCTGTGCGCAGTGAGGATGTGTCAGATGTAGATTTTGTGGGACTTGAGGCATCCTTATTGCAGAGTCAGCGCCTGCAAAATAGACAGATGACGTTAATGAACCGTAACCTCTCAAGACTGCAGACCACTATCACACATGGGCTGGCAAATGTGGACAATCAGTTCACAACAATGAACACACATCTGGGTAACCTGATGAGCTCTATTGACAATTTGGTCAGGGAACTGATGGCTGACGGGGCACAGGCACGGCGCAGGGAGCGCAACACTGCTGCCCGTTTAGACAGACTTGGTGCATCCATAAGGCGCCTGGCAACAAACACAATCTGCCTGTCAAGGCACACTGTCAGCCTGCAAGTAGAACTGGGGCATTTTGCAGGAGATGTGGCACATGGACCTGGACATGGCCGCATCAGCCATGTGGTGGATCTGGTGGAGACCAGACAGGCTGCAAGGGGAATTGGGGATACCCCGCAGGACAGTGAGGAGGGCTCAACTGTGAGTAGTGTGTCTACCACTGATGCACGTGTGTTGCGGAGTAGCAGTGCACGGCAGGGCTCAGGGGACCAAGCTGGAGTGAGCCATGGTGGCCGCAGTTGTAGGAGGCTGTGAGCTACTGACACGTACTGGTACAGAGGCACATGAACATAATGTGTCCGATTTGACTGTTTTTTTTCCATACTGTAGCATAGTTCACAATGATTTCAACATTATAGTCCTGCAATAAAAAGGGTTAGTTTGTTTGACTACACAACTGGGCTATGTGTGTCTTACATTAGTGAGTGTTGTCATGGTTGCCACATACCTGCCAAAGTAGTGGGTTGCAATGTGGTTCTGTCTCTGTCTGCCCTCCATTGCGATGCTTCTATCCCCAGGCTGTCGGTGTGGTGGCTCTTGCTCCTCATCCTCTGTATCTGTGTCTTCAGGGGTGACATATAGCCCATGTCTGGTGGCAATGTTGTGTAGGATGGCACAGGTGGCAACTATCTTGCATGCTGTTTCTGGGGCATACTGAAGTGCCCCTCCACTTTTGTGGAGACATCGGAATCTTGACTTCATCAAGCCAATCGTCATCTCGACTACAGTTCTGGTCCGCCGATGTGCAATGTTGTATTGCCTCTCGTTCTGATTGCCAGGTGTTAGGTATGGGGTGAGTAGCCATGGTCTCAAGGCATATGCACTGTCACCTGTTTGACAAAAGAGGCACATTTAACAGGGCATCACAGAGTTACACAGTGACCTTCATGTAAGGCTTCTGAGTGTACTCGCCAAAAACTAATAAATATCATTCTCCAAACTCCCCACGTTCTAGGCGTTGGTGTATCCCACTGTGCCTGAATATGTATGCATCATGTGTACTCCCTGGATATTTAGCCACAATGTCAGTAATGACATTATGGGTGTCAAATATCCCTGGATATTTAGTAAGTGGGTACATTTCCTATTGCAGAACACATATTCAAGATTTGCTGGTGGGCAAATTGGTATATGTTTTCCGTCCACACACCCTATTACATGGGCAAAGTTGGCAATTCTGTAGAAGTCCAACTTGGTGCTGTTCATTTCTACCTCATTTCTGGGAAGGTATATATATCTGGACATGTGTGCGAGTATGGCATCTAGGAAACATCTGAAGAATCATGAGAGTGCACTTTGGGATACCCCACCTGTCACAGCAATTACCCCCTGATAGCTACCGAGGCCAAGAGGTGCAGTGAGCATAGCACTTGCACATGTGTGGGGATGGCGCTGCCGCACATTGTCTGTCGTTCAAGCTGAGGTTTCAGCAGTTCGATTATCTCTAAGATAATAGCACTGCTCAGTCTGTATTTATCATATATTTCCTCCTCAGTTTGTTGAAATAGTGTCTGTCTGGTTCGATATATCCTCTCCTGTCTCTGCCTCCTCCTCCTCTGCTGGGCAGCCTGGACTATCCTCCTCCATGCAATCACGTATAGTGCAGCCATTTTGAGTAGCCCAGATGCCTTCTGGGTCTCCTTCTATACTTTGGTTCTGGTTACCACCTGCTCTGAATCAGTGGTAATCTGGGTGTGCAAAACGGGCTTTTTGCGACTAGTTGCAATTTGTGACTGGCTTTTGCATACGGTTTGTGACTCGCAATTTGCGACTTCCTAATTGCGGGTCGCAAAATCAGGTCTCAAATTTTGTGAGTCGGTAATGGGTAGCATCGCTATTTGGTAATCCGAAATGGGATTTGTACATCCCATTTTGCATTTTTGCGGGGTCGCAAATAGCGCTGCAAGCCGTTTGAGACTCGCAATCATTTGCTACATCTGGCCCTATATGTATAATGCTGATAGAGACACATATATTGAAGATGGTGACTCCTTCTCAGGTACTATGTATCCAGCATGTTAGTCTTTAGAATGTCTGTACTCTCGGGATGAACGTCTGCAAGGAACTGTATTTCTGGGAAAGACTTTAATACTCTATTACGACTGCTTGCAAGGCTTAGGCTTACTAACACAATTCCTCTGGATTTGGAAAACAAACTAGCCAAGCTCAATGTATCTGCACCTTCATAAGATCCAATTTCCGTGTGGGAAAGCATTTTCAAATTGAAACTGTTCAATTTCTTGGTAAAACTATTTTCTGCAGAAATCTCCTCCCACATCTCTTTTATCTCTGTCTTCTCTGACTTTGTTATATAAGAAGTCATGTAGCGAGCAACAGCGATGGAGTTGTCTGCAACAAATTGTTGAACCATATTTGCATTCCACATCTTCAGAATTACAGGGCTGTAGTCATGTATATATTTCAATGCCTCTGCTCTTCTGAGGTTGGATGTATTTTTCAGTGATTTCCGTGTTAGGGTATGTCTGACTGCAGACAAAAAGCTGTTCACTCTTCCCTCTGAGATCACAGGTCGTGGGAATCCAAAACGATGCCTTGTGTAAAATTTTCCTTTGGATCTGTATTTTTGACAACAGTATTTCCCACACCTATGATTTTGAAATTGTAGAACTTGTTGTCTCAAGCCCTGTTGTTGTTAGCAGTATCTTGTGGGATAATACATGTCACAGACTGTTCCATGAAAGACAAGACAGACTCATTAGTGTCTGTTCCAAACTTCGGGCCTCTTTTACCCATAACAGCATGTGAATATGTGGAGAACTTCTAGTTGGGCACTCTTTGCACCAAAAGAAATCAATCACTTTGCCAAGAGGAGGATTAGTTTTGTAGCAGATGAACAGCATCATTGCTTGAAACCTGTCGTTAAGATATCTGCAAACATTTACAGGGTCTAACAAGCAGAGTTCTCCTGGTGTCTTTAGATTGATGTATTTTTCTGTTTGAGTTTGCTTCACGTAAGAATTCAAGCAGGTCATCCCATGCATGCTCAGCACAACTGTGTGTTTAAAACCAAGTAGGTGCTCCTAGGTTTCTCAACCTGCATTTCAGCTTAGCATGACGAGGATACCAATACTCGTTGGTACCACGTCGACACATCATCAAGTTGCATTCCAGGTTTTCGTCTTTTCCATGAACTTTATCACAAATTCCCTTGCTGAGAGACTTTACAGATTTTCTCCTGTACAGGCTGGTCATCATACCTACCACCTACTCCAGTAGGAAACAGATGCAAAAAACAGCGAGCTTCTAAGCTTTTCTCCTGCACACTTTCGCTTCTTTCATTTGAAAGAGATCAATAGCATCACCAATAATCTCTTTAGAATGCAGAGGATGAATACAGTAGTGTTCATCAATTTCTTCTGATCTGGATCGATCCACCTTTCCAATCTGTCCTCTCGATGGTAACGTGTCATCCTCCATATGTGTAATAGTTTAAAGAACATCTACATTTTTATAATAAATGTTATTTTGTACCAGATATGATGTTTATTTTTTTAGTTTACTAACATCTACTAACTCTTGTCATATCTTTTTGCTCTTGGACACCATTGACTAGAATTAGGGTCTTCTTCCAAATCTCTTTGCACAGTTACAGTTTCAATATTAAGCTTGACATCTGATGGCAAGTACACAACTCTGCCTTTAAGACCTTTCTGGAGCTCAGTTGGAGGTAACTTCCCTATCTTTGGCTCCATACGGACTATAGCTTGGAATGGATGCATACATTATAAAAGTTTAGATTCAGAAACATTCAAATCTTGAAGTTCTTGTGGAATTGAAACTAGTCTAACTTGTTATGCACTGCTCCATCTGGAATTTACTATCTTCTAACTTATTATAACAGTACTTACATATAATTTGTCCTGTGGAACAATCAAAGTGTTACTCTACAAATAAATAACCTTCAAATTCTCGCCACTTCTCTTTCCTGTTTTCTTCAATTTTCAAAGACACTATAACATAACAAGTTTGACTTTTGTAGTGAGTGCGATGACAACATATACACAATCCGGTTTCTCTGAAGAGACTATGTTAAACTTTCTAATCTCTACTTGAAAGTTATCAACAGTAATACCTGTGTCTTGTTCCCCTATACCTGCAGATACCAAGTCCTCATTTTACCCACACTCCTCTTCAGGACCAAAGACACGACAACGGACATCATCAAAAACCTTTTCTATCTCTGCCACTGTACCATGCAAAAGATTTCTATTAATTTCTCCTAAACATAGCTCAGGAATTTTCACATAACAAAGCATCCTAACAGAAGTTTGCATAGCCGAGTGGTGTAAAGCTAACATTCTAAAATGATGAAAGGTGCGTTGGCACACTTTCTTTGATAAACATGCTATTGAATGTCCCTGTAAGTTTTTGTATTTCCTTACTTTGCATGGATCTAATCCTTGCAAAATGACAATTTGCTGTTTAAGACTTTTGCATGTAAAGATACGTAGGAACTCTCTTAATATATCAATTGGTTACTGCAGAATACTACAAATACGGCTACAGTTCCATTTTTATACAGGGGCCTGTCTGAGCCTTTCCTGTACTTCTTCAGCTATGACTTCCTCTACATTTCTAGAAACCATTACCTCTTTTGGAAGAAGAAAACCATCTTTCATCACAAAATATTGTCCAGATTCATCAACTAAAGTGTTAGCTTGCAAGTAGCTTTCTTCATTAAGGAAAGGCTCAGTACTAGAAGTATGTCTCCACTCACCACTGAAAACGTTGCAAAAGTTAGTTTTACTGACAAGTCTTTTCTTTTGGCTTCTTCTCCTCATACTCTACACTATGTTAACCAGTATCTTCACTGTTTAGAATCAAAATAAATAGCTAACTTTTGAGAGCAAAGGCCTTATCGACTACACCCTCAACACGTTAATTTTGTCTGGCAGCTTCTCTCCTTCATTTATGCTTCTTCATAGTTCTTAGAAGATTCTGAATTACCCTACTAGGAAACATTCTAACCCTAATTTCATTAAACTGCCGTTGTCTTCTAGTTAAAGTCTGTGCTTGTTTGTAGGATTTTATACTTGTCATATCATGTACTTTTACTCCTTTTTTAGTTGACTTCAAACGTTGTTTTTTATGTACTTGATTTTGCTGTTTTTCCAGTTGACCACATACTATTTTAAGAAATGTTTTTGTCTCTTACCAGCAGCTCTTTTCTCTTTGACTTCTTTTTCTGCATTTCGTCCCTTTTGTTTCTCAGTTGTAAGAAGATAGTATTCTTGTCTCTGTTTCTTTGTTCTCTACATGTTTGATGGTATTGTAACTGTGTGTACTTAAGTAGAAATTGATGTTTGAAAAGAAACAAAAAAGTAGATTTACATTTTCATTATGCACTATCACATTACAGTTGATTATAATATAGGTAACAGTATTCTATTTATTTTTAAGTTTATATTTCTGTGTCACTCTATACATTAGTCTACCACTGGGTATTCTACCATATTTATCTGTGTTCCTATGTATATACCCATGTTTAAGGGACTATAGTCTGCATGGGTGAATAGGGTGTGTCAGAACGTGGCTACATATCTGAACGAGTCTATGAGTTTAGCTTTTTAAGTAATTCCGGCAGTACATAACTGTCTGTTGTACTAACTCTATGACTCTCTAACTGTCTATGTAAGTGGCTTAAGTAATTAATACCTTAGTGCCTGTGCTAGGGAGTAGAGGGGGTATGTGGGTGTGTCTGTATTTGCCTTTGATTCTCCTGCATA
Source organism: Pleurodeles waltl (assembly GCF_031143425.1). Lineage (NCBI taxonomy): Eukaryota > Metazoa > Chordata > Amphibia > Caudata > Salamandridae > Pleurodeles > Pleurodeles waltl. The sequence continues at coordinate 79,403,213 of NC_090441.1, read as the reverse complement.
CATATATAGTTTCTGAGTATGTCAGTGAATGTAGAAGTCTCTGTGTTACTGTGGGTGAGACAGAGGATCCATGCTTTGGAAACATGTATATCAGTTCCTTTATGAGTGATAGACTCTATGTACTGCTTGTCTTAGGGGTCTGCAACTGCATGAGTAAGTTACTAAAACTGAAAAAGACATCTCAATCATCTCTCTATCACCTAGGCACAAAGCACTGTACTTTATGGCATAACTACACCTTGTCTCAGAGGTGACATATGTGTTTAGGGCTTTGACAAATATCTTTTACATGCAAAGTGAAACCTCAAGTTAGAGTGCACAGACAGCATCTGTACTAGTAGCCGGCCTGACCCATGTTTTAAAGACTATTTGCCTGAATTGATGACTAAGTTGTGTCACTACTTGCTACATATCTGAGTGAGTGTAGAAGTCCACCTATAGCAGTGCCATGAGATGTTTACGTAAATATACTGGTATGTAGCTCTCTGTTTTAGTACCTCTATGGCTCTCTGCATATGTTTGTAAGTGACTGAACAAATACGTTAGTGACTGTGTTAGGGAATAGAGGGGTATGTAGGTTTGTCTGCAGCTACCTTTCATACTGCTGGATACACAAGTAGTTTCTGAATATGTGAGCAAATGTATAACTCCCTCTTTCTCTGTCTGTCTCAGTGAGAAACAAGCTCTACACTTTTGAAACATGTATCTCAATTCATTTATGGGTGATATACTCTGTGTAGTGCTTGGTGTAGGCGCCTGTAAGAGCATGAATAAGTTACTAAAACTCAAAAGGACATCTCTCAATCATTTAAGCACAAAACATCGTACTTTATGGCATACCTACACCTTATCTCAGAGATGACTTGTGTGTACTAAACATGGGTTTAAGACTTGGCAAACTGCTTTTACATGCCAAATGAAGTTGCACTGGATTACTGTACTAGTACGCCTGATCCATGTTTAAAGGACTATTTCTCTGCATGGATGACAAGCTTGTGTCACTACTTCCCTGCATATCTGAGTGAGTATAGAAGTCCACGTATAGCAGTGCCATGACATGGTTAAGTACATGTGCCTCTATGTAACTCTCAGTTTTACTACCTCTATGGATCTCTGAAGGTGTATGTAAGTTGCTGAAAAAATGCCTCAGTGCCTGTGTTAGGAAATAGAGGAGTATGGAGGTGTGTCTGCAACCGCCTTTGATACTGCTGCATTGATTAGTAGTTTCTGAGTTGGTGTCTGAATATATAGATTTTTCTGTAGCTGTCTGACTTCCCTACGTTTTTGTGAACATGTATGTCACTTGCGTAATGGATGGAATACTCTAGATAGTACTTGGCATAGGGGCCTGCAGGTGCATGGGTAACTTATTCAACTCAAAAGGACATCTCATGTTTTAAGCACAAAGCATCATACTTTATAACATACCTACAGCATATCACAGAGATGAGTAATGTCTACTAAAATATGGGTATGACACTTAAAACACAGCTTGTACATGCCATGAGAAGCTGGCAGTGTGAGTCCACAGACAGGGTCAGCACTAGTAGGCCTGACCCATGTTTAAACACTGCATGTTTAACTGTGCCTTAAATTGAAGGCACACATGGTCCCCACTTGGGAAGTGTAGCCCTTGACTTCCATGGCACTAATTTCTTAAAGAACCCTTCTTACAATTAGGGATTATTATACATTTAATGCATTTTATTGTTATTGCAGGATATTAATATCAAAATCAAGTAATAACTAATATTGCATAAAGGTGCTCCTATTCGGTGATGGCGCAGTGCAAAAGTAACAAAGTGAATAAAAAGTGTGCTGGTGCTATATACAATAATATATACAAGTGACTGAAAGGGATAGTATGATGTTTTTAGAGACACTCGTTTCTCAAGTATCACAATCCACATTCAAATTAAAAACAGTCCACATCTGAAAATTGTTGATGTTTGCAATGCCAAATGAGTCAGAAAAGATTCATCATCAGGACAGAAGATTTGAAGGAGACATTAAAGGATATTGTGGCAGTAGTCCTAAATCCTCATGGGTTTTCCACTCAAAGATTACATCAATTCTTTTGCTAGTACCACAAGTTAAGTGCCCTAACAAGCTGGGTCAAAAATTCATCTAAACCTCCATGTGCTCACTATCAGGAGTGGTGTCTGTAAACCTCCAAAACAAACAGGAATCAAAAATGTTGCCAACAGAGAGATTGGGGCTACCTCATCATGCCGGAGCCAAACCAGAGGTCAACTAAACTCAACTCAAATGCCGGAATTTAACTATGCCAAGCAGTCTTGTTCTACACATCTGACTCAGTATTAGTTTAAAAGGCATACCGTATCATCTAAGCACATGCAAACCTGCCCTATAATTTACCAACAGCTACCCTAAAGGGTATCTAATACATAGATGGATGTCAACTGTCACAAGTTCATGCTTCATTTACACCTACAGTGCATGTTTTTCCCTTTCAATTCTGAGTCTTGTAGTCCTCTTTCAAAATTGAATAAATATGGCTTCAAATCCCAGAATTCAATGAAAAACATTCTTTATGAGCAGCACATCACGTATAGACATGTAAAGCTTTCACATCTAATACATTGTTAAGTATAAATGTTACCCTTTACGTGCATTTTTTTCTAGCAATTAGAGCATGCAGTAAACCAGCACAAGTATAATATACAGTTCCATGGCAACACATTGTGAACCAAGTTGTCATTCACATAGCCTGCACCTCAGGCAAACTGCGTCTTAGTAATCTATTAATAAATATATAAAATCACTCACACTTCCACTCATAGATCATCTCAAGTACTTTCATTGCCTTTCTATATATTTCATACTCTCTTTTAACAATCTCACATAGACATATACCTTTTGAACCAATTTTTCTGAAAACATTAAATGTAATTCACATACTTGAAGACTGAGTTTGTTGGTGAATTAGTTTTTTTGCTCTTATTAGATAGATCAATATTCTCAAGGATTGTAGAAACTAAGTATAAGAATGGCACACCACTCTCATATAAAGCAACCAGAAATGGCAACTTTTTCAACTTTGCACTGTCTGAGACTGCAGAAGACAGCAAATAAAAACATACCTTTCATATTTTAGTTTTGTAAGTCCACTTCCGAATGGTTAGTATGTGTTAACTCTTATATGCACTTTTATAAAGAAGCCCCATTTGGTAGGCTTTTTGTCCACTTGCGCACCTTAATTGTGATTGTCACAACAAATTAGCGAAAAATAACAGGAGTCCAAAAACATATTTATTTTGGTAGTTTTATGATTTTAAGAGTTCAGTACACTTCATTAGGAAGTCCTCACTAGGAAATGAAACCCTTATTAAAAAAACATTGAGTCTAAACACCATTAATTTCTAAAAACAGAGAGCTCTCTCTTTAACATCCTTCCCCCAATACACTCTTAGCACAGTCTCCATAGCAATCCACTAGAACCAGTAGGTCACAAGTCATAGCACATTCTACAAGGACCATAGTAGTTACAAAATGAGCTCCAACAGATGTGGTTTACTGTACAGATTAAAAAGCATATCCAAGTCTGGATTACAGTTTTTAAACATTTTTACCAGAGCAAATCATAGATCAAGTTATTAATATTTTTAAGACATTACCTAATGTCATACACCTGTATATTCACAGCATCCAATCAAATATGTTTTTTAAACCAGGAGCATACCTCTATGTTAACTGCCTTCCATTTTCAAAACTGCATCATTCAGGTTCAGCCTTCTCCTGTCTGCTACTTCTGCTTCACTTCAAAATGGTTAGAGTGTGAATTGTGGGCCACAGCTATGTCTTTTGGGCTAGGGAGGCTGCTAGAAAGAGGGATATTGACAGAGACTTGGGTTTGGCTAATGTGGACATTGATTGGGTTGGCCTGAGAGGGTTAAAGTGGCACCAATTGCTGCCTTTGGTTGAAAGCATTGGGGATTTCCAACCCCCTGACCTTATGATTGTGCACTGTGGTGGTAATGACCTAGGCACAATGACATGGGTAGGACATGAAATCCTAAAGAAGGATAACTTTGTACAATTAATGACACTTTTCCCTCACACTGTCTTGGTGTACGCCAACATATGCCAAAGGCAGAAAGGGAAGTGGTCAAATCACTTCTGTCCACAGATTGATAAAGTCAGGAGACATGTTAATAAAACAGTTTCTGCATTCCTCAGATACAATACAATGGGCTCTATCTAAAACAATAACCTGCATTTTGACATGGATGGAATCTATAGAAGTGATGGAGTTTACTTCACAAATGAAGTCAACAGAGTGTTTCTTAGCAACCTGAAACTTCTGCACCTGGTCTTATCCATAGCTGTCACATACTCACAATGAACACAAAGGCTCTTCTTAGGGCCACCCTATTACCCATAATTGTTGTCATATTCTTTATTTAAAAAAAATATATATATATATTGGCAACGATGTTGTGATCTTCACGTCATGGTTGTGAATATGCAAAACAAAAGCAAGCATTCAAAAGACACCAGCACATTCAGAATTCATAACTATGTATATAAGGAATTTTGTACCTCACATTAGGTGCATCACTTTCTATTTAACTCTATAAACACAAGTATGACTACCTGAGTGTGTCTGTGACTGCGTGTTTGAGAGTTTGAGTGAGTCTGTCAATGGGTGCAAAACTGACTCACAAATTCTCACCACCCTCTGAAAGAGCTTCTGAGTGGGTCTGTGAGTGGGTACATGAGTCTCTGACTGGGTCTGTGAGTGAATGCATTAGCCTCTGAGTTGTACTATGAGTGGGTAAATAAGTGTCTGAGTGGGTCTGTGAGTGGGTGCATGAGTTTCTGAGTGGATGTGTGAGTGGGTACATGAGTCAGTAAGTCTGTGAGTGGGTGCATTAGTGTCTGAGAGGGTCTGTGAGTGGGTGCGTGACTCTGAGTGGGTCTGTTAGTGGCTGCATGAGTGTTTGAATCTGGAGTGGCATTCCCTTCTGGGTGTCCGACAGTGGGGGTCCAGTACTACGGGCATTGGCACTTCTCGGGCCGTGAAAGTTGTAGTGCCACCAAACTTGGCACACTGTTATATTTTGTCCTTCGGGTCCATCGGGTGGATTTTGGTCAGGCTGCTATGTCCGGTTTACTGGTCAGCAGCCGGTCAGTCGACTGGCCTTTACTGTTTTTTTGCTTGCAGGTTGAGGGTGAGTGATATCTTCACCCAAAGGGAGGTTCTTGGCAATTTGCAGAAGGATGGAGGTGCTCTGGGGTTTCTTAGAGTCCTTCAGTTGTCTAGTCCACCCCTCAGCGGTGACTGTCGAGTCCTGGGTGCAGCAGGCAGGGTTTGGCGCCTTTTTGCTCTTGCAGCAGGGCTTATATTCTTGTGCCTGGGGTCTTCTATGTCACTGGTCTTCTTGTGTCCGTCGAATCTGATCTGTAGGTCTAGGGATGTCCACTAAATACTGCATTTAGTGGGCGTTCAGGGGAGGACCTAGTAGTGGCCAATGGGCCATCTACCTTAGGGTGGCCACATTCACTAAGTGACCACTTTCTGCGAGAAGGGATCACTTTCCTAACCCTGATAGGCTATTTCCCTGCCATCCAAGATGAAGAAAAATGAAATGGAGTGGTCACTTTACCTGCCACACCTGAGGGGTGGCACAGGCTGGGGGTGGCCAGTCCTACTCTGGCTAAGTTTCTCGTAATGACCAGTGCCTAGCACATGCTTTAGCTATGTCTTCCCTGTACACTTACTATATCTCAAAGTTTTGCAAAGACACAGTAGGGTCATATTTGCTCATGCACACATGTGCCCTCACATGCATTATAGTGCACCGTGCCTTAGGGCTGCAAGGCCTTCCAGAGAGGAGACTTACCTATATTGAATGCACTGTTAGTGGGCATGGCACTCTTGGTGAGTGCCATGTCGAGTTTGCAACTTTTCTACACTTTGTCATACACTTGCAATGACAGTCTGCATATAGCTAGTGTAGGCGCCAGTGATACCATTTACTAGGGGCTTACAAGGGCGGCTGAAGTGCCAAACTTAGTACAGTTTTGAGGAAAGAGATCTGGCCCTGGGAACCAGCTTAGCAGGGGACCAGGGAACTTACAGTTTGAAACCAAATAATTTTCCAGACAAAAAGTGGGGGCTACCATGTCAAAAGAGGCCCTTTCTCACATGAGGGGAAAAACCCCCTGTTCTTTTACATATTTTACTCATAAGGGGTTCCTCAAACACCCCTGTATTCCTTTCATAGGATCCGGACACATCAAACCTAACCCCTTATGCCACTTTCTGCATTTTGGTTTGAATCCCAGAGAATGTTCTGATGAGGTAAAATGGCGGCCACAACTTTCTTCTCAGGTTGCGGCCAGCCAATCACAGCATTCCTGTTGGCACTCGCATTTGCGAATACGATGCGAAACTCAAGAAGATCCGCGGCCCTAAATATACAAATTTATTTTCCCTTTAATATTTTGAAAACTACTGAACAAATGTACACCAAATAACAAAAAGCACAAGCTGTTGAAAAAAAACTAGTTTTCTGCCAAATTTGGCGTAATTCTGTCCATCCGTTCAGGCTGTAGTCGTGTTCAAAACTCCTATGGGAATTAACATGGGAAACACACTTTCTTGATCCCCCCATTTTCTCGGCCCCTGCTTGACAGATCACCCTAGAACTTTCTAAGCACAACAAAAATCACCAGCACACGTTTACTTTTTAGGGGGAAATTTAGTGAAGATTCGTCAAATGACATCAAAGATATAGGCAAGTCAAAAAATGCTTTTCGTATGGAATCATGTTTCTAACTATAACTACCTACTGGCAGCCGCCAGTCGGTAATATATATATATATATATTTATAAATAAATATATATGTCAGCACTTCTTCTTGATGAATGGATCCACACAAAGAGATACCACGCCCAATCTAGCAATGTGCAACAAAGGATTTATTGCATTAATCCAGCCCTTTTAAACAGAAGGTGGAATAAAAAAAAAACTCCCTGTGCGTTTGGGCATTCTACACACCTTCCTCACGGGTAGTGCGCGGTTCACTATTCTGGCTATTTACACACACCATTTGATCAATGTGACATGAAACAACCAAAGGACTTGCAGGTTTGGTACTGTTAACTCTTTGGCGGCCATTTTGAGCTTTCAATGTAAACTTGAAAATTCCTTGTAGTAGTAAAAGTAAATTCATCACATACAGTGTGTGTGTGTATAGGTACACTCGTAATCATTTTAAATCATCGCCTGACTAACAGTCAACCCAATTAGGATTTACCCGCTACACCTAGTGCGCTCATGCAGAAGTCCCATATTAGACAACTGATGTGATGAAAAAAAAACAACATTGCATAGTTCACGGACATCATGGTTACATATTTAAAAATAAAGGCGTCTGACAGGCTGTTTGTATTCATATATCTTATCTCAGGAGGAGTCCACAAAGTGAAAAGAAGGCATCCGAGTAAGTATTGTTGGAAAGACAAGGCATTATGCATTAAACTGTCTACATGGTGAAAATAGGGATTCGTATGTAAGAAGGTGGGAGTGGCTGATCACTGATCAGGGCTTTAATGGGCACTTAGCTGACTTCATTGATCATTATTCCTTGAATTACATGTGTTTTATGGCTTATTGCTCCCCCATGATTTCTGAGTTTGTCCCGGAGGGTTAAATCTAATGCTGAGACCAGTTAATTTACTGAAGACCCTGTGTCATCTCGGAATTCCGTTTAACATATCTGTGCCTACATTGTAAACAGGCAAGTGATTCCATAGCAGATAGAAATTGTGAACTTATTAAAATGGGCATGACTACAACTCTCTTCAGCAAGTATTTGATGAATTGGCAACCAGTGTTGCCAGATTTTAAAAGCCTTCTAAAGCCCAAAGTTGTTGAACGACCAGCCCAAAGTAAGCCCAAATGAACCGGTCCGAGCCCAAAAAGTAGCACAAGCTTTTAACACTGAAATAATGCAATCGTAGGCTTAAGCAAACATTTTAAAGCATATATCAAAATTCTCTTCTCTTCTGCATTACACACTAAAAATGGAAATAAACATGGAAAAATGTGCACTCACTTATGATAAGCAGCAAATTGGAACAAGTAGTTATTAAAGTAGTAAAATTACTGTGAGCAAAAGACACATATGGGAAAGACAGAGGAAGAGAAAAATGAAAAAGCGTCAGAAAGGGACAGAGCAGAAAGCTGCATGAGTGAGGTGAAGTGGCAAGAAGTAGTTTTAAATGGATTAAAGAGGCCCGAGATGGCTCAGTATTCTGTGTTCGCACATTTAACTGTAGCACCCTTGTGCTTAAAAGGAGAGCTTCGGGCACTGGCACGTTTTTATTAACAAATTAAGCACTGGCTATGCCACCCTGGATGCCACTCACTCTGGTGCCCACCGGAAGCTTAACGTGTCCTTGTGTGCCAGGCTAGATGACACAAGATGTCCCCTTGTCTGCCATTCCAGCATAGTTACTTCTGTAGCTGGGAGAAAGGATGCCAGAGGCTTTTACTGAAGGGAATTCACATCCCCCTCGACACCCTTCTCACCCCATCACCCACACATTCTGCAAGGGACCGGTTCATCATGCTGTGTTACGCCAGTGCCCTCAGCATTCTGGTACCCCCTCTCTACCCCCTCATAACCTACACACACCCCAGCACTACAGCAGGGCCCTGGGACATTCGATTGAAACAGACATGTGGGATTCTGCAGTTGCACTGCCCTGAGCCTGCTGCACCGTATCCCTGCAAGTCTCTGGAAGCCCAGGTCTTTTGGTGTGGGGGGGGGAGCTCCCTGACAAGCAGGCCCCCAGAGCAGAATTCCACAAACTGTATTACAAGCTGCAAACTCTGGGATTTTTCAAGCCCATATTGCCTTGAATACTCCCATCTTATTACCAATGGCACTAGTCTAAGGTGCTTGGAAATGCAGCAATTGTCACAGATTTTCTGAAAATAACCCTTGCCTGGGAACCACCCCCTTAAGTAGCCATTAAATCCTGTAAGGGTTTGGACAATAAATATAATAAAGTATTATAGCCATATGCTGCATCTTCAAGGGGCCCCTCTGCAGTGCCAGCTGCAATGTTTTATTCAAGCTGCATAACTGTTTTATTCAATTCTGCCATGCTTTAGATGCACTTTGCTTTCAATCCACAATTAGCCCCTGAATATTAAAAATAAGGAATACTTCTGCTCACAAAGGCACAAATTGCAGCACACCTACCTTGTCTTCTGCAGCTGCGCACCAACCGGCCGCACGTCAGTGTGGGGGGGATAGCGCCTAAACAACAAGAAGGGGCTAGGGGGGTCTCCTCTCTCCCAGGCCCCAACCTCTCACTCTGGGGCTGGCAGGGGGCACAGGCAGGCATACACAAGTCAGCGATGTCATTAATTCGGGAAGAGACTGGTCCGGGGGGGCCCCACCACCACATGTGTACAGACTCACGAATGACTGACTGCTGGCTGCAGGGTCCGTGCACAGAAGAGAGTGAGGAGGGCCCACCCCAGATACCACTACATGCGCAGTGCACACTCACGCCCATTGCAGCGTTTTAAATTGCCCTGCGGGTGCAGGCCTATAATGTTTGGCAGGGCCGTCAATTGGTAGCACTTTCGCGTTCTACTAGATTGACGGCCCTCTGCCCCAATCCAACTGTTTCCACCACAAATGACGTGACTTGGCTCACCTGGCTGAGGCTGAGTGAAGGCTCAGCACACTGACACTGCATGCACCATGTCCGCGACACACACATGCCATTGCCAAATCACATGCAAGGCCGGGATCGCATGGTCACATCGTCACTGGATCCCGCGTGGTGGCGTGCACGCTCATTTGCTGTCTCAGCAGGGGCAGCCAGGCACAGCCCTTTGACTGTCCTGCTGCCCATGCCTACGACCTGTGCATCGCGCACCAGTCGCAGACTTAATCAATCATCACTTTAAAGGAAGCCTCTCACCATGTGATGTGTGTTTGTGTATAATGGCCTCACGTAACGAAAGGCTGCCTTCCATGATGAGCCAGGCAGGCTGTTGAATTAAAATAAACAGCAAGCAGCGGTGAGGCACCGCCCCACGTTAAAAAATGCACACAAAAGGCTAATATAAACCCAAAAAACAGGCACCCGCTGATTGAGTTTTTTCTCGTGCAAATGGGCAAAATGTTGCCCATTAGTGCAAGAAATAGCCGAATCTGGCAACACTGTTGGCAACTGCAAGTACTGTACATCACAGGATATGAAAGTTAAAAAATGTGCACAAAAGGCTAATATAAGCCCAAAAAACAGGCACCAGCCGATTGAGTTTTTTCTCGCACAAATGGGAAAAATGTTGCCCATTTGTGCGAGAAATAGCCCAATCTGGCAACACTATTGGCAACTGCAAGTGCTGTACATCACACAATATGAAAGCCCCTGCCCTCTTAAAGGGACAAGGTGTGTTTTTAGCTCTTCTATGTTAAAACCTACCAGGCTGCATTTTTCCTCATACTTAAAACATGATAGGAAGCAACCTGAGTTATGGGTGCTGCAGTGTCAGAAAACCAAGCCTATGATAGATTTCTGTGGTGTTCCCATACATTGTAGATGCCAGACTCTTCAACCTCTCTGAAATATATTTAGACATAAGTGTTTTTTTTATCTCAGCATGCAGTGGGGAATTATTCTAAGGTTTATAACTGTCAATGGAGAGCCTATGATACAGATCTGTTAGAAATTGGGTTTCTGGTTTGCATAGGTATGCACCCTGTCCAAGCAGGAACCACAATCCTAGTAAGGGTAACTCAGGTACACACCATAAACTAACCTGTGCTCACCCTCCGGTATCTTGGTACAGAGCAGGCAGGCTTAACGTAAGAGATAATGTGTAAAGTATTTGTGCAGCACTTAAAACAGTGAAAAGAAACGCAACAAAAAGATACTGCACCTGCTTAAAAAATAGAGCTTCATTTAATGAACAAAACAAAAACAAAACAACAAAAGTCCAATAAGTAAGAGTTGAGATATGAATTTTTAAAGAATATATGCACATATAGTGCTTAAAAGCATAAAGTGCAAACCGGAGCTATCTGGTCATGCTTGACAGGGGTTAATCTAAAAGTTCAGGTTGACCGCAATGGAGCGTGGGTCGGATACAGGGAACAACCTTGTCCCTCTGAAAAAGTACCTTACTGAAGGATGTGTCAACATCAAGGACAAGATGCGTGGAGCAGGAATGCAGTGTGATGGTTCTGATCCTTAGGATCCGCAGGAGAAACTTCGCTTTCAAGCCATGCAGCCGGTGATGCGATGTCCATGTTCTCTGCAGTGGCGGTGAAGAGTCGGCGTTAATTGGGGATGCGTCGGTTCCAAGTGGCGCAATCACCAATGAGCAGGTTCTGGCAGTTGCACTATTTTATACCCACTTCCAAGAGCCCAGGACTGGACTGGCATCTCTTGGCAGGGCAAGACTTGCAGCAAGCAAAGTCCAGGTGCTGTGGCAAGATGAAGTGGTTTTTGATGTCCCCGAGACTTCAGAACAGGAGGCAAGCCTGCAAGCCCTTGGAGTCACTTTGGTTCTGGGGATGTAGAGATTCGAGTCCAGTCTTTCTCACACTCAGGCCAGGAGGGCAGCAGGGCAGGCATAAAAGAGCAGGAGTCCAGCCAAGTCCAGTAGAACCCAGCGGAATGACAGTCCTTTCAGCAGCACAACAGTCCTTCTTGAGGGCAGAATGTCCTCAGGTCCAGAACTGTGCTCATTTGGTGGGGTCAGAAGTCCACTCCCTATGCCCTGTGGTGCATTTTCAATGGGGAGACTTCAAAAGGGAGTCACTGCCCTTACTTTACTGACTCCAGATTCACTGTGGGGAGTATGCAGCCCTTTGCGTGGGATCAAGATGCAGCCCTTTCAGATGTAAGTGTCAACAGCTCCCTCCCATCCTGCCCACGATGAACCATCAGGTTGTTGATGGACCATCAGATGCGCCTAAGCTCCCTTTGTTCGTGGCTGTCTGGAGAGAATGCACAAGAGCCCAGCTGTCACCCACCTAGACATGAACAGAAGGCACTGGATGATTTAACATAAGAAAAGGCCAACTTCTAAAAGTGGCATTTCAGAATTACAATTTAAAATCTTACGTCACCGTCCTTTGTGATTTTGCATTGTGATTAGAGAGACACCAAACTTGGGGGTCCCATCTCTTCTCAATTGGAAATTACAATTATAAAAGGTAATACGGCAATCCCAATGTTAACTTAAGGGATAGATAGGCCTTGCAGTAGTGAAAAACTCATTTAAGAGGTTTTCACTACCTGGACATGTAAAACTTAAAAGCACATGTATAACTTTTTAAATACGCTGCGCCCTGCCCTTGGTGCTTTCCAGGGCCTACTTTAGGGATGACTCATATATATTAAAAACAAAGGTTTGGGCCTGGCAAAAGAGCTAACTTGCTGGGTCGACATGACAGTTTAAAACTGCACCCACAGGCTCTGCAGTGGCAGGCCTGAGTTATGTTTAAAGGCCTACTGAAGTGGATGGCACAATCAGTGCTACAGGCCCACTAGTAGCATTTAATTTACAGGCCCTGGGCAGAGGTATTGCACTTTACTAGGGATTTCTAAGAAAATTAAATACGCCAGTTGTGGATAAGCCAATGTTGCCATTTTTTTAAACAGACAGCACGTGCATTTTAGCACTGGTTAGCAGTGGTGAAGTGCCCAGAGTCCTAAATCCAGCATAAACGAGGTGAGCCAAACAGGAGGTCAGAAGGCAAATAGGTTAGGGGAAACCATGCCACGGATGCCATGTCTAACAAGAACACATGGTCTTCTCTATAGATTGCAATACTCAAGTTACAGATATATAAAACCAAAAGGAAAAAACAACACTCATCAGGTAGCTGCTACAGCATTTAATAAGACCAAAACACTCCTTACGTTAGGACACTGGGCTTCCAGAGTGAGGTGGGAGTCCTTCATTGTAGGTTTTTATAGACAGAGCCGCTGTCCTCAGGAGTTCTTGGCCCTTTTGGGTGCAGGGCAGTCCTCTGAAGTTGGGCAGAGGTTGCTGGTCCCACTGGACACGTCGCTGGTCTTTTGCAGGTTCTTTGAAGAAGGAGACAGGCCGGTAGGGCCGGGGCCAAAGCAATTGTCGTCTTCCTTCTTCTCTGCTGGGGGTTTCAGATTAGCAGTCCTTCTTCTTTTAGGTCACCAGGAATCTGGTGAGCTCGGTTCGGGGGAGCCCTTAAACAGTTAATTTAGGGGCGTTTTAGGGCTCAGAGAGCAGTAGCCAATTGCTATTGTCCCTGAGGGTGGCTACACCCTTCCTGTGGTCACTCCCTTTGGGGAGGGAGGCACATTCCTAACCCTCTTGGTCCCTGTCCTCCAAACCAAGATGGAGGATTCTGCAGGGAGGGGGTCACCTCAGCTCTGGACACCTTGGGGATGGTCCTGGCTGGTGTGGTTACTCCTACTTGTTTTCCCTAATTATCATGCCGGACTTGAAACCAAACGTGGGCCTTTGTCTGGGGGTGGGCAACTCCAGTAGCTGGAGTGCCCTGGGGCACTGTAACAGGAGGCTTGAGCCTTTGAGGCTCACCACCAGGTGTTACAGTTCCTGCAGGGGGAGGTGTGAAGCACCTCCACCCTGGACAGGCTTTGTTTCTGGCCACGGAGAACACAAATGCTCTCACCCCATGTGGCCAGAAACTCATCTGGTAGTGGCAGGCTGGCACAGACTGGTCAGTCCTGCACTAGCAGTTTGGCTAACATACAGGGGGCATCTCTAAGATGCCCTCTGGGTGCATTTTTCAATAAATCCCACACTGGCATCAGATATCAAACTTCCCAGTCTTCAAGGAAGCCATTATGGTGCCGTGGAGTTCGGAATTACAAACTCCCAGACCATATACTCAACATGGCTACACTGCACTTCCAATGTCCAAGAATGGATTTATACACTGTAGGGCATGATGCTCATGAAGCTATGCCCTCACCTGTAGTACAGTGCACCCTGCCTTAGGGCTGTAAGGCCTGCTAGAGGGGTGACTTACCTATGCCACAGGCAGTGGTTTGTGGGCATGGTACAAACTGGGGTGCCATGTCGACTTTGTCTTTTTCTCCCTATCAGTACGCACAAGCTGTAAGGCAGTGTACATGTGCCTGGTGAGGGGTCCCCTAGGGTGCCATAATATATGCTGAAGCCCTTAGGAACCTCCCCCAGTCACAGGGCCCTTGGTACCAGGGGCACCTTTTACACATAATACATGCTGCAGCCCTTAGGGCCCTCCCCCAGCCACAGGGCACTTGGTACCAGGGGTACCTTTTACAAGGGACTTAACTGTGTGCCAGGGTTGTGCCAATTGTGGAAACAAAGGTACAGGTTATGGGAAAGAACACTGGTGCTGGGGCGTGGTTAGCAGGGTCCCAGCACACTTTCAATCAAAGTAGGCATCAACACTAGGCAAAAAGAGGGGGTAAAACTATGCCAACAGTGGCACTTTCCTACAGATACCAGCCTGAGAAGGTTAGTGTGCTTCATAACTGAAAGAAGCCACACTTTTATCACGCATTCTATTAAAGCTCATTGTATGGGCCCAAGCGAGGCTCTGTGAAAAATACAACAATGGATCTGTCAGCGTGTAAATCTGCTCAAGGGATGCGCCAACTTCTAGGACCAGGAGATGTGTAGTCCTGATATGGATTTCGGTGCTCCTCAACTGGAACCCTCTTGTTTCTAGTTAGGGGAACTCATACAATGATGCTGAAACATTCTCAAAAGAATGACAGATAAACATTTTGCTTTCAGTGCTTTTATATGAGAACAAATAGTCAAAATACAGAAAAGGTATAATGAGCAAGTTTAGCCACAAAGCATATAAGTCATAAGTACACAGAATTCAGTACAGTTCTTAATGAAATCTGGCATGGATTTGCCTTCTAAGGTAGGGAACGGGGTCTCTATTACTAGCAAAAACCACACTCATATATAGTAGGAATACGGGATTCTCAAGGTTTGGACCAATAGGAAATAACCTGGAAGAAACATTTTACTACAGAATACATTTGAGGATTCTCTCAGCAAAGTGGTACATTGAGATTCAACCATTCTCACAATCGTAGCTGTACAGTTAATCTTATCCATTGTTTTGCCATGAGGCCTTCTTGGGCCCACTTTGGTTCTCCATTTTTAGCTTTCAATTTTACATGCTTTAGGTTGACGTTTTTAGCAAACATTATTTTACAAGTTTTATGTTTGTGTGATTTTATTCTGAAAATATGCTGCTTGTTTTCAGTACGCCTTTCTTGCTCTGTAATCTGTACACTCTGTTCAAGGCTAGGAACATATAACAAGATATCCTAAGGCTTACATTGGCTGTTTGGAGATAGCTCCTGAAACCTAAACATCTCATCACAAAAGAGCTACGCTTCTAACACAGCATAGATTTGATTATATAAATGGTACACTATCCTAGAGGGGTCAGAGGAGCACTCCGGCCGTGATTGTCCGGAAACAAATCCTCTGTTTGATATGTAGCGCCGCTGAAGCTGACTTTTTATCTTGCAGAGGATTGCCAACTTCACCCTAGACTGGCTCACTGGCTCAGCTATCTAGGTATGGGGGCATAAGCTATCCTCCTAGATCAGGCACAAGGTACACCCGCTATGCTCTCAGAGTGTAGGTAGTGATAGGTAAAAATATACAGAAATAAGCTTACTATGGTTGGATTATTTATTCTATCCATCATGGTGGTACTGCTGGTTGCAATGTTTTGTTTCATCTGCCGAATAATCACAACTCATTCTCTCTATGCAAGAATACGATTATTTCAATAAATGTTTGAAAACCTATATTTGTATCTTTATCGTGTTTACCCTGGGAAAGCATGAGTAAACAACAAAAGGGTAAGATCTGTTTCCACAACTTCCTTCGGAGTCAGAGTGGTCATGTTCGAGGTTACCCTGAGAAGGTTAGGGGTACAGGTGAGACAATATGAGCTACCTTGGAAATGGGCCTACAGTTTCTGATGGTATAGACAGACTCAGGCTCTCATTACGAGAACGGCAGTCTGTGAACCACTGTGGTGGAGGTGGCGGTCGCACTGTCGCGGGCCCGGCGGTGAAGACCGCCATATTAGGAGCAGAGGGAAGGCACCTGCAGAACACAGCCAGGTTTCCATCAGAACCGCCACTGTGGACGGACTGCCGCAGCCAGCGGGATGCATCTCCAGGGCGGTGGTCAGGCAGTTTCCCTTGACCGTATTACGGGGCTGCACACTGCCAGGAAAGCATGGCGGAAACTAACAACATAACAGGGAACACTCACCTTCAGGAACACAGGCACGCCCATAGGTGCCATGGCACGCAAATTGCAAGTCTTCCCAAAGCTCCTGCTGGTCATTGACCTCCAGGACCAGCGAACCTGACCAAGACACCAACTGTTAGTACACCAGTATAGCACACACTGGAGAGAAGGTCATTAGTACACACACACAAAACACACACACATGCAAAATCGCCATTCACCACGCATACACGTTGAATGAAAGCCACAACAAGGTTGTTACCATCGGCACCAACAGTGCAGTTGTACAGATATATGCAAAATACAATAAATAGTAAGATTCAACTATATACAACGGGGCCCAAGGGCCAGTCCAAAAGTTCTGCAGTGTACCGAGCACACTGGGCACAGTAGCACGCCCCAACTTGACTTCTGACTGCAAAGTGCTGGCCTCCACAGGGGCATCAATGGGGCATGCAGGCACCTCAGGGGTGAGGTGGTGGGGGGTTTGGGCTTGGAGGGGGGGTCCTTTGGTCTGGACTTTTTAGGTGGTGATTTAGCCGTGAGGAGTAAGAGGTTTGGGCTTGGCCTTGGAAGTGGAGGGAGTGGGCTTGGCCTTGGAAGTGGAGGGAGTGGGCTTGGCCTTGGAAGTGAAGAGAGTGGGCTTGGAAGTGGAGGGAGTGGGCTTGGCCTTGGATTTTGGAGGGGTGACTGTGGACTTGGTGGGGGTGAAAGTCATAGGTGGGGGAGGGACATGGCGATGACCAGGGGAGGCCTGGGAGGTGAAAGGCAGGGGTCTGGGAAGTGTTGCAGGGCTCTTTGGGGTAACAGGGACTGGGACAGTGGTGGGGAACAGGGAAAACTCTTGCAGGAAATGTGTCTTAGGGGCACAAGATAGGTCATGGGAAGGATGTTTGGGAGTGGAGGAAGAGGGAATGGTTGAGAGGTGTGCACGTGGAGGTGCCTTGGGTGGAGGTGCATGGTGGATGGCATGTGTGTGCTGGGAGTGTTGGGTGGGTAAGAGTGTGGGGGTTTAAGTGTACTGGGAGGAGGTGGGAAGGAGATGAAGGGAGATGGCAGAGGAGATGTGTGAGTTAATGTTGGGGTGGTGTCTGCAGGTAGGGTGGATGTGTGTCAGAACCCGGCGGCGCTCGGGCGCAACCGCTCCCTTTTTGCTTCCACAGCTACCCTTTCTGTGAAGCCGCGACCCCTTTGTGGCAAAAGTCACCTGCCCAGGCGGTTGGGCCATTGGTGGCTTCACTGCTCTCATCATTAACCAAGGTCACCAGCCTAAACTATCAGGAAATGAGAGAGGACTTCATTTCCCAGCTTTCCCGGTGCAGCCATCTTGGATGTGGTCAGGTTATAAATACCTGCCACACCCCTCTAACCGACGCTTCCTATTCAGAATACCTTCGAGGAGCTGATGTCATCTCCCGCTGCTGTCTGGACCTGTTTTGGTTTGCCTTTTCCTTCGCGAGTGGCCGGCTCGCGGCAGTGAGAGATTTCCTTTCTGGGCCTTCCTTCCCTCGCAGTGAACTCCGTGTTCGGAGTCTTTGTTTGTAACAGACCGAGTGTGTTTCTTAGAAACATCTTTCTCTAGGCCGCCTTTCTCCCCTGATACAAAATAACCATTTCTCCGTGCCATTTCCATTGAAACCTTCTACATAATTGTTTGTATATTTCTTTGCTCAGTAACTGTGTTATTTCTTTGCGCTGTGAACGGGCTATTTGAAGCCACAATGTTAATATAGTTTGCATGTTATTTCTTGGCAAAGAGAAAGTAACATTGTGCTTTATGTTTCATACTTTCATTGTTGGGACTCGGGTTGAGTGAGCTCATTAAGAAAAAAGGACTACATAATAGTTTTGCACTGAGTGTGTGTTATTGAGAAACACTAGTTTCAGTTCATGTTTGGTGTTTCTATACCAAGCAGGTTCTATTTAGAGAGATCCTTATTTTAGTATAGAGCGCCTGCCCGCCCGGGACAACTCATGGTGGCCGTCCACACTGGGTCCCCCACCGACAGCGCACGAAACCTCGGCTTCACCCTCGACTCCTCACTTTCCATGTCAAAGCAGGTCAGTGCCATCTCCTCCTCTTGCTACAACACCCTCCGCATGCTTCGCAGAGTTTACAAATGATCCCAACAGAAACAAGAAAAAACAGTAACCCAGGCCCTCGTCAGCAGCAGATTCGACTACGGCAACGCCCTTTACACCGGTATCCCATCCAAACTCATCCAACGCCTCTAACGCATCCAAAACGCCTCCGCCTGACTCATCCTCAACATCCCTAACCACTACCACATCACTCCCCACCTAGGGACCTTCACTGGCTCCCCGTCAACAAGAGGATCACCTTCAAGCTCCTCACCCACACACACAAGGCACTCCACAACACCGGACCATCATACCTGAACAACAGACTCAGCTTCAAAACTCCCACCCGGCATCTCTGCTCCGCTAACCTCGCCCTCGCCTCCCTCCCCCGCATCCGACGCAAATCTTCCGGCGGCAGATCATTCTCGTACCTCACCACCAAGACCTGGAACACCCTCCCGCCAGATGTACGACAGACCCAGGACCTTCTTACCTTCAGAAAACTCCTCAAGACTTGGCTCTTCGAGCAGTAGCAGCACCATCCCCCCTCCCCCTCCAGCACCTTGAAGCCCTCATGGGTATGTAGCGCGCTTTACAAATTGTTTGATTGATTGATTGTTATATGAGATAAGTTGTCCTGCGACATTTCTTGAATCTCGGGTGTAAGAGTGGGGCAGGGCATTGTTCCACAATTTCTTTAGAGGGATTTTGGTTCTTCTGTTGGCATTTGAGATTAGTAAGATCATCGCAAGGAAGTGATTCATTGTTGCATAGTTATTTACTGTATTACTGTATATGCTGCATTAAACTCTTCCTTTTCAGATCTCCCTCCTGGCTGTTCCTTTTCGATTACCCCTTTCCCCAGCCAGGCCCCTCCAAAGTTCAGCGCCATAATGGCATCTGACTTGGTGTTGCCTGGAAGTGGGCCCATTATCAGCAGAATGACAAGAATTATTGTATGCTAACTCGGCGAGCCAGAGGAGCGTTGGCCAAGAAGAGGTACTGTTTTAAAGTCTGGTTCAATCTTTCGGTCTGTCCATCAGTTTGGGGGTGGTAACTTGTAGACAGGTTAGAGTCAATGGGGGTCATTCCGACCTTGGTGGGCGGCTCCTGCCGCCCGACAGGCGGAAACCGCCATGCGGCCGCCAATGCGGCCGCACTCCCGCGGCCCCCATACCGACATTCCCGCTGGGCCGGCGGGCGCAAACCAAGTTTGCGCCCGCCGGCCCAGCGGGAATGAGGCCGCAACACAGAAGCCGGCTGTGAATGGAGCCGGCGGTGTTGCGGCCGTGCGACGGGTGCAGTTGCACCCATCGCGCTTTTCACTGTCTGCTAGGCAGAGAGTGAAAAGCTGGCCGGGGCCCTGTTAGGGGGCTCCTGCACTGCCCATGCAAGTGGCATGGGCAGTGCAGCGGCCCCCAGGGGCCCCAGGACACCCCTTACCGCCATCCTCTTCCTGGCAGTGAAAACTGCCAGAAACAGGCTGGCGGTAAGGGGGTCATAATCCCCAGGGATTATCGCCGCCGGGGCAGAAATGGCGGAAAACCGCCAGCCCCGGCGGTCCAACCGCGGCTTTACCGCCGCGGTCAGAATACATAAAAAAGCACCGCCAGCCTGTTGGCGGTGCTTTGGTCTTTTTTGGGTCAGAATGACCCCAATGTGTAATGCTTGGCACCATTTACGCCAAAAGTGCACGGAGAACTGAGATCCTCTGTCGTACAGTATGACCTTTGGGAGACCATGGAGACGCACAATATTTTGGAGAATGAGATTAACTAAGGCACTGGATGTAGGAAGTCCTTTGCAGGCGATAAAGTGAGCATACTTAGTGAGACTGTCTATGACTACTAACACTGTGTTTACATGATCGACCACAGGGAGACCCGAAATGAAGTCCATTGAGATATGTTCCCATGGGTGATCAGGAATCGATCCTGTCTCCCCGTGGCACTCCTCTCACCCTCCATCCCACTGGTCACCTCGGCTAGGTTTTTATCAGCCTCCTGGGTCCTGTGGGCTGCAGCTTCCTCACTCACCGATGCCCATCTCCTTCGCCAGATGATGCTGATGCACACAACGAAAGAGGATGAGGGGAGGGAGGTTGGATGGAAGAGAGAGATAAGGTTCAATCGGTCAATGCTAGCACAACAGTCACACAGAGTAACTACATCATATTCTGATGCCATGCAATGACACGCCATGCCCTCAACAACGGAACACCATGGGGGAAAGCACAGCTATGCACATGTGTACCGCTGACGCTAACACAGATGCAATTGTGTACAAGATGAAAGGCATACCTGCCACAACTGCCCAGTACCTACCCACTTCCCATGCCCGTTGAGACACACAATTCCTGGGCAACCGAATCTACAGAATCCTGCATGTGTAGCTGGCATGCCTACTAGGCCTGTTACAGTGGGTTAGGTGATAAGAATAATTCTGAGACTCAGGTGAGTGATAGGGTTTTTTTATTTATAGGTTCAGATAGTGTTAACAGGGCACTGGTGCGTCCTGAGTCCGTAATCTCTCTCTTCTATCTTTTCTCCCCAGCTCCCTTCTTGACTGGGGGCGATCCTCTGGGTAGACTCCCCAATGCACTGGAAAGGAACGAAAGGGAAGGTAAGTCAGGGTATGTATTTATATATATATACCGTATTAATGATAGACAAGAAGAGAGAGAGAGTGAGAGATAGGTCCCGGGTGATAGAGTGGTCAGGTAAGAATGATATTTCGTTAGTAGAGTCATCCTCTGTGTCTTGCCATATAGAATAATGCTAAACTTTTAATGTCTCTTTAGGTTAACTCTATAACCACCAGCAGAAGTGGTTCTGATGTCCTGTTCTGTCCTCTCCCCTTCACCTCCTTACCCCCTCCCAGCTACTCCCCTCTCCAACCCCCTCCTCACCATCCCTGCCCTCTCCCCTCCTGCCGTCTTTTCCCCATTTAAAAAGTCTGTTGTCCTTTAGAAAGGACCGTACCTTGGACAGCCACGCCCCTCCTGGGACGTGGTGGCTTCTGAGCGTGTCCTCACTCCGTTCCTGGTCCTCTGGTTGCTCTGTGTCTCTGGAAACGCTGAGGTTTCCAGATCTTCTTTCGTCTCTTTCTCGTTCGCCGCTCTCCGCCTCTGCAGATTCCTCCGCATCTTGGTCCTCCGATGCGGGCTCTAGCCCGTCCTCACTGTTTAATGTCCCCGGAAATCCGGAAAGATGGCGCAAGCGCCGGCCTCCTGGTCGTCAGGGCAACGAGGGACACTGACCTCGCGGCCGCGCGAACAGCGCCACTCGGATGCCAGAGCCGCATTGGAAGACAACCGGCTACAAGGCCATTGTCTAATTGCACAGTGACATCTTGCCCCACCTTACCTCACAGTAAATACAATACCTGCCAGCAGATTGAGGACTCTACATTCAGCCCTGGCGCACTGATTGGCAAGAACTCATTACAATGGCCTGACACCCCAGATGAAAGGAACCTGTTGGCATGAGCTATCTAGCTCTTCTTGGTAGTAGGTGACAACACAGATACCACATTGGAGATAACTGCTCCTCTATTCACTGACTGCATGGCATGGCCACACATCTATGATGCCAGTCCTGCCCGGTTGTCTAATACCCATAGTGGACATGAATCCACCTAGTACCCAGACTACAGTTTCCCAATAGCGCTGACCCAGAGCCACTATGGCAACACAAATTGTAAGCCAATCAATCAGTCATCAACGAGCAACTCACCTCACTGGTCACCAAATCCCTCCCTCCCCCTCTGACACCATCAGCACAGCAGCGCGCAGCCTCAACGCATGGATCACTGAATGCGCAGACACTCTAGCCCCTTTCCGGCTGACATCGGCCAAACGCGTACCTAAGAAAGCCAGCTGGTTAACCACCAAACTCCGATAATCAAAGCATACCCGCAGTCATTTAGAGATAAAATGTAGGAAGAGCTAATCCAGTGAAGACCTCGCCTCATTCAGAGGTGCAATTGCTGCCCACCGATGAAAAATCAAGAACGCAAGGAAGGACGCACTCCGGGAGCGCATCAAGTCCTCCGCACACAACTCGAAGGAACTCTTCTCAGTCATCAACAAGTTCACAGATCCACCCTCTGAAGCCACCAGCATCCCCCATCACAGGACCTATGCGACACTCACTTCTTTTTTCCACCACAAGATCCAGGGCATCTATGACAGATTCCTGTCATCTGGCAGCGGAACCTGCGACCGACCCACCCCCCCAGAACCCACCATGACCATCCACGACTGGTCCACACTCACCACAGAGGAAACAGTCAACATCATGAACTGCACCCACTCCGGAGCCCCCTCGAGCCCCTGCCAGCACCACCTATACATCAGAGCCAGCGCATACATTGCCCCCAAGCTTCTTAACACAATCAACTGCTCCATCAGCACGGGCACCTTACCTGAGGACTGGAAACATGCCAAAGTACGCCCTCTCTTAAAGAAACTTTCGGCCGACCCATCAGAACTAAAGAATTTCCGGCCCATCTCACTGCTATCCTGCCCCGCTAAAGTACCAGAGAAAGCAATCAACGCACAACTATGGAATTTCATCAAGGCCAGCAACTCCCTGGACAGCTCTCAGTCCAGCTTCCGCAACAATCGCAGCATGGAGACAGCACTCTTGGCAGCCCCAATGACATCCGATTACTCCTAGACCGCCGTCACACCGCAGCATGCATACTCCTCGACCTCTAAGCAGCTTTCGACACGGACTCCCACGGACTCCATGACATAGGATTCTGTGGAAGGGCCCTGGAATGGATCCACTCCTTCCTCTCCAGGAGGATGCAGAGGTCAGACTCCCGCCCTACACCTCCAGACCCACAGGAGTCAACTGCGGAGTCCCCGAAGGATCCTCACTGAGTCCCACACTGTTCAACGTATGCATGGCCCCTCTTGCTGCCATAGTCAGGATCCACGGTTTGAACATCGTGTCATATGCCGATGACACACAACTCATCATTTCCCTCACGAAGACCCGGACACGGCCAAAAGGAACTTTCATACAGGAATGGAAGCCATCGCCACCTGGATGAGAGAGAGAAAGCTGCCTCAAGCTCAACTCCGAGAAGACGGAGCTCATCCTCTTCGGAAACGCTACCTCAGCTTGGGAGGACTCATGGTGGCCCACATCCCTCATTGCCTCCCCCTGCGGCGACCGAGTAAACCCGCAACTTAGGAATCATCCTCAACTCCTCCCTATCCATGACCCACCAGGTAAACTCTGTCACCTCCTCCTGCTGGCACACACTCTGCAAACTCAGGAAGATCTTCAGATGGATCCCAGAAGACTGTCGCAGGACAGTCACCCATGCCTTAGTCACGAGCAAGCTCGACTATGGCAGAGCCCTCTACACCGGCACCTCAACGAGGAATATCAAAAAAGTTAATCTCATCCAGACCACCATCATCAGACTCATTCTGGACCTCGCTCACAGAGAAAACATCTCCCAACACCTGAGGACCCTCCACTGGCTACCGGTCAAGAAGGGAATCACCTTCAAGCTTCTCACCCACACGTACAAGGCCATACACAACCTACCTGAACCACAGCGTCTCCTTCCACACCCCAGCCAGATCCCTCCGGTCCCCCCAGATGGCCCTGGCCACCGTCCCTCACATCCGCAAAACCACCGCCGGAGGACGATCTTTTACCTACACTGCAGCGAACAACCTCCCCCTACACCTCAGACAAATCCTGTCACTCACCATCTTAGGGAAGAATGTCAAGACGTGGCTCTTCGGATGAGGCCCCCCTCTCACCTCCAGCGCCGTGAGACCTTCACAGGTGAGTAGCCGTGCTTTACAAATACTGATCGATTGATTGATTGAGCTGGGACATCGGTTGTTGAGATGAGGAAGCGACCAGGGAACTTAAATGTTCATTTCTGCACATGAAACATTGTACTGGTTGTAGAACAGTAAAAAAAGCAGGAGAGTACAACAGAAAGGACACAAATATTAGCCAACCAAAAAAAAGAAGTTCTGCAACAGCAGTAAATGCAACTTTTGCATTTTATGTGGGTGAAAGGTGCGACTCTCGGCATTCCCATGCCGCCCTGCCCATTTTTTCTCACACCCTGTTTTCTGCCAAACCTTTCCTAGCCATATGCTGTCTTGCAAACCACCCCCTTTTCTCTACCAGCTCACACCCAAAATTGCATCACCATATCATGCAGCCATCACCCCAACTTCCTCTCCATGCAACTAAAAGATTCCTCCAACCACTCATGATCTGGGATTGCTGCCACTTCCTACACCATCCCCCTTTTCTGGTGACTTTTGTTCCCCCTTCTAGCGTCACATCATCCTCCTTAGTAACCTGTCAAAGTTTAGTGATGTTGACTTAAAACGTACGTTGAAATGCACTGGACTGCATGAATATTTGAGGTTCAGTGATAATGGCAGAAAACAGGTTACTTTTATATGAGAAAGGCCATACTAATGGGGTCGAGGGCCATTCACCCCTTCCTCACCTCTATTAAGAACCCAACCCTACCTCACTTAATAGTGATGTTCCCTCAGGTCTCCCCTCATCAACCCTCTGTTTCAGGTACTTCTAGCACTCCACCTCCCACTCCAATCTACTCGACTTGGTCACAGATCCTAACGTCCATAATGAAATTGCCTCAAAATAAACAGTTAGCCCTCCCAGTAAGTCCCACCCTTTCACCTTGCACTGCTGCCACTCCCATATGGGATCCAGCAGCATGTCTCGATCACACTCATCATCCTGTGCCATGTAGATGCTGCTGCTATTGTTGCTGGCCCCGGGTGATGAGCCACAGTGGTGGTGCTTTGCACTGACTGGGCAGCCGGAAGCTGTGCTGGGGCTCGTGCGGCGCCTCCCTCAGGCTTTACTGCAGGAACGGGCTCGCACGCATTAAGGGCTCCAAGTGGGACTCACAAATGTTGCTCACCATCTTGGCCTGACTTCCTTGGCGTCTCAGGTTGCCTAAAACTTCTTTCTTTTGCACCTGCTCACACCAGTTCCTTGCCCTTTGTCTCCTTACCTGCAGTCAGAAGAAACACTGCAAAACGTCTCTCTAGCAAGGACTATTGGAACAAGAAGTTCATAAATAATGGACTAGGAACCACCCTCAGGGCTCATTTGCTGAATTTGATCAATTCTGCTGGCGGAGCAGCAGAATTTATCAGTAATTCCATGTTACAAGTGTAATGTGAAATTACTAAATTCCTCCAAATCTGCCAGCGGAATTAAAAATCATGCATACCCTTACTCCTTTACTTCTCCCTCAATTGCTACTTCCTCACCCGCTTTTCCCATTTGCTTCACTTTGACCCTCTCTTTCTTGGACCACAATTCTCCGAGAAATGGCGCACCAAGGGGAACTCACAATATTATTTTTATGCGACTGCTATATTTGCAATGGTGCACCACAATGGGGAATACACCCTAAAACCCCAAATGTCGGCTGTAAAAACAACCAATTATGCTTATGAAAATGCTGAGGCACCCGTTGAGCAAGTGTTCAATTATCTTAAAAATACAGTTGTTCACCCTTCTAACAAGTTCCTATGTATGTAATACAATTATCACAACACATATTTTGCAATAAACAGCTCAATGAAAGGCAGTAAACCTTGGAAATAATAATTCATAAATTTCCTGGCACTTTAATTCACAAATACAAAATTCATTGTTCACAATTCTCCAAGCTCATAAGTTTCACTCCATTATCTAATGTTTTCAATGAGACCCTTTACATGCGTTCGCAAGTCTCTCAACGTCAGCATCCATAATTACTTCTCCTTTGTATCCATCCTAGCATTCCTGCACAACTTCTTCAGCTGTGTTATATCAATAGCACATTCATCCGCCACCTTTTCCATCTTGGCATGAGCCTCTTTTGCCACTCTCAACTGCTTCCGTGCACATATAAACCAACTCACTTTTTCCCTAACAACCTAAGTAATCCATTCCTACATTGCCTTTCACCAGCTCTTTGAATTCTGTCTTTAACTGCATAGATTTATCCACGGGTTGGTTTGACCTGCACCTGGTGAGCTAACTGACAAGTCTGCCTGACCCATAATTTCCCTGCTGATCACTTTTCCGATTGGTAAGGAACTATGGCCATGCTTCCTGTGCTTGGTGTTGAATCCTGCAGTAAACTTGGAACAGGTTGTCTTTGAGCTAGCCTAGCAGGGATTTCAACTAGGGGAGCGGGAATGATGCTCAGTAAGGGTAAGGTACTTATTGTTACTGATACAGGGGTCTGATTAGGGGATAGAACACATGCCTCTGTATAACTTGGGGGGTGGGATGCTCCATTGAAGATCCCATGGTCACTGCACTCTCGGGCAGTACCAGTGAGGTAGCCCTTGACGTATCCACTGCTGTGGCATTGTGTAAGGGTGGTCTAACACTAAGAAGTTCCTCTAAGAGGTTGTCTTCTTCCTCACTCTCTGTCTGGTTCCTTCTCAGGATTTTCCTTTTCCCATTCCTCCTTTTCTAACAGAGGATATGCCCCAACTGTTTCGATGACCTCCTCTCTACACTTTCTCTCCCTTTCCTCATCTTGCTCCCTTCTCCATGAATAAGCTATACCATGAATGTCAAATTTAAATCTCTTCCTCTTCTCACTCTCCATTTATTTCCAAAGATTCAGCATCTCAAATTGTGTGGGTCTTGGTTGCTGTTTTAAATCGTACATTCTACATTTAAATTGTGTATTTGTGCCATTGGTTAAGTTGCATGCACAAGTGTAACCCATTCTTCACTGCCATTTCCCTAGCAGGGGTGCCTTCTGGAGGAATATCTCTCCCTTATTTGCATCTTTCTCTCTTTTTGCCAATGGATTTCTCATTACAACAAAACTGCAATCAGTCCTGGTTCAGACTTAACTTTTACTCTTCTCACACCTACAATCTCCTTATTCCTTCCCCCAATCCCAGGGCGTCTCTTTCAAAGGTCACTCTACCACAGCGTGGCTTCACCGACAACCAGCCAATCACTGCGTGGCATTGCACTGACGCAACTCTCAAATCGCTCCTAAGTCTCTTTTCGTTATATACTCTGTTTGCCTACTTCAACTACAAAAATGTTTTCTTCAGTGACAAGCACTCTACCTACTCTTGCACTACTCATCACGTCCACTTCCTGTGCACTAAGAAATTAATCACTACTGAGCTCTGTTAATACACTTGCTCAAGAAAGTTATGTTTCTAAATTGTTGTATCTGATAGCGCCTCACAGCACAACTCTCGTACCAGGTACGTTTACCAATTCAATTTTCAACTTGAGGTACCTCTCGTTAAAAGTTTATACATATCATCAGAACCACAATAATTATAACTCCAACAAACCCAACAATCAGAGCTACACAATATTTGTCCTCAAGTATCGGCCACAGCATTCCTTTACTGTCTCCTTAGTACTTCATTCCCTCAATTTGCATTCAACCCCTGTTGATACTCACGTTGTTGTTCTTCTATCAATCACATTGTCTCTCTGAAACTGAATCAGACAGGGATTGGCCAATTTAAATCTTGGGGCAAACCATCTGGTCCATCAAGGTACCATACCCGGTTCTACAGCCAATTCATTTTGAGCTATGGGTCAGCCCCAATCAGAACTATGACCTCTGCTACCAGATCTGCTGGAGAGGAAATGTGTCTTTAAAATGTGTTCAAGTGGTGCGCCAAAATCTAGGAACGGAAGTGGTGTTGTCCCGATATGGATGCTTTGTGCTCCCCGACTGGAACTGTCTCTTGTCTAGTTAAAGGAACTCATACAATGATGCTGAAACATTCTCGGAAGGATGACAGACAAAGATTCACGTGTCAATGCTTTTATATGAGAATTAATAGGCAAAATACATGAAGGAACTTGGACTTCATTGCAGATGGTTCCCCCCTTTGGAGCTACTGGCTGCTGGTTTTTGACTCTGATAGTGCACTAAGGCCTGCCAACCAGACCTCAGTTCCTTTGCTCTTTCTTTAAACAAGGTGTTGTCTAATGGTAACACAATTGGCAAAGGACGTTAGCACCCCTGCAATTTCTTAGCAAATGGTACCTGTGGTACCTAGGGCATGGGTACTCCTGTGAACAGAAATGAGGAAGAAGAATGCCATGTCACCTAGTAACGAAATGGGTTTGTTTTGGAAACTGTTGCATCTTAGCAAATGATTCCACAAAGAGTTAACATTTTGGAGTCACAAGGATGTATTTGTGGGCCGAGCATGTGGTTTCGCAGCAGACGGGATGAAGATGCCTCGCTGAGACGTCAAAGTGAAAGCTATGATTGCTGGGCTTTAATTTTTGGACTGACTACTGCTGGTACACTGATTATCTCTTTACCATAGGAAACCTATTGTTTCACACCTGTAAAGACACTTACCTAAATTATACATTTCCCCTTTAGAACTTGTCACCAATTTGTATTTGTGTCAGGAAACATCTTATGTTAGCAAAATGTTCACAGACTTATGTTCAATTAGGTAATACATTTGCATGGCTGCCACCTTGGCTTGTCTTATATTAGAACTCCACGTATGTTGTTAAGCTGTTATGCGTTGTATCCCATTGTATCCCATGATTAAATGAAGAACCTCTATTATCTTGAATGTAACTGTCATTTTGGACAGATATATATATATATATATATATATGCACATTCTATAATGTTCCTGTTGTTTTTTTCAGTGAATATGTGTATAATTGTATATATATATATATATATATATATATATATATATATATATATATATATATATATATAAATATTCACTGAAAGAACAAAGGTGACAGGAAGATTATAGTATGTGTATGTGTATGTATATATATATATATATATATATATATATATATATATACACTGAAAAAAAATAAAGGTTACACGAACATTATAGTTAGGTTCCGAATTTACTGGTACAAAACCACAGAAATTCAGCAGTTATAGTTCGAATTATTTCAGGTAACTATCACTCATGCCCTAATCCTAAAATAACTATAACTTGCACCCTCGCCACTGAACGGAATTACACCAAATTCGACAGAAAGCTAGATCTTGGTCCCAAAAGCACACTTTTTTTAATTTGGTGTACATCCGTTCAGTAGTTTCCGAGTTATTAGAGTTTAAAAATATATAGATATAGAGGGCTGCTGATTCTAATTAGGATTTGCAGAACTAGATCCTCAACCTGACAGAAAAGTTGCGGCCGCCATTTTCTTTTGTTGCATCGGCTCATGGGGGGTGGGGCTGGATGATCAGTAAAAACACATAAGGGGTCAGGATACAGGTATCCTGATCCCACAGGACACATAGAAGGGTCTCTCTGTGGGCAAAAATTTGCCCAATAATTTTTTTGGGGCCCGATCCGCGGATCAACGCCTGGATCCGTGAATCCACAGGTGTATCCACAGATTAAGAAAAAAAAGAAAAAAAAACACCCACTGCATCCAAGCTCATGCTGCGCGTGGCCAAAGGTGGTGCTCAGCTTGGGTTTGGGTGCATGCAGGAGGGCTGGGCGCCTGGCAGCCAATCCTCACTGCGCACCGTTAAAGGCGGTGCATAGCGCAGGGTTGGGTGGTTTTAGGGGTTGGCCGCACTGGCTTGGCCGCAGGTGAGGCTCTGCGGCCAACTCCTGCTGCGTACCGCCAAAGGTTGTGCGCAGCGTGGGGTTGGGTTGTTATAGGGCTTCAGCTGTGCAAGGCAGTGGCTGGATTAACGTATAGCAATGAAAATTACTTTTTAGTTAAAGAAACCATAGAAGTTCACTGAAAAAAACAAAGGTTACAGGGACATTATAGTTAGGCTCACATTTTAAACGTACAAAACTATAGAAATTCACCTGTTAGAGTTATCTCAAGTAACTATAACTCATGCCCTAAGGTAACTATAACTCGGGCCCCACCCATGCACAGTTATATGATCAATAATTTTACTGCAGATGGTAAATTGACATTATGAATGATGTTATGAAAGATGTCATGGATGCCGTAATTTGTGGGGTAATTAGTAGTGCATGGCGGAGGCGCGAATTATAGTTCCCTTAGGGAAGGAGTTATAGTTACTCGCAATAACTATAGGTGAATTTCTATGGTTTTGTATGTTTAAAATGTAAGCCTAACTATAACCTCAGCTATAATGTCCAAATAACCTTTGGGTTTTTTGAGTGTTTAAGTGAATATAATACATAGTGGAAGTAGCCACTCTGTAGTCATATTTGGGGTGATGAGACAGGTATTTTTCAGGTTTTTGTCCCTTCATAGCTTTGCAACCATTTGACAAATGTGTGAGAAACTTTGCAGACCTCATGCCCTCATTTCAGTTTGGGAGTTTTGCTGTGTTTGGTGAAGGGGTGCAAAGAAAAAAGGGAGGTCTCAAAACGGGCTTCAAATCCAAGGTATTTTCTATAGACTTTTGTATTTTGCATAGCGCAGAAACCCTCAGCTGGACTTTTATGAAATTTGGCAGTATTGTATATGAGGGTGCGCAGATGATTCTGTGGAACACTGGAGGTAAGTAGAGTAAGAATAAGGTTTTTCATCTTACTGATATCTTGTAGCACAGTACTAATGAAAGTAGCAAGAAAGTCCAAAAAATAAACTAGACTGCATATGTAAAGTTTCAGATTTGCTACATGAATGTCTGAAAGACCCACTTATGGTCACATTGTAATAGAAACGTATAAAAATACATAACAAACATAATACATCTTAATCTACATAAGGTTTCTTTGCATGCTCTCTGGTTCACAAAATAAAACTGTGCCCACAAGCTATACAAAAACTATGTTCCTTATGTACTCCTGTGCAACAAAATAGAAAAGTAACCTAGCAATGAGCTACAGAAACTACTGTATGGAGTACATGATAATTGGTCATTAAAAAAAAAAAAAAAAAATCTTTATTTTTATAACAATAATGATTGGCAGAGTGTCACCTGGGCATCACAGACAGGCGGACTGGAGCCTCAAGTGGCTATGCTTGCTATGCAAAGAGACGAACTTGCAGTGGCTCACGATGAATCTTCGTGCGAGTGGCACAATTCTGGTGCCAACGGCCCATTTGCAGTCTCAAAGAGCCCAAAAGCTTGATTTCAGGAGCCACAAAACCACTTTCAAGGACCTAGGACTGGATAATTCCATCTTGGAGGTCAGGAGTTGGTTGAAAACCGGTCCAGGAGCTGTACCAGGTGTGTAGAATTCTCCAGAAGAACAGGAGGCAAGCCAGCAAGCTCTTGGAGTCACTCTGGTTCTGGGTTGGTGGGTTTACGGTCGAGTCCTTCTCACTACTAGGCAAGGAGGGCAGCATGCAGCAGGTCAGCAGAGCAGGAGTCCAGTAGAGTCCAGAAGAATCCATCAGAGTGACAGTCCTTTCAGCAGCACAGCAGTACGTCTTGGCAGAGTATTGACGAGTCAAGAAGTGTACTGAGTTGGTGGTGTCTGACGTCCAGTTTTATACCTAGTGGTGCCTTTGAAGTGGGGGAGAAGTCAAACAGAGGCCTTTGAAGTGCGCATAGTCCCTGCCCTTCCTGCCCTGGCTCCAGACTCACTACAGAGGGTTATGCAGCCCTTTGTGTGAGATCAGGACACAGCCCTTTCATGTGTAAGTGACAGCTCCTCATTCCCATCCTGCCTAGGATGGGCCATCAGGTTGTTGATGGCCCATCAGTCACACATAATCTCCCTTTGTGTGTGGCTGTACGGAGGGAGTGAGCCAGAGCCCAGCTGTCATCCACCCAACATGTATTCATAGACAAGCAGAAGGCACCAGATGGTTAAAGTAAGAAAATGCCAACTTTCTAAAAGTATATATAATGTCACAAGGACAACCCTATAGATCCACTTGTCCTGGTGAGACCTTTCACTTATACCAGGTGGAAACATCGACTATTATCTCTCTTGGTTCTCATTTATGATCCACATCTTAATCCTGGATGCACATGTTTGATAATGAACCAGGGAGTACTTATGGTGTCTTTTGATATTGAACTGGGGAGCACTTATGGTGTCTTTTGTGTATATTGTATGTATTTATGCACTCACTTAAGCACTGCGTCATCTGCACTTTTATGATATTAAGTTGTACTGTCATTTGCACATATATTAGAGAATATACAATAGCAACAGAAACCTTCAGTTTATTTGTCTTTTTGTACATACACCGTAAATGTTGATAGACTCCTGGATTGTTGAAATAATACATTTATTGTGGTCTTCCTAGACTCTTTTGCAGCAGGTTGACCTACGTGACAAAAAGAGATCCATGATGGACTCTGTTGATATAACATTCTAAAAGTAGTATTTTTAGAATTACATTTTAAAAAACGACTTCACCATGAGTTGTGATTTCAAATTGTGATTCCAGAAACACTAAACTTGGAGGTCCCATTTCTTCACTATTGGAAATTAAACTTATATAATGTAATAAGGCAATCCCAAGGTTATCCTATGGGAGAGATAGGCCTTGCAGTAGTGAAAAACTAATTTAAGAGTTTTTCAGTTCTAGGACATGTAAAACTGAAAAATGCATGTCCTACTTTTTAAATACGCTACACCCTGCCCTTTGGCTGTCCAGGGCCTCCCTTAGATGTGATTTATATGTATTAAAAAGGAAAGTTTGGGCAAGGCAAGACGGCTAACTTACCAGGTCTCCGTGGCAGTTTAAATCTGCACACAGGCTGTGCAATGGCAGGCCTAAGACATGTTTGAAGGGCTACTGAAATGGGTGCCACAATCGGTGCTGCAGGCCCACTAGTAGCATTTAATTTACAGGCCCTGGACATATGTAGCGCACTTTAAAAGGGACTTATAAGTAAATTAGTTAAGCCACTTGTGGATAAGCCGATGTTACCAAGTTTTAAGCATAGAGCACATGCACTTTACCACTGGTTAGCAGTGGTAAAGTGCCTGGAGTCCCAAAGCCAACAAAAACAGTAACAGAAAAAGAGTAGAAGTTTAGCAAAAATTTTGCAGAAACAGCCAGGTTCAGCAGTTAGTATTCTCAAAGATAGGAATTCCTTTGATAGTACCTCCCTATAAACTTTCCACCTATTAGATGAATCACCACAAAACTTTCCAGATCTATGGGATTGTCTACAGTTTGATATGATGTACATTTTTGTGGTGAATTGTTAAGGGGGTGCAAAGTTAAAAGGGGGTCCCAAAATGTGTTTTTCTACAAATGCATTTTCCATAGACTATTTTATTTGACTTAGCACGAAAATGTCTGAATGGATTTACATGAAATTTGGCAGGATTGTACATTATGATGCAGAGGTGATCCTTTGTGGGTACTGCAGTTAAGTAGGATAAGTATTTTGTAAGTTATTAGGAATTTAAACTTAGTGGCATCTGTCATTGCAGTACTTTCATGGAATTTCACCAAAGTTTGGGAAACCACTACAGGACATGGCCGTAAACCTATTTCAAAATATATAAATAATATAAATATAAAAAAATATAAATACATTTCCCTACCTATTACTAGTTTATAAAATGGTCATATGTAGGGAACTACTACTTACCTATATCTAAGGCCCTAACACTGAACACAGCCAAGGTGTAGAAATAACTGTATGACTGCCTTTTCATTCTCAAAAAAACATCCATTACCTAATTTTTTACTGGCTTATCATCGCCATGCACCGTGATATACTGCACAGTTATCATTGAATACCATGGCCCAAAATATGACTAAGGCCTAGCTGTATTCTTGGATAGCAATACCCTTATGTCACTAATGGTGTCACATGGGCAATGCAATACTTGCGTCAGATTTAAAAAGGAACGGAAGGTCACCAATGGCGGCCCTGCCTTAATTGATAAATCTGGAGAAACTCAAGGCAAGATAAGCTACTGTTTTGCGTTACTCTGCACACCATGATCTACATTGCTGCAAAATGTCACATACATCTGTATGCCATGCCACAGTAGCCACCCACTGTATACTATTCCACTCTACACCTCTCCATTGTACAAGACTCCATCCTACACCATTGCACTGTACGCACCACTCTACAACACTCCACTGTACGTTATTCCACTGTACGCCACTCTATTGAACACTACTCCACTCTATGACACTCAAGTGTATGGCACTCCACTTTATACCACTTCATTCTACGCTATTTGATTGAACCCCACTCCAATGTACAGCACTGCACTGAATGCTATTACACTCTACTCCACACCACTGTACACCACTCCGTTATGCACCACTCCACTGTACGTTACTTGACTATACACTATAACACTCTACTCTGCGCCACTTCACTCTATGCTATTACACTGTACATAACTCCACTCTGTGCCAATCCATTCTACCCTACTACACTTCATGCAACTCCACTCTACGCTTCCTCACTGTATGCAACTTCGCTGTATGCCATTCCGCTATACGCTATTCCAGTATATGCTATTACACTCTACGCCATACTACTATATGCGACTATACTCTATGCTATTCCAATGTATGCCACTCCGCTATATGGTACTCTACTCTATGCGAATTCAGTGTACAACATTCAACTCTACACCACTCTGCTTTACACCATTCCATTCTGCGTTATTCACTTGGATGCCACTCCACTGTACGGTACTCCACTATATGCTGTTTCGGTCTAGCCCATGCCACTGCACACTACACCAGTCTACACCACTCCAGTTTACACCTCTATACTATTCCACTCTATGTTATTCTACTCTGTGGCACTCCACTCTACGCTATTCCACAGTACACCAATCCATTCTACGCTACTACATTGTATGCAACTTCATCTTTGCCCCTCTACTGTATGGTATATTTCTACTCCACTCAACTGTATGCCACTCAACTGTATGCTATTGAACTCTACCCTATCCTACAATACACCACTCCAGTCTAAACCACTTCACTGTATGCCACTCCACTGTACACTTCCACACTGTACCCAATTACACTTTAGGCCACTCCACTGTATGCTGCTATGCTATACGCTATTACACTCTGTACCACTCCACTGTACTCCATCTACTGCACTCCACTCCATTGTGCTACACTTTATCCCACACTACGCCACTCTACTATACTCCGCTCTACACAGCTCCACTGTCAGACACTCTACTGTATGTAACTACACTCTACAACACTGTACTACACTCTGTGTCACTCTATGACACTCTACTCCACTCTATTCCCATCCACTCTACTCCACTGTATGACACTCGACCACATGCCACTCAGCTTCTCTCTACGATACACCACTCCACTATATGACATGACAGTCCCCTCTACGAAATTCTCCACAACATTCCACTTGACGATACTCCACTCTGACACTCTACTTCATCCTAAACCATTCTAGAACACTATACTCCACTCTATGACAGTCTAGGACAACGTAGTCAAATGTTCAACATCCCATTCCACTGTATAACTCGCTGTTCCAGTCGACAATACTTGATTCCACTATATGAGACACCATGCCACTACACTATATAACACTTTACTACACTGCATGATACGCTACTACACTCTACTCCACTTGATTCCAACCTACAATACTCCAGTCTGTGACAATCGACTTTACAACATTCTCCTCCATTGTACTGTACAACACTTCACATGATGACTCTCCACTTGCAATACTTGACACTATAATTTGAAACACACTTCTATTAAAAATGTTTGAAAAATCAGTGAAATTCAATAAAAAAAAAGGCTAAAGCTTAGTTATAGTTAGGAAAACATATTTTCCCTATACAAGCCGAGTTAAAGTACACAAATTAAAAAAAATCTAAAGCTATAGTTATAACTTTCATTTACCATTTATCCAACACCTTAAAATTATTATAAATAGCAACCTCATTAAACACTTTTTTCAGCTCGCTATACAATACAGATGATTCAGAGTCTACTCATTTCTTTGGCCATATTCAGTTGATTTGCTCTTTAGACTCACCTTATGAAAGGCCATATGTGATCTGTGCATTATAGATATCGCACTTTGAAGCAAAGACAAAAGGGGAGGCGCTGCATGAAGAGCCAATCAAACATGTCAGCTCTTAATGGACATTGACTTAAGCCTTCATTGTCGGCTGCCAATGCTTCCTTTGAGACCTCATGTGTCCTTTTGCAAAAAAAAATAGCAGCCTTTTTCTTTGAAAGAATATATATATATATATATATATATATATATATATATATATTCCACTCTTTCTAAATAAATACTGTCTGAAAATGTATTACAATGAGAAACCTTCACTGAAAGACATTTCTTTGATTATGCAAAGTGGACATAAATGGCGTTAGACACACAATCGGAGCCAAGGCTGGTTATTGAAACGAAAAGACATGACAGATCAGTGCCAGTTCCCAGAACGGTCTATTGGGCTGTGCATAATTTTGTCTGTTGGTGGAAAATGCCTGTGCGGTGACATCACATTACTCTTTTTCGAGTGAGAGTGGTGAAGAGAGAGATGACGAGAGACGTGACACGGTGGGATGCAGGACCTGCCCTTCCCCAAACTCCTGGTAGCTATTTACAAATTAACTGATTTCTGTGACTCCCAAGAATTATCGTTATAGATTTGTGTCAGTTCGTTCTAGTCTATTTTTATTCTGTTCACTCTTCAACCCTCCCCTCAGGAATATCACAAAACCATCAGTGAAGGGGGAGAAGGCCTCTGCTTGTTTCTTTTTGTTCCCAAAATGACACAAAACACTCCTGGTGTTGGGTTTATGGGAAATGTTTGCAACATGAAAGTTCACACATATAAGAATTAAATGGAAACAGTTTATTTGTAAAAGGAGGTCAAGTCCCTTACATTTTACAAATAAAAATGCAATAATTTCAAAATATAAATGTACTGCAATGTATTTTTGCGGGAAACTGCCACTTTGTTGCAGTACCTCCCTACCTTTTGCCTGGTTTCTGGATGCAACCTGGGCATGAGTGCACTGAGATCCTGCTAACCAGGTTCTCAGTGCCAGTGTTCTTTCCCTAAAGCATTGCAAATGTAATTTCATATACCTTTAGCTATCACCATAAGTCCCTAGTATGGGATGCTTAGGTACCCAGAGTATGGGGTACTAAGGGTAGGCCCCTGGGGGCAGCAACACTGATTGTGCCACCCTCTAGGGCCATGCATCGACATGCACTCAGCACTGCCATTGCAG
Source organism: Pleurodeles waltl (assembly GCF_031143425.1). Classification (NCBI taxonomy): domain Eukaryota; kingdom Metazoa; phylum Chordata; class Amphibia; order Caudata; family Salamandridae; genus Pleurodeles; species Pleurodeles waltl. Next base: position 79,365,679 of record NC_090441.1, on the reverse strand, counting down.
GCTGAGTGCCCTGGTAGAAACCTAAAATACAAACTCGACGTGGCACACTGCCTGTGTGCTCTGTCCACTATACACTGCATTTACTATGGGTAAGACACCCCTCTGGCACGCCTTACAGCCCTAAGGCAGGGTGTACCATACTATGTGTGAGGGCATCACTGAATGAGCAATATGCCCCCACTGTGTCCTTGCCAAACCTGGGACATAGTGAGTGAACAGGTCAGCCATTTTATTACATGTGCTGGACACGGGTCAACACGAGTTCCCCAGCTACATAAAGGTCACTCTGAACCCAGGGTTGTTTGGTATCAAACAATTCAGAATGATAAATCCAAACTGGTACCAATATTGGATTTATCCCTAAATGTATCCAGGGATCCCCTTAGAGGTGCCCCCTGCAAAAGCTAACTACCCTGGCATGGTTACACACTGATTCTATCTAGCCTGCCACCTCCAGACACCCAATCTACAAACCTAGGGGGAGAGCCCTGTCTCTCTGGTTTGTAGAACAGCGCCCTTCCTGGGTGGAGGTGCTAACATCCCCTCCCTCAGGAATGTGCACTGCCCTGGCGGTGAGCTTCAAAGGGCTTGCTAGCAGCAGATGGTCACACCCTTTGCAAAACCCCACTTTTGGAGGAAACAAAGGCGGGAAACCATACCAAGGGTAGGAGGAGCGGCCCCACCTGGAATGCACCACACCTAAGGTGTTACCTGCGAGGTAGACACTCCATTTCATTTTCCTCCATTTTAGATGGAAGGAAAATAGCCATTCAGGGATAGCGCAGTGACCCTTCCCACAGGAAGTGGTCACTATAGTGGGTGTAGCCTCCCAAAGGTAAGTGTCCCATTGGACACTACCTGGCTCCCCCTAAAACCTCCCACTAAATTCAGTATTTAGTGGGCATCCCTAGAGCAATAAATCATATTCGAAGGACACAAAGAAGACCAGCAAAAAGAAGATCCAAAGCACGAGAACTGTGGACCTGCTGCACCAAGAAAAGGCACCCAACCCTGCCTGCTGCAACCAGGAGCCGACAATCACCGCTGCAGAGCTGCTGGGAAACTGGAATGACCTCAGAAACCCTGGAGGACCTCCAGGCTTTGCTAATTGCCCAAGAACTCCCTCCAGCTTGAAGGTACCACTCTGCAACAAAGCAAGAACCAGCAACCAAGTGAGGGTCTCTTCACTGACCGGCCACTAACTCCTGAACCGGAAGTTGCAGCCAGACCCAATGAAACACCAACGACCAGGAGGACAAACTCTGGAAGTGTGCCAAGTTTGGTGGCACTGCACCCTCCAGTGGCCGAACTGTACCAATATCCTGGGTACTGGTCAGCTGACGTCAGAGACCAGGAAAACCAGCTCAACCAGAGCTGAAAAAGGACCAGGAAAAAGCCCCAGTCAAGGGACTTCAGGAACACACTGGACCTCCCACCAGAGAGCCCCCATTGTCCTGCAAGCGACCCTTAGAGACTTACCTCCAGATCCAAAGGACATCTTTGCGCACAGCTCCTGGATCACCAATTCGCTCCTCAAACGGCTGCCCAGTGCCCTGCAACAAAGAATCTGTTGTGCCCTAAGGGTCTGTCACCCCTCCTGACCTCGACACTCCTAGGGAATCCCAGTGGAACCACCTTTAAACCTACCTGCACCGGCGTTTTCCAAGTGGTCCCCTCAGTGGCCCTGTACCAGCTCCAAGAGGCTATCCACCGCTGCTCCCGCCGGAAACCCGGGAGTCATCCGAACTTCTCCAGCTGGCACAGTGTGCCCACCAATTACCTCAACCAACCTGCAAAAGCGGAACCTGGTAAAGCAAGTGTGTGATTTTATATGTATTTTTAAAGGTGACTTTCCATTGATTCATATGGTGCATAATTACGCACAGAAAGACTAACTTTTTTAAAAGTTCGAAAATCCATAACTCAAAAGTTACCAAACCAATTTTGATGATTTTGATCTTAAAATGTATACAAAAATCTGGAGTATTTGTATAAATTGGTCTTGAGTTATTCCTTAGAATGTGAGTTGCATGATTGATACTGTGAGTGCAACAAATGCTTTGTACTTCTCCAAGATTGGCCTAACTACGCGACTAAGCTACCATAAAAATTAGAGCACTGGGTGATCTAGGTTTTACCTCTGGAAACCAATGTGTGGTTGCCTGGACACCCTGCACAGTGTGCCTAGTTATGCACACTACATAGAGGTCCAGCCTCCTACAATTTTGTTGGAAGATTTTCTCAGCCTGTCACTTTCATTTTGTTGTGTCATCAACTCTGCTCAGTGGTGGCATGTGCTGGGACCAGGCAAGATTAAGATCCAGGCAGGAGAGGGGTGCCTCAATCAAAGAAAAGTGCACAGCAGGTGCAGCGATCCAGGTACTGGTATGTGTGGTTTACAAGATTCACTACTATGAGGAGGGGAAGGCGTAGGAAAGTACCCTCTTTTTAGCATGGCTATCCCCACTTTTTGCCTGCTGTCAGTGTGTTGTTGACTGTGTTCATGGGGATCCTGCTAACTAGAACCCAAGTGACTGTACTCTCTCTCTCTAAATGTGGTAGCTTAGGACTAAGCAAACCCCACAATTGGCATACTGGTGCCCCCATGTAAGTCCATACTATGTGGTACTTAGGTACCCAGGACATTGGGGCACCAGGGGTTCCCCATGGGCTGCAGCATGTATTATGCCATCCATGGGAGCCCATGTCTGCAGGTCTACCATTGCAGCCTGGGTAAAAAGGCGCATGCACCCTTTCACTACAGGTCACTGCACCAGGTCACTAGAAGTCACCCCTATGGTAGGCCCTCCAAGCCAAGAGGGCAGGGTGCAGGTACCTGTGTATGAGGGCACCCCTGTATGAGCAGAGGTGCCCCTACGAACTCCAGCTCCATTTTACTGGACTTCGTAAATGTGAGGAAGCCATTTTACCTATGTAATGGACACAGGTCACTGCCTGTGTCAAGCTACATAACGGTAACTCCGAACCTGGGCATGTTTGGTAACAAACATGTAATCATACCCCAGTACTGTTTCCAGTATTGGTTGTATGATTCCATGCACTCTGGGGGCTCCTTAGAGGATTAGCAGCTTTGCTCCTACCAATCTTCTGTAGTTTTCCGGGCAGCCCGCGCTGCTCCCACCCCCAAGACAGGTTTCTGCCTTCCTTTAGGAGAGGAAAGCAACACCCTCTTCTTTGAAAATAGATGTTACATGGCTTGGGAGGGGTAGCCTCTCCAAACCACCGGTATGCTTTGAAGGGCACATTTGGTGCCCTCCTTGAATAAACCTGGTTGCAGCAGTCCAGGGACCCCTGGTCCCCGCTCTGGCTCAAAACTGGACAATGGAAAGGGGAGTGACCCCCCCTCTCCATCACCACCCCATGGGTGGTGCCCAGAGCTCCTTCATGTGGCCACTTGATTCTGCCATTTTAAATCCAAGGTGGGCAGAGGCCCCTGGAAGCATCCGAGACGGCAGGTCAGGCAGGTGATGCACAGTCTGGTAGGGGACCAATCCCCCTTCCTGGTCTATTTAGGGTCTCCCTCCAGGGTGGGTCTTCAGATTCGACGTGCAAGATTCGAGCAGGACTCCTCTGCATCATTTACATCATTTCTGACCACCGGGATTGCAACTGGACCCTCTAGGAACTGACAATCTGCCACTCCAACGATGACTCCGCTCTGTAACATTGTTTCTCCTTCTCATTCCAGCAACTGCAACATTTCCCTGGCTGTGCATCCTCTGAGAGCAATGAGTCTTCAGCCTGCACAAGAAGCAAGAAGGAATTTCCCTTGGAGTGAAGGAGTCACACCCCTGCATACGCAGGCACCAACTACAATGATGACTGGCTGTGTGGATCTTCTCTACTCCGGAGCTTCATCGATCCTGCATCACAGGTGGTGGTCTGGAGTGGTTTCCTTGGTCCTCTCTACCAGCTGTCCAACTTGGGAGACAGTGAGCCCTTGCCTCTCCTTGCAGGACAGTCCCCATGTGCATCACGACTCTTGCAGCTAGCAAGGCTTGTTTGTTTCTCCTCCAAGGGATAGACAGGCTCCCTGTAGCTCTGGCCTTCAGCACTCCTCCTTGCAAAGCACAGTCTCCTGCCTGCTGCTCCAGAGATGTGGGACTCCTCTCCAGGTGTGCTGAGTGAGCCCCACAGCAATTTCTGTACCTGCTGCCTGTGGGTTGCCTCTGGGGGCTGCCTCCTCTTCTTGTGACTCTCCTAGCTGCTGAGGGTCACCTCAGACTCCCTTCTTTGGGTCGAGTCCCCTGGGTCTTGCTGGTCCTCTTCAGCCTTGCAAAACCTTCTTCTCAGACCCTTGCATTTGCCAAGGCTTGTTGGTGGTTTTCCAGCACCACTGACCGACTGCATCATGACCATCAGCGTGGGACATCACTTGTATCACCTCTGGAACCCCTCTTCTGATCCTGTGCTGCACTGCTGACTTTCTTCATCCACCGTTGACCTGGTCCTGCATCCACAGAAGGGTGGGTAGTGGACACTCCAACCCGAACTGGACTTGGTCTCCTTCTTTTTCAGGTCCTCTACTGTCAGGATCCACCTCTGGTTTCTTTCAGTCTTTTCTGGGTCTTGCATAGTCCTTTTACAAAGTTCTCCTGTGGGTTTGGGGGAAAAACAGGTACTGACCACTTCTTTCCTGGTCGCTGGGGGAACCTTGGTACTTACCTTTAGGGGTTCCTAGTTCCTCTAGCTTCCCTCTACCAATTCCACTTCCTTGTGTGGGGGACTATGTCAATTATTGATATGTAAAGAAACAGTGCTAGGATAAAATGAAAGAAGAGTGAGACTGGGAAGTGGAGGAGCTGTCTTGTATGTAGAGATGTGAGAGTACCTGGAGGGGTCAGAACAGAGGCAGTTTGGGGCTTTCTCTGTCTTTCCATGAAAATAAATGAAAAAGCTACATACTTTCAGTAATCTTTCTTGTGGACTTTCTTTGTACCAGCTCTCCAGCACTTGTAAGGGTGCGGGCTCTGTCTCAATGCCATGAGTGAAGTTGTGGGGACATAACTAGAGCCATATAGCGCCCACCCAAGGACCTGACGTCAGTTCTCATCTATAACCCCATCTGTCAAGGTGAGAAACAGGATAATATTTCCAACCAAACAGGGGAAGTGCAATAAACTAAACTGACATTTTTTTATAAGGTCTATGAATTTTCTCCAGAAAAGGGAGGGGGCTAGGGTAACAGAGAAATCTTCAAGTAGATACAGTATCTATCAGACAGACTTCTACCAAAGGTAAGTAACTTTGTCTTCTGATGTACACTTCTACCTGCTCAGCTGTGAATAGATTTCTAAGCAACACCACCTAAAAGATGGGTCTTAAGGATTTTCAAATGGGGAAATCCTGTAGGGCCAAGCATGCAAAGTGGCCATCCCTCCTAACCTTCAAATCCAAACAGTGCATGGCAAAGGTGTGGAGGGAAGTCTACATCAGACCTTTACATATGTCTACCACTGTCACACCTCTAACCAAAGCCACTGTGGAAGACTTTGCCCTGTGAAATGGGATTGGTTTGCCACAGGCATTTCTTTCGTTACCGGTGTGTAGGAGATCTTGATGCACAACAGTGTCCAACAAGAAAGTCTTCTCTTTTCAACCACTTTTCCTTTCTTGTTGCCTCTGTACCCAAAAACGGGATGCTGGTGTCCACCCTATGCAGCCACCTTCTCCTCCTCGGTAGGGAGGATCGGCAGGTAGAAGGTGGGTAAAGTGATAGATTAAAAATAGGAGGGAAAGGTGCCTTACTTTTACAGAACAAGCTTATCTGGGAAGAAGCACTTGAACGGCGGCCAAACACTTAAGGCTTGAAGCTCGCTAATGCGACAAGGCAAGATCACAGCAACCAAAAACAGTTTCAAAAGTCAGTAGTCATTATTGACAACTCTGCAGGGGCTCAAATAGAGCACAAACCAAGACCGTCAAAACTACATTCACATCCCATTATGGTAGAACACATTGACCTTTTGGAAACATGTTCATCAAACCCTTTAAAAGTCTGACGAACACTAGTCACGTGGACAGGAAAGGTTGGTCTGGGAGACACGAAACAGCTGTCAAATTCTCAGTGGCCCCTTTGACTTTATCAAATTCATAGTCTTGCAGGGCTAAGAACAAATTAAAGTGAAGAATGCTGGCCAACGATAATTTCATATTATCAGTTTAACTGCCTGAACACCATGTTTATTCCATCTCCCCAATTAGACAGACTTTGTCAAGGGGTGATGAGCTGACAGGATCACGTCAAACACTGAAAACAACTTGGTGGACCCTGCCCAATCTCCATACATGAAGCTGTAGTCCTGATGAATTTGACTTCAAGTAGGGTTTAATTGGGTGATTACTTTGATACCCTGTAGTACCACCTTTAGTAGAACCATTCAGAAGTTAGAACAGCTGAGTTGGCAGTGTGTAAACATGCACTCACCAATAGAGCTACTACCTTTTTTGCAGTAAAAATGACAATCTGGGGTTTTTACTGTGAGGACCTATAAATATATATCCCCTCCCTTTTAATATATAGCACCCTGTCTTATGACTCGATAGGCGTGCTGTAAGGGTGACTTATATATGTTAAAAAGAGAGCTCAGGGCTTTGCCATTAGGTTATATGGCAAAGAGGAGTTAGACGTTCAGAACTGCTCTGCCAGCTTGCAGTAGCAAGCTGGGAGACATGTTCACATTGTCCAGTCCAGAGTGGCACAATTAGGGCAGCACCCTCAGAGGGACACTCAAACGTACAGGTACCATATACTAGAGACTTATAAGTAAGTAAAGTTAGACCAAGTTTGGCAGCCTCAGTGAACTATCAGAGATGAAAAACCAGCAGCATCAGTCCAAGAATTTGGTGGCGATCATACAAAAAGAAGGATTTTCTAACAGTAATGCCAGTAACTCCAGCTCTAGAGAGGGAGGAGCTAGGAGCAAGGCAAGAGGTGAAGACTTACCCCTGGAGTTGACCCTCTAGGAGGAGTACTACTGTGAGAATGGGACAAAGTGAGATGCCAAATTTGACCTCATCCTGCTTCTAGACAGTGTCCTTCACCATTAACATTCGCTATGTTCATCCCTTGCACTGGCCATAAAGAGTTTGTAAGGCTCCTTAGTGGCCTTAGAGTTTATTTGTAGGCACAGGGTACAAGATGAAGAGTCATGTCTCCAACCAAGACACCACAGACAGATGACAGACAGTCATCATGTGGATGTCTTATGGACATCTGCCTATCCTACCTGTAGCAGGGTTTGAGCTTTGAATTCTTTGGTGGGGAAATGTCTCAAACACTGCACCTAAAACCTTTTGGAGAGAAAATATCTCTTCAGCTCAGAGTTGAGAAGGGAGCTCTGGTCCTGCGTCGAAAGGCAGGGAAGGAAAAAACATAACTGGCATAGGAGCCCTGGGGTTGGGCTATGTGACTCCAGTAAGGTTACCTTGACTTCACTTTTGGTATTTTGAATGACCTAGCACCTCCCATGGTTGCCTGGAGAGCTATGTGAGAAGTTTCCAGATCTAGACCCTCATTACAACCCTGGCGGTTGGTGTTAAAGCAGCGGTAATACCACCAACAGGCTGGCGGTAAAGAAAATGGAATCACGACCACGGCGGAAACCGCCAACACATACAGCCACTTTAACACTCCAACCACCACGGCGGTAGAAACAAACCCTGCTGCGGTAATCGCCAACAGCCAGGTTCTCCTTCTGCAGGGGGTGGGGTGCTGGTGGACTGTTGTTCCAGTGGCGGGGCCTCCTGTCCACTAGCGCCGGTGGAGGAGGAGGGCTGTTCATCGGTGTGGTTAGTTCCATGGGCCCGTTGTTGTGCCACTGCCTCCCTCATGGTGTTGGCCATGTCAGCCAGCACCCCTGCAATGGTGACCAGGATGGTGTGGATGTGTTTGAGGTCTGCCCTGACCCCCAGGTACTGTCTCTCCTGCAGCAGCTGGGTCTCCTGCAACGTGGCCAGTATCTGGCCCAAGGTCTCCTGGGAATGTTGGTATGCTCCCAGGATCCCTGCAAGTGCCCGGTGGAGAATGGGTTCCCTGGGCCTGTCCTCCCCCTGTCGCACAGCAGTCCTCCCAGCTTCCCTGTTGTCCTGTGCCTCTGTCCCCTGAACCGTGTGCCCACTGCCACTGACCCCAGGTCCCTGATTGTCTTGGGTTTGTGGGTTTGCCTGGGATCCCTGTAGTGGTGGACACACTGCTGATTGACGTGTTATGGGGACAGTGGTATGGGCCCACCATGTTGGGTGCTGTGCTGCTGTTTCCTCAGTGGGAGGCTCCATGGTGGTATGGGACTGTGGCAGGGTAACCAACTGTCCAGAGGTCCCTGATGGGCCAGGTTGGTCATCGTGATCCAGGCGTGCGAAGCTGCTGCCATCACTGTGGGCCTCTTCTGTGGGGGGACTTGAGTGGCTGGCACCTCCTCTCCGGTGACGTTGAGTGGGGGTCCTGTGGGGAAGAAAATGCAGTGTTATTGTATCTGCGTGTGCCATCTTGTGCATGGGTGTGTTTCCCTGTATGGTTGTGATTACCCTGTCAGCTTTGCTTTGTGTGTGGTGATTTTGTGGGCTAGGTGATTCTCTCTAATGGGCATGCTGAGCTGATGGGTGTCCATGTAGGTGTGTGATGGGGGTCCATGCATTGGTGTGGCATGTAGGGTTTGGTATTGGGATGGGTGGGTTGTGATAGTGGGGTATATGTGAGGTGGTGGAGTAATGGGGGTGAGAGTAGGGGTAGGAGTTTGTGATGGCATGCAGGTAGGGTTATAGTAGTAAAGATTTGACTTACCAGAGTCCAGTCCTCCTGCTACTCCTGCAAGGCCCTCAGGATACATGATCGCCAAGACTTGCTCCTCCCATGTTAGTTGTGCGGGAGGAGGTGGGGTCCACCGCCAGTCCTCTGTACAGCTTCCTGGTGTCTTGCAACCACGGAACGCACCTTACCCTGTAGGTCGTTCCACCTCTTCCTGAAGTCATCCCTTGTTCTTGGGTGCTGTCCCACAGCGTTGACCCTGTCCATGAGTCGCCACCATAGCACTATCTTCCTAGCAATGGACGTCTGCTGCACCTGTGATCCGAATAGCTGTGGCTCTACCCGGATGATTAGCTCCTAGCTGATTCAGAATCTCAAAACTTGAATGAATATCCAGTATTTTCTCTGAGAAAAGCGGCAGCCCTGCTCCGGTCAAACGGTAGACCTGCTAATCTTATTGTCTCCCCCAGGAATAGTAGTATACATCATCAATAGAAAGAGAGGAGGATGTAGAAAAAAGGAAATCCCATTAAGGGAACGACTGGTTGCTGAACAATTTGTGCAACAAGCATCTCGCCAAATCATATCTTAACAGGGCCTACTCGGCCTCGCAAACTTCTGGGATCAAAACACCTAAAACCATTACTTCTAGTAACTTGTCGATGCTGTCCAATTAGAGGTTGTTAATAACACCGCACGTCATTTCACGGCCACATCTTCGCGCTTTATTGAACTCAAAATGTGCGTAGTGAAATCTGTTGTTCACAGTGAAGAGAAACGACAACTCTGAAATTGTAAGCACTGTCTACAAAAACACATTATGAAGAGGGATGAGGGGGAATCGTGGGGGGAGAAAAACAGGAGCCTTTAGAGTAGAAAAGAAAAGCAATACAAGATGAACTTAATAAAATATAAATGTATGACAACTTTGTTCTGTGAACTGGCAAGAAAGATGGAAAGAGACCAATAAGAAGAAAAACAGAAGGGGCTGAGAAAGGCAAGGACAACGAGCACATGAGCAGTGCCAGCAGTGGGGAGGAGAAGGAAGATAGTGATGAGGGTAGAGAAAGATGAAGAACGGTAGCAGGGAATTAGTTGAAATAAAAAAGTAAATAGTGAGGAGGTGTGATCTTGTGATTTCAGAAGCTCTATCCATCATATGTACATACACGCAACCTTGTGAATAAGGTAAAACCAGGGCAACATGTTTGTCTTTGTTAACTAGCTCAATGTAAAAAGACTCAGTCTATCTTCCTTTTGTGTTGCTAAAGTTGCCCTAACTGGGAAGGTTATGCCCAGACGTGGGTCCCGTGCTTACTGTGCCACTGGATTCAAGCTAGCCTGGCTGATGAAGGGTGATACCCTGAAACTGGTCCCAGGATGCTTGTTTCCAGTCCAGGGAGGACCTGCCTTGGCAGTTTGGGCTGGCCTGTTCCCATGAGGACCAGGGTCAAGACTGATTTGCATATGGCGGGGTCCAAACTGGGGTGGCATGGTGAGCAAAAGAACAATGGATTTAACCCAGATCGGTGACTGGGGGTGAGTGTTTGCATTGTTCGGCACTCTGTCCATCATCTTTTTGTGTTGTTAAAGTTGCCCAAAGTGGGAAGGGTATGCCCAGACGTGGTCGTGGGCTCACTGTGCCACTGGATGCAAGCTAGCTTGGTTGATGAAGGGTGATACCCTGAAACTGGTCCCAGGATTCTTGTTTCCAGTCCAGGCAGGACCTGGCTTGGCAGTTTATGCTGGACTGTTCCCGTGAGGAACAGGGTCAAGACTGAATTGCAAATGGCTGGGTCCAAACTGGGGTGGCATTGTGAGCAAAATAATGATGGATTAAACCCAGATCTGTGACTGGGGTGAGTGTTTGCATTGTTCAGCACTCCGTACATCGTCCTTTTGTGTTACTAGCTCAATGTAACATTAAGAAGAGTGGGAATCAGATGTGGGGCAGTGGAGTGTGACAGCATTCTCTTGTGATATAGGTCTCGTTTAGATGTTCCCGTCACCCTGTCAATTCCTGTCATACTCCTCTTCCGTGTCACCATCTCAATCCCTGTCACACTCCTGTTCCCTGTTGTGCCTACTCTCCATGTAACATTCCATTTGCGTGCCATGTTCTCAGTCCCTGTCACTGTATCTGCTGCAAACCTATCCATTTTCATTACTTGTCACAGTCCCAGTCACCATCCCCTTTAGGTCTGGACTAGGAACCCAACGTCGTCCTTGGAAATTTTGGCTGACCAGCCCCCCCTACAGTAAATAGCGAGTGAGAGCAACAGCAGCAAGCAAGCCTCCCCAAGATAACGTGAACAAAAATTAAAAAATGGTGCATTCTACAAGACAGTTCATTATATATTCAAATGCAGTTCTGAAGGGGAACGGTTTCAATATTGGAGTCTGCCACAGTATCAAGGAGCACCATTTTGTACCAGCAATGAATTGCGAAGGTGTGCAAGATTGTGTGAAAACAAGCAAATATGTTTGTGCCAAAGAAGAAGCAGTCCCAACCTGCTGTACTTTTGAGCAATTGAAACAACAGTGGTCTCCTCTGACACATCTATACTAATCTTCTGGATATCCCAGTACTAAGACTTTCACATGGTGCACTGCTATATTGACTTTCATCCAAATACCATTTCTGAGACATCCACAGATTTCTCAAATGGTTCCTCTATTTTATTTAACACTATAAATTAAATATTAACCTAGGACCAAGCCGACCAGGAAGCTCTCAAAATGCAGCTAAATACTGACATGTTGAGGTTACTACTGAATTGCTGAGGCATCCACGAGGCTCTTACAGCATGCCTTTTTCCTTGCTTTGCAACAGTGTATGAATACTGAAGCAATTCTTAAACTACACCTTAGTTCTGACTTTCAATATGTACTCAAACCTCAATGCTGAGACTTGTAGCTGCCCATGGAAAAAATATCCAGTATGATGTCTTCACCTAATTCTGGATTTTTAACCACAAGTGCTTCACATTCAGAGAGTTGTCTTCATTTTACAGTTCTATACAAGGGCTTAATATCCACAGGAAGCAAATGCTATCGACCAAAAAAGAAAGGACTGCCAATAATCTCTTATATGACCTGGGACCACAACACAGCGCTGGAGACAGAGTACTAATTTGTTCATTGCCTGCTAGCAAGGAGTTGAAGCTAATACACCACTCTGGTATGACAACTAAGGGTATTACTATATCTCCTGCGGAGATCTGTCTAACCTGGTGTAGGTAGACACTGACAAATCAAGAAGGTGCAAACTTAGCTTTTCATCTTCTGGTATTTGTAGCATAAGTACCATTGAGCTGGAAGGTAATTCCCAACCATTGTTAAGCGCGGAGAAACAATTATGTTACAAGCTATTCATATTATCATTATTGATATGATTGTGCACCCAGACGGACAATTCATGACAGACATTTAGACAGCGGATCACTGATATAATATCTATCTGACAAATATCGAAACACACAATTACCTAAAATTAAATAATTAAATATTGAGAACAAAAGTATCAACTCTGTATACATACCTATAATAATCACAAATATCGAGCACACAAATATTGTCAAAAACACTGATTTTTACATATCGCTAACAGAAATATCAGAAACAAAAAATATTGTCACCTATAAATAAACATGTAGCATGTCAAAAATATCAATTACCACAGTATCAGCTACAAAATTATTGTCAACATAACTAATAAATCCCTAAAAAATACACCAACATTGTTTTTTAACATAAAACAATTACTTCAAATGAATCCTAAACTTATAATAAATTAGAAACTAACCCAAACAGCGACCAAAAATAAACCTAACTCCATAAACCTTGACAATCCACTCAAAATTAAATTTTTAATTAATCTACATTTTTTTCTCTTTCTACAGAAAAGCAAACACCTGCTCCACGTTAAAATGAGCTCAGATGAAAAGCTGCAAAACCATGAAAAACGTCTCAACAAATCATACAAGTAAGTAAACAAAATAAAAGAAACCACATTTTTAAACATTTTAATAATAAACATGCAAAAGTTAAACTATGACATACGTTTATACTATTAAACTACTGACAGATACAAATTTAACACTTCACGGAAAGGAAAACAGTTATTAAATCAGACGGACTACACCTACAGCCAAAAAAGTGCATTATCAGAATCTATAAACTGGAAATGTACTAAATATTATTCTAATGCTTGCTATGGAGGGGCAAGTAATAATGTTGTGATTTATATAAAAGAGTACAACCACCCCCCAAATGTAATAGAAATAAAAGTTAGGAAATCTTACAAGATATTGGAGAGGCAAGCACTAGATCCCAGGAACCCACAAGCAAAATCTTTAAAGACATGCTACACTATACAAAGTCCTCGAACATGTAACAGGCCACCAACCACCGATCCTGGCTTTAAAATGTCTAATTGCTCATATTAAAAAGCACCAAATGATAACCCACCTGCCCCTGAAAGATACCAAGACATACACATACCTGACCATTTACAAGTTACACATAATGAGGAACCCTTCCTCTTACATGACAATCTAAATAATTCAAAACAAATGTTAATCTTCTCTACTGCAATCAACTTAATGAAATATCAAACCTGGATGATGGACGGGACCTTCAAAATGTGTCCCAAACTAGTCACTCAGATATACATCTTACATGTTGAAGAGCGACACAACAATATCCCGTTCATATATGCTTTATTCTGAAATAAACAAAGCTGCCCCTACTATGAACTCCTAAACAATATATAAAACAACAAACAAATAACTACTACCTCCCAAGAATAATCATAGACTTTAAAGAAGCCATGATTCATACAATTTTAACAATATACCCCCACGCAGAGATACATGCTGTTACTATCACTTTAATCAAAGTATGTGGGGGCTTCTCCAGAAATCTGTACTAAGGGCCTCATTACGCGTTTGGCAGTCTTTTGGCAAGACCGCAGCAGTGGCAGCCACCAAAAGACCAACATGTTGGAGGTAATCCAGCCACCGTATTACAACTCACACTGTGAAGACCGTCCAAAAAAGCCAAAAATACAAAACTGCCAGGACACTGGAGGATTGAAAAGAGGCAGTCCCACCACTAGCACTGCCAGCCCAACAAAAATCCACCCACCAGATTACGATCCACAAATCACCACAGACCACAGTGGTTCGTCCATGGCAGAAAATCATTGGCGGTGTGAACCGTGGTGGTTGAAATTCACATCAGTCAGAATACCACACAACATTGGATAGTTTGAATACCCCACACCTGACACATATCCACACACTCGATACACGTACTCACTGCACCATATGACACACCCCTATGCAACCCATGAACCTTTGCAAACAGAGTGCCATTCAGATACTCTGAGAAGCCAATAATATAGATATAGCTCTTTTCCACTATAGGCACACATACACATCTCACTGCACACACCCCACATCAGCACAACTATCACAATACATACATCAATAGCACACACAATTTGCAACAACCATTTCCAACTCGCATCGCAGCACCCACACCTCACCAATTCCCTAACACTGCACCCTTACACTCATAACACCCCCACACACCGTCTACACAACCACTACCATGTCCCCACAAAATAAATCACGGTTCACTGATGCCAGGTTGAGGGTCATGGTGGCTGAAATTGTCAGGGTAGAGCCACACCTGTTTGGAGCACAGGTCCAACAAACATCTATTGCAAGGAGAATGGAGTTGTGGCAAAGGGTAGTCAACAGGGTCAATTCTGTAGGCAGACATTGGGGAGATCTGTTTCAAGGCATCCAGGCACCAGATAGCTGTGCAGAAGACTGGCGGTGGGTCCCCCATGGGTCCTCCCCCACAGTTCACATCATGCGAGGAGAAGGTCTTGGACATATTGCATTTGAGGGCTTGACAGGAATATCTGGGGGACTGGAGTCTGGTAAGTACCCACAACATTTATGTCACACAATTGACTAGTCCTGCATGCTTCCCCACCACCCAAATCCTCCCTGTTTAACTACTGTAGCCACTACAACTCTCACCTAATCACCTAAAGCCCCTCTGTGTCATGCCATCTCTCCACTTAGCACAACTGCCCTCATAGCCCTTAGAAATGCCACGTTAACTACAGGCTGATCAGATCACTACGACTCCCAGAATACACTAACCCATCATTGTGCAAACCTGGATTGTGCACATCAACTCACACATATTATGCATGTATAACTAATGACTAGCTACACCACCTCGATTGTTCTCGTGAGGACCAGTACATGACAATGACAGCAATGCAATGGCACAATCACAATAGTAACCAAAGCAAAACACAGCTACAGCTGAGTACCCATTCCCAATGGCCACAGATCAAATATCCCAAACCAGAAATAGACAGACCTGGGTTAGAAAGTAAAATGGCAGAGTCGACGTACATGCACAACACCTGCATACTCATATACTATGTTCCCACTAGGACACCATGGTGCATTGTGCAGCTTTAATGTGTGACATCTAGCAGGCCTGACTATTCACTAGGTAACAGAACTAAACAGTCATGTCATATATCAGACATAATCAGATTGCATCTGCACAAAAACGTGTTCCCAATTAGTATGACAGCTCTCCACATGGAGTAAGGAAAACAAGTCACAGAGTCATATGTACAACGAAGGTATGCTGTGCAGCATCTGTTTGTATCATTGCAGGGAATCATGTTAAGCCACTGTTTGTATCTCACAAAAAAGCAACCAAACACATTCTAACCTGAACTCTGTGTCTCACTCCCTCCACAGGTAAACTTGTCATTGGCACCATGGAGAGGATACCTGAGACTGTCAGTCCTCCTCAAGATGAAGGCCCCTGTGGGGACAACACGCTTGGATGTCTGGACACTGACGAACAATCCGGGCCCATCTGTGACATCTGATCAGACAACAACTCACAGCCTCACCCTGCCTACGTCATCTCCTCCTAACACTGTTGCACCCACATCACAGGCAACCATTCACCCCCAAACCTGTGTCCCAAGAACTGCTCAATCTATTGTGTGCCCCACAGTACAGAGCTATGAGTTTAATCTTGACACCCTTGATAATGATAGACCTCCAACCACTGTGAGTGAGCACACTGTGCCAGGAGCACTGGAAAGTGGGGATAGGGTGAGTGGGAGGGAAGCTGTGGGCTAGAGGATGGGGCCTCAAAGGGACGCAACTGACCAGGAAACCATCTCTCAAGCTTGGGAGCTTACCAAGGTTCCCAAGACAGGATGGCCCAAATCACCACCATAATTGTGGGAATAATTAAAGGCCGCAGAAGGAACACCACCAGGAATGCCCATATGACTACCATTGTAGGGGTGCCAAGGGACATCAATACCACCCGATTGGTTTCTTCACACATCAGGCCCCTTCCACTAGCAATGTTATATCTGCCCTTTTATATCTGCAGCTGCTAGTGAAATGGAGGCCCTGCCAGGGGAACCTCATGCCTCTGACACCCCTCCCTCAGTAGCTGAAGAACCATCTCTCCCTCCCCCCGCAATCATGGACATCCATCCAGACATCCAGCTTGAGCAGATGCCAAGACCACACCCACTGCCAGGAGGTGAAACTCTCCTGATTTGTCACCCTTCTGTGCCAGAGATACAACCTGTTGACTGTTGAGAATCCTAACTCCATTTGCCCATGGTACTAGGACACTCGACCTGTGTAACCAACTGGTGTAGCAGCTACCCTGATGAAGACATCAACCATGACTTCACTCATCACTTTATTTCACTTTCATTTATGCACTTTAATTGTAACTAATAATATTTTGATATGCACAATACATCACAAACACAGCTATGATGTATGTGTCCTTTATAATACATGTACAATAGTATGCTTGTCAACTGTGGTCTGGTCATGCCCCCCTGTATCGAACAGCCAGTGCAATGGTCATCAGATGGAGGCTCCCTCAGCAGGAGATCCAGTACAACAGAAATGTCACAGGACAGATCTTAGGTTAAAATCCAGGTCAACACAAGTGTATAGTCAGTATTTCAGTCTGCAAATAGAGCATGACAGAGAGTACCATCAGGATGTAAGCCATGGTGTTGTACAATGCACATACACAGGTTATAGAAGTCAGATTCATAGTAATCTACCTACAAAGCAGGTGCACACAGATTGGTCCTCTATATCTTCACATACCCATACCATAGATACAAATTCACATATCTCATGGAACACACAAAGAACATGACAGAGGAATCCAGTACACTAATATAGGCCCCCATACCTGTGGGATTGTCACTCACCTATGTCAGTATACAGTTACATGCAACTTGGACAGCAAAGTTAGAACTCAAACACAGCTAGGTCCCATGGCCATCACAAAGTACTACACTCATTGTGAAGCGAAAGACCGTGATCAAGCATTCACACATGTGCCACAAACTTCACTTGGCATGTTATACACAATATTACATACACCTCAACCCCACAGGTAAAAGGAAAGGACTAGGCATTTACCATCCCACTTGTATGTGTGAAGGATAAACTATCAAGGTACCACCCCTCTGAAAGTAAACTCATTTTACCAGGAGTCTGTCAGGTACACCCCTCATGTCTGTCAGCAATTATCATTGGCTACCTGACACTGAATACCTCAAGCCTAAATTGCAGAGCCAAATAGGGTATAGCTAAATCAGTGAGTGGAAGGAAAGGAGGATAGGAGATTGCACAAAATATACCTCAAATCTGAAAAGTCTTTAACAGAAGTGTATGTTAGCATCTGCTGTAACAGTACATGAAAAAGCAGAACATTCTATCCTGTACACGTTACAATCTATCAGTCCACATCCACAACTCACACATAAGACATTGGAGTTCATTACACCCCCACTGATGAAGCAAGAAAAGTGGTGTAATGGCAGCCATCTACTTCAAGTTGTGCTCATTCATCACAACAAAAATTCCACTTCACATACCTGTATGTCAGTTGAAGTACTGATTGATGAGATCGGCCCTACAGTCACCTGCTCCTTCTTCCTCTACCTCTTCCTCAATTACCATATCAGCATTTCCAGCCACTGGTCCAGCTGCCTCCCCTCGCTATCAATGGTATCTGACATCTCAGGGCTCTATTGTAGAGCATGCAGCAGGCAACGATAATTTGGCATACCTTTTGGGGCGTTTAGAGGAGGGCTCCTCCAGTTAGGTCCAGGCACCTAAATCTTGCCTACAGGAGCCCAAATGTTCACTCTATTACATGCTGTGTCCTCTCGTGGGCCTCATTATAGTTCCTCTGGTGTGGCTGAGTACCTTGCTGGTGTCAACAGCCAAGGACGGTTTGTATAGCCTGAATCACCTGTGAACACAATGGTTGAACATCTCAAAAATGTTTGTGGGACTGGCTATATTATGATGACAGGAGACATAACTCACAAACACACACTACAATTGAAACTTACCAACCAGCCAGGCCCTCTCTGTCTGGAGTTAGCTGTGGGACATTGCTGTTCCGCATGATGTAGGAATCTTGCACAGATCCTGGATACTTGGCTGCGACTTGTGAGATGTACTGGTCTGCCAGACAAACTAACCTGAACATTGATTGAGTGGTAGTACTTCCTGTTCCTATTCACCTGTTCATTGGCACTGGGAAGGACCAAGGCTACATGGGTGCCATCAATGGCTTCTCCATATGAGGAATGTGTCCCATCTCATAAAAGTCTGCCTTCTCATAGACCAAATCCGCAGATGGGGAAGCCTGATGTAGCTGTCCAGGTCTGTCAACAGTGCACACAGTACATCCTTCAAAACAAGACTAAACATGGGCTGAGACATCCCTGCTGTTAAAGCCACTGTATTCTGAAAGGAGTCTGTGGCCAGGAAGTGTAGCACTAACAAGACCTGAATGATGGGAGGTATGCCATAGGGATTGCGAATTGCAGGCATCAGATCTGGCTCCATTGAGTACAAAGATCCATGATGGTAGGACGATTAAGATGATATGTCTGGCTGACATGCCTTTTCTCCATGGTGTCCAGGTCTACTAGTAGACGGTACCCTGGTGGCTTTCTCACTCTCCTCATGGCAGGATAAGTATGTTGAGAGAAGTGAAAATGCTATGAGTTATGCAGTATGCACACATCAATATTACCTCACACCTAACATCTTTAGAGGATGCCTAGCACATCTGACATACACAGTACAGCCCATAGATATGCATAAATGTCACCCTCCTTGGTGTACATTGGCAACTATGACAATGGGATTGTACATATGATACTAATGTTAGAGTATGTGTGTGTGTAAGACTTAGCTGTCCTGCACTAATCACACATATGTTTTGGAATCGATCAATATCTTCCCGTGGACTATGAACTCCTGAGTAGCTGTACAAATTTATCACCTTATTTACTCACTCAACACAGCTTTTATTCCACATTTGCACAATATGTTACACAAACATGATGGCACTACATTCAACTATACAGCATTTTAGGGGAGTAAGTGAATGACGTAGATTAGTAAACACTTCCATTTATGAAATGTACCCAAAATGGCTGGCGCCTGACCTACTGGAATGGACAGGTGGAAGTGAACTAAGTCCGCCGGTGGAAGTTGTCATGACGGTACGCCGTCGCAACAGCTGTGTAACTTGCCATTGGTAAACTTTGCTGCATTTGGCTTGGGGGGTGAGGTTATTTGTACATGGTGGCTGTGACCGCCATCTTCTGCACTATTGCTCACTTGACTCCTGACACTGTTGTCAGCAAGACCTCCATGACGTGAACTGCTGTGTACTGCCTCTGCGAGTCATCATGCCACGTCCTGCAGGTGATAAAGCCCTCACTTTCACCCCAGAAGAGCTTGAGGGGCTAGTGGAGGAGGTCCTACCCCTGTATGAACAGCTATATGGGGCACCAGAGGAGCAGGTGAGTCCAATGTCCTAGCTATATGTGATAGGTGAATACAGGTAGACCAAGGCACACAGAGAGGTAAGAGTTCATCAATGTTTCGGGGACGAAAGTATAGCCCAAGTATTGTGAATCCAAAGGCGAAGAGTAAAGCGATGATTCCGGGTTGGTGTTTTGGTAGAGTCTTTATTCACAGGTGTAGGTTTGTGTCGTCTTACAGGAAACAGCCAACACGTGTTTCGTCACACAAGTGACTTTATCAAGGCTGGGCCCGTCCGGCCAGGGGCAGAAGAAAGCAATAAGTTCAGTAAGTGAAAAAGAGACGATAGTCAGTCCTGGGTAGGACTGCCGTGGGTGTTCGTTGATTCCAGTGGTCGAATAGAGGGTAATATAAGAGCCCTGATAAGCCAGAATTTATGACCCTGAATGTCAGTCCGGGAGCGTCCAGTCCATCAAGCGAAGGTGTTCTGTGTGGCGCTGCATCGGGCATGTGAACTTGTGAGCGTGTTGATGCATGCATGCAGATGGCATAATGTGAAGGTGTGTGTGCAGAGACAATGGGTATGTGTGCCTACTTGCTGTGACTGATGTGTATTGACCACTCCTATTGGTATGGCACGTGTACATGACTTTATCCTTTTGTCTGTGTCATCCATTAAGGTGAATGCCCATCAGAAGAAGGGAATTGGGCATGCGATTGTCAAGCAAGTGCAGACCTTGGGGGTCCACAGCTGGCAGAGCACCCATTGCAGAAAGTGGTGGGAGGACCTGAGACGCTGGGCCCAGAAGACTGCTGAAGCCCAGTTGGGGATGTACTCCCAACAAGGGATGGGTGCTCGTCCAACCCTGACCCCCTTAATGGCCCGCATTTAGGCGCTGGCCTACCCTGAGGTGGATGGGCGTTTGAGGGAAGCACAGCAACCATAAGGGGGTAAGTAATGACTGACTCCATGTACTTTACTCTGGTAGTTAGATGTTTGCTGTCACACTTTAGCAGCTGTGACACTGTAGTAGGTGCTACATGTGTGTTGATTACTGGGAATACATAGTACTCAAGTTGCCTGACTAAAAGATGGAGATCTGGCCTTAGGGTTGCATATTTGTACGTTTAGATCACCTGTGTCAAGGAATATCTATGACTGCATGTGGAGATGCACAAATGACAGTGCCACATGTGTGACTCCACCTAGACATATAAATGTATGTAAGCTGCTGTATCACCCAACTAGTATCTCACTCAGTTAATAGGTATGGCCAGTATTGGATTCTTTGGACCTGATTACAACTTTGGCAGAGAGGGTTAATCTGTCCCAAATGTGACGGATATCACGCCCACCGTATTACGAGTTCCATAGGATACAATGGACTCGTAATACAGCGGTCGGGATATCTGTCACAATTTGGACGGATTAACCCCCTCCGCCAAAGTTGTAATCAGGCCCTTTGTATGGGTTTGTGGAGGTGTCCCCATTGTCCCTTCATATTCATACTATAGGTGTATGAAGGTTGTAATGGAAGGACATACAACTATGGGTGTTTGATTTTGTCAATTTGCCCTTACCATGCATTTCCATGACATTGAAATGTGAGCAAACCACTTTTAGTCCAATGCCTTTGTTTTAGAGAAGGTAAGTGGTTAGGCTGCCCTACCCTTTGACAATGTGCAATGTCCATGCTATATATGCCAATGCCCTACCAATAATAGTGAACACATGGTATTAGCTTACTTGGGGGCAGATCTTCTAGAGTGGGAAAATCATTTCTACCCTTAGCCTAGCTGATGTGGGCAGTTTGGACAGGAATTGGTTTTGGCTCACCTCATATTTCAAGATGTCATGGTTTAGCTGTACTACTATTTCTCATACAGGTGTTGTTGTGGGATATGTTGTCAGTGCAGTGGCAATTGTGCAAGTTCATGTGTACATCATGTGTACATGTCTTTTCAGTGCGATATATATGTTTTCTTGACTTAGCTACTGGAAATCACGTCAGGAATGGTGTGAGTGATGTTGGTGTACCCATTTTGTCATGTCGTAGCTCTGTATCTGCATGTCAGGTGGAATGTAATGTGCCCTGTTAGGAATTAGTAGGCTGTCTTTTGTTTAGTTGTTGTAACTATGCTTTCTGTGATTGTCAGTCGATGTCTCATGTTAGGTAGGCCACTGTAGCTGTACATGCATTTATGGTGTGATATGGAATATCTGTGAATAGTGACTGCAGCTTTTCCTTTAAGATTTGGTACATATAGTGACAGAGCTGTTCTCTAGACATGGAATGTAAAAATGTGATGGCAACTGTATGGGGCTGCCACATGTTGTGTCTTCATCAGTGATTGTTGCCATTGTGTTATATATGTACAGAGGGATCAGCTAGGCATGTGATTGGAATGGCAGGTGCTGTGTCGTTTGTGAAGAGAGTTATCTTTACTTGCATGGAACATGACTTATGGTCATGGACTGGTCATGTGTAGATTCAGAATATGCATGATATGGTGTCATCAGTCAACTGCATTCCCTAAAGATTATAAGATTATGGAGAGCTATGGCCTGGATTAGGGCAATATATCAGCTTTAGGCAGGGCATGATGAGCATGCTGACATAGATTTACAGGTGATTTGATGGGGTGCTCCAGTTGTGTTACTTTACATGGATTATGATGTTGAGAGAGAGAGGACAAATGGGGTAGATAGAAGTAACATGTTTTGACATGATGTAGGATCTGTGGGTTTCAATATAGGATCTCCTTGCCAGGAGATGTATACCTACAGTTGTGCATGCTGTAAAGTGTGTATGTGAAGAATGTGATGACCATCTCTCCCTCTCCATCTCTCCCCCCTCTCTCTGTTTGTGTGCATCAGCATTGGCAGGCGAAGGAGATGGGGCATAGGCGAGTGGGGATGCTGCCGGCCCCAGGACCCAGAGTGCTGATACCACCAACAGCAAGGGACCCAGTGGCCTGGAGGGTGAGGGGAGTGCCACAGGGAGACTGCATCCAGCACATCATCTTCAGAATCCTCCTCCAGTGGACACTCCCTGGCGGTGGTGGACCCATCCGGGACCACCCCAGCACCATCTCTGTCTACCACCCAGCTTTCTACCACTGACCTCCATGTAGCTCCCCTCCCAGTTGTCCATACCCACTCACCCAGGAGGGTGGGCATTTCCTTTGCCACAGGCACTTTGCCCCTGCCCCTGTCAGCCCTGCAGCCCTGAGGAAAGAGGCTATTGACCTCCTGAGGTTGATCTCTGTGGGTCAGTCGACCATCGTGAATGCCATCCAGGGACTTGCAACTCAGATACAACAGAGTAATGCATTCCTGGAGGGCCTTCACAGTGCACTGGCTAGCCTACAGAGATCATTTCAGGCTCTGGCCTCCACACTGACGGCAGCCAGTCACCCTTTGTCTTCTGTCCCACCTCCACCTTCCTCTTCCCAAACCCAAGCCTCTCTTCCCGACCCAGCCACAGCACAAAAACAGACGAGCATGCATCCACCTCAACATCCAAGGGTAGAGCTGACAAACACAAGCACCACAAGACCCACCACAGGCATGCACACAAGCAACATACACCTGCAGGCACATAAACAGTCACTACCTGCCCTGACACCCCCACCGCCCCCAGTATCACATACACAACACCTGACACACCTGCAGTCGCCACACCAACATTTACAGATACAGCCACACCACCTAGCCTAACCACAATCAGCACAATAACAGACCCTCAGACATCCACCCCAGTCACCACATCCGCAGGCACAACCACATACACCTACACCTACATGCAGCACATCCACCATGCCTGCAGTTACCACCCCAACAGATAGTCACCCATCCACCACAGCATCTCCCAGCACCTCCATCCCCTTCTCCCAAGACACATAAATGCCCACACTCACCCACCTAACAGACACCCAGCACACAGCACCCACAAGCATACCTCGCACAAAATGCACCTAACATCTACCAAAATACCTCAGACAACCACTCCCTCTCCCTCCACACCCAAACCCTTTTGCCATGACCGCCCCCATGTGTTAAAGACAGATTTCCTCTCGGAGTTGAACCTTTCCCTTACTCCTCTCCCACGCGGTGTGACCTCAAAATGCTTGTGTCCCTCCCCAAGTCCAGCCCTTCCACCTTCACCACCTCCCCTGCCCCTGCAAGTACCCACGCCCCTCCCTGCCAAGAAAGTTGGCCCTTCCCATGAGTTTCCAACCCCTCCCCTAAGACTCGAACTAAAGCCCCACTTCCAAACCCAAGCCCAAAGATCTCCCTCCCAGCCCTAAGCCCAAACTCCCCCTCCAACATCACCGCCCCCTCCCTGAGATGCCGGCCACCCCCTTGCTGCCCCTAGCTGGATTACATGGCAGTCAGGAGTCAAGTTAGGGGCACATACAAGTGCCATATGTGCAAGTTGCACTTGTCTGATTCGGATTGGCCTATGGCCTTCATCTTTGTATATTTAATTATATATATATATATATGTACCCACAGCGAACCAGTTGTTGGTTGAAGGTTACATCTTTGTCCTGCTTTTATTTTCTTAGGGCAGTGTTGGTCTTGGCTGACTTTTTTTGTGTGTGAGTAAGTTTTGTGTGAGTGGTGCTTGTGCTACCAGTTGTGTCTGGCCAGCATGTGTGGTTGTGTGCAGTGCATTTGTCCCCCAGTGATGGGTGTATATTGTGTGATGGGCATGTGTGTATTAGGGACATATTGTTGTGTTGGTATTGTGTGGTGTTTGTGCTGATGAGTTATTTGCAGTGTTGTGTGCCTTTATGTGGTTGTCTTGTGTGTATTTGAGTGTGTGTGGAAATTGGTATGTCAGATCTGCTGTGATGTGTGTTTCGTTGTTTGGATGTGTGTGTGTGTTCGTTCTCTGGTGTTGGTACGTTGTGTTGTATGTATGATTTGTCAAGTGGTGGTGTGTATTGTGGGTGCTTGACGATGCTTTGCTGATGTTGCTGTTGTGGTGTACTTGTGTCTTTTTGTGGTGGTGTGTGTTGTGTGTGACTGTGCCGTTACTGTTTATCTGGGGGTTGGTGTGTGTTTCAGCTGTGTGTGTGTGTATGTGTGTGTTGGCTGTAGTGTGGGTACTATGTCTGTGTGCGTGGGTATGTGGCAGTGTGTGAGTGTGCATGTCAATGTGAGGTTACATGTGTGTGTCGCCTGAACCACCAATTCCCGATTGGCATGTTGTGTGTGCGTAGGTACTTTGACATTCTACAACGGTTGCTGTCATCGTCGCTGGTTCCGAAGTCGTTGGGTGAGCAGGAGCAGCAGGAAGACGTGTAGTTCTGGTTCCATGGCAGCTCCGGACTATATGGTTTCCTGAAGGTGAGTGCCTCCTTTTATTCTGTTGGTTTCCTCCAGGGTTTCTGTGGTGGTGCGACCACAGCAGAAACTTTGGCGGTGTGCAGCCTCGTAACATGTCCAACAGGAATATGGTCTCCGCCAGCCTTCAGGTGGCAACCATTGAACGTGGTAGTCTGACCACACTGGCGGTGCCGGCGGTGGTTTGGCTGTATTCTGTTGGGAATACCGCCATGGTCATAATTTGGCAGTCTTTTCCGCCAGCCTGTTGGTGGTACGACCGCCACCGCCAACATGGCAGTTCTGATTCCTCCAAACTCGTAATGACTCCCTAAGTGTAGATTATTCCACTAACAGCCAATTTGCCTTTAAAATAAAAAAAATGATAGCACTAATATATGTCCCTGTCACAGAGGTTGCCAACTGCTATACATTACTAATAGAACACCCTTTCTATGAACAAAATGAAGACAAACTTAGTCCTCTAATGGATTATTTCAAAGACACATGGGTTGGCAGACTGCATCGGTCAGGACACAGACACCAAGCAAAATTTCAGATTCCATCTTGGAATGTCTTTGATAGCACCTTGGCACAGAAAGCCAAAGCAAACAACACAGCAGAAGGATGGCACAATGCCCTCTAACAGCAAAACAAACCACAACACAAAACATGGTGCTGTGCCGGGTGAGATCCCACAAAAATTTTGACATTATGGAGCATTAGTGGAAGAAAGTGAGAGTCCCCGTATGAGTACAATTGGGGTTTGATGATAAATGAACAGGATGATTGAATTGATTTATTGATTCTCTATATTTAGGACAAGAGAGATGGGATCGATAAGAGCAGGTCCCTCATCCCCAATATTGACGACATAATGATGGGGAGGTTTACCCAGTTAATATGAATGGGAAGAGATCCAGGTAAACAGTTGTTAACCTCCTGGACTTTGGTGCAATGGTGAGTGTATGAATGTTGTTATTTGAAGGGATGTGAGTGAGTTGGGTGATGACTTTTTGAGAACCCATCCCTTTGAGACTTGTGGGTTCAGGGGTGAGGGTCAGTGAGTATCAATGATACAGTGTTTGAACATATACAGAATATATATTGGGTGATTGTTTATAGACATGGGTTTTGGAAAATATTGATTTTATGTTATTGCACTGTACAAATGTTGGTGGTATTTATAGATTTATTTATTTTTTGTTGTTTTTATTCTTGTCCTTACAGACATTCCCAGGACTGCACATTTGGAAAAGTATAGTAATTTTGGCCTGAAGAAAGTGGCAGTGATTTTCTTGTACCACCGAAATGCGTCAAAGGCATTGTTGAGTCACTATCTGCAATACACTGATGTCTTTAGATATGTGCTAATGAGTACATAAATACCTAGTGATGTTTAGTAGTGGTGCCTGAAATGATGACAAATTATATTGTCTACATATATTCCCATTGAAAAGGTTTGTTGTTCTAGATTGTTGTTCTTCTATTTTAGATTTGAATAATGCTATTTGTAATGTTTTTAATATGTAATCTTTTATGAGTAATTATCCGTAATGTTGGTTATTGTGCAATACAGTATATTAAATTACACATATATTTTTATAAAACCCTTGTGATATAGGTATATTTTGAAGCAGGGAGTTTGGAGAGCGAATGAGTGTGGTGAACACAGCAGTGCGTGCTGTATATGGAGCAGTGATAACGGGGAAGTCTTTGTTTTACTGTTTATAAAATCCTGTTCCCTTCGAGTTGAGGGTTACTCTCTAGATTGCTTAGAATGTACAATTCCTTCAAATCCACAGTAGGCAGAAGGTACTGTACATTATTATACAAATATATAGAAGCATTAAAAAAGGAGCAAGCTACCAATAAGTAAGAATAGAACAATCTGTTACCAAAATTGCCCCTAAACATAGCAAACAAACTAAAAGAATGTAGAACATGCTACAATTTAAAGTCAAACTTTTCATAAATAACAAAGGGGTAGACAACTTACAAATGATAGCCAAATCCATCCTCTAAAATACATATTCACCTACCAAGAACCAAAAAAACTACAACACACTCTAAACCAACAAACCAATTTTAAAGAAAAATAAAAATAACAATATTTCATTACATCAGTGAAAAAATCATGTAAAATGACAAAATTAATAAATACTGATCTAATAAATATATACATTTACATTAATTATTTAAAAGAAATGTAACATTAACTAAGGGCCAGATGTAGGAAAATGCCAATTTGCGACTTGCAAATTGCGAGTCCCTGCGACTCGCAATTTGCAACTCGCAAATTGGTATGCAGAACGGTGTCTCAGACACTGTCTGCGTGTCGCTATGGGGTCGCAATGACCCACCTCATGAATATTAATGAGGTGGGTCGCAAATTGCAGCCCCATAGCGAGTCTAGGCACTCGCAAACATGGAGGCCTGCTGTCGTCAGCAGACCTCCATGTTCGTGACTGCTTTATCAATAAAGCAGTTTTTTTTTTTTTAAGTGTAGCCCGTTTTCCTTAAAGGAAAACAAGCTGCACTTAAAAAAAACCTGAAACCTTTAGTTTTGGTATTTTTTCAGGGCAGGTAGTGGTCCCTTGGACCACTACCTGCCCTGAAAAAATAGTTTTGGGTCCATTCGCAAAGGGGAAGGGGTCCCATGGCGACCCCTTCCAATTTGCGAGTGGGTTACCATCCACTTGAAGTGGATGGTAACTGCGATACCATTTGCGACCGCATATGCGGTCGCAAATGGTATTGCATGCCACTCCAAATCGCAAATAGGAAGGGAACACCCCTTCCTATTTGCGATTCTGAAATGCATATTGCGAGTCGGTCCTGACTCGCAATATGCATTTCTGCATAGGAAAATGCGATTAGCGAGTCGCAAACGGCAATATTTGCCGTTTGCGACTCGCTAATCATTTCCTGCGTCTGGCCCCTTGTAACCAACTTAAAAACAAATATAAGCCATCACATAAAATAAATACAACACACAATCAAAACATTTCCACATAATAATGTAAACATAACCTAAAACAAGTATCACATTTCCCGTAGACAACAAAAATAAACCAGACATGCCTTGACGAATTACGAGGCTGCAAAGAAGTGTGCCACACCAACCAACAAATGGTGAGTGACAGGTGGACTCCAAGCCCTTTACTGAACTCAACAGTGTCTCGCATGCAAGACACATGCACTCACTGGCTCGACCCTAAAAATGAAAGTTACCGTTTTGTAGCTGCAGCTCTTTTTTCATCTCCATGCAACAACAAACTAGTAACCCACAAAAAATGAAGAAAACGGTTACAAAAAGCCCACCCAAAAAATTTAAAATATAAGCAATTCCAATCGAAATCCCTCAAATCAATCCAAAGTCTGTAGGTGGAGAAGTGTGGCACAATGGTTAGAGCGGGAGATCCGGCTCAAGACCAGGGTTCAAGTCCTGCTTCAGCAGGTCTTGGGCTCAATTCCCTTGGACCAGATAATTCTCGCCTTGGTGCCTAATCTAATTAATGGGTCCCACTCTGGGCAATAGCTTGCTTAATCTCCACAACGGCCCCAACAGTGCTTGGATGCCTGACTTCACCCTGGGGGTGCCCAAGAGTGGGCACCTCACAGGGAAAAGCCAGGAGGGGTTCCATAGCGCTATGAGTACAGCGCCTTGAAACCCTAACGGGTGAGTAGTGCGCTATACAAGTGCAAATTTACAATTTAGGTTCCATATAAAAAACTGAAAAATTGTTACATAAAATCTACTGCTTTATAATAAACCAAAACTGATTTCCTTTAACACTTTCACTGCTAAGCCTTTTCCCCCTCTTGTACAAAGCCTTTTTTGCCTATTTGGGGTAGTTCAAGCATAGCCCCCATAACTTTTGTCCACATAAGCTAGACACGCCTGATTGCCACTTTTCTTTTCCAACAACCTTGGATTTCTAATGATACCCAGGGTTTGTAGATTCCCCTGGAGGGGACCGGGAAATTAGCCAAAATATAGCTACATTTGTTTTTTTTTAGAAAAATGGGAAGAAAGTTCTGCAGAACAAAGCATCTGCTTTTTTCCCCTGCAAATGGCATCAACAAAGAATCTGCAGTGCTACAATCATTCCCAGCTTTCATGAACAAGGAGACTTGAATCAGAAAACCACATTTTTCAGTTTTGGCATTTTACTGGGGCATAGCCAATTTTTCCTATTTTTTGTGCTTTCAACCTCCTTCCAGTTAATGGTAGAAATGGGTGTTGAACCAATAGTGGAACACAGAAAGCTATACATTTCTGAAAAGTAGGAACATTTGTGAATTCAGCAAGGGGTCATCTGTGTAGATCCCTCAAGATTTTCCTGTAGAAAGTAACAGTTGAAAACAAATAATACTGAAACTGAATTGAAAAAAACAGCTATTTTTGTCTCTGTTTTTATCTGTAACGTCTCCTACCTATGGCATATTTTCAAAAGCAATATACCTTTGTATCCACTGGATCCTTTTGGTTGCAGGGATATATAGGGCTTGAAGGTTCTCCAAGAACCCTGTGTGCCCAGAGCTGCACCTTGCAATGGTTTTTCATTGTGTACCGGGCACAGCGCAATTCATTTGGTAAAATATCAAAAGTGAAAAATAGATATCAAGGAAACCTATGTATTTCCGAAACGGGCACAAGATATGGAGTTTAGAAGCAGTGGTTATTTGCAAATCTCTGAAGTTGGAGGTACTCATACTAGCATGTGAATTAGAGGACATTTCTCAAATTGACTTCTTTCTTACACACTGTATTATATTTGGGAGGCGCAAAAGCAGAGAAAGACAATTGGTAACAACACTTTACTTCTGCTATTCGGTGTTACCCCCAAGTCCCCTGATAAAAATGGTACCTCACTTTCGTGGATAAGGCTAGTGCCGCAACAGGAAATGGCTGAAAACGCAACGTGGATGCATAACATTTTTCCATCAAAAACTGACCCTCTTTTCCCAATTAAGGTAGCTCTAGATTTTGGACCCTAGCTTAGCCGGCACCAAGGAAAACCTAGTTAGCCTGTACATTTTTGAAAACTTGAATTGTGTGTCTCTCACCAAGTTTTATTACCGGAATCCCCTGCAAGCTCAAACATTGACTAACAAAACACTGTTTCCTCACATTTCTGTGATGCAAACTCCTGAAATCTATGGGGAGCAACAAACTACCTTCCACCTGACATTGCCCCAAGTTCAATTTTTTTCAGGAGACTTGTAGGAGCATAGAATCCAATTGGAGTTCACTGCATTTGAGGCTTTCAAATGTAAGCCTGTCTATATAAAAGATGAGATTTTGAAAAATACCTTCCAAATCATACACTAGTATGGATACCCACAAATTCAGAGATGTGGAAATAACTACTGCTCCTGAACTCTAATTTTGTGCCCACTTCAGAAATCCATAATTTCCTTTATATCTATTTTTCACTAAAGCCTATTTCGCTAGAAGTATTGGTCTATACTTGATACTCATTGAAACCCATTGTAGGGTGCAGTTCAGTTATTTGCTCTGGGTACATTGGTTTCTTGGAGAACCTATAAATCCTATATATCCCCGCAATCAGAAGGGTCTAGTGGGTGTAATGGCTTTTGTCAATCTGTCATTGTGACAAAAAGTTACAGATGAAAATGCTGTAACAAATGGCCATTGTTTTCTAGTCATTCTCTCTATTTTCTTTTTTACAGTTATTTTCCTTCAGAAAGCCTTGAAGGATCTACACATATAAACCCTTGCTAAATTCAAAATGTTGTCTACTTTTCTGAAATCTGTAGCTTTTCTGACTCACCCATGGGTTTTATACTGGTTTCCACCACAAACTGGAAGTAGGTTGAGAGCACAAAAATAGAGCAAATAGGCTACTTCTTAGAAAAATGCTAAACCTGTGGTACAAAATTAAGTTTTTTGATTTGGGTCTGTATATTCCTGAAAGCTGGGAAGATGGTCACTATACTACAGCAAATCGTTAGTGGATGCCATTTTTAGGGGTAAAAAACAGACACTATTATGTAGAGCACTTTTTCCCTATTCTTCTAAAAAAAACTCAAACTTTTGCTCTATTTTGCCTATTTTCTCAGTCCACAAACCCTGGCCACCTTTAGAATTCCCGGGATTTTGGAAAAAAAGGACACATATTTGGCATGGACAGCTTATGTGCACAAAAAGTTATGGATGTCTAAGCGCAAACTAGCCCAAATAGCCAGAAAAGGACTCAGAACTTGGGGGGGAGGGGAAGGCCTAGCGGCGGGTTAATTTCTACATTTAAATATATCCAAATATACTACTATATGAATATCAAAAGAAAGATATATTTTAAAACATTAACATTTTTATTTTCCAAAAATACATATTTAACATTACATGTAAAAATAAAGTAAAAATGTAGTATATGAAAATGCATTTTAAAATAAATTAAAAACAATTAATTTGCATATCTTTTAGATTGCTAACTTAAAATTAGAATGCATTTTTTAAAAATGTCCCCGCCCTCATCCTCTAATAACTCAACATCACTCTACCAAAGAAAATTCAATAATTAATAAAAAAACTTTCATAAAATTTAAAATACAAATTTAAACAATGTGATAAATACAAAAATTACTAAAATGAAAACAAAATAAAAAATTATAAAAACATACAATGACAAAATACAATACATTGCATATTAATTAACACTGAAAAACAATATTATATACAACTATATTTACTACATCGATATTTTTGACAATATTAATAACAACACTAAATGCTATATTTTTACCTTTGATATTACTGTCCACAATGTCCACTATATATCTGAAGTCTCGTTATTCTTGACACAATATTTCTGCTGCACAATATTTTTTTCTGATATTATGTCCCAACACCCAGGCAGCATGTTATTAATTCTTTGCTTATCTTGAACATGGGTAACAGCGTTCTTTTCAGCAATTTCGACCATCTTCTCACATAGTCTTATCAACATCTCCCTTTCCCTAACTGGTTTGTATACTATGATGGGTGCTAAATGAATCAGCTGAAAATGTTATGGCTCTGGCTCATTCACATGCACACCTTCGCCTGCTCTTTCCCCCACTGTTTTACCCATTACTAGTTTCAAACTTGTCAAAATTAAATGATGACCAAAAAGAGGTAGCTTTTCAAATTTCAAAAGCACTAATACAGCCTTGGAGCTCACCATAGCAGGCTATGCTGGTCATTAAAGTCCCACTCTAGCTTTTAACAAGGAAGTGGGGCTTTAATTG
This sequence comes from Pleurodeles waltl, assembly GCF_031143425.1. Classification (NCBI taxonomy): domain Eukaryota; kingdom Metazoa; phylum Chordata; class Amphibia; order Caudata; family Salamandridae; genus Pleurodeles; species Pleurodeles waltl. The sequence goes on along the minus strand of NC_090441.1, from coordinate 79,333,422 downwards.
CCAGTATAGGCCAGCTACGAAGAGCTATAAGGCTATTAGAACATTCCACAATGTTGTGCATGGCAAACAATATGCACCAAGAGCGCAGGCATGGGGGGGCACAAGAGGTGCCCCAGCCACACTCCCCAATGGGCATAATCGCCCTGAGGCTCTGTTTGGGGCCCCTTCCCTGCGTTTCCACCAGGCCCAGGTCAAGTTGGGGCCCTCCCCACACCCTTTGACCTTCTACTAGGCACACAACAGGAATGTCAATTGTTGGAAATATGTCTTTTCGGCAGGGTCACCCTGTTTCTTTTTACTGTTTTGATGAACCCTAGTTTTGTTGGCCACAGAAATCTGCACATGTAACTATTATTTCATAGTATATGTTACAGAGTGCACCAAGGGCATGTAAGTTAAACACTAGTGCCACCCACTGCAGTGATCCATCACACCTGTCTGCATGTCTACCATTATTGCCTGGCTGTGCAGTTTCAAATTGCCGATTTGGCCTGCCAAAATAAACCCTTGCTGACAGGTAAAACCCTTCCTTTTAATATGAACAAGTGACCTCTAAGTAGGCCTTATTCCCCATAAGGCAAAGTGCATGGTATTTAAAAATAGGACATGTAAAGGTTTACTCTTCCTCTCTTCCTTACAGTGAAAAATGTCCAAAATGTATTTTTGTGTAGCAAGGCTGGCTGATCCTCAGCAAAATGCTTGTTTGCATTATCTCATCCAATAATGCCAATTTCAGTTTGGAATCAGTCAGAAAAATAATTCAGGGATAGTTGTAATAGTTATTCAAAATCCAATTCATTTGTAAAGTCAAGTTTCTTTAACAATTAAGGAAAAGTCACTTTTAGAAAGTTACATTTTCTCTCCCTAAAGTCATTGGAAGCTAATCTTCATTTTGCTCTCACACTCCTGCCAGCCAATAATTAGCATTTGAATGATGAGATGAAAGACCTTGGGTGTGGGGTGGTGTTGTTGTACCTTGGACAGGATAGTCTATGGGCTTGGCCCAGGAAGTTGATTAACTTCAAAGAGGCCTAACCTGTTGCAAGCAGATGTAGCTAACACCCAAGACTGCACTCTTGTTTTGTCCCCCCAGCCAGACTAGCACCGTTGTTGACATCACAGTGTCAAGTCCTGCTGATGTGTCCAAACCTGCTTGATAGGTCTGCTAGGGTTTTGTATATCTTCCCTGAAGCGCACTTCAAAAGGCGAGCGCTGGATTGCAAAACAATTCTTGTATATCCACTGTCTGGTTGCTAATGAACCATGCTTTGTTCTACCAGACTTCTGTCTCTGGCTTTCTTGAGGGTCCAGGGACTGCCTCAAAACTGATTTTTTTGTTAGATGTGGGAAGACACAAGATTATAGAAGAACACTCCTCACACACAACCCCACCCTTAAAGCCTGTGGTTGAAGCCTGCCACAATATTGAAAATGCCCCAAATGACATGGGGTAGCCCTGGGAACCTTTAGCCTATTGTTTAGGGCATGCCCAGGGGTTATACACACCCAGTAGTTTGTGCCAGGCATAAAAGTGGCATCTTCAGGAACCCACTGCAGAACACTTTTGGACATCACCCACTGTAGAACACATTTGGACATGAGGAAAATCAGAAGAGGACTGAACCTGCTGTTAGCAACCTGAGAAGAACCCTGGAGGACTAAATCTGCTCTCTCTGTTACCCAAGACAAAGAGGTGGACTCAGATCCATAAGGTTTACATCGTCTTCAAGCTACAGGGATACTGCTCTACCACCCCCATTGACTCATTGGCACTTTGTGCTTCTTGACACTATTTTTAATAAAATATATCTCCTGTCCCCCTTATTGACTTTTTGTCATCTTGGTGTCATTTTGTTAATTACATTTTTCTGTGCATTTATAATTCATTTTCATTTTAACTTTATTACTGCTTTAGTACTGCAGAAATACTTTTCACACTGCCTCAAATTAATCCTCTCTGTTCTGTGCCATCGCTACCAGGGGGTTGAGCTCAGGTTTATTTAGTGACTGAAGTGGTTCACCTTGACAAGGTTTGTGATAATTACTTGAGGTAGGTACTTACCTCCCTCAAGTAATAACCCAATTTCTTACATCCGTTATTGCCTCTATTGTTTGTGCTGGAAGTGCAGACCATAGCACACTTCCTTTGCATGGACATTCACATAGAGGGAATTCAGGTGGTATGAGGATAGGGCCTTTCTTTATGCGGACAACCTCCTAATATAATTGGGCAGACCAGATAGCCCTGGACCAATCATTATGGACAACGTAGATGCCTTCGGATGACGTTCAGGTAAACTAGAGTAAGACCAGATGCTTCCCTGTGGGGAACTCTAACAGATCAGTAGTTTGGGCATCCCAGAATGGTCTGACCCTGACAAGCACATGGTTTAAACACCAAGGAATACACATACCTGACAATGCTACACAGCCTAGCGCAGATAACATTACACCTTTAATTGGCACCATTTGAGGGGATTACAACACTGGTCCTCACCACGGCTAACCTTACTTGGCCTGTTGCCCTAATGAAAAAAAAAATCATCCTCCCAAAAGTTGAATAACATTAAAGTATCCATACAATTCTTACCTTGTTCACATAGAATGGCGGTTCTCCACTCACTAAGTACTGCAAATGAACTTATGATAGAGAGATAGCAATAGTTGACTGGGCATACTGTAGAGCTTCACACATCCTAGTCTTCAACAACTGGGTCTATGGCCCTGCGAATGACTCAGCATATATTCCTGAGGATTGGGCAATGCGCAATAACTCCCCATACACTACATATACGGAGGTAAGCTACCACCACACATCCGTCAGTCAACGCTGATGACTGAAAATTTGGAAAACCATGCTTAAAAGCCACCTGTGAGAGGGAAGGCTCACTGGTGAAACACCTCTATGGTGCAGTACTTTCATACCTCAGGTCCCTGCTCTTCAGGGATTCTGAGACGGGGACTCCCTTGACATAACCTCTCTTGGTCATGTCATTGGTAAGAATGACTTAAAGATTATCTGACAAGCTACAAAGTGAATTTGGGTTGAAAATGTCTCAATTTGATAGATAACTGCAGCTGAGGCATATGCTTCAGCCATACTTGCCCACAATGGCTGATTTGCCAGCATATAGTCCATTAGACGCCAAGCTGATCGTGCCTGCTTCTTCAAGCGAGGCCACGTATTGACTGGTCATCTACCCGCTAGAGTCATTCCCTGCGCTATGGGGAACATGGGAGTACAATCTTGGGCATCTTGAATGGGTAATGATTTTGATGGGTCCCCAAGAATCTGGAATCTCAGCGCGATTTCACCTGATCCATTTTAAGTACCTGCATTCTATTTATCTAACATCGCTTTGGCTGTGGCGAAGGAACAGAACTGCTGACTACCTGTCTCAGGTACTATATCACATGGGGAGACATACTCCACAATGTTTCTAGCTGTGTGAGACTTCGTCCCTTTTGTAACTCCATCAGTGTTGCCCCGGGAGGGGCTCTTGGCTGCCCCTTAACCTTTCCTCTTAAAATGTCCCTTTTTAACATTGGGATGCAAAGGTACTCACACATACTTAGAGAACCGTGCTACAGTTGGGACTCGTGGTCCGCAAGAAAGATACTGCTCACCAAGGGAGGGAACCTTAACCCCTTTCGGGACGTCGTGGAGGGCGAGCAGGGAACAGGTACTGTGTCTTTGAAAAAGCTGTTTATTAAGCTCGACATACCAGCGGATGCAAGAAAGCGTCTGTGGAGGGGTCAGGCAGGGAAGTGGATAAGATTTCAGGATGTTAGATTGACTGGTAGGAACTAAGATATTTGAGACAAATAATGATTTTTTCACAACAGCTATTATGTTTTCAAGTTATGTATTTTATCATTTTATTAACTGGAATAATTCAAAAGAATATTTTGTAAAATAAAAAAGGATTCTGCATCTTGAATGTCGCAATTTTTGTTAAAATTGTGATTCTAGTGTTGTGAAAAGAAATTCCAAGAAGTGAGAAACAATGACGGGTGCCGGATCCCAAAGGAGTGCGAGGGGGCACTCGGTGGTATATAAAGAAAGGTGAAAATAGAAAAAAATAACAAGTTCACCACTGTAAAATTGATTTTTTTTCAGAAAATCATGTGGCTGCCATTCTGGATTTGAAAACAGGTACCAAAATTCGCTATTTTCACAAGAAACTACAATGTTTGAGTTAATAGTAAAAGGTAAAACCATAAAGGCTATGGGTGAGTGAGCTCCTGGTCCGATATTAGGCCATACATTCAAACCATATTGTTTATGGATGTAGGTAGAGTAGGTTGACTCCCAGCAAGGGTTGGGTTATGGCCTGGCAGCAAGCCAGATCCTGCGACCAACCCAGCTACATAAAGGCTGTGAAAAGCACGGGATGTGTACGTGAAAGGTGAATGCAGGGCATAAGTTAAACAAAAAAAAAACCTAGCAACTTACTGGAAAACAAAATTATAAGTAAATTGTGGTTCATTGTACACAAACCCGAAAAAGCCCCGAAATTCGCCACTATGGAATGCAACGCACACCATTTCTCAAACTATATGAAATATATCTAAACCAGTGTTCCCGTGAAAAACTGATGCAATGCAAGTTGGGTTATGGAGAGAGAGGAAGCAGAATGCAATAAAACATTAACATTGTATGCAACAGTTATAATTAATTATAGAAAACAAATGATCTGTTAAAAAAGTACAAAAATGGCAGCCCCTCGTAATGCAACCTTTGAGAATAACTATGCCAGAAATGTGTCTGTTCCCGCAAGGGAGAGGCAGGCTGTGGACTCAGACGATAATCCACCAATCGTCTCTTAAAATCTTCCTGAGAGATGGGATGGTAAGATAACCTCTCCGAAAAGTCCAGCAGAGGGAAAGAAAGGTGGAGGGAGGGAGTGAAGAGAATACAAGGGAAGGCGAGAGAGAAATACACTAGACCAGTGAGGACAGGTCTCAGAATAATTCCTAAACAGACCTGGGCAGATGGCATTGTAATGTGTGATCTCAGAGTCAGGGCAGAAGGTCCTGAAAGAACAAATGGCTCAATGACTCTCTACAGCAGTGGTCTCCAAACTTTTTAATGCCGCACCCCCCAGTTGAAAAATAAAAATCATTGGGCCCCCCTCAGAGTTTTTCACAAATATTACATAAAGATGGCAATGTTTAAATATGTCTAGATGTATTTAAACATTGCAGTTAAGTACTGTTACCTTTTTAAAATGCAACAACATGTTTCTGCTTAAAACAAAACACTGTTATCTGTGTAATGCTTCTTTTGGCCAGAGGCTGGCGCCCTCCCCCCGCCCCGGGATCACTTGAGGTCCCCCTAGGGGGGGCCTGCCCCCCAGTTTGAAGACCTCTGCTCTACAGTGATATACAGGGATTGCATATCAAAACATGAGAAGGAAAGGAAGGCAGTGGACTTCTGAAGTAACAATCCCCAGAGGCACCAGGAAACACCCCAAAGCCTTAAAGCACCCAGAGACAGTCAGGAAAAGCAGCTGTAGTGATGAAACTGAATTGACCAAGGATCATGGAGCATAGATATCTAGCAGGAAACGAAGTAGGGCAAGAAGGGAGCAAAAGAAATACAATACAGAGAAGGGAACAAAACAACCAATGTCGGGGTAAGCAATACAGTGACAAAGTAAGAGAGAGAGAGCACCAAGCGGGAAGTTGCCAGGCACCATCTTGCTAGTTTGTATCTTTTTTACAGCAACCAAGAGGTGCTGTGCTCCCTCTACTTGCCCACTGGCACTGACCAGAAACTGTCTGTTCTTGTCCTTCTGTGTGTGAGCCAGCCGCCTAGAACTGGTGTCCTCCACGGCCTGCGATCCTTCCTGGTCATTTGTGAATTTCTCGGACAGACATGAGCAGCCTTGCATTTTGGCTGCATGTTCCTAGATGAAATATTTACAACATAAAAGGGCGATTTGCAAAAATAAATTGAGGAATATAATTTCCCAGTTAACTTACATTGGTGTAGAGGAGGTTTATTAATGAGAAAACTAGTATAGCATCATTTTTACCTTCATGACTACCAGCCTAAAATCAGGATTATGATAGGATTGGCATGCAATACTTGTCGGTGATATGTGTTTGGTTTGTGAAGCTAGAAGAGTTTGTTCTGGTTAGTGTGCAAGTAAAATGATTTTAATAATGTAAGATCTTTGGAACTTCATGCTCATGGATGGCAATGCCAAAGTATTTTTACAGTTGTCTTTGAATTTGGTGGCCAACTGTTGGTTGTTCACCTGCAGCAAAGTGCTTTTTATATGTATATCCCAATCTGGTACAAATTAGGCTACAATATTGTGCTCATGAGAGTTTGGTATACTATGCTAGTTTTGAGTGGTTCTATGGTGTACTTGCTTTACAGCATGGCACTGCTGTTTATTTGGCAGTGCTGTGCCAACCATATTACTTTGTTATTGTAATATGCACATGAAAGTGTAAATATTATCTGCCATCATTGGATGATCATTTGTGGTGAGCTTGGAACGATAGCATGTAGTAACATTGTTCAAGGGAAAGTGAAGTGAGTACTACAGCTGATGAAGCCCATAGTACGGAAGACAGACGATAATGTTGGGTTACTTCGGTAAAGATTGTGTAAAGTGTAGAACATCTTGGGCTTGGGCATTATTTACATGAAAATGATTATCTGTTTTCTTTACAGGAAATGATTAGTCGTTCTTATAGGACAGAATCAAGGTAACCATGACAGGCAAGAGAGTGCAACATTTTGTACAGTATTGTAGCACCATATGTGGGGTGCTGCATCACGTATCCATCAATAGAAATCTACACAGTGTGGGGTGTGTGGATGAAGGGCACTGCCTTTGCTTTGATCCTTTGTGGGTAGTATTTTCATGTAATGACCATGAGGACCGGTTCTTGTGTTATGACACACCGTTGTTGGAGCTGTGATGGGTGAGTAATTGTGAAAGAAGGACGCACATTTTGATAGTTCGTGGTATGCTGGCAGCTTCAATTAGCTCTGCAGGTTCTATGGGAAGCCGTTCATGTCAAAACTACAGCTCCCCCTATAGGACACCTCCTGAAATGCATAGTGTGCTGCAAAAAGAATATGACACACACCAAATGTAAGATGTGTCAAAATAAATATGATACCTGGCAGAGTGAATCTGATTGGAACCAAAACAGATATGAAACCTGGCAATGTGAAAAGGCTACTTAGGGGGTCATTATGACCCTGGCGGTAGGTGATAATGTGGTGGCAGTACCGCCAACAGGCTGGCAGTACATACCGCCACATTATGACATTGGCGGGTTGGCTGCAGCCAACCCGCCAATTTACCATTCCTACCGCCATGGCGGTAGTAGCCACGGACACCGGAGATAACAATCTTCAGCCCTGCGGCCACTACAGTACCTCTGGCGGCATTTTGAGCCAAACTACTGCCATGGTTTTCGTGGTGTTAGCAACACCATGAAAACCATGGTGGTAGGCCGTACCAGTGACAGGGGATTCCTTCCCTGTCACTGGTAGAAGGCTCACCCAATCCCCCCAAACACTCCCCAGGTGCCCGCACCCACCCTCCATCCACTCTCCCCCCTTTTAATCCCCTACCCCCCTTACACGCACAGACGCGCAGAGATGCACCACGCATACACCAACTCACTCACACTGGCACACACGCATTCATACACGCATACATCCAGTCATGCTCGCACACATATGTACACACATTCACACCGACATGCATTCACATTTCCAGAATTACACTCACTCACACACATACATACACCCACGCAAACAACGCTACACACACAGATGCATTCACCCACACACTCACACATTCATGCACACAACCCCCCCCCCACACACATGCACACACCCCTCACCCTCTTTCCCTGTCGGAAGCCCAAGTTACCTGAATCCTGCTGGTCTTCAGTCAGGGAACCGGACGGGGCGCTGCTACCTCCAGCAGTGCCCGCCAGCAGAACACCACCAGGCCATATCATATGTCATGATATGGCTGGCGGTGGTCTACTGGTGTGGCGGTGCTGGTGGTAGCAGCGCCACCTTACCACCATCTGCCAGTATGGCCACGGCCAGATTTCCACACTTCTTGTGGCAGAAGTCCAGCTGTGGTCATAATCTGGCGGACGGATGGTAGCCACGGTGACAGTGTATTGGCGGCCTGTCACCACAGCGCTAGGCGGTTTATGCCGCCATTGTCATAATGTGTGCCTTAGTGATTAATATGAATAACATACACTACACAGAGATATACAGAACTATATGTCAATCATACTGAAATAAATATGTCTCTCACTGTAAACAATATAGCAGTGAGTGAAACATAGACAATAACCCAGCAGCGGTGCTCCGACTGCCGGTTACAACCCGCTGCTACACCCGCCGTGAGCTCAACGACTGCCATCCTGAACACAGGCCTACAGCGGTGAATGAAGCCGCTAGCTCAATTACCGATGTGGCTGAGAGGAACTTGCTTTCCACCCATGGGGCATGACCGTGACTGAGCCTTCTCCCACACCGATCACTGCCCATTAAAAGAAGTCACAAAGAGCCCCAACCACCCCCCTTCGCAACAATTGCCCTGGGAGTCACTGGGTGGGCCCCAGTGACCCCCAGGAGGTCACTGGGGCCCACCCTGTCTCACCTGCCCGCAGTACGAGACACCAAGCAACAAGGAGGAAGGACCCCATTCATAGCCAGTGTAGTCTACGACATGAGGAGAATTATGGACTACCGCAGGCCATGATGAGAGACCCCATGCCTGCGAACAGAGCATAGGGGCCTCCTCTCCCCCACGCCTGGGGATCCTGCTGACTGATCAGCCCGCCTGAGCCCACTCACGCACACTGAGCAAATGAGCCAGATACTTGCCTGGCACAAGCCTTTGTGATGCTCCTCAGCCCTTGGCCTGAGAGGGGAGAATGTTCACCAACAGCACCCACCCCACATCCACCCATAATAAACAGGACAAGGAAAGGGAGATGGAGCCCGTGCTCCACTACTCCTCTCTGGGGGACAAACCACTCTGTATTCTGCCCTCCTCCTTATGGCTCACATAGGATCCTGAGGCAAGCTCTTTTGCACCACGAAATTGACCCTCCCGCCCCCACCCACAGATGGCAACTGCACAGCCTTTTTTACACATGACCTCCACTGGTCAGTCACCCTCCACCTACTCCCACGCCACCGGGCCCAGGAGTAAGATATAGGGCCGGCAGCGCCCCTCCTGGCCTCAATCCCAGCTTGCTCCCTTCTTGCTGGTACCACCCTTCAGAGCGAAAGATCCACCTTACGGACACGTACCAGGACCACAGGTTTACAAAGTGACCGTCCTGGCACCAAGACCCTGTGCCCTTGCCTGAAATCATTAAAGCATGTTCCTGCACCTGAATGGACTGCGCTCCCCACTAACCACTGCCACACCACAAAGTGTGCCGTCTACCACACCGCCCTCATTCTCTCCACCCTCCTTAAGGGGCACATCTTCATCTGCTGTGGGAACCTGAGTTGACTATGCCCACAGACAAACCTACCAGTAAACCTGCCCGCCAACTACTTTTCTCTGAGGCCCTCTCTCAACAATGGTCCATGGCCTTCTAACAGGCACCATCCACCTCAGGCCCACCAGATTCACCTGCAGTGCCAGGGCCGTAAATCACGATGGAGTGCATTGTACAGGAAATCACATCTGTCAGCAGACGGTTGGAGGGCATGGACACCAAGATCTTGGAACTTGCTGTGGAATCCCGTTCCATCCGCACTGACATTGCTGGATTCCAGGACAGAGTGGCAGAGATGGAACACCGCCTCATGATCATGGAGGACAGGCTAAATGCTGCACCGCACAGGGATAGGGACCTACCGTACCTCTGAAAAAAGCGGACAAACCTCGAGGATAGAAGCTGCAGAAACAATGTCTGCTTTGGATTTCCACACATATATCTGGGCTTTCCTCAGGGATACCCTTACCATCCTTAGCGGCATCACTCCCAAACCCCTTGGAATTCCAGCGGGCACACAGAATGGGTCTCACATGCAAAGACCAATCCTGGAGAGTGCGCCCTGTAATAGCCTGCTTCCTACAACACAAACAAGTGTGACAACTACTGATTGCTGCCCATGGTCCATACGACTATGAGGGCCATGAAATACGTATCACTCCTGACTTCTCCCGTGACACCAACGACAGAAGGAAGACATTCCTGGCCCTTCGCCCAAAGGTACGGAAACTAGACATTAAATTCAGCCTGTTTGAAACTGCTTGTATATGGATCACAAAGGATGGCAAGTCCAGAGACTTTTTTGACCCAGTAGCATTACGCCACTTCCTGGACGACCTCCTTGTCCAGCCAATGGAACACACACCCTTGGACACCCCGACTGTCTCTCCCTCATTGGATGCATCCCTTCTTCCTTCTGCCCCCAACAGTAGCTGGGGTACTGGCGGGAACCAGAAATTAGGCAGTCACCTAGTGACCTTCCAGGTCGCAGGATGGCAGAGACACGGCTGTACAGGTGGTAGCAGCCCTCACTAAGGACCAGGGCAGGGACAAATCCAGGTCACCACTGAAACCCTCCCCCACAGGGGACTGAGGCTCACCTCTCACCAGGATGTGCTGCCCTACTGCAACTGCCGCTGCAATTAGGACCTCTTGTCATCCATCCGATGGCCTGATAAGTATATTCAGTTCACCCACATGAATGCTGTCCATACTGTTCATATGCTAAGCCCCTTTACGCCCCCCCCTTAAGGCAATCCAAAGCGATCACCCTGTCTCTGTACCTTGCCACACATTTGGACCACATCTCCATAAGCCTTAATGCATGCATAGAACTAGACCCTAGTCTCCTATACAGAGTTATCCGATAACAGACTGTAGTTCCCACTGCCCCATTTAAAACTGACTGTTCCTGATAATACACTGCAGTTCCATTTTGAATGGCTCCTAGATGTACTGCCATATGTGAGCCTGTACCACAAAAGTTTTGTACTGTTGCGGGCCTGTTTGCACCCCGAATGACCAGGCATCTTCATGTACCTTAATGCATGTACGAGGTCTATCCCTAGTCCTCTAAACCGCATTATCTCACTGTAGCTTGCAGCTTCTGCCAATCCGTTTGAGACTGACTGTTCATGATACTGCATCGCAGGCCCTGTCTCTATATCTATTGCTTATGCTGCCATATGCAATCCTTTGGCACAATACTCAAGCATTGATGTGGGGTCTGTTTCCACCAAATGATTAAACAGCCTTGATGCATGTTCGGAGGCTAGCCCCTAGTCCCCTGTACAGCATTACTCCCCTGCAGTTTGCAGTGTTTGCTGCCCTGTTTAAGTCTGATTGTTTATGTCTTGCACCATACACCCTATCTCCATATGTCCTAGTCATGCCGCTATATGTGACCCTGTGCCTCTGCGACTTAGTGTAACTATGGGGCTTGTTGCCCCCAGATGATTAGGCATCTCTATCTGCCTCGGAGCACATGCAGTGGCTAGCCCCTGAGGCCCCCCCTTATCCCCTATACATTGTTATTCCATTACAGTTTATGATCCCTGCTGTTCTGTTTCCACTGATTGTTCATTCTTGGCACTGCATGTCCGGTTTATATATCGCCTGATCATGCTGCCCTACGGAGCAATGTCTTTGTACTGTTATGGGGCCAGTTGCCCCCAATGATTAGGCAGCCTATGCATGCATGATATCCAGTGCTGAACGTAATGCTTGTCTGTTGCTGCATTGCCTTGCATCCACCTTTGCATAACCTGACCTAGTCGGCCCCAGCCACTGTCCATTCTTCCCTACTCCCCCATACCACCTTACCCTCCCCACTTCCATGGAGAGAGCCAGGCCCAATCACCAATCACCCTGTGCCCCATCACTGTCTCCACCAACCCACCTTGCACTACCTGAATGCTCCAACAGAACCCAACAAAAGATGGATCACTAAGTGTCCCTTGCCCGTGCCATAGCGCAGCTGTGTATACTCAATCCGTGCACCTTGGGACACCCAATACTTCTCTGAGCCCCTCCCCTGGGACCATGACAACAGCTCCCCTTCCCTTTCTTGTTCTTCTCCTTACCTCCCTCCAGCTCCATTGCTGACCTCGTTCTACGTTGCTGTCCTCCGTCTGCCCATTGCCTCCACTACCCCACCTCCTTGGGGGTCTCCAGCACGAGAGCCATGCAAGTTTAGACCCGTATTTCAGAGTTCCCGGCCTTTGCTAAGGTTCCCCCTTGACTCAGGGCCATCACACTGGTCTCTTTCTCTCCCCACTCCCTCCCTTCTTCTTTTCTCTTACTTCACTTCCTCATTCCCACCTTCCTTACTTTTGCCCACATCACTCACAGTAGCAGACACCACCATCCCCATTGTGACAGAGGAATTCCTACCATATCACCTTCTCCCCCTGCTTTCTCCCTCTGCCCTGGCCCTCATTTCCTAGCCCATGATTACCCCCTCCCACTGGCCAGATGTCCCACACAGGATCCCAGACAACCTCTTCATTGCGTGGCATCTCCTGGAATGTTAACGGCCTCACACATTAAATCAAATGGAAGAAAGTGCTGTCCTACTTACAATCCCAGTGTGTAGACATCTCCCTACTGCAGGAAACCCATCTCTCCCACCTTGAATCTGAGAAACGGTGTTGTGACTGGGTGGGACGAGCAATACACAGCAGCTGCCCAGCGACCTCACCATCGGACTCTGGCCCATCCCGAAAATGTGGCGTTGCGATCCTTTTAAGAAGTTCATTACCCTTTATCATCCTCAAGACCTGGTTGAACCTGGATGGCCACTACATCCTTGCCAAAGTTAAACTCCGCAACCATATTGTGTGTGTCGGCTCCATATATGCCCCACGGGCACCAAACATGCTTTCTTCCTTCAAATCCACTGCTCCTGACTGAGATTGGAGCCAAACTCTTCCTCCTGGGAGGAGATTGGAACTGGCCCGCGACTCAGTGCTTGACCACACTGGCCCCCTAGATCATTGCAACAATGCCGATAGGGCCCTCCTAGGTGATGTCATGTGGGATCACGGCCTGGTGGAACACTGGCGTCTCTCCCACCCTATAGACAGGGAATACACCTCCCTGTCACCAGTCCACTGCACTCAATCTGGGCTACCCTATTTCATGACCTCCCAGAGGATGGTAGCCCTGATCAGGGAATTCCGAATCTTGGAAGCAGTGCTCTCAGATCATTCCCCCTGTCCTCCTTGCTCTGGACCTGGGACTCACCACCATGGGATGCAGACATGGCACCTGAACATCTCACAACACTGCACACCCCAAGGCAAAGTCCAATTAAGGACCCACGTCTCTTCCTACCTAGAAACCAATACAGGCTCGGTCTCTTCCCATAGGGTGGTATGGGCCACCGCGAAGGCAACTATATGCGGCCAGCTAATGAGGGATGCAGCCATTGCCAAAGCCCAACGGCGCTCTCAACAGGAAGACCTGGGGGTGTGATTATGACCCCTCCCCCCATCTACCGTCACCCCGAATGGGCCAAAATGGACCTTAACACCTTTTGCATCTCCAAAGTGAGGTACGCTCTCCAAAGCCTGCAGGGATGCCATTATGAACAAGGAGAGAAGGCAGGCTGCCATTTGGAGGCACAGCTGTGACAACAGTAAGCTTCACTAGTCATACCAGCCATCAAATCCTCAGGTGGCGTTATCCCCACCCACACCCAAGATATAGGTGGTCATTACGAACTCAGCAGGAAAACCCGCCGAGTTTGGCGCTACAAAGACCGCCAGCTTGTTGAAGACCCCACCGGCCACATTACTAACTTTCCGCTGGGCCGGCAGGCGGAAACTGTGTTTCCACCAGCTGGCCCAGTGGAGTGCAGAGCCTGTACATTGATGCTGGCTCCACATGGAGCCGGTGGCAATGGAGCAGTGCGGCGGGTTCAGCAGCACCCGTCGCGCATATCACTGCCCGTAAATCGGGCAGTGACATGCCCGATAGGGCTGTGCACAGGGGCCCCTAGGCACCAATTCTGCCAGACTGGTGGAAAACAGGTACATTATTTCGGATATGTACCTCCACCATCGCCAGGCTACCTGGCGGCAGTAGCCTGGTGGTGGCAGAGTTACGCCAGTGGCGGGCTGCCACGTCCATTATATGGCGGTCTGGGCCGCCATGCCGGTGGCGGTAATCACCGCCGCCACTGGCATGGCAGCCCACACCACCATGTTCATAATGACCACCATAGTCTGTGAATTTGCAGACTTCTACTGGACTCTTTGCACCCAGGAGACAGTAGAAGATCCTACCCAACTCACTGCTTTCCTGAGGGCATACCCATACTCAGACTCAATGATGACAGAAGAAGCCTAGTAGAGGGCGTAATTAGTAAAGAAGAGATCTCCCAGGCCATCTCTAGACTTCTCTATCATAAAGCACCAGGGAAAGACTGATTCACTGAGGAATTCTATAAATGGGCAGGTGAGAATGTGGTTGACTCCCTGTACGAGGTCTTTCAAGAAAAAGCATGCAGTGGCTCCCTAGGCTCCATTTCAAATAAGGCGACAATAGCAGTCTTCCCTAAACAGGAAAAAGATCCTCTGCTCTCTGGGAGCTATAGGCCCATCTCTCTACAGACCGAAGATATCAAGATCCTAGTGGGGGTCCTAGTGGCCTGCCTGTGGGAAGTGATCTGGACCCTCATACACCATAGGGAGTTGGGATTTGTTCCCAGTCGATCATCCAGGAATTATCTCCATATTCTTGTGCACAACCTGTGGTCAGCATTAGACCTACAAGACAAAGCCTTTGCTCTACCCCTAGACGTCAAGAAGGCATTTGACAGGAATGAATGGTAGTACCTCTTTACGATCCTGCAACTCTTCACCCTGGGAGACAACTTCATAGCTAAAGTCCACTGGCTTTATGAGTCACCCAAACCGCAGGTTAACTGCAGAGGCTTCCTGTCAGAGCCATTCCCAAGTAGGCATGGGACTCGACAAGGCCGCCTGCTGTCCCTGCTGCTGTTTGTCCTGGTCATGGAGCCACTGGCGGCCTCTATCCGAATGCCCTGCTTATATCGGGAGTCCCCGTACCAGGGGGCAAGTCCACAATCTATGTTTACACGGAGGATGTCCTACTTACCCTCATGGACCTCCCACACTCGCTCCCGATCCTACGAGACATCCTCTCCAATTTTGCAGCATTGTTTGGTTATAAGGAAAACTGGGGCAAGAGTGAGGCCCTACCCCTTTCTGTGTGACCACATGTGCAGCGATAGCAGACCTTCCCATCCGATGAACACCGTCTCACCTCAAATACCTGGGTATTTATGTTAACAGAGGCCTGGAGTGCATGCTTGAAAACAATCTGGACCCCTTGCTCGCAAGTAGGAAGCAGGATTTTGAAAAATGGTCACAGCTGGGCCTCTCCCTATCGGGGAGAGTGCAGGCAGTACACATTGTGATGCTCCCAAGATATACATATGTTCTTGGCATACTGCCTCTGTTAGCCCCCTCTCCGTGCTCCGCTCGGTCGATATGAGTATCTGTTCCTTCATCTGGGGGATCCTCCTGCCCCGTCTAGCTAGTGCCAAACTGATGGCCCATCGCTCCTGTGGCTGGCAGCTTAGGTCTACCGTCCATAGAAAACTATGCACTATCCCTGCACTTCTCTTAGCTTGTCTACATGCTCTCCAGGACGCAAGACCCTCTGCTATGAGTTCAAGTGCAATGAACACTATTACAATGCCCTCATGGACTGAGCCCACTGTACGGAGATGTGGGCTCCATGCTATGACGTGCTAACCCGTTGGTGCAGGCCATGGTGAAATCCTGACAATGAGCTCTTCACCTGTTTGGAGTGGACCCCCCACCTCCATGAGCACACGCTTCTATGGGGCAATAACAGACTGCAGATCGGTGGTGAGATGCTGGATTGGGAAAGCTGGTGCACAGCGGGTATCACCCATCTGTGCCAGATCATGGCTGACGGTACCCTTAAACCCTTCGCAATATTCTGCGATGAGTTTGGCCTCCCTCACAGCAGGCCTGGAGGAATCTCCAACAATGCCTTGCTCACAGTATGGGAACAAACCCATAGACCCAGCAACCCTCTCCTGTGGTTTCCTATCTTAGGGTGTGGGGCCACTTCTTTGGTGTGCTGTCTGGCCTTAACAAGCTCCTGGGCTGTCAACTCTTTTATCTGCCACTTTTAAACAACCTTTGCAACCCCTTGCAAATTAAACTACAGACTGAATATAAAATAGAGGACTGGGCAGATCTTCTAGAGGCCCGCGGAGCAAGGGATGCCTGTAGGAAAGTACCATCTTGCCTGGCATGTTACCCCCATTTTTCACTGTATATATGTTGTTTTAGTTGTATGTGTCACTGGGACCCTGCCAGCCAGGGCCCCAGTGATCATAAGTGTGCCTGAATGTGTTACCTGTGTAGTGACTAACTGTCTCACTGAGGCTCTGCTATCCAGAACCTCAGTGGTTATGCTCTCTCATTTCTTTCAAATTGTCACTAACAGGCTAGTGACCAATTTTACCAATTTACATTGGCTTACTGGAACACCCTTATAATTCCCTAGTATATGGTACTGAGGTACCCAGGGTATTGCGGTTCCAGGAGATTCCTATGGGCTGCAGCATTTCTTTTGCCACCCATAGGGAGCTCTAACAATTCTTACACAGGCCTGCCACTGCAGCCTGAGTGAAATAACGTCCACGTTATTTCACAGCCACTTACCACTGCACTTAAGTAACTTATAAGTCACCTATATGTCTAACCTTTAGCTGGTAAAGGTTAGGTGCAAAGTTACTTAGTGTGAGGGCACCCTGGCACTAGCCAAGGTGCCCCCACATTGTTCAGGGCAAATTCCCCGGACTTTGTGAGTGCGGGGACACCATTACACGCGTGCACTACACATAGGTCACTACCTATGTGTAGCTTCACAATGGTAACTCCGAATATGGCCATGTAACATTTCTATGATCATGAAATTGCCCCCTCTATGCCATCCTGGCATAGTTGGCCCAATCCCATGATCCCAGTGGTCTGTAGCACAGACCCTGGTACTTCCAAACTGCCTTTTCAGGGGTTTCACTGCAGCTGCTACTGCTGCTGCTGCCAACCCCTCAGACAGGTTTCTGCCCTCCTGGGGTCCAGCCAGGCTTGTCCCAGGATGGCAGAACAAAGGACTTCCTCTGAGAGAGGGTGTTACACCCTCTCCCTTTGGAAAATGGTGTGAAGGCAGGGGAGGAGTAGCCTCCCCCAGCCTCTGGAAATGCTTTCATGGGCACACATGGTGCCCATTTCTGCATAAGCCAGTCTACACCGGTTCAGGGACCCCTTAGCCATGCTCTGGCGCGAAACTGGACAAAGGAAAGGGGAGTGACCACTCCCCTGACCTGCACCTCCCCTGGGAGGTGCCCAGAGCTCCTCCAGTGTGTTCCAGACCTCTGCCATCTTGGAAACAGAGGTGCTGCTGGCACACTGGACTGCTCTGAGTGGCCAGTGCCACCAGGTGACGTCAGAGACTCCTTCTGATAGGCTCCTTCAGGTGTTGCTAGCCTATCCTCGCTCCTAAGTAGCCAAACCCTCTTTTCTGGCTATTTAGGGTCTCTGTCTCTGGGGATTCCTTAGATAACGAATGCAAGAGCTCATCCGAGTTCCTCTGCATCTCTCTCTTCACCTTCTGCCAAGGAATCGACTGCTGACCGCGCTGGAAGCCTGCAAAACTGCAACAAAGTAGCAACGACGACTACTGCAACTCTGTAACGCTGATCCTGCCGCCTTCTCGACTGTTTTCCTGGTGGTGCATGCTGTGGGGGTAGTCTGCCTCCTCTCTGCACTAGAAGCTCCGAAGAAATCTCCCGTGGGCCGACGGAATCGTCCCCCTGCAACCGCAGGCACCAAAGAACTGCATTACTGGTACCCTGGGTCTCCTCTCAGCACGACGAGCGAGGTCCCTTGATTCCAACAACTCTGTCGAAGGGACTCCCACAGTCCAGTGACTCTTCAGTCCAAGTTTGGTGGAGGTAAGTCCTTGCCTCCCCACGCCAGACTGCATTGCTGGGAACCGCGACTTTTGCAGCTACTCCGGCCTCTGTGCACTTCCGGCGGAAATCCTTTGTGCACAGCCAAGCCTGGGTCCACAGCACTCTAACCTGCATTGCAAGACTTCCTAAGTTGTCCTCCGGCGACGTGGGACTCCTTTGTG
This sequence comes from Pleurodeles waltl, assembly GCF_031143425.1. NCBI lineage: Eukaryota > Metazoa > Chordata > Amphibia > Caudata > Salamandridae > Pleurodeles > Pleurodeles waltl. The sequence continues at coordinate 79,315,200 of NC_090441.1, read as the reverse complement.
CGACTTCAGGTGAGCACCGTTTCACTCCTCTTTGTAGTGCCTGTTCCGGCACTTCTGCGGGTGCTGCCTGCTTCTGAGAGGGCTCCTTGTCTTGCTCGACGCCCCCTCTGTCCCCAAACGCAATTGGCGACATCCTGGTCCCTCCTGGGCCACAGCAGCATCCAAAAACCCTAACTGCACGATTTGCAGCTAGCAAGGCTTGTTGGCGGTCTTTCGGCAGGAAAATACTTCTGCACAACTCTCCATGGCGTGGGGGATCCATCCTCCAAAGGGGAAGTCTCTAGCCCTTGTCGTTCCTGCAGAATCCTCAGCTTCTACTGTCCAGTAGCAGCTTCTTGTCACCCACAGCTGGCATTTCCTGGGCATCTGCCCATCTCCGACTTGCTTGTGACTTTTGGACTTGGTCCCCTTGTTCCACAGGTACCCTCGACTGGAAATCCATTGTTGTTGCATTGCTGGTTTGTGTCTTTCGTGCAGAATTCCCCTACCACGACTTCTATGTCCTTTGGGGAACTTTAGTGCACTTTGCACTCACTTTTCATGGTCTTGGGGTGGGCTATTTTTCTAACCCTCACTATTTTCTAATAGTCCCAGCGACCCTCTACAAGGTCACATAGGTTTGGGGTCCATTCGTGGTTCGCATTCCACTTTTGGAGTATATGGTTTGTGTTGCCCCTATCCCTATGTGTCCCCATTGCATCCTATTGTAACTATACATTGTTTGCACTGTTTTTTAATACTATTACTGCATATTTTGGTATTGTGTACATATATCTTGTGTATATTTGCTATCCTCATACTGAGGGTACACTCTGAGAGACTTTGGCATATTGTCATAAAAATAAAGTACCTTTATTTTTAGTATATCTGTGTATTGTGTTTTCTTATGATATTGTGCAAGTGACACTAGTGGTACTGTAGGAGCTTCACTCGTCTCCTAGTTCAGCCTAAGCTGCTCTGCTAAGCTACCATTATCTATCAGCCTATGCTGCTAGACACCCTATACACTAATAAGGGATAACTGGGCCTGGTGTAAGTACCCCTTGGTACTCACTACAAGCCAGTCCAGCCTCTTACATTGGTTGTGCAGCGGTGGGATAAGTGCTTTGAGACTACTTACCACTCTTGTCATTGTACTTTTCATAAGAAAAAAATATACAAAACAAGTTCAGTGTATGTACACCTAACCAAAAAGTTTTGCATTTCCTCTTTTCACTCTTTTCTAAGGCCCTCATTACGACCCTGGCGGTATAGAACCGCCAGGGCCGCGGCACGCGGGAGCACCGCCGACAGGCCGGCGGTGCCCCGCGGGGCATTCTGACCGCGGCGGCTTAGCCGCGGTCAGTAAAGGGAAACCGGCGGTCTCCCGCCGGTTTCCCGCTGCCCCCAGGAATCCTCCAAGCCGGCGCAGCTTGCTGCGCCGGCTTGGGGATTCCGACTCCCCCTCCCGCCATCCAGTTCCTGGCGGTTCTCCCGCCGGGAACCGGATGGCGGGAGGGGGAGTCGCGGGGCCGCTGGGGGCCCCTGCAGTGCCCATGCCAGTGCCAGTGGCATGGGCACTGCAGGGGCCCCCGTAAGAGGGCCCCTACAAGTATTTCACTGTCTGCTTGGCAGACAGTGAAATACGCGACGGGTGCAACAGCACCCGTCGCACCTTCCCACTCCGCCGGCTCGATTACGAGCCGGCATCCTCGTGGGAAGGGAGTTTTTCCCTGGGCTGGCGGGCGGTCTTTTGGAGACCGCCCGCCAGCCCAGGGAAAAACTCATAATACCCTCCGCGGTCTTTTGACCGCGGAGCGGTATTATGGAGGGCTGAATTCTGGCGGGCGGCCTCCGCCGCCCGCCAGAATCAGAATGAGGGGCCAAGTGCTGAAAAGTACCTCTAAACTTTCTAAAAGTTCTTAAAAAGTTTTAAACATTTTTTTTCTGTCTTTCTAAAAATTCTGAAAACCTTTTTCTCACTTTTTCTGTCACTTAAACTCTTTCTAAAATGTCTGGCACAGGCCAAACTGTTGATCTGTCCAAACTTGCATATGACCACCTTAGCTGGAAAGGAGCAAGGAGTCTCTGTGTAGAAAGAGGTTTGAGTGTAGGGAAGAATCCTTCTTTGGAATTATTGCTTAACATGCTTAGAGAACAAGATAAGGCCAAAAGGGCCCCATCTGTTGAAAAAGTAGCTAATGGTTCCCAATCTGGTCCAGGGACTCGCCGAGGAAAAGATTCAGGAAAGAAACTTCCTAGCCTGCCCATTACTAGACAGTCTAGCATAGTTGGTACTGATGTAGAGTCACGCCATACAGATAGTGTTGTCTCACATCATAACAAGAGCATTCCTTCTCACCACAGTAGAAGTGAGGTTTCTGTTAACCAAGCTGTTAGGGTGCCTTCTGTAAGGGATAGGTCTCCTTCTGTCCATTCTCACCATACTTTTGTTTCAAGGCATGTCCCTCCCACCCACCCTGATGACAGATTGTTAGAAAGGGAGCTCAATAGATTGAGAGTGGAACAAACCAGACTGAAGCTCAAGAAGCAACAGCTGGATTTGGATAGACAGACCTTAGAAGTAGAGAAGGAGAGACAGAAATTGGGTTTAGAAACCCATGGTGGCAGCAGCAGTATTCCCCATAGTCATCCTGCAAAAGAGCATGATTCCAGGAATCTGCACAATATAGTTCCCCCTTATAAGGAGGGGGATGACATTAACAAGTGGTTTGCTGCACTTGAGAGGGCCTGTGCTGTAAAGGATGTCCCTCAAAGGCAGTGGGCTGCTATCCTATGGCTAGCATTTAGTGGAAAAGGTAGGGATAGGCTCCTTACTGTGAAAGAAAGTGAAGCCAATGATTACAAAGTTCTTAAGAATGCACTCCTGGATGGTTATGGCTTAACCACTGAACAGTACAGGATAAAGTTCAGAGAGACCAAAAAGGAGTCTTCACAAGACTGGGTTGATTTCATTGACCATTCAGTGAAGGCCTTGGATGGGTGGTTACATGGCAGTAAAGTTACTGATTATGACAGCCTGTATAACTTGATCCTGAGAGAGCATATTCTTAATAATTGTGTGTCTGATTTGTTGCACCAGTACTTGGAGGACTCTGATCTGACCTCTCCCCAAGAATTGGGAAAGAAGGCAGACAAATGGGTCAGAACAAGGGTGAACAGAAAAGTTCATACAGGGGGTGACAAAGATGGCAATAAGAAGAAGGATGGTAAGTCTTCTGACAAGGGTGGGGACAAATCTAAAAATTAGTCTTCATCAGGCCCACAATAACACTCTGGTGGTGGTGGTGGGCCCAAATCCTCTTCTAATCAAAACAAAGAAAAGAGACCATGGTGCTATTTATGTAAAATAAAAGGCAATTGGACAACAGATCCCAGTTGTCCAAAGAAAAGCACCAAGCCTCCTACCACTACAACCCCTACTGCTACACCTAGTGTCCCTACTAATAGCAGTGGTGGTGGGAGCAAACCTACTAATAGCCAATCTAAGGGAGTAGCTGGGCTCACCTTTGGTAACTTATTTGGGGTTGGTCTTGTTAGGGAGACCACAGAGGCTGTGTTAGTCTCTGAGGGGGCTATTGATTTAGCCACCTTAGTTGCTTGTCCCCTTAATATGGATAAGTACAAGCAGCTACCCCTAATAAATGGTGTTGAGGTTCAGGCCTACAGGGACACAGGTGCCAGTGTCACAATGGTGATAGAGAAACTGGTCCACCTTGAACAACACCTACTTGGTCACCAGTACCAAGTAACCGATGCTCACAACAACACACTTAGCCACCCCATGGCTGTTGTAAATCTCAACTGGGGGGGGGGTTACTGGTCCAAAGAAAGTTGTGGTAGCCTCAGAGTTACCTGTAGACTGTCTACTAGGAAATGATTTGGAGACATCAACTTGGTCAGATGTGGAGTTGGAGGCCCATGCAGCAATGCTGGGCATCCCAGGGCATATTTTTGCTTTAACCAGGGCTCAGGCCAAAAAGCAAAAAGGACAGGGAAACTTGGATCCTGGAACAATGGACCAAGTGCTCCCTAAAGCTAGGGCTAGTAGAAGTAAAGCACTACCTACTATCCCTCCCTCTACAGTGGATTCTTGTTCTGAGGAAGAAGAATTTCCACCCTGTGCAGAACCTACACCAGAGGAGCTGGAAGCAGACACTGCTGAGCTTTTAGGTGAAGGGGGCCTGCCAGGGAGGAGCTGAGTGTGGCACAGCAGACCTGTCCCACACTAGAGGGTCTAAGACAGCAAGCTGTCAAACAAGCTAATGGGGATGTCAGTGACTCTCACAGAGTTTACTGGGAGGACAACCTCTTGTACACTGAAGCAAGGGATCCTAAACCTGGAACTGCCAGGAGGTTAGTGATTCCTCAGGAGTACAGAAAGTTCCTCCTAACTCTAGCCCACGACATTCCCCTAGCTGGACATCTGGGACAAATGAAAACTTGGGACAGACTTGTTCCCTTGTTTCATTGGCCTAGAATGTCAGAGGACACAAAGGAATTTTGTAAGTCCTGTGAAACCTAGCAAGCCAGTGGCAAGACAGGTGGCACTCCAAAGGCAAACCTTATCCCACTGCCTGTGGTTGGGGTTCCCTTTGAAAGGGTAGGGGTTGACATAGTTGGCCCCCTTGACCCTCCTACTGCTTCAGGCAATAGGTTTATCTTGGTGGTAGTGGACCATGCCACAAGATATCCTGAAGCAATTCCTCTAAGGACCACTACAGCTCCTGCAGTGGCAAAGGCCCTCCTGGGAATCTTTTCCAGGGTGGGCTTTCCAAAAGAGGTAGTTTCAGACAGAGGAAGCAATTTCATGTCTGCTTACTTAAAGGCCATGTGGAAGGAGTGTGGTGTGACTTACAAGTTCACTACACCCTATCATCCACAAACAAATGGACTGGTGGAGAGATTTAACAAAACTCTCAAAGGCATGATTATTGGACTCCCTGAAAAACTCCGCAGGAGATGGGATATCCTTTTACCATGCCTCCTTTTTGCCTACAGGGAGGTACCCCAGAAAGGAGTGGGCTTCAGCCCCTTTGAACTCCTCTTTGGACACCCTGTTAGGGATCCACTAACACTTGTCAAGGAGGGTTGGTAACAACCTTTAAACGCTCCAAAGCAAGATATTGTGGATTATGTACTTGGCCTCAGATCAAGGAAGGCTGAGTACATGAAAAAGGCCAGTAAAAACCTTCAGGCCAGCCAAGAGCTCCAGAAGCAATGGCATGACCAGAAGGCTGTTTTGGTTCAGTACAAACCAGGGCAGAAAGTGTGGGTCTTGGAGCCTGTGGCCCCAAGAGCACTCCAAGATAAATGGAGTGGACCCCACACAATTGTTGAGAAAAAGGGTGAAGTCACCTACTTAGTTGACTTAGGCACTGCCAGGAGTCCCCTTAGGGTGCTCCATGTCAACCGCCTGAAACCCTACCATGACAGGGCTGATCTCACCCTGCTCATGGCAACTGATGAGGGACAGGAAGAAGACAGTGATCCTCTACCTGATCTCTTCTCTTCCACAGAACAAGATGCTCTAGTGGAAGGTGTAGTTTTGGCTGATTGTCTTACTGCTGAGCAGAAAGACCATTGCATAAATCTCCTGGGTCAGTTTTCGGAACTCTTCTCTACTGTGCCAGGTACCACTTCTTGGTGTGAGCACACTATAGATACTGGAGACAGCTTGCCTGTCAAAAGTAAGATCTATAGGCAGCCTGACCATGTCAGGGACTGCATAAAGCAAGAGGTGCAGAAAATGTTAGAACTGGGAGTGGTTGAGCACTCTGAAAGTCCATGGGCTTCTCCTGTGCTACTTGTACCAAAACCTCATTCCAAAGATGGAAAGAAGGAAATGCGGTTTTGTGTAGACTACAGAGGTCTCAACCAGGTAACCAAAACTGATGCTCACCCTATACCCAGGGCAGATGAGCTCATAGATACACTGGCATCTGCCAAGTATCTAAGCACTTTTGATTTGACTGCAGGGTATTGGCAGATCAAATTATCAGAAGATGCTAAACCTAAAACTGCATTTTCAACCATTGGAGGCCATTACCAATTCACAGTAATGCCTTTTGGATTGAAAAATGCACCTGCCACTTTTCAGAGGTTGGTGAACACAGTCCTGCAAGGGCTGGAAGCTTTTAGTGCAGCATATTTGGACGATATAGCTGTCTTTAGCTCCAGCTGGGATGATCACCTGGTCCACCTATGGAAAGTTTTGGAGGCCCTGCAAAAGGCAGGCCTCACTGTCAAGGCTTCTAAATGCCAGATAGGGCAGGGTAAGGTGGTTTATCTGGGACACCTTGTTGGTGGGGAACAGATTGCACCACTACAGGGGAAAATCCAAACAATTATTGATTGGGTTCCCCCTACTACTCAGACTCAGGTGAGAGCCTTCCTAGGCCTCACTGGGTATTACAGGAGCTTCATTAAGAACTATGGCTCCATTGCAGCCCCTCTTAATGACCTCATATCCAAGAAAATGCCTAAAAAGGTATTATGGACAGCAAACTGTCAGAAAGCTTTTGAGGAGCTGAAGCAGGCCATGTGCTCTGCACCTGTCCTGAAAAGCCCTTGTTACTCTAAAAAATTATATGTCCAAACTGATGCATCTGAATTAGGAGTAGGGGCAGTCCTATCACAACTTAATTCTGAGGGCCAGGATCAACCTGTTGCTTTTATTAGTAGGAGGTTGACCCCTAGAGAAAAGCGTTGGTCTGCCATAGAGAGGGAGGCCTTTGCTGTGGTCTGGGCACTGAAGAAGTTGAGGCCATACCTGTTTGGCACTCACTTCATTGTTCAGACAGACCACAAACCTCTACTTTGGCTAAAACAAATGAAAGGTGAAAATCCTAAATTGTTGAGGTGGTCCATATCCCTACAGGGAATGGACTATACAGTGGAACATAGACCTGGGAGTAGCCACTCCAATGCAGATGGACTCTCCAGATATTTCCACTTAGACAATGAAGACTCATCAGGTCATGGCTAGTCTTATTGTCCTTCGTTTGGGGGGGGGGGGTTGTGTAGGAAAGTACCTTCTTGCCTGGCATGTTACCCCCATTTATCACTGTATATATGTTGTTTTAGTTGTATGTGTCACTGGGACCCTGCCAGCCAGGGCCCCAGTGCTCATAAGTGTGCCTGAATGTGTTACCTGTGTAGTGACTAACTGTCTCACTGAGGCTCTGCTATCCAGAACCTCAGTGGTTATGCTCTCTCATTTCTTTCAAATTGTCACTAACAGGCTAGTGACCAATTTTACCAATTTACATTGGCTTACTGGAACACCCTTATAATTCCCTAGTATATGGTACTGAGGGACCCAGGGTATTGGGGTTCCAGGAGATTCCTATGGGCTGCAGCATTTCTTTTGTCACCCATAGGGAGCTCTAACAATTCTTACACAGGCCTGCCACTGCAGCCTGAGTGAAATAACGTCCACGTTATTTCACAGCCATTTACCACTGCACTTAAGTAACTTATAAGTCACCTATATGTCTAACCTTTAGTTGGTAAAGGTTAGGTGCAAAGTTACTTAGTGTGAGGGCACCCTGGCACTAGCCAAGGTGCCCCCACATTTTTCAGGGCAAATTCCCCGGACTTTGTGAGTGCGGGGACACCATTACACGCGTGCACTACACATAGGTCACTACCTATGTGTAGCTTCACAATGGTAACTCCGAATATGGCCATGTAACATTTCTATGATCATGGAATTGCCCCCTCTATGTAAGCCTGGCATAGTTGGCCCAATCCCATGATCCCAGTGGTCTGTAGCACAGACCCTGGTACTTCCAAACTGCCTTTTCAGGGGGTTCACTGCAGCTGCTGCTGCTGCTGCTGCCAACCCCTCAGACAGGTTTCTGCCCTCCTGGGGTCCAGCCAGGCTTGTCCCAGGATGGCAGAACAAAGGACTTCCTCTGAGAGAGGGTGTTACACCCTCTCCCTTTGGAAAATGGTGTGAAGGCAGGGGAGGAGTAGCCTCCCCCAGCCTCTGGAAATGCTTTCATGGGCACACATGGTGCCCATTTCTGCATAAGCCAGTCTACACCGGTTTGAGGTACCCCTTAGCCCTGCTCTGGCGCGAAACTGGACAAAGGAAAGGGGAGTGACCACTCCCCTGACCTGCACCTCCCCTGGGAGGTGCCCAGAGCTCCTCCAGTGTGCTCCAGACCTCTGCCATCTTGGAAACAGAGGTGCTGCTGGCACACTGGACTGCTCTGAGTGGCCAGTGCCACCAGGTGACGTCAGAGACTCCTTCTGATAGGCTCCTTCAGGTGTTGCTAGCCTATCCTCTCTCCTAAGTAGCCAAACCCTCTTTTCTGGCTATTTAGGGTCTCTGTCTCTGGGGATTCCTTAGATAACGAATGCAAGAGCTCATCCGAGTTCCTCCTCATCTCTCTCTTCACCTTCTGCCAAGGAATCGACTGCTGACCGCGCTGGAAGCCTGCAAAACTGCAACAAAGTAGCAACGATGACTACTGCAACTCTGTAACGCTGATCCTGCCGCCTTCTCGACTGTTTTCCTGGTGGTGCATGCTGTGGGGGTAGTCTGCCTCCTCTCTGCACTAGAACCTCTGAAGAAATCTCCTGTGGCCGACGGAATCGTCCCCCTGCAACCGCAGGCACCAAAGAACTGCATTACCGGTACCCTGGGTCTCCTCTCAGCACGACGAGCGAGGTCCCTTGATTCCAGCAACACTGTCCAAGTGACTCCCACAGTCCAGTGACTCTTCAGTCTAAGTTTGGAGGAGGTAAGTCCTTGCCTCCCCACACCAGACTGCATTGCTGGGAACCGTGACTTTTGCAGCTACTCCGGCCTCTGTGCACTTCCGGCGGAAATCCTTTGTGCACAGCCAAGCCTGGGTCCACGGCACTCTAACCTGCATTGCACGACTTCCTAAGTTGTCCTCCGGCGACGTGAGACTCCTTTGTGCGACTTAGGGTGAGCACCGTTTCACTCCTCTTTGTAGTGCCTGTTCCAGCACTTTTGCGGGTGCTGCCTGCTTCTGAGAGGGCTCCTTGTCTTGCTCGACGCCCCCTCTGTCCCCAGATGCAATTGCCGACATCCTGGTCCCTCCTGGGCCACAGCAGCATCCAAAAACCCTAACTGCAAGATTTGAAGCTAGCAAGGCTTGTTGGCAGTCTTTCGGCGGGGAAACACTTCTGCACAACTCTCCACGGCGTGGGGGATCCATCCTCCAAAGGGGAAGTCTCTAGCCCTTGTCGTTCCTGCAGAATCCTCAGCTTCTACTGTCCAGTAGCAGCTTCTTTGCACCCACAGCTGGCATTTCCGGGGCATCTGCCCATCTCCGACTTGCTTGTGACTTTTGGACTTGGTCCTCTCGTTCCACAGGTACCCTCGACTGGAAATCCATTGTTGTTGCATTGTTGGTTTGTGTCTTTCCTGCAGAATTCCCCTATCACGACTTCTATGTCCTTTGGGAAACTTTAGTGCACTTTGCACTCACTTTTCAGGGTCTTGGGGTGGGCTATTTTTCTAACCCTCACTATTTTCTAATAGTCCCAGCGACCCTCTACAAGGTCACATAGGTTTGGGGTCCATTCGTGGTTCGCATTCCACTTTTGGAGTATATGGTTTGTGTTGCTCCTATCCCTATGTGTCCCCATTGCATCCTATTGTAACTATACATTGTTTGCACTGCTTTCTAATACTATTACTGCATATTTTGGTATTGTGTACATATATCTTGTGTATATTTGCTATCCTCATACTGAGGGTACACTCTGAGATACTTTGGCATATTGTCATAAAAATAAAGTACCTTTATTTTTAGTATATCTGTGTATTGTGTTTTCTTATGATATTGTGCAAGTGACACTAGTGGTACTGTAGGAGCTTCACTCGTCTCCTAGTTCAGCCTAAGCTGCTCTGCTAAGCTACCATTATCTATCAGCCTATGCTGCTAGACACCCTATACACTAACAAGGGATAACTGGGCCTGGTGCAAGGTGTAAGTACCCCTTGGTACTCACTACAAGCCAGTCCAGCCTCCTACAATGCCCAGATGAAATTCTGCCATTTTAAAACACTCCATGATTAGTACTGGACACCTGTGAAACTGAGAGTGGCGGGTCTCCTACCCCACATGACCTGTTGATGTTGCCCCCATGCCCATTGCGATCTCTTGCACATTACATGCGACTGCCCCTCCATTCAGCCCTACTGGGATGCAGTGGGAGGAATGTTGCGAGACCCTACCACTCCTAAACCCACTCCCCTGTCTCTCAATCTTCTTACATGATACCGCGGGGTCCCCAGACCTAACTCATCCGCAGATCTGCCTTCTACACACAGGGCTCTCCATAGTCAAGCTATGCATACTTCAACACTGGTGCTACCCCACACCCCCTTCTCATGACGAGTGGCTCACGGCAATGTATCAGACAGCCTCACACGAACGCATCATCTACAGCCTACAAGATAAAACTGAAACTTTTCGTCAAACGTGGACCCCCTTCCTTCAGGCGGAAGTGCACCAACCCTAAAACCTCTGTTTCCTGAGCCTACTCCCCTCCTTCCATGCACCCCCATCACGTCACCTCATTGTACACTTTACACTTCACAGGTTATACTCTACACCTTACGCTTTACACTTTACACTCTACTCTTTGCACTTCAAGTTTTATTCTACACCTTACGCTTTACACTTTACACTCTACTCTTTGCACTTCACACTTTACATTTAACACTTCAAGTTTTACACCTTACACGCTCCACTTTCCATTTTCCATTTTATCCTTTCTCCTTTCTCACTTTACTCTTTATCACGTGTCACTTCTTCAGCATAGCACTTGATTACCTTACCACTCTGTCGCTTTACTACTGTACCACTTTATCACCCTCTCATCATGTCAACTTCTCACCTTACTGTCTTGTCACTTTATCACCCTGTCATTTTGTCCCTTTTGACCCCATCTATCTCCCCCAACCCCCATGATGATCCAAGTAAACATCTGAAATGGTCCAATGACTGCCTGACCTACTACTTTTCATTGGTTCCTACTCATTAGCATTATTTGACGTGCCTCTCCCATCGACATTGATCAACCCAACCAGGATCCCTCCCCCACATGGAATTCCTACTCCTGGTTATGCCTTGAACATCATCCTACTTGGTGCACAAAACTGTATCACTCCCAATGCACAAAGATCACAATATCTTATGATCATGTAAGTGCCATGAACATGTGATGATGATTTCTCCTTTTTCACCATGACTGTCCCTCACCCCTATGCAGTGTACAGCGCTTTGGTGATTTAATCAATAAAGAATTGCAAAACAAAAAAGAAATGGATATGACCCATATTAAAATGATTATGACAGGTGTTGAGTTGAATATGACATCCATTGAAATGAATATGACGTTCATTGAAAGGAATATAACACGTTAAGATGAATATGAATCATTTTGAAATGAATATGAAACCTGGTGAAATTAATATGGCCCACATCAAAATGAATATGACATGTATTAAAATTAATATGACACTTTTTGAAATTATTTTGAAAGTATGTGAGATAAATGTAGCATGCTTCTAAATGAATAAAGCACTTTCGGAAATAAACACGAGCCATGTTTAAATGAAAATGTCCCCTATTTAAATGAATATGGCTTGCATTGAACCTATGTTGATTTGCTTTAAAATGAATACTACATATGGAAATTAATATTACACATTCTGAAAGGATATGATATGGACTAACATGAATTAACAAAAATGAATATATCACACATTTAACAAAATATAGAACAAGGAACCAGTCTTTACTACATATTGATTGAATGCATCTATGTAAAATGCAGGTAAGTATTTCTACATTTTTCACACAGTATGTTATCACACAGGTAGGTATTTTTCTAAATAACATCATGTTTTATGTGCACTTAGACGTAAAGGGAAGTAAGGATGATTTTAGGATTTAAAAGTGGGTAGAGGTAAAGAGGTAAGGATAATTTTTTAGTTTACAGGTGGGTACAGGTAAAGAGAAGTAAGGATGACTTTACGGCTTAGAAAGTGGGTAGAGGTAAAGGGAGGTGAGGAACACAAAAAAGGTGGTCCCCCCATTAAAAAATAAAAAAAGACATAAAATATATCTATCCATATATATGTGTGTGTGTGAGTGCACATACCTGTGTATATAACTTTAGTGTTTCTAGATTAGAGAGCAGTTCTTTTTTATGGAGCACCCTACATCACCACCGACAATCTGTATCTGCTCACCTCAAATGTCCATTTTTCCACCAAACCTTTTAAGCGTACGATTTGTACAGTTCCATCCATGCAAAGCCAGAAAGGGACAAAGTATTTTGCCATTTTTGCAGCAAAGTCTTTAAGCATAGGATTGGATAGTGCCATCAATGCCGAGTTAAAAAATTATATAGGTCTTTTACCACTCCAGTCACTGTATCACAGCTTTGAATTGGAAAAATACCATCCAAACCAACCTGCAATGTATGAAGGCAATCCCTGACACATGTTGCACTCTTATTGAAGCTCTCTAGAGGTATAGCTTTGTCCAGACACAAGGGAACACCTAGTATGTACACACACACACACACACACACGTATATGCATACATATATAAATATATACATATATGAGTGTGTGCACACACACATCTCTATATATCTTTATATATATGCATAAATACACACATCTATATACATGCCATAAGAATGTGTGGTTGAGGTCCAATATGTAATGCCACGCACTGCATTATTAAGGTCACTGTGTTGTATTATATGTGTGATAAAGGCATGTGTTGTATTTGCATGCATTGTAAAGTCCAACAACCATACAAAAATTGTTAAAGGGAGTACAACACTCATTTATTCATCACAGGAAATATAAGCACAGTGTGGGGATGAAATGTTAGAGAAGATTAGTGAAAGATGAGTCAGGGATGATAGAACTGAATACTGAGGGATGAGTGATTGGAGGTGAGAAATGAAAGATGGGTTAAGAAGAATGACAGTTGCAGGTAAGGTTTAAGGGATGAGGGCTGAAGAATGAGAGGTGAGGACTGAGGGATGATCCGAGAGCAATGAGGATGTCTTAAAAGGGATTAGATCCTGCATGTTTGAAGGATGAAGAATGGAGAATGATGTATGAGAAGTGAGAGATGAAAAATAAGGAACGAGAGATGAAGTGTGAGGGCTGAGGACTGAAAGTTGATTGGTGAGGTTAAAGTGGGGGGTGGAGAATGAAGGAAAAGTGAGGAGTGAGAAATATAAGGTGAAGATTGAGATCTGTGTAATGGGGAGGGAGGGATGAGGATATCCTGATATGGTCAGGGTGGTGGTCATTTTACGAAACATCATTCTTCCAGTTCCCTTGTCGCTGCTGAAGTGAGGAGGAGTGATCATGTGTAGATGAGGGATGTTGAGTAAGAAATCAGGGGTGAAGAGTGTGGAATGAGGTAAGAAGTGAGAGGAAAGTGAGTGAGATAGTGTGGGATTAGGCAAGAGGAATAAGGGATGAGGTTTGAGTGGTGAGGAATGAGGGAGGAGGAGAAGGTGAGTGAGAGATGTGAGAAGGTATGAGAAGTTACGGTTGAGGAGGGAGGCAGGAGGAAGGAGCGGTTAAATGTAAGGGATTAGAGATGACAAATGAGAAATGAAGGATGAAGCGTTAGATATTGGGGCTGAGCATTTAGGAGTGAGGGAAGATAATAAGAAATGATGGTTCATTAAAAAAGGATGAGAAGTAAAGAAAGAGTGTGACCAAGGGGGTACGAGTACCAGTGAGAAATGAGAACTGAGGCATGAGATATATTGGGCCAGCATATCCTAAAATGGACAGTGTGATATACAATTTAAGCTATTAACATTGTCCATTGCACTTATTTCTCAAAGGGGAGGTATGAGCAGTGAGGGTGAGAGAAGAACAATAGTGAGATGTGTGGAATGAAGTGTGATAGGTAAGTGATGCAGAGTGAGTAGAAGATAAAATGATGGAATAAGGGATGAGGAATGTAGAGGAATAAATGAGTAAAACAAAAAGTAGATTGAGTGATGCAGAGTGAGGGATGTGAAGTGATAATTATAAATCAGAAGTTAGAGGTAACTTATGTATGGGGAATAGAGGATGGCTGAAGGAAGGTGGGGGATGAGGAGTTAGGGCAGAGGAGGAAGTAGGGCATTTAGGGTCTCCTTTATATTTTGTTGGTCGGCCTATCCTCTGCCCGAGCAACAGAGTAAATTACCATGTTGCCCTGACAGAGGTGCCGACTACCAAATTTTGAAATGTCCGTTACCCTGGCGGACATTTCAAGCATTAACAGATACCACCATTCCCTCTTCACCAAAAATGCAATCCGGGCCCTAAGCATGATAGAAGAGAAGTAAAGTATGAGGAGTGAACAAGAAAGGAAGTGATGAGGGATGAAATGAGAGTCAGGTGTGAGGTAGGATGAGTAATGGGTGAGGAATGATGATTGAAGGTTGAGGAGGGAGAGGGTATACATGAGGAGTAAAGGATGTGGAGAGGTGTGTGTTGTTTGTGGAGTGGGGGTCACATTTTATGATATGCTATACTGCAACGACCAACTAGAAATTCACTATTCCACCATTCCCCAGGCTCTGTGGCCCATGAACATCTGGGGACCATTACAAAAATATCTGTTAACTCATAATATCAACAGCATCAAAACTGGTTAAAGCTTGGGCCAAACATGTGTACATATTTGTATTAACATGTGTCATAATCCTTTCAATGAATGTCATATTCATTTCAATGGTTGTCATATTCACCTTAACACCTGACTTAATAGTTTTAACGTGGGTCACATCTATTTCAACATAGGTCATGTTCATTTCAAAATGTGCAATATCAATTTTGATGTGTATCATATTAATTTCAAAGCATAACATATTCATTTTGACAAGTTTCATTTTAATTTCAGAAATGGCCATATTCAGTTTAAGGCATGTTGAATGAATTTCAAAGAGTTAATATTAATTTCAATGTATGTCATATTCATCTTAGAATGTGTCATATTCCTTTCAATAGATGTCTCATTCTTTTTAACACATCATATTAATTTTAACATGAATCATATCCTTTGCAACACATTTCATTATCATGTCAATGTGTATCATATTACTTTCAATGTAAGACATATTCATTTTAATAAATGTCATGCTCATTTTAACGTTACTTGTATTAATGTTAAAACATGTCAAATTCATTTCAGTGAAGCTCATATTCAGTTTAACACATGCCATATTCCTTTTAACATGTGTTATATTCTTTTCAATCAATATTATATTTATTTCAATGGATGTCATATTGATATTAACACTTGTTATGCTAATTCTAGGATGCAACTCATCCAGTTGACCATATATCATGTTCATTTGAATATGCATCATGTTCATTTCAATGCATGCCATATTCATTTTGACAAATGGTACGAGATTTTCAGCTTTGTTATTACTCATTTCAAGACATGTTAAATTCAATTCAATGAGGCTTATTTTAATTTCAACACAAGTCATTTTCATTTTAAATCATCTCCTATTTATTTCTGTATATGTCACATTCATTGCAATCTGGGTAATATTAATTTCACGCAATTCATGTTCATTGCAACATGTTTAATGTTCATTTCAGTGTCTGTTAAATTGTTTTCAATGTGCGTTATATTCTTTTCAGAATAATACATTTTCATTTGAGTACCTTCTATCAATTTCAATCTGTCATATTTTTTTCAATGTATGTCATATTCCTCTTAGCACTAATTGCTTTATTGTTTATAGTGAGGGCCATATTTATTTCAATATGATTGATATATACTTCAGTATATCCCTTATTCAATTCAGAGTGTGAGTCATTCATATTAATCACTAAGTAGCTTATTTACTCTGCCAGGTTTCATATTTGTTTTGGTTCAAGTCAGAATCACTCTGCCAGGTATCACATTTATTTTGACACATATTATATTAATTTGCTGTGTATCATATTAATTTTGCTGCATGCTATGCATTTCAGGAGGTACCCTAAATGGGGAGCTGTAATTTTGACATGAACGGCTTCCCATAAGGTTCCTTTCTTGTATTTATATTTGTTTTTTACATGATCTCAATCCAATGTAGCTGTGGCATGAGGTTGTCCACTCTGATCTATTATGGATCTGGTCGAGGTAATAGGTGTAGAGAAAGAGACAAGGGCAATCACAGATCTGCTCAGATAGACTGCATTAAAGTCCTCCTTTAAACATTTGCCATTGTGAGCAGTTTATTAAGGAGATTTGCCAAGAATCATCTTTATAAGCGTCATTTTGCATCACTGACATTAAGAACATCAGTGCTCAGACTATATAGGACCAGTGGGGTGGACTAAGTTAGAGTCATACAGTGATCTGCAATGTATGGTAGATCGTCTCTGTATTTGCAGGCATGTCTGGTTACTATTAGGGCTTATAGCTGTACATTTAACCTCCAGATGCCAATATTTCACAGATCCTTTCATACATTATAGTCCAGTCCTCTTCATGATAAGGTAATTAACTTTTATTTGATGTTGTATGGTGAATATGATTATGTTGAGATTGAGAAAGGGAGGACCATCAAAAAGACAGGAGTTACTGTACTCCATTTTGTGGTGGGGGATAGGAGGTAAGGCAGACTTTGTTTATTATGTTTGCGATGTTGGAGGATGACACTACAACAAGAGTCCTCAATCTCATCAGTCAGGAAGTAGGTCTTCAGGTACTGTGTTGAATGGTAGTGGGTACTTCTAATATTGAGTGGGGAGGTCTCATAGTTAGGATGGCATAGTTATTAAATCCTATTTGTATGTCAGTGGGGTTATGAATCTATGTTGGGCAAAGGTCCTGTGCTTGGGTGGGTTGCCTGTATCTGACGTCTCACTGTAGTGTGATGGTCACGGCTGTTTCATAGCTCTGGAAGGCTCTGTAGTGATAGAGGAGACCGTTGGGCCACGTTCTATTCTAGGGTCTCCAGTTGATCTACATATCCCAAGAACAACCATGTTTTCACTCTCTTCTGAATTTTGTATGTGCCTGAATGCTTTCATTCTTGGTTGGCAAGGAGTTCCATAGCTTGGTGGCTTATACAGGGAAAGAAGAGTCTCCTTCTCATTGTGATGTGGTAAGACCATTTGTAGTGCTAATCTAGAGTGCAGTACCCTATTTTGTTGGTGTTACCTAAATGTATTTAATTTATAGGTATAGTGGTTCCTTTCATAGGGAGGCTCTCTGGAAAATGCAAAGTGCCTTGATTATTGATCATCTAGCTACAGGTAGCCTATGGAGTACTAGCAGGATTTATGTTGTGTTTTCTGGGATGGAGGCAGAGAAGGAATCTTGCCACAGTGTTTTGGCTTTGTTGTTGTTTAAATGGTGAAATGGGGTGCCAGGATATAGGCTACTGACACCATCGAACTGGAGATCATGAGCAGGAGAGGACAGCTCATAGTCTTTGTTGATATACCATTTACGGGAATATGTGTCACAGTATTTTCATTGTGTCGAAGGCAATCTGTGTGATCTTGTTGGCAAGTGGTATGAAGGATAGATAGGAGCCCTATGTTTCTCATGTTTCTTGACAAAGTTGGCGTGACATCAATGGCCACATATACGAAAGTTTTGCGAGTCACAAATCGGTCGCAGCGCTATTTACGACTTTGCAAAAAGCAAAATGGTATGTTCCAATGCCATTTTGGAGTTCCAAATAGCGATGCAACCCATTACTGATTCGCAAAGAATTTTGACTTGAAATTGCGACTCGCAATTAAGAAATCGCAAATTGTGAGTCACAATCAGAAAGCACAAGGCAGTCGCAAAAAGCCCGTTTTGCACACCCAGATTAGTACTGATTCCAAACAGGTGGTAACCAGAACCAAAGTTTAAAAGCAGACCCAGAAGGCATCAGGGTGTCTCAAAATTGTTGCACTATACGTGATTGCATGGAGGAGGAGAGTCCAGGCTGCCCAGCAGAGGAGGATGACGCAGAGACAGGAGAGGATATAACGAACCAGGTAGACCCTATTTCAACAAACTGAGGACGAGATTTATGATAAATACAGACTGAGCAGCGCAGTTATCCTAGAGATTATTGAACTGCTGAAACCTCAGCTAGAACACCAGACAATGCGCGGCTGCTCCATCCCCACACATGTGCAAGTGCTCTGCTCACTGCACCTCTTGGCCTCGGGTAGCTACCAGGGGGTGATTGCTGTTGCTGGTGGAGTGTCCCAAAGTGCCCTGTCACGATTCTTCAGACGTTTCCTAGATGCCATACTCGCACACATGTCCAGATATATATACCTTCCCAGGAATGAGGTGGAAATTAACAGCACCAAGCCCCATGTAATAGGGTGTGTGGACGGGACACATACACCAATTTGCCCACCAGCAAATCTGGAATATGTGTTCCACAATAGGAAATGTACCCACTCACTAATCATCCAGGTGGTATGTGATGCCCATAATGTCATTACTGACATTGTGGCTAAATTTCCAGGGAGTACACATGATGCATACATATTCAGGCACAGTGGGATACACGGACGCCTAGAACGTGGGGAGTTTGGCGAAGGATATTTATTAGGTACTGTGTAGTACACT
This sequence comes from Pleurodeles waltl, assembly GCF_031143425.1. Classification (NCBI taxonomy): domain Eukaryota; kingdom Metazoa; phylum Chordata; class Amphibia; order Caudata; family Salamandridae; genus Pleurodeles; species Pleurodeles waltl. The sequence goes on along the minus strand of NC_090441.1, from coordinate 79,296,583 downwards.
CTGATGTCTTAAATACATGCCACTGCATAACCATGTGATGCCATGCTCATTTCGGCTCTTTTGTCACACAGGTAACAGTGCATATGCTCTGAGGCCATGGATACTCACCACATACCTAAAACCTGCCAATCAGAATGAGAGGCGATACAACATAGGACATCGGCGGACCAGAGCTCTCATTGAGAGGACCTTTGGCTTGTTGAAGTCACATTTCCAATGCCTGCACAAAAGTGGAGGGGCACTCCAGTATGCCCCAGAGACTACATGCAAGATCGTGGCTACATGTGCCATCCTCCACAACATCGCCACCAGATGTGGCCTACTTCTCACCCTTGATGACACAGATTCGGAGGATGAGGAGCAAGAGCAACCACAACAACAGCCTGGGGATGGTAGCATCGCATTGGAGGGCAGACAGAGACGGGACCACATTGCAACTCACTACTTTGGCAGGTACGTGGCAACTGTGACAACACACACAAATGTAAGACACACATAGCCAGGTGGTGCAGTACAAAAATAAAATCCCATTAATGTCAGGAGTGTAATAATGCCCTTTTGACATCTCAACAGCAAGAAAAATGAAAAATGTAATGTCTGACACGTTTACATCATGTGCCTCAGGCAAATCCCAGAATATTTAGATCACACCCTCCTGTGACTACGGCCACCATGGCCCAATCCTAGTTGGTCCTTTGATCCTTGGCGGGCACGGCGCAGGATGAGTGCATCTGAGGCTGAAACGCTGCTCACGCTGGAAATGTCCTCACTATCCTAAGGGGTATCGCCAATGCCCCTTGCTGCCTGGGTGGTCTCTTTTAGGTCCACTGCATGGCTGATGCGCTCTAGTCCCCTTGCTACATCACCAGCAAAATGGCCAAGTTCCACCTGCAGCTTTACAGTGCGCCTTGACAGGCATGTAGTAGTGGTTGCAAGGTGGCCAATCGAATGACTCAGTCGGTCGAAACGGGCAGCAGTGTTGCACTCTCTGCGCCTTGCATGGGCCCTATCTGCCACCATTTCCCTTACCAAGTCATTGATGGAGCTGGTGAGGTTTTCCATGTTGTTGTTCATGGCAGTGAATTGGTTGTCAACATTGGCAAAACTCTGTGAGAGGGTCTGTTGTAGTCTGTGCAGGTTCCTGTTCATAACCCGCATATGTTTATTTTGCATGCAGTGACTGCTCAGTAAGGATGCCTCCAGTCATAGAAATTGTTCACCTGTGACATCCTCCTCACTGGCTGACTGTGTTTGACGTTGCCGTCTCCGCCCAGACCCAGCTGACCTATGTGGCCGACTCCCACTCATCTGTGGCCCCGGTGTCAGGTTGCCTGTCTCAAGATCGATATATGTGTCCTTGGTGGTCTCTCGTGCATGGTAAATAAGTGGTGTAGTCATGCACTCCCCTGCTGTTACACTGGCTGCCTCGTCTGCTGTGTTGGTGGCAGATTCTTCTCACTGCACAGTAGGGTTGTTGGTGGGTACTTGTGGGAAGACCCTGTGGGACACAGGGGATGCACTGTCAGTGCCTCTCATATGTTTGGTGTATCACAAGAAATCTGTCTCAAAAGTTTGACTACTGTACTACATTACTCATAATGCATTGTTCGGTAGGTTGCAATATAGGAATGGAGCAAATCTGGAGGATGCATGCTTTTGTGTACTGTGGTTGTGTGCATGGTGCATTGAGTGGTGTAAATAAGTGGTTTTTGCTACTTACTTTTGGATGTTCCCGGTGCTGAACTGTCCAGGTCTCTGATTCCTACCACAGCCTCTGGCTCCAGAGTGGTCTCCACCATGCTCTCAATGGCTGTAGGAGGTTGTACTGTTGATGGTCCTCCTCCAGTTCTGTGCAACTCCCTCATCCGCTCTGCCACCCTTTCTTTGGCCCTGGACCTGAGGTTGTACCACCTCTTGCGGACCTCATTGATGGTGCGATGGCTGACTCAAATTGCATTGATTTTACTCAGGATGTCCTGCCACATCTTCTTCTTTTGTGTGTCAGGGACACTCATTGATGCCTTGCCAAAAAAGACATCATGGTGCAGGCAGCACTCCTCAGGAGCTCCAGCTCCTTTTCTGAAAACTTTAGTTTCCTCTTCCTCCCAGCAGTGGGTGTCTCCTTGTCCTGAGCTCACATAGCTATAGTTGCTCCTCTTAGCTGGGTGTGCCTCTGCTGTCTGTGCTGGGTAGGCTCCTCCCTGTTCCATGGGGGTACTTCCTGGTTCTGACGTCATCACTCAGAACCAGGAATGTGTTTTCACCTATTTTATTTGCACCTCTGCGCAACTTGCGAGCCAGTTGTAATTTGCTACTCCGGACCACACCCTTGTGCAATTTGCGATATCGCAAATTGCGATTTCACAAATTGTGGTGCGACTCTGCAATGAATCGCAAATTGGGTTTGCGATTTTTACCTACATCCCGTTTTGCGAGTCAGAAATAGTGATTCACAAGGAGTCGCTATTTCCAACTCGCAATTCTTTAGCTTCGTACATGTGGCCCCAAGTTCCTTACATCACATGGCCATAGGCTGGTATTTGTGCCATTATCCTTCGGCCATGATATCTATGTTTGTGGTGTTGAGCTTTAAGTGGTTACTCATCAACCTTTCATCTAAAATACAGAGGCAAACATCAAGCCTTAACCTGACCTCTTCTATGTCATCCAGTTTAGAATTATTTGTTTGTCATCCGCACAGCTGTAGTAAATAAGGACAAAAAATCTGATTAGATCTTATAAGGAAGGTAAGTAAACGTTGAATTGGAGAGGAGAGGTGATGCATCCCTTAGGAAAGACACAATTCTGGGTGTGAAATGGGATATAAAAAGTGGTAAGTATACCAAGTGCTGTCTGTTTTTGAAGTAGAATGCAATCCATTTAGAGTATTTTTGAGTATTCTTAGATGATGAACTCTGTGCAGTCCTTTTTGATAGTGGACAGTGTGAAATGCTGTTGATTTGTCCAGAAGTAGGGCAATGCCCTATATGGATGCAAGGCTCTCTACCTGCTCTTAATCCAGATTGTTGGTTGCAGTTTTATAAACTAGAAGAGGTACGGCAATCACTGTGATTATTGAATGATTTAAATAGAGTAATGCTGATGTGACATTGAAGCCCTCTACATTCACTGGTGGAAGGCCTCTCATGGGAGAAAATCACTAAGAGAGGCAACGAAAGCTTTACAATCATTGACAAACATAAGAAAACAGCATTTATATAGTTAGGCTGAATTCATTAACAAACACTGAGTAAACATCCTGGCATTGGTTGCCTTACCACTGCTGACTTTTTTGCATCCAAGGCAGAGAAACCGTTGTGTAAAACCAACATGCCAGTTAGGGGTTCATGACATGTCTGCCCTCCAGAAGGCTGCTACAGCTACTCTGTAGCTCACTGCTTCCTACATCTATATATTTGTATGAAAGAGACCAATTTAGAGAGCAACAAAGTGCTGAGCAGAAAACAGAAGCTCAAAATACAATCCAAGTTCATTTACAGTGAGGCTGGAAATTATTAGGTTCCGGTCATGTAAGGTTATATAGGTGGTCATTACAACTCTGGCGGTCGGTGTTAAAGCGGCGGTAAAACCGGCAACAGGCCAGTGGAAACAAAAAATTGAATTACGACCGTGGCGGAAACCGCCAACATAGACAGCCACTTTAACACTCCGATCGCGAAGACAGTACAAACAAATACTGCAGCGGTAACCGGCAACAGAAAGGTGGAGGACAATGTACCGCCCACAGAATTACAACAGTCAAATCTGCCACCTTTTCCGGGGTAGATTCACTGCGAACAAAAACACGGCGGAAACAGGACTTTGAAGGGGAAATGCTCACCTCTACACACCCCACGAGAAACCAGGACGCCATGGAACCCGAGCTCCAGATTCTTCCAGCCTTTATCTTCCTGCTCCTCTACCAGGAGCACGAATGCCGGCGGTGAAGACCACGGTGAGTACTGCACCTACGACACAGGGGAGGGGGGAGGGAAAAACAGTGACACACACACATGCAACACGCAAAACCCATACCCTCACCCACGACAACACACACACTAATACATCATGATACATTACAGTTACAACCCCCAACCCCCCCCCTGGAAGAATGCAAGGACAAAAGGAAATGAGTCGAATGATTGTGATATATTCAAACACAGTAATAAAAAATATATACCTGTATAAACATTTGTACACTACAAACAAATATATACACCAAGAATACAAGTCCAAGGTATTCCACTATCATAGTCCATGGACCACTGGGCCCAAAAGGCAAGGGCGAGGCCCACACAAGATACCCGAACAAGACAGAGAGAACACTGCTGGGGCATCAGATAGAAAAAAAGAGGCACCTCAGGGGGAAGGGAAGGGGAGGGCACCTCAGCCGGATGAGTCCACGACCCCAGATCCACGAGGGGGCTCCATGCCCACTGTTCAATCCTGGGGAGTACAAAGCCACAGTCTCTCAAGTCTCTACAGTGGGTGGGTTGCCCACTGTTCAATCCTGGGGAGTGCAAAGTCACAGTCTCTCAAGTCTCTACAGTGGGTGGTTTGCCCACTGCTGCATCCTTGGGAGTGCAAAGCCACAGTCTCTCGAGTGGATAACATTCTCCACTCGTTCTGGAGGGGGCTTTGTGCCCAGAGTGCTTCATCCTGCCAAGGACTGAGGTAGTGGATGCCTTTCTCCACTGGTTCTGGAGGGGGCTTTGTGCCCAGAGTGCTTCATCCTGCCAAGGACTGAGGTAGTGGATGCCTTTCTCCACTGGTTCTGGAGGGGGCTTTGTGCCCAGAGTGCTTCATCCTGCTCGTGGCGGCCTCAGTATCGTCAGAATCTTTGGCGCTCACTGGCCTGCGTTGCTTGTTGCGGTGGTGTCCTGGGCAGCAGTGCTTGTTGCGGCGGTGTCCTGGGCAGCGGTGCTTGTTGCAGCAGTGTCTTGGGCAGCGGTGCTGGTGGCAGCGGTGTCCTGGGCAGCAGTGCTGGTGGCAGCGGTGTCCTGGGCAGCGGGGCTGGTGGCAGCAGTGTCCTGGGCAGCGGGGCTGGTGGCAGCGGTGTCCTGGGCAGCAGGGCTGGTGGCAGCGGTGTCCTGGGCAGCAGGGCTGGTGGCAGCGGTGTCCTGGGCAGCAGTGCTGGTGGCGGTTGGTGGCGGTCTTGTCCGCCGTGCAGATTTTCCCAGACTTGCCGGTTTTACTGTGCCCCTTCCCCACCTTGGATGGTGGCGCAGCTGTCTCCACACTCCCAACTGTAACCCTGGGAGCGGCTTTGGTGGCTGATTTCTTTCCTCTCTCCCGCCAGACACTGGCAAACTTTTTGTGCTTTACAGGTGGGGGACTGTCTGTGCTCTGGCTCCTTGCCACACTGGCTGCCCTGCTGCCTGGCGCACTCCAGAAGCCGGTTACTACTTGCACCACTGGTCCCGCAGATGTTGTGGCTGGGGTGCTGGGTTGGGACCTGGAGAGGCGGGCCCTAGGAGACTGAAAGGGTGGGGGATGTGAGGGGAAGAGGTCAAGGTTGGACAGGAAAAGTCTTTTGGGAACACTGGGACGGGTAGATGGAGGGGATTGGGAGTGGAGGAAGAAGTAGTGGTTGTAGGAGGTGTACGTTTGGTGACTTTGGGTGAAGGTGCATGGGCTGGAGGCTGTCGCTCGGTGGATGGCTGTTGGGTGGGTGGGTGGCTGCGTTTGTGTACCTTGGGAGGTGGGCTCACAGACACACTGGGAGAGGACACAGGGGATGTGTGAATGGTAGTGGGGGTGGTGACTGCACGTGAGCGGGGTGTGGTGGTGGGTGTGCTGGTGATGGATGTAGTGGCTGAGGATGTAGTGCATGCAGGTGTGAGTGGAGACGAGACAGGGAGGGAGGAAGGAGACGAGGAGGAGGGGGACACAGTGGCGGCAGTGGATGTTGGTATGTATGATGCTTGCATGAGTGCCTGTTGGATGTGTGGTGCTTATGTTTGCCAGAGCTTCCCTTGTGTGTTGAGGTGTGTGCATGCTGGTCTGATGGTGTGCTTGGGATAGGCTGAGGTACAGGGGTTTGGGTCTGGGTGGAGGACGTTGGAGGGGGGAGGCTAGAGACAGGGACAATGGCTGCCATCAGTGCTGAGGCCAGAGTCTAAAAAGCTTCCTGAAGGGCTGCCTGACCAGAATGAATCCCCTCCAGGTATGCATTGGTTTGTTGCAACTGCCTCTCTACACCCTGGATGGCATTCAAAATGGTAGACTGCCCAACAGTGAGGGACCTGAGGAGGTCAATGGCCTCCTCACTGAGGGCAGCAGGGGTGACAGGGGCAGGGGCTGAGGTGCCTGGGGTGAAGGAGATGCCCATCCTCCTGGGTGAGCGGGCACGGGCAAAGGCTGAGGGGCTGCTGGGAGGGTGGTGCTGGTAGGGGGGGGGTGGCGGCTGTACCTGTAGATGCGGGGGGCACAGATGGGCCGCCACCGCAAGGAAGCTCCCATCAGGGGAGGAGTCCGTATCGCTGGTCTCAGCTCCTGTCCCCGCCGTGGAGCACCCCTTGCCCTCCGTCCCAATGGTGAATTCAGACTCAGTTGTGTCGCCCTCCAGGGCCATGTGGGATGCAGCTCCCTCCTGCTCCGGTGCCACTGCTCCTCCACCTGATGATGCTAATGCACACAAGAAACAGGGAGACCAGAAAAAGGGGGGGGGGGGGAGACAGAAGTAAGACATGTTCAGTGCATGCAATACCGCTACCGTTGGTGGACATTACAGACACAGAAGCCCCCTGCACTACGCTGTGCACTTGGAGTTCCCTAATCAATCCCAGGGACATGGGTTACAAGGCTATGCCCGATTGCTGCACACATGGATGTCACAGGAGCCTGAATAGGTGTACTTTGCACTGTACACAGGTGGGGTGGGGTGGGGTGCCACAGGGCCTGCCTTAAGAAGGGACCTTGTGGACTAAACTCGCTCTGGCCTAGGGGAACCCATAGCCCACCTCCCCACCCAGACACCTCCAATGCATGTTGAATCAGCAGAATGAGAGTGTACTCACCCCCTTGTGGCTGCTGTGATGCCCTCAAGCGCCCATCCAACTCCGGGTACGCCACCGCCAGGATCCTGAACATCAGGGGGGTCAGGGTGCGACGGGCACCCCTCCCACGTTGGGAGGCCATCCCCATGTGGGCCTCCGCCGTCTTCTTGCTCCAGCGGCAATATCCTCCCATCTTTTCCGGCAGTGGGTGCTCCGTCTGTGGTAGACCCCCAGGGTCCGGACTTCCTTGGAGATGGCACGCCAAAGGTCCTTCTTCTGGTGGGCGCTGACCTACAGGAATAGTACAGGGGAAAAGGAGAAGATATTACTGTCCGCACCGTCAGTCATTGGCCCGCATCCCTACCCTTGCCATGATGCACATGCACTCACTGTTGTTTCATGCACACCTCATTCTCACCCCCCCATCTTTCATCCACACCACTCCACACAGGCATTGCCCATACAGCATGCTCACAGTGTACTTACCTGTTTGTCTGGAGGACCATAGAGTAGCGTGTACTGGGGGAGGAGCCCATCCACTAGTTTCTCCAACTCCTCCGTGCTGAAGGCAGGGGCCCTTTCCCCAGACACACGAGCCATTGTCTCTTCCAGACTGAGGTCACAGCAGCACTTGCAGTGCAGGTCCTCTCCTGTCGAAGATCAGGTATCAAGTGATTGAACAGAGAGAAAATGGCAGTCACGTCTGAGGCGGTGCATACCGTCACCGCCGGCGTACATCGTCATTGGCTCCTGGGACCCATCGGGTCCAATGTTAACCAATGCAGGATAGTACCGCGGTCTTCGACCGCCTACCGCGACGGTGTACAACGCTAGCGCAGTTACCTCATATCCCCTTGTCCCACTTTACAGGTCAGGCAGCCGCCATTTCATGGGCCCACATGGCATTATTTTGGACTACGTCACACATATCTAGGCCTTGCTTAAACACTAATACAGGCATATGTCGATTTGCTAATAGTTTCCAATTAAGTTGTGTTTACGTACCTCAGAGTTGGTTGACTCTCTGCTCGCTGTTCTCCTCCATAGGCACCGTCCGTTGGGGCATGTGAGGAGATGGCGGCATCCTCCGGTGTACAGACCGCTGGTGGACCTGTCGACAATGGAGGAGCGACATGTGAACATCACCTACAGACTTGATCGTATCACAATCCTGGAACTGTGTGCCCAGTTGGAGCCAGACCTGATGTCAGCTATCCACCATCCCACAGGAATCCCCCCCCCCCTCAAGTGCAGGTGCTGGCAGTACTCCATTTCCTAGAAAGTGGGTCTTTTCAAACTACAGTGGCCATAGCATCAGGAATGTCCCAGCCTATGTTTTCCAACGTGTTGTCCAGAGTGTTGTCTGCCCTGCTGAAACACATGCGGAGCTACATCATTTTCCCTCAGGTGGAGGATTTGCCTACAGTGAAAGGTGATTTCTATGCCCTGGGACATATCCTCAACATCATAGGTGCCATTGATGGGACACATGTGGCCTTGGTCCACCCCCCACAGGAGTGAACAGGTGTACAGAAACCGGAAGAGTTACCGTTCGATGAATGTGCAGATGGTGTGTTTGGCAGACCAGTACATCTCCCATGTGAATGCCAAATTTCCTGGCTCAGTGCATGACGCTTATATTCTACAGAATAGCAGCATCCCTTATGTGATGGGGCAACTCCAGAGGCACCGTGTTTGGCTATTAGGTGAGGACATGGACCCAATACAGTGTGACTAGGTGTCTTGGTCTGGGGATGTCCCTATGAGTTAGTGTGTGTCTAACAGTTGTCCCTCGACATTTGCAGGTGACTCTGGTTACCCCAACCTGTCATGGCTACTGACCCCAGTGAGGAATCCCAGGACAAGGGCAGAGGAACGCTACAATGAGGCCCATTGGCGAACTAGGAGGGTTATAGAGCCGACCGTCATCCTCCTGAAGGCCAGGTTCTGGTGCCTCCATATGACAGGTGGTTCCCTATTCTACTCACCAAAGAAGGTGTGCCAGATCATCGTGGCCTGCTGTATGCTTCACAACTTGGCTTTGCGATGACAGGTGCCTTTTCTGCAGGAGGATGGTCCAGATGGAGGTGTTGTGGCAGCTGTGGAGCCTATAGACAGTGAAGATGAGGAAGCAGAAGAAGAGGACATAGACAACAGGAACACGGTGATCCTGCAATACTTCCAGTGAGACACAGGTAAGAAGACAACACTGCCTGCTACATCAGATTTAATTCTACTACCTCTCATCTGTCTGTCATTTTCACCCAGTGCATGGTCACTGAGTTGTCACTTTCCCTTACGATTTCACAGATGTGGGTCCCACTGTGTGACATCTGCTTTGTTTCCGCATGGACTAGAGCTGTGTGACATAGGTATGTTGACATTACATTTGATATAGCATTTTGCCACTGTTATTGCTAATACACATTTTCGAAAGCACAGACAGATTCCTGATTGTTTTGTGATTTAGGGGTGTGTATTTAAGTGCTCAATAGTGGAGGGGGTTGTAAAATGGTCAGGGGTGATGGTGGAGGAATGTCCATGGCAGAGTCCAGTCTATTAGTCTCACAGGTGCATTGTCCAAAGGGGCATAGGAAGTGGAGTTAGGGCAGTTTAAGTATGGACAGGGTGACAAAGTGGGACAGAAGGATGACAATCAGGGTGGTCTCATTTCTTGGCGGGGTCTTGGCATTGCTCTCTGTCTTTGTCCTGGATCTCAGGGACCGCTTGCGGGGTGGTTCTCCATCTGCAGGGGGTGGGGTGCTGGTGTGGTGGTCCTGTGGCGGTGCCTCCTGTCCACTAGTGCCGGCGGAGGTGGTGAGCGGTTCATCATCCAGGCTAGTGTCAGGGGCCCCTTGTTGTGCCACAGTGTCCCTCCTGGTGTTCACGAGTTCCTTCAGCACCCCTACAATGGTGCCCAGGGTGAAATTGATGGATTTGAGTTCCTCCCTGAAGCCCAAATACTGTTCCTCCTGCAGCCGCGGGGTCTCCTGAAACTTGTCCAGTACCGTTGCCATCGTCTCCTGGGTATGGTGGTAGGCTCCCATGATGTTGGAGAGGGCCACGTAGAGAGTGGGTTCCCTGGGCCTGTCCTCCCCCTGTCGCACAGCAGCCCTCCCAGTTCCCCTGTGTTCCTGGGCCTCTGTCCCCTGAACCGTGTGCCCACTGCCACTGCCCCCAGGTCCCTGGTGCTGTTGGGGTGGTGGGTTAGCCTGGGTTCCCTGTAGTGGTGGACACACTGCTGATTGACGTGTCCTGGGGACAGAGGTATGGGCCCGCTGGGTGGGTGCTGTGCTGGTGTTTCCAGAGGGGGGAAGCTCTGTAGTGGCCTGTGCCAGTGTGAGGGGAACTGACTGTCCCGAGGTCCCAGATGGGCCGGGCTGGTCATCTTGGTCCAGTTGGACAGAGCTGCTGTCATCACTGTGGGCCTCCTCTGTGGGTGGAGTCGACATATCTGGACCCTCCTGTCCGGTGACTTTGGGTAGGGGTCCTGCAGGGGTGTAAAGGCATGATTATTGCATCTGTGTGTGCCATGGTGTGCAATGGGTGGGTGACCGTGTACCCCAGTGCTTGCATTCCTGTGTAGGACCTTGTGTGATAATGGTTTATGGGGGTGTATGGGTATGTGCAGTGGCCATGCTTTGGTGATGGGTGACCATGCTTTAGTGTTACATGCAGGGCTTGGGTTTGGGATGTGTGGTTTGTGATATTGGGACATACGTGAGGCGTTGGAGTGATGGGGGTGAGGGCGAGGGTGGGGGTATGTGATAACATGCAGGTGGGTGGGGGATAAAGCAGTTAAAGGTTTGACTTACCAGAGTCCATTCCTCCTGCTACTCCTGGGAGGCCCTCAGGATGCAGTATAGCCAAGACCTGCTCCTCCCACGTAGTGAGTTCTGGGGGAGGAGGCGGGGGTCCACCGCCAGTCCTCTGAACTGCAAGGTGGTGTCTTGAGACCACGGAACGCACCTTTCCCCGTAGGTCGTTCCACCTCTTCCTGATGTCATCCCGTGTTCTTGGGTGCTGTCTCACTGTGTTGACCCTGTCCACGATTCTTCGCCATAGGTCCATCTTCCTAGCTATGGTGGTGTGCTGCACCTGTGATCCGAATAGCTGTGGTTCTACCTGGATGATTTCCTCCACCATGACTCTGAGCTCCTCCTCAGAGAACCTGGAGTGTCTTTGCGGGGCCATGGGGTGGTGTGGGTGATGTGTGGGGTGGTGTGTGGTGTGATGTGTGGGGTGATATTTAGAGGTGTGTTGTGTGAGGTGCTTGGATGTTGTGTGCGTGATGGTGTTAAGTGCCTGTGGATGCTAGTTTGTAGATGGTGGTGTCTCTCTCTGGCCTTCAGTCGCAATTGTTGACGTAAGGGTTTGTGGGTGATGTGGGTGTGTGTTTTATATTGTATTGGGTGTGTGGGAGTGGTGTGTGTATGTGTAACAGGTGTGTGTATTTTGAATTGTCCAATGTGGTAGTGTGTTGTGAATGTGTGTGTATTTTGAGCGCGGCGTTGTGTACCGCCAATGGAATACCGCGGTTGAAAGACCGCCGCGTGGATTCGTGGGTCGTGATAGTGTGGGCGTATTCCTGTTGGCGTGACAGTGGAGGTTTTGTTCTCACCAGTTTATCACTGACCTTTGGTGTGCCGGACTTGTGTGGGTGTCTGGATTTTGGCGGATTCCGAGCTGTGGGTCATATTGACCGTAGCAGAATTCCGCGGCGGCGGTGTGTTGGTGGTCTTCTGCACGGCGGTAAGCGGCTTTTACCGCCAATGTTGTAATGACCACCATAGTGTCTTCGATTTCTTTCAAAGTGCAGTTCTGTTTTTGGAAGGCTTGTGAGACTGCATTAAACCCAATGAGGTGTGAGAGGACAAAGCCCTGAACAGTGGTCCTCAAGTCTTCATGTAGGATAGAATACGTTTTTGAGACGACTGAGCTGGAATAAAGTAGTTTTAGCTAATTTGGTGATGTATTGTCAGAGAGATGCTTTGGTTATTGTGATTACCAGAGACTTTGCAGAACCAATTGAAGGTGGGAAAGAACCCTATCTTGGTAAGACTCACTAGCAATTTATTGACTGGGGTGGAGAGCTGCGAGAAAAAAGGAGGAGGAATTTGGTTTTAGTGGAGTTAAGTGTGTACAATAATTCATTCACTTTGAAAGATTTTTTTGAAATAGGTTTAATGTAGTTGTTAGACCTGGCATCCTTGGCGTGTCTCCCCTGTCTTTTTTGCCTCTGCTTCCCCTAGTTTGACTGTGGGCTGGACTCTGTTTTTTGCTGTTTTGGTACTCTGGGCATTTTACCACTGCTGGCCAGTGCTAAAGTGCAAGTAATTGGCTTTTCTAATTGGCTTTTCCATGATTGGCCCATTTGATTTACTAATAAGTCCCTAGTAGGTCCATAGTAAAGTGCACTAGAGGTTCCCAAGGCCTGTAAATCAAATGCTACTAGTGGGACTCCAGCACTGGTTATGCTACCCACATGAGTAGCCCTGTAAACACGGTAAAGACCTGCCACTGTAGTGTCTGTGTGTGCAGTTTTAAACTGCCAATTCAACTTGGCAAGTGCATCCACTTGCCAGGCCCAAACATTCCCTTTTTATACATGTAAGGCAGGTCCTAGGTAGCCCTGTGGGCAGGGCGCAGTGTTTGTTAAATGAGGGACATGGACTGGTGTGTTTTACATGTCCTAACAGTGAATACTGCCAAATGTGGTTTGCACTGATGCATGGCCTATCTCTCTCTTAGGTTAACATGGGGGCTGCCTTTAAATACCTTTTAAGCTCAGTTTCCCATTGGGAGCAGATAGAAATCTGGAGTTTGGTGTCTGAACTCACATTTTAAAAATACATCTTTTGGCAAAATTGTTTTTTAAATTGTCACTTTGAAAATGCCAGTTTTAGAAAGTGGGCATTTTCTTGCTTTAACCATTCTGTGACTGTGAGTGCTTGTGTATTCCCTGTCTGGGTCAGACTGACAGTTGGGCTATTTGTGAATCCCCTCTAGACAGTGACACAAAGGGAGCGGGAGTATAGTCTGCATATCCTGATGGGCCATCTGAGCTATAGTGGAGGGAGCAGTAGTCACTTACACTTGAATGGGCTGTGCCCGCCCTCACACAATGCAGCCTCCAACCCCCGGCTGTGAGTCTGGAGCCAGACCTGGGCAAGGCAGGATCTTGTGAACAAAAGAGACTTTCCTTTGAAGTTTGCATACTTCAAAGGCAGAAAGGGATATAAGTAGTGGACTCAACCCCCCAGATTTTTAGATTACTTTTTGAACCAAGTGGAACCTCTGCCAAGGAGAAGAGCAGAAGAGATAGAGGAGTACTGCCCCTTTGCCTGTGACTGTGCTTTGTTGGGTTGGCCTGAAGTTGCTGTTTCTGCCTAAAAAGCTGGACTTTGTGGTATATTCCTACTTGTGAAGAATCTCCAAGGGCTTGTCTCCTGTTTTGAAGTCTCAGGGCCAACAAAGACTTCCCCTGCCAGCACCTGGACTCTCTGCTGAGACTCCTGCCTTGCCAAGTGGTGTCCCATCCAGTACCTGGGCCCTTCAGAGGTGAAGTTGGCAGAACAAGGACTGAAATAGATGCACAGAACACCGTGCTGGAAAATTTTGATGCACCACCTGCAAAGCGGCTGAAAAACAACGCACCACTTCCATCGTGGGCTGGGGGATCAACGCATCGCAGCCGAAGAAATGATACAACACCCACTTGTGGCTACTGATAATGACGCAAACAGCACACAGCGCGGTTTTCTGACACTGTGCAACCATATTTCTCATCGCATCATCGCTGGGCGTCAAAAAAATCAATGCAAGCCTGCGCTGATCCGATGTGCCCATCTGGAAATCGATGTATCGCTCTCTTGCTGGAGAGAAAAACGATGCATCATCGACCCGACCGGAGAGGAAACATCGCACGGTCTCACTTGCAAGTAAGGAATTGACACATTCTGACTTTTCTGACACACGTTCGCCCGTGCAGCTTTATTTTCCATTATTTTCTACGGAGTAAGGTATTTATTTTTTTGAAAATTCATATCTTGACTTGTGTATGTTGGATTTTTGTAGTTTTGGTCTTGCTTGATTTAGATAAATATTGCCTATTTTTCTAAACAGGTGTGGTGTCCATTTTGTAGTGTTTTCACTGTGTTACTGTATGTGTTGGTACACATACTTTACACATGCCTTTGAGATAAGCCTGCTTGTGCCAACCTACCAAGGGGGTGAGCAGGGGCTAGCTTGAGTGTGTATGCCTATTGCCCTGACTAGAGTGAGGGTCCCTGCCAACCAGAGACCATTCCTAACAGTAGTAATAGCGAATCAGCTAGATTATTTAAGGTAATGTTAACTGTCATTGTCTTTATGGAGTGTTATTATCTCTGGTTTTTAGCACTGGTCCAAGAACCTCCATGTAAAGCCTAAATAGAAGTGGGTTAGGTTTGGTTTGACCTGGGTGGTACGTCAGTGGGTGAGGATGTAATGCAAAATAGGAGCGAGCCCTGAGTGAAAATGTAATGATAATTTCACTAAACACGATCCAAAGGCACCACTGAAGAACTGGCAATCCAATACTGTTCTTGTGGACAGTATTTTAGGTAGGGTTCCATGGATGATGCTATAGAATGCTGCTGATATGTCTAACAGCACTAAAGGGTATTATCAAAGACTCCTTTGTGAACATTCCAGTCTGCACTTAGGATGGAAACCACATTGCTAAGGGTTTAATAATATAAAATGTACCTCAGAGATTTTTTTCTAAAACCTTTCTAAGGGAGGTTAGTTTGGGAACTGGTCTCATGATTTGGATCTCAGGCCTGTGTTTCGTTTTTTCATTAGAGTTGTGAGCTGTTCAGACTTGCGAGAGGAGGGAAATATTCCTTTGGTGACAGTATTAAGGAAGAGAGGGACAATATCTTTGGTAAATAGGTTTTTATTATGCTTGATGGGGTGGGGTTGTTTGCATAAGTGGGTGGTTCCACTTATCCCATGATTTGTACAATTGAGACCATGTCAAGTTGACACCTACTTTTTTTTACCTTAACTGCGAATTTTGGTGAAAATTTTTTATGGGAAGACATTTTGGAACAGATTGAACAAACTGCTCAGAGGAGTATTAGGGAGGTCCCAAACTCATTTTTAAGACACCAATATTTTGAGTTTTCCTATAGGCAGTTTTTGTGCACAGGTAACCGTTAACTGTTGAATGAATGATCACTATATTGAAAGAGATAGTGCTCTTTCAGTACCTTTTAGTGGTTTGATTGAAATCTGTTCAGCCATTCTGGAGATAGAAGGCAAAATTTTTGTTCTGGTGCACATATCAAACTAAATATATTTTTTCCAAAACTAAGGGGGGTCATTACGAGTTTGGTGGTATGACCGCCAGATCACCATGGTGGCAGCTGCCAAAAGACCGCCATGTTGGCGGTTTCACAGACCTCCCTATCACGAGTTGAACAGCCAGGTCCGCCAAAACACAGGCAAGAAAACGACACAGCCAGGACTCTGGTGGGCGGGAAATAGTCGGTCCAACCACCAGCACCACTAGACCATAAACCAACCACCAAACCTATTACAAATCAAAATGGCGGTTCTTCCATAGCGGACATCCAGTGGTGGTGCGAACTGCGGCGGTCGGCAATCACCGCAGTAATACACAACACCACATTGGATAGATTCAAAATCCGCACAGCTGACACATCCACACACCCAACACACCTACAAACTGCAATATAAAACACACCCCTTCACACACCACAATACTATACATCGACAAAACCACACATAGAAGAAAGAGCCCAAAATCAGAGACAGTACCATATATTTAGACCCCCCTCCAACTTTCACATAGCAGCTATCCCACATCCATACAGCACACCCACCATACAAAATCGCACCTCTACACATCATTTACTGTCACCACCTCACCACAGAGCACCTACATCCCATCATCCTTTTACAGTGTTATCCACCACCACAATGTCACCATAAAAACATCCCGTTTCAATGACGACGAGTTACAAGTCATGGTGGATGAAACTATCAGAGTAGAGCTACACTTATTTTGAGCCCAAGTTCAGCAGACCACAATTGCGAGGAAAATGGAAATGTGGCAAAGAATAGTCGACATGGTGAAATCCGTAGGCAGCTACCCGCGCACAAGGGAGGATGTCAGGAAGAGGTGGAATTACATCAGGGGGGAGGTGCAATTCCATGTTAGCCATGCACCAGCTGGCAGTACTCAAGACTGGTGGTGGTCCCCCACCTCCACCCCCCCAGTTCACATCATGGGAGGAGAAGGTCTTGGCCATTTTTCTTCCTGAGGACTCGACAGAAATGTCTGGGGAAGCTGAGCCGGGTAAGTCACTACACCAATAAAGCCACCAAAATGTCATGCATGCTCACTGATCACCTGTTGCCACCTTAACAGTCAACCCACTCACCACCCATGCGTCCATCTGTCTGAATACTCCTGTCTGGCATCTCACATGTGAAGTTAACTCACCTGGGGGAACAGTATATGTGTATGGCATGGGTAGTGCAAGGACTGACAGCACTACAGCTCCCAGCAGGCACTGTTCCACCATTAAGAAAACCAGGACAGTGTACCATATTGAAAATAGCCTTTCGTGTAAACTGAACAATTGAGAATACTCACCTGAATGCTCCACAATTGTACAATCTGTGGGAATTACAGCAATCCTATGGCGATCTACTAGTACAATAACACATACACACAGCTACAACGGTGTCATCTACTAAACTGTCCGTTCAATCCTCCCATCACCTATAGAACTGTACTTACGTAGGGGGATAACAATAGTATAGCCCATTGCCATAGGACAGCTATTGACAGGAATGCCAAGGACAGCTGCACTGACATACCCCACACACACATCTGCAACTGTGTCCTCTGCTACTCTGTCCCTCCTACTTCCCATCAACTGTTGGACTCTACTCACCTTGGGAGATCTCACATTTATGCAGTGTGCTGTACTCGGTGTAACCCGGCAAAACAAATGGCCAGGTAGCATAGTTACTCCAAATCTGATGGCCAGGTCTTTGTCCACATGGCATTGCACAGCTATCTGTTATCTCAACAATTGCTAACTGGGAGGTATCATGGAACATATAACTGCTGCCAAGATATGAGTCAATGAACAGACATCCAAGTGCCAAACTACTCTGACGTTCAACCTGAAACTGTCTGTTTCCCATCTTCAATAGGCCTAACTGCCACAGGGGCCATTAAAAGCACTCCTGAGACAGCCACTTCCCCCTGGAGGAAGCCCTCAGAGAGGAGAGCACTCCTGGATGTGTGTACGTTGAGGACAGCTCTGGCCCATCAGGGCAACCTGGTCAAACAAGAACTTTCAGCCTCACCCTGCCCACATCGACTTCTCCCAGCCCTGTTGCATCTATATCTTAGGCAACCAGTCGGCCCCAAACATGTGTGCCAAAGACAGTAACAACCATCATGTGTCCCCCAGTCCAAGTACCAGAGTAACAATGATGGACCCGTCACCAGTGGCAGTGGACAAACTGTGCCAAGGGTGCAGGCTTGTGGGGGTAGGGTGATTGGGAGGTATGGTGTGAGCCAGCAGAAAGAGGCTGCCAGGGATATTACTAGCTAGGACACAATCTCCCAAGTCTTGGGAGCCAACCAACAATGCCAAGGCATGATGGGCCAGGTACTTGCCATGATGGGGGAAAACAAGCAGCTGCAGAGGGACAACCACCAGGAAGTCATGCAACAGAGGGCGGTCCAAAATGCCCAGCTGGCTGCCACAACAGGGGTGCTGAGAGTAATCAACAGCACAAGATCTGTGACTGGTGGTGAGTGTTTGAAAAGTTTCAACACTCCGTCCATCATCCTTTTGTGTTGCACAAGTAGACAATCACCAATCTCTATTTATTACATTGTGCAGCACATAGGCTGACCAAATGTCAGGAATGGCATAGTAAATTATGTCTAAACCTATAATGCTCCTGCCTAGGACTCAGTAAGTAACATCCCACAGACTACCATAGCAAGGGACATGTCACACTGTGTCCCTCTCAATAGGCTCACAGATTGGTGGAAATTGTCATCAGCTAAATCCTTATCACATACCTATATCACACCTACCAAATCAACATACCTCATAATACAGAGGACAGTACAATAGTCCCTAGTCAGACAACCTTCCATTTACAATGGTCAGCCATCTGTAGGTATGCTACCCACATATGTCAGTGTTGACTCACATGCACAGTGGCCTACCATGAGGAAACACAATGACATATCAAACAGGATGATTGCCAATACAATGTGAAGGTTGAGTGAATGGATTACACAGGATGACTTGTGTCAAAGACAAAATTGTAAACAAGGAGTGTAGGCAGGTAAAGTCTTACACAACCTAGAAAGATCTGTAGCAAATATTGTAGTGCATTTTGACTGCCCCAAACAATAGAGACCCCCTTGAGAATCATCAAGTCTATAATTGTCTGAAAACCTGAACTGCATGTAGGAGGCTGGCCTGGCTTATAGTGGGTACCTGATGGTACTTACACCTTGTGCCAGGACCAGTTATCCCTTATTAATAGTGTTCTAGCAGCTTAGGCTGATAGAGGTAGCTATAGCAGAGCAGCTTAGGCTGAACTATGAGACATGCAAAGCTCCTATTATACCACTTATATAATAGAGGTACTATATCATAAGAAACACAATACTCAGGGTTACTAAAAATAAAGGGTCTTTATTTTAGTGACAATGTGCCAAAAATATCTCAGAGGATATACTCCCTTAGGAGGTAAGTAAAATACACAAAATACACACACAAACCACAATCAGGTAAGTAAAACAGTCAGAAAGTAGTGCAAACACTGTAGAATACAATAGGCCTAGGAGCAACACAAACCATATACTAAGAAAGTGGAATGCGAACCACGAATGGACCCGTAGGCTAGTGTAGTGTGTAGAGGGTCACTGGGAGTGTAAGAAAACACTAAGGGTGTCCAAGATACCCCACCCCACGACCCTGAAAAGTAGGAGTAAAGTGCTGCTACTTCCCCAGAAACACACTAAACTTGTGATAGAAGATTCTGCAAAGACCACAACAGACTGCAAAGCACTGAAGATGGATTCCTGGACCTGAGGAGCTGCAAAGGAGGGGGACCAAGTCCAAGAGTCATGAAAGTGTCCAGAGGGGGCAGGAGCCCACTAAACCCCGGATGAAGGTGCAAAATGGCTGCCTCTGGATGGAAGAAGCTGAAGATTCTGCAACGACGAAAGGTGCTAGGATCTTCTCCTTTGTGCAGAAGATGTCCCACAGAGTGCTGGAGGATGCAGAGTTGTTTCTTTGGAGAAAGACCACAAACAAGCCTTGTTAGCTGCAAAGGATGCAGTTGAAGATAAAGGGTGCTGCCTGGGCCCAGGAAGGACCAGGATGTCACCACTTGGGAGAGGAGACAGAGGGGGGCCTCGGCAACACTGAGAGCCCACCCACAAGAAGACAGCGCCTGCAGAAGTCCTTGAACATGGATTCAGAAAGACTGAGCACGGCGGTCGTCTCAACACTACAAAAGAGGGTCCCACGAAGTCGGAGGTCAACTCAGGGAGCTGAGCAATGCAGGATGGAGTGCTGGGGACCAGGGCTAGGCTGTGCAAGAAAGATTCAATACAAAAGTGCACAGAAGCCCTAGCAGCGGCAGTTCATGCAGTGCACAGGATTACTGTCTGGAGAGGGGAGGCAAGGACTTACCTCCTACAAATTTGGACATTTGGACCACTGGACAGTCTGGGTCACTTGAGTCCACCACCTGTGCTCCAGGGGCCATGTTCGTCAGGATGAGAGGGGTCCCAGAGTACTGGTGATGTTGAAGTTTGGTGCATGCTGGAGCTGGGGGAAGATTCCGTCGACCCACAGGAGATTTCTTCGTGGCTTCCAGTGCAGGATGAGGGCAGGCAGCCCCCAAAGCATGCACCACCAGGAAACAGTCCAGAAAGCCGGCAGGATTAGGCGCTACAATGTCGCTGGTAGTCTTCTGGCTACTTTGTTGCAGTTTTGCAGGCGTCCTGGAGCAGTCAGCAGTCAATCCTTGGCAGAGGTTGAAGAGAGAGGTGCAGAGGAACTCTGGTGAATTCTTGCAAGTCATTATCTGAGGAAAAGCCCTCTGGGGAGACCCTAAATATCCCTCAGAGGAGGATTGGCCATCTAGTCAGGTAATCACTTATCAGGAGGGGTCTCTGACATCACCTGCTGGCACTGGCTATTCAGAGGCCTCCAGTGTGGCCTCACACCTCTGGGTTCGAGATGGCAGAGGTCTGAGACACACTGGAGGAGCTCTGGGCACCACCCCTAGGGTGGTGATGGACAGGGGAGTGGTCACTCCCCTTTCCTTTGTCCGGTTTCGCGCCAGAGCAGGGACTGGGGGTTCCCTGAACCGGTTTAGACAGGCTTATGCAAGGAGGGCACCATCTGTACCCTTCAAAGCATTTCCAGAGGCTGGGGGAGGCTACTCCTCCCCAGCCCTTAACACCTATTTCCAAAGGGAGAGGGTGTAACACCCTCTCTCAGAAGAAATTCTTTGTTCTGCCTTCCTGGGACAGAACTGCCCAGACCCCAAGAGGGCAGAACCCTGTCTGTGGGGTGGCACCAACGGTAGCTGCAGAGAAAACCCCAGAGAGCTGGTTTGGCAGTACCAGGGGTCCATAGTGGAACCTCAGAGTTGCATGGGATTGGCACCCCAATACCAGATTTGGCATGGGGGGACAATTCCATGATCTTAGACATGTTACATGGCCATATTCAGAGTTACCATTGTGAAGCTACATATAGGTATTGACCTATATGTAGTGCACACGTGTAATGGTGTCCCCGCACTCACAAAGTCTGGGGAAATTGCCCTGAACTATGTGGGGGCACCTTTGCTAGTGCAAGGGTGCCCTCACACTTAGTAACTTTGCACCTAACCGTCACCAAGTGAGGGTTCGACATATAGGTGACTTATAAGTTACTTAAGTGCAGTGTAAAATGGCTGTGAAATAACATGTGCGTTATTTCACTCAGGCTGCAGTGGCAGTCCTGTGTAAGATTTGTCTGAGCTCCCTATGGGTGGCAAAAGAAATGCTGCAGCCCATAGGGATCTCCTGGAACCCCAATACCCTGAGTACCCAGGTACCATATACTAGGGAATTATATGGGTGTTCCAGTGTGCCAATGAGAATTGGCGAAAATGGTCACTAGCCTATAGTGACCATTTTAAAGGCAGACAGAGCATAAGCACTGAGGTTCTGATTAG
Source organism: Pleurodeles waltl (assembly GCF_031143425.1). Taxonomy (NCBI): domain Eukaryota; kingdom Metazoa; phylum Chordata; class Amphibia; order Caudata; family Salamandridae; genus Pleurodeles; species Pleurodeles waltl. The sequence continues at coordinate 79,275,290 of NC_090441.1, read as the reverse complement.
AAGAGCCTCAGTGACACAGTTAGTCACTACACAGGTACACACATTCAGGTGACAACTATGAGCACTGGTATCCTGGCTAGCAGGATCCCACTGACACAGGCAAAACAAACTTATATATAAGTAAAAATGGGGGTAACATGCCAGGCAAGATGGTACTTTCCTACACTGTATACTGCAAAGCATCAAATGACCTGTCTGATGGTCACACAGAGACCCTTCTCAAACAATCCCGACCCCAACACTAGCCCATGGAGTCAGTAAAATTAAAGACCATTACATACTTACACTCAGGTGAAGTACTGATTGATGAGATCTGCCCGCATGTCTCCACCTTCATCCTCATCACTGTCATTCTCACTGACCCTTCTCTTTCCAGGGAAACTATGTGAGAGAAAATAAGAAGGAATGTCCATCATTCATTGTGTCCTTTGTAAGGGACACTACAGATCTCAAAAAAATGTGACATGCCATTTGAAACAGTGAAAACATGATACACAGGACATACCAATGGTAAAAGTGGCACATTATTGACATGTCATCCCCTTACATCAGTAAAGATATGTATATATAAACGAATGCATCAGCAAGACTATGTGATAGTGACATCAAATCATGCCTGTGATTAAAAGCCCAAAGTAAATTTTTGCCCATGGCCGAGAGGGTGATAACTGTCCCATCAAAGATTTCTGAAACTTAGAAGGACTACATGTTCCTTCAATCTGGACAAATATACATCTTTGGACAATGCCATCACTGAAGATTATGTGTTAGAAATGTTTCCCACATTGTGACGCATCATAAGTTTAACTTTTCCAACCATCAAAAGGGTTTAAAATGGTGATTGCCTGACCTACTACCCTGGACAAGAGGATACGAATCTGACCACCGGCGGAAGTCGTCATATCGGTAGGCGGATACTACCGTAGTGGATATTGCCATTGTACCACACTGCTGCCTGTGGCAGTCTTCAACCAATGGCAGTGTCCGCCAGCGGTGATGGTCATGTACGTGGCAGACGTGACCGCCATCTCCTGATGAATCTCTCACTTGACTCCTGACACTGCTGCCAGCAAGACCTCCACAACCTGAGCTGCTTTGCACTGCCTCTGGGAGCAATCATGCCACGTCCTACAGGTGATAAGGCACCTGCCTTCTCACCAGAAAAGCTGGAGAAGCTGGTGGATGAGGTCCTATCTCTGTATGGACTGTTCTTTTGTGCACCAGAGGAGCAGGCAAATATGTTTCTGTAGCTCGACCAAGCATTGATCTGGTTAGCCTAGGCTTATGGCCAATATGTTAGAATATGTTCATAAATCCGTGTAGGTGCTATCAGTGTGCTTAAATGATTGAGTTCCTGGGCATGTACCTTTGTGGACTGGCAGGTGTAGAGTCCTGAGACATTGTGGAGAGTGTGCAATGAGTGTTCCCTGACCCACCTTGTGACTGTTGCGCATGGTTAGCTGAGGTGTAATGCCAGCCACCACCACGTAAATCCCATCATCAAACATGCTTGATGTGTGGACATATGTGCTAACATAACAGCAGGAGGTGTTGATGCATGTTGTTTGACAGTTTCTTACCGTACTTGTGCCCTCAGTGTATCTGCACATACATCTGTGGCAATATCTGGCATGTTTGTAGTGTTGTACTGGAGCCAAATAATGACACTGTATGGTCCTAAGCAATGCACAGTGACAGCCCTTGCCAATTGGCGATGGGATACATGAGGTATTCCGATGCATCTAACCTTTTGGGACATGGTAGTTTGTGTTGATTTGTGTGCTCTGCCTGCAGAGAAAGTTGCCTTTCAATTGCCACTTTCTGTAAATATTGCTATCTGGACTGCTCTTGTATAGCTTCTGCACTGAAAGTGTGACTCTGTAGCCACACCCTATATCCATATACAGCCTGAGATGGTTAAAACTCATGCCTCACTGCTAAGGTTCATCGACTTCAGCCTATGACCAGTGTTTACCATTCTTATGACATTGGGGGCATGGTGGACTACTGTGACAGATGTGTGCATGACAACTCTGACCATTTGTGTTACATGTCCTTGACAGGTCCCATGATCACACTGCCCTGTTAGCTCCTTAATCCAGCTCTGATGCATACTGTGCATGCTCCTAGTTTATTGGGCACTGAACTTATGCAGTGTGTTGCGAACTGATGTTCCATGATATTTAACCCAGTGTATTGGACATGATGTCGGACATGTCAAATGCAAGGCTGGGTGTATCTTTCTTAGACATAGTTTTTGTGTGCACACATGTTTTGGAAGTATAGTGCAAATTATATGGAATGACACAATGACACAAAGACCCCACTTCCAGAAGTAGCATGTGGGTGTATGTGCATAGGTGCACACACTTAGAGGCTTGTGTGCACAACATGTGACTCCCTTGTATGTTGTCCTGGCACTATGGGCCTCTATGTAGCCTGGCTGTGTCCTGTGAGGACCATATACAGCTTGTGATCATCAGGGTCTATGGATGTATGTGTGCAATGTTTGCTCTTTGGTGTAGCTGTCCCCTGCCAGTTTGTGTGATGTTATATCATGTTCCTGTTCAATGTCATGTGGATTGCTCATGTCACACAAAACACACTGCTCTCATACCTGGTCAGTGAAGGGGCTGAACGGGTGGTTGTCATGGGTAGCCTGTGGGGAGTGTTAGCAGTAATGCCCCCACCCAATGGCTGCTATGTGCCATAGGTGGACAGGATGGTAAAGACAGTTTGTCATTGGCTTGTTGGACTGATTTGTAGTTAGCCTGTTCTTGTGTGGCACTTGTGGACATGATATTTATTCTTGTCTTTTGCATCCATGTAGGTCAATGCCCATCAGAGGAAGGGGTTTTGGTGTGCCATCGCCATGAAGGTGTGGACCCTGGGAATTCACCGCTGATGAAGCACCCACTGTCAGAAGAGGTGGGAGGACCTGAGACGCTGGGCCTGGAAAATCACAGAGGCCTCGCTGGGGCTGTCCTTCCAACGAGGACAGGGTGCCCATCAGACCATGACCCCCCCCCCCCCAATGGCCCACATTTTGGCAGTGGCCTACCTGGAGTTGGATGGTCATTCAAGGGCAGCACAGCAGCCACAAGGGGGTAAGTACACATCAAACACTTTTGCCCCTTTACCAGGTGATTGTGTGAGGGACAGGATGTTCGCTCTAACAATGTGGTAAATGTAGTGTGTCACAGATCTTCTGTGATCACATTGATGTACACGAGTCATCTATGGGTAACAGGTCTGCACATTCAGTTTGTTTTAAGACATGGTACTCAACTATAGGGGCCCCTCAGTCCTACAGTACAGAATGGAGCACAAATGACAGAGTTTTGGTGTTCCAGTGATCTGCTTTTAGTGTTAGTTCCCACCACAGTCAGTGTGATTTGTCTTCTTCATTCACGGTATTGTAGGTTTCTGTTAGCTTGCTTTGGTGGTGTGTGGCAGTTGAGACATTGAGGGACATGCATAGTATTGTGTTGTTACATGAAATTGGAACTTTACTGGAACTTCCTGCAGGGGGTGTCAGTTGACATGATGGTATGTGATTTCTGTCTGATTTGTAATGGAAGAGTTATCATGTGTATGTGATTACCATACTTCACTATCTATTTTCAGCATCAGCACCTGCAGGCAAAGTAAACAGAACACAGCTGATTGGGGAAGTTTCTGGCCACAGAACCTTCAGTCACGACATCACAGACACTGAGAGACCCAGTGACCCAGAGGGTGAGGGGAGTGCCAAGGGGGAGACCGGATCTGCAACATCTACATGTGAGTCCTCCTTCAATGGCCACTCCCTAGTCATGGTGGACCCATCGGGAACCACTCCCGTACCATCTCTGTCCACCACCCCCAGTTCTATCACTGCCCTCCCTGTAGCTCTTCACCCAGTTAGCCATGCCTGCTCATCCAAGAGGGTGAGCATCTCTTTTGCTGCAGGCACCTCTGCCCCAGCACAATCAAAGGAGGGACAGAGAGATTAATGGTCCAGTGAACAAACTCCCTATTAGTGATACAATACATATGAGTACACTGTTCCAGAGAAAATGTGTGTTAAATTCCACTATGCACTTCTAGATCTATAAACCAATTCCCTCACACACCCGAAGGATGTCATGCTTCGTCATAGGGCTTGCTCCTCGTCAGACCGGCGCTGCAATGGCCTTGGACTTTCATATGGCTTGCAGTGGCTACATATTAAAGCCAACCAGTTGTTGGTTTTCTGGTTACATAATTTTCTTTCCTAGGTTTGAGTTGTTCCTGGCTCACATTGTTTGTGTGCCAGTATTTTGTTGTGTATGCTGCTTGATGTATTGTTTGAGCAGTATGTGAGGTTAAGTGCAGTGATGTTGTCCCCCAGTGGTATGGTGTGTGTTGTGCGATAGGTATGTGTATGTAGTTGAAATGATGGTGTCATGGTATTGTGTTGTGTTTATAGTGATATGTGTTTGTTGTAGTGGTGTGTGATGTGGTACTTTATGTGGTACTGATGTGGCTATTGTGTATATGTGCTGTGGAGTTTGGTCATTGCAAACATGGAATGTGTTGAGTTGTGCAAGTGTGCTTTGCTTTTGAGTGCATGTGACTATTTAGATGTGTGTCCCTCAGAGCTGGCTGGTGTCTTGTATGGTGTTTGGAGTAGTTCATGCTTTGTAGCCTTTCCTTCACCCATATGTGTGACTTTGTATTACATTTGTTGTTGGTATTGCTTGTCCATGAGATCTGAATGGGGCCTGTTCGTGTGGGCATGTTCTTGGGGGCCTTGTTCAACATGAACTGTGTGCCAGTACAGCCACCTTGCAAGTATGGTATTGGTGTGTTCCCATCGCTGCTGTGCCGGTCTTGTGATGTGACGATTTGTGTGTTTTGACTGTTTGTGTCTGCATGTATTGTGCATTGCATGATAGGTTTGATGTGCTGTGCGTGATGTTTGTGTCGATTGTTGGGATGTATGATGGTGTTGTTGCGTGTGTTCCATTACACATGGATGTACATGTGTGTTGTATGTGTGTCCAGTCCCTGGCCAGTGTTGGGTGTGAGTATGTGACATGTTTTTGTAGTTGTGAGTTTGTATGTTTTATGGGAATCTGTGTGCCTGTGCTGTGTTGCCATGTGTAAATGTGTGGTATTGATGTGTGGTGTGTGTGTGCTGGCTGAACTGTGCATGATGTGTATGTGTGGGTGTCCTTGATGCAGTATGTGAGTGTGTGTCACTATGCTGTTACATGTGTGTGCAGCCCTTCGCACGCCACTCCCTATGTTATGTAATATAACTGTACATATTTCTACATTTCACATATATAACAGGTGAGTGTGTATACTTACGGTTGTCGTCGTCCACAACAGCGATTGGACCGCTACCACCAACATGGCAGTCACAGGACCGCCAAACTGGTAATGAGGCCCTTTATTCATGGGTGACTTTTCAGACCATGAACATTGCCCAATGAGACACGCAACACATAATTGTGCCATTGGGAGTTTCACTTTGCACAAGTGTGCACCCTTTTCAGTGTTCACAAACAGCTGAAAAACAAGACATAAGTAACAACAACATCCATCCATAGACTGGAGTCAATGAAGCCTACCATTGTTTGTCCGTAGGATTTTACCATGGACACCTTTAAAACATTTGGTTTCAGTGAAGATCAATTTAATAAAATAATTGGAACGAATGGGAAGGACAGTGGGAAAGTATCGATTGTTTCCACTGATGGTGAGAAAAGGAATAAGATCTTGAATTTAAAGAAAAAGATCACTAGAATGGAATTACACACTGATTTTCTTATTGAATACGTGAAGTCCAGCATTATTCCAATTGGACTTGAGGTCAGAAATGAACCAGATGGTTTGTGGAGAATAGGAAATTCCTTGAAACGTGGACCCTTATAGCTAATCGGTGTAGTCGTGATGCTATTAATCATTGAGACAGCGAAAGGGGTGGTGGTTATTGAAAAACAGGAGATTGATGAATTGGAAAAAGCCTTGAAGGATAGCATGGCCCTAGAACATGCAAAAAAATGCCTGGAGAAACTAAACTATGAGGTTGATGGATATAGGGATTATTTTATAAATAAAAAATCTGTAAAACTCAGGAGAGACACCAATAAATTCAACTTCGAATTGATATACCCTTACCTTCAGAAGGATTATTATCAAAGAAAAAGAGACTAGAGGGGAGACATGGCTCCTAAAGGGAGGTGGATGGCCCCGAAGGGGACAAGGAAACTGGTCACCTTCTCTGAGTCCTCTGGGTCAGGTAGTGAAGATGAGGATTACACACATGAAGAAAAAGACTGTTCGGAAACAGGGGAACATAGTAACGGGAATTAATAAATTTATCACAAAAGACTTTGACTCATAGGGAGATAGAAGTTTTAGAGAAGGGCCTTAGCTTTGTTCCAACAGTGAGGATTGACAGGTTAGAACTGCAGATGGATTTACTGGTCTTCTTTAGAAAAGTTAGCTTGCAGAAGTTCTTTGCGATACGGGAATTCACCAGAGATAGGGGGAATATTTGCAGGTTAAGACCACAAGTTATATTTAGACCCGCTCTTGCACAAGTAGGGAAAGAAGTGAAGCTATTTGAAAACTTGGTAGAGATAGAAATTCAGAGAATTCTTCAGGACCCCTTTAAACCTAGTAATAATTTAACAAATGGACAGCGAGATGCCCTCCAATCCCTTCAAAAGGACCGCAGTGTCATCATAAAACCTGCTGATAAAGGTGGTGGGATTGTAATCTTTGACATCCTAGATTATGAAAGACGAGCAGAGGAACTTGGGTTGGTGAAGGAACATTATCTGAAAGTTCTGATGAGTAGGAGGGATTAGCATCAGGGTGGATTTGTGAGGAGAAGTGTCAGATCCTTAACAATGAAAATCCCATTATTCCTGTTTTTTATGGACTTCCAAAAATCCATAAAAACCTGATGGACCCACCCTTGAGGCCGATAATGTCATGTAAAATGTGTAGACAGTTTTTTAAAAACTTTAGTTAGGGAACAAATATTGTATATTTGGGACTCAGCTCACATGATATCTAAGGTTGAAGGTCGGGATGTAACAAGCATAGGCAATTTCTGGCTACTCTGGACATAGAAACACTCTATACTAATATCCCATAGGACAATACGATTGAAGTGATCAAATGTTGCCTAGAGGTGACAGACTTGAGGGGCGAATAGAGAATTCATCATAAAATGCGTGACCTTGGTCCTTAAAAACAACTTTTTCTTATTTAAAAATGATCTTTACTTACAGCTTAAAGAGACCAGCATGGGAGCTACCTGTGCTCCAAGTTTAACCTGCCTTTATGTTTGTGAATTTGAGAGGAAACACATATATAATGAAGCAGCCCCGTTCTTTGAGAATGTGTTGTCCTGGTATTGGTTTATTGACGATATCTTCTTTGTATGGGAAGGCTCTTGTCAAGAGCTAGATGAGTTCCTGGCTTGGTTAAATGGTTAAATTTGGGTGACATTAATTTGAAATTTACAGCCCATGTAAGCAATGTTGTTGTTGGCTTTTTTTACATTGCGATTAAGGACAACGATGGATTTTTAGAGGTAGAGTTGTTTACAAAGCCCACTGATAAAAACACCCTCCTTCACTATTCTAGTTTTCACCCCAAAAGCCCAAAAGGAGAGTATCCCTTTCGGGCTATTTCTGAGACTCAGAAGGAACTGCACCTAATTTGATGATTTTTATAAACACTCTGCAGTATTAATACAAAAACTTAAGGACAGAGTGTATCCTCAAAAGTTGATTAGCCATTCCTTTAAGAGAACTCGCTTTTATAATAGGGAAAGCAGGTTTGAAAACCAGTGTAGGAAAAAGGAACTGGATAGGATTATATTTGTCAGTCAATTTAATGGAATTAGTAATAGGATTAAGAACATCATAAATAGGAACTGGCATTTTTTAAATAGTGAAGGAGAAATTTTCCTTAGCAAACCCATCTATGAATTTAGATGTAATAGAAACGTAAGGAATAGGCTGGTACATACCTATAGAAAGAAATGGCCAGTCAAACTTCTGAGAAAGATATGCGGTGGTTTATTTTGGAGAAGATCCTACCTAAGAAGGGAGGGGGAAATGGTGACATGCTAAGAAAAAGGAGGGAACTTTGGTATATTATTAGATTAGAAACTGTCAAGAAAGGATTAAATAGTAAGGAAGATTAGGTTGGGGGTTCCATTAAAATGATAAATCTGCAAGGGGATTGACCCGGTAAGTGGGGGATTCCCTTTGTCGACACGAAGGGTTCTCAGGAGCCAACATGGTATAATCAGGTAAACCGCTTGAGTTTGGTTAATAATATAGGGCTGTTGTTGTAAGCACCAAATCATTGTGTGATTGAGATTTCTTTTTTTTTATAAACTGGGCGTTTCTTGAAACCATATATGGCTTAAATCAAATGGTAGAGGTATGGGGCTCCTGTTTAAAGTTCTGTTTCGCTATGTGAGCGTAAGTATGCATTTTCTGAATTAGGTGCTTTGAAACATGGCAAAAAAGAAGGGACCGTTAAAGTATGGTAGGGGTCTGGTATGCCTGTTATTTATACATAGGAAGAGAGCATATAGCATTGGGTACGGGAGTTCTATGAATCCAACATGGCGCGGATAGAGGGCCGTTAGAATAGGGGTAGCAGTACTAGGTCTATCGTTAAACAGGAAATGAACACATAGCAGATTGGAAGTGACACAGAAAAGAGAAGGACAACTAGCCTGATTCGTGGATGCATTGATTGAGATCACGCCCAGTTTTAAATATAAAGGAGAAATATGGGGTTTGTTTGTTTATTTTATTATCGAAAGGAGGACGAGAATGCTGTTCCGCCATAAAGGTGAGGGGGAGTTTGGAACAAACAAGGTGGATTTGGATATGTGAGGTTCACTGCTCGACATATGGGAAATGAAACCACCTGGAGTTTAGTATATCTTAGTCTGGGGCTTGTTTCCGGTAGGACTTTAGTAGTTTATAAAGGAAGGGAGAGATATGTATAACAAATAGGAACCCCTCTAAGTTGGAATGCCAGGTGCATCTACTGTTTTCACATTGAGTGAAGTGCGAGCGTTACAATCGATTAGGCACCCTGTAACAAACACTTTGAGCCTATATTTAAAATGTATGTGCAACATGGGCCCAGTTCTATAATAAGAATGGGACCGTAATATTATGGATCGAGGCACTACAGTAGATGGAAAGTTGTGCCTGTTGAAAGTCATTATAGAATATGGTTGTATAGAACTGAAGGTGTAGATATCTCTCTAATTTAAGAACTTTGATAGCGTTCCGATCGAGGAACTGTAACAATGTATTCATTTTGCTATACTAGGAAAGCAGTTTTATTCCTGTTTTTCAACTGTAGATTGGAGACTGAAAGCCATATTGTTAGTATACGGTTCCCTTTCAAATGAACCTGAAGAATTGATGGAATATATGGTAAGCTTTGAGGACAGTATTGGACGACTGAGCATGATGAAAAAGTTATTTTTAATTACTATACTGGTTATTGGCTTTATATACACCACACATCGGGTGAAAAAATGGGCGTCGCATGGGGTTGTTATATCACGGGGATTAAAGAGAGAAAGAAAAAGATAATGTGGTACTATAGAATAACCAAGTCTCATGGATATGACTATTGTTTATTAATTAGTTTTTTCAATATGGAAGTGATCTGTTCCTCGGTCTATAGGGAAGCAGAATACGTCTTCTTGATGAGAATAGGATTTTGGTGATGATTGGTGAGATCATGTTTGTATGACATAAACTTTGCAGGTGAGTGGTGAGATTCGATGATGATGACTGGAGTATGTGGTCTTTTTTAAGCTAGTAATGATAAGATTGATAGAATCAAACGGGATGCCTCCACGTAATGTTTTGAGAAAGGAAAAAGGGTGAACCGATATTATTGAGTTTTTATGTACAGTTTATATAATATTGGGAGGATTTATTAAGGGATTTCTATGTTCAAAGAGCGTTTCAGATCCATGGGGAGTGTAGGAAATTTGGGTATTTATGTATATATATTTTTATGTTTATTCTTTAGTCGTGTACTGACATGAAAGGAATGTGATGGAAGGATATCGAATTGTCCTAAAGAAGGTGGTGGAATGATTTTGAAAGACCATTGAAACGCATCAACACATGCTGGATTGCTGGACCAATTGGAACTGCCTAAAATAGATTTGGAAATTGGATGTACAAATCAATTAGCCAGTAGATACCAAACTTTGGACAGCAAAGGATGATAAACTAAGGAGTTTGTCTTGTGTTTTGTCTCCCATTTTATGTGGTGTAAATTAGTTGTTTTTAGCACTAGTCTTCTTATTAGTTGTTGTATTTGTGTATTCTATATGGGACTATGTATTAAATAATTTTTTAGGTATTCCTTTATCAAGACTGATCATTGGTGGATATGTATGTTTGTGTAGTGTGTTGAGTGGTGGACAGCTTTTTGTTCCCCCTCATGGGTTATTCGCCTTTGTCAATGAAGCCTATACAGTCATTGACCATAATCTCAGATCTTTGGACGCACAGACAACATTGGAACATATGGCATTTCACTCTGTATCAAACCACTTTGCAGTATTTTCAGTGGACAAAGGACAGGGAAGACACACAATTGACACATAACGCATCCAATTAGGTCTCAACATAGGCTTTGGACCATAATCCTACATCCCCTGTGACAGAAAATACGTTTTCGTGGCATATAGAATTTCATGGTTGTAAGGAAATGCCTCCTTGGCATGGTTGCCCCCTGACTTTTTGCCTTTGCTGATGCTATGTTTACAATTGAAAGTGTGCTGAGGCCTGCTAACCAGGCCCCAGCACCAGTGTTCTTTCCCTAACCTGTACTTTTGTATCCCCAATTGGCAGACCCTGGCATCCAGATAAGTCCCTTGTAACTGGTACTTCTAGTACCAAGGGCCCTGATGCCAAGGAAGGTCTCTAAGGGCTGCAGCATGTCTTATGCCACCCTGGAGACCCCTCACTCAGCACAGACACACTGCTTGCCAGCTTGTGTGTGCTAGTGAGGACAAAACGAGTAAGTCGACATGGCACTCCCCTCAGGGTGCCATGCCAGCCTCTCACTGCCTATGCAGTATAGGTAAGACACCCCTCTAGCAGGCCTTACAGCCCTAAGGCAGGGTGCACTATACCATAGGTGAGGGTACCAGTGCATGAGCATGGTACCCCTACAGTGTCTAAACAAAACCTTAGACATTGTAAGTGCAGGGTAGCCATAAGAGTATATGGTCTGGGAGTCTGTCAAACACGAACTCCACAGCACCATAATGGCTACACTGAAAACTGGGAAGTTTGGTATCAAACTTCTCAGCACAATAAATGCACACTGATGCCAGTGTACATTTTATTGTAAAATACACCACAGAGGGCACCTTAGAGGTGCCCCCTGAAACTTAACCGACTATCTGTGTAGGCTGACTAGTTTTAGCAGCCTGCCACAAACCGAGACATGTTGCTGGCCCCATGGGGAGAGTGCCTTGGTCACTCTGAGGCCAGTAACAAAGCCTGCACTGGGTGGAGATGCTAACACCTCTCCCAGGCAGGAATTGTCACACCTGGCGGTGAGCCTCAAAGGCTCACCTCCTTTGTGCCAACCCAGCAGGACACTCCAGCTAGTGGAGTTGCCCGCCCCCTCCGGCCAGGCCCCACTTTTGGCGGCAAGGCCGGAGAAAATAATGAGAATAACAAGGAGGAGTCACTGGCCAGTCAGGACAGCCCTAAGGTGTCCTGAGCTGAGGTAACTCTAACTTTTAGAAATCCTCCATCTTGCAGATGGAGGATTCCCCCAATAGGATTAGGGATGTGACCCCCTCCCCTTGGGAGGAGGCACAAAGAGGGTGTACCCACCCTCAGGGCTAGTGGCCATTGGCTACTAACCCCCCAGACCTAAACACGCCCTTAAATTTAGTATTTAAGGGCTACCCTGAACCCTAGAAAATTAGATTCCTGCAACTACAAGAAGAAGGACTGCCTAGCTGAAAACCCCTGCAGCGGAAGACCAGAAGACGACAACTGCCTTGGCTCCAGAAACTCACCGGCCTGTCTCCTGCCTTCCAAAGATCCTGCTCCAGCGACGCCTTCCAAAGGGACCAGCGACCTCGACATCCTCTGAGGACTGCCCCTGCTTCGAAAAGACAAGAAACTCCCGAGGACAGCGGACCTGCTCCAAGAAAAGCTGCAACTTTGTTTCCAGCAGCTTTAAAGAACCCTGCAAGCTCCCCGCAAGAAGCGTGAGACTTGCAACACTGCACCCGGCGACCCCGACTCGGCTGGTGGAGATCCGACACCTCAGGAGGGACCCCAGGACTACTCTGATACTGTGAGTACCAAAACCTGTCCCCCCTGAGCCCCCACAGCGCCGCCTGCAGAGGGAATCCCGAGGCTTCCCCTGACCGCGACTCTTTGAACCTAAAGTCCCGACGCCTGGGAGAGACCCTGCACCCGCAGCCCCCAGGACCTGAAGGACCGGACTTTCACTGGAGAAGTGACCCCCAGGAGTCCCTCTCCCTTGCCCAAGTGGAGGTTTCCCCGAGGAACCCCCCCCTTGCCTGCCTGCAGCGCTGAAGAGATCCCGAGATCTCTCATAGACTAACATTGCGAACCCGACGCCTGTTTCGACACTGCACCCGGCCGCCCCCGCGCTGCTGAGGGTGAAATTTCTGTGTGGACTTGTGTCCCCCCCGGTGCCCTACAAAACCCCCCTGGTCTGCCCTCCGAAGACGCGGGTACTTACCTGCAAGCAGACCGGAACCGGGGCACCCCCTTCTCTCCATTCTAGCCTATGTGTTTTGGGCACCACTTTGAACTCTGCACCTGACCGGCCCTGAGCTGCTGGTGTGGTGACTTTGGGGTTGCTCTGAACCCCCAACGGTGGGCTACCTTGGACCAAGAACTAAGCCCTGTAAGTGTCTTACTTACCTGGTTAACCTAACAAATACTTACCTCCCCTAGGAACTGTGAAAATTGCACTAAGTGTCTACTTTTAAAACAGCTATTTGTGAATAACTTGAAAAGTATACATGCAATTTTGATGATTTGAAGTTCCTAAAGTACTTACCTGCAATACCTTTCGAATGAGATATTACATGTAGAATTTGAACCTGTGGTTCTTAAAATAAACTAAGAAAAGATATTTTTCTATAACAAAACCTATTGGCTGGATTTGTCTCTGAGTGTGTGTACCTCATTTATTGTCTATGTGTATGTACAACAAATGCTTAACACTACTCCTTGGATAAGCCTACTGCTCGACCACACTACCACAAAATAGAGCATTAGTATTATCTATTTTTACCACTATTTTACCTCTAAGGGGAACCCTTGGACTCTGTGCATGCTATTCCTTACTTTGAAATAGCACATACAGAGCCAACTTCCTACATTGGTGGATCAGCGGTGGGGTACAAGACTTTGCATTTGCTGGACTACTCAGCCAATACCTGATCACACGACAAATTCCAAAATTGTCATTAGAAATTGATTTTTGCAATTTGAAAAGTTTTCTAAATTCTTAAAAGACCTGCTAGGGCCTTGTGTTAGATCCTGTTTAGCATTTCTTTTAGAGTTTAAAAGTTTGTTAAAAGTTTGAATTAGATTCTAGAATCAGTTTTAGTTTCTTAAAAAGTATTCCAACTTTTAGAAGCATAATGTCTAGCACAGATGTGAATGTGGTGGAACTCGACACCACACCTTACCTCCATCTACAGATGAGAGAGCTAAGGTCACTCTGTAAACTAAAGAAAATAACAATGGGCCCCAAACCTACCAAAATACAGCTCCAGGAGCTTTTGGCAGAGTTTGAAAAGGCCAACCCCTCTGAGGGTGGCAACTCAGAGGAAGAGGATAGTGACTTGGAGGACAATTCCCCCCTACCAGTCCTATCTAGGGAGAACAGGGTCCCTCAAACCCTGACTCCTAAAATAATAGTCAGAGATGCTGGTTCCCTCACAGGAGAGACCAACACCTCTGAAATCACTGAGGATAGCCCCAGTGAAGAGGACATCCAGTTAGCCAGGATGGCCAAAAGATTGGCTTTGGAAAGACAGATCCTAGCCATAGAGAGGGAAAGACAAGAGATGGGCCTAGGACCCATCAATGGTGGCAGCAACATAAATAGGGTCAGAGATTCTCCTGACATGTTGAAAATCCCCAAAGGGATTGTAACTAAATATGAAGATGGTGATGACATCACCAAATGGTTCACAGCTTTTGAGAGGGCTTGTGTAACCAGAAAAGTGAACAGATCTCACTGGGGTGCTCTCCTTTGGGAAATGTTCACAGGAAAGTGTAGGGATAGACTCCTCACACTCTCTGGACAAGATGCAGAATCTTATGACCTCATGAAGGGTACCCTGATTGAGGGCTTTGGATTCTCCACTGAGGAGTACAGGATTAGGTTCAGGGGGGCTCAAAAATCCTCGAGCCAGACCTGGGTTGACTTTGTTGACTACTCAGTGAAAACACTAGATGGTTGGATTCAAGGCAGTGGTGTAAGTAATTATGATGGGCTGTACAATTTATTTGTGAAAAAACACCTGTTAAGTAATTGTTTCAATGATAAACTGCATCAGCATCTGGTAGACCTAGGACCAATTTCTCCCCAAGAATTGGGAAAGAAGGCGGACCATTGGGTCAAGACAAGGGTGTCCAAGACTTCAACAGGGGGTGACCAAAAGAAAGGGGTCACAAAGACTCCCCAGCAGAAGGGTGATGAGACAACCAAAACTAAAAATAGTAAAGAGCCTTCTACAGGCCCCCAAAAACCTGCACAGGAGGGTGGGCCCAGAGCCTCTTCACAAAACAATGGGTACAAGGGTAAAAACTTTGATCCCAAAAAGGCCTGGTGTCATAGCTGTAAACAGCATGGACACCAAACTGGAGACAAGGCCTGTCCCAAGAAAGGTTCCACTCCAAACTCCCATCCAGGTAACACTGGTATGGCTAGTCTCCAAGTGGGATCAACAGTGTGCCCAGAGCAAATCAGGATTCACACTGAAGCTACTCTAGTTTCTGAGGGTGGGGTGGATTTAGCCACACTAGCTGTCTGGCCGCCTAACATGCAGAAATACAGACAACAACTCTTAATTAATGGGACTAGAATAGAGGGCCTGAGGGATACAGGTGCCAGTGTCACCATGGTGACAGAGAAACTGGTTTCCCCTGGCCAATACCTGACTGGAAAAACTTACACAGTCACCAACGCTGACAATCAGAGAAAAGTACATCCCATGGCAATGGTTACTTTAGAATGGGGAGGGGTCAATGGCCTGAAACAGGTGGTGGTCTCCTCAAATATCCCAGTGGACTGTCTGCTTGGAAATGACCTGGAGTCCTCAGCATGGGCTGAGGTAGAGCTGAAAACCCATGCAGCAATGCTGGGTATCCCTGAACTGGTGTGTGTGAAAACAAGAGCACAATGCAAGGCACAGGGTGAAAAAGTAGAGCTGGAGTCTGGAAAAATGGCCCAGCCTACCAAGAGAACAGGAAAGTCAGTTGGGAAACCAACTGCAACACAGCAAAAGAAAGGGAACCTCTCTTCTCAGGAAGAAGTTCTGCCCTCTGAGGGAACTGAGCCTTTGGAGCTTGAACCTTATCAGGTTGAGCTCTTAGGCCCAGGGGGACCCTCAAGGGAAGAGCTGTGTAAGGGACAAGAAACCTGTCCCTCTCTTGAAGGCCTTAGGCAGCAAGCTGCTGAAGAGTCCAAAGGCAAGAAAAATGGAACACATAGGGTCTATTGGGAAGATGGGCTCCTGTACACTGAGGCCAGAGACCCCAAACCTGGTGCCACTAGGAGAGTGGTAGTGCCTCAACTGTTCAGAGAGTTCATCCTAACATTGGCCCATGACATTCCCCTTGCTGGACATTTGGGACAAACCAAGACGTGGGAGAGGTTAGTCAACCACTTCTACTGGCCCAATATGTCCAACATGGTTAAGGAGTTTTGCCTCTCCTGCCCCACCTGTCAAGCCAGTGGTAAGACAGGTGGGCATCCAAAGGCCCCCCTCATTCCACTTCCAGTGGTGGGGGTGCCCTTTGAAAGAGTGGGTGTGGACATAGTTGGTCCACTGGAACCTCCCACAGCCTCAGGAAATATGTATATCCTGGTAGTAGTGGATCATGCTACCAGGTATCCTGAAGCTATTCCCCTTAGGTCGACTACTGCCCCTGCAGTAG
The DNA here is from genome assembly GCF_031143425.1 of Pleurodeles waltl. Taxonomy (NCBI): domain Eukaryota; kingdom Metazoa; phylum Chordata; class Amphibia; order Caudata; family Salamandridae; genus Pleurodeles; species Pleurodeles waltl. Next base: position 79,259,064 of record NC_090441.1, on the reverse strand, counting down.
CCAAGGCCCTCATTGGTATCTTTACCAGAGTGGGTTTCCCTAAGGAGGTGGTGTCTGACAGAGGTACCAACTTCATGTCAGCATACCTAAAGCACATGTGGAATGAGTGTGGAGTGACTTATAAATTCACTACACCATACCATCCACAAACTAATGGCTTGGTTGAGAGATTCAACAAGACATTAAAAGGCATGATCATGGGGCTCCCAGAAAAGCTCAAAAGGAGATGGGATGTCCTCTTGCCATGTCTGCTTTTCGCTTACAGAGAGGTGCCACAGAAGGGAGTAGGATTCTCACCCTTTGAACTTCTGTTTGGTCATCCTGTAAGGGGACCACTTGCCCTTGTTAAAGAAGGCTGGGAGAGACCTCTCCACGAGCCTAAACAGGACATAGTGGACTATGTACTTGGCCTTCGCTCTAGAATGGCAGAGTACATGGAAAAGGCAACCAAAAACCTTGAGGCCAGCCAACAGCTCCAGAAGTTTTGGTATGACCAAAAGGCTGCACTGGTTGAGTTCCAACCAGGGCAGAAAGTCTGGGTTCTGGAGCCTGTGGCTCCCAGGGCACTCCAGGACAAATGGAGTGGCCCTTACCCAGTACTAGAAAGGAAGAGTCAGGTCACCTACTTGGTGGACCTGGGCACAAGCAGGAGCCCCAAGAGGGTGATCCATGTAAACCGCCTTAAGCTCTTCCACGACAGGGCTGATGTCAATCTGTTGATGGTAACAGATGAGGATCAGGAGGCAGAGAGTGAACCTCTCCCTGATCTTCTGTCATCAGACCCAAAAGATGGTACAGTAGATGGAGTGATCTACTCAGACACCCTCTCTGGCCAACAGCAAGCTGATTGTAGGAGAGTCCTACAACAGTTTCCTGAGCTTTTCTCCCTAACCCCTGGTCAGACACCCCTGTGTACCCATGATGTGGACACAGGAGACAGCATGCCTGTCAAAAACAAAATCTTCAGACAGTCTGACCATGTTAAGGAAAGCATCAAGGTGGAAGTCCACAAGATGCTGGAATTGGGAGTAATTGAGCGCTCTGACAGCCCCTGGGCCAGCCCAGTGGTCTTAGTCCCCAAACCTCACACCAAAGATGGAAAGAAAGAGATGAGGTTTTGTGTGGACTACAGAGGGCTCAATTCTGTCACCAAGACAGATGCCCATCCAATTCCAAGAGCTGATGAGCTCATTGATAAATTAGGTGCTGCCAAATTTCTAAGTACCTTTGACTTGACAGCAGGGTACTGGCAAATAAAAATGGCACCTGGAGCAAAAGAAAAGACAGCATTCTCCACACCTGATGGGCATTATCAGTTTACTGTTATGCCCTTTGGTTTAAAGAATGCCCCTGCCACCTTCCAAAGGTTGGTGAATCAAGTCCTTGCTGGCTTGGAGTCCTTTAGCACAGCTTATCTTGATGATATTGCTGTCTTTAGCTCCACCTGGCAGGATCACCTGGTCCACCTGAGGAAGGTTTTGAAGGCTCTGCAATCTGCAGGCCTCTCTATCAAGGCATCCAAATGCCAGATAGGGCAGGGAACTGTGGTTTACTTGGGCCACCTTGTAGGTGGAGGCCAAGTTCAGCCACTCCAACCCAAGATCCAGACCATTCTGGACTGGGTAGCTCCAAAAACCCAGACTCAAGTCAGGGCATTCCTTGGCTTGACTGGGTACTACAGGAGGTTTGTGAAGGGATATGGATCCATTGTGACAGCCCTCACTGAGCTCACCTCCAAGAAAATGCCCAAGAAAGTGAACTGGACTGTGGACTGCCAACAGGCCTTTGACACCCTGAAACAAGCAATGTGCTCAGCACCAGTTCTCAAAGCTCCAGATTATTCTAAGCAGTTCATTGTGCAGACTGATGCGTCTGAACATGGGATAGGGGCAGTTTTGTCCCAAACAAATGATGATGGCCTTGACCAGCCTGTTGCTTTCATTAGCAGGAGGTTACTCCCCAGGGAGCAGCGTTGGAGTGCCATTGAGAGGGAGGCCTTTGCTGTGGTTTGGTCCCTGAAGAAGCTGAGACCATACCTCTTTGGGACTCACTTCCTAGTTCAAACTGACCACAGACCTCTCAAATGGCTGATGCAAATGAAAGGTGAAAATCCTAAACTGTTGAGGTGGTCCATCTCCCTACAGGGAATGGACTTTATAGTGGAACACAGACCTGGGACTGCCCATGCCAATGCAGATGGCCTTTCCAGGTTCTTCCACTTAGAAAATGAAGACTCTCTTGGGAAAGGTTAGTCTCATCCTCTTTCGTTTGGGGGGGGGTTGTGTAAGGAAATGCCTCCTTGGCATGGTTGCCCCCTGACTTTTTGCCTTTGCTGATGCTATGTTTACAATTGAAAGTGTGCTGAGGCCTGCTAACCAGGCCCCAGCACCAGTGTTCTTTCCCTAACCTGTACTTTTGTATCCCCAATTGGCAGACCCTGGCATCCAGATAAGTCCCTTGTAACTGGTACTTCTAGTACCAAGGGCCCTGATGCCAAGGAAGGTCTCTAAGGGCTGCAGCATGTCTTATGCCACCCTGGAGACCCCTCACTCAGCACAGACACACTGCTTGCCAGCTTGTGTGTGCTAGTGAGGACAAAACGAGTAAGTCGACATGGCACTCCCCTCAGGGTGCCATGCCAGCCTCTCACTGCCTATGCAGTATAGGTAAGACACCCCTCTAGCAGGCCTTACAGCCCTAAGGCAGGGTGCACTATACCATAGGTGAGGGTACCAGTGCATGAGCATGGTACCCCTACAGTGTCTAAACAAAACCTTAGACATTGTAAGTGCAGGGTAGCCATAAGAGTATATGGTCTGGGAGTCTGTCAAACACGAACTCCACAGCACCATAATGGCTACACTGAAAACTGGGAAGTTTGGTATCAAACTTCTCAGCACAATAAATGCACACTGATGCCAGTGTACATTTTATTGTAAAATACACCACAGAGGGCACCTTAGAGGTGCCCCCTGAAACTTAACCGACTATCTGTGTAGGCTGACTAGTTTTAGCAGCCTGCCACAAACCGAGACATGTTGCTGGCCCCATGGGGAGAGTGCCTTGGTCACTCTGAGGCCAGTAACAAAGCCTGCACTGGGTGGAGATGCTAACACCTCTCCCAGGCAGGAATTGTCACACCTGGCGGTGAGCCTCAAAGGCTCACCTCCTTTGTGCCAACCCAGCAGGACACTCCAGCTAGTGGAGTTGCCCGCCCCCTCCGGCCAGGCCCCACTTTTGGCGGCAAGGCCGGAGAAAATAATGAGAATAACAAGGAGGAGTCACTGGCCAGTCAGGACAGCCCTAAGGTGTCCTGAGCTGAGGTAACTCTAACTTTTAGAAATCCTCCATCTTGCAGATGGAGGATTCCCCCAATAGGATTAGGGATGTGACCCCCTCCCCTTGGGAGGAGGCACAAAGAGGGTGTACCCACCCTCAGGGCTAGTGGCCATTGGCTACTAACCCCCCAGACCTAAACACGCCCTTAAATTTAGTATTTAAGGGCTACCCTGAACCCTAGAAAATTAGATTCCTGCAACTACAAGAAGAAGGACTGCCTAGCTGAAAACCCCTGCAGCGGAAGACCAGAAGACGACAACTGCCTTGGCTCCAGAAACTCACCGGCCTGTCTCCTGCCTTCCAAAGATCCTGCTCCAGCGACGCCTTCCAAAGGGACCAGCGACCTCGACATCCTCTGAGGACTGCCCCTGCTTCGAAAAGACAAGAAACTCCCGAGGACAGCGGACCTGCTCCAAGAAAAGCTGCAACTTTGTTTCCAGCAGCTTTAAAGAACCCTGCAAGCTCCCCGCAAGAAGCGTGAGACTTGCAACACTGCACCCGGCGACCCCGACTCGGCTGGTGGAGATCCGACACCTCAGGAGGGACCCCAGGACTACTCTGATACTGTGAGTACCAAAACCTGTCCCCCCTGAGCCCCCACAGCGCCGCCTGCAGAGGGAATCCCGAGGCTTCCCCTGACCGCGACTCTTTGAACCTAAAGTCCCGACGCCTGGGAGAGACCCTGCACCCGCAGCCCCCAGGACCTGAAGGACCGGACTTTCACTGGAGAAGTGACCCCCAGGAGTCCCTCTCCCTTGCCCAAGTGGAGGTTTCCCCGAGGAACCCCCCCCTTGCCTGCCTGCAGCGCTGAAGAGATCCCGAGATCTCTCATAGACTAACATTGCGAACCCGACGCCTGTTTCGACACTGCACCCGGCCGCCCCCGCGCTGCTGAGGGTGAAATTTCTGTGTGGACTTGTGTCCCCCCCGGTGCCCTACAAAACCCCCCTGGTCTGCCCTCCGAAGACGCGGGTACTTACCTGCAAGCAGACCGGAACCGGGGCACCCCCTTCTCTCCATTCTAGCCTATGTGTTTTGGGCACCACTTTGAACTCTGCACCTGACCGGCCCTGAGCTGCTGGTGTGGTGACTTTGGGGTTGCTCTGAACCCCCAACGGTGGGCTACCTTGGACCAAGAACTAAGCCCTGTAAGTGTCTTACTTACCTGGTTAACCTAACAAATACTTACCTCCCCTAGGAACTGTGAAAATTGCACTAAGTGTCTACTTTTAAAACAGCTATTTGTGAATAACTTGAAAAGTATACATGCAATTTTGATGATTTGAAGTTCCTAAAGTACTTACCTGCAATACCTTTCGAATGAGATATTACATGTAGAATTTGAACCTGTGGTTCTTAAAATAAACTAAGAAAAGATATTTTTCTATAACAAAACCTATTGGCTGGATTTGTCTCTGAGTGTGTGTACCTCATTTATTGTCTATGTGTATGTACAACAAATGCTTAACACTACTCCTTGGATAAGCCTACTGCTCGACCACACTACCACAAAATAGAGCATTAGTATTATCTATTTTTACCACTATTTTACCTCTAAGGGGAACCCTTGGACTCTGTGCATGCTATTCCTTACTTTGAAATAGCACATACAGAGCCAACTTCCTACAATGGTGCATTAGTGTGCACACTTTCATGTATTCTCAAACATTCTAAAAACAAGATACACACGTTTTGGGGTGGTTGAACTTTTCACTTTGGCAGATTATATTCACAAATCTCCAGACACACGGAACACCACACTGAATCATATGGAGCTTAAGTTTGCACCTAACCACTGAACATCATTTTCAGTGTAACCTAACAAAATACAAAAAACATACTCATGGAACACACAACACACACTCTAAGGATATTTTGCAACAAAAAAGAACAACATTCACAAACATTAAAAGACTCAGAAACCAAAAAAAAAACAATAAAAAAAAAAGATGCATTGAGTTTGTCAAAGTTAGGTGGTCATGATGAACCCTTGGATGCTAGAACGTTTACTGTGAAGAAAGGTTTTGAAATGTTTTTCTACACTCATTATTAGTACTTGTGGAGCATTATCCTTACTATGTGGACAGAGTGTAGCTCAACAGATGTTGCAGATCACAAATGCAGTGACATTCAAATCATCTGTCTGGCTGCTGGTGGGGGCAAAAGAAGGCTCTCCACCCAGGTCCACCATCTAAGCAGTTGCACCAATGGAGGTGGAAGGTCTAGAACCATCATCTTTTTCCACAGTATGGTGTGGCTGCTTGAAATCAAACTGAATCCATTCACAAACATGAACGATTCTGACACCACTTTGCAAATGATTTTTTTAGCCCCTTCTGTGCCCAGGACGTAATGGTTACGTCCTGAGGCACAGTGCTGCTGTGCCCAGGACGTAACCATTACTTCCTGGGCACACAGCCCAGAGGGAGCGCTAGCGCTCCCTCTGTGGGGTTCCCACCCACCCCCCCAAGTCAGGGATGAAAGGGGAAGCCCTTCCCCTTCCACCCCCTAACCCCTGTGAGGTCAGCACGCGAGCGCACAGAGTCATTAAGAAAATACAGTTGTGCTTCTAGATATAAACAGTTGCATACTTATTATGTGTTCCAGATCCGAATACACTCACATATCTTTTGCACTCTCGGCAGTGTGATTGCTACTTGTACATTCAACTGAAATTATTTAGAAACAATATTAAAAGAGAAATTATAAAGGAAAAAAGATTGAAAACAGAAGGAAGATCGTGATCAGGGGAGCTGCTCAGGGGGTGTTCGTGCTTCCTGTTATAGGTGCTCCCCGTCAGGAGGAGGGGGAGCGTCCTGTGTGTGTCCTATTGTAGTTCGAGCGCTAGGGGCACAGAGGTGGTCAGTTGGCCGTGATGGGAGGAGGGGGGGAGAGAGGGGAGGAAGAAGGAAGGAAGGGCCATCCCCCTGTCGATCCATTGCGAGCTGGGAACACGCCGAGATCAACGCCCTCCTCAAGAAACCTAAGGCGGACCCAAAGGACCTCAAGAACTTTCGGCCCATCTCCCTACTCCCCTTCCCTGCAAATGTCAAAGAAAATTGTCAACAAACAACTGACGTGTTTCCTCAAGGAGAACAGCACTCTGGACCCTTCCCAATCCGGATTACGCAGCAACCACAGCACCGAAACTGCCCTCATCACCGCCACCGACGACATCAGAACCATACTGGACAGCGGCGAAACCGCGGCCCTCATCCTCCTGGACCTCTCAGCCACATTCAACTCCGTCTGCCATCACGCCCTCAGCAATGCAGGAATCAGCAACAGAGCCCTGGACCTTATCACCTCCTTTCTCACCAGCAGACCTCAGAGAGTCTGCCTCCCTCCATTCTGCTCTGAAGCCACCAAAATAATTTGCAGCATACCCCAGGGTTCGTCCCTCAGCCTGACCCTCTTCAACATCTACATGGCTCCACTCGCTAACATCGCCCAATCTCACAACCTCAACAACATCTCATACGCCAATGACACCTAGCTGATCCTCTCCATCACCAAGGACTCCGTCAAGACCAACCTCCATGAAGGAATGAAGGCCATCACTGAATGGATGAAGAGCAGCTGCCTTAAACTGAATTCCGAAAAGACTGAGGTCCTCATCTTTGGCTCCACCCCATCCGCATGGGATGACTCCTGGTGGCCTGCCACACTGGGAACTGCTACCGACACCCACCAACCAGGCACACAACCTTGGATTCATCCTAGACTCCTCACTATCTATGACCCAGCACGTCAACGCCATCTCCTCCTCCTGCTTCAACACCCTCTGCATGCTCCGAAAGATCTACAAATGGATCCCTACCTAAACCAGAAGAACAGTCACCCAAGTCCTCGTAAGCAGCAAACTGGACTACATAAATGCCCCCTATGCAGGAACCCTCGGCCAAACTCCAGAAAAGGCTGCAATGCATCCAGAACGCCTCATCCTGGACATCCCCCGCCACTGCCATGTCACAGTCCACCTGAGAGACCTGCACTGGGGCTCCCCGTCAACAAGAGAATCTCCTTCAAACTCCTCACCCATGATCACAAGGCACTGCACAACACAGGACCAGAATACCTCAACAGATGGCTCTCCTTCTACACCCCGACCCGACAGCTCCGCTCCGCCGACCTCGCCACCATCCCACGCATCTGCAGAACAACCACCGGCGGATCATTCGCGCACCATGCCGCCAAGACACGGAACACTCTTCCCACCCACCTGCGACAGACCAAGGATCTCCTTACCTTCAGGAGACTTCTCAAGAGTTGGCTGTTCGAGCAGTAGCAGCCCCCCTCAGCGCCTTGAGACCCTAACGGGTGAGTAGTGTGCTTTACAAATTCCCTGGTTGAATGATCGACTGACATCCATCTTAACATTATTCCAAGCCTACATCGTCAGATGAGACAATTTTGGATATACAGGATATTCATCTACTCTTATCATTAAATGAGGGAACTAAATAATTGGCCACAGATAGAATTTTGGATTAAATGAATATCCAAGAGGATTACAGACTGGACAGTGGATCAAAACTGAAATCTTGATTTCTGGCACCATGACCCAAAGATGACAGTATGGAATTTTTTTACACTAAAGTCATGGAAGATTAGCATAGATTAGAGAATAGGACGGAGAAACAAAGAGACACACCAAAGAGAAATATATGGAGATTAATCATTCTACGATCAGACAAATCAGTAGAGGTCAGGCAAGGTGATAAGGGCGTAAATATTGTCATTATGAATGCGAGCAACTATCATCAGAAAATATTGCGGGAACAATCAGATTTGGAGCTATGAAAATGTAATAGAAACCCAATGCCCAAAGTGGAATGACTTATCAATTCTAAAATAACTGATTGGAAAAAAAGGGCTTTTTATCTGACTAAGCGTTTCAAGTGAGGCACCATCAATTGCAGGGCACTACGATGGGCTGTAGGTTTGTCCCCCTCTTATGCCAATCTTTTTAAGGGCCGGTATGAGAGGGAACTTGCCTGGGGCCCGTTGGCTGCTGCATGGACGGATTCTATAATTGTTTTAGATCTATAAATGGACGGCATCATTGTCATTTGGAATGGTAATGTGGATCAGCTGAAGAGATATAATGACTATCTGAATGATAATGCATTTATTGTCAAGATGAATCTGAACTACAGTCACAAAAAAATGTAATTTTTAGACCTGGAACTGCACATTAATAATAATAAAATACAGAGTAGTTTTGTGTAGCCATTTTAGTTATAGCTTCAGACACGTTATTTTAGCAAACTAGGCCTGCCACTGTGCACTTTAACCTAGACATAGTTTATTCAGCTTCGTTTTATTATTTTAACAATAGCCACATTTGCATTCTTGTTTTATTTTCTCTATCTAGCCATTCTTTGCCTAGGCCAGCACTGCATTCGTAAACAAGACATTTCTTTCACTCTGTACTTTTCTCAAGCCTGCAGTAAGATAGGTCGCCGGCAAACGTGGTACGCTCTGTCTGTAATGTTCACAGAAACATACACACTCTTACGTGGGAATCCTTTCTTGGAACATCAGCTGTTTTATTATAAAAACACTACTTTGACCCATATACGTTAGAGGGAGATTCCAGCCAGATGACCATGACTGTACGCTGATTGCTGAGTGCTTAGTTACAGCTGCTTATGTAGACTACAGGCCTCTTGCTCAGGTATGAGGGATGATGTCTTTCCAGGGGAACCTGAAGGGCAGAACTTGAGCTTAACATGCTGTGCTCTAACATAGCCTAGGTAGGAGCTATTTTAATGATTCTAGTGACGATATGGTAGCGTTATTTTTATGCTTCACTCTCCTTGTCACAATTTTACTGTCATGCTTCATCGTCCTAGTTATTGTTGTACATGCCTTATTATCTAAGATGCAGTTACTTCAATAAAATCTTATTGAACTCTATTCTGCCTCTGATTGTCCTTGCATATGTGAGACTAATGTAACTGAGAGAAACGGACGAGATCTGAATGACCACAATTTCCCTGAGGAGTCAATTGTGTCATGTGCTCGGTTGCCCAATCATCCCTGCTCTTGGGTGGAGATGAGGCACTGCTAATCAGCCAGAACAAAACCCGGATTAAGCTGACAGGTGTCACCTGTAGTGGGTTCATGCTCAGTCCCCTACACTGCAAGTGATTCTGCCGCCCAAATCCGGTAGTCTCATTAGGATAATGAGAACCTACACGACTGTAGGATTTATAGAAAAATTATGTTATGCAAGATCTTTCTGCTTGCTACTAGTGCCCATCCAGCCTTTACCATTAACAGTATCCATTGTAGAGAAAATGTAAGAGTGGGAAGAATATGCAGCAATGGTTTTGAATTCCAAAACACCATTAGGGATATGAGGTTGAGATTCCTGGATAGAGGGTGTATGGAACAATCAGTGACAAATGCAGAGAAGAAAGTAAAATTCTTTAAAAGGATGGAGGTTTTGAAAAGGCCCCAAAAAGTACAGCAGCAGTGACAGCCAACATGTATTATGGAATAAAACATGTACAGTCCACATATACATAAATTCATAAGAAGGCACTGGATCCTACTGTTTCATTCTAATGACATACAAGATATGATTACCACTAAATCAAAAGTAACTTAATGTATACCAAACCTATTGAGGGAAATTATTTTCTCAAGCTATATAACATCTGGAAAAAATGAGGATTGAATCTAGTAGGATCCCAAGTCTGCTGCAAGGGTTCCATACATGTAGAAATTGTGCTTTTGCCAATATGGCTTAATAAAACTAAACATTTGAGCTACAATACACTAAGAACTTATGAGAATAAGGATTTTATTAATTGTAAAACAACCCATGTGGTATATGTAATAGGTTGCACCTGTAACAGAACTGATGTGCTCAGGATGGTTAGAGCCATGAAATCAAGAAATCAAGAATTCAGGAACATGTGTGCACAATTAAAAATGGTGATGGGTATCCCATTGCCGTGCATGATAAGGAGTCTCATGACTCAAAATATGTTATCAGCTAACTACATATTTGATAAACATTTGGACAGCACACTTTGGATACCCACTAGACAACTCAATACATATTTGTGACCAAACTATAGGTAGAATTATGATTGTTTTGCAGCTATCACATATCCTTGTTAATTTTGGATGTTTTGCAAAATGGTGAATTGCAGAGAATAAATGATTGTGATTAATTCACACCACCTGAAGTAGCTATTCACAACTTTGAACAATCAATATAATGTTCAATATTGAGTTGTATTATTAGTTAATATATGTACACTCAATACAGCATTTTTTTGATATATCTGAAAATATGAACTTATAGTCATACTTTGAAATTATCGTACAAATGACATTAACGGGCGCAGGAGAATATGAAAGCAAATTGCCAGTGCATACAATAAATAGCTCCCTAGTAAGGTTACAAATATGTCAATTTGTCCTCCGACTACCAAATCAAGTTTTAAGCTTTTCGTTCTTATATGGCCACCAATCTTTGCTGATTCTTGATGAGGCCAGACTCTGGGGGTCATTAGGACCCCAGCGGTCGGTGGAAATATGGCGGTAAGTACCGCCCACAGGCTGGCGGTACGTACCGCAATATTATGATATTGGCGGGTTGGCTGAAGCCAACCCGCCAATGGACCACTCCGACCGCCATGGCAATGACAGCCGCCAGGCTGGAGATATCTATCTCCAGCCTGGTGGCTGTCACTGTTCCACTCGCGGGATTATGACACCGCCTACTGCCATGGTTTTTGTGGCTTCCTTACCGCCACGAAAACCATGGCGGTAGGCATTATCAACGACAGCAAAGTCATTTCCTGTCACTGATAGGGGTCTGCCCCCATTTTCCCTCCCTCTTCAGAGTCCCCCCCACGCCACCTTGCCCTCTCCAATGTCCTCCCACCCCCCTCTGTTCACGCCCCTCCTTCACCCACACACACTCCCACATTCACGCATGCATATATCCATTTACACACACATCCGCATACACTTACAAACATTCACACACACATGCATTCACAAAACATAACATACACGCACTCACACATTCATACATGCACACTCGCATCCCACATGCAACACACACCCGCATGCACGCATAATACAAACATACACACCCACACCCCCCCGTCCCCTGTCGGAGCACCCACTTACCTGTGTGCAGGGGATCCTCCGGCAGGAGACAGGACGGGGCGCTGCTGCCAGCAGCATCGTCCGCCAGTAGAACACCGCCAGGCCGTATTATTTCTCATAATACGGCCTGCAGCGGTCTATTGGCGTGGCGCTGCTGGTGGCAGCAGCGCCACCTTACCACCATCTGCCGGCATGGCCACAGCCGGGTTTCTGCCATCCTTCTGCCGGAAATCCAGCAGTGGTCATAATATGGCGGACAGCTGGTAGCCGCGGCGACGGTCTTTTGGCAGCTGTCGCGGTAGGCGTTTTTTACCGCCAAGGTCCAAATGAGGGCCTATATGTTCTTACTGTGTTTACTGTCAAATCATTTTACATATGAGACAGATGGGTATGTTATAATGTGAGGCTATAATGTCAGTCCGACAGTAAGTTTCCAAAACATAAACATGTCCTTGCCCCATGTAATTATCTATTCAATTCATATTCCAATACGACAGTCAAATTATATCTAATCTTTAAGGGGCTAGACTACATGGACATGTGACTAGGGCAGTGGGTATATATATGATCAAGTAATATCGCACCACTATATGAATGCCCTACTTACGAACGCCATGACACATACAACATGTGGCCAATGTCAACATTTGCAGTGTTATCCAACTAAGCCAGTATGGCCATTCATGATGCACAATAACTATTGTAACAAATTGTGCTACTATCCTTTTTAACATTTTCTATATATTTACAGGAGGTGTACTTAGTCATTTATTGCCTTGTCAATGGGGACATTAGACATGTGCCAAGCTGGTTTGGGTATGTTCAGGTTTGGCGATTTATCATAACAGCCAGTGTATTTGATTTAGCTATTATAGTTACGGTAGTCTACCATAGCGCTACACATTAAAGAATTGAAGTATTATGTTTATCTTGACAAGTCCAATATGGTAGCCCCTTCATACATGCAATTTGTACTGTTGCGTAGTACATTTTGTGATACCATATTTGGGCAACTCTGCCCAACTAAGTGAAGCAGCATACCTAATATGGTGACCATTTTTTAAGCCCTTTTTACACTTGGCATGACTGTAAATGACACCCAGAAATGAGAACTAAAATTGTGTGCAACATTAGTTCTGTACTGTAACATACACAGTTGGGCGAAAGTTTAGGTCTTATGTAATTTGACACTAATTTACGTGCTTTAATCCCTACATTTTAACTATATGGTGGTTAGATGAATATTATACTGCCAGCTGATCATTTCGGCAGCTTTGCAAATTCACTAATGGAAATGTTTGTGACAACTGGACTTGCTGCTCCTTGTTGGTGGTTGAATAAGTAGGCTGTCGATTCAGGAGGTTCTGCCTAGGAAGGATATTCTCCCTATTTTTGGGGTCCGGTTTACTATCTCTGCCCCCTGCAAAGTAAAGTTATAAAATGTGGTTTCTCGAGTATGATAATGTAGCCATTTTTTCAGTACAGTTTGACAGCTGTTGGCTGTTCATTGTAATGCTTAGGGGCACATGGACGTGGCATTTTTCCGGTCGCAAACGGCCCAATTTGCAGAATCGGACCGTTTGCAACAGGAAAAAAACATTTTGGTATGTATAGAGCCTATTTTGCGATTCACCAATCTATTTACTGAATCACAAAATAGGTTTGCGAGTTGCAATTGGGAAGGGGCGTTCCCTTCCTAATTTCGAGTCACAGCGCGATGCAGCATTGTTTTGTGACCGTGAATGCGTTCACAAACAATCGCAGTTAGCACCAGTTTCAAACTGGTGCTAACCCATTCGCAAACGGGAAGGGGTCCCCATGGGACCCCTTTCCCTTTGTGAATGGCAGCAAAAATATTTTTTCAGAGCAGGCAATGGTCCCACGGACCACTGCCCCTCTCTGAAAAATTGAAAAGAAACCTTTTTATTTTTGTTTTTGAAATGCATCTTGTTTTCCTTTAAGGAAAACGGGCTGCATTTAAAAAATAAAAAAAAACTGCTTCATTTAAAAGCAGTCACAGACACAGTGGTCTGCTGTCTCCAGCAGGCCACCAACCCTGTGAGGGCAGCCATTCCCAATGGGGTTGCAAATTGCAACCTAACTCATGAATATTCTTGAGGTAGGTCATTTGCGATCCCATTGGGAATCGCAAACAGTGTAAAGTACTTTGTTGTACATCCGGTTTTGCGAGTCGCTAAGACTCGCAGTTTGCGAGTCGCAAAACCGGATTTTTGTACATGTGGCCCCTAATCTCTTATTTACTTATTGGAATTCAAACATTCGCCTACACCAATGGTTGGCTGTCAGTGGGCATCTACCTTATTCGATTAATTCTGTTGGCTACAAGACCTATGCATACTTGTGCAGCCATTGTTTTAGCATTACTCTGCTCAGTTCATCCTTGCTTTTGCCCTGAAGGTGACCCTTCACTAAGATTTGGGTTGAAACACCGTTGACTACCCCAGCTGAGAGAAACTTCATTTATTGACATCTATGTACAGAAAACCTTTTATTTCTTCTTGGACTTTGAGTTCTTCAATATCATAGAATCTGACCATGTTGTTGTGTTCTTTCTGCTGTTGCTTGGTTTTATATGTGACCATCTTTTTGCACGCATGCACAAATTCTTGAGCACTGTGGCCCTCATTACGAGTTTGGTGGTCCAAGGACCGCCAAAGTGGAGGTGGAGATCGCACCGCCGCAGGCCCAGCGGAGTAGATCGCCATATTATGACCATGGCGGTGTTCCAACCGGAACACAGCCAAGTCACCGCCAGTGCTGACAGGCCCCCGCAGCTGGCTCTAGGCATCTCCAGACTGACAGAGATCATATTTCCGCCAACCATATTACGAGGTCACCCACCGCCAGAATTTCCGCTGCATTTGCTCCACCATGAAAAGCCTGGCAGAAACGAACAACATAAAAGGGGACACACCTTCAGGAATACAAGCAAATCTGCAGCCACCATGGAACCCGAACTGGAAGTCTTCCCAGTCCTCCTGTTGGCCATACAACTCCAAAACCAGCTACAAAGACACCAACCGTAAGTACACCCGCCTAGCACACACTGGAGGAAAGGCCATTAGTACAGACCCACACACAACATACCCACCCGGCACGACTAGCGACGGCCACACACATACGCAAACAAACACCGGGAGCAACACACACACATACACACACAAACCACACACAACAAATGGGACATATGCAACACATACATGTGGAAGGAAAGTAAGGACAAGTTTGTTACCCTCGACACCAAGGGGTCCCTGGTGCAGATATAATATATCTAAATCAGAAAAACATAAACAACTATATACACTATAGGTCTACTGACCAGTCCAACTGTATTGTGTGCCCCAGGCACATAGGGCAATGTCCATGGCCCCAACTCGACTCCCGACTGCAAAGTGGCCTCCACATGGCAGGGGCATCAATGGGGCATGCAGGCACCTCAGAGGTGAGGAGGGGGTCTGAGGTGTGGGTTTGTGTTTTGAGGGGGGTTCTTAGGTGAGGGTTTGGAGGGGGGTCCTTTGGTTTGTGTTCGGGGGTTTTAGGTTTTGACTGATTTTGGGGAGGGGGCTTGGGTCTGGGAGGTGTAACCTTGATCTTTGTGGGGGTAGAAGTCTTAGGTGGGGGAGGGGCATGGCTTGTACCAGGGGGACCATGGGAGGACTGGGAGGTGGAAGGCAGGGGTTTGGGTAGGGTGAGAGGCGCCTGGGGGAACAGGGACTGGGACAGTGGGAACAGGGAATACTCTTGTAGGAAATGTTTCTTAGGGGCACAGGTTGGTCATGGGATAAACATTTGAGAGTGGAGGGAGATGTAGTGGTTGTGAGGTGTGTACGGTGAGGTGCCTTGGAGGCAGGTGCGGGCGTGAATGCCATGTGTGTGCTGTGTGACTGTTGGGTGGGTGAGGGTGGGTGTTTAGGTGTAGTGGGAGGAGGGGGGAGGAGATGCAGAGAGATGGCAGGGTGAATGTGTGAATGTATGTTGTGGTGGTGTATGCAGGTAGGAAGGACGTGCTGCATGTGCGGTGTTGCCAGCTATGCTGAGTGCGCATGTGGTGTATGGGGGTCTGCTATTGTGGTGATAGTGGGAATGAGTGCACTTGTGGTAGGATCTGGGAGTGAGGATGTGGTGACTGCAGGTATGAGTGGTGTGGTGTCTGTGGGGGGAGGTGGTGGGGGAGTCCATGTAAAGAGTGGATGTTGTGTCTGCATGTGTGTTGTGTGCGTGCATTGTGGTCTCTTGTGCTGCTTGTGTTTGTCCTTGCGGTCCGTGTCTGTTGATGTGGATGCATGTTGGTATGGAGTATGGAAGTGTGCCTTGGATGGGTGAGGGTAGAGGGCTGTGGGATTGGGAAGAGGTAGTTGGAGGGGGACAGAGGCAGGGTCACTGGCGGCCATCAATGAGGAGGCCGGAGCCTGAAAGGATCTCTGCAGGGCAGCCAGGGCACCGCAAATGCCTTCCAAGTAGGCATTGGACTGCTGTATCTGTGATGCCAGTCCCTGGATGTCATTCACGATGGTTGACTGCCCCACAGAGATGGACCTCAGGAGGTCAATAGCCTCCTCATTTAGGGTAGAAGGGCTGACTGGGGCAGAGGTGCCTGCGGCGAAGGAGATGTCCACCCTCCTGGGTGAGCGGGCACGGGCAACTGGGTGGGATGCTACAGGGAGGGCAGTGCTGGTAAGGGGGGTGGCAGACAAGGATGGTGCTGGCATGGTCCCAGATGGATCCGCCATCTCCAGGGAGCGTCCATCGGGGAAGGACTCCAAAGATGTTGTTGTCTATCCTGTCTCCCCCGTGGCACTCCCCTTGCCCTCAGTCTCACTGGTCCCCTCGGCTCGGCTGGTGTCAGCATCCTGGGTCCTGTGGGCTGCAGCTTCCTCACTTGCCAGTGCCCCTCCTCCTTCGTCTGATGATGCTGATGCACACACAGACAGAGGAGGAGAGGAAGGAAGGGTGGCAGAGAAAGACAGGGTGCAATGAGTCAATACCAACACAAAATTCACACAGATTAACAACATCATTATCTGCTGCTACGCTATGGCAGCCCATGGCCTCACCTATACATTCTACAACAGTAGAACACCATGGGGGAAACCACTGCAATGCTGATGTAAACTTCTGATGGTGAAACAATAGCACTCGTACTTGATGAAGGGCAAACTAGTCACACTTGCCCAGTACTTGGCACATTCTCATGGTCGTTTATGGAGACATAACCTGTATCCCTTATTCAACAGTATCCTGCATGGGTAGGTAGCATACCCACTTATCCATTGACAAATAGCACAGTGACATCTGGATCCACTATGCCTATCTACACATACAGTACATGGCAGCTGATCGAGGACTCACAAATTACCTCTGTCACAGTGGTAGGCTGATACTGATGGCAATGCCCTGACACCTCAGGTGTACTGATGCTGATGTAGGAGCTGGGCTCTTAAAAAATTTTGAGGGTGACCACACAAATTCCAAATTGGAAGTAGATGTCCTCATAAGTCAGTGTCTGTATGGTATGGGCACACATCTTTAAAACCGATTTTGCCAGGGTGGCGGATAACCATTGTTGACATGCATCTACCAATGAGCTACGCTACATCTTCCCACTAGTAGTCAACCCAAAGCCATACAAGCCTTAAATTATTGGTTTCTCCACCAGTACTGAGATAGGTCCAACCTTTGTACACACAGGTGACTCTGGCTACCCTAACTTTCCCTGGCTGCTGACACCTGTGAGATATCCGACTACAGATGCTGAAAACCATTTCAATGAGGCCCATGGCAGGATGAGGCATGTCATCGAGAGGACCTTTGGGCTACTGAAGGCCAGATTCCGGTGTCTACACGTCTTCAGAGGTACCCTACTCTACAAACCACTTAAAGTCTGTCAGATCGTTTTTGCCTGCTGCATGCTACACAATCTGGCCCTGAGATGTCACATACCATTGCTGCATGTAGAGGAGGTGGCAGCTGGACCAGTGGCTGATAAAGGGGACATAGTGAGTGATGAGGAGGAAGATGATGAGGATGCAGGTGATTCTAGAGCAGAGTTAATTCAGCAATACTTTCCATGAGAAGCAGGTATGTGACCTGTACTGCTGTCTGCCTTGTGACATAGCTCCTCCTGGTATCTGTCATCAGTGAAGGTGTTGAGTGCAGCTCTCCCTCTGGGTGGGGTTGGGGGGGTACATTTTGCTCATCAGAGGAAGTGTTAATGTTCAGATGTCAGTGCTATTTTCACTCTGCTGTCGTGTTGCATCACTTATGCAATGTATTCATATGTTCTATGTTCCTTATACTGCTATGTCAATTGCAATTAGGGTGCCAAACATAGTGGTGTCATCCGTATTGCTACTTATCCTCACAGTCCACAATGGGAGAATGTGTAACCTAACTGTTACTGACTATGGAACATGCCTTTAGTTGAGTTTTGTCAGCTCTGAGGCAAGGACCATTGGGTATGGATGTCTAGGAAATGTGGATCTGACATGGGCATATGGTTTGAGATTACACCTGCCAATACACACTAGGGATTTCAACATTGTACTGCATGTGTGTTGAGTGGCCAACATTGACTCCTGTTGTGTCAGCTGTCCCTGTCTTGGTCTATTTGCTGGGCATTCGTATGGTGCAACTCTGGTTCCTGCCTTGCCTGTTGCCTTCCTTGACACATGTATCTAGAACATGTCTGCTCTACTATCATCCTTGCTGCATATTGCTCCCACTTCTGTCTATCTCACAGACCTTTGCAGCACAATGGGTTGACTGTTATGACATGTTTTACCACAGAAAATCTTACTTATTACAATAAAGACACGTAGGCAGTAGCCGTGCTCAAAGGTGTCTAATGTGATTCACAAGTGCAATGGGTGATGAGTGGGGTCATGGTGGGTAAAATCATCAGAGTATTTGTCCCAGCTGTAGGTAGTCCAGGTCCAGTATCTAAGGGGCCATGTGAAAATGGAGACATGACAATGGACAGTCAACATGGTGTGTCAGTGGCAGACAAGGGAAAATCTTCAGAAGAGGGTCACTTCCTAGCAGTGGTCTTGGTCTTGGCATCAGGTCCTGAAGTATGTCTGGAAGGACATCCTTGCTTGCATGGGGTTTCCTCAGCTACAGGGGGAGGTGTGCTTGTGGTCTGCGGAGCCTCTGGCAGGGCCTACATTTCACTAGTTGCCAGCAGAAGTGGGGGGCTCTGTTGGAATGTGGCTACTGGAAGGAGCCTGCTAGTGGGTGGGGGACGCACACAGGATGGTGGTCAGTTCTCCTTGAGCACCCCTGCAATAGAGGCCATGGTGGCATTGAGGTTCTGCCACTGCTGCATGGCCTCTTGGTGGTATTCCTTCTGCAGCCTCTGGTTCTCCTGATTGTTTGGAAGGATCTGGCCCATAGTATTCTGTGAATGGTGGTATGCTCCCAGAACTTGGGAGATGGCCTCCTGGCCAGTCGTCTGGTGTGGGTGCCCCATCCCTTGTGCCACAGGTGCCCTCCCACTGCCCCCGGCCCCCTTTACCTGTGCTCCTGGCACAGTGTGCCCACTCCCAGTTGCATCAGGACCTTCATCGTCTTGGGTGTGTGGCCTTGACTCTGGTCCCTGTACTGTGGGGCACACTGCTGATTGAACTGTCATTGGGACACAGGTTTGGGGATGTAGTGTTGGCTGTGCTGTAGTAGCCACATGGGTGAAGGATTCCAGTGTGTCCAGGGTGGGGCTGGTGGACTGACCTGTTGTCCCAGATGGGCCAGGCAAGTCGTCAATATCCAGACATCCACTGGGGCCTTCATCCTGGGGAGGGCTGTCTGTCCATGGCATCCGCTGCCGAGTGGCAGTGGCAGTGGGACCTGTGGATGGAAAAGAAAAGAGTTACATTGTAGAGATGTACATGTTCCTATCATTGTTTGATGCATGGAGCAGCTTGACTTGCTTCCCAGTGATGGCAATGACAGATGCAGCACTGTAGACATTGCTTGCAGGTGATGGATTGTGCCACTGTTTCCATTTTCCATTGAGGGTTGAGGATAGTAGATAGCATTGCTGTCATTGCCCTGTGTTGGAACGCAGTGGAAGCATCCAGGAGGTGTGGCATGTGCTATGGTTTTCCGTACAAGTGTTCCACTGTGAAGTGATACTGTGATCTTTTGATGTGTAGGGAGTGATGCAGTATGGGAGTTGTGGTGCTTGGCATTGTGATTGGTATCTGTGCATTAGGGAGGAACTGTGTGGGGATAGTGGCAGTAGGATGTGTGGCATGCAGGGGAGGGGCATGGGGTGATTGGGGGTGCAAAAGTGTGAGATGAGGTGGATTAGGGAGTGATGGGTGGTGGCGACGCATGCTGCACAGGAATGGTTAGTGCCTAGGGAGTGTTGTCCACTTACCAGAGTCAAGTCCTCCTCCTCCCACAATGTGAACTCAGGGGAAGGAGGTGGGGGCTCAGCGCCAGTCTTGTCGATGGCAATCTGGTGATGTGATGCCATGGAACACACCTTCCCCCGTAGGTAGTTCCACCTCTTCCTGGTGTCCTCCTTGTGCGTGGATGTGTGCCCACTGAGTTGACCTTGTCAACGATTCTCTGCCAGAACTCCATTTTCCTGGCCATCGAGGTTTGTTGGATCTGAGCTCCACACAGTTGTGGCTCTACCCTGACGATTTCATCTACCATGACCCTCAACTCATCATCTTTAAAAAACGTGGGTGCTTCTGACGGGACATGGTGGTTGTGTTGCGTGGGTGTGTGTTGTGTGTATAAGGTGCACTGTAGGGTGCTTGGTGGGGTAAGGGTGTTTGGTTGTGTGTGCTGGTGGTATCTGTTTGTGTGCAGTGGCAATGTGTGTATTGTGTTGCTGGTGCAGTTGTGTGGTGTGTGATGCGTGGGAAGTGTGTTGGTGCCTATGGTATCGACGTGCAGTGTCCTCCGTTGGTGTGCTCCTCGATGTCTGTCAGTATTTGTGGTTGCAAAGGATTGTGGGGCTGTGTTATATAGTGCAGTGAGCAGGTATGTGTGGTGTGTGTATGTGTCATAAAAAGATATGAGTGCACAGTTCCAAAAAGGTGGAGAGTATCATCACCTATCAACACCAGCATACACTCTTGCAGAAGGAAAAGCCCTCATGCATCGTCATCGGGCCATGCTCCACGTCAGGATGGTACTGCAATGTCTGACAGGATCCAGCGTAAAGATTGTATCTTAGTACCAAAAAGTCTTAGGTTACCAAGAGACAGCTGGAGCGATGAAAAAATAGCAGTTAAAATTGGCTCGGGTACCTCCTCAATAGAAAATATTTTAATAAATGAGCCAGGACCC
Source organism: Pleurodeles waltl (assembly GCF_031143425.1). Classification (NCBI taxonomy): domain Eukaryota; kingdom Metazoa; phylum Chordata; class Amphibia; order Caudata; family Salamandridae; genus Pleurodeles; species Pleurodeles waltl. The sequence continues at coordinate 79,238,262 of NC_090441.1, read as the reverse complement.
GGTCAAGATTAAAAACAATAACAAAGTACAAGGGAATTCATGATCCCACACTTTACTCAATCTGGAAGTCAAGCAGAATGACTGACTCCTACAAAAAAGTCAACATGTTTTGTGCCTCAACAAATGTCCAAAACGGATCCACTGGCGCTTCATCAGCACTACAACAACGTTTCTCCAGACATCAAAAGTACTCCGACACATTTGTTCATTCAAAAATGAAGGCAAAGAGTGAAAAAAATGTTTTACTCACTCTCTGGCTGTGAAAACTAGCCATCTGCCATAATCAGAAGATGAACTACCTCCACTGGAAAAATCACCACACTCCATTCAGGATATCTGTTTACAGAAGGTGAGCATAGCAAAATGGGGACTTCCTCCAGCGTCGAAGAAATCAACTACCCATATTCGGTCTTAGCCACGTTCACACGGAAACGCGGCCGATGACCAGTAGTTCTCGGCTATGAATTCCCTTGTACTTTGTTATTGTTTTTAATCTTGAGGGCGGGATGTTGATGGCATGGTGGTGGTGGGACCGTCTCTCTCCCGCCCCGGTCAGCCTGGCGATTTAGGATTTGTGGCTGTATTTGGGTGGACTTCAGTTTGTGACTTGTAATCCGGCAGTGACTGTACCACCATCGCTGACGATCTTTTGGCATGCGCTAGTGTGGCGGGCTTGCCAAAGACCGCCAAACTTTTAATGAGGGTCTGTGTGTTCACACGACACTGATCACATATTCACTGTTTTTAATGTATATGTAACCTGCATATAGATACACATGTTCTCAGAATATTTGACTTGAAAAGAATTATTTGGTTATATCTTCTTTGATGACTTTAGGCAACGTACAATATACTTTTGGTATTGCATAAATCATGAATTATAATCTCTAATGATACCTAATAGGACACTGTTGCACGTTAATTTTACATCTTTGGCCTACTAGGGACTCCTGTGTTTTATACGGAACTGGACTATATGTCACGCTCAACTATGTAAACAATAATGGCACACAATATATGTCTTTATTGCAGCACATCCAATATGGTGACTGTTTAGGGGCCCCTTTTTCATTTGTCACAAATTTCACCACCGTAACAGGTAAACTTAATAAATTATCACAACACAAAGCACAAAATGGGCCAAGAAGTACTTAAAGAACAGCGAGGATGCACTTCCAATACTAGGTCATGAAACACAAAAAATACCGGGGACTATACACTATCATGACACTTGTCTTCACTCAATGAAGAACGGTGCTGTCTCTAACATACTAGAAATAGATTTTTCTTAGGATGAGAGATTTCGCCCACACTTAGGTGGCATGCATCAATATAGGTTTCCTCCTTAGCCCACAACAGCCTGCTGTGGTATGGACTTTTGAACTAAAACTATTTCTTGGTAGAACTCCACTACTTAACAGAACAGGGGAAGAAATTCAACCCCAGAGCAAAAATCTGGTCAACATGTTTCTACCCTAATGTTACCCTTAATGAGGTGTGGGGGCATTCATCAGGACTGTAAAGAAGCCACTCTCCTAGTCAAAGCAATATCAATAATAATGTGAAAGTTACAACCGGTGGTATGGCACAGGTGAGCAAGATCAACTATTGTCAAATAGCTGTCAAGTAATGTGATATGGAGATAGACCATCAAAACACGATGTAGCTTACACGGTACAGAATTATGTGTGATAGTTAGTCCAATACACCCCTCAAAAACATGAGGTGGGTGGTGATGTGCTCTGTGATCGTTTGTACAAAGGTGAACTGTGATTCCGCCAACAGGATACCAGAGATGAAAGTATAAACACAATAATTGCTTAACTGCTATCGCCATGTAACAAGCCTTAACTTGAGGCTACTGGGCAAGATGAACAGTGCTGCGACTAAAAGTAAGTCTCTGGTATTGACAAAAGAGTGCGTTGGCCCTGTGTTATTGAGAGTTGAGGTCTCGTATACACTAGTATATCCTTCAAGTTCTGGTTGGTTTAAAAGCAAACAAGGGTTTTGGTAACAACATTTTACTCAAGGGTCGGTGAAAGTTCTCGTCCTAAGAAAACTCTATTTCCAGACAGCACCATACTTCACTGAGTGACGAGTGTCATGACAATGTACAGACCTGGGTATTTTTTCTGTTTTTGATGCAATAAATTATTATCATGTAGAGTGTTGTATTTCAGGTATGTACTAGGAGCTTTATATTTAACATCAACTATCGGGCATTGATAGCTCTAGTATAAACAAGCTAGTATTGATTAAGATAATGGGACCTCAGTGGAATGCCCTTTTAGGTAGAGATAAGACTTCTGTATTTGTAGATTCTCACTCTTTTCATGAGATTCGTTTGTTGTTTTTATTTCCAGTTGTAGACCATTATTATGGATTATATCATGGCTACATTGCCATAATAAATATATTGTCATCTCTACAATTTTGTTCTTACATATAAGGCTTGTCCCATCATATCACAGTATGTTGTTGTTTAACCCATTTTCTCTATCTTCTACACAATTGTGTGAAATATGCCAATTTGGTCACACCCTAAAGGTGGAACTGTTGTATCGATGAAATAATCAACATTATCAGGTTGCAGTTTATGCATAAGAAGCTATATGTAGTTTGGTAAGAACTTAATGTTGTCCAAAAGAAGCTTGCTTTTGCTATTAGCAATGTTATATTAGATCCCTTCTCGTTTTATAGACTTGAATCAGCTTACATAGCCTTATTGGCTCCCATACCAACAGTAACAATGTAATCATTATTGTACGTATACCATTGGTTGAAGATTACAATTAGAACTATTGAATGTTTTGTAATATGACATCCTTTTAGAATACTAGACTACAAATATAGGCTGACGTCTCTTTCATCAGTAATTTAGGTTGGGGTTCCAGTTGTAGAAATATTCATTGTTCACATTTTAAAATATATGTTTTTAACAGGAATAATATTTTGGATATGTTAGCATTTATTGCACCCTTGACAAAGTCCCATCTGGGATAAAACATGTTGACTGTGGATGTCAAGTTGTTAATGACTAAATAAGAAAAATAATGTTTTTGAACTAAACAGATTTCAAGATGCTTGGATGGTCGTCATCTTTGTGTACTACTTTCATACCAAACTGAGTGAACTGTTTACAATATTACTGTGTGCACTCTAATCTAATGAACAAGGAATCTAATTCAATCCCTCTGCAGCCTAGTTGACCGTGTTCAGTGTCACGACTAGCCAGCAGTCATTTCTACAAGTAAAGTTCTGATTCACTTCACAATAAATAACATGTTATGAAAGTCACACTTTCAGTTTTGCGCAGATGCAGATCCTTGGGCAAAAAATACATACTGGATTATCATTCACATTATGCATTAAAAACTTTCAATCATTAAAGGGGTAATACCAGGATTTCTGTAATTTGACTAGAAATGGAACACTAGAAGTTACAAACCTACTTTTTCTTTAGCATAGCCTTTTGTTGAAAATAAATACAATCAGCTTGTTCCATCACATGACCCTAATTAAATCCAGAAAGGGCACTGATATCATACATTGAACTATACTGAACTCAACCAATGTTTTATCTGACAGTAAGTAAAAAAGTATTTTGCTTGAGGCTAAAGAAAACACTTTTTCCAATGTGCTATATTGAAAGTCACTCTCCGCTCCAGGTTCCATATAATGTAACGGTTCCTAAGACATTAAGCACCATAGCAATAAGACACAACCCCAACCAAAAACCTGTCAGCTTCACATAAGGTCATCATTTATATCTCGAAAAACGTTCACTCCCTTTCTCATAGCTGGACAACTAGTTATCAATAACTACTTGTGAGAGCTGGTAGACCAACTTTAATTTAGATAGTCTGATATATCTAATGATTGTGAAGGTGCACAAGACAGGCAATCAGTATAGGTTACATTGGAGAATTAGCACCTTTCGGACAAGATCCATACGAAGTACCCCTGCAAGTAGTGGTAGTAGTTGGTCACTCTGGGTATAAAAGCATTTTATACCTTTGAACGACACAGGCTGTAAGCATATAGAAGCTAATATGTGTTAACAATGCATCCATGAACATTCTACTCTGACACCTTTTCTCAACAAAATACATCTTCAGCTAACTCCAAGTTGTAGCGAACACTATATTGACTATAGTGAGGCAATCAAGTCACTTGAAAATCCCAAACTTCACTGCCACTTCACACTTGTGTCTCATTCAGTGTTAAACATAAAGGTTCGCTTGGTGCACTTTCCTGGCAAGTTGACCATCTTAAAAGACCGAACATGCGGTCTTTGAACATTCATTGTCCTGGTTCGGTTAAATTTATATTATAATCAAAAAACACTCTTCCTCGTGTTCCTCTTTTTTGCATTATAGACTTCAGTGAAGACTACTGTGGCTGAGCTGTTTCTCAATGGAATTCTTCAGTCATACTCGCAAACGGATTAGAAAGTGTTGAATCTATCCCCGATAAACGTTTGAAAGCAGGCATAAGCACGAGCTGCAATGTTAAGGAACTATAGTGTGCATGAAAACGTATGCACTGTTTACTGCAAAACAACAAAATATGAGCAAAGTTAAATACAACAAAGGGGTAAACAGTCACAGACTATGCAGTTTATTGGAAAATAACTACTTGGAAAGCTTGTGTGACAATGTGAATTCCTCCAGGATATGTTATTATCATGTGGTGTTATTATTAAATATGAATAGCATTTTTAGGTTTCAGGCTTGTGAAATCTATTGTATTTAATATAAATCTTAAAAGGGGCTTACATCCCGCCCCTCCCCGCTTTCTATGCTTTCATTCGTTTATGTGCTTGACACTTACTTTCCCGCCGTTCCTATTGGCTGTCACACTATTTTCTAGTTTTTATCAATGCTTGTTCCAAGTGTGTTTACTTTTATCAGTGTCCCGAGGACCAAGTACTCTGTTCACCCGCTTTGGTTTCAGAACTTCTTTTATTCACTGATTTGCTAGTTTATTCATAGCGCAAAACCCAAAGGTGTATATGAGCACTTCACAGGCACGGAGAGATTAAGTGATTTGCATAGAAACACTGGATATTGTGCCTCACACCGAGACACAAACCCCGATGGCAATGCACACTTACCATTTCTCCCGGAGCCAAAGCAGGCACCCACTCTAGTTTCCAGAGTCCGAGTGCTGACTTTCAGGTTTACCATTTCCGGGACCTTATGGGGTCACTTCAAGGGCAACTAGCCCATTTTCTCCAGGAGACAGGTCCTTCTCTGTTTAGCCAAACGTAAGCATTACTGCTTTCCAGCTCCTTCCTGCTTCTTTCGCCTGCTTGTTAGTCACTGTAAACTAGCTTTATGACTGGCTGTCTACACTTTCAGTTGTGCCAAAGAGGTTAGGTAAGTCTTCGTAGGCAAACCTCCTTGCAGATTTGGTCTTATTGTCATTGTCATGTGTGTGGCGTTTGGTAGTAGTCAAGAGACACTGTCATGATGGATTGCCGATAATGTACAGTCAAGTGTGGGAAATTGTAGTCGCAGGCTGTGCATAGCATTATTCTGCGCATTTTTACTTATGTCGTCTTAATTTCTAAGACCATCTTTTCACTTTATTGTATACCTTTCTTTTTTAACATATTGATTAATTTGCTTGCTTGGTTAATTTACCTCAACGGCCAATGAAAACCTCAACTTTCTGTGTGTGCAGCACAATAAACAATGCCAGAGGTGTGCCAATATTCCAAGCCTAGCTCGCTCTATACACTGCAAGCCCCTCCCACTCCTAGGTGACTCTCTGAATGTGTTCAGTCAGGGGATTGAGCCACCTGGAAGCACTGAAAGTACCAACTAATGCCACCCGATGAAAGCTCAACAAAGGACTACAGACAATAGGTTGGATTTGCAGACAATTAGAATCAGCAGCGGGCAGGTCGCCTCCTGAGTGGTCAGTGGTGAGTCTGCATGTAGAGAGCTGCTAGTCAGCCATATCTATTAATTTCCTGATTTGACCAGCACAGTGTAACCTGACCATTGGCATACTGACATAAATCCTCAGCTAACTGTGCAGCATCACTGTGTTTAGGATATAGCAACAACCAAGACTGCAGCCTGTCAACATTAACCACCATATAAGCCCTTCTCCCCAGCCCCATGGCCTCCACTCCCCCTCAAAAATTCCCTTGCGACTCATGTTGCCACCCTTAGGTAACTACTGGCTGTTGCCCCCGCCATTATACTGACCTGATTGCCCCCCTTGTGATCCTTTCTCATTACTGTAGCACTGTACCAACGCGTATCATCCTCCGCAACTGCCAAAATGTACAGTACTCCCTCGAGCAGAGTCCCTTATTAAAGTCCCAGCATGCTCCCAAGGCCCCTCCCTGATTTTTGTTTGGTGACCCCATCCCTCCTCTGTTGGGACGTACCTGAAAGGGCTGGTACTGAACTGGTAGACCACTGGCCATAAAGACTGTCTTGCTGAACTTTGCTGGGCCCATAGTCTGCTGCCATAGGTCGGTATCTTTTTCCCCTCATTTTGCTTCTGGATACGCTGCCATACATGCCCTAAACTCCTCGTCATACTGTGCCCAGGCATTGCCACCAAAGGAGAGCTGAGCCTTTCTTATCACATCTATATATTTAAGCAATGCCACGCTCGGCTCTGGATATTTTTCACAATACACGCTTGCATAAATTAGGACGGCCGATGTCCAGTTCTCAATAGTCACTGGCACCCGTGGGTGTTTAGCCAGCTCATATTCCTCCTCTTTTGACCCCTCCTTGCCCGCAGCTCTCTGTGCAACAATTTTAGGATCTCGATGTACTCACCTTTCCAAATCTTTTCTTTTGTGGTGAGTATCAAGTGCACTTCTAAGGGCTTAGTGAACCCAATGTATGGAAGTTTTTTTTTTTTACCTTTAGCTCCTTAATCTCTTTACCGTCCAATATCTTGTTGTTGTTCCCTTCTTCCTTCCCCGTCTCCTCTACCCTCTGCGCCCGTGTGTCAGAAAAGTCCTCTTTCCCCTCCTCCTTCCAGACCTGTGCCTCAGTGTTCTTAACCTGTAGGCCCTCACCGCAATGGCATCCCTGTTCAGGTCCCACTCCTTCATCTTTAACATATTTGACTTTCATGAGGCGTACCTCACACATGCTTCTACCGCATCCGACTTCCACCCCTTTATCCTCCCAATTCAGTTCACATTTTTTCTTACCTGGCATTAAGGTTGACGCCCGCATGACAGCCTGCCGCCTTGCCAGGGTCTGCAATGCTGTCTTGTCCTTGTTCCTTTGGTGATGCCATGACTTGTCCTGCAAAATATTACTGAGAGAACCATTAGCCCCCCCCCCCCAACTCCCCGCTCACACATATCCCTTCGACCATCATCCATTGCACTCTCCACCTCTACTATTTCCCCTTCTTCTGAACTGTCTTCATCATAATCCAATTCCATGCCCTCCAGCCAGCTCACCTAGGCCACATCTCAACCACCAGGTGCCATTTTGGACACTCCAAGGCCCCCTTCCAATTCATACTGGCCACACCATGTGGCACTCCCAAATCCACATGAGGAGCAACTATCCCATTAGCTGGAGGGGCCGTACCATACCCACTCGAACTGCCATGTCCCATTCTTGACTCCTGAGTCACGGCATCAGCAGAACACATTTATTCGCACCTGGCTACCACCCGCGTGAGGCTGTTACCAACCTATGCAGGGTGCTCACTGCTGGGTCCCACCATGACGCCCGATTGGCTGCCCCCCCACCAAGCAGACTCTTCCCTTTGGGGTTGTTGAGCTGACCAATGCTCTCCTGACTCTGCAACTTACTCCTTGTGGGCGACCTGCCAAAAAGCTAGAGATCATTGTGCAGGCCTTTCCACCCCTGACCTGGTCATAGATATGTTCACACGCCCCCTTTCCAGAACATGCTCCTGGGCCACGCTCTCTTTTTTCCTGGAGTATACTTGCCTGGGCGGACACCTACTCCCACTGGCATATTCACCTCCTCCTCATCATCACTCCGTATAAGACTGCCTACCTGGGCTGCCGTGGCGGTACTTGGCCTGTCCTCCCATTCCTCCCTCCCCCCAAACAAGATGTGTCCCTCCTCCTGTACCCTGCCCCTGCTTTTCACTACTCCCAACTATAGAGTGGGCACTGTGCCTTCCCATACCATACATTATAGCTCCTCCACCTGGGTGTCCCCAGCCTCCTCCCACCCTTTGCTATCTGGGCTCTGGTCGCCCAAAACATTCATCTCCCCTGACACCCCCCACCGTTGTTTGTCTCCCCCCTCCTCGCCTGCACAATCCTTCTTTCGTCTGGTACATCCTAACTGGTGTGTGCCAGAGCTCACCATGTCAATGCCTGACAAGCCTGTGTGCCAGCTAGAGTTCACCATGTCAATGCCTGACAAGCCTGTGTGCCAGCTAGAGTTCACCATGTCAATGCCTGATGCACTTTGCCCCACATGGGGGAGGAGCAGGCTCTCTTTGTTCCCCTTTGCTTCAAAGTGTCTCTTGCCGCTCCTCCCCCGCATCCTCAGATGGCCCCTGTAGAGCCGATTAGCTGAATATCCCTGCCACACCTCCTCGGCCACTTATTCCCCATGGCCTCACCCCTCCTGCTCGCCTCAGCCTTCCCACCAGCTAATAAAGAAAATCCTGCCCCATATTTCCCCGTGGCTCCTCCCCGACCTCGCCCCGTGCCTTCCCCTTTGACTTGGCCGCATTGAGCGCACGTGGACGACCTCTTCCATCTATCTGTACCTTCTGGAACTCCTTACAAGTGTGGGGCAGCGAGCATGTGGGAACCGTCGATGTTGTTCCTCCTCCGACCACCAAATCAAGGCGGCTAGCTTCTGCTAGCAGTCTCGTGGACTCTTTTACTTTTGCCTCAGCTGATGACATGGTGAGTCTACAGAAGCTCTATAACCTACCAGAAAACACCCCTGCACAAACAACGATTGCAGTAAATGCCTGACGCACGAGGACAGCGAAGAAAGCTAACTAATAGAAAACTAAATGCCCTCTCTAACTGGAGGGCTGCCGCTGTGTACCTCACCCATAAAATGGCGGCTAGCCCCTTAAAATGGCCGAATATAAAAACTTCGGCCTACATCCTTTCAGGGATGCAGCCCAACCGTAGCCCAGTCGTCTAGGCTGTGCTGCCTCGCCCCAATCCCCCCCGGGGGACAGACCGCCTGTGGGACAGCTGTCCTCCAAAGACCTATTTTCCGCTGGTGTGTTTGCAGCAGAATACAAAGACCGACTGGACTTTATTTTGATGTAGAGCTTTCAGACAACCCTTCTTTCCCACTGTGGCAGACGTTCAGCACACTAGTTATTGCGACGGCACCAAAAGTTACATGTTGTGAAAAACGTGCTTTTCTTCTCAAAATGGGAACGTGAAAAAAATACTAATTATATTAAAACATTGCACTGAGGTGCCCAGGAGGAGCTCACCTGCTCTAGAAATAAAAGCAAATATTGTTGGACCCCTATGTTTGTTAGTGAAACATTATTGCTCGCAGCTTAAAGAGGAAGGCTACGGGGTTTTCAAAAAGGGGCACACAATTTGTTCCAAAATGACTATGCCACAGTTTTAAAACAGAGTTTAAACGGCTGGGTGCTACGTGTTCTTTTCAATTAAGGACCACACAGTGCCTTACATGTTAGGAAAGAAAGAGATGAACGAATTAATGTCTTTAAGTCACTCAATGTTTTTTTATTTATTTGTACAATTTTAATTAGAAACATTTTCAGATCTCGGCAAGCACTCGACTGCACGCCGCGCAGCTGTTACCTAAACACCAGGCTGCAATCATTTCAGCGGCTTTACTCCTTTCTTCAGTTGGCAGTGATCTATGAATATACCTCATAGGACCCCAACAGGGATTTGAGGTTCCAGGAAACCCATCTCTAGCCTTATCGCTGGTGACAGAGGTGGTCTCTATTACTAAAGCTCTGTTTGGCCGAATTTTGTCTTGCTTGTAGTGCACACAGTACTAACAGGCCTTCAAAGGGGGAGTCAGTGTCTTGACTAAGCAGATCACACTGGAGAGGTGCTTTCTATAACTGTTGTGCATTAGATTTTGTGTTTTGCCTTCAGACTTCAAAGAATAGGAAAGAGACGAAATAGTCTGTCACATCCCGTTGCACTGGCTTTGTCCCTAAATGAAGTCAGAAGTATTTATGTGAAAGATGTAGCACAAAACTGAAGTGTAATACAATTTCCCTTAGTTTACAAGTTAGTTACAATATATTTAATTTACTGAAATTTCATTGAATCTGGAGCTAAGCTTTAATTTAACAAGCATTGGCAAAGCCAATAGGGTTCGCCTTTGAGAAATATAGTGGCTTTGTTAGTGTTTTTACATGTTTTTTTACATGGCTTAAAGTCAAATAAAAAGTGCAGTGACAAGGCCAGCATTGACTGCGTCACAGTGCTTTTAAAATTTGTTATACTTTAAGCCATGTTGCACACCAGCTCAACTTTTGTGCTACATGTAAAAAAAACATTAACAAAACCAAAAGATTTTGCACTTGTGAAAAATGTTAGCTTTGCCAATGCTTGTTGTTTCTAAGTGATGTTACTAACATGTACGACAATTATTCAATACTGAGATTGAAAGACTGCGCTGTAACTACACCTCTGCAGCCGCCTTTTAAAGCCCCAAACAACTGTGCCATTTAAATCAAACTGAATAACACTTATTTTATTCACATTGAAAAGATAAAAGTCTGACTCACCCCCAAGAGTTTCAATCTTTACCCTACACTTTAGACCTTGAGCTCTGCAGCATGGACTTAACCCCTCTGAGCTATTTTGCTGACATTCTAAACGTACCTGCGGCTTCCCCTCTTCAATATCAATTTCCACTAATTTGAAACCTTATGATGGACGTTTTCGGCTTTCAGATCATCATGTGTAAGAACAAAGCAGACCAATCATAGAACAAGGTGTCAGCAAAGTGCGAAGAACTGCAGTAGGTTTTTACAGTTTAGAGGGTGGCATTGAAACTAAATTAAATATATAATGCAGATAAATATTTATGAATGGTGAATGAAGAATTTGGTTCACAAGTTTTACATAAACACTTTGCATTATTTGTAGAAACATCTTTTTCCATTCACGAACTGTTAAGCATTATCTAGTGAAGGTTAAAAATACTCAGATTCAGTCTCTTGATTTACATGGTCCACCAAATGTCAACTGTGAGCTTTTAACAAAATGATTTTGTTGATGACAAACAGGGGGTCTGCCTTAGCAACACTAAAGGATGATGGACAGAGTGCTGAAACTTTTCAAACACTCACCCCCAGTCACAGATCTGGGTTTAATCCATCATTCTTTTGAGGGGCGTGGCCAAGATGGCGACTGGAGCGGATGCTAACTGGTCAGCTCCACTCTCGGCCCCAAATTATCCTGCCAATCTCCTCCCCCCGGATCCCTACAAAAGCCGGGACTGAACATCCGGGGCCCCGGATGATGGAGATGTTGCTTTTTGGCATCCCGGAGGCGGCAGCCATGGCGAGACGGCAGGGAGCCTGCACTGCTCGAGCGGCGTGCGCGATCGAGTGCGGAATGAGGGCAGAGCCTCATAACTAATTCGCGGCCGGCGGCCGGCAGGACAGAGCAAGCTGGCAGGCCGGGTCTAGACACACTGAGGCATCCTCGGAAACAGCGTAGTGGGGGCTCTGTGCCAGGAGGTGGCCGCGCAGCCCAAATGGGCTGAGATCACAGAAAGGACGCTGTGTGGGGCATGCGCCTGCGGACGGATGCTGGGCCCATTACATGCCATGGCAGAGGTGAACGTTGCCCCGTGCTCCTGCGCCTTCACTTGACACTGCGGGGATGCCCCTCATTTTGTCACTCTGGCGAAGTACGCCGCAACAATGGTGGGTGTTCCGTGTGGCGTGCCCAGCGAAGCACTCCGCTGCTATTCGTTGGAGTAGGCGGCGAGGAGCTCCTGGCATTCCAGATCAGGAGATAAGAGGCGGCCTGGGGTGGACGTACTGTAAGATAGAGGCCATTTTGCGGCGAGTTTGCCTCCAAGACCCACCAACAACCAATGCATTAGATTATCTGGGTGCTATTGAAGTTCCGCCACAGTTGCTGAAGTGAGAAAACGTACATACTATGCCACTAAAGTACACCATATGAACACAACCATATATTGAGAATCACATTAAACGAGGAAAAGGCGTTCAACTGGATATAGGAACGCAATTAATCCTTGCACACTAATATTGACTCAACTAAACTATGTTTGGGAGCAACATTTGCCACTCAGACATTCGCCTGAACGACCGCACCCATGGTTAAACCTAAGAATATAGGGCAGTCGCTGCTGGCTGAGGGAGGTATGCCTCTATCAACTACCGTTCCTCAGGACACTGTGGTGAACCCTCCAGCAGTTAAACAAGATCCTTCAGGCACATTCTGCTCAATTCGATAAGCTACTCCAGGCAGTAATGGACACAAAAACAGCTCTGGAAAGTGATAGACACTGAAGTAGAGGAGGTTAACTTACTTCGAGTGGAACACCGTACGTTGTCCGAAAGAGTGTCTGCAATTGAGACATCGCTAGCTGAAGTATAACCAGGTGTGACAGACATTCAAAGCCAAGTGTTGCAACTCCAGGCGGATGTTTCACTCTTGCAGCGCAGGGCTGAAGATGTGGAAGTGGGCTCCGGCAGGAACAACATTCGCTTTTTGGGATTTCCTGAAAAGGCAGAATCACCTAAAGCTGAACTATTCATTGAACAATGGGTGAGGAGTATGGTTCTGAGCAATGATGTGCCTCCTTTCTTCTCAACAGAACGCGTGCATAGGATCCCAGGGAAGCCACCCAGGCCTGGAGCTCCATCACAGCCCCTGATAGCTCGCCTCCTCAACTTCCGAGATCACGAACTCATACTTCAACGCTTCCGCACACATGGCCCCTGGAAGTCCCAAAATTCCGCCATCACGGCCTACCCAGATTACACCATGGAGGTGCAACGTAAACGGACTTCTTATATAAAGGTCAAGCAACTTCTACGCAACCTCAGCATTGCATACTCATTGCTCTACCCGGTGCGCTTACGAATAGTAGACGAGGGGAAGACCCACATCTCTCCGACTCCAGAGGATGCATGGACATGGGCACACGTCAAGGGCCTGATTGACACACCAGACAAAACATAGCTGACATCACAACCCCATCGAATGAGGAAAACCAGCAGTAAGATGCATCCCTCCAGAGCACAGGTGGCCATGGGCCAAGCACAGGAGTTGCTTGAAGCAACCCAAATTCCCTCTAACTCTTATGCTGCCCTCCATGAAGACAGAGGATCGGACTCTGACTCCTCAATGGGTCGCGCTAGTGGCTCCATGACTCTTTCTCTGCCGGGCCTGGCGATAACACCATGATCAGCAGATGATCTCTAGTACTGCACGTGATCAATGGTAGACTATCATTTGGCTGTTGCAATAGCTATAGAAACTACCAACCCTAAACGTACTTGGCAGCTGACTCCTTGATCTTGCGGCAGATGTACAGTTGGTGGCGACACTGCTCCCCAGTTGGCAGTCACATTGGCCTACTCAGCCGAGACCTGCACGCTGCAGTTGGCAAACTAAACACAAGTAACACTTGCAGATAGCAAAAGGGAAAAGGTGGATGAAGATTCTGATGGCATTGATGGGGGCTGACAGGAACGTGATGCCTGATCCCAACCATTGCCCCCAACCCTTAAGTGGATTTCCGTATGGAACATATGAAAAGTGTTGCCCAGGACGGCACCTGTTGTGCCCCATGGGTATTGAGCATATTTGGCCCTGTTGCCCATATCCCTGTTTGGCATTCAGTTACTAGTTGTTTTTCTTGTTCTACAGGAACTTCGACGCCGATGTTGAGCAATTGGGCTGGAGGGGTAACATGGAATTGGGTCGACTATGCTCGAGCCCCAGGATTGTTGGATAAACTTATGTACTCATGCACACACAGCTATAACATAGTTACATGGAATGTTAGGGGTGTGGCTAATCCTGGCAAGCGCAGTAGGGTGCATGCGTACTTGAAACGTCACAATATCCATATAGCGATCCTGCAAGAAACGCATCTCACCGACAAAGACCTTCATAACATTAGAACCAAGTTGCGTGGTAAAGTTTATGGCACATCCACATCAGCTTTTGCAAAAGGCGTACTGACATGGGTAGCCCAGGAGGTCCCCTATGTGGTAGATCACACAGTGGTAGATAAAGAGGTAGATATGTGCTGCTGGAGGGCTTGCTAGATGGCCACTCACTATCTATAGTCGGGATATATGCTCCCAACTCAAAACAAGGGGATTTTCTGTGATCAATCACACCTGCACTCTTTTGGGACCCAACTGCTAGCTGCATTTGTGGGGGGGGTGAGACTTTAACTGCGTATCGGATGTAGATATGGACAGATCTCGACAGCTGCTAGCGGGTGCTCCCAGCCGTACATTGGCGGGTGAGTTGCACCACTAGATGTCAGAGCGTGGTCTTCAAAATATATGGAGCTTATTACATCCACAAGACAGAGAATACTCTTTCTACTCCCCAGTCCAAGCGCTACACACTCGCATTGACCCATTGTTAAGCTCCATAGGGCTGACCTCCAGGGCCTCAAGGGCGGATTACCTGGCTATGACATTGTCTGACCATTGTCCACCGAGGGTTAGCATGTACTGGGGCCGACCAAGCACTTTGGTGCCTACCGGCGATTGCGTACCGACTTGTTGACTGACCCCCTTCTCCACAAGGAGCTGCTCACCTGCATCTCTGATTATTTTGCTACAAACGGGGGGGTCTGCTGCGACGCGTGCTATGGAATGGGATGCACATAAAGTGGTAGTGAGAGGACAATGTCTCTCTGACACAGGGGGAGTACGACGTGCACTACTGACATATCTAAACGAAATGGAGGAAGAACAACGCAGATTGGAACGCTTAACAGAATAGGGACTGATAGCCTTAGGTACTATTTGCGAACATCGTACACGTCACTAAGAACTAGACAAGCGACTGCGTATTTACGACTATCGTCACTATATTGCCAAAGCTCATGCAGAGGGTGATTGCTCTGGTAGACTACTGGCGTGTCTGACTAAGACTGAACAACATAGAACACCCATTGGGGCAATAAGGCTAGATGATGAAAAAGTGGTTAACACTCAAATAGCCATAAATGATGGCTTTAGACACTATTATAGCACACTTTATACAGCAAAACCGTATTCCCCCAGCAAAGCAACTAGGGGACTTCTTCAACTCAATCACTCTCACTCACCTCACACCAACACAGCATGCAGAACTAGATACACCTATAACTACTGACAAGATCAACACAGCCTTACAACAACTGGCTCGTAACATGACTCCAGGTATAGATGGACTACCAATAGAATATTACACAATGTTTGCAAAACAGCTGCTAACACCATACCTAGAGGAGCTACGTCAAGCACAGCAACTGGGTCGACTTACAGACTCACAGCATGAGGCCTTGACTGTAGTTCTACCTAAGCCTGGCCGAGATGCCCTACACGTGAGATCTTACCGACCTCTTTCACTGCTAAACCTAGATTGCAAGATACTAGGTAAGGTCCTTGCAAATAGATTGCTTCCATTAATGACACACCTGATTCATGAAGACCAATCTGGTTTTATTCCAAGAAGGAATACTTTCTTAAACTAGAGGCGACTTTTCAGACTTATGATGGATACCCATGAGGGCGACTATGATATACTAGCAGCGTCATTGGATATCGAAAAAGCCTTCGATACACTAGGATCGCCCCTCCTAAAAGAAGCTCTACGTAGGATGGGCTTTGGGCAAGAATTTCTCAAATGGATTAGCATATTATACTCTAACCCCATGGCCCGCATTAAAACAGGTCAAATTATCTCCCAAAGTTTCCCCATAGGACGTGGCACTAGACAGGGACGCCCCTTATCACCCTTACTATTTGCGCTAGCTATAGAACCACTAGTGGCTCAACTCCGATCGCGTGCATTACTACGGGGGATACACGAGGGTGACAAACAGCATGTAGTCTCTCTTTACGCTGACGATGCGTTGATATATTTACACAACAGCACATCGGCGCTACTAAATTTATTAGAATACTTAGGAAATCTGTCTAGACTGCATGTCAATTGGTCTAAATCCTGCTTATTCCCCCTCACTCCAACCCCGGAACACTTGCGACCTGATCTCTTGCTCTGCGGGCTTCACTGGAGCCCCTCTACTTTTAAATATCTTGGTATTCAAATCTATCACACAAAAGATGACTTACTAGAGGGCAAACTAGGCCGTGTGCTACGCGTGATTAAAGGATCACTACCTTTTTGGGGGTCGCTGCCAATGTCGCCTTTGAGACGAGTGGCCATTGCTAAAATTATAATACTTCCAAGATTGCTATACTTCTTTACTGCACTACCTTTGCCTGTGCCTCGCTCTTTTTTTCACACTCTGAATGGGTTGATGCTTAATTTAATATGGGGCACTGGCCGCCGCCGAGTGGCACTTACAGTCACAAATCGACCCCTATTAAAAGGAGGCCTCGGCATGCCCAACTTTGAACTATATTATGCAGCAGCACAATTGCAGTTGCCTTTCCAGGTGTTCATGAATCCCTTGAGCACTGAATCACAGACGGTACAATCCACACTGGGCATAACTAATGTCCTTGCATGGTTATTAGACCAGTGGTTCCGAACCTTTTCACTTCTGTGGACCCCCGCTTTATCATTACTGGAACCCAGGGACCCCCGGTGAATCAGTATTGGAATCCGGGGACCCCCCCCACTGACTCATTACTGAAAGGTGGGGACCTAATCTGTTCATTTTATTTAATTTTCTAAGCAGTCACGGACCCCCTGAGGAGGCTTCGAGGACCCCCAGGGGTCCCCGGACCACAGGTTGGGAACCAGTGTATTAGACCATACAACTCCTCCTGCACATGGAAATAGCCTTATGGCGGTGGCACACACTTGTTGGAATGGCTATGTCCGCAACCCTCCCCTACTCACTCAAGGTCTCACTGCTTGATACACCAGGTGTTAGGAAATTACACGTACAACATACACTGGAGCCATGGTTGGCGCTAGAGATACAAACCATAGGTGACCTATTCAGAGAGGGCCACCTTCTAATATATTCGGAGCTAACCGAAACTTATGCAATGGGCCTGGGGCGATTCTTGACCTATAGTGCGCTGAAGCAGCTCATACAGAAAATTTGGCAGTGCATAGATATTGAACCCCCGACCTCGGCTATACTTCACACTATACTGTCGAATACAGATCCTAAACAAACTGTGTCCCGGTTATATGGCTCCCTGCAGGGGAGTATTGACTCAATGCAGGAGGGAGCTCGAGGAAGTTAGGATAGGGTCCTCCAAGCACCTTTAACACTAACTGCATGGTCCACAGCAATTCAAATGACAAAAGAGGTGGTGGTGAACTCTAGATTTCGCTTCACTCAATACAGAGATCCTGGCATGACATAACTTCCTGGATGAGCGTACTGGTTGATCACACACTCCATACCACACCGGAGTCTTGTTTGTTGGGAAGACGTCCCAGATCAAAGCAAGATAATCAGAAACACAGGTGCATAGACCTAGCATTTGTCCTACTTAAACATCTCATAGCAACGCAAAGGAAAGCACCCGGGGTACCAACAAAGTGGCAAAGTGACCTATTAAAGTGGACAAAAGCAGAAGTGCATACTTTTCAATCCTTACAAGACAAAGGCATGAGGATCTAGGGTTCTTGGATAATATGTCACAACTAGAGGCCAAAGATGGCACATATCCACCCTGATCCATTAGTGAAAACAGAAATCGTTAGGCAGGACAACACTGTATAACAATGTCAAAGTTAATAGTAAATAGCTAAAACACACGAGTGGGTATGTCCGTAGTTTAGAACGCTCAGTGCAGGTGCCCCAAAGGAGCAGTAAATCTTCCCTCCCAAGATTGGCTCGCATTGCATACACCAATAAGTAACCTTCTCCACATCACATGCAGTTACCCTCACACCAACAGGAGACATGGAAGTAAGATAAGTTACAACTGTAGATTTGTGGTGTGTAGGTCTCGGACTCTGGGACATTGCGATTTACTGTTTTTGAGCAATACTTAGAGCATGAACCTGGATGTCTATTCTTTCTTAACTCCTAAGATATTACCCTAGCTTAAAAATGATATACACTAAGGCCCTCATTATGAACTTGGCGGTCTCAACCGCCACATAATGAAGACAGTGGGAACCCGCCACAGGCGGCCTTTCACCACCGCCAGGCTAACGCCGACAGGCAGCCTGACGATGGCAGAATTCTTCATCTGACAGGGCAGCGCTGCCCTGCGGATAAAGAACCCGTGGGGTGCTCTGGGGCCCCCCTGGGGGACCCTGCACTTGGCATCGGTAGTGCAGGGGCCCCGTGCAGTTCCGCGTCGCACAGGTCATGATCTGCGCAGCGGGTGCTGCTGCACCCGCAGCACATTGGCAATGTCCCGGCCCAGCAGAATGTTCATAATTCGCCCAGCGGGGCCTCAAGGGGGCTGACGGTCTGTCATAAGACCGCCAGAATGAGCACAGTGGGGATTCCCGCCGTGTTCATAATGACCCCCTAAATGTTATACCGCTACTGAACATGTCCGAATACACATTGTAAGTGTCCCTCTCCCTTCATCCTCCCAGCTGTGAATTGTTATATAATCTGTGACCCAATATCATAACTCACATCGTAGGTCGCCGCTCACTGTTACATGTTGTATGTATAAAATGAATAAAGAGATTAAAAAAAATATAATAATCCATCGTTCTTTTGCTCACCATGCCACCCCAGTTTGGACCCAGCCATATGCAAATCAGTCTTGACCCTGTCCCTTATGGGAACAGTCCAGCCCAAACTGCCAGGCCAGGTCCTCCCAGGACTGAAAACAAGCATCTTGTTTCACCAGGCCTGGACCACTTTCACTGGGCCGTCTCCATCAGCAGACAGGTCCAAGGGCTGGTGGGGAGGGAGGGTACGTGGGAGATGTACCTTGGCTCAGTAGCCCTCTGTGGCGACCAGCGCCTGCTCCAGTGATTGCCCATGGGGACTTACTAAAGGCCTAGACAATAAGATGACAGTCGGCATAGTCACACTGCCAGAGAAAAGGGCCTGCCACTGAAATCGGTTAACCAGGCCCTGAACTCTAGGTCACGGTCTTGGGGTGGGTAGAATGGGAGACTCCCATGTTAAATACAGGGACCCAGCTACCATCGACATCCCCCCACATGGTTGGACCTTGATAATGGTAAAGCAATGACCTGCCAAGACAAGAGTAGATGGGGGCGACCCCTGACCACCACCCCTCTCGCCGGGCCGGTTCAGGGTGCCATCCCGTCTGCCCAATGCAACCAAGGAGCCTGCTTTGATGACCTTCTGCATGCCATCACAGATGTGAAGACCACCCTGGAGCCTTAGCTAGACACATTGGTATTTACATGGGCCTTTTGCTAGCTGACCAAGCAAAGCTAAGTGAAAGGATAGAGGCAAATTAATCTACATTAGTGGTCATCCAGCCCACAATGGGGGTGTTGCAGGCCTAAATCGCAGCCCTCCAAACAGAGGTCTCACTACTGTGCAACAGAGTTAAAGACACAGAGAGTGGATTGTGCCGGAACAACATTCTAGTGGTGGGCTTCCCAGAGTGGGCAGACGACCTCAACCTCAAACTATTTCTGGAAGAATGGCTTCTCTATGAGGTACTACATGGTAAGCAATCCACCTTCTTCTTAAAAGAAAGAGCCTATGGAACCCTAGTTTGGGCCCACCCTCTCGGGCACCCCACCTTGCCTGGAAGTGGCGCACCTCTTTAATTACCAAGACCACAACCATATCCTGCAAGTAGCAAGATCTAAAGGACCCTGGCGGATTGAAAGTGGAGAGGTGAACATCTGACCGGACTACACTGCAGAAGAGCAACGCTTCCGGGGATACTTCATGCCAGTTAAACAGTAGCTGGGACAACTAGGGCTGAAATATTCTCCAATGGTCCTGGGAAATTGTGAGCCGTAGATAGAGGCACCACACCTTTCTTCAGATCACCACTGAATGCCTGGGAATGAATGGAGACAAAGTGGGTGTCCACTGTCACCTGGAACAGGCTACGGGGAGGAGAAGGGAGGATTCTGCAAACTGGCAAATGGCTGTGCCGGTCACCCAAGAGCAAGTCCAGAAGTGAACGAGTAGCATGTGAACACGCAAAGGCTGTAGCTGAACTTGAATAGCGCCACACCCTCACATCCATCACACCTAGCCTAAAGACGGCTTGCCGGAGTAGAAGGTGCCTATGGCCCTGGAGAACATTACA
The DNA here is from genome assembly GCF_031143425.1 of Pleurodeles waltl. NCBI lineage: Eukaryota > Metazoa > Chordata > Amphibia > Caudata > Salamandridae > Pleurodeles > Pleurodeles waltl. The sequence continues at coordinate 79,217,892 of NC_090441.1, read as the reverse complement.
CCAGAACTGCAATCCGGTCCGTCCTCACTTGGATGATTGCCGACCGACTGCTCTGGGCACTGGAACAGCATGGAGACTTTAGGGGCATTCCTCCTCAGCAGAAAGAGACAGACTGTGGCATCTCTCTTGCCAGGTAGGCAGGCAGGAGGAAGGAGGACATAAGTTACACATATGCAGGGCTGGGTGGCAGGTGCACTTCAGTTGCTAAACGTCCATTGTAGTGAGATGGAGCATGTAAATGGAACTTTAGTTAAGGTTTGGTTGTGGACTTGTTGCTGTTCCAACCAGGAAGCAGGAGTTGGGTTATTGTATGGGGTTTTAATTCCATGGGAACACAAAATGCAGTAGCACATGAATAGAGGGGGTGGAGCACAACGCAGACTGATGTACCCCGGCTTCCAGGGGAGGTGTAGGCTGACCCAGGGTCGCACAAAGGGAACATGCACTCTCACCCACCTACCTACCTGCATACAACGTTGTCATCTGGAATATACAGGGTTTGACTACCCCACATGGCGGCTTCGGATCTATTCCTACCTTAGGTGATGATTGACCCACATTGTATACCTACGAGAACCACATATGGCCACAAAAGAAATTCACAAATTGCAGAATAGATGGAGAGGCCAAATCTTTGGCACCTCTTGGCATATGCTGGGGGGTAACTCATCTGGGCAGTCCTTGGGGTGCTGCTAATGACAAACTGTATGACAGCGGATCTAGAAGGCAGAAATGTGATGGTGGAGGGGCACTAGATGGAACCCTGACTGCGATGCTGGCACTCCATGCCTCATCAGTAACCAGCAACAGTTCTCAGCAGAGCTCACCATCCACGCAGATCCACAACTTGGCAGGACCCAGTCTATGGGGTGGGGACTTTAACTTTGCGCATCATATTACCAAAGACACATCGTCCCCCTGCCCCCCTTGCAGGGAACATTGGCATCCAGGACAGCACTGGCTCTTAGAAACTGCCTTGAACATGACAGCTAATCCACATCTGGCGCTGTATGCACCTAATGCTAGGTAGTACTCGTATTACTCTCTGGTTCACCTACTAAACATGTGAATAGACCTTTCCCTAGGTAACTCCCATATGGCAACTCAGGTTATGGCCATAGAATACCTGGGCTGCAGATTTTCAGGCCACAACCCCCTTAAACTGATGATACAATGGGGCAGAGGTTGGGCTCACCCACTCGGAAATTGTATACTCCTGCACTGCAGTTGGGGGCATTAGGGACTCCTTGGGCACACATCACTACCTAATTTGCCAAAAATGAGGGGGGCACCACTGGGACAGGGATCAGGTGGCATGCAGTCAATGCTGTCTCACAGGGCCTATGCACTAAAACCTCATATGGGGTAAAACATGTTTTACATTACAGCTACTCAAACTGGAAAATGATATATAGGAAGTCAAGATAAGGACAGTGTCAGATGCAGGAACCCGCGCACAAGATGACCCCACTTAGAAGGGATCACAGGGCAATGGCAGCTAGACTAGAAAAACTAGATCATGCAGTGACTCATCAGTAAATAGGAGACAGGGCAGGATGGATGCAGGTGTGGCCCTTTAGGTCGGAGACCCCCAAAGGCCTCCATAAATGCTGTTAAGTCCTGGAGGGGCAAGTACTGAATACACAATCTGATGTATCAATCTGGCCTGCCTCAAATACTACACCGTGCTCCAGAGTTCGCTGGCAGATAGTGAGGACCCAACCCCACAGGAGTACCAGGGCAGGCTACCAATTCTGCACCTAGATCCCCTACAGCCCCACACTCTGGATAAGGTGGTGTTGATTGAAGAAATCTGACTTGCGATAGAACAGTTAGCACGCAACCAAACCCCTTGGATAGATGGATTCCCAGTGGAGTTCTATTCAGCTTACAGTGTGACCTCGGCCCAAAGCTGCACAAAATATAACAGAGGGCCAGGGATGAGTGTGCCCTTTCAGCAACCCAACAAGAAGCAATGATTGTAGTCCTGCCCAAGCCAGGCAAGGACCCACTTAATGTATGCTCCTACAGACAACTATCCCTCTTAAATACGGATTATAGGATCCTCAGGAAGTTCATTGTAAATAGATTCATACCTTCCCTAACTACACTGCTCCACCATGACCAAAATGGATTCCTTCCGGAATGAAACACATTCCTGAATCTGAGACGCCTCTTCCATCTGATGGAGGAAAACTCCCAAGTGGCACTGCTGCCCACAGCACTCTCACTCAAGAGAGAGAAAGTCTTTGACACCTTAGGGTGCTTGTACTTATTGGAGGTGCTGTGAAGAATGGGACTGGGCTAGGAGATAGTAGGCTGAATAACACTACTCTACGCCCACCCAACAGCACGGTGGAAGCAGGCACGGAAATCTCAGCAATGTTTGAGATACACACGGGCACTAGGCAGGGATGCCCACTGTCACCGGTCATCTTTGCAGTACCTATAGAGCCTCTTGCATGCCTTTTTCTCCTGCAAAGACTGCAGCGAGGGATCCCAAGTGGCAACTCGTGGGAAAATATCTCACTATATGCTGGTGTACCTCAGAGACGCAGCCAGAGATCTCACAAGTGGAATGGAAATGTTAGAGGACTTTGGAGGAATATCTGGGTTGTGGCTGAATTTGGGCAAAATCAGGCCTATACCCCATGCAAAAATGTGCACACGCAGAGCGTGAAGCATAACCCCACCTGGTAAATGCAGATTGTGCTGCCTGCATATGCAGATGACTGGCATTCTAGAAATCCCTTCTGCTATCCCTGATGGTCAGGGTGTCGATAGCTAAGATGATGGCACTGCCTAGATTACTATATTACTTCTCGGCCATTCCGGGCAGCTTCCTCATGCCCTTGTATAAAGACCTGGAGTCCCTCCTATCTGACTTGATTTGGAGGCCTGGCCGCAAAAGAGTTAGGCTTAGGAAATTGTATGCTCCCCTAGAACGGGGAGGGCTGGGTGTACCGAACTTTAAGATTTATTAAGCAGCAGCCCAACTACAATGGCCGATGTGCTGGCTCTCAGATTCCCCCAGCCCTAAACAGGTGACTGTGAAGGTGGCACTATAATAAATTGGTTGGTGGACCCCGACAGACCATTTCATGCTCTGGCCAAATGATTGAGACTGACAGGAGCTGCTGGCACAGGTATCCATCACGAGAACTGCCTCCAAGCCTATTGTGTGCGCTGTCGGCACTCCAAAGGGTGGCATCGCTCCACAATATCAGGTTGTGGGGTAAGGGTGGCTTCACCACATGGGGAGAACTTTACGTACACAAAACCCTAATGACATTCCAGGAACTTCGGGAGCAGTATGACACAGATGAAGGCCAGTCCCTATTCTACAATGCATTGTTACTTGTGATAGTACACCTGTGGCGCCCTGAGCGCTTGAAGCCTGATCCTTCCTAGCCCCTGCGAGCCATGCTCACTCCTCGGAATCCCAGACAAGACAAGCTATCACAGTGCAGTATAAAGCACTACTAGACACCCACATAATGACTTTCCCTGTCGTCAAAGAACAATGGGAAGCCACAATGGGTCAGGACCTCACAGATGGGCAGTGGGCCACAGCACTTGAGCAGGTGCCCAAGGTATCCAGGAACCCCGACTGAAGTTCACTCAGGTTAATTACCTCTACTGGACATACCTTACACCTGCATGCCTTCACCGCATGTTTCTGACTACAGCCCCTGGGTGCCCACGGTATCTGGCCCAGGAAGCGGACTTCCACCACATGGTGTAGCCTTGTCCTGTGACTGGTCGATTCTGGAGAGCAGCAGCTGCAAACCTATTGGACATCACTGGCCAAACACTGCCCACTGACCCATTGCTGTGTATCCTAGGGATTGTTGCACGCATGCACAGCCAAGAACAACTATGCCATGAAATTCCTAGACTTAGCATACCTGCTGGAGAAACACAGCATTGCCATGGCCTGGAAGACCCCGGACACGCCCTCTGAACAACTTTGGCTACAGGAGCTACATAAGTTGGCAACAGCAAAACTTGCGGGCTGGCACTCCCTACCTGAGAGACAACAAATGACCTTAAAATTGTTCAGGATACATCTTTAAACAGTGGCCTCAAACCCAAATCTAGTTTTACCCCCAAGTTACCTAGTAATAACGCCATAGAAGTGTTTGGGAGATTGGTGAAAGAAGATTTGTCTAAACTTCAAAAACAAATCAAGCGTGGCAACTTTCACAAATCATTCGATATAACCAAAAAACAGAGACTGGCTTTAAAGGAACTGGGAAGTAATCATGATATAGTGATCAAAGAGGCAGACCAGGGGGGAAACATTGTGATCTTGGATAGAGCTAACTATGTTCAAGAAATAGATAGACAATTGGCGGACAGTAGTGCATATGTAAAATTGCAATGTAACCCCATTAAAATGATTGTTGATGAACTGGAGAAATTGTTATCCTTATGGTGTAATCAGGGTTTAATTTCTGATTTGGAATTCAAATATATTTTCAATCCTTATCCTACATCACCATGTATATATATATTACCCAAATTACATAAAAATGCCACTTCACCACCAGGCAGACCCATAATATCGGGGATAGGAGCGCCTACGGAAAGACTTTCCGAGTTCATCGATAGCTATTTACAGCCGGTTGTGAAAAACATTCCTTCATATCTACAGGATACGAAGGATGTTCTTCGCAAGCTGGAGGACGTGAATTGGACTCCAGACATGATGTTGGTCACCTTAGATGTATCTTCTCTTTATACATGTATCCCCAAAGACAAAGGTTTACAAGCAGTGCGGCATTTTCTGTCTGGAAGATCAGCATCTCATTTGGAACACACGGATATGATACTGTGTATGATTGAATTTACATTGGAAAATAATGTATTTTTACATGAGGGACAATGGTTTAAGCAAGCACAAGGAGTAGCCATGGGCTCACGGTTCTCTCCATCATATGCAAATATATATATATGGGTTTCTTTGAAGCAATACATGTTTGGAAGAAGGGCCCTGCTGTACTTACCGATAACATTTTCTTCTGGGGAAGATATATTGATGATGTCTTAATGATTTGGACTGGATCTGAACAACTATTAATGGAATTCTATGAATATATCAATTGTAATATCTTTAATATTCGCTACCATCCACGACAGCTTCAACACCGGTCCACCGCCAGACCCCACCCCCGACGTCTCCTCCCGCGACTGCCGCCTCACCGCCTGGACCCACGTGGACGAGGCAGAACCATAACAACCATGAACACCATCCACTCAGGCTCCCCCACGGACCCCTGCCCCCATCATGTTTTCAACTCAGCCAACGCCACCATCGCCCCCGAACTCCGCAAGATCATCAACCTCTCCTTCACTTCTGCCACCTTCCCGGACAGCTGGAAACACGCAGAAATCCAACCCCTCCTCAAAAAACCCAAGGCCGACCCCAACGATCTCAAAAACGTCCGTCCGATCTCTCTCCTCCCTTTTCCAGCGAAAGTCATCGAGAAGATCGTCAACACTCAGCTCACCCACTTCCTCGAAGACAATTCCATCCTGGACCCCTCACAATCCGGATTCAGACGAAACCACAGCACTGAGACTGCTCTCCTCGCCGCCACAGATGACATCAGACATCAAATGGACAACGGCGAAACCTCAGCCCTCATCCTCCTCGACCTATCAGCCGCCTTTGACACCGTCTGCCACCGCACCCTACTGACCCGCCTCCAGGAAGCCGGCATCCAAGACAAAGCCCTCCACTGGATCTCATCCTTCCTCTCCGACAGAACGCAGAGAGTCCGTCTCTCCCCTTTCCGCTCCAAAGCCACCAACCTCATCTGCGGCGTCCCCCAAGGATCCTCCCTCAGCCCTACGTTGTTCAACGTCTACATGGCCCCCCTCGCTCAACTGGCCCGCCAACATCATCTCAGCATCATCTCCTACGCCGACGACACCCAGCTCGTCCTCTCCCTGACCAAAGACCCGCTCACCGCCAAAACAAACCTCCACGAGGGACTAAAATCCATCGCCGATTGGATGAACAACAGTCGCCTGAAACTCAACTCCGACAAGAACGAGGTCCTCATCCTCGGGCGCACTCCCTCGGCCTGGAACGACTCATGGTGGCCCTCCGTCCTCGGACCCCCGCCCACCCCTGCCAGCCACGCAAGAAACCTCGGCTTCATCCTGGACTCCGCCCTCACCATGTCCAAACAGGTCAGCGTCGTCTCCTCCTCCTGTTTCAACACCCTTCGAATGCTCCGCAGAATCTTCAAGTGGATTCCAACAGAAACCAGAAAGACGGTGACCCAGGCCCTCGTCAGCAGCAGACTTGACTACGGCAACGCACTCTACACAGGCATCCCAACCAAAGACATCAAACGACTCCAACGCATCCAAAATGCTTCCGCCCGACTGATCCTCGACATACCCCGCCGAAGTCACATCTCCCCTCACCTAAAGGAACTCCACTGGCTCCCGGTAGACAAGAGGATCACCTTTAAACTCCTGACCCACGCTCACAAGGCACTTCACAACACCGGACCCTCCTACCTCAACACCAGACTTAACTTCTACACTCCAACACGTCAACTCCGATCCGCCAACCTCGCCCTCGCCATCGTACCCCGAATCCAGCGCAAGACATCCGGCGGCAGATCCTTCTCCTTCCTCGCCGCCAAGACCTGGAACTCTCTCCCCACATCTCTTCGCCAGACCCAGGACCTCCTCGCATTCAGAAGGCTCCTCAAGACCTGGCTCTTCGACCGCTAAATCAGCAGCGCTCCCCCCCCCCCTCTCAGCGCCTCGAAACCCTGACGGGTACATAGTGCGCTTTATAAATAATATGATTGATTGATTGATTGATAATATTCAAATGACGTATGAATTTAGCAAGAACAAAGTCTGTTTCTTGGATCTAGAGATATCCATCACAGACAATCTGACCCATACAAAAGTCTACCGTAAACCAACAGCCTGTAATTCTGTATTACATGCGGAAAGTGCGCACCCCAAAAGTCAAATTTCAGCTATTCCCTTTGGGGAAATGACTAGACTGAAAAGAAATTGTAGCGATCCAATTGTATGAAACATAGAACTAAACAAATTGGAAAACAGGTTTGCACAAAGAGGCTATTCCAAACGTATCATTAAAACATCAAGGAAAAAGATTGATCAAACATGTAGAACTACCCTATTGGGTCAAAAGACGAAGATGCGAGACAGCTCTTCATACAGAGGAATGAGTTTTTGTACTACATATAGTCAGAACAGTCCCAATATATATTGCATTCTTTGTAAACACTGGAATGTTCTACAGACAGATGAGACACTTGCTGCTCTTCTTCCTAAGAAACCTAAAATGATCCACAAAAGAGGTAGAACTATTAGAAATGAAGTTTGCAATAGTTTCCTACCGCCGTTGATGGAAAGCAAAACAACATGGCTTCCTAATAAAATTGCGGGTTTCTATAAGTGTGGGAATTGCAATATGTGCAGTATGGCAATGCATAAAACTACTGAATTCTGATATAATGGTAGTGATAAATATATAATTTCCACTTTTATCAACTGCAATATGAAATTTGTGGTATATTTATTGGAATGTATATGTGGCCAGATATATGTGGGCAGTACAATAAGGCCCTTGAAGGAACGTATTCAAGAACATATCAGAGCCCTAAGAAATCATGACACAGCATCACCGCTAGTACGGCATGTTAAAGACAAACATCCAGAAATGGAGGTACCATTAGTAAAATACATGGGTATAAATCATATCCCAACGAATGCTAGGGGTGGTAATAGAACATTGGATTTGCGTAAAAATGAAGCAAAATGGATTATTAAATTAAGAACAATTGAAATGGGTATGAATTTGGATGACGAATTGTACCATTTCCTTTGAATGTATTTATTTGGCATATTATGGATGAAGAACAGTATATAAATGATATTGGTTACTAATTTTGGTGACAGACATCTCATACCCTAATCTGTTACAGATTGGGGGGGTCTTACTTTTCTTTTCTGTATTCTCTACATGCTGGGGGTACCTCTTTGCTTTGCATGTTTACCTATGTGATATATTTTTGTACATATTTAGGGTAAGAATTCCGTTGTCATCATGACACTGGACGGGTGACAATTTTTTTTTTCCTGTTTTTTTGTTGGCAAATAGATCTAATTTATAGTTTTTCACAAAGTCCAAATCTCATTACTTTAATAGCTTTCTGCAGAAATGATATATGTCAGAATAATACACAATATATGATAATCACCTTTTAAATGGCCGCTGCTCTTATTATGTGGTAGCTCTTACCGAATACGAACCACTCCAAAATGTCCGCCGTGGTTCTAATGGATAGGCATAAGTCCGTTTTTGCTGTTAATTAATTTTTTCGGAGTATGATCGCGGCACTTAAAATGCGGCAAATAGATCTAATTTGTATCTTTTCACCAAGTCGGAATCTTATTGCTTCAATGGCATTCTGCATTAAAGGCATGTGTAAGAATGATACACGATATATGATGATCGCCATTTATAAATGGCCGCCGTTCTCATTGTGTGGTAGCTCTAACTGAAAACGAACAACTCCAAAATGGCGGCCGTGATTCTAATGGATAGGCATATGTCCGTTTTTGGGGTTAAGTAATTATTTCAGAGTACGAACGAGGCGTTTAAAATGTGGGTATGTAATTTATAGTCATTATCAATAAAGCTGGAAGACTCACAGGGGGTCAATAACACGGCCGATGCATCTGTTGTATGATAAGATAATACGAGCCATTTCAAAATGGCTGCCGTCTCTTTAGTGGATAGGCGGAAGTCCGTTTTCGATGTTAATCGGCTCCTTTTCGGTCTGAGCGCGGCGTTTAAAATGCCGGCGAGGGGCTTGTACTTGCTTCGAACAAATCTGAAGCTCTAAACGGGGCACACAAGCCCTTGGCATTTTTGCCGAGATCTATCAGAAAACGGAATTGGGATGAATTAATACAACAAAAAGAGGATTGTATAGGTAAGTGCACAGCACAAGTTTGGGAAGTGTGTGTCATGTAATTTAATGGAAAAATTGAACATTATCTGAGTGTTTGCTCCATTACTGGACAGTGTAGAGACATGGGTATAAAGTTTGCTAGATGGGTGGATGATGACTATATAGAAATGGAGTTTCTCTTAGAGAGAATACCAGAGATATTTTGACTATTTGTATTGCAGCTGGTTCCTCAACACATGAGGTTTGCGATGCCTTTTTAGACTGATTTCGAAGAAAAAAGAGGTGACTGACTGTGGTTTCAAACAGGTCAGTAAAGACATTGCAATATACTACATTTACATTCTGGAGAACCATTTTTGACAAGCAAAAGGAGAGTAATATAATTATTATTTTCCTCCCTTTTCTGTAGAGGATGATAGAAGGGATAGGAACATATGGACAGTAAAGGTATATATACTTGTGAGACTTTCTTTCCTCACCATTACACAAGGAGGGGTTGTTTTGGATAGAAAGCGGTTTATTGCCGACAAAAGGGAAATTTTGGATATTAAGTGATCTATGCCAACAAAAAAGAATCTCCTTTTCACTTGGGTTTGCATGCGGTAGGGTTGTATATAGCTGTGGCTGTAATGGACCCACTCTTGGAGACATGGGGAGTACTTTACACTATACTTTCGGACATTTAGAGAAAAAAACATTTTGCCACTAAGGTTGCGTGGTGGTGGTTCTCTTCCTTTCCTTTGTAGTCTCTTGTTTAGATTCAAATCAAGTGCCATATTATAAACATGATGTGTATATAAGAGTTTGTGCATCTAACTGACTAAAAAAACTTCTTTGTTTATGTGTTTTGGAAAAATTTAAGAACAAAATGTCAGATGTATATATATTTTAATTCTTGTATAAAATTGTATATGTATATTCGTTGTTAGTGATTGTTGCTTGTTGTGATTTTCTCAGCCTTGAAGAAGTCCATTCAGGAAGAAACACGTGTCAGCTGATGGCTTTTTATTGTTTTTCGATATGTTTTGTGTATATGTATATATGTGTATGTGTATAATAGGATTTTCTTCATTCTTTGTATTAAAACTTCTATTTGCATAGACATATTTTTCTCTCGGTTAGTTTTACTTTTGTATATGTCATATTCTTTGAATTAGTTTGTGTACACTTCTCAGGAAAGGGAGAAATTATATCAGTTATTTCAATAGGTTTTCCCATGTCATCTCATCAAGATATCAAATTATCTTTAAATGTAGACACTGTCTTTGATGTGCCCCACTGAGTTTTTTCTTTATTATTAGAACGGGTCCACTTTTAGTAGACCTAGTTTCACGCATCAAGGCAACGATGTGTGTCAGTGTATGAGCACTCAGAAGTTCTTTCTTATATATTCAGAATGTGCATTTATGTCAAGTAATGAGTTGCCATTTGTTGTAGACAACAAACCCCTCCTCACCCAGATGCCTGAGATACATACCTGAAGCAATTAGCAGCTAAGACAGACCTCAGACCCCCTTGAGGAGCACCCAATCCCTGTTGGCCAAGAGATAGTAATAATACACCACTGACAGCTACCCATCTAATGCCACTCCTGAGGGGGGCGACTGCCCCTGATTGCCAGGTACATACCTTTCTTTACCCCACCGCCTGCCGGTGCCCCGGACACTGACCAAAGACTGATATTACAATATATCACTTTACACTCTCAATCACCCAGCCCCTTCGACAGGCCCAAATAGCGGTGGATATTGACCCCCTGCATTGCACATAAAGTGAAGACATTTCCACAGAAACCCAGTTTTAGCCCCTGTTGGGCACAGTTCAAACACTCATAACTAGAGGTTCTTTCAACAGATAAAGGCAAATCAAGTGTGAATCGGAGACCACAACTTGGGGTATGACAACAGGTGGCCCAAACCCTACCACTCTACTGTACTGTACTCCCTAGGGCAGTGGTTCCCAACCTTTTGACTTCTGTGGACCCCCACTTTATCATTATTGGAAAACGGGGACCCACACTGAATCATTATTGGAATCCAGGGACCTCCGCATTGAGTCATAACTTAAAGCTGGGGACCTAATCTGTCAAGAATATTTAATTTTCTAAGCAGTCGCTGACCCCCTGAGGAGGCTTTGCGGTCCCCAAGGGGTCCCCGGACCACAGGCTGGGAACCACTGCCCAAGGGAGATGGTGAAGGTGGTTGTGTGTTTAGAACATATGATGATGTGAGTAAGTAAGATTCCAGTTGTTTTAAGCTCAATTTTGAAGGTGTCAATTGGTGTAAAGTGAAACCAGAAGTGGCCACCAGTGAAAGCTGTAACCTAGCTAATAACATGATTTAAAACAAAAACCATATAAACTAAAATGTAGCACCTTCACATTCTGAAAGATGCACACACAGGTGTCCCGGGTATCTCAACAGCAATCTTCAGAGTTAGTAATAAAGAAACCAAGAATATAGTACTTTTATTTGTAGATACAATAGTTGCCATCAACTGGAGGGATTCTCATTGCCCCAAACAAATGGTGTAATACGTTGAGCTCAGTATTTACAAAACGATGAATTATTTCTGAGCTTTGAAATTTATCAGGTCAATGTAGGAGTAATTCAACAACCTCGGGATTTTACTTTGTGTTCTGAAGCTTGAAGTTTATAGCATAATTCAACATACATTTTACTCTCTAAAAATGACTGCATCTAGTAAACTTGCGAAATCCATTATCTGCCAACTTCAGAATAATGCTCTCAAATGCTTAGGAGGGTTTGGGGGGATTTTCTGTGAAGCACTGTGGACCAGACGTACGCATGGATCCCTGCTTCTGCAACCAGGAAATGATCAATTATGTTCAGGTTGCAAGCTTCCTAATCTTAGGCAGGAGGAACCTGTAGTGAATCCTAGTTTGTTTTAATGGGATAGCAGGAGTTAGCTTAGCCGCTGGCTTGTAGACTCGTGCCCCCGTCACCTAGTGACTTTTAACCTACTTAGCTTGCTCTGTCTTAGCTCATTTAATTATTTATTTCTTCTAAGATGGCTGCCTTGTTTATAGTTAGGCCACTTGTTATGAGTTACATTATCAGTGTCACCGTGCCAAGGTGTCAAGATCAAGCACCAAAGACAAACAAACAGTAGGTGTTCACACTTAGGGATTTTCCCTCTCTATACTTTCTAGGGATTGTTGATATTAATTGCCGTCCCAAGCATGCCTGTTATCTATTGTTTTGGAATACACCTACGTCAGGGGACCTTGTAGATCTGTATAAATACATCACACTTTAGACAGATAATCAGAGGGATTCCGACCAGAGGGCATCGCCACCATTGCTGATACCGATGCTGCAGTCGTCAAGACAGAGACCTCATTCCAAGGTAACGAGGGTTGGGGGCTCCACTCATGGACACGGTTTTGGCAGATTAGGTTTAGCAAACCCAGCTCTCCTTTAGGTAGGAGGTTAGGCCTATTCTCATTAGGATACTAGGGTATTAGGGCATATTCCATCTTATACATACGTATATATATATTTCTTTCATATATTGCAAAATGGTGGGGACCTTCATAACAATGACTCTCTTCTTCACAATACTGTTGCTTGGTATATTCATTATCCTAATCATTGCAGTTCATGCAACTTATCGCAAATTGCAGTTATGTTAAATAAAAACTATTATAACTTCACTGCATCTGTGTTATTGCCTTTGTTTGTATGAGACATAATATATCTGTGAGAAAAGGGTAATTTCCGTTTAACCACGACAACCCTGAGATATCTTACTTTGAGTCCATGCGTAAGCGACTGCCACAAATCACCTTTTACTATTGTGTTTCTGGTGAGGTGCTGCTAGTGAGCCGGTAAGGTTGGGACAACAGTTGCGACTTGTTGTAGAAAAGACTCAGTCGCCTACAAACAAAAGTACTGTTATCCTTAAACCAGCAGTCTTGCTCAGAGCAAGAGTCCAAACTACGACATGGCGCCACCAACGATGGTGTTTAGGCACTAATTTACGGATACCCTGACTATCACTGTCTCACAGACAACAGGTACCCTGAGTACCATTATACAGAGACGTCCGTGGTCTTTGGGAGAATCCTCCTCAGCTGAACAGGTAACACCTAATTAAGCTGTAGGTTGTTCGAGCTCGAACTCATAAAAAGGAAAAGACTTCCCATATTTGGTGTTCCGTTTCTCTAAACAAATATGGCTAATACCATAGATATTCCTGCAAATGCTAGACATGCACTTACACAACATTTATTAGTGCATGGCCTTACAGACGAGGGCGGGGATGTTACTCTGATAATAGAGGCAACTGAAGCATACCAAACAGAAACGTTTTACTCTTGGGTCACCTTTCCTGAGGCTGACCAAAGAACGCACACATTTCATACATATGAAATTGCGAACGTACCTGTAGGGTACGAAGCATACCAGTATCATGAGATTTCGCTCACATATCAAGAGCATCAGAACTGGTTTGAAGGCGCCCTACCACATGTACTACGAAGAGTGAGGCTAGGTCCCTTAAGTAATGAGGGACCTACATGGCCTATGTTTGCCACATATACACCTCACCCAGGCATACAGACCATGCCGATCGCAGATTTACGAGTACTATATAATGAATTAGTGGCATTATATAGACGATTGGTTCAGTTCGTACTGCAAACATTGAACACTATGCCAGCGCATCCAGCACCGCCAGTAGCTGGTGGTTATCAATTGGCCACTGGGATTAATCCACAAACTGTGCATACTATTATGGGTAAAGTGCCCACGGAACAGGAAAAAATACCGTTCTGGATTGCCCAGAAAACGAATCAGCTGGAAGCTGTGTTTCCCCATAAGGGACCACAGGAAAAACATAAACTGCTCACGATGTGCTTGCCGTTTGGGATGGTTCCCTCGGTGGATGACTGTGCCACATGGGGTACAGTCTTCGCTGCCGTTTATACTACCACACATGGTACCCCAACACTTGCCAATTTACCGGAAGTGTTAAAACAAATACAAAATGAACATGGGGCTGCACCGGATCTGGGGATGAAATTGATGCGTAACTTTGACGCCGTCTCCTCAATAATACTGAGTAATATTAAAGGGGAAGCGGTGGCTCTGGCAATACGCCAGCGTCTCCGGGAAACTCCAAATATGGAACAAGAGAGACAGCTACCGAAAATAATTTCCGATACCTATACTAGTATAGGACGGGATAGTTTGGGAGCCAAACCTAAAAAATTGGAATTACAATGTACCGCCCAGAAGGAGGGTATTAAGCAGGCACAAGAGGGTTCTAAAAAGCGCTGGGACCAACAAAAAGATTTCAAAGACAAAAGAAATAAGAGAGCTGATTCTCCACATCCGGAGTACTCCTAAAGGAGGTATAATCTCAGAAGTAGGGATCACATTAGAACTCCAGACAGATATACTGATTCACGTCCCTCTCGTTCCTTTCAGGACGCACCGGATAAACGTAGCGAGAGAGGGGGCCGTCAAGATCGACGTCCGGAATACGTGAAAGAAAAGAAAGACTCACCACAGTCTACCATTAAAAAAGAAGAAAAGATTCCGCAGCAAAAGCCACAGTTTAAAAAAAAGAAGGTGGCAGCACTGACAGTTAAAAATCCCAGTAATATTGAGAACGCTGTTGAGGAACAAGACGTGGGCAGTGATTCTGTTAGACAGCGCGGCAGAGGTCACGATATGTCGCCGGAGTCTGAAAGATCATCTGGATGCGACAGCAACTAGCGATTACATCGCGGTTGAAACAGCGGATGGCCACGTTCTTCCCCCCGATAGGGTTTATGATTTAACAATTCAGATAGAGGGAGACGTGGAACGCACTATTAGTGTGATATTTTGGGATGAACTTACTAGTGATATCCTACTGGCCGAGAGGGACTGGCCTCCTGAACAGGTCCGCAAGCTCCCGCATGGGGAAGATGTCATTTTGCCTTCTTTCCCCGATCTTGTTCCCAAAGCAGCCAAAGAAGCCTATGCTGCTGAATGGGCTTTAGCGCAGCCACCTGCACTATACCGTAATCATGTAGGTTGGGACAAGGACTCTCCTTGTCATATTATTCCGGTTCGGTCTACACCCCAACCGCAGCCACAGTACCCTGTTAAACATGATGCAAAGGCTCCGGTAAAGGAGATCCTATCACAACTTGAGTACCAGGGAGTAATTGAGCCCTGTGCATCTGCGTTGAATAATCCATTATTCCCTGTTGCAAAGCCAGATCTTTCATATAGAATAGTGGTTGATTATAGACACTTGAATAGCCATACACGCACATATGCTATACAGAACTCCCACAGGACAGCACTGATAAATAATATAGTGCGTAAAAAGTATAAAACAACATTGGATATATCTAATGGATTTTTCTGCCAAAATTTAGCGCATGAGAGTAGGGACCTAAGTGCATTTTCATTTGGCTCTCAGAAACGCTTTTGTCGTTTACCTCAAGGCTATAAAAATAGCCCTGGCCTGTTTTCAGCCCGTGTAACATCAATTTTGAACGAAATTGATTCTGCTGCATTGTCCTATGTGGATGACATCTATCTCACTGACGACGCCCTCGCAATTCATCTTGCGAGGGTCGATCGGATCATTTTGGGGTTTGCAGACTGGGGTATAAATTCAATTTTAAGAAAAGCAAGATAGCCTTTCTTAGTGTGTTATTCCTGGGATATGAGCTATCTAACGAAGGGAAGAGCCTGGCCCCACACTTTCTAGAAAAATTTGCTCAACTACAGCCTCCCAACACACTTAAGAAATTACAGTCATTACTGGGTTTCTTTAATTTTGGCAGAACATACATTCTAGATTATGCAGAACGCATCAAGCCACTTTATGACTTAATACAGCCCAATTTTTCTAGCAGACGATGGACGATTGAACACACACATATCCTTAGGGATATGCAACGGGACATACTTGATGCTAAACACTTACACACACGTGACAATAAAACAAATTTGGTCATCAGAATAATTGCTGGAGCACTTGGATTTACTTATGTCACCTTTAATGAGGATGACACAGTGCCGATAGCATATAAATCACATTTATATTCCAATGCTGAAAAGCGTTTTGCACCTACAGAAAAGATTCTGACAGCAGTTCAGATGGCCGTCATAAAGGAGAGGCCACTTGCCCAGGGGAAACGCATTATTGTTGTCTCCCCGGTGCCGGCCTTAGAGGCGGTCACTAAAGCGAGCGTTCCGAACGCTAAGGCATTACATCCACGTTGGATTCAATGGGCAACATCTCTGACCGCCACTGATGTCGATTATGTATTCGATCCCAGACTTCAGACACAAGAGTTTCTCCAGTATGAACAGGAGTACCCCACTCCTCTAAATATATTGTCACTAGACAGTTATGATACTATCATTTATACTGACAGATCAGCACAACCGGCTGTAGGTACTAAACATCAATACTCGGCAGCTTGCGCAGCCGTGTGTGAAGTGATGGAAGATGGAGTTTTTCACCCTCACAATACCTACACGCAGACCCTAGGGGACTGCACAGCCCAGTTGGCTGAGCTTAAAGCTCTTCTTCTAGCGCTCGAACATACTGAGACAGGAAGCCAGACTTTGATAGTCTGTGATTCATATTACTGCGTCCAGTCATACAATGAATATCTCAATCATTGGACACTGAACGGGTTTAGAGATTCCAAGGGGAACACCATTAAACACAAAACATTGTGGGGGAGGGTGGCTGATCTTAAGGATAAGCTGCCGTGTGTCCATGTAGTTCATACATTAGGACACCAGCGTGTAGGAATACACGTTGCCGGTAATACATTGGCTGATGAAGCAGCCAAAGCATCAGTAGCTACGGCTTCTGTGGCTGCAGTGACTCGTTCTCGGACGAGGTTGGATAATGAAATACTGATTGCCGTTAAAGCTTCGGCTGCAGGCAAGGCCCTTCCGAAAGGATACCCTACAAACTATACTTACCATATCAGTGCACAGAATGGTGCTTATACAACAATTCCTGGGGTTGGAGATCGAGTGATCCCCAATGAAGACCAGAGATTAGAGCTGATTACAGCAGCACATGAGGGTGTCGCTTCAGCACATGCTGGTGTTCAGGCCACGATAACAATACTACAGCAACGATACTGGTGGCCTGGTCTATGCAGACGAACTAAACAGTATGTCCTTTGCTGTGACATATGCCAGCAGATTAAGGGCTCTAATATCAAATGCCCTCCGCAGACATCCCTCTTAGTGTCAGACAAGCCACTTCAGTGTGTGTACCTAGACCATTGTGGTCCCTTACAGCCTGATGGTGCATACAAATATATTTTAGTGGCTGTGGATTCCTGTTCTAGATTCCTGTGGGTATGGCCACAGCGGTCGGCTGACGCCCGGACTGTTATAAAAGATTTGCTGATCTTTATCGGTACATATGCGGTTGCAGCATTCCATTCGGACCGGGGCCCTGCGTTTGCCTCTAAGGCATTCAGGGACACCATGGGGATGATGGGTGTTGAACTCCATTACTCCTCACCATACCATCCCGAGGGAAATTCGGTCGTGGAGTGGCGGAATCGTGATCTAAAGCAATCCTTAACAGCTCGAGTATCAGGTTCAGGCCGCAGTTGGTTACACCACCTATATGGGGTCCAGAGAGCACTGAATAATGTGCCAAGACGGTCCTTGGGGGGAAAGTCTCCATATGAGGTTCTCTTTGGGATACCTATGTATGTCCCAGATCTTGATGCCCCTGGTATGATGGCAGCAGAAACGCCATTTGACATAAAAGAGCGTCTCATTGTTTTACAGGAGCTTCAACAATTTCGTGATGATAGATCATCTGCAAGTGCTGCCAACTTAGGAATAAGGGAATTGGCGAAAACTTCGACTGGCTGGATTCCTAACGTTGGGGATCTGGTTCGTGAGAAGATCGCTGTGAAAAAGGAGTCCGGTCCATCATACAGAGCACCTGTACCGGTCTTGGGAATAAAAGGCACCAGGACTGTCATCCTACCACCATTGTCTGGTTCTAAATCAAATAGATTAATCTCCATTGATGACATCAAATTACACCATGTGGCTGATTCTCCACAGTAGACCAGGAGGTCCCTTGGGTGGCTCCCGATCCCCTCTCACTACCCAACAGGACATCCATCTACATAGTAGGATGAACATCACTGCTACTGACTATGCAAGCATGTCAACTGCTGTTCCAGACACTTCCTCGACCATGGGGAGGGCGGAAAATGAACTTTTGTTGGTTCCAGTCACATCTTCGGTGACCACCCCGCTTCAAGATTTGGCTGTATTTTACACGAACACTTCCACGACTAATGATGTTGTCTATCGAGAACCTCCACGAGCAGTGGATCAGAATTCAGCGGGTCCTGTGTTTGCAGAGACTTCCTCTGGCTATTTCATTGACATTGATGATTTTTCTTCGGATTCATCCTCAACTGTGCCTGACAAACTTTCAAAAAGTAGTAAGCTGTATCGATGGCTTCAAAAGAACTATTTGATCTACCCATGGAACTATCTATGGTTCTGTTTGACATTTATTGCATTCTTTTTATGGATTGGTTTTGTGACTGTGTTCTTTTTGCTGATTAATGGTCACTATATTCCTGATCGCTCCTCTGTGGAGCCTGTTGATGAAATTTTAACACCACATCATTCTCCACATAAGGTCCGACGGGATTTATCCCCTGTAAATATTACAGCTATGCCAATTACTGATGGAATTGTGTGGAACAGAGTTCCATTCGATATATACGGGCCTACAGAGATAATTCAAATACCATACGTGTTCAAAATTTCAATGTCTGATGTTATTACACCTAATGTTGTCTCTGATGATTGGGATGTCCTAACAGTTGATTCCATGCTAGCTGAAATGAAGGACTATTCCGCTTTTGGAAGTGATGATGTATATGATCATACAATGAATTATGGGGAAATGTTCTGCTATAACAATTGGGGACATCACTACCTACACCGTGCAACTAGATATAGGCCTCTCGAACTACACGCAGTGGGAACACTGTTCCACACCAAGGGTGGGGAGTCCAAAGTATTACAGCGATAAATTTACATACTTTTCCGGGCATGATACAAGAAAAGCAGAGTCGTATTATTTTAAAATACCTCCGGCACAAATTAGAAAACGTTTGCTAACAGATACAAAACTGATTTATTCAGATCCCTTTGTTTCCCGGCTCTCGCTTGAGGGTTACGAATATTGGAAAAACACTATTGATTTGAAAAGTGTATGGGGAACACAAGATTGGCAGATACAGGGTAAAGAGGCTTTGTTTCGGGCATGCCTGATTCCTGTTCAAATGATTTTCTTAAATGGCACTATTGAACAGACATCCTGTCTGGGGTTAGCAAAAATAAAAGAACTGAACACGCCCAGTATCCCTACTCCGTCAAAATTTAGAGATTGGCAACACTTTCTTAATGTTTCAGAAGACAGGCTAGATGCACTGGTTAAGGCTGGTACCTATAATTCTTCACTTTCCCGTCCCGGCGGGTGGTTGGTATGGCCCTCTGGCACTGATGAGTGTCAAAAGCGTTTTTTGAACTCTTCAGTGGGTTTTTCAATTAACAGGCCTGACCCTCGCTTTCTATCAGGTCAACATACTGGTATAATTACGACATACAGTGTGGGTAAGCTGTGCCAGCAATGGGTGCAGACAAACACGTTGACAGCGGTTAAGAAACACCTGAACACTCTTTCTGACAGTATAGACTTGCAGGATTTCCTGTTAGGTCCTAGAAAACAACGCTCGAAACGTTTTTTATATGCTGTGTACAATGAAATTTGGAAACTTTCCCAGATTGAGGCTGCTGCACGTTTAAGGCAACTCGATAAAGAAAATTTTGAAAAAACATTAGCTGTTGTCGACAATGGCATGAACACGCTGTCCAACAGGATTTATACACTATCAAATATAGTGTTGTCTGCTATTGATATCACTCAGACAGACTTGTCCCGGTTATATCATGGGCAAACACAGCTACGTTCCATCATGCAGCTGGGTTGGACACTGCAGACACTGAAAAGTGGACACATTCCATGGAAGTGAACTATTTACTGCTTTTAATTTTTCCAGGGAACAAGAGACAATGGCTAAAAGGGAGGCTAGTTTCACCCTGCTTCAAGTAAAGAAAGTTAGATAAGTTGCCCTTTACAGTGGCAGAGAGTCCTTCGACTATTTGGCTCTTGCACGGCATTATTAATTTACCGATTTCAACATTTCGTTTCTCGAGCTGCCTGAAACATCTTGCCGTGGGACGATATGAGCGGCTAGGAGACAGCTTTATTAAGGAAGAGTGGGAGTTGCCCTTTGATTATAAATGTCTGAACGGTGAACAGGAGGTCTTTCTTAGCGGAAGTGAATGTGAGACTGCTGTTTGTCATTCAATGATATGCAAACAGGTGTCTCTTCACGGTCTTTGCAATGCGGGGGTCGCGAATTTGGCCTGTTTTCTGAAGGGTACTCCCGTCCCCTTGATTCTTCCAGTGTTTCATGTACTTTCCAATAGAAGAAATGTTCTACTGAACGATCAAAGCTGTTGCGGCATGCAACCTGGAATTGCCTACGCAATCTCAGTCACGAAGGTCGTTACGTGTTGTGGACATATTTTGTTTCCCCCCACACGAGAGATAAAAGTATCTGACATGTGGCCCCACATAGATACTATTAATATGAACTATGACAAATTGAGTAGACTTAAGGCGCTATTGTTTCAGAAACAGGTCGCCTTGACATCCGCAAAAGAGACGTATGCTCTCCAGATTGCGAGATCATCAGCCGAGATACAAACCCTTTTAAATACCAATTTCCCCAAACATTTTGGAGAGCTGGTATCCAGAATATTCAATGCTTCAAGCACCACTGGGATTGTGCATTTCTTTAAGGCTGTCGGGTCTGGTTTCGTGTCCATCTTCCAGACTGTCTTCGGAGTCATCCCATCAGCCATCCATTCTCTTTTCAAGTGTGTTTGGTGGCTTTCCAATTATTTTGGCTTTAATTGGCGAACTGCTACTGCTATTTCTTCTGATTCGCGGTGGTTGTTTCTTTCCAGCAACACAGAGCAATGCAGCCGCTCCCACCAACTCCACTGTGCCGCGAGCGCGTGCTTCGGATCTCCGGTGCACCTTTGCTGGTGGAACTGGAGCTTGACTGGTCGTTGTCTTTCCGGCCACTTCTCTGGTGTGTACAGCCAGTCTTCCGCTGCATATGGTGTCTCTTTGAACATCTGCCTATGGTCTGCCTTGCTGTTGCACCGACAACTCCTGTGGACCACGAACTGCTGATGTCCCCGATGAGGGTTCATACACGGTCTTGCCCCTTGAGACTGAGGTTGCTCCGCGAGGCCACCTATGAGCCTTCCGTTATGAGATCTACCATGGATGAGGACACTGCAGCAAATTTCGATGCACCAGGATATGAGGCTTACTTCTGCTCTGTGGATCCGTTTGTCCGCCCAGCACTAGACTTAACTTCGGACGATGTTGACTCATTTTTGAGGTCCTTGACTGGTGACATTCTTCAAGATCATGCGTATAACACATAATTTGATGAATTGACCTTGCCATTCCCGATTCCAAATTATGCAATTTAGTTGACATTTGCTGTTGCACGCTGTACTTGTCATAGTTGATATTGACATCTCTGTATGTATATTTAGAGAGATTTGTTTTAACATATTTTTAAAACATGCGAATGCTTTTTTTTTTTTGCCTTGTTTTAGCATTTAGCTTTTAGTTCAGGAGCAATTTTTTAGCTTTTGGGTTCCTGTACCTTCATCATACCTGCTACGGCAATGGGGAGGGTGTAGTGAATCCTAGTTCGTTTTAATGGGATAGCCAGAGTTAGCTTAGCCGCTGGCTTGTAGACTCGTGCCCCTGTCACCTAGTGACTTTTAACCTACTTAGCTTGCTCTGTCTTAGCCCGTTTAATTATTTATTTCTTCTAAGATGGCTGCCTTGTTTATAGTTAGGCCACTTGTTATGAGTTACATTATCAGTGTAACCGTGCCAAGGCGTCAAGATCAAGCACCAAAGACAAACAAACAGTAGGTGTTCACACTTAGGGATTTTACTTTCGAGGGATTGTTGATATTAATTGCCGTCCCAAGCATGCCTGTTATCTATTGTTTTGGAATACACCTACGTCAGGGGACCTTGTAGATCTGTATAAATACATCACACTTTAGACAGATTATCAGAGGGATTCTGACCAGAGGGCATCGCCACCATCGCTGATACCGATGCTGCAGTCGTCAAGACGCTGACCCAGTCTTCGTGTCCCTACGGAGGCTGAGATAGAGACCGCATTCCAAGGTAATGAGGGTTGGTGGCTCCACTCATGGACACGGTTTTGGCAGATTAGGTTTAGCAAACCCAGCTCTCCTTTAGGTAGGAGGTTGGGCCTATTCTCATTAGGATACTAGGGTATTAGGGTATATTCCATCTTATACATACGTATATATATATTTCTTTCACATATTGCAAAATGGTGGGGTCTTCATAACAAGGACTCTCTTCTTCACAATACTGTTGCTTGGTATATTCATTATCCTAATCATTGCAGTTCATGCAACTTATCGCAAATTGCAGTTATGTTAAATAAAAACTATTATAACTTCACTGCATCTGTGTTATTGCCTTTGTTTGTATGAGACATAATATATCTGTGAGAAAAGGGTAATTTCCGTTTAACCACGACAACCCTGAGATATCTTACTTTGAGTCCATGAGTAAGCGACTGCCACAAATCACCTTTTACTATTGTGTTTCTGGTGAGGTGCTGCTAGTGAGCCGGTAAGGTTGGGACAACAGTTGCGACTTGTTGTAGGAAAGACTCAGTCGCCTACAAACAAAAGTACTGTTATCCTTAAACCAGCAGTCTTGCTCAGAGCAAGAGTCCAAACTACGACACGAGGCTTGATTAACCCATTTAGTGTTGATGTCAGACAGCAGTCGATATCCCCACTAACTCGGCTGGTGGCCAACACTGGGAAGAGTTAAAAAGGAACCTCTGGTACTTGCGAGTGGACTTCCATTGACCCTGGTTTGGTTTGTTCCTTTCACAGATTCTAGGCCCAGCCATACAAGTGGGGTAGTATTTAATCGGGACAATGGGCAACACTGGGTGGTTAGAATTTCGTGGATCCCTGTAGATTCTGATAATTACCATCATAGAAATGTACGGGAAATGTGTGGTTTTGGGAAATGTTTTAGGTTTGCAGGGCATTGTGGGTAAGAAAATATTATAGGATTCATGCAAGGCACACCACCCTGGAATCATGGAGGTGACTAGTTTTAAAAAATTACTGTGCTAGGTTGGTTCCCATGCGTGACAGCCAAGCCCATTTCGAAATACTGAAACTACAGCTATTGCTGTTCTCATCCTTCCACATAGCATTTAGGGCCTTGTGTGTCGAGGTCACTTGGCCCTCTCACTGAAGTGGGATACGGTTATCAGGAAGCATGGGAGCACCGGGAGGTAGGACATTTCTTGAACCTTCCCTCTGAGAAATGTGAAGGAAATTAGTTTTTTAACCAAAATTTGAGGTGTACAAATATAAGTTTTTTTTTTTTTTTACGTAGAGTACACACCCACACACACACACACACGTTGTGTGTGTGTACCTTACGTTAATAAAAAAAACCTTCGAAATTTACTAAAAACCAGGGGTTAAAGTCATGTTATAATTAGGTGATTATATCAGTGACATAGTTAACAGAGCTAACTATAACGTACAACCCCACCATGCACTGTGTATCACCTCACACATGACATCACTCATGACATGTTCTATGACATCATTTATGACATCACTGATGATATCTCAGTGGCGGACTACAACTTCTTTGTGCACTTGAATTTCTTGACTTTCAAGTTTGGTAATATTCTGGCTGTTTGAATTGGAAGATGTTCACTTTAAAAGATAAGTAGTACAGGTTATTGTCACTGTTTTGCAGATGCTGCTTTATGTTGTGGCCTGTTCAGCAATCTGTAATGTTGAAAGTATACACTACCTGTTCTTCAGAACACAAGGACATTACTTGCCACACTATGCTAAGCGAGTGAGGCCCTTCCACGACTTGATTTCTTCCATGTTTTCCTCAAAATAATGGACGAACAAACACACTGATATCTTGTGTACACTACAAGCAGACACCCTAGAGATAAATATTTGCAAACTAAGGATAGCACAACAAACCCAGTATTAACCCCTTCGCTGTTAGCCCTTTTCCCCCATGCAAAGCCTTTTTTAGCTATTTGGGGTAGTTTACACTTAGGACCCCATACCTTTTTGTCCACATAAGGTATCCAAATGTGTGTCCTTTTTTACCCCAGCATCTTAGAGGTTCTAAAACTACCCTGGGCTTGTGGATTCCTCTAGAGGGGACCGAGAAAATTAGCAAAATGAGCAAGTTACTTACCTTCGGTAACGCTTTTTCTGATGGATACACTGGCTACTTGTGGATTCCTCACCTCATTCCGGCGAATGCTACGCATGGGGATAATTCATTAGGTGAGGAATCCGCAGGTAGCTGTATCCATCAGAAATAGCTACATTTTGAGTTTATTGGGAAAAATGGGAAAAAAGTGCTGCAGTGAAAGCGTATATATTTTGTTCCTACAAATGGCACCAACAAAGGGTTTGTGTTGCTAAATTCACCATCTTTCCAGCTTTCTGGAACAAGCAGACTTGAATAAGAAAAACAAACCTTTCAACACATTTGTGGCATTTACAGGGATATGGTCCATTCTTCCTATTTTTTGTTCTTTAAACCTCCTTCCAGTTAGTGGTAGAAATGGGTGTGAAACGGATGGTGGATCCCGGAAAGCGATACATTTCTGAGGAGTAGTCAAAATTCTGAATTCAGCAAGGGGTCATTTGTGTAGATCCTTTAAGGTTTTCCTATAGAAAGTAACAGTTGAAATAAAAGATATTGAAATTGATTTGAAAAAAAACAGCCATTTATGTCTATATTTTCATCTGCAACTTTTTCTAACTATGTCAGATTTGCAAAAGCAATATACTGTTGCGTCCGCTGAACTCTTTTGGTTGCAGGTATATATATGGCTTGTAGGTTTTCCAAGAACCAGAGGTACCCAGAGCCAATAACTGAGATGAACCTTATAATGATTTTCCATTGTGTACCGAGTATACAGCAATTCATATGGAAAAATATATTTAGTGAATAGTAGGTATCAAGGAAGCAGATGTATTTCTAAAATGGGAAAAAGATATGGAGTTAAGAAGCAGGGTTTATTTGCACATCTCTGAATTTTTGGGTTCCCCACAGAGAAATACAACTGGTGATAACACTTGTTCTACTATTCTGTGTTTCTTTAAATCTCCCAATAGAAATGGTACCTCACTTGTGTGGGTAGGCCTGGTGCCTGTGCAAGAAATGGCCCAAAACGCAACATGGATACATCAAACTTTTACACACAAAACTGACCTGTTTTTTTTAGAAGTGGGTGGCTCTGGTTTTTGGGCCCAACCTCAGCTGGCACATTGGGAAACCTAGCAAACCTTTACATTTTTCAATACTACACACTGAGGGGAATCTAGAGTGGGGTGAGTTGTGTGGCTCTCACCTGGTTGTTTCACCGAGAATTTCTCACATTTCTGTGATGGAAACTTCTGGAATTTGCAAAGAGCCACAAACTTCTATCCATCCAGCATTTTCCTTAGTCTTCTGATCAAAATGGTACCTCACTTGTGTGGGTAGGCCTAGTGTCCGTGACAGCCGAAAATACAACATGGACACATCAAATTATTCTACACAAAACTGATCTGTTTTTTGCAAAGTGGGTAGCTGTGGTTTTTGGGCCCTACCTCAGCTGGCACCTAGAAAGACCTAGCAAACCTTTACATTTTTTTAAAAAACTAGACACCTAGAGGAATCTAGGATGGGGTGGCGGGTGTGGCACTCACCAGGTTGTTTTACCAAGAATTCCCTTGCAAACCTCAACCTTTGACTAAAAGACACATTTTCCTCATATTTCTATGAAGGGAAGTTCTGGAATCTGCGTAGAGCCACAAACTTCCTTGCACCCAGCATTATCGTAAGTCTTCTGATCAAAATGGTACCTCACTTGTGTGGTTATTGCTAGTGCCGGTGACAGAAAATGCAACACCAAATCAAATCAAATCAAAACAGGATTTATAGAGCACAACTACTCACCCGCAAGGGTCTGAAGGCGCTGAGGGGGTTTCTCCTCTGTACATCAGGGTGGCTGGCCACCATGAGTCGTTCCACAGTGATGTGGAGGGTCCCAGGATAATGATCTCAGTCTTGTCAGAGTTGAGCTTGAGGCAGCTGTCCTTCACCCCGGCGATGATGGCTTCCATCCCGTTGTGGAAATTAGTCTTGGCAGTTGTGGGGTTTTCGGTCAGTGAGATGATAAGCTGGGTGACGTCGGCGTAGAGATGCTGTTCAGCCCATGG
This sequence comes from Pleurodeles waltl, assembly GCF_031143425.1. Lineage (NCBI taxonomy): Eukaryota > Metazoa > Chordata > Amphibia > Caudata > Salamandridae > Pleurodeles > Pleurodeles waltl. The sequence goes on along the minus strand of NC_090441.1, from coordinate 79,191,437 downwards.
TTCCTAACAATGGATGCGAGCGGGCCATATAGATGTTGAAGACTGTGGGTCTCAGGGAGGAGCCCTGTGGAACTTTGCAGCTGATCTCCGTAGGTTCTGACAGGTAAGGCAGGAGTCTGACTCTGTGTTCTGCCAGACAGGAAGAAGCATATCCGTTGTTCGGCCTTTCCGCAGATGCCAGCTGTGTGGACTCTGGAGCAGAGGGTGTGGTGCAAAACCGCGTTGACAGTGGCTGATAGTCTACTAGGATGAGGGCTGCTGTATGGCCGCGGTCGAGGCGTAAGTAGATGTCATCTGGGGCGACGATGAGGGTGGTCTCCTTTCTGTGGTTGCTCCTGAAACCTGATTGGGAGATTCCCAGGATGTTGTTGTCCTCGATATGCTTACGGAGCTGTGTGTTGATGGCCTTTTCGATGACTTTGCCTGGGAAAGGCAGCAGAGGGATGGGGCGATACTTCTTGAGGTCCAGGGGGAGTCGGCCATGGGTTTCTTCAGGAGCAAGCAGATCTCAGTGCGCTTCCAGTCCACTGGGAAGGTAGCTGTATCTATCGAACAGTTTAGGGTGTGGCGGAGCGACGGATACATCACATTTATCCACACAAAACTGATCTGTTTTTTGCAAAGTGGGTAGCTGTGGTTTTTGGGCCCTATCTCAGCTGGCACCTAGCCAACCTGTATATTTTTAAAAACTAGACAACTAGGGAAATCCAGGATGGGGTGACCTGTGTGGCTTTCACCAGGTTGTTTTACCCAGAATCCCCTGCAAACTTTGACTAAAAGACACATTTCCCTCACATTGCTGTAATGGAAAGTTCTGGAATCTGCGTAGAGCCACAAATTTCCTTCCACCCAGCATTTTCGTATGTCTTCTGATGAAAATGGTACCTCACTTGTGTGGGTAGGCCTAGTGCCAGTGACAGGAAACAGCCTGAAACACAACATGGATACATCAAATTTTTCCACGCAAAACTGATCCGTTTTTTGCAAAGTGGGAAGCTGTGGTTTTTAGGCCGTCGCTCAGCCAGCACCTAGGGAAACCTAACAAACCTATCAATTTTTTTAAACTAGATACCTAGAAAAAATCCAGGGAGAGGTGACTTGTTCGGCTTTCACCACACTCCTTTACCTAGAATCCCTTGCAAACCTCAAAATGTGCCAAAAAAAAAATATACATTTTCCTCACATTTCTGTGATGGAATCTGAGCAGAGCCACAAATTTCCTACCACTTCCCCTTGGTTTCCCAATAAAAATTATACCTCACTTTTGGGGGTGGCCACATGTCTGTGACAGGGAAGAGCCAAAACGGGTCCAAAAGGGCAGTTCTTTTATAGTACGATTTTAGGAGGACTCTGCTTTGGACACCCACACAAGTGAGGTGTCATTTTTATCAGGAGACCAAGGGGAATGCTGGGTGGTAGGAAATGCAAGGTAAATGTGTGATTTTAGTCACAATTTGAGGTTTGCAAGGCATTGTGGGTAAGAAAATGGTGTGGGGTGGATGTTAAGCACACCACCCTGGACTCCCCCAGATGTCAAATGTTCAGAACTGTCTTAGTCTGGTAGGTTTTTCCAGGTGGCAGACTAGCTATGCCCAAAATGTGCAGCTGTTCACCATTGCAAGTAGGATGATACTGGGAGTTAGCCAAACTCTTCTGTCCTCATTTGTAAAATCAACACCCAATACAATCAAATATCCTCTTGCTTCCCATTAAGGAGAAATGCTTTAGTCTGCAAGGGAGTAGAAAGACTATTTTCCCATTTTTGAGGGGGTGGGCATTGCGATGTCCATGTTGGGCAGCCCCGACCCCCACAAAAAGTAATCTCTGGTGTCTGGTGGGATTTTTGCCCCACTGGGGGGAGAAAAGGTAATTGTCCTTATCTGCCCCCTAAGACTATTTCCCTTTTTGGTTGGGGGACACGGACATACCCATGTTGGGCAGCCCCACCGATGTAATCCCTGGTGTCCAGTGGGCTTTCTACCCCCTGCGGAGAGCAGATGGGGGGTAACTGCCTCCATCAACCCCAACCCGGGGGAGGCAGAAAGACTGTTCCCATTTCTTTCTGGGGAGAGGGGTAGGGGCACTGGCATGCCCACTGTGGGCAGTCCCCTACCCCTCTTTTATTAAAAAAATGAAATTCTGGTGGCTAGCAGGCTTTCTGCTTCCCCCTCCCAAGGGCAGATCAGGAGCATTACCTCCATCTGCCTCTTCCGGGTCCCGGGGGCGGAAAGGCTATTCCTATTTGTGTCTGGGTGGGGGCTGGGGGGAAGCATTGGCATGCCCATGTTGGGCAGCCTCCACCCCTATAAATAAAAATAAAAATAATCCTTGGGTCTAGTGGGCTCTTTCTGCCCAGATTGGGGGTTCCTGCACCCATCTTCTCCTCAAGGGGGGCATAAAGACTGATTTGGGCACAAAATTGAGGGGAGCGCAAAAGCTCTTGATCAAGGGACCGCTGCCCCCACCATGGTGTCTAGTTGGTGGATCCCTGCTTGATCCCCAAGCAGAGATTCACTAGGAAAGGGTACCCTTGGAAAGGGAAGATTCTCTCCTTTCTAATAATACCTCCATGATACCTCCCCCAGCTGCGTAGGTGCTCGGGGTACTGAGACAGCCTAAAGAACACATAGGCAGTGAAAGTGAAATGAGTTGATCGCCCATGAGCAGCATCCAGGGAGCCCGTACCCTTCCAGAGCTCCGCGACGGTTAAGGTAAGTGCTGTCCGAGAGGGAAGGGGGTAGGGGTGCGTGTGCGTGTGGGTGCAAGGAGGTGTGCCATTGCATAAAAGTCAGCTTTCACTGTGGCCAAATCCTCTACCTGGGGGAAAAGAATGTATCTACGCATGTGTTTCATCAGGGCAGACAACACTCTGGTCAGCACTATTGAGAATATTGGCTAAGACATTCCTGCTGCCAAGCCCACTGTCACTTGGAAGGAGCCATTTGCCAAGAAATAAAGCATAGATAGGACTTGCAGAAAAGGGGGATCCCAGTGGGGTGACGGATAGCAGAGATCAGGTCTGGCTCCAGTTGGTCACACAGCTCTTGGATTGTGGCCCTGTCGAGTCCGTAGATGAGGATAATGTGCCTGTCCTCCATTGTTGCCAAGTCCACCAGGGGCCTGTACACGGGGGGATGTTTCCATCTCCTATTCATCCTCATCGGTTATAATCTATGGGGCAAAACGATGAGCACCTGGTCAGTATTGAACATTTCCTGTTGCATGTTGTGACAGAAACAGTATGTTGATGTATAGGCCCAAATGGTGCCTATGTGTGCTGTGACGCAGTTAGGTGCCATGGCCTGACCATCCTGAAATGGTGGCCGCCTGTCCTGTTTGGATGGACAGGTGGAAATGAGGTAATGCCGCTGACATTGAGCACCTTTGCGAGAGGCAGTCGAGTACCGCCGTACAACTCCTCATTGGTTAACATTGGGCCCTATGGGTTATAGTAGCCAAAGGTGATGTACGCCGGCGGTGACGGTATGCACCGCCGCGGACGTGACCATCATTTTCTATCTGTTCACTCACTTGCTACCTGACCTTCAACAGGAGAGGACCTACACTGCAAGTGCTGCTGTGTCTGGAACCAACCATGGCTCGTGTCACTGGGGAAAGGGCCCCTGCCTTCACCGCTGCGGAGTTGGTGAGACTGGTGTATGGGGTCCTACCCCAGTACTGAATGCTGTATGGGCCTCCAGACCAAAAGGTGAGTACGCTGTGAGCACGATGCATGGGGCATGAATGCATGGAGTGCTGTATGTGAGGGCCTCATGTAAGGGGGGTGTGGTTGAGGGGTGCTGGACTGCGTGCTGCATGTATGCTGGGCAATGTATGTGCGTAAGGGGATGGGAGGAATATGGTGGGCCATGAGTGTAACAGGCCAGACGGTATGACTGATACCCTTTTTCTATGTGTATTTCCTCTGCAGATCAGTGCCCATCAGAAAAAGGGTATATGGTGTGCCATCGTCAAGGATGTGCGGACCCTGGGGGTTTACGGCAGGCGGATCACCCACTGTCGCAAACGGTGGGAGGACCTGAGACGCTGGGCACGGAAGACGGCGGAGGCCCAGCTGTGGATGGCCTCTCAACAAGGAAGGGGTGCCCGTCGAACCCTGACCCCCCTGATGTTCCGCATACTGGCGGTGGCCTATCCGGAGCTGGATGGGCGCTTGAGGGCATCACAGCAGCCAGAAGGGGGTGAGTGCAGTTCCCAATATACTACTTGCGCGTGGTGGGGTGGTCTCTGGGTGGGGGATGTGCGCCTGTTGGTGCCCCAAGGCCAGGACGGACATTGCAGGGTAGGTTCCATGTTGGGCAGGGGCTGATGAACTCCACCTCCAACCAAGCTAGTGGGCATCCACTACTGGGCAGGGCTCTGTGGGTCCCAGATATGCAGCAACTGGTGTTAGGTATTACTGTCCGTGGCATGGTGACTAGCATTGTGACTGCTAGTGTATTGCCTAGTGCGTAGGGCTGTTCCCTGTGTGTTGTGTACGTCAACAGTGGTGTTGTTGCTGCCATTGACCAAGTGTATCCTCTGTCTCTTCCCCCCACTTTTTGTTTTGTCATCCTGTCCTTATGTGCATTAGCATCATCTGGTGGAGGAGCAGAGGCACCGGCGACAGTGGCAGCTGCATCCCACATGGCCCAGGAGGCCGAATCTGCCGACGGTGAGGGCACCAGTAGGACAGAGGGCGAGGGGGGCACCACGGTGGAGACAGGAGGGGACAGTTCTGACAGTGATACCTCCCACGATGGAAGCTCCCTGCTGGTGGCGGGCACCTCTGTGGCCACCCCAACTACAGGTACAGCCGCCACCCCGTACCGGCACCGCCCTCCCAGCAGCCCCTCAGTGAGTTTCCTGTGCCCGCTCACCCATGAGGGTGGAAATCTCCTTCACCCCAGGCACCTCTGGCCCTGCCCCAGTTAGCCCTGCTGCCCTGAGTGAGGAGGCTATTGACCTCCTGCAATCCATCTCTGTTGGGCAGTCAACCATAGTGAATGCCATCCAGGGCCTGGCAGGGCATTTGCAATATACAAATGCATTCCTGGAGGTCATTCCCTCTGGAGTGGCGGCCCAACAGATATCATTCCATGCCCTGGCCTCCTCCCTGATGGCAGCCATTGTTCCTGTCTCTAGCCTCCCCCTCCAACTCCCTCTACCCAGTCCCATTCCCCTATACCCCAACCTATCCCAAGCACACATTCAGACCAGCATGCACCCAAGACAACACACAGGAGTGGCTCAGGCAAACACAAGCACCACACATCATCACACAGGCACTCACACACACACCATCCAGATGCTGACATAACAACATCGCAAAAACAACAAGTGATGGACGGAATGCTGAACATTGTCAAACACTCACCCCCAGTCATAGATCTGGGTTTAATCCATCGTTCTTTTGCTCACCATGCCACCCCAGTTTGGACCCAGCCATATGCAAATCAGTCTTGACCCTGTTCCTCATGGGAACAGTCCAGACCGAACTGCCAAGCCAGGTCCTCACTGGACCGGAAACAAGCATCCTGGGACCGGTTTCGGGGTTTCACCCTTCATCAGCCAAGCTAGCTTGAATCCAGTGGCATGGGAAGCACGGGACCCACGTCTGGGCATACCCTTCCCACTTAGGGCGACAAAGCAAAAACAACAAGTGATGGACGGAATGCTGACCCCGAAACCGGTCCCAGGATGCTTGTTTCCAGTCCAGGGAAGACCTGGCCTAGCAGTTCGGGCTGGACTGTTCCCATGGGGAACAGGGTCAAGACTGATTTGCATATGGCTGGGTCCAAACTGGAATGGCATGGGCAGCAAAAAAACGATGGATTAAACCCAGATCTGTGACTGGGGGTGAATGTTTGACAATGTTCAGCATTCCGTCCGTCACTTCTTGTTTTTGCATTTTTCGCCCTAAGTGGGAAGGGTATGCCCAGACGTGGGTCCCGTGCTTCCCATGCCACTGGATTCAAGCTAGCCTGGCTGATGAGGGGTGAAACCACGAAACCGGTCCCAGGATGCTTGTTTCCAGTCCAGGGAAGACCTGGCCTAGCAGTTCGGGCTGGACTGTTCCCATGGGGAACAGGGTCAAGACTGATTTGCATATGGCTGGGTCCAAACTGGAATGGCATGGGCAGCAAAAAAACGATGGATTAAACCCAGATCTGTGACTGGGGGTGAATGTTTGACAATGTTCAGCATTCCGTCCGTCACTTGTTGTTTTTGCATTTTTCGCCCTAAGTGGGAAGGGTATGCCCAGACGTGGGTCCCGTGCTTCCCATGCCACTGGATTCAAGCTAGCCTGGCTGATGAGGGGTGAAACCCCGAAACCGGTCCCAGGATGCTTGTTTCCAGTCCAGGGAAGACCTGGCCTAGCAGTTCGGGCTGGACTGTTCCCATGGGGAACAGGGTCAAGACTGATTTGCATATGGCTGGGTCCAAACTGGAATGGCATGGGCAGCAAAAAAACAATGGATTAAACCCAGATCTGTGACTGGGGGTGAATGTTTGACAATGTTCAGCATTCCGTCCGTCACTTGTTGTTTTTGCATTTTTCGCCCTAAGTGGGAAGGGTATGCCCAGACGTGGGTCCCGTGCTTCCCATGCCACTGGATTCAAGCTAGCCTGGCTGATGAGGGGTGAAACCCCGAAACCGGTCCCAGGATGCTTGTTTCCAGTCCAGGGAAGACCTGGCCTAGCAGTTCGGGCTGGACTGTTCCCATGGGGAACAGGGTCAAGACTGATTTGCATATGGCTGGGTCCAAACTGGAATGGCATGGGCAGCAAAAAAACGATGGATTAAACCCAGATCTGTGACTGGGGGTGAATGTTTGACAATGTTCAGCATTCCGTCCGTCACTTGTTGTTTTTGCATTTTTCGCCCTAAGTGGGAAGGGTATGCCCAGACGTGGGTCCCGTGCTTCCCATGCCACTGGATTCAAGCTAGCCTGGCTGATGAGGGGTGAAACCCCGAAACCGGTCCCAGGATGCTTGTTTCCAGTCCAGGGAAGACCTGGCCTAGCAGTTCGGGCTGGACTGTTCCCATGGGGAACAGGGTCAAGACTGATTTGCATATGGCTGGGTCCAAACTGGAATGGCATGGGCAGCAAAAAAACGATGGATTAAACCCAGATCTGTGACTGGGGGTGAATGTTTGACAATGTTCAGCATTCCGTCCGTCACTTGTTGTTTTGACATAACAACATCCACTGCCTCCACTGTGTCTCCCTCCACCTCATCGTCCACCTCCCTCCCAGTAGCGTCTCCACTCACACCTGCATGCACTACATCCACACCCACTGCCTCCATCACCCGTATCACTACACGTCCCTCACTGGCAGTCACCACCCCCACATCCATGCACACGTCCCCTGTGTCCTCTCCCACTGTGTCTGTGCCACCTCCTCCCAAAGTACACAAACGCAAGCACTCAGACACCCAACAGCCATCCACCTCACAACAGCATCCAGCCCATACACCTGCAACCAAACACAGCTGACAGACACCTCCTACAACCACTCCCTCTTCCTCCACTCCCAAACCATTCACCCTATTCCCACCCCAGTGTCCCTAAGAAGGTTTTCCTCTCCGCCATTGACCTCTTCCCTACCCCTCCCCCCCCTGTCCTTTATGTCGGGTCAGGGTCGGCAGAATCCAGGCTATCACCTCAGCCACCCAGTCCACAGCCACTGTAGTTTCTGCAGCTACTGCAGGTGTGAGAGGCTCCAAGGAAACACCCATCAGCACTGGCAGTGTGGCTGCACCAGCTGCCAAGGTCAAGGAGCAAGGGCAAGGATGTACCACCTAGCTGCCAAGGGCAAGGAGGCACCACCAGCTTACAAGGGGAAGGGCAAGGAGGCACCACCAGTTTGCAAGGACAAGGGCAAGGAGGCACCACCAGGTGGCAAGGGCAAGGACAAGGGCAAGGAGGCACCACCAGATGGCAAGGGCAAAAGGCCCTCCACTGCAGGCAGGAGGGACAGGATGCCTGGTGCTGTGACTGAATCTGAGCCCCCAACACCAACCATGGCGCTTCAGCCGCCCGAGGCTGCAGGGGAAGGGCTGGAACCTCCCCCCACCACTGCCAGCACCGCCACCATCACCACTACCAGCAGCAGCAGCCCTGGTGGGCAACCGTTCGAGGCTGCAAGGGATGGGCTGGAGCCTCCCCCCACCAATGCCAGCACCACCACCACCAGCACCACTGCCAGCAGCAGCAGCCCCAGTGGGTAGCCGTCCGAGGCTGCAGGGGAAGGGCTGGAGCCTCTCCCCACCACAGCAAGCACTGCAACCAGAATCGCCACCTGCACTGCCACCAGCACCGTCACCAGCGCCACTGCCAGCAGCAGCAGCCCCAGTGGGCAGCCGTCCAAGGATGCAGGGGAAGGGCTGGAGCCTCCCCCCACCACTGCCAACACCGCCACCAGTGCCACTGCCAGCAGCAGCAGCCCCAGTGGGCAGCCGTCTGAGTCTGCAGGGGATGAGCTGCAGCCTCCCCCCACCACTGCCAGCACCGCCACTAGCACTGGCACTGCCACCACTGAGCAGCCGTCACCACCGGCAGGCAGTGTGTAGTCCTGCCTCCATGGAGTGTAATGCATCCTGCCCATTGCAAATCGTGTGGGTCTGACACCCAGGTTAGTGACTGTGACCTTGCACTCCCCAAGATCTGTATCACAGGGCACAAAGCCCCCTCCAGAACCAGTGGAAGAAGACATTCACTCACCCCTTCCTTTCCAAAATGAAGCACACTGGGCACAAAGCCCCTTCCAGAACCAATGGAAGAAGGCATCCACTCACCCCCTCCTTGCCAGGATGAAGCACACTGGGCACAACGCCCCCTCCAGAACCAGTGGAAGAAGGCATCCACTCACCCCCTCCTTGCCAGGATGAAGCACACTGGGCACAAAGCCACCCGCCCCCACCAGAAACAGTGGAAGAAGGCATCCAGTCACCCCCTCCTTGCCAGGATGAAGCACACTGGGCACAAAGCCCCCTCCAGAACCAGTAGAAGAAGGCATCCACTCACCCCCTCCTTGCCAGGATGGAGCACACTGGGTATAAAGCCCCCTCCAGAATCAGTTGAAGAAGGCATCCACTAGAGAGACTGTGGCCTTGCACTCCCCAGGACCAAGCAGTGGGCAACCCAACCAGTAGAGAGACTGTGGCCTTGCACTCCCCAGGACCAAGCAGTGGGCAACCCACCCACTTGAGATACTGTGGCTTTGCACTCCCCTGGACCAAGCAGTGGGCAGACCACCCACTAGACAGACTGTGGCTTTGCACTCCCCAGGACATCGCACAGGACATGTTGCCCCTCCAGGAAAAGTGGTGTTGTACCATCTTCTGGCTGAGGTGCCCCCACATTCCCCGTCCTCCTGAGATGCCTGTGTATTTTTGACCCGATGCCCTAGCAGTCTTCTCTCCGTGTTGATACAGGAGTAAAGTGGGGTTTTGGCCTATGTGATGTGGCCCTGTGGCCCATGGACATTATGGACTGGGCAGTGTCCCTCCATTTGTATATATGTAAATACTGTTTTGAATTTTGAGGACGTATTTCTAGAATTTTATCTTATTACACTCACTTCAGTCACTTCCTTTTGTCCTTGCATTATTCCTGAGGGGCACGAGGTGGATGTGTAATGCTGTTGCATCTGTTTGTGTGTATTGTGTTGGGGGTGAGGGTGTTGAGTGTGTGTGTGTCACTCTCTTTTTCCTCCCCCCACGTGCTAGGTGGCAGTACTCACCGTGGTCGTCGTCGCCAGCGTTGGTATTCCTGGTTTAGGAGGAGGTAGACCAGCATTGGGAACACCTGCAGATCGGGCTCCATGGCGGCGTGGTTCTTTCCTGAGTCTCCAGAGGTGAGTCCTTTGACTTCTGAGATCTGTTTCCGCCGTGCTTTTGTTTTCGTTGTCGTTGGTACCGCCCGGAAAAGGTGGCGGATAGGCCTGTTGTAATACAGTGGGCGGTACATTGTCTTTCGTCTGGCTGTTGGCAGTTACCGCTGCGGTGCTTGTTGCTACCGCCATGGCGGTCGGTTTGTTAAAGTGGCAGTTTGTGTTGGCGCTTTCCGCCGTGGTCATAATTCAATTTTTTTTTACCGCCGGCTTGTTTGCTGTATTACCACCGCTTTATCACTGACCGCCAGGGTTGTAATGAGGGCCAAAGTGTTTTTCTCTTAAGGCAGTACGTGTGTGTGATTTTTCTAAAGGACAAAATTGGGGTTGAAAAACCACTGCATCCCTGACCCATTTTTAAGGGACTATTAGTAAGCCAGAAATCACAGACACCATATCAACTATGTATTAAGTGGGGTTGTGTGGGGCTACAGCAATCTGTATTTTCAAGCTCAAACTCTGGTGCACTGAACTAAGTTCAGGCATCCATTGGTCAGAAAGTCAAACCTTGTAGAATTAAGCCAAAGCAGTAGTTTATGCAACACCCCGGTATCTAGTTTTCAGAAATGTGTAAGTATGGTAGGTGTCCCTGTGTGGTGGCAGAACGAGGGCACAAAAATCTGTTACCAACGATGTAAAAAAAAAAAAAAAAACTTTTTATTTTGATGGGTGAAATGTGACGTCTCCAGTATGCATTTTGGGGCATTTACTTACGCAGGTGCTATGACCAGCCACTTAAGTGGGGTATCATTTTTATTAGGAGACAAGTAGAAACCGAATAGCTGAACATTTGTTGTTACCAATTAGATTTCTTTGCATTTCTGGCTTCTACAGCAAGCCAGTGTTTCACATAAGAAGACATTTTACCCACAAATTCAGAGGTGTGTAAATAACCACTACTCCTAAACTCAATCTCCTGTACATATTTCGGAAATACATAGGTTTCCTATTTTTCAGTCTTTATATTTTACCACACAAATTGCTGTATACTCAAACAATGAAAAATCACTGAAAAGTGCAGGTCAATTGTGTGGTATTAACCTATATATCCCCAGGACCGCAAGAGTCAATCAGATGTAACAGTGTATTGCTTTTGTAAATGAGCCATTGTAACAAGACGTTACAGATTTTGTCACAAAGACGTTTTTTTCACCACTCATTTTAATTTTTTTGTATTTCATCAGTTTTTCTTTTAGGGAAAACCTTGAGAGAGCTATACAAATGACCCCTGCTACATTCAGACGTTTGTCTACTTTTCTGAAATGTATAACTTTCTGGGATCACCAATGATTTTCACACCTGTTTCCACATACTGCAAGTAGGTTGAAACCATACAATTTAGGAGAAATGGGCTACCTCTTAGAAAAATGCCACAAACTCTGGTAAAAGCAAATTGTTTTGATACAGCTCTGCTTGTTCCTGAAAGCTGGGAAGAGGGTGATATTAGCACAGCAAACCATCTGTTGGTTCAATTTTTAGAAAAAAAATATATAACAGTAGACTTTCATTTACCGTCAAATATTATACCATTATTCAATCTCAGACATGCAGATCTTTTTCATCATGTCTGCTTTAACTGTATTTAATAATTAATAAACACTATCCACTGCCCAGAAACTCCTGCTTTATCAGTTGCTTCCACAATACAGATTATCTATAGCATTTGATAAGAAACAAACAAAAGTTTATACAATTAACATCACATCTTTGGCTAGTGAGCGTACCATCCCCAAGGCCACTTCCTGGGCATAAATAGGGCACCCTGAACCTCAGATCACACTGCCACTGGAAAGAAGACTGAAGAAGGACTGCACTGCTGGCCCCCGGACTTAGCAAAGAGAGGCTGCACTGTCTGCTGGACTACACCTGTCGCACCTTGGGCTAGCGAAGATAGGACAGAGCCTGTGGCTCCTGGCTCCAGGCAAACCTGCTCATCAAACCAGGAGTGACTCCATGGGTCAACCGGCTGACCCCCCTGGATTCAGCACCAGGGCCATCAAAGCTGAAGTAGCCCTCATCAGCAAGTGAGTAGCCACTTCAAAGAATCATGGCGGACTATGCTGGGCACACCAAAAGGCTGATTCCCAATGCCCTAAAGTTGAACAGAGCCAGCCTGAACCGGGAATGTCGTCTGAGTCCAGAAAGGTCACCTAAGATAGACACCATTCTCTGCCTAGGGATATTGCTGGGACCGCTGTGGACGGTGACCGATAGCTCAGCCGGGATGTATGATGGAACAACGCATGCACTTACAGCGCATGCCTTTACAACGCGGTAAGTACAATGCATGGTCATTACCACACATGCACTTACCAAGAAATGTTTTTACAATGCATATGCTTTTACCAGGAATGTCTTTACCACAAACATTTTGTAGTAAAGGCATAGTTGGTAAAGGCATATGCATGGTAAAAACTAGAGATAAGTACAACATCCATTTTTTATATATACATATGTATGTAATATATATAATTTTCTCTATATATGTGTGTGTGTATACATGTGTGTATATATATATAATAATAATAATATACACACAAACACACTGTTCCACCCAAAAACCCTACCTACCCCAAACCCTAAAAATAACCTTACCACTCAAAACCAATACCCACCCTGAAACCTAAACACCCCTTACCACCCCAAAACCCATACCCACCCTAAAACCTAAAAATACCATTACCACCCCAAAACCAATAACCACCCAAAAAACTAAAAATGCCCTTTCACCCCAAAACCTATGCCTACCCTAAAACCTAAAAAAAAAACTTACCACCCCAAAACCCATACCCACCCTAAAACCTAATAATGCCCTTACCACCCCAAAACCCATAACCACCCTAAAACCTAAAAATGCCCTTACCACCCCAAAACCCATACCCACCCTAAAACCTAAAAATGCCCTTACCACCCCAAAACCCATGCCCACCCTAAAACCTAAAAATGCCCTTACCACCCCAAAACCCATGCCCACCCTAACCCCTAAAAATGCTCTTACCATCCCAAAACCCATACCCACCCTAAAACCTAAACACCCCTTACCACCCCTTACCACCCCAAACCCCATACCCACCCGGAAACCTAAAAATGCCCTTACTACCCCAAAACTCATGACCACCGTAAAACCTAAAAAATACCCTTACCACCCAAAAACCCATACCAACCCTAAAACCTAAAAATGCCCTTACCACCCCAAAACCCATACCCAACCTAAAAATGCCCTTACCACAATAAAACCCATGGCCACCCTAAAACCTAAAAATGCCCTTACCACCCCAAAACCCATGCCCATCTTAAAACCTAAAAATGCCCTTACCACCCCAAAACCCATATCCACCCTAAAACCTAAAAATGCCCTCACTACTCCAAAACCCATAACCACCCATAAAACTTAACAATGCAGTTACCATCAATAACTGTTACCCACCCTAAACGCTATATATATTTATTTATATATATATATATATCACTCAACCCACTTAATACTTACCTGTACTTACCTTTAAAACCTTTACCTCGCATACACCTTTACCATTCATGCCTTTACAATGAAATTCGTTGTAAAGGCATGCGTGGTAAACGCATACGCGTTGTAAATGCATCGTGGTAAATGCATTTAGTTGCATTCACCGCGATGAAAGTGATGTTTCTCTCTCAGCCGCAACTGCCCAACTACTGTTTAAAAGACGACTTAGAGGGACCACACCTGATATGTGGACTAAGGAATAGCCACAAAGGCACCCCCATCGACTGCACATCACCCAGAGCATCATTGAGCATGTTCCATCTCCTGCATCTGCCACATCTGGATCACTCATTGAATTCGATGATAGTCGTGCTGTAAAGTTAAGACCTGAATTGGACAAAGCTTTGGTGGCCAGGTAACTGTCCGCATGCTTCTTCTTGGCCTCCCAGACCTTCTCCCTGTAGGATTTGGTAGTAGTCGAACTCAACTCTTACAAATGTTTCAAAAGTTTACAAACTTTACAGTTACCAATGCTTGTTTTCAGTTAAACTGAGGTTTGTTTTCTTTCAAAATCTGTATCTCTGAAAGCCTCTGGTGGATTTTGCACATCTTGGACTCTAAAAATTCATAAAAATAGAATCTATATTTATAAATTGGTGTTGAGTCTCTTTCATGTTGTGTGGCTTTCTTATTTTGTTGTGTGGTACATACAAATACTTTACGCTAGTTCCTTTTTTTAAGCCGTGCTGCTCGAAGTCATAGCTACTGGGGGTTGAGCTTAAGGTTTTGCAAACAAGCCTGGCTGGACTCAAGACAGTTTTTGGGAAAGTATTACATGATAAGGCTGCACATCATTTTGATTTTGAATTTAAACTGTAACACACATGAAGGGAAGCACAGTGATGTGATTTTTTTCTGTACTTATGAAAATGTCACCCATTAACTCTTTTTTGCCTTATGAAAAAGGGAAGCCTATGGTATTAGCTAATCTTATATGCCTACTTTCTAAATTCCATCTGAGCATTAATGGTGCATTAGTAGGCACTATTTAGTGCAACCTTCTAAACACCAAGAGGGGAAAAGTCAAAATAGAGCTGAACATAATATTACAGAATCAATAGCATTAGCATATTGTGGGAAGAATAATTGTGAGCATAGCAGACCAGCATCACAGGCATGGATGCCAGAAAAGTTAATAAAAATACAGATCAGAATTAATTTCTAAGTTCCATTTCCGTAAGATATGAAGGGTGTTATGTTCTTATGTTCTTATGTTCTGGAGAACAGGTAGTGTACACCATCAGTTTCACAGATTGCTGAACACGGCACAATAAAAATCATCATCTACAAAACAGTGATAGTGACCTATCCTACTTTTATTCGATGAAATTAGCGTCTTCCAACACAAGGAGCCAGAACATTACCAAATTTGTAAGCCAAGAAATTCAATTGCACGATGAAGTAACAGTCTGCCTCCATTCTCAAAACACAGCTTCCACGCCAATCACTCATTGACTGTATTTCTTCCTCTCACAGCCCTTTGCTAGGTTTGTGCTATAAAAATGACACATACAGCACAGCTCATGAACTGTAATTTATAATAGAACAGGGCTGCATGCAAGTCAACAAAGTTTCAATCTTATTATAATTACTAGGAGTGGGTGATAAATTCTGCTCCGCTGGTGGAGTTGGTGGAATTTTGGCCACTCCGCTTTATGCTTGTTGGCAAGCCACATGTGAATTTTGTCTAATGTGCAGCTTGCTGACGGTAAGCTGGCGAGCGTGAGCAAGAATTGGCATTCCCTAGCATGATTTTCGGGCACCAGGAGGGACCCTGGCAAGATTTTCCCAATAAAGGAGGTTGCGACCATTCATGTTGAGAAAGCTGCAGCTTGAGTACAAAATGAAGTCAAGCAGCAGCAAAAGCAGCTTGTGCAGCAGCGGCCTCTAGCATGCTGTGTGGTGCTGTTTGTGCTGATTTTTCAGCGCGGAGTGAGCTCCCGGCACTAAAAATCAGTGCAAACAGCACAGCAGCTCATTTCTGTCTGCTCACGGAACTCCACTGAATTTTGCATTTTTCATGAATTTACGAGTTCCACTCACCCCTTTTAAACATGAGATCATAATAAAAACTTGATCAAATATGAATCCCAAATGAAAGCTGAAGAAGGAGATAGAAAGAAATCATAATCTGAGGCATAAGTAAAGAGCAAAATACATTCATTTTTGCACATTAAAATACCATTTGGCTTTTATTATAGTTTATTTAAATTAATCTATTAGGGACGATTGGCCATATGTTACCTTAATATATCCCAGCTCCCAAGTGACCCTAGGGTTTCCCTACTAGGCGTGTAACTACATATAAACACATTTGGTTTGCTCCATTGCTCCTCCAACTCAGAAAAGCGTCAAATACAAATCGTTTTAACCTTAGCATCCTCTCTTGATAGGTTGAAATTAAATAATCTCTTCGTCCAATATGGACGCTCTGCAGTCCGTTTGTTTCTGTAGCCTTTCCTGGGAGCCCAATATTTATGCTGTTTAGGATGACCACCCGTCCGTAATTTTCACGGACTGCCTGTAATTTCACCCTGTAAATTCGTTGTCCGTGGTGAAAGGCTTAACGGACAGCATTTGTCTGTAATTTTAGCCTTTCACCTAAAGGACAAAATGTAATTAGCACAGATCAGTTTTCTCAGCTGGATTGAAAGGCAGGGAGTCTCCTGTGCTCTAAAGGAAGGAGGGGCAGACAGATAAGAAAAGGCCTTCTTGCCAGGGTGTCTCCTTCCCTGAACAGATGCAAATGTGCACAACTGATAAATCTGCAAATGGAAAGGGGCCTGGAAACCTGCATTGACTTTAATAAAAGGAGTCACTTGAAGCTTTCTGATGACTAAGATATTTTCTTTTAGAGAGATACTCTAAGGGTATTGCAAGGTGAACTGTGGAGTGTGTGGTTTTATTGGACTGTTATAAAACAAATGTTAGTACTATGTATAAACAGTATATTATTCAAATCTGTATTTTAGAAGCATTTTGTTTTTATTTAGCCGAGATGTATTTGTGCATTTTGTAGCAGGATATATTATAATAATGTGTGTAATGCATGTTTAAACTAAGGTCTTACACATTCACAGATCTTTCAGGGATCTCTGTACCTCATAGTACTAACAAACATTGGCAAAGCCAATAGGTCTCGTCTACGCAAGAGTAATTGGATTGGCCAATGTGTTTTATACCATGTTATACACCAGAGTGGCTGCTCTTCAGCATGGCTAAATGTTAGTGGCATAGTGGTGTAGAGTGGAATAGAGCGACATAGGAGCAGTGGCATAGAGCACAGTGGTGCAGAGTAGAGTGCAGTGGGGTACAGTGCAATTGTTTAGAGTGCATTGGCATAGAGTGCAGTGGTTTAAAGTGCAGTGGCATGGAGTGGCATGGGACAGAGTAGATCGGCATAGAGTGCAATGGAATAGAGTGGCATACATTAGAAAGGCAGAAAGTGTAGTGGCATAGAGTGGTGCAGAGTGGAGTAGTGTAGAACGGTGCAGAGTAGAGTGCAGTGACAAAGAGTGCAGTAATACAGAGTAGAGTGGTGTAGAGTACAGTGGCGAAGAGTGCAATGTTGCAGAGTAGAGTGTTAGTGTAGTGGTGTATAGTGGCACAGAGAGCAGTGGTGTAGAGTACAGTGGTACAGAGTAGAGGGAAGTGGCATACAGTGCAGTTTAGAGTGCATAGGCATAGAGTGGAGTGGCATAGAGTGGCATGGGGCAGAGTAGAGTGGCACAGAGTGCAGTGGAGTAGAGTGGCATACAATAGAGTGGCAGAGAGTACAGTAGTGTAGAGTGGTACAGTGGCATAGCGTGCAGAGTAGACTTGAGTGGCATAGAGTGCAGTGGCATAGAGTGGTGCAGAGTGGAGTAGTGTAGCATGGTGCAGAGCAAAGCATAGTGCTGTAAAGTGCAGTGACGGAGAGTGGAGTTATGCAGAGCAGAGTGGTATAGAGAGCAGTGGAATAGATTGTGTTGGTGCAGAATGCTGTAGTACAAAGTAGAGTGGTGTAGAGTATACTGGCGGCCAGTGCAGCATTGCAGAATAGAGTGTCAGAGTGCAGTGGTGTATAGTGCATTGGCGTAGAGTGCATTGAATTAGAGTGCAGTGGGGACGAGTGGTGTAGATTGCAGTGGTGTAGAACAGATTGTTTTAGAGTAGAGTGCAGTGGCATAGAGTGGAGAGGTGTAGGGCAGAGTGCAGTGGCAGAGAATGCAGTGGCGTGGAGTGCAGTGATAAGAGTAGATTGTTTCACAGTAGAGTGAAGTGGCGTAGAATGGAGAGGTGTAGGGTAGAGTGGAGTTGAATAGAGTGTGATGGCATAGAGTAAAGTGATGTAGAGTGCTGTGGCATAGAGTAGATTAAAGTGACGGATAGTGTATTGATGTACAGTGTAGGGGCATGGAGTTGAGTGTTACAGAGTAAAGTGCTCTAGCATAGAGTGTATTAGCATAGAGTGCAGTGGCATACAGTGCATTGTTGCAGAGTGGTATAGAGTGGAGTTGTGCGGACTAAATTATGTGTTGCCTCGACTGGAGGGGTATAGCGTGCAGAGACGTATAGCGCAGTGTTGTAGAGAGGCGTAAAGTGCATTGGCGTAGGGCGCAGTGGTGTGGAGTGGAGTATTCATGGTGTGGTAACACACTGCCATTACAAACAACATGTTTTTGATTGAAATGATCACTAGATTGCACAGACTTAACATTTTTCAAATAAAACTATTCAGTGCATAGATGATGATGTGTGGAAATTGCATCACCTAATGCAGTTATTTATTTGAATCATATAAAGGTATTTGTTTCCAGCGCAGTTCAGAATTAACAAAAATGGGCTTCATTTGTACTCCTAATTCTGATATATTATGAAGTTTATTTAAATGTTATCATGTACTAGAAAAAGCTCTTTCTTAACCCCAGTATCTAGCAAGATTGTCTTATAAATCCTCTCACTTTGAAGTCAGAGAAAGAAAACCAAACACTAAGTTCCCACCGAAGACAGAGTCTGACATTTACCTTGTTCTTTGAATGCACAGCAAGTGTGATGAGATAAGAACAAGATGTACAGGCCTGTTAACAGAAAGGGAGCTCTAGAAAGGATACTGTAAATAAGGTTTGGGCAAGGGAAGGGACGAACTCAAGCTGCATTGCCTAAAACAAATAAAGCCAGCAAATTGAAAGCAACGAAATGTGAGTTACAAACCACAAAGCCAATGGCAAGCAACGGGAGGAATTTATTCCCAAGGAATCTATAGGAATGTACTTAAAGTGACAGCCATGCATACTTTGTGGGGAAAGTCCAGTATTTTAGTCCAGTCCGTATCTTGCAGAGGTTTGGCCACATCAATCACCTAGGTAGTATGACGAGAAGACCTGGAGGGGTCTCAGTGTTGCAGGAAAGGTCTGTACACCCATTCTATCAGTTTGTCACCAGTCCCTATGGTGTAGATCTTCTGGCACACATCATGTAGGGTTAGTGCTAGGTGGCAGACATGAAATGGGGCATTTAATGATTATTTAAGGTGGTTGTAAGTAAGGGGTTGACCGGGGTGAAGATGGTAGTCTGCCACAAGGGTTTGGAAACTTAGTAGCTTGCCGCTCAGAAACAAATCCCCCAATTTTAAGACATCTGCAGCATACCCCTGATGGAGTTGCTCTGAGCACAGCCGTCCTGTGCGAGTGGGAAGTCTTAGCAATGGTAGTGCAAGAGCACAGGGTTTCTTTGTGTCAGTGAGTTTACAGGTTCTAGCAAGGCAAGAGAAAGCTGATCATGATAACCCCGGATGGTGATCCGTAGAATGGTCAGTAGGAAACAATGAGCAGTGCAGTAAGCCCTCCTTAAAAGTCTTTACGGATAAACCCCATCTCATTCAGGGGAGGACCAGTTAGCCACCCATTGGACCTGTGCCGCTGAATAATAGCATTTTAAGTCCAGAAGGCCTAATTCACCCGCAGTCACAGGTAGCTTTAGTGTAGAAAGAGCTACCCGATGGTGCCCCTGTGACGAAATCAGATGTATGGCATGTCTGAAGAAGGAAAGAAGGACAAGCAGGGGAAGGTTTGCAGAATAATACTATCATCAGGATAGCACACCATCTTCACTAGTGCCAAGTGGCCCATTAAGGAAAGCAGAAGAGAAGAACAAAAAGTAGACTGGGCTCAGAGGGACCGTGACGCTCTGCTGAGATTTCCATCCTTCAAATCAGTGGGAGAATGGTAGACATTAATCACTAGATATCCAAAGGTAACTGGTTCCCAGTTCAATCTCAGGTCTAATCGTATATAAAGGGGTAAACAGTGCCATATGTTAAAGAAACACTAATTACATTTTAAAATGTTTACATTTTGTTTGTGCAATTTACATCCCAAATATTTTGAAGATTCTATGTGTACTTGACACCTAGGGATAACCCAGATCACTAGTTTGGCTTTTGCTCAAGTTCAAAACCATTTTAAGACATGGACAAAGCGGACAATTGCCTTGCACAACCTTGCAAGGGGTCTGACGCCTGCTCACCCTTCACAAGCACAAACAGCAGACAATTGCACCAGAAGAGTTTGCCAAGGTAGGTGGGTGCTACTTGTTCAATCACTTGACAGTGTCTCTTCTGTTTCTCTCCTGGCTGCAGAGAAAACTCCCCAGATACCTAATACCTTCTGTTAGAAATGGGGTTTCTGGTTGGCTAGGGTATGCACCTCAGCCAGGCAGAACTTACCCACTCTAGTCAGGGCAAGGGAGTTACACGTCCAAGATAACCCCTGCTCACCCCCTTGGTAGCTCGGCACGAGCAGTCAGGCTTAACCTGGAGGCAATGTGTAAAGCGTTTGCACAACACACACAACACATGTGACGCAATATCCCCACCACAAAGGAAACACAACACCAGATTATATGAAAATATACTGTATTGTACACAACTCAATTATCAGACCAAACATCACATATGAGTACTATCCTGCTACCTTAGCAGTTGTCAGAACGTTACACATTAGTTACTCTGCAACCTAGCAGTAGTCACACATAACACACAGGTTACTCAGTATTCTGCAACATAAGCAGTAGTCAGGAAAACACGTTATTACATCACATCACTTGTCATAAGAATATCATAAAATGCCCATAGTAGGAACATTAGAAAACATATGGCAAGTTAGAAAAACATATTAGCAAGCATGTCCATAAAAGGAACATTTGCATACACATATGTAAAAACATCAAATGCAGGTAGGTAATATATGAATCAAACAAAAGTCTGTAGAAAGAACTTTGGATTGCAACTATATTGGTCCTTTAAACAGTACCTGGTTGGATGAAGGCACCTCCAGTGCCTAGAAAGCGAACAATGGGGCCCCCAGCGCTCCTATGTGCAAAACGGGGGCCTCCCTTATACTCTGGGGTCAGAGGAGGGCGACATGCACCTCCTCTCTTTTATAGACAGGCCCCTCCGGGAACGTGATTACTGGGGGCCCCCCAGGGCCTCAACCGGCCCTCACGAGGGGGGCCAAGCCAGCAAAAACAACTTAGGGCAGGAGGGGGGCACCACGCACCCCTTCCGTTTTAATGACAGGCCCCTACCTGGGACCCGCGATCTCTGGGGGGCCCCCCGGGCCTCCACTGGCCCTTCCACCAAGGGGGGGGGGCACAATAATGCCTGTTTTGCCTAACAGCAGAAAAGGAGCGTCCTGCTCCTAACGCAGAGGCCAGGGGGAAGGGGGCACTCCCCGCGCCTTCCCCTGGTCCTGCCGTGAAGCCACAAGAAGATCAGACCCCTCCTGGGGCCCGAGCAGACACTCGCCTGCACCCGATGCGGTGCGCGAGTGTTCTTCCAGCTTCACTGGCCGCTGCGGTGATCTTATTTAAAGGGGCACAATGCAGCAAGGAGCCTACGAGCTCCCAAGGCTCCATAAGCGCGCTGCAATCAGCGCTATGGCAGCCGCAACCACGGAGAAGCACCCCTCATGAAGAAATGGATGCAGGGGTCAGGGGCCACAGCACCCTGCCCCTGGGGAGCAGAACCTTAAGACAAGGTCCTCAGGTGGAGGGCCCAGCTACAGGCCAGCACAAGGGAAAGGCAGCAAGTGGCAAGTCCTTCACAGTGACCAGGCAGGTCACAGGTCAGCACAGCAGCAGCAGTCCATGGCGGTTCCTGCTGACTCCTTTCAGCCTTTGATGTCCAGTTCCAAGATGATTCCAAGAGTCTCCAAATTGTGGGAAAATTCCCCTGTACTTATAGTCAGTTCTTACAGTGTTTTACAATGGTAGGGAGAGGAGGTTCCAGCCAGTTACAACTGGTTCTGGGAGTGCCCCCTCTCTCCTTTAAAGCACAGGCTCCAAACATCAGTGGGGGGTTAACGACCCTATTGTGTGAGGCCAGGGCACAGTCTTTACAAATACAGGTGTGCCCCGCCTCTCCCTTCTCTCAGCCCAGGAAGACTATTCAGTATGCAGATGCACCTCTGTTACACCTCCACCCTCCCTGTGTACAGGCTGTCTGAAAAGTATGCACAAAGCCCCAACTGTCACTCTGCCCAGACGTGGATTGGAGCCAAGCTGCAAACACCAGAGTCATAAGCACAGATAAATGTGCACTTTCTAGAAGTGGCATTTCTGTGATAGTAATAAAAAACACACCCACACCAGTAAGCAGCATTTATTATCACCATCACAACCATACCAAACACACCTACGCTACCCCTCATAAATCAGACAATACCCCTTACACATAAGGCAGAGCATTTCTAATGCAATCCTATGAGAAGGCAGCACTCACAGCAGTGAGACACCAGTTAGGCTGTTTGTCACTACCAGGACAGGCCACGCAACTTGGCACATGTCCTGCCTTTCTACATACATGGCACCCTGCCCATAGGGCTAGCTAGGGCGTACCTTAGGGGTGACTTACATGTAGTAAAAGGGGAGTTCTGGGCCTGGCAAGTAAGTTTAGATGCCAGGTCCCTGTGGCAGAAAACTGCGCACACAGGCCCTTCGCTAGCAGGCCTGAGACAGGTTTGAAAGACTACTTCAGTGGGTGGCGCAAGCAGCGCTGCAGACCCACTAGTAGTATTTAATTTACAGGCCCTGGGTATAGAGATACCACTTGTACAAGGGACTTATGGGTAAATTAAATATACCAATTAGGTATAACCCAATCATACCAACTTTAGATGGGAGAGCACCTGCACTTTAGCACTGGTCAGCAGTGATAAAGTGCTCAGAGTCCTAGAGCCAACAGTGAGAGGTCAGAAAAACCAGGAGGAAGGAGGCAAAAAGACTGGGGATGACCCTGCGTAAGGCAAAAAGTCCAACACCTTCCGATAGTCTTGGTGGACCCATCTTGTCTGATTTTAGGAACTGTCCCTTCTTGTTCTTCTCTTCCTTATTTATCCGGTTCTTAGCAGCAACCTTCTATTTTATCTCAATTTTATCCTCCTCTTTTATTATCTTTGATTGGTAGTCCGGGCTCCCAGTTCTGAGATAAATATAGAGTACTAGACATACACTCTAGTGTTGTGAGACTACAGAAAAGTTGTGGGTACCTCACTTCCTGACATTAGGTATGAGACTGTTGCCTACACCATCTGCCCTGCCTCATTAAAATTTTTTAGGTTGAAAGTACATGGGCGGTTGGAGTGAGCAAGATGTTTTGGTTCAATTTGTTAAAGCTAGCATAAGGTTAATTACCTTAATATTTCCCAAACTGTTTGCCAGGGGTTTTAAAATGTTCAGAAACTTAATCAAAATGTTGTTGTTACTTTCTCTTTAAGAAAGATTGGGTGGATTTGGGTAGGGTGATGGCATTGACACAGTGCTGAAGGGTATTAATTTACTACTGAACAAGGACTACTGTGACACCTGAATGTAGCATACCAGGAGGCAATCACAAAAAGACCACAGTGAATAAATAATGCTATGTTAAAAAAGAGTAAATAAATGGACTGGTAGCGTAATGGGTTATGGCCTCTCTTGGGTGTGTCTGTAAAACTGACGTTTGTTCTTGAATTGTTGTCCTGAATTTTGACCCTTCGTCCTGAATTTTTGTCCTGAATTTGAACCCTTTTGTCCTGAATTTTTTACAGTCCTGTCTAGAATTTGCCTCAATGCCAGCTACATTAATCCAGGTGTGCTTGCAGCAGTGACAGGACGAGGCGGTCCACTTTTCACTGGAATCGTAGCACCAGAACTTTTTTTTTTAGCAGAAAGTGTGTGCAATGTGTCACAGTGTTTGCCTGTGGGATGAACGCTAGAGTGGAGGCGAAGCTGGACTTCTAGTTTCTGACTTTGCATAATGGCATTAGAAGGCTTCCCAGTGGTGTGGATAATTGGAACAGCAGTTGTCGGGGATCTAACTTGTCGAACACAAACACTTCAAATTTCTATTCTATGTGCATCTGCCTGCAATGAACTAGAAGCTTTGACACTTGAGATAAAATGGAGCTTATACCATTGTTCGTTCTTTGTGTCTAGCGGTGTGTCTGTTGGCTACGCACACTTTTCTGGGGCGTTTTCCCTACTAAGGGGGAAAGCCCTTGAAAATATAATTGAAGCACGACAACAATAATAAAAGACTGCCTGTAATCTAAGAAGAATGAGGAGGGGGTGGGTGGAAAGCTGGCGGAGGCTAGCTAGGCTAGATTTACGGCTTGATCCCGTCTGACACTTAAAGCACAAGTGAAAACTGTACCATAGTGTTGCTGTTTGACGTTTGGCCAGAAGACCTCCGGGACTTATTTTTCACTGGAGTAAGAGACATAACATGAGTCCCGGTCTGAGCTTTACCCTGGTCAGGAATCTGCCAATGTGACTGCCAGGAGAGCTCGCCATTTGGTTCGCATTAGTCCTGCTTGTTACTTCAGCAGGATGTTCCAGATGCTTTCCTGGGCCCAACACAGTGAATGCGCTTTACGGGCCTCTCTTGTAGTGTTTGGTTTTTGCTTCATTAAAACGAGAAAAACATGAACGTTTCAATACTCAGAAAGCATTCTTGGTTGACTGAAGCTTGGATTCTGTTTAACACCAAATAAAAATCAGTGTGTGTTGTGCGTTTCCGGAAGGGTGTGATACCTTTTAATTTATTTTTTACAACCTTTTAACGGGACCCAGTGCTATAAGATGATAACTTCAAATATTTAGAGGGTTTCCCACAGATCGTTGAATGAACCACCCTCTAGCCCACTGTGGGAATCCACTGACGACCCCCCACTTTGGCGATACTGACATTCTGCGTGCACTCAAATAAAGGTTTTGATACTGGTTTCGCAAACCAGTGCGTGTAGGAGAACATCTAATATAAGTGGGCTGGGGCGTGTGGGCACTGCCTGCTCCTGACCACTTCCATCATACTGACAGTGGTGTATATTTAATAATGGCATGGTTACATATAACATCATAAACTGTACCCGAAAGCAGGGCCATCCTAGACCAGTTTGCTTCAGCTGGGATTCTAATGGAACCGGGTAGCCCAAGCCTCCAACCACAACTATCTCCAAGTGAAATTGCATTACGTCATATTTTTTTCCCCTTGAATTTGGCACCTCACATAGCTTGGAGTGGTATGAAACGGCATAATTTCCCTATGTGCTTACATCATCATAAAGTCTCTTTCAGCAGCTTCTTCACTCTTCTTTCCATTTGTGTTCCAGCCTTATACAGGCTCCTCTAAGTAAAGAGACAAAAGAAAAGTGTGATATGTGTTGCAGGTAGAAGAAATAAATATATGAAGATGTGCTGCACATACCAAGAAGGAGCTGTCAGTTCCAGGTGCCAGAAAGAATTGAAGTACTTGAACCAAAGCAGACACCAACCTCAGGTACAGCACGCCATTGGTCCTGAGATGTAGTTGGTGGCTATTGCAACCTTTGTAGTCAGTCCCAACAGGACCTTCTGGAAAAAGGGAGAACACTTCTCCTCTACCTGGTCCAGGGCTCAGGGATGCTCTTAGGATCTAAACTACTACAAAAGTGAGTGTGCCCCCGTCGACCCACACCATAGGCAAGAATCTCTCTTCTTAATTGTTCAACTCTTTGACTTAACTTTACTAATCCGACGTTCTCCAAAAGCTCCTCTAAAAACAACCTACACCACTGAATGATCTTGCCAGCTCTAAAAGAGCAGGTGTGATGCACATCAAATCTCTCATACTCAATCACCTTGGATTTCTAAATGGCAATCATCTCGAGTTGCTTGGAAGAGCTCTCTTCTCATTTCTTTCATCACTTTTTGAGTCCACTGATGAGGCAACGTAGAGTGGCGTCTTTTTTGTGAATGAAAGCCAGTAATCTAGCCTGTTCCGCTTTGGAAAGTAACTGCCCCTCCAGTTTCGAGTTCACTTTTCTTCTTGGACTGAGCAAGGGTGCAAAATGCTGCCAAGACCTTTATCAGACAGGCTCTTACGTCTACCCATAATAGTGGTATGCACTTCCCATTTTGGTAATAGGGCTGTGTGTTTAGGAAGGCAGCACCACCGAGTGTGGGACACTCTTGGCAGCTGTAGGCCTAACTCCTGGCTTGCTCACAGTGCCTCACCCTCACCACCAAACCAGTTGGGGCAAAGGTGATTACAGCAACCTCAGCATGACACTCTGACTCCTCTGGGATGTTGTGGAAACAGATTGTACCCCTTTCGCTCACTTAATCATGCTTGCCAAGGTTAAATTCAAGTTGCAAGATGGATTTCAATGTATATATTGAAGTAAGTGCATTCAAGTATAAAAAGCATGTGCTACAATTATTAGGCAGATGAAACAGAACACAGTAACCAACATGACAGCTGGAGTGAAGAAGATAAACAACCCCACCATATTTCATGTTTCTAGAGTATCTAGATGTTCCTACCAAAACATGTCTAAATCTGAGAGCATAGTGGTTGTAACTCTCTGCCTGGCCTGACCTAAACAATTCGCCCCAAACCCATACCTATATCAAATAGCAGGGGTCTGCCTGTGATGCAGATGGCAATCTCTCCAGGAAGCTGAGATATCAGCGTCCGCGAAGCTGTTGGTCAAAAGGAAAATGTCCTAAGATGGTCATGACCGGAATGGCTTTTACTTCCTTTGGGCCTAAGTGTAGTTTATATAATGACCCATGCCTCGTTTGGGCAGCAGCTCTGATTTAATGCTGTGTCAGGGAGATAGAGGCTGGCTTCTGGGCTGGCAAATACACATTAGCATATCATGTCCTGCGCGTCCTAGCCCTGAACAAAGAGTACAGGTTATATGTAGTACAAGGCTGATTAAACGTGCAGATTGAACTCTGCCTTCCCAGATGAAGCAGCATATAAAATATATAAGAACAACTGCTAAGAGCAGACTTGCTTAAATATCAATAAAAATGTGCGTAAATGTAAAAATAAGGCACACACAGTGAAACTAAGCTAAGACAGGGGTGTTCAACCCAGGTTTTAAAAGGGCCTTATGACAATGTATATTAGTAAGACCCAGAACCAAAATTAAGGGCTTTCAGATACATATAGAATATATTTGTTAATTCACAGGCCCTTACCTAGTGCAGATGGGACACATTGGTTTTTAATGGACAGAAACGCACAAGAGCACTAAAATAAATTACTATTTTCCCCATAATTGCTGTCAAACGATCAATTTTAGTTGACATCCTTATAGCAACTAGACTGTACCAGTCTCCTCACTGGTTAACTTCCAGTGCTAAATTCACCACAGACTGTTTTCTCCAAGCCTTAACATCGGGGCCAGGACTTCCAGCCATAACTTTTTTTTCTCCTAGGGATAGCCATCTATGCACTACACACTCGTTCTACCTCTCTCCTCCTAAGGTTGAAGTGTCCGCGTCCTGCAGCTTCTTTCCAATTTACTGTCTCTTCCCAGAACAACCTCCAGGTATGATTTCTGTGCTGCAGCCTGCCCACTGCTGTCGTGCTGCATCTCGCCTGCTTAGAAACTGTTGGGGCTTGCCTGTAATCACACCACCTTCTCTAGCTCTTTGGTGCGTGAGTTCCTGTTACCCTTTCTATGTCAATGACTGACCATATTTCCATTGCTTCTTCCACTGCTCAGATGCTGCCTGTGCCTACCTGCTGCCACCCAGCTTGCTTGGCTTAGTCTGTCCTTCTGTTGTCCTCTACTGTAGTGAAATTCTCAGGCAGGAAGTCTTCAAGAAAGCTGTGAATGGGTATCTGTAAGAAAGTCGACAGGTGAAGAAGGATAAGCAGGCAAAGAGCCCTCTAGAGTTGAGGCATTGACTTGTTCATAAAAAAGAAATCTCTTTTAAGCTGCAATAGTATATCCTATTCCTGTTTTGTAGGTCTTCGATAAAGGTATCTTTATGGCAATTCTACTACGCTTGGCCTATGGGGTCTCTCACATTTTCAACGTATTTCTTCTCATTGCTGTAGTCAACAAGCAACTGCCGGTACAAAAATGGCTCATGTGATGAACTTAGGTTGTTTTACACCAGTACTCCGGAAAAGCAGCAAATAACTTGGCTTTCACGTTGACACTAACCTCAACTTCAAAACACATAATCGTTATACCTCGGAGCAAGACTTACTGGAGGCAGCGACATGTTCTTTTGGCACTGCATATTTCAAGAGGTTAGGCTATTTGATATTTATCAGAGGCAGTGATGCGTTCCCTTGGTCAAGCACCTTCAAGAGGAAGACGGAGCATCTTTGATTCCCTTTGGCAGTAAGGAGTCTTGCTCGCACCGCCCGAACACTACACGGTTGCTAAATCGAGAGTACTACGTGCGATACCGACAGCTGGGCAACTAGCTGGACGCAGAGGTAGGGCTCTACTTCCTTTGTCTGCCGTTTCTCTGAAACAGCATTGAAGAATATGAGTGATTAGTTTTATCTCTACCTTTCCAAGACTGTAATCTCTCCAGTGTTCACTCCCTGAAGTTCACAACCCAAAATGTAAGTTCCTGAGGATGTGTTGCAGTGCATTTAATTCCCCAGTACCTATTCAGATGCTTTTTTGGTCCTGAATTGGTGCTCTCTTTTTCTTCAGCGGGATTCCTTCTTCTGCAGGACTCCATGCTGCGTGGTTTTATTGCCTTACTTTTCAACCTCTCCATGAAATATCAACTTCAATCAAGACTTTCCGATATTGGCAAGCAGTTTTATCTAACCTTTGTGACGTCAACTTAACCTGGACCCTTTTGAGGAGACACTTCACATATTTCATGTGTATATTAAGTTTAGAGGAAGAGTCACCCTTTCCTTGGGCAATTAAGAAAGAAACGAAAAATACTTTCACTGCATTCTGTCCTTGACAATATCCTCTCAAGAACAAAACTGTATGCACTAACAAACCATATGTGAAGCCATTCCTCCAGCATAGCAGCTTAGGAACAGCCATGCTTGTTCTAGTCCAGTCTCACCTCAACTAAGGCAAGGATTTAATGGCTGAAATTCCATAAACATGCCCACTAGTGTAGAGCATTCTTCTTTGGAAACCTTCAAAAAAATCAACAAGCTACCTTTTTCCAGCCTGCAACACCTTCAAGATTGCTGCATAGTAATGTCAGCACATCATCAATGATCAAAACCTCCAGAGGGCTAAAGCACCAAACCTCAAAGAACATGAGACCAAAAAAGGCAAATACCAAGCTTTCTCATTCTATAATCATTGTAAAAATCCACCAGACACAATCTCTCCTCCTGTCAACAATTCACTATTTAACCAACACTGAGGGCCTGATTTAGAGCATGGCTGTAGGAAGTTGGCTCTGTATGTGCTATTTCAAAGTAAGGAATAGCATGCACAGAGTCCAAGGGTTCCCCTTAGAGGTAAAATAGTGGTAAAAATAGATAATACTAATGCTCTATTTTGTGGTAGTGTGGTCGAGCAGTAGGCTTATCCAAGGAGTAGTGTTAAGCATTTGTTGTACATACACATAGACAATAAATGAGGTACACACACTCAGAGACAAATCCAGCCAATAGGTTTTTATATAGAAAAATATCTTTTCTTAGTTTATTTTAAGAACCACAGGTTCAAATTCTACATGTAATATCTCATTCGAAAGGTATTGCAGGTAAGTACTTTAGGAACTTCAAATCATCAAAATTGCATGTATACTTTTCAAGTTATTCACAAATAGCTGTTTTAAAAGTGGACACTTAGTGCAATTTTCACAGTTCCTAGGGGAGGTAAGTATTTGTTAGGTTAACCAGGTAAGTAAGACACTTACAGGGCTTAGTTCTTGGTCCAAGGTAGCCCACCGTTGGGGGTTCAGAGCCACCCCAAAGTCACCACACCAGCAGCTCAGGGCCGGTCAGGTGCAGAGTTCAAAGTGGTGCCCAAAACGCATAGGCTAGAATGGAGAGAAGGGGGTGCCCCGGTTCCGGTCTGCTTGCAGGTAAGTACCCGCGTCTTCGGAGGGCAGACCAGGGGGGTTTTGTAGGGCACCGGGGGGGACACAAGTCCACACAGAAATTTCACCCTCAGCGGCGCGGGGGCGGCCGGGTGCAGTGTAGAAACAAGCGTCGGGTTCGCAATGTTAGTCTATGAGGGATCTCGGGATCTCTTCAGCGCTGCAGGCAGGCAAGGGGGGGATTCCTCGGGGAAACCTCCACTTGGGCAAGGGAGAGGGACTCCTGGGGGTCACTTCTCCAGTGAAAGTCCGGTCCTTCAGGTCCTGGGGGCTGCGGGTGCAGGGTCTCTCCCGGGCGTCGGGACTTTAGGTTCAAAGAGTCGCGGTCAGGGGAAGCCTCGGGTTTCCCTCTGCAGGCGGCGCTGTGGGGGCTCAGGGGGGACAGGTTTTGGTACTCACAGTATCAGAGTAGTCCTGGGGTCCCTCCTGAGGTGTTGGATCGCCACCAGCCGAGTCGGGGTCGCCGGGTGCAGTGTTGCAAGTCTCACGCTTCTTGCGGGGAGCTTGCAGGGTTCTTTAAAGCTGCTGGAAACAAAGTTGCAGCTTTTCTTGGAGCAGGTCCGCTGTCCTCGGGAGTTTCTTGTCTTTTCGAAGCAGGGGCAGTCCTCAGAGGATGTCGAGGTCGCTGGTCCCTTTGGAAGGCGTCGCTGGAGCAGGATCTTTGGAAGGCAGGAGACAGGCCGGTGAGTTTCTGGAGCCAAGGCAGTTGTCGTCTTCTGGTCTTCCGCTGCAGGGGTTTTCAGCTGGGCAGTCCTTCTTCTTGTAGTTGCAGGAATCTAATTTTCTAGGGTTCAGGGTAGCCCTTAAATACTAAATTTAAGGGCGTGTTTAGGTCTGGGGGGTTAGTAGCCAATGGCTACTAGCCCTGAGGGTGGGTACACCCTCTTTGTGCCTCCTCCCAAGGGGAGGGGGTCACGATCCTAACCCTATTGGGGGAATCCTCCATCTGCAAGATGGAGGATTTCTAAAAGTTAGAGTCACTTCAGCTCAGGACACCTTAGGGGCTGTCCTGACTGGCCAGTGACTCCTCCTTGTTTTTCTCATTATTTTCTCCGGCCTTGCCGCCAAAAGTGGGGCCTGGCCGGAGGGGGCGGGCAACTCCACTAGCTGGAGTGTCCTGCTGGGTTGGCACAAAGGAGGTGAGCCTTTGAGGCTCACCGCCAGGTGTGACAATTCCTGCCTGGGGGAGGTGTTAGCATCTCCACCCAGTGCAGGCTTTGTTACTGGCCTCAGAGTGACAAAGGCACTCTCCCCATGGGGCCAGCAACATGTCTCGGTTTGTGGCAGGCTGCTAAAACTAGTCAGCCTACACAGATAGTCGGTTAAGTTTCAGGGGGCACCTCTAAGGTGCCCTCTGGGGTGTATTTGACAATAAAATGTACACTGGCATCAGTGTGCATTTATTGTGCTGAGAAGTTTGATACCAAACTTCCCAGTTTTCAGTGTAGCCATTATGGTGCTGTGGAGTTCGTGTTTGACAAACTCCCAGACCATATACTCTTATGGCTACCCTGCACTTACAATGTCTAAGGTTTTGTTTAGACACTGTAGGGGTACCATGCTCATGCACTGGTACCCTCACCTATGGTATAGTGCACCCTGCCTTAGGGCTGTAAGGCCTGCTAGAGGGGTGTCTTACCTATACTGCATAGGCAGTGAGAGGCTGGCATGGCACCCTGAGGGGAGTGCCATGTCGACTTACTCGTTTTGTCCTCACTAGCACACACAAGCTGGCAAGCAGTGTGTCTGTGCTGAGTGAGAGGTCTCCAGGGTGGCATAAGACATGCTGCAGCCCTTAGAGACCTTCCTTGGCATCAGGGCCCTTGGTACTAGAAGTACCAGTTACAAGGGACTTATCTGGATGCCAGGGTCTGCCAATTGTGGATACAAAAGTACAGGTTAGGGAAAGAACACTGGTGCTGGGGCCTGGTTAGCAGGCCTCAGCACACTTTCAATTGTAAACATAGCATCAGCAAAGGCAAAAAGTCAGGGGGCAACCATGCCAAGGAGGCATTTCCTTACAATGGCGGATTGGATACTCTGTCACAAACATGGCAGATTTCCCATCTGACTTATTAAATGTGTATTATATCCTATGGCACATGTGATAAGGTCGGTGGATGGCACTTATAGTTAAGGGGGGTGTGAGGGGTGGGATATTTGTCATGTTTGTGACAGAGTACCGGTCCGCCAAACTCTAAATCAGGTGTTTTGTGTATACATAACGACCCAGACATTTTTTTTACAATAAACTACATCAAGCCTGTGTCTTTCTTCCCCTTGACACTCTTCTCTCTCTCCCTCCCAACCCCCATCCTTTCTCCCTCCAACCTGTTTCCCTTTTGTCCTTAGAAGTGTATCCCCTTTAACATGCAGCTTTCCATTGTTTTGCCACTAGCTTCTCACAATATCAAACAGCATGTGTTAAAACATAAACATATCCATGCGGATGCACCATGGGGCAAAACCCAAAGTTGTAAATACCAGTCAAGCAGTGTAAAGAGGAGGTTCCAAAGAGTAGCTTGTCTTACAAATTTAGGAATGACCAGAGCCATGTACATTTGTAGGCATGCCCAAACCCCAGTCTGGCACATTCCCAACCTGGTAATTATCAGTGATTTCCTTCAGCCAAGAGCTGAAATAACTCTTCTTCCAGTATGGAAAGGAGAATGATGTAGGGATATGGCTTACTCATCAGGGAAAATGTTTCTCCCGAAGAGAAATAAAAGCACATTTGCCCAGGTGTTGGGATGGGAATGTCCCCTGCATACCCAAGCACTGCATGGCCCACTGGCGTGTATCCATGCACTGAATGACCTGAGTGCATCTGACACTGGTGTCTCGCCTTATTTTGGCCTACCTAGCATGCTAATGTTTTGTGTGTGCTGAGGCCTAGTCTTATCCATGGAAAAGTCAAGGTTCACAGCCTGTTCTGTGACCTGAGGGGCACACACCAGGTGTGCCTTTTTAATGACATAGGACTACTGTCCATGTCTTAGTTGTTGGCCTAAAGCAGTGGTGGCAGCATACTAATTTTAGTCGATTAATAGTCCTGAGCAGGCCTTTCTTTCTGTCCCAGGGAGAGTGAAGCCTATGAGTCAGAACTGTAAAATTCTGTTGAGAAGTTACACCCTGATCATTGAGCTGACATTCCTTCTGCACGTTGAGTGTTTGAATGCCTGATGAATGTGTGGTGCATGCATAATAGTAAGAATGATTGTGATAGGAGTGAGCACTGTGACCAGTGAGATGCATTTTGGATGGCATTTGGTTTAGCATGACACTAGGTGGAAGATTCCTGCATTCCTGTATCTAGAGGATGGCGATCCAGACACTGAAGTACGGACTGCAGTTACAAATTCTATGAGAACTCTCTAGCAAACAAATTCTCATTTGTCCTTTCTGAGTAGTGCCATTTGGTGGACGACAGAGAGGAAGGACGTGTCAGCAGATTTATTTGTTAAGGGTGAGGATGTTTCTAGGCAGGACCCGCCCCTTTTCTGTGTCCCAGATTGTTACTTACAGAGACTTCACATTACATCATGCCCATGTTTAGAATATGGCTGCTTGGAGCCAGAATCAACGTTCTCTGCTGTGAGAGCCACTCCTTGCTCAAAGGTATCTGCACTGGAGCTAGAAACTGACATTTGAAAGGGAACTACCCCTACCTGATTCTAGGACCTGGCGACGAGAGCCTGACAGACACTTTACTGGCAGCAGTGGAGAGACTGCTACACGCACATGCAAACAATTTCTCCCAACTACAGGCTCTATCTCATAAATCTTAAATATCTGCATCATTTTTATGACAAGCCTCTTCAGTTGCACTGCATGGACCTCCGCGTGAATACTACTGTAGCTGTGCGTGCTGCAGGGAGGAAGGAGCCGGTTTCCTCCTCCTACCATGACACTACCCACACATAGCATAATACTGGGATCAAGTATATGAAGTAATAGCAGACATCACGGTGCATGCGATACCCCAACTACCAATAATAAGAGCCCTACTCTGCTATGTGAAAATGCAGACTCCCTGCACTACTGCTACTCCTGGCCAAGAGGTGGATTGCAATGGGCTGGGGTTGTGCTGCAGTGCCCGCTGTTAGTGCCTGTCTGACCGACGCCATGTTCTGCCAAGAGCCCCTTGAGAACTATTGGGCTCTTGTGCTGGCACACTGCAAGTCAAATGACATATGGGCACCTTTTGTACAGTGCATGGCAGTCATGCCGAGAGAGTGAGATGGGTCGTAGGAGGATACAACATGATACAGGGATGATCACCCTGGCACGCTACTCTACTCAGGCTAAGCTTTGCAGCCTGCCATTGGAAACCCCTGCCTGAAACTGACCTCGCTGGCAGACACATGCTGCCTCCATCTTGCAGATTACCTGTGACTTTCTTTTTTTTGTCATACTATTTGTAAATCTTGAGGAAATTCTGATGTGAAGTGAACACATTCTCTCGATCAAGTTCATACTGTTGTATATGAAAAGCTAATAAAACAACATTTGATATGGACGCACTGCACAGCACTGTATCCCTCATGTACTGTACTACTCCTTGGAACACACATCTGCATCCTCCGTGTACTGTACCACTCACAGGTACACATACATTCAGCACATGCTTTCACCATAAACGCAGTTTAAAATGAGAGAGCCTGTAGGTCAAACTCCAGTGAGACAGGGTAAAAAGAGTCCTGTTCACTCCATGTGATCACTACACAGTACACTGCCACCATGCACTAGTGCTGCTTAACTCCTAGTGAAGGAAGTAGACACACACACACACACACACACACACACACACGCTCTCTCTCTCATCCCCCCTCCCCCATGCTTGCCAATGACAACACAAATCAGCATTAGGTAGACATCACTGGAGTTGGGCACTCAAGGTAGGGGTGTACGTCCATTACCATGCAGAGGACTTTCCCTCCAAATAAACAGGGAATTAAAAAATAGAAAAAAGTAAATAACCAAACTTTATCAAAGCTCTATTCAAGAGGGAAGCATTTTCAAGAGGTCCCCTGACAGGATCAAAAGGGCAGTATCCCCAATCCACGAAGTTGTACCACCATCACTCACACGATCTGCGTGAAGTTGTAGGGTGCTGATACCATGCCAAAAGGCACAAGTCCATGTTGAAAAGAATTGAAACCTTTTATGGCAGGATTAAAACATAAAACACACATTTTGTAAAACGGATGAGCCAGACCCCAGAACAAAAGCATGTGTGCAAGGGCAATGGTGTGAAGAACACTTTAAAAAGAAGGAAATCCCAAACTCCAGAACCCACTCTATCGCATCTTGCTCGGATGGCAAGGCTCCTTTTTGGCAAACACATCATAGTCGGCAGATGTGATAGAAACAGGAAATAAGCAATGTTTTTTTACCTGTAATCCTGGTCCTCTTTCAGGGAATTGCTACTGAAATCATAAGTGCTGAATAGACCTGCCCACATGCAGGGACACTGGAACAGTTCTTTCAAAGTCACTTCAGCTTTGCCTTACTTCGGAAAGCTCAGGAGACATATGTGACACAAATGATAGATTTTGCAGCCTTAAAACAGGCTATCTTGCCAATCGTAATGCAATACTTAAAAAACTACAAGGATAAAGGGGTCAAAACCTTAAAACCCACTTAAGTAAAATGAAAAGAGGTCTTTTGAAAACATCCCTCACAAATGCTTTTTAGTTTCCTTTCAGTAAGAGACAGGATAATAAATATAAAATGTAACTGTATAGGCTGCAGGAATTGGAAACAATGAAAATAGGACACTATGCCTTTAAGTGCCTCTTGTCCGCCAGTGTCCCAACTTGCCCTGCAGGTGGTAGTTTACTCAGTTCTTTTAGTTGAGCGAATTAGCAGTATAGAATTCTTCACACATTTATCTCTTTCCTCTGGGAGCGGGGAGGTTGCTTATGATTTCAAAGGATATTCTCCTGAGAGAGAACTGGGATTACAGGTGAAACCATTACTTCTCTCTCAGGGGATCTCCGTTGATAACCATAAGCACTGACTAGATTAGCAAACTCATCCCCAAGAATTCCACGAGGGAGGAGATAAAAAATGAATAGTACAATAAAGGAATAAATTCCTCAAAGTGGCATGCCCTACTTGAGCATCAGCCTTAGCATCCGAATCAAGGCAATAATGTCTTGCAAATATGTGACCCGACCTCCAATTTGCAGCTTTCCAAACATCGGCAAGTGGGATGTTTCAAAGTAATAATACAGCAGTAGCTGTCTTGTCCCTGGTGGAATGCTCTCTAGGTCTACCAGGCAAGGTTTTGTTAGCCTTCTTATAACAAAAAGTTATGCAAGA
Source organism: Pleurodeles waltl (assembly GCF_031143425.1). Lineage (NCBI taxonomy): Eukaryota > Metazoa > Chordata > Amphibia > Caudata > Salamandridae > Pleurodeles > Pleurodeles waltl. Next base: position 79,155,341 of record NC_090441.1, on the reverse strand, counting down.
GACACTCCATCTAGGCAAGGATTGTTTAGAAGTGGAAAATCCAGTCCTTAAAGGACCACAATTTCAAAAAGGTGTTTTAACTTTTTTAAAGACTTTGTTCTATCAAGATACAACTTCAAAACACCCTAATATCAAGAGTATGGAGAGTTCTCTTTGCAGAAGAAGATTTCTGAAAAAATGTAGGTAATGTAATAGTTTGATTGACAAGGAAATCCCAGATTACTTTGTGGAGGAATTTTGAATGCTTTGGGTCGTGATCAGCCATGTATGGCACCGAACCTGAGCTTCTGAAGCTCTGCGTCAGCGGCCCCTAGAACTGCAATTATCCTGGCACCCTGGAGGCAGTGGCTGAACCCCTCCACAGCCTGAGACCCCTAGATGGGGTGCAGCACCAGTGGGGAGCCCGTCCAGCCCTAGATACGGCTCTGGAGGAGATGAGTAGGATGCCAACAGCAGCGCGCAACATCCTCAAAATGGCGCCGGCCCGGGAAGTGGACCTCACGCCTGATGAGTGTGGACTTAACCTGGGAGAAAAAGAGTCAACCTGGGGACACAGCCAGACACCAGTGCTGTACCAGGGTCCCAGAGCGCATGGAGAGACAAACCCTGCCGCAAGTGGCTCCAGCAACCTGGTGACTGCAAGGAGCTGACACTGAACACGTGGGAGACCTGCCTTGAAGGGGGCCGCTGTGAGAGTTCCGGAGACCCAGGAGAGGCTGCAATCAGTGGCCACGGAGGTTGTGGACCCGGGGGTGCCTCAGGGTGACGTTGTGCCCCCCTCTGCCTCTACTATGGAGGGTGGGGCTAGTGTTGCAAGTGAGCCCTTGTGGGTGGGCAATGAACAGATGCCTAGGACTGAAGGCCAAGGAGATGCCCCTTCTGAAACAACAGTGTGAGGTGTGGTGACTGCTGCAACTGTACAGGTGAGGTGGAGAATTATTTGCACACTCATGATGGCAGAGGTGAACCTGGGGTGATCATGCTGACTGGGAGGGGTGGCTGCCTTACAGGGTTTGGCTGGCGTGGCCGCCCAGGCGCTCCCCTCTGGAGGACCGATGAGTTGGCTTCTTGTGGGTGGGGGGTCAGGGCAGTGCAAGGCTGGGCTATCTTGGGGGGCGGTGGCATACCGCAGTGACTGGCAGCCCCAGGGAGTAACAGACTTGGAGGTGCCTGCTAAAGATATAGTATCTACAGTGGTGCACACCAAATTGGCACAAACGAGCTCTCCACCAGGGGCCAGGTGACCCCGCAGGACACTGATCAGCCCGTGGTGGGTTCTGGGCTAGAGGCACACACAGCAGTGATATTGGTGGCTACTGGGGACACTAAGGCAGCATTGGAAAACAAAATAGATGCAGTGGCCTTTGATTTGGGGCTGTTTTGGGCAGATCATCACTAAGGACCATGAAAAACAACTACAATCCCTGCGACAATCAGTGGTGTCTGAAGGAGAGAATGGAGGATGCACAGGGTTGCTCCAGATGCAATAATGTATCAAGGGGTTTGCCTACCAGAACGAGTTGAAGGTCCCTGTGTGGAACTGTACATAGAGGACTGGCTGCTGAAGTTAGTCATGAAGAGCAAGGCCTCCAGGCTATTTACGGTGGAGAGGGCCCATAGAGTACTGGGTGTCCCGCCACGGCCGGGGGCACTCTGTGGGCAGTATACAGTAACTCACGTACAATTTATTTTAATTGTGTTGTTTATTCTCTTCATAAGTAAAGCAGTGGTAAACCTCCAGCACAACTTCCTAAGCACAACTGAACTACATGGAATTCCTCGGTGCTTACTCTTATTCCATGTTCCATTAAATCTCCACACATCCATAAAAATAAAATTCAGCTAAGATTACAATCACTATCATAACTAACATACTGTTATACTGGTACAAAAAACATATATAATATTCTAGATAGAAACATTATGTAGAGTACTTTTCTGGTTCCTTAGCTTTACATAGACTTCTGAAACTCCATTCCTTTCCATTGGTTAAAGTGACTACTGATCTCTTGACTTTTACTATCTTTTGCGGTTTAGAAAACTTGCTTTCTCCTTTATTCACATGACTAGCTTTCTTTAATACTTCCCAATCTCCATACTCTAATTCCATTTTTTTCTCACCCTTTCGATTATCATAATTTTCCTCACAAGCGTTTTGTCCACATGTTACTCTCATTTTCATACTCTCCCGATCTACTCAAACTTGGTTCTTATTTTGCCACCAGATAAGAGCCTTTTTCGTATCTGTATCTCTTCCCTTTAGAACTATAAATGGAGACACTCCCGTCATGAAATGAGGTGTCACTCTATGAGCCCAAAGCAATTTATCTAACTCATCTCTCCACTTCAAACCATTTGCTAAAGATAATTGTATGCATTCCATTATAATGTGATTTACTCTTTCTACTAGACCATTGGCCTGTGGTCAAAACAATGCTACTTTTCCATGTTTGATGCCCATGCTTGTCAACTACTCATTCATGGATGATGAAACCATTGTCCGTGACTAACAATCTTGGTACTCCTTCCTCCATAAACACCTTCTTCACATATTTTATGACATCGTTTGTGGTGATCTGTTCCATTGATTTTACCACAAACCACTTACTGTGGTAGTCCACCAAGACTATTAAAAAACAATCTTTTCTTCCTAATCTATCAATTGGCCCAACAGAATCCACACCCAGTTTCTCCCATGGCTTGCTCAGTAACTCTATATATTTTAAGGGTGGTTGTCTAATCACTTTGGTCTTTTCAGTGTTACCTCAAGCATAGCAATCTCTTACAACTTCTTCTACTTTCCTGTCCATACTAGGCCACCAAAAATTGACTTAATCTCCTTTTTGGCATGTTTGTACCTAGAAAACCCTCATGCACGATTCTCATCATCTTTGTCTTCAACAAAGTAGGAGGAACATTGTGATCACTTCACAATATTTTAGCACACTGGATGCTTAACTCATGTTTTACCTCAACATATGCCTTTACTTCATCAGACAGTTCATTAGCTTGTTACCATCCATTTCATATGAGTATTTTTAACTCACAATACATTACATCACTTGCAGTAGCTGCCTTCCATTCATCCTCAGTGAGAGCAAATTCTTCTTCCACACAAATTATTTAATTATCCACCAGATGTGCGCATGATATATTCTTGATAAACAATCAGCCACAGTATTTTCCTTGCCATTGAGATGCTCTGTAGTAAAATTAAAATCCATGAATGATATCAACCATCTTGTTATTCTTGGTGTTACATTACCTTCTAACCCCTTACCACATTTAAAAATATGTACAAATGGTTTATAATCTGTTTTGTGAACAAAAGGTAATCCCCAGACATAATATTGGAAGCGATTCATGCACCAATAACACGCTAGTGCCTCTTTCTATATAGTTGAATACTATTGCTCTGCTTCTTATAGCCGGCCTGATGCCAAGCCAATTATAGTTTCTTCCTCATTCACCCTCTAAGATAATACCTCTCCAAGGCCTATGTTGCTGGCTTCAGTTGTTATAAAGGTCTTCTTTGTGACATCAAAATGGCCTAGTATAGGTGCATGAACAATAGATTTTTGAACATTCATAAATACAGACTCACATTTTACTCCCCACTCAAACATGCGTCCTTTCATTAAGATCATCCTCATACGTTCCACTATATCAGCAACATTAGATATGAACTTTGAACAATACTCTGCTAGACCCAGGAAAGATTCCACACAGTTCCTTGTCCATGGGTTGAGGGGCATCCTCAATGGCCTTCACAATACTTTTCTTTGGCCATATACCATTTGCAGATATTTCATGTCCTAAGTAATTTACCTGTTATTTCCTCAACGGACACTTCCCCTTCTTTATAGCTAGCCCATGTTTCCCAATTTTCATCAACACCTCTTCCAGTAGTTTGTCATGCTCTTATATTGATTCACCCACTACCATGATGTCACCTTGAAAACAGAGCGCCTTAGGCATACCCTCAAAAATCCTTTGCATTATCCTCTGGAAGACACCTGATGCCGATGCTAATCCAAACGGCATTCTATAGCATTGATATGCACTTAATGGCGTAATGAAAAAGGTTAACAGCCTAGACTCTGTATGCAAGTTAACTTGATGATATGTCACCGACACATTAAGAACACTGAACAATTTTCCCTCACCCATCATGCTCAACATCTCTGTGATATTAGGTAAAGGCCATCTGTCCCCCCATATTTTCTTGTTAAGGTCTGTCAAGTCAATGAAGAGGTGGATTTTATTCCCCTCTTTAGAAGCGACTACTATGGGGGTGAGCTACTCCGATGGCTCAATTATATTTTCACTAAGCAATTAGGCTAACTCTTGTTGACGAGGTTGAATCATCAGAAATTGTTTGAATATTACCATATGTAATATAGGCACTGTATTTTTCTTTAGGATGATCTTATGGGTAAAACCTTCCAACAACCCCAACTTATCAGTGAAGACATGAGAAAATATGTTCTTAATTGTTTCACTCCACTCCGTATCTACACCACTTCTTTCAACTTGGTTCTCGTTTACAGGTTCGACTATCATCACTGGTTCTTTGGCATTGGGATCAAGAATTATATTCAAATCCTTCTGGTGATGCCATCCTAAAAGGTCTGAACCCTCGCTTGTCACATATACCCTACCATGTACACCATCCTCTTCGAACCTTATATCCCTCCATCACATCCTTATTATGTTTATTCTTTTGCCTCCATAGCATATTGCCTTTAAGCCTGCTTGTTGTAGTTCACTAATTTCATATTTTAATACAGTCTGATAAGTATCCTTAGCATTCAAACTAAATAGACTTCCAGAATCGGCTAGTACTCTAAACTTCACAGATCCCAATTCAATGTCACAATGCTTCTTTTCTAGCTTCCCTCAACTTTCCTTCTTTATTTTCTTGTCATTACTATCACTCCTTTTGTTTTGTGTAATATTGTTAATTTCATTAACAGTAAGTATAACTTCTTATATATTATTGGTCTTATCATCAATTGTCTTAAAAGTTTCACCTCATGTTTTCACTCTAGATCTGTATACTTTAGCCAGATGTCCTTTTTTCCCACACGATCTGCAAATTACATTTCTTGCCCCACATGCAGTGCTTGAACTAAAATGCTCTGGATGTCCACATGTATAACACATTATCTAGCTCCAATCGCTAGAGCCTTTATGGGTAGCTTTTTCATTCTTTATGGGTTTCTTTGTTCCTATTTTTTCACTTCTGCTGTGGACTTGTTATCCAATTTCTTGTCATAATCTTTCCCTTTGTCAAATTCTTTCATCCACACACCAGTATTTTCCATGCGTATTGCTATTTGTATGGATTCCTCCAAACCAGGATCCATGGATAACAGTCTTTCCCCCACTTTTGTATTGTTTATACACCTTACTATTTGATCACATATTAAGGAATCAGTCAGATTTTGGAGTCACACGAAACAGTTAACCCCCTGAGAGTGGCCACATAATTCATTATATCTTCATCCTGGCCTTGCTTACGGCAGAAAAATGTATGTCTTTCAAAAACAATGTCGACCTTAGGTGTAAAATGTTTTTCTAACATTTGAAAAGACATATCATACACTTTCATGGCTTGGCCACCATCCATGCCTAGTGATATCTCAGGGAGATCATCATAAACTCTCCTTCCCTCCACACCAAGACGGTTTAGGAGTATGGCTTGTCTTCTCAAAGGTCCATGTTTGTCACCCCCTATAGCCAGCATGTATGTGAAAAATATGTTTTTCCATGGAATCACTAGTTCTCCTGGTTTCTGTAGAAGAGCAGGTGGTGCTGCCATGCTTTGATCAACCATCCTACAAAACAAATAAAATTAAAAGACTAAAACAATGTACTAAAATAATGAATTAACATAAATTACAATTTCAAGTTAAAACAATTATATAAAATACTTATATAAAATAATTATTAAGTTGGTATGGTCTGTCTTGTATGTCTATCATTTTTCAACAGTCTTTCTTTACTTTACCTCTTTTAAGCGTTGCTGTGTTCCAGTCACTTCCCTTTTTGTTGTTGCCTTCTAGTGTCAGTCAGTCAGCCAAATTTCTTTATTCGGCAGAATGCCATAAAACTACAAAAATTTAAACACAGTTACAGTAAATATGAAGCAATATTCGGCGGACATAATTCACAATTCCAGAGTACAGAAAAAAACTATTTGCAGGTAGGAATGTCAAAATTCCTATAAAAGATTATACCTAAAATGCAGTAGTGACATCATGGTCAAATAGAATCTAATACAATTACATTTTTGATTAATAAACATCTGCTTCCACCAGTTCACATCGTTTCCTGATTGCAAAGGCTGATCTAAAAGAATTTAAAACAGAAAACAAGTTTGAATTGATGGCAGTTTTTGAACGTACATCAGTGCATCTTTATAGGAGAAAATACATAGTTTCCATAAAAAAGGTAGTATAAAAGTACATCTAGGAGCCGAATAAAGTGAACAGAATAAAAGAAAGTGACACATGCTTTGCTTGGAAGTGGTATCGCAAGGACAATACGGAAGTTCTTTTTGCTAGGTACATTTCTTTGGAAAGGCCACTCTAAAATGTATCAAATTTAATCTAAATAAAATAAGAAGGGATTAAGATGAGGAGCTCGGTAACCAAGTTAAATAAGGTTCCATCAGAAACGTAGTTGAGATCTGAACATATGAATCAAAGGTTTTCAAATTCAGAGCCCCCTGTAATCTCAAGTTCATAATATACTCATAATATCGTGTTTTGACCAAAACCTTAAACCTATAACATATTTACTGAGTGTAAGGTGCAGGTTCAATGCTTGTTCCGCTGTACCTAAACCAGGTCTAAAACCATATTGGATTGGGGAGAGGATCTTTGCCTCCGCTGCCCATTCTTCCAGCCGGGTCAAAATATCTTAGCAGTGGAATCAATAAGAGAGATTGGCCTATAGCAAGTTGGGTGTTGCCTGTCGCCCTTTTTAAAAATTGTAATCAAAATGGCCAATTTCCAAGAGGGGAAGTATTACTCGCTACTACACTTCTCAGTACATTTGTAATTAAAGGGCCCCAGAAGTCCGGCATAGACTTAAAGAGGTCAACAGGGACCGCATCCGGGCCCTGTGTTTTCCCAGGTCTCGATCGATTAATTGCTGTAATGACCTCATGTAACTCAAAAGACAAGTCTATTTTATTCAAGTTGGATTCCACAGGTCTCTTATCACTGCTTTCCTCCCCCTCCGAAAAAATTTCACTGTCAGATTGAAAAACTCTCGTAAAATGATTCACCCACACCACTTCGGGTATCAAACAATCATCCTCTTTATTATCCTGATCCATAAAATAAGGATGGTTTATCACCCTCCAGAATTTTGTAGTATCCTTCAATTCGGTGGCTACCAAAAGCTTGTCCCATGCTGTGTTTCTAATTCCATTTTTCCTCTCTAACAAGACTGCCTTATAATGGAACCCTTGCCCTTCTAACTAAATCCCAGGAAAAAGGGATTGATCTGAGGGTTGTTTTTAGATCTCTATGGGCAGTAGTGCAAGCAGAGTTAAACCATTGGCTGACTACTCGGGCCCCAGAGGTTCTGACAGTCATCAGAGCCTCTGAAATAGCATGGCTTAGGTGCTCAAATTCTAATACTAATCGGTCATGATTTTGATGTTGCGACAAGCACATGTTAATGGAGACCAATTTTTGTCCAATGATTTTCTGATTGAAAGTTTTAGGCTTAACCTTTTCCCATTTCATACGTAGACCAGATGTTTTGTGAAAAGCAAAATTCCTTCTCAATTCTCTATTAATAGATGCTGATTTTAAATTACAAGCAAGTTTAATACATGGAGGATTATGATCGCTGGCACAATGCGGTATTATCTTAAAATCAGAAATTAAATCAAAATCAGGGGAGCTAATAAGGATATAATCGATAATACTCCCTTTAGAAGTCCCTTTGAGTGTAGGTATTTTTTGAGTAAGTGTGGCAGCCTTTTCCCTTGCATATACAAGATCAAATATGTAGATAAAAGAATTTGAAACTTCACCTTGCTTTGTGTGAATAAAATATAGTGACGTCTCTCTATCCTCAATGGGAGTACAGCACCCATGTAAGGTTTCCGGGTTACATAATGGCATATTAAAATCTCCTGCCCATATAATAATAAACTAATTATCCTGGAACTTATCACAGGAGTCCTGACGATCTGTTATCTCCTCAAAATGTCCCATCAGGCGCTCACGTGGGATGTTGTTATAAAAATGTATTAGCAATATACCCTTACTTCCCTCAGTCAGCAGTGAAACAACCATAAAATATGGTAATGACCAGATTAAAGATGCCTCCATTTTGGGGAGTTGTAAGGAGATGAGAACCAAAAGACCCCCACTTGCCCTACCTGCTAGGGAGGGAATTGCAGGCTGATGAACAGAGTAATACCCATCAAAATAAAAGGGGTCCATTGACCAGGTCTCCTGCAAGCAAATAACATCATATGCAGAAATGAATTCCAACCACTCTTTTGCCTTTCATCGAAGGCCCGCAATATTCCAACATAGCAGAGTAAGCGAGTTGGTCCCATCCACTACAACCGTTTCCTCACCAGTACTGGCTGTTAACGGGGCATAAGGGTCAATATCAATCTCATCAGGCCCGTACTGTGGTAAAGGGGTATCAAGCCCAATACCCCCCACAAAACCCTCCAAGACGCCCCCAACACCCTTGTCTACATGCCAATAATTCTCATCTAGAGTGGCCGGGGTCTGTTGGTGTCTAAAAAAATAGTTATTTGGCCGCGATTGAAATTTGGCCGACCATGAATTGCAATAGCGTTGTATTACTTTAGGGCTATCACGTGGGAGGGATGGATCATGAAAGTAACTAAGAGGGTAAACATGAATCCCTTCTTCCTTCCTAACACAATAAAACAGGTCAGCCAACAGGCATTTTACTAAACAGTGGTTGGCAAAATTAATCACAACGGAGTCACCCTCGTATGCTTTTCTGGAGGAACCAATCCAGTTTACTCTACGTGCCATAAGAATCTTACCATTCAGGTCTCTTTGGTGTCTAGCTTTTGACCTTAACCAATGAGCACACTTCCTCATTAGTGCCTGAGTGACTTCTTTATGACAAGGATCTAAGTGGGGCACATTTGCTAAAACTAAAACATATGGCATACAGTCAGGTGGAAGTTGCAATGGCTCTTCTCTGATGGAAATAGAATTAAAATGAGGAGCAGATGGAAGGCCTGGGTAAAATCCCTTTCCAGGCTCCAGAGAAAGGCTGAGCTCCAGAGGTTTCGCAAGTGGAGGTCCGTGTCCAGTTAATGTTCGGGTCTGGGGTAAAACCTGGTCGTTTGGAGGAGGATTGTGCAAGCCTTCTGGCACAGCCTCCTCCATATAAGGATTGTCCATATTACTTGGTCTTAAAACTGATTGAGATGTCATCCTAATCATACTAGAATGGAGATGATCCACTTTTTTTAGTTATCAGTGTAACAAGTTTCTCCTCCAAAGCTGCACAGAATGGGTTACGTATAAAATCAATTATGTGTATAATATCATCCTGCGAGACGTCCTTTTCTTCATTATTGGTTATGGGCATATCCGGTGACATATCCGGAACAACCAAAAGAGAGTCTTTCAAAAGTAAATGAGATTTCCTCCTGGCCCCTGCATCATCTTTAGCATTTTTAGAACGGTCTCCCGCTTTTCTCTTTTTTAATGGTGGGGGTGCCGCAGAAGGACAGTCAGTGTTAGGCTCTTTATAAGTACTTAGGGCTTGCATACAGGAAAATTCCGTGCCAGGCTGGGAAGTGTTGGTAGTAGTAGTTAACAAAGGGCCCTGTATCCCTTATTAGATTTAACAAGCACAGTAGGCTCAAGAGGTGGTCTCTGGGAGGACTTGTGAACTGCCCCAGTTTTTTCTTCAACCTGCACTAGTTCAGTTTCAATAGCCCCAATAACAGAGGGTAAATAATTAGAGATGGGTGGTTGAATTTGAGGGCCCTGTGCACCTTCCCCCTTTGGCATACTTGTCTTCTTTTACCCATTTCAAAAAAAGTACAACAGGCCCTAGGGAACCAGACTCGGATAAAATAGAGATAAAACGGGACAAAACCTCTTATAGATAGAAGGCGGGCCTCCCAAATGTTAATCAGACAAAAAGGGACACTGTAACGCTGACCAGGATCTGCCAAGCACTGACCTTTTCACGTTTACTTTTATCAGGAACCCTTGAGGCATATCCTTCTCCTGCTGATCAGTTATTCGGATCCCGGTCCTCCAAAATGACAAATGGCAAACTTCAAGGGGGTGGCCCGGCCTCCTCCAGTCGCTGACAGGCCCGGGTGCGGCCCTCGCGCGGCCCACGACGCGGGAACTCCTAAGGTGCTTCAAATGCACTGAAATTGCTGGCCCCGCCCCCTGGGTTAGCTGTGTTTCTGGGGTACGGAGTCCCCTTGCAGGCGGCAGGCTGGAGGCGGCAGAACTTTGATCCTGCGACGCGGGAACTGCTAAGGCGATTTGAACGCGCCGAAATTGCTGTCCCTGCCCCCAGGGTTAGCGGTGTTTCTGGGGCACAGAGTCCCCTTGCAGGCGGCAGGCTGGAGGCGGCTGAAGGCGGCAGAACTTCGATCCCCCTTCTAGTGTTTCATGGACTCATCACATGTGACTCACACCAGGAAGTGTTCCAAATAATTTGTATACACTTCTGCACTCTGGAAGCGCTTGCACCAGTTACACAGAAATTACTTACAAAGCGCAGAGATACGTAGTTTCACAATTGCTCACCAGTAGCCCAGGAGTCACAGTTGTTACTGCCAAGTTTGGTAGAGCACGAGGTATGCAAGTGAGTTCTGCACGTCCTTGAATGCGCTTAGCTAAATATCACGGTGGCGACCACATGGGTGCACTCAAGTCCACCTTTGAATGCGCTTGGCTAGATGGTGCGAGAGGCAGCGCAGGGGGGCGCTCAAGTCTATTTTTTCTTTTCAGTGCGCTCTGCTAGATGGCGTGAAGAGCAGAAAGTTTGTTGTTTACTTTCAAACGACTAGTTGGTACCTATGGTAAAAACTGAGATGTGTCCATACACTGGTACAATTTGTTTTATAGATTTCGCTGAAGTAATTAAAAGTTCTGCTGTGCAGGTGGGCAAAAATGGTCAAGCAGTCAGAACCATTGCATCAAAGCTGATATCTGTTTAACCCCATAACTATTTGACATCATGTCCATTTTCTTTGCCGGTTCCTGTATTATTTCTTTGTCCACCGGTCCAGTCTCGTATTTGCTTCATTTCCTTCTTCTTGTAGAAATATTTTCCAGGGGTAGATGTCACTGCATACAGTAGGAAAATCACACTGTTGGCATGGTTACCCCCTACCCTTTTGCCTTTTGTTGATGCCAGCTTTGATTGTGAGTGTGTTGGGACCCTGCTAACCAAGCCCCAGCACCAGTGTTCTTGCCCTAAAACTGTACCTTTGTCTCCACAATTGGCACAGCCCTGGCACACATAAGTGCCCTGTAAAAGGTACCTCTGGTACCAAGGGCCCTGTGGCCAGGGAAGGTCTCTAAGGGCTGCAGCATGTATTATGCCACCCTGGGGATCCCTCACTCAGCACATGCACACTGCCTCCCAGCTTGTGTGTGCTGGTGGAGAGAAAAAGACTAAGTCGACATGGCACACCCCTCAGAGTGCCATGCCCACAACCTACTGCCTGTGGCATAGGTAAGTCACCCCTCTGGCAGGCCTTACAGCCCTGAGGCAGGGTGCACTGTACCACAGGTGAGGGCATAGTGAAGTACTGGGGTTTTCAGAACCCAGTGGTGCCAGGGAACACACCCTAAGACTTCGAGTCCTTCCTGTTTCAGACTACAGAAACAAAGAGTCTTCTTGGTGAAGTCAAAGATCTTGTTTATTGGCTGCAGCCAGTAACAGGTATCCTAGAAGTACAACACGGTGTATATTCTCAGGAGACTGCTCTCTTTGCAAAGCTAACCTTCTCTTTTATACAAAATATTATGCTTTAGGCAAACATTCCTTATTTTACAGTTGACCATTCTCATATTTTCACTACAAAGTAATAGCAGGGTTATGATGACAAGCCCATATTTCAGTTTGTCCAGCCCTCAATCAATTACCCGGCAAGGCTTAGTACTTTCATCAGATATTGACGGACCCCCAATATAAACGGGCACCTCCTCCTTGTAAAGCAAGTCATAAAGAAAGAAACAGGGACAGGTGTGTGTAAGATTAGGCATGGTTTGTGTGTGATGAAAGGTTTATGATGTGTTGTGCCTTGATACTAATCTCATTCGGCCACTGGGAAAGAAACTGGCCGGACAGGTTTGGCTTCAGGCAGTGGAGTCAGCTTGCCCAGGTCACAGAGGAGTCAGCAAATGTGTACGTGTCCTTCAGACTCGTTTTCAGCATTAGACATTGGCCTATGTGAGGGCAATCACAAAATGGCTGTCGTTTAAATGGAACACGAGGGTTCAGGACGGAAACTCTGATATTCGGGTGATTTTGTTACCCGAATATGAATACAATGCTTGTGCATACTATTCTAATCATTCCCGGTCTGCTGATACCAAAATCGTTGTGATACGACGACGTTTATAACACGGGTCCAGAATTTTCAGTACCACAGACCCTCCTTTTGCCCTTACATAGGCAATAACCTATACTCACGCTAATCTGAGTCCAGGTCTATATTCATAAAGTCGTTGAGATGTTGCTGTAGCATCATCCTATTACTTAGCTCGTCCCTTGATACAGGTTTCCTTACACACGATGTAGCACAGAGGCCACATATTGCAGGAGCACACTGTACACACAGACAGGACAGGAAAAGAATGGCTAAGATCATCCCAATGACTACCAGAGTCTTCCGTCCCCAGGCGGATATCAGCTCCCAGAACCACCCCATCAATGACCAATCTCCTTTATCCACGTGAATAGATTCGGAGATCTTATGCAGTTTGGAAATGGCCTGGTAGACTGTCGGAGCGTTATCTGGGATGAAAACACAGCAACTTGATTGGATCACTTTACATACCCCACCTCGGTCTGCAAGTATGACGTCTAATGCGACCCTGTTCTGAAGAGTCATAAGGCGATCCGACTGGAGCTCAGCAGTCAAATTACTAAGGGCACCGGCAGTTTCAACTACCGTGGATTCAACCACCCTTGTCAATTGCCTTATGTTCCTGCTGTTAACCATAGGGCCCCAAAACGGCAGAAAACCCTTTTACGAAATCTCCAAATTCTTGTCCTGTAGTGTCTTCTTTACTTATGACACCTCTAACTATCCTTGTCTTATGGTAATCTGCCGCGGCCGTGTAGGTGGGAGGTAACAGGAACGAAACAAAACATGTGCCTGAGAAGTCAGGAGGCAACCATGTATAGGCTCTATTATGGCAGATGAAATAGGTACCCTTAGCTGCTAAGAACAAAGGAGAAGTCTGAGACGCAAAAACATATGTTTCAGTGCAGATACTTTTCCCTAACTGAGCTCTGGGATTCTTGCCATTACCTTGCAGACATAGGTGACCCTGATGGGGTACAATCCAAATCGGGGAGGATCTCTTTGCTCGCTGGTTCCCACTCAGAGTAACTCCATATCCTGTTATGTTCCATCCAATATATGCTAGTGTCTCATCTCTAGGGATAGTCCATAGGAAATATCTTCCCTAATCATATCTACTATACCCTTAGCTAGAGCACTATTCTTAGGATTATCTTTCACAGAACGTAGGGGGTTGGCTTCATACTCGTATATGAACACCGTTCTATATGCCCATACAGAACCATTATGGCTGAAAGGCAGGACCAGATAAGGGATACCTTTATCAGTAGTATGAGGCATAAGACCACACACCCAACAGTTAGTTGTGTTCACTACTAATTGGTGTTGGTGTAGAAGCTGAATGAACGAATTGTTGACAAATTCTAATCTTCTGGCAGACTCGTGTTCAGGCAGGGGGTGAAAAGAATGCGAGGAAACAGTAGAAGGAGGTATGGGCTGTGTAATGGGTGCAAATGTCACTTGAAAAGAGAATAAAACATATGCTATTAAAAACGTCATTACACTAAGCAACATGAAAATACATAATATCAAAAATCGTTTCTTTGTCATTATTATACCCATTCTGGCTTTAAAGTCCATCTGTCTGGCAGGTCTCTCATTCTTGAAAAACTCCATCCTCTCTAATTGCTGCTCGTGGTGGTAGGGTGTTCTATGCTAGGGAATGCTTCTGTCAGTCTAGGGCAACTCCCTTAGACCGACCAGAACTGTCGACCTAACGTCTTCAGCTGCACTCCAAAGACTTGGGCAACCACGACCCTACAGCTGAACCCGGATGGCGGTTCGAAAAGAAAAAAAACAAAAATAAGAAAGTTTCTCAGATGAGAGAGCCGCACTTTCAAAAAATAGCAAAGGAATGGGAAAAAAATTATTTGTCCTTAGTTCTTGGTCTCAAATTATAACGGCTTTTTCCAGGTACTGTCTGGTTCTGGAACAAGAGTTCAGGCTCTGTAGTGTTCAATCGAATTGACGGTGGCACAGCTTCTTGCAAATTATTGTCACTTTCTTGTTCAGAAATTGTTCCTTTTACACGTGCATCGCTAAATGGCAAAAAACGAGGCACAGTCTCAGTCTCAGCGATCCCCTCCTGGACCCACCGGTCGTACGGTAGAGGAAAAGGGACCTTCTTGCAGTGTACGCGGTGGATCCAGTTCTTTTTCCCTTCCACTCGAACAGCTGCTCTTGTTGAGAGAAGGACGAGGTAGGGGCCGGTCCAATGGGGCTGGTCATTCTTTGTCCGCTGGAAGTTCTTGACCAGTACCCATGATCCAGGATCGATAAGATGTCCTGGAGCTTCAGAGACCTGAGGCAGAGTATCGTGAACCTGTTGGTGTAGAACACGCAATTTAGCCGTCAATTCATACAAATAATCAAGCAGTACAGGGTGTTCGATCTCACTGAATTTTGTTGGTCTTGGCACTCCCCATATGTTGGCCGGGCGGCCGAACACAATTTCATAGGGACTAAGTCCCACTCGTGAATGCACAGTCATTCTTGTTGATAGGAGTGCTAGAGGCAGAGCGTCAGGCCATTTAAGACCAGAGCTCGCTTGTATCTTTGCCAACTTCAGTTTTAGCGTGCCATTATAGCACTCTATTAGTCCAGCTGATTGGGGGTGATTTGCAGCGTGGAATTTTTGCTGGATACCTAGCCCTTCACATACTTTTTTCATCACTCGACCCACAAATTCGCTCCCATTATCACTCCAGACCATTCTCGGCATTCCAAACCTAGGGAAGAATTCTTTGGCAAGGGCTTTAGCTGTGGATAAGGCAGTGTTGTCTTTTAAGGGATATGCTTCTACCCATCTTGAAAAGGCACAAACAACAACGAGTACGTATTTCAGATTGTTGCACCTTTCCATGTGGATGAAATCTAGCTGCAAAACCTCGAACGGATACGTTGGAGGCGCAAAATGACCAGCTGGAGTTGGGGTTCCCCTACCAGGATTGTATTTCAGACACACCATGCAATTCTTGACCACATTCTCTGCACATTTAGGAATTCCAGCATTTTGCCATACTGGAGCCAACAACTTACAAATCCCTTTCACACTGATATGGGCCATTCCATGAGCCATTGTCACCACTGCAAGCACATACGCATTGGGTAACAACCATCGCTGATGTTCTGACAAGTCAACCCAACAACCATTTTCATCCAATTTACCCGTACTTTCTTTCCACACACTCAACTCTTTCTCTGAAGCTTCAGCTTGAAGAGACTTCACACCCTCTATCGTATCTTCACATATTCCAACGTCACCAACCCATCTTGCGGGGCCTGCAACATACATTCGATTCATCACATCTTTTGCTGTTTCTTTTGCGATTTCGTCAGCAAATGCATTGCCACGACCAACATCATCAGTAACCTTCTTGTGTGCACTGCATTTCACAATCGCAACTTGTAATGGCAAGGTCAGTGACTCAAGAAGCTCATTCACCAACTGACCATGCTGAATTTTAGCTCCATGCGAAGTCAGGAACCCACGTTCTTTCCACAATCGTCCAAAACTATGGGCCACACCAAACGCATACTGGCTGTCGGTATATATGGTCACTTTCATTCCTTTCGATAACGCACACGCTCTCGTAAGTGCAATCAGCTCTGCTGCTTGAGCTGAATTATGTGGTATACGTGCAGCTTCAACAATCGTATGCAAAGTTGTGACAGCATATGCTGCAGTCATATCACCATTCGGAAGCTTGAAGCATGAACCATCCACCCATAAGGTACCATCACACTTTACAAGAGGAGTATCTTTAAGATCTACTCTCCCTTTCGTTTCTTCTTCTGTCCTAAGAAAACAATCATGTTGTTCAACATCATCTGTCTCTACTGAAATTGGCAATAACGTGGCTGGATTCAACGTATTGCACCTCTTTATGTGCACATGACTCGCTAACAGTGTCAACTCGTAACCTGACAATCGAGCACTAGTTAAATGCTGTGTCTTGGTCCTGTTTAACAACGTGTCCACTGCATGTGGAACCATAACAATCAACATATTATTCATCACTAACCCAGCAGACTGTCGAATAGAAACAGCTGCTGCCGCTGTGGCTCTCAAGCAACTCGGCAATGCTTTAGCTACCGGATCCAAAGTTGACGAAAAATATGCGCATGGGCGCTGCTTGTCTCCAAAAGACTGTGTCAGCACTGACAATGCACAACCCTCTCTCTCATGGACATACAGTGTAAAGGGCTTACTGTAGTCGGGGGTACCCAACACAGGAGCCGAACACAATGCATTACGCAATTCGGAAAAACTTTTCTGACAATCTTCAGACCACGGAACGGGATTCGGTGTATCTTTATAGGTCAATGCTACCAAAGGTTTGGCCAGCAAAGAAAAATTCGGTATCCATTGTCTGCAGTATGATGTAATGCCCAAGAAAGCACGTACTTCTCTCTGTGTCTTTGGCACACTCAATTTTGCAATTGCCTGAATTCTTTCTGAGGTCAGTTTCCTTCCCTCCTTCGATAAGAGATGACCTAAGTAGGTCACTTCTTGTCGACAATATTGCAGTTTTGAAAAGGACACTTTGTGATGTAAATCAGACAAATGACGCAACAACAACAAGGTGGCTTCTTTACAAATCTCTTCAGTATCTGTAGCGACTAGCAAATCATCAATGTACTGAATAAGGGTAGCGCCGTCAGGTAAAACAATTGCATCAAGCTGTGTTTTTAAAGCCTGACTATATATTGATGGACTTTTACAGTAGCCTTGTGGAGCGCGTTTGAAGCGGAAACTTCGGCCTCCTAAACTGAAGCCAAAAATATCCCTGCTCTCCTTTGCAATCGGGATGCTGAAGAAAGCATTCTTTAAGTCAATCACCGAGAACCAGGTGGCGGAAGCTGGAATCATAGTCAATATGGCAGTGATATCAGGAACAACTGGAAACTGGCACAACTATTTTATTTACCTCTCTAAGATCAATCACGAGCCTGTAAACAGGTGGCTTAGAGGGGTCAGTACGTTTCAAAACAGGCAGAACAGGACTATTACACACGTTGCCTCTTGTCTCTTCAATTACATCTTTTTCAATTAAATCATAAATGATCGCTAGCAACGCCTTTTCACTTTCACTAGAGATCTTGTATTGTTGAATGCGTGGTAATTTAACATTGGCTTTCAATGTCACAACATAAGGCGGTATTTCCTACAGACCCACGTCATTAGGACCAGTAGCCCAAATGGTATCAGGAAGAAACGACAATTCGGTCGGAAGTTTATCCTTCAACAAATACATTGGAGAGACCAATTTCCTACCCAGTGTAAGTTGTACTCCCGAAGGAGAACAATATAATGTCGCATACAATCTTTTCAACAAATCCAATCCTAACAAGTTTTCACCACAACCTGTCGTCAGAATAAGGGGTGCTTCCAATTCACAAGGTCCAACAGAAAGGGACATAGGACTAGAAATCGGGTTTCTAACCGGGGTGCCAGAAAAACCTACTGAAACATTCCTCTCGCCAGACAAAGGTGCGCCAGGGAGTTTTGAGTGCATAATAGAACTCTTTGTAGCACCAATATCCAACAGAAAAGGCTCCGACACACCTGAGGTAATCACCTTAACATAAGGTCCATTCTGATCCACTGGAACTAAAAAAACTCCCTCTCTTCGTCTATGGCTGTCCTAGCAATTATTACCTTCCAGATTCTCATCTTCTGCATAGTAGTCGTCAGCATAGTACTGAGCCGTCCTACCAGACGCGTTATGTTGCTGGTCAAAACTATTCATTGAGTTTTGAGACGGAAAGGAACGCGTGTTCTGGGGGAAACTTCCACGTCCTCTTCCTCTAGGAGCTTGTTGAACACCTCGACCTCTTGCGCCAGAAGCACCATTCGTACGCTGTAACAAAATAGGACAACTATACTTGAAATGAGCCTCTTCTTTACAATATGAACACTGATTGGGACCTACAGGAACACGTGGTTGAGAAAACTCGAACCTTTGCGAGTTTCTCTGGAACTGTTGAGGTTGCTGATAGTTACTCTGACCACCACGTGGTGGATACGCCTGTTGTAAAAGAACCTTCATCTTTAATTCTTTAGTTTTCTTGTCTGCTCTATCCTTCTCATCTTTATCCCTATTTTCGTAGTACTGTGCAGTAGCCAATATTTGTGCTGAAGAGGAAACGGCCCAAGAACTCTCTGAATCCTTCAATTTCTTACACAGCTCGGCAAGCAAATTGTGCACAAACTTGTAGACGAACAACCCTTGACCACTTTCTGTACTCATATCTTGACCACTGTGGTCGATAAACGTTTCCTCAAACCTGGTGAAGAAATCAGACACTGTTTCATCTTTCTTCTGCTTACATGCAGACAATTTATCCCAATTCACACGCATCGCAGGCATTAAAGTCTTCATGTAAGTAATGATCCTAGCAGGCAGTTCTGCTACCAAAGGCTCAGGCTTGGCACCACCAACTTGTCTATCATTTGCAGCACTAATATTAGCCCATGAGTCACCTAACTCTTGTGCATGATCTGTATGGCGAATCAATCCCCACAAAGGCTGTGGAACAACATTCCCAAATAACATGTCTATGTCGGCTAAATTCATAATGCATGAGTCTGCAGTCTGTGATAATTCCTTATAATACCCTGCAGGGTTTTTACGGGGATCAGGCAAAGTCTGCTTAAGGGCTAAAACTTCAGCTCGCTTCCACGGAACATGTACCCAAACACGCTGAAAATGAGCTGGGACAGCATCAATTTGATTAGCAACATCAGCCGCAACGGCGTCCTTCCATACCTGAGGGACTTCTCTCATTGGGTACTGTCGCACCTTTTTTTTAACAGAGGAGTCATGTTGGAACAATGACTGAGAAGGATCCTTATTCCTAAAGGACAACAACGTCGCAACTGCTGTCTCAACATCCGATCCCACAATCGTGCCCTTTGCAAACTCAAACCGTACACCGCACAAATCAGGCGGATTTGTTTCCAAATCATTATCTTCCAATTCCTCACAAAGGAAAGCACACATTTTCTCAAAAACGTATCTTTGTTTCGGTGCTTCCCATTGGCGGAAGACATCCATAACAGACTCTACATCGTATCTTAAAGGGTAAACAACCCATTTACGTGCCATACGGTCAAACATTTCTCTCTCTTGAGAATTAGGCTGTTGACTACTCGACTGCTTACGCTCCGAATCTGGGGTCACACCAGACGACCCAAAGAGAGGAAATATAAGGCTGGCAACAGTATCTGTCATTCTCTGTCGGACAGAAGGAGAAGTTGATGAAAGAACAGGAGGAAAAACAGAGGGAGGCAAGGCAGACGCAGAAGCAGACGCAGAGGCAGTATCAGGAAGAACACCAGAAGAGGCAGTCGATGTAGTACATAAAGTCGCAGGAGGTACAGATGGAGCAGATAGCGAAGTCGGCGGCCCTTGAATGGGCTGCGCCATAGTAGTAGGAGCCAACTGAAAAGGAGCTGGCATCTGTGGAAGAACCTGAGGCACAATAACCGGAGGTTGCACAGCTAAAGGTTGCGGAGGTGCTGTAGCATTCTGCGCATAAGGGGGTGGCGAACTCAACAAGTGTGACATTAAAGGATCTTTCTCAAGTTCTTTTGCTGCATCTTGCTGAAGAAGCGGAAGAACTGGATAACATTTATCGGTCACCATTTTACGTTGCCTGTGCAACTGCTCATTCATCTGTTCTTCTTCATCATCTTTAAACTGCATGGCAGCTTGCATTATCGAGATACCCTCTTCCCTCTTATTTCTCTTTGCTAATTTAATTTCCTTCTGTTTGGCTTCCTTACGCCATAGGCGGAAAGAGTCAAACATCGCCGGCCGGGCTTTCTTCTTAAAAAGTTTAACCTCCAGATTATCCAGAATCTCTGTGTCAAAACTACCATATTGGGGCAATTTCAAAACTCCATCTTTCCTGGTGTATCGGATCCATACTTCATTATATATGATGGGGCCTATGCCATGTTTCACATATAGTTCATAGGTTGGAGTTCCAATCGGAGGAACCGGACACGAGTCCTCCAATCGGGAATCCCTATTATAACCAAGACAAAACAAATTTCCATATCTGCTAAGACCAGGGATCTTCGCTCTCTAGTCTAGCTTCAAACTTCAAAGGATTATCGAATACGATAGTCTCGTGAATACACGAATCCCTCGGCTTTGGTACTTGCAAGTTCCAAATCAAAGATCCCAAGGGGATACCAAACTAAGAACCAAACTAAGGACTGGGAGACGCTCCACTTATACTTAACTGAGGTATCGATGACGTCACCAGAAGACTCGTTTATCGTTTCGCTCTACCAAATCATCAAGGGTCCAAAACAGGGCGATAGTCAGGGCAGCAGTCCTTCGTAGCCGTCGGAAAGCGGGGAACCTCGCAGCAAAGACTTTCGGACCACGTCGACATACAGGGGTCGATGAAGTGGCGGCCTCCCTCCAGAATTTTCACACGAAGCTCCTCACAAACCTCTGGCTTGGACCGGTACCGCTGAAATCGCCCCACGTTGGGCGCCAACTGAAGTACTGGGTTTTTCAGAACCCAGTGGTGCCAGGGAACACACCCTAAGACTTCGAGTCCTTCCTGTTTCAGACTACAGAAACACAGAGTCTTCTTGGTGAAGTCAAAGTTCTTGTTTATTGGCTGCAGCCAGTAACAGGTATCCTAGAAGTACAACACAGTGTATATTCTCAGGAGACTGCTCTCTTTGCAAAGCTAACCTTCTCTTTTATACAAAATATTATGCTTTAGGCAAACATTCCTTATTTTACAGTTGACCATTCACATATTTTCACTACAAAGTAATAGCAGGGTTATGATGACAAGCCCATATTTCAGTTTGTCCAGCCCTCAATCAATTACCCGGCAAGGCTTAGTACTTTCATCAGATATCGACGGACCCCCAATATAAACGGGCACCTCCTCCTTGTAAAGCAAGTCATAAAGAAAGAAACAGGGACAGGTGTGTGTAAGATTAGGCATGGTTTGTGTGTGATGAAAGGTTTATGATGTATTGTGCCTTGATACTAATCTCATTCGGCCACTGGGAAAGAAACTGGCCGAACAGGTTTGGCTTCAGGCAGTGGAGTCAGCTTGCCCAGGTCACAGAGGAGTCAGCAAAGGTGTACGTGTCCTTCAGACTCGTTTTCAGCATTAGACATTGGCCTATGTGAGGGCAATCACAAAATGGCTGTCATTTAAATGGAACACAAGGGTTCAGGACGGAAACTCTGATATTCGGGTGATTTTGTTACCCAAATAGGAATACAATGCTTGTGCATACTATTCTAATCATTCCCGGTCTGCTGATACCAAAATCGTTGTGATACGATGACGTTTATAACACGGGTCCAAAATTTTCAGTACCACAATAGCTGCATGAGCAAAATGCCCCTACAGTGTCAAAGTCAATTTTTAGACATTTTAAGTGCTGGGTAGCCATACAGAGTATATGGTCTGGGAGTTTGTCAAACACAAACTCCACAGTTCCATAATGGCTGCACTGAATGTTGGGAAGTTTGGTATCAAACTTCTCAGCACAATAAATCCACACTGATGCCAGTGTGGGATTTATTGAGAAATGCACACAGAGGGCATCTTAAAGATGCCCCCTGCATGCCAACCCAACTGCTAGTGCTAGGCTGACCGGTCTCTGCCAGCCTGCCACTCCCAGATCAGTTTCTGGCCACATGGGGTGAGTGCCTTTGTGCACTTTGTAACCAGGAACAAAGCCTGTCTTTGGTTGAGGTGCTTCACACCTCCCCCTGCAGGAACTGTAACACCTGGCGGTGAGCCTCAAAGGCTCAAGCCTGGTGTTACAATGCCCCAGGGCACTCCAGCTACTGGAGATGCCCGCCCCCCTGGACACAGCCCCCACTGTTGGTGGAAAGTCTTGGGAGATAATGATAAAAACAAGGAGGAATCACCCGCTCAGCCAGGTCCACCCCTAAGGTGACCAGAGCTGAAGTGACCCCCTCCTTAGAAAATCCTCCATCTTGGTTTGGAGGATTTAGCTCAATAGGAATAGGGATGTGCCTCCCTCCCCAAAGGGAGGAGGCAAAAGGAGGTTGTAGCCACCCTCAGGGACAGTAGAAATTGGCTACTGCCCTCCAGCCCTAAACACACCCCTAAATTTAGTATTTAGGGGCAACCCTGAACCCAGGAAATCAGATTCCTGACGACCTACAAAGAAGAAGGACTGCTGACCTGAAAACCCCTCAGAGAAGAAGGAAGATGACAACTGCTTTAGCCCCATCCCTCCCAGCCTGTCTCCTGATTCAAAGAACCTGCACCAGCGACACATCGTGCGGGCCCAGTGACCTCTGCCAACTCAGAGGACTGCCTTGCAACTACAAAGGACCAAGAACCTCCCGTGGACAGCAGCCCGGTCTAAACAAGCAAAAAGAAACCATCTTTAAAGGGACTCCCACCTCACTCCAGAAGCGTGAGTCCCCACCACTCTGCACCTGATGCCCCTGGCCCATGTCCAGAGAAACCAACAACCCAGAGAGGACCCCCAGGCAACTCTTATGACGTGTCTACCCTGGGCTGACCTCTCTGAACCCCTACGACAACACCTGCAGAGGGAATCGTGAGGATTACCGCGACTGCCAGATACAAAGAAACCCGATGCCTGGAAGAAGCACTGCACCCGCAGCCCCCAGGCCCGTGAAGAACCAACCAGAGGTGCAGCAGTGACCAGCAGGCGGCCCTCCCCCTTGCTCAGTCAGTGGCTGGCCCGAGAAGTCCTCCTGTACCCCGCCTGCAGCATCTGAGTGACCCCCAGGTCCCTCCCTTGATTTCTCATACAAACCTGATGCCTTGTTTGCCCACTGCACCCAGCCGCTGCTGTGCCGCTGATGGTGTGCTTTGTGTGCCTAATTGGGACCCCCCCAGTGCTCTACTAAACCCCCCTGGTCTGCTCCCCGAGGATGCAGGTACTTACCTGCCAGTAGACTGGAACCAGAGCACCCCCTGTCTCCACAGGCGCCTATGTTATTTGGGCCCCTCTTTGACCTCTGCACCTGACCGGCCCTGTGTTGCTGGTCCTGGGTGTTTGGGGTTGACTTGAACGCCCAAAGATGGGCTGCCTATGCCCCGGAGACTGAACTTGTAAGTGCTTTACTTACCGTATTAACCATCCTATACTTACCTCCCCAGGAACTGTTGAATTTTGCAGTGTCCACTTTTAAAATAGCTTTTTGCCATTTTATGCCAAACTGTGTACATTACTGTTTTGATTCAAAGTCTTATCTATACTTATGCAAAGTACCTTACATTTGTTGTACTTACCTGCAATTTTAATCTTGTGGTTCTAAAATAAGTTAAGAAAAGACTATTTTTCTATATAAAAACCTATTGGCCTGGAGTTAAGTCATTGAGTGTGTGTTCTC
Source organism: Pleurodeles waltl (assembly GCF_031143425.1). NCBI lineage: Eukaryota > Metazoa > Chordata > Amphibia > Caudata > Salamandridae > Pleurodeles > Pleurodeles waltl. The sequence continues at coordinate 79,131,350 of NC_090441.1, read as the reverse complement.
ATTTATTGCCTGTGTGTGTACAACAAATGCTTAACACTACCCTCTGATAAGCCTAACTGCTCAACCACACTACCACAAATAGAGCATTAATATTATCTATTATTGCCTCTGCCATGCCTCTTGAGGAATCCCTGGACTCTGTGCACACTATCTCTCACTTGAAGATAGTATATACAGAGCCAGCTTCCTACACACACTGTCTGCCAACTGCGCAGACTTTCGTCGCCAATTTACGTATTAACTCATGCACAGTTTCTTTTTTTTAATTCTGCTGTTTATTCTCTTCATAAGTAAAGCAGTGATAATCCTCCAGCACAAGTTCCTAAGCACTGTTAAACTAAGTGGAATTCCCCTGTGTTCACTCTTTCATAAGCATCATCACATTCCATTACTTCTCCACACGGTGGTTATCGGAATCCTTAATTTTCGCGACAGGGACGACATCCTTGTGGAGTGTCTTTAGATGTAGATAGACGCCATGCAGGTCGGATCAGAATTTTTTTTTTGTTTCCAAATTTAAATAAATGAAAAATACGAACCTACGTACAGGGAGATGCCAGTTGGCTCTGAGACTCCAGGTATAAAATGGGCAGGAATTCTAAGAACCACTGTGACTCTCTTATCACCATAGCTACAATATGGAATTGGGTACAATGCTAACATAGAATATTACAATCCTGCAACTGCAGTGTGCCTGTAAACATGAACCTTGGCAGGCAGGTGGATGGGAAGTCAAGAAACATTTACCCAGATTATACTAAAGTGGCTCAACACCTGAGGGAACACAACTATGCATACTGAATTTGAAATATGTTTCCAGGCCGAACTAAGGATGGTAGATTAAGGCCATTCACAATTCTTTAACACAGCTACTGAGTCATGGACCTAGCTGGAGGGCAGGGGTTGTACAATGCCGGACACACAAGAGTCCCAAGGATGAGATGACTGGCAACAACCTAAGTTGCGAAACAGGCCCGCCAGTCGAAGGCAGTCCCAACGAAAGAAGAAACAGAGATTAACAGGGTGAAAGTGGTGGCGGTGTTGCAGCGAGCTTGCAGGAGCATCAGATGGGCAGATCTAGTGCAGTCTGCAGAAGGCTCAGGGGAGAAATCTGAGGGTTCCCAACATAGAGGATGCCTGAGGTGACCCCTATGATGACGGACATACTGGTCTGAGGGTGATGGTACCGGGTCAGCCTCTGGGGACTAATGTGACTTAATGCTCAATCAGCCGGGCGAAATCCCGGGCGCAGACAGCGAATGCCAACTGGTAGTCCAGAGGGCGTCCGCAGGAGCCCACAGTCTTCATTTAGAGACAAGTCTCTAATTCAGTTATAGTTGTGCAGTTGGGGCCACAGGCATCTCAGGCATTCAGTAGGTGAGTAATTTTGAGCCTACAGTGCAAAGTGATTTGGTGAGGGGAGCTACAGGGGGAATTAGTTTGTTTGAGGGCTTGTGAGTTACAGCATGGGTCCTGTCAGAATGGGACTGGAGATCCAGGAATTAAGTCAGAAGCTACATGGGGAGCACATCACAAGCGGGCTTGAGTCGATGCCTGACCCCTGTGGGACTCGGACATCCTGAGTGATTTGCGAAAAATGAGGGTCAAAGTAAATGGGACCTGCTGGGCATCTCCAAGCTAGGGAATATCTGGAAGGAGGTGGCAGAGGTCCCATTTGCTGATTTTCAGACAGAATTCGAGCTGACGGGCAGTCAGGTCTTAGGATATCAACAGATGAGGTCTATTTTAGGAAAGTGTGGGGCTCTCCAAGAAGACATAGAAGAGGAATCCCTGGTAGAATACAGGGTATTGAGTGCCCCACTGGCAAGCCACTCGGTGTCTCAAATTTATTCTACACTACTGAACAATAGTCTTCCACCGATCAAACCACTCAGAGAGAAGTGGGAGAGGGACCTGGGCAAGACTTGAGGACGATGACTGGAGTCAGTCATGCAGTTACCCGAGCAAAGTGGCAATCAGGACATGGTTTAAATTGATCCAGCTACAAACATTTCACAGGACTTATTATATATGCATCCGACAGTTCAGAAAAAAGAAGGGCAACTGACAACCACTGTTTGCAAGGCTGCCGGAGGAGGGGCACCCTGATCTACATATTATGGGAATGTCCGGAGGTCCCGATCTACTGGGACAGGTAGGTAAACTGCTGTCAGAGGAACTGGGTTACAGGGTCAATGGCAGGGTGATCCATTGGGGTACCAGGCCTGTTATTTTACTTTTTGTTCCCCCATAGTTTTCTCTGATCACCGTGTCCATATCTCGGTTCACCCAAAACTCCCAGGTACTTTACTGAGCCCTTACACCAATTCAGGGGAAAGTCTGGGATGAATCAGCGTGCACCATCTGTTAGCCGGAATATTAGTGACTGACCCACTTGATAGTGATCCGGGACAATATTCAGAATTTGGTGTATTACCTTAATATGTTTTTGAGGCAACTGCTGGGGTTCCGCAGTTATACTGTTATGTTGTCCGCATAGTGTGAGATAGTTGTGGAATGTGCTGTGTAGCAGAGCACATGAGTAGGGTAGCATTGGTGCAACTTAGTTGTGAGGGGTTCCAACACAAGAGCAAACAGGATTGGTGACAAGAGGCACCCCTGTTGCATGCCGCTAGAAATTGCAAGAGGGGGCAGGAAGGCAGCCATTTACCTGAATACGAGTCGTCAGGGATCTGTAGGGATGTCGGACCCAGTCCAGGATGCCCGTGACATACCCATTCTGACTAGAATAGGGGAAAGAGATCCCTACTGTAGTGAATCAAACGCCTTAGAGGTGTATATAAACACCGCAGCAGCCCAGAGTCAAGGTCCTGCATAATGGCAAACAGTGTGCATATAGTATGAGGTGTAGAGAGGCAAGATGTGAATCTGGACTGGTCTGACCAGTCCTGGAAGAAAGAGGTTGAACTGACTGACCCTGAGTTTGCACATAGATTATTGGTCAATGCAAGGGGGAAGTAACCTAGACTTCCACGGTAATCAAATGGCTAAAGTAATTCTATGCGTACAAACAATGTAACAACAGTAGAAATTTATTGCACTATATATTTCTTTAAACATGTTATTCCAGACATGAGGTGTATATTTCGTTAAACGTGTTATTCTAAACATAAAGTTTTGCATTTATCTGAGAAGGTGCTCCTAGTAAAAACAGTGAAGGTGATACAAAGTGCAGATAAATGAAAGTGATATATACAGTATGTATAAAGGGTGGTTTTAAGAATATTATGGACTTCTAGTGGCTCCGTCAGTCCAGGAAGCCCTGAAGTCTCATAAAATTTCTTTGTATTTCTATATTCCACACTTGAAGATATGTCGACGTTTCGACCCAGTTGTAGAGACAAATCAAAAGTGGGTCATCATCAGGACAGGGAAATTCAGGTCGGTAGCACCTAAACTCCAGTGTAGAGAAACAATCTGGTGGTCAGGGAAATCTTCAAGTACTGGAAAGTATCCCGAGGTCTGGGGGTCAAATGATTGTCCAGTGGATGGTTATTTAACTTCCCGGTCAGGGAACCAAGGAGCGCCGATCATAAATGAAATCCTGGGCACACGTTATTAGTTAGATTTATCTAATGATAACCATTCGTCAGGCCGGGGCAAGTCGTCAAGACACTCCCGGCTGCATACACGAAGAAATGTGTCTTATTCGGAATGAAGCCGTGGGAGGTAGCTTGTAAAACTCTGCTGGAAGCCCATCTGACACCGGGGCCTTACATGTTGGGAGTCCATTTATCATTTACCGAACTTCGTCTGGTATATAATGCGAAATAGTATGTGTGAAATATCTGTAGTATTGGTGGTGTAGTTTAGCAATCTAAGTCATCCTCTCGGGTAATGTGCATGATTATTAGCTGCCCCCTTATGTTAAATCCCCGGGTGCTCCTTCTTCCCATATGCACATGCCCGGGCATATTTTCCTCAACGTTTAGCTTTTCTGTCTGTCACGTCCAAGTATTCTGCAAGTTTCTCTCTAATAATCGATTGTACCTGGGGCTACATATATATGCAACCTATGTTAAAGAGGTAAACATATGTCTAATTTTTGTTAAGTTTTTCTTTAACAAATATGAAAAATAACTCCATAATTTCTGAAACTCAGAAAGAAAGGAGGCATAGATAAAAGTACTATGTTTTATTTTATTGAGAAGAAAACTGTAATGAAAAAGCACAGACATTTTTTAGCCAATATGCTGCATTGAGATTAACATGGTAAAGCAAATAAATGACACTGTACCTTTAAGGCCTCAGTGACCTCTAGTATCCCACCATCCCTCAGAGGTCAGATAAAGGTGACAGTTAGGTGGCAGTTAAATCAGTTCTTTTTTCCAGCTCCTTCAGAAAGGATCCCTGAGCACTTGCTCCTCATTTTTTTCTCACACAAATTCACAAGAATTTGACTTCACTCCACGTTTTTAAGTACACGTTGTACTTTTAAACAATTTTATGACTGAAAACTGAAGTTTTTATCAGTCAAAATGCTATCTCTATTCAACAAATGCTCTTCCTGTGAGATAAAGATGGCGATCTCTGACCCTCATTCAGTCTGCATTGCTTGTTTACCAACTTCTCATAATCCTGAGACATGTCATCATTCAGTCAATCAATCAGTGTTTGTAAAGCGTGGATACTCACCCGAGAGTGTCTCAAGGCGCTGGGGGGAGGAGCCTCATCGGAAGAGCCATGTCTTGAGGTTCTTCCTGAAGAAGGTGAGCGACGGGCTTTGTCTGAGGTGCAGGGGGAGGTTGTTCCAGCTCTTCGCTGCAGTGTAGGTAAAAGATCGGCCTCCGGCGGTGGTTTCACGGATGTGAGGGATGGTGGCCAGGGCCATCTGGGCAGAGAGGAGGGATCTGGTGGGGTGTGGAAGGAGACGCTGTGGTTCAGGTAGGCTGGTCCTGCATTGTATAAGGCCTTGTACGTGTGGGTGAGAAACTTGAAGGGGATTCGCTTCTCGACCGGTAGCCAGTGGAGGGTCCTAAGGTGTTGGGAGATGTGTTCTCAGTGAGGGAGGACCAGAATGAGTCTGGCGGTGGTGTTTCGGATGAGTTGAAGTTTTTTGATGTTCCTAGATGAGGTGCCAACGTAGAGGGCGTTGCTGTAGTCGAGGTTGCTCGTGACTAACGCGTGGGTAACTGTCCTGCGACAGTCTGCTGGGATTCATCTAAAGATCTTCCAGAGTTTGCAGAGTGTATGCCAGCAGGAGGAGGGGATAGAGTTTACCTGGCAGGTCATGGATAGGGAGGAATCGAGGATGATTCCTAAGTAGTGGGTGTGCTCGGTCAGTGCGGGGGGTGCTGAGGGCTGTGGGCCACCAGGAGTTGTCCCAAGTTAAGGTGGCATTTCCGAAGATGATGAGCTCCATCTTGTCAGAGTTGAGCTTGAGGCAGCTTTCTCTCATCCAGATGGTGACAGCTTCCATTCCTGTGTGAAAGTTCCTTTGGCCCGTGCCCAGGCCTTCGGTGTGGGAAATGATGAGTTGTGTGTCATCGGCATATGACACGATGTTCATACCGTGGCTTCTGATGATGGCAGCAAGAGAGGCCATGTATATGTTAAACAGTGTGGGACTCAGTGAGGATCCTTGGGCGACTTTGCAGTTGACTCCTGTGGGCCTGGAGGTGTAGGGTGGGAGTCTGACCCTCTGCTCATTGTAAAACCCTGTCAAAAAGAACTCTCTGGGACAGAGAAGAGCAGATTCATGTGCTACAAGTGAGAGGAAAGGTGAGACCTTCAAGTGGCCTGGGGAGGTCAAAAACCTCCTTTACAGAGTCCTCCTCTATGGAACATCGAGGAAGATCAAAAGAAAAATGACGTTCCTTGCCTCAGTCAACAGATAGGAGAAAAGAAGTGTCTGTCTGTTCCCCGTTGGCGGCAGAATCAGCGTCAAGAGGCCCGTCCGACAACCATCGACGTCGACAAGACCGACATCAGAGACGTCACTGGCGAGGCATGGGCGATCGGCGCCAAGAGCTTCAATCCATTTGACCTCGATACGGCTGATGTTGCATAGGTCTCCGTCAAAGCATCATCACTTGACGTCGGGACAACCTATGTCGGCGGTGGAAGGCTCATCGTCGACGGATCAGACGCCACAAGATATGTCAACGGCACAGGATTCAACGCCAAGGCAACCGATGTCAACTCCACCTGCTGAAGTTCCAATATCGACGTCGGGAGAAGGTTGACTTTGACTCAGAGTCTGCAGAGAGACAGTCCTAGGTCGACGTCGCAACCAAGATTCTCGACATTAAGAAGCAGATCTCATTCCTCAGAGATCAGATCTGCTCATGAAGAGACGGCGACAGGGGCAGATAAGTCCCCTCTACAATCTCCGCGTCTCCCTCGACAACATTCGCCATCCAAAACACCTACGCGTGTGCATACACCATCAAGGATGCCACGCAAGTCTAGGGGTCCATTCAGGGAAAACACCAGGTAGGCACCCACAATCTCATAGATCTCCATCTAGATCTACATATACCAGGTCTCACTCCAGGTCACGTCACCACTACTGCTCCAAATCTCAAAGACGGCGTAGATCTTTCTCTTTGTCTTCGACTTCTTGTTCTTCCATAAGGGACTACTCACCACTGCTGTCGGACTCCCCTCCACCTAGAGTTTTCCCCAGTGAACAACCTGGTAACATTCAATGATGTACTTATCAGAGGGACGACGAAGCTAAAAGTTGACATTGCAACATCTATCTCTACATCAGAGGTCTTCTTCCAGACCGCTACTGCCTTTAGTACCCGACCTCCTTGAACCTTCCATGCAGACTTTTCTGACTCCAGCATCTGTTTGAGCTGTACCATCAAGGCCCCAGAAAAAATATAAGGCACATGATCAAGACCCTTTGTTCCTCCGATCAGATCCGCCCCCAGATTTGCTGATTGTGGCAGCTGCAAAAAAGATTCATGTCACTGCTTCATCCTCAACTGCACCACCGGATAAAGATAGTAAACAATTTGACTTGATGGGGAAGAAAATGAGTAATACCTCAGCATCATACATGAAGGTATCAAGTGCAATGGTGTTGCTTGGCAGGTACGACAGGTCTTTGTGGGACTCCATCTCTAGGTTTTCACAGAAACTGCCTAAAGAAGACAGACAAGATTTTCAGGAAATCTTAGAAGAGGGTGGCTCAGTGGCAAACCAGATCATTAGCGCACCAGCTGATGCTTCCGATCTCTCCGCTCATGGTTATTCTCACTCCATCACTTAGAGACATTTATCATGGCTAAGACTTACAGGATTGAAACCTGAAGCTCAGCATAGAATATTGAATCTTCCCTTTAACGGATCGTCTCTTTTCGGTACACACACCGATGAGGAAATGGCCAGGATGAAAACAGAAGCAGATACTCTCAAAGCTGTGGGCCTAGAAAAACAGAAAGAGTTCAGAAGAAGATACAGGCCCTATGACCAACGTCATGTGCAACAGAGGGTTCAAACCCCTCACTGGGTGCCACAATAACAACAATATGGTCGGTCACATCACTATCCCCGATGACCAGGAAGAGGAAAAAATGCTCCCCGTCCTTCCAATTTCTCCACCAAAGGACTGTCAAAACAATGAGTCCCAGCTTCCCTCTTCTCTGTCTCCCACTCCGGTGGGGGGATGGATTACCAAGCATTCAAAAGAGTGGCTCGAAATAACAAATGACGAATGGGTCTTGAACATTGCTCAGAATGGTTACGCACTCAAGTTCAAATCCCCTCCACTAGAAGTGCAACCAAAAGCAACATTCCACCATCAAAACAGTTTGTTGCGAAATGAAGTAGACATGTTACTACAAAAAGAAGCAATAGAGGAGGTTCAACTCTCGCAATGGGGCACAGGAGTCTACTCACATTATTTCCTCGTCCAGAAAAAAGGCCAGCCTCAAGATTACCGGCTGATCGTAGACCGATGACACCTGAACAAATTCATTGAAAAAGAAAAATTCAGGATGCTTGCTCTTCATCAGATTCATCAGACCCAGACGACTGAGAGTTATTACGGCTAGTTGATAATGTTAACTTGCTTGCTGATATGAAGTTGCCTTGATAGGCAAGTCGTCTAGATTTGGACAGACAAAGATTTTAATTTTTCTGAGGTGGCTTCTATAACAGCCATGTATTTAGATGAAGTCAGCAGTGCAAATTTGAGTCCGAAAGAAGACCCTTGTATTAGTAATGGTCTCCTCCTTTAGTGAACCTCAGGAATTTCTGATATTTCTTGGCTATTGGATGTGAAAGTAGGCATCTTGTAGATCTATTGAACAAAGCCAGTCTCCCTGAAGTTGCAGGTACATTTAGTAAAGAGCCAACATTCTGTATTTTTCTTTGCAAATCCACTTGTTTGCTTTCTTGAGATCTAAAATGGGTCTTTATTCATTTTCCAAACCTTTTTTTTTCATCGGGAAGTAACAGAAACACAATCCTGTTCCCCTCAGGTGAGAGTAGACCTTTTTCACCTCATGTTTCTGCAAGAGGATGGAGACTTCTTGATTCAGTTTTTCCTGATGGTAAAGGGATGGTTCGGTAGAACAGACAATGGAGGACATGTGAATCTGAGACCTTAACAGTGCTCTACAGTATTCAGAAGCCATTTGTCAGTGGTTCTCGAAGATACGATGTTATACTTTCCCCTACCGCAGGAGGCACAGAGGAGGGGGAAGGTAAGACTCTTTGCTTGTCACCAGTTGATTCAGTAGCTTGCGCAAATGATTGCTGTCCTTCTCTGCCTCTTGACTGATGATGCTGTTGCTGATGAGACTATAACAATGTATCCTAAATTCTCTTTTTTTGTTTAATCATACAGGTTTGAGAGTGTTGAGCTCAGACTTTACTCAAGCCATCGTCAGCATGAGAGCCAAGTAAAGTAATACCAGAAAAGGGCAGTGTTAGCCCTGGCATCCTTGGTGTGGTTTCCCCTAACATTTTGCCTGTGGTCTCCTGTTTTTCTGACTTCATTTTTGTTGGCTTTAGGATGCTGGGCACTTTACCACTGCTGACAAGTGCTAAAGTGCAGATGCTCTGTACTCTAAACAAGGTAACAATGGCCTATCCACAAATGGCATTTTTAATTTACTTGTAAGTCCCTAGTACAATGCACTATATGTGCCTAGGGTCTGTATATGAAATTCTACTAGTGGGTCCGCAGCACTGATTGTGCCACCTACTACAGTAACCCTTCAAACATACCAGGCCTGTCACTGCAGACCCTGTGTGTGCAGTTTTAAACTGCCACTTTGACCTGGCAAGTGCATCCACTTGCCAGTCCCAAACCTTCCTTTTTATTACATGTACGCCACCCCAATGGTAGGCCCTAGTTAGCCCCAAGGGCAGGGCCCAGTGTAATTAAAAAGGTGGACATGTACCTTTAAGTTGAACATGTACTGGTAGTGAAAAACTGTTACATTCGTTTTTCACTAATGCAAGGCCTATCTTCCCCATAGGTCACCATTGGGATTGCCTTAAAACATCTTTTAAGTGTCATTTTCAATTAGGTTAAGATAGAAATGTTGAGTTTGGTGTCTATAGATTCACAATTTAACATCACAGCTTATGGTGAAGTCGGATTTTAAATTACAAGTCTGAAAATACCACTTTTAGACAATTGTGCCTCACCTTGCACAAAGCGCTGCATACCCCCCTGTAGAGTGTCTGGAGGCAGGGAAGGAAGGGCAGGGGCCTTGTGATCATCAAAGGTCTCTTTGAAGTCTCCCCACTTCAAAGGCACATTTGGTTATAAGTTATGGACCCCGTAACCCACCAAATCAGAACTCTACTGGAACCAAGGACATTCTGGTGGTCATTCTGACCCTCGCGGTCTTTGACCGCCAGGGCGGAGGACCGCGGGAGCACCGCCGACAGGCCGGCGGTGCTCCAATGGGGATTCCGACCGCGGCGGTAAAGCCGCGGTCGGACCGGCACCACTGGCGGGGTCCCGCCAGTGTACCGCGGCCCCATTGAATCCTCCGCGGCGGCGCAGCTTGCTGCACCGCCGCGGGGATTCCGACCCTCCCTACCGCCATCCAGATCCCGGCGGTCGGACCGCCGAGATCCGGATGGCGGTAGGGGGGGTCGCGGGGGCCCTGGGGGCCCCTGCAGTGCCCATGCCACTGGCATGGGCATTGCAGGGGCCCCCGTAAGAGGGCCCCTACATGTATTTCACTGTCTGCTGCGCAGACAGTGAAATACGCGACGGGTGCAACTGCACCCGTCGCACAGCTTCCACTCCGCCGGCTCGATTCCGAGCCGGCTTCATCGTGGAAGCCTCTTTCCCGCTGGGCTGGCTGGCGGTCTGAAGGCGACCGCCCGCCAGCCCAGCGGGAAAGTCAGAATTACCGCCGCGGTCTTTCGACCGCGGAACGGTAACCTGACGGCGGGACTTTGGCGGGCGGCCTCCGCCGCCCGCCAAGGTCAGAATGAGGGCCTCTGTCAGGAAGAAGGACTCCTGTGCTGCCAGGAGGGACTGCCACTCTACTAACTGCATTGCTGTGTTGGCCTTCTCCTTGCTGTGTGCTGTGTATGTAGGTGGGGCTGCCATTTTGCTGCTTGCTCTGCTGCTGCTTCTTTCCTGGACCTGTTCGTCACATCCTTGAACCCAATATTCTCTAAGGGTAGTTGGCTTGCCCCCTGTTCTTCTGCAGTCTCAGACACATCAAAGGCTGGCTGCAACTCTCCTGGTACTGCTGGACTCTGCCATCTGTGAGTCGTACCCTTGCCTGAGGTTCCCCCCTCCAGTCCTTGTCCTCAGAAGTGGGTTCTACAGCTGTGTACTGAAACAAAACGGCACATCGCCCCAATTGTGTGAGAAAAATTGGTGCATTGTTCCTTCGACACAAAGGCTGCCCAACAACAGCGGATCCACAGCCTGCGGGGCTCGATGACGATGCTCTGCGTAGCTTGATGATGATGCCTGGCATTCATCTCAATGGAGTTCAATGCCGACACTGGATCCGACTGCGAGGCTCAGCAGCGACGCAGTGACCTGACTGCGTGGAAAATATTGGTGCAGCACCTTCACATTTGTTCCTCGACATTGACTCTTGCTCGCTTGCAAGGTACTGCTTCAGCAGACCCTGCGTGGGTTCTGTAGCCGGCCTACCCTCCATCATGGTTGGCCTAAACTTTGGATTTGCACTGGTCCCACGCAACCTCAAGTAACCTTTTTACCGCTAGTGACTTCTAAGTACTATTTTTTACATTTAGGGACTGATTTAGAACTCAGAAGATGGGTTAGTAGTCACAACGGTAACGGATATCCCGTCCACCAGCATCTAAATTACACTGGATATAATGGGATTTAGATTTTGGCAGATTAAATATCTGTCACCGTTGTCACAAAGTAGCTCGTCTGCCAAGTTCTAAATCGGGCTTTATCTTAAAAAATTTGTTTCTTGAGTTTGGTCCCGTTTTACTCAGATAAATATTCTCTATTATTCTAAACTGGTGTTGAGTCTCTTTGTGGTGTTTTTCACTGTGTTACTGTTAATAAGATTTGCACAAATACTTTATACATTGCCTCTTAAGGTATGTCTGACTGCTCTGTACCAAGCTACCGGGGGGTGAGCACAGGTTAACTTAGGTTGTGTATCTGACTATGATTGTGGTCCCTACTTGGAGAGGCCTCTGCCAACTAGAGACCCAGTTTCTAACAGGCAGGTTGAGAATTCAGTATTGGGCTTCCGGTTTCAAGTCTGAGTCTCAGTCAAGATGAATGCCTAAGCGATAAGCCATGACAATAACCGTGCACTGCTAGGGTGGAGGAATTGGCTGCAGCGCTGATGACTTGGTTTGACTCCATCATTAACAAGCTCTTGGAAAACTTGACTCCTGCCTCTCGGAAGATCTTGTACGAACTGTTGAATGGAGCCCCAAAGAGAGCACTCTATGAGCAGTTGCACTAGCAATTTACATAGAAACTACAGAGATGCTGAAGACTTTTCTGCCCACTGAATCCAATTTCTTGCTTTCCTGGTCAGGAGGTACTGTAGAAGATGGAGCCATGGCATGAAGTTTCTGAGCAGCTGAAACAATGACAATGTCTGGTTTTGGATATTTGTGAAGATAAGATGGATCTTAATCTGGTGGTCTGTATTTCTTTTGTAGCCGTGATGGAGCAGCCTTACAGCAGCCAGAGTCAGCAAAAGTTTCAATGCTGATTCTGAGAGGCCTACAAAAAGTGGTAGTAGTAGTCTTGCTGCTGATTTAACCCCTTCTGTGCCCAGGACGTAATGGTTACGTCCTGAGGCACAGTGCTGCTGTGCCCAGGACGTAACCATTACGTCCTGTGCACAGAGCCCAGAGGGAGCGCTCTCGCTCCCTCTGTGGGGTTCCCCCCCACCCCCCCAAGTCAGGGATGGAAGGGGAAGCCCTTCCCCTCCCACCCCCGACCCCCCCAACCCCCCCTGTGACGTCAGCGTGCGAGCGCGCGCTGATTAGTCACAGGGTCTCCCCCATCGCGCTGGAAGCAGAGCTTCCAGCGCGATTGAAAAAGAAATGCTTTTGCATTTCTTTTTCAATCCCATGGGGGAGGCCCCGAGAGGCTTCAAAGGGAAGGAAATGTATTTCCTTCCCTTTGAAGTCTCTCACAGGTTTCAAAAGCCGGATTGCTTGCAATCCGGCTTTTGAAACCCCACTAGACACCAGGGATTTTTTTTTCTTCTTGAAATTGGCAAAAGGGAGCGACCCCTTGGGCAAGGGTCGCTCCCAGGGGGGCATTTTTTTAGGAAGGCCTTTTCTGCCCCCCCTGGGGGCAGATTGGCCTATTATTAGGCCGATCTGCCCCCAGGGGGGGCAGAAACCTCTAGGCACCAGGGACCTTTTTTTTTTTTTTTTTTTTTTGTGATGAATTCTTTTTTTTTAGGTGGGGAGCGATCCCTTAGGCAAGGGTCGCTCCCCTACGGGGCAATATATATTTAGGCCATTTCTGCCCCCCTTGGGGGCAGATTGGCCTATTTTGATAAGGCCAATCTGCCCCCAAGGGGGGCAGAAACCATTAGACACCAGGGAGTTTGTTTTTGCGCGCGAATGTCACGCAACAAAGCGACCCCTTTGGCAAGGGTCGCTCCCAGGGGGGGCAATTTTTTGGGAAGGCCTTTTCTGCCCCCCCTGGGGGCAGATCGGCCTATTATTAGGCCGATCTGCCCCCAGGGGGGGAAGAAACCTCTAGGCGCCAGGGAAAAAATTTTTTTTTTTTTTTTTTTTTTTGTTCTTTTTTTTTTTTTAGAGATGGGGAGCGACCCATCAGGCAAGGGTCGCTCCCCTGGGGGGGCAAATTGTATTTAGACCATTTCTGCCCCCCTGGGGGCAGATTGGCCAATTTTAGGTCAATCTGCCCCCAAGGGGGCAGAAATCACTAGGCACCGGGGATTTGTTTTTTGGCGCCAATGTCACGCAGGGGGAGCGACCCCGTAGGCAAGGGTCGCTCCCGGGGGGGGTGGGGGTTGGGGGGGCAAATTTATTTTAGGCCATTTCTGCCCCCCCGGGGGACAGATCGGCCTATTATTAGGCCGAACTGCCCCCGGGGGGGGGGGCAGAACACTCTAGGCACCAGGGCAATTTTTTTTTAGTGTTTTTTTTTTATGTTGTTTCTTTTTTTAGAGATGGGGAGCGACCCATCAGGCAAGGGTCGCTCCCCTGGGGGGGCAAATTGTATTTAGACCATTTCTGCCCCCCTGGAGGCAGATTGGCCAATTTTAGGTCAATCTGCCCTCAAGGGGGCAGAAACCACTAGGCACCGGGGATTTGTTTTTTGGCACCAATGTCACGCAGGGGGAGCGACCCCGTAGGCAAGGGTCGCTCCCGGGGGGGGGGGGTGGGGGTTGGGGGGGCAAATTGATTTTAGGCCATTTCTGCCCCCCCGGGGGACAGATCGGCCTATTATTAGGCCAAACTGCCCCCGGGGGGGGGGGCAGAACACTCTAGGCACCAGGGCAATTTTTTTTTTGTGTTTTTTTTTTTTTGTTGTTTCTTTTTTTAGAGATGGGGAGCGACCCATCAGGCAAGGGTCGCTCCCCTGGGGGGGCAAATTGTATTTAGACCATTTCTGCCCCCCTGGGGGCAGATTGGCCAATTTTAGGTCAATCTGCCCCCAAGGGGGCAGAAACCACTAGGCACCGGGGATTTGTTTTTTGGCACCAATGTCACGCAGGGGGAGCGACCCCGTAGGCAAAGGTCGCTCCCGGGGGGGGTGGGTGTTGGGGGGGGCAAATTTATTTTAGGCCATTTCTGCCCCCCCGGGGACAGATCGGCCTATTATTAGGCCGAACTGCCCCCGGGGGGGGGGCAGAACACTCTAGGCGCCAGGGCAATTTTTTTTTGTGTTTTTTTTTTTTGTTGTTTCTTTTTTTAGAGATGGGGAGCGACCCATCAGGCAAGGGTCGCTCCCCTGGGGGGGCAAATTGTATTTAGACCATTTCTGCCCCCCTGGGGGCAGATTGGCCAATTTTAGGTCAATCTGCCCCCAAGGGGGCAGAAATCACTAGGCACCGGGGATTTGTTTTTTGGCGCCAATGTCACGCAGGGGGAGCGACCCCGTAGGCAAGGGTCGCTCCCGGGGGGGGTGGGGGTTGGGGGGGCAAATTTATTTTAGGCCATTTCTGCCCCCCCGGGGGACAGATCGGCCTATTATTAGGCCGAACTGCCCCCGGGGGGGGGGGCAGAACACTCTAGGCACCAGGGCAATTTTTTTTTTGTGTTTTTTTTTTTTGTTGTTTCTTTTTTTAGAGATGGGGAGCGACCCATCAGGCAAGGGTCGCTCCCCTGGGGGGGCAAATTGTATTTAGACCATTTCTGCCCCCCTGGGGGCAGATTGGCCAATTTTAGGTCAATCTGCCCCCAAGGGGGCAGAAACCACTAGGCACCGGGGATTTGTTTTTTGGCGCCAATGTCACGCAGGGGGAGCGACCCCGTAGGCAAGGGTCGCTCCCGGGGGGGGGGTGGGGGTTGGGGGGGCAAATTTATTTTAGGCCATTTCTGCCCCCAGGGGGGGGCAGAACACTCTAGGCGCCAGGGCAATTTTTTTTTTGTGTTTTTTTTTTTTGTTGTTTCTTTTTTTAGAGATGGGGAGCGACCCATCAGGCAAGGGTCGCTCCCCTGGGGGGGCAAATTGTATTTAGACCATTTCTGCCCCCCTGGGGGCAGATTGGCCAATTTTAGGTCAATCTGCCCCCAAGGGGGCAGAAACCACTAGGCACCGGGGATTTGTTTTTTGGCACCAATGTCACGCAGGGGGAGCGACCCCATAGGCAACGGTCGCTCCCGGGGGGGAGTGGGGGTTGGGGGGGCAAATTTATTTTAGGCCATTTCTGCCCCCCCGGGGGACAGATCGGCCTATTATTAGGCCGAACTGCCCCCCGTGGGGGGGGGCAGAACACTCTAGGCGCCAGGGCAATTTTTTTTTTGTGTTTTTTTTTTTTTGTTGTTTCTTTTTTTAGAGATGGGGAGCGACCCATCAGGTAAGGGTCGCTCCCCTGGGGGGGCAAATTGTATTTAGACCATTTCTGCCCCCCTGGGGGCAGATTGGCCAATTTTAGGTCAATCTGCCCCCAAGGGGGCAGAAACCACTAGGCACCGGGGATTTGTTTTTTGGCGCCAATGTCACGCAGGGGGAGCGACCCCGTAGGCAAGGGTCGCTCCCGGGGGGGGGGGGTGGGGGTTGGGGGGCAAATTTATTTTAGGCCGTTTCTGCCCCCCCGGGGGACAGATCGGCCTATTATTAGGCCGAACTGCCCCCGGGGGGGGGGCAGGACAACCTAGGCACCAGGGCAATTTTTTTTTTGTGTTTTTTTTTTTTTTTTTGTTTCTTTTTTTAGAGATGGGGAGCGACCCATCAGGCAAGGGTCGCTCCCCTGGGGGGGCAAATTGTATTTAGACCATTTCTGCCCCCCTGGGGGCAGATTGGCCAATTTTAGGTCAATCTGCCCCCAAGGGGGCAGAAACCACTAGGCACCGGGGATTTGTTTTTTGGCGCCAATGTCACGCAGGGGGAGCGACCCCGTAGGCAAGGGTCGCTCCCGGGGGGGGGTGGGGGTTGGGGGGGCAAATTTATTTTAGGCCATTTCTGCCCCCAGGGGGGGGCAGAACACTCTAGGCGCCAGGGCAATTTTTTTTTTGTGTTTTTTTTTTTTGTTGTTTCTTTTTTTAGAGATGGGGAGCGACCCATCAGGCAAGGGTCGCTCCCCTGGGGGGGCAAATTGTATTTAGACCATTTCTGCCCCCCTGGGGGCAGATTGGCCAATTTTAGGTCAATCTGCCCCCAAGGGGGCAGAAACCACTAGGCACCGGGGATTTGTTTTTTGGCACCAATGTCACGCAGGGGGAGCGACCCCATAGGCAACGGTCGCTCCCGGGGGGGAGTGGGGGTTGGGGGGGCAAATTTATTTTAGGCCATTTCTGCCCCCCCGGGGGACAGATCGGCCTATTATTAGGCCGAACTGCCCCCCGTGGGGGGGGGCAGAACACTCTAGGCGCCAGGGCAATTTTTTTTTTGTGTTTTTTTTTTTTTGTTGTTTCTTTTTTTAGAGATGGGGAGCGACCCATCAGGTAAGGGTCGCTCCCCTGGGGGGGCAAATTGTATTTAGACCATTTCTGCCCCCCTGGGGGCAGATTGGCCAATTTTAGGTCAATCTGCCCCCAAGGGGGCAGAAACCACTAGGCACCGGGGATTTGTTTTTTGGCGCCAATGTCACGCAGGGGGAGCGACCCCGTAGGCAAGGGTCGCTCCCGGGGGGGGGGGGTGGGGGTTGGGGGGCAAATTTATTTTAGGCCGTTTCTGCCCCCCCGGGGGACAGATCGGCCTATTATTAGGCCGAACTGCCCCCGGGGGGGGGGCAGGACAATCTAGGCACCAGGGCAATTTTTTTTTTGTGTTTTTTTTTTTTTTTTGTTTCTTTTTTTAGAGATGGGGAGCGACCCATCAGGCAAGGGTCGCTCCCCTGGGGGGTCAAATTGTATTTAGACCATTTCTGCCCCCCTGGGGGCAGATTGGCCAATTTTAGGTCAATCTGCCCCCAAGGGGGCAGAAACCACTAGGCACCGGGGATTTGTTTTTTGGCGCCAATGTCACGCAGGGGGAGCGACCCCGTAGGCAAGGGTCGCTCCCGGGGCGGGGTGGGTGTTGGGGGGGCAAATTTATTTTAGGCCATTTCTGCCCCCCCGGGGGGCAGATCGGCCTATTATTAGGCCGATCTGCCCCCGGGGGGGGGGGGGCAGAAACCTCTAGGCGCCAGGGGAATTTTTCTTTTTTTTCTTTTTTTTTTTCTTTGTTTTTTTTTTTTAGAGATGGGGAGCGACCCATCAGGCAAAAGTCGCTCCCCTGGGGGACAAATTGTATTTAGGCCATTTCTGCCCCCCTTGGGGGCAGATTGGCTGAGTTTAGGTCAACCTGCCCCCAAGGGGGCAGAAACCACTAGGCACCGGGGATTTGTTTTTTGGTGCCAATGTCACGCAGGGGGAGCGACCCCGTAGGCAAGGGTCGCTCCCGGCGGGGGAGGGTGGGGGTTGGGGGGGCAAATTTATTTTAGGGCATTTCTGCCCCCCCCCCCCCTGGGGCCGGCTGAGCTACAGGCCAAACACCACAGGTAGGCACCTTGCAAAAAACACCTCTGTTTTCTGTGAAAAAATATGTTGTGTCCACGTTGTGTTTTGGGCCATTTCCTTTTGTGGGCGCTAGGCCTACCCACAGAAGTGAGGTATCATTTTTATCGGGAGACTTGGGGGAACGCTGGGTAGAAGGAAATTTGTGGCTCCTCTCAGATTCCAGAACTTTCTGCCACAGAAATGTGAGTAACATGTGTATTTTTAGCCAAATTTTGAGGTTTGCAAAGGATTCTGGGTAACAGAACCTGGTCTGAGCCCCGCAAGTCACCCCTCCTTGGATTCCCCTAGGTCTCTAGTTTTCAGAAATGCACAGGTTTGGTAGGTTTCCCTAGGTGCCGGCTGAGCTAGAGGCCAAAATCTACAGGTAGGCACTTCGCAAAAAACACCTCTGTTTTTTTCCAAAATTTAGGATGTGTCCACGTTGCGCTTTGGGGTGTTTCCTGTCGCCGGCGCTAGGCCTACCCACGCAAGTGAGGTATAATTTTTATCGGGAGACTTGGGGGAACGCTGGGTGGAAGGAAATTTGTAGCTCCTCTCAGATTCCAGAACTTTCTGCCACAGAAATGTGAGGGACATGTGTTTTTTTAGCCAAATTTTGAGGTTTGCAAAGGATTCTGGGTAACAGAACCTGGTCCGAGCCCCACAAGTCACCCCTCCTTGGATTCCCCTAGGTCTCTAGTTTTCAGAAATGCACAGGTTTGGTAGGTTTCCCTAGGTGCCGGCTGAGCTAGAGGCCAAAATCTACAGGTAGGCACTTCGCAAAAAACACCTCTGTTTTTTTCCAAAATTTAGGATGTGTCCACGTTGCGCTTTGGGGTGTTTCCTGTCGCCGGCGCTAGGCCTACCCACGCAAGTGAGGTATCATTTTTATCGGGAGACTTGGGGGAACGCTGGGTAGAAGGAAATTTGTGGCTCCTCTCAGATTCCAGAACTTTCTGCCACAGAAATGTGAGTAACATGTGTATTTTTAGCCACATTTTGAGGTTTGCAAAGGATTCTGGGTAACAGAACCTGGTCCGAGCCCCGCAAGTTACCCCTCCTTGGATTCCCCTAGGTCTCTAGTTTTCAGAAATGCACAGGTTTGGTAGGTTTCCCTAGGTGCCGGCTGAGCTAGAGGCCAAAATCTACAGGTAGGCACTTCGCAAAAAACACCTCTGTTTTTTTCCAAAATTTTGGATGTGTCCACGTTGCGCTTTGGGGTGTTTCCTGTCGCCGGCGCTAGGCCTACCCACGCAAGTGAGGTATCATTTTTATCGGGAGACTTGGGGGAACGCTGGGTGGAAGGAAATTTGTAGCTCCTCTCAGATTCCAGAACTTTCTGCCACAGAAATGTGAGGGACATGTGTTTTTTTAGCCAAATTTTGAGGTTTGCAAAGGATTCTGGGTAACAGAACCTGGTCGGAGCCACACAAGTCACCCCTCCTTGGATTCCCCTACGTCTCTAGTTTTCAGAAATGTACAGGGTTGGTAGGTTTCCCTAGGTGGCGGCTGAGCTAGAGGCCAAAATCTCCAGGTAGTCACTTTGCTAAAAACAGCTCTGTTTTCTGTGATGTCTCCACGTTGTGTTTTGGGGCATATCCTGTCGCGGGCGCTAGGCCTACCCACACAAGTGAGGTATCATTTTTATCGGGAGACGTGGGGGAACGCTGGGTGGAAGGAAATTTGTGGCTCCTCTCATATTCCAGAACTTTCTGCCACAGAAATGTGAGGAACATGTGTTTTTTTAGCCAAATTTTGAGGTTTGCAAAGGATTCTGGGTAACAGAACCTGGTCCGAGCCACACAAGTCACCCCTCCTTGGATTCCCCTAGGTCTCTAGTTTTCAGAAATGCACAGGTTTCGTAGGTTTCCCTAGGTGCCGGCTGAGCTAGAGGCCAAAATCTACAGGTAGTCACTTTGCTAAAAACAGCTCTGTTTTCTGTGATATGTCCACGTTGTGTTTTGGGGCATATCCTGTCGCGGGCGCTAGGCCTACCCACACAAGTGAGGTATCATTTTTATCGGGAGACGTGGGGGAACGCTGGGTGGAAGGAAATTTGTGGCTCCTCTCAGATTCCAGAACTTTCTGCCACAGAAATGTGAGGAACATGTGTTTTTTTAGCCAAATTTTGAGGTTTGCAAAGGATTCTGGGTAACAGAACCTGGTCCGAGCCACACAAGTCACCCCTCCTTGGATTCCCCTAGGTCTCTAGTTTTCAGAAATGCACAGGTTTGGTAGGTTTCCCTAGGTGCCGGCTGAGCTAGAGGCCAAAATCTACAGGTAGTCACTTTGCTAAAAACAGCTCTGTTTTCTGTGATATGTCCACGTTGTGTTTTGGGGCATATCCTGTCGCGGGCGCTAGGCCTACCCACACAAGTGAGGTATCATTTTTATCGGGAGACGTGGGGGAACGCTGGGTGGAAGGAAATTTGTGGCTCCTCTCAGATTCCAGAACTTTCTGCCACAGAAATGTGAGGAACATGTGTTTTTTTAGCCAAATTTTGAGATTTGCAAAGGATTCTGGGTAACAGAACCTGGTCCGAGCCCCGCAAGTCACCCCTCCTTGGATTCCCCTAGGTCTCTAGTTTTCAGAAATGCACAGGTTTGGTAGGTTTCCCTAGGTGGCGGCTGAGCTAGAGGCCAAAATCTACAGGTAGTCACTTTGCTAAAAACAGCTCTGTTTTCTGTGATATGTCCACGTTGTGTTTTGGGGCATATCCTGTCGCGGGCGCTAGGCCTACCCACACAAGTGAGGTATCATTTTTATCGGGAGACGTGGGGGAACACTGGGTGGAAGGAAATTTGTGGCTCCTCTCAGATTCCAGAACTTTCTGCCACAGAAATGTGAGGAACATGTGTTTTTTTAGCCAAATTTTGAGGTTTGCAAAGGATTCTGGGTAACAGAACCTGGTCCGAGCCCCGCAAGTCACCCCTCCTTGGATTCCCCTAGGTCTCTAGTTTTCAGAAATGCACAGGTTTGGTAGGTTTCCCTAGGTGGCGGCTGAGCTAGAGGCCAAAATCTACAGGTAGTCACTTTGCTAAAAACAGCTCTGTTTTCTGTGATATGTCCACGTTGTGTTTTGGGGCATATCCTGTCGCGGGCGCTAGGCCTACCCACACAAGTGAGGTATCATTTTTATCGGGAGACGTGGGGGAACGCTGGGTGGAAGGAAATTTGTGGCTCCTCTCAGATTCCAGAACTTTCTGCCACAGAAATGTGAGGAACATGTGTTTTTTTAGCCAAATTTTGAGGTTTGCAAAGGATTCTGGGTAACAGAACCTGGTCCGAGCCCCGCAAGTCACCCCTCCTTGGATTCCCCTAGGTCTCTAGTTTTCAGAAATGCACAGGTTTGGTAGGTTTCCCTAGGTGGCAGCTGAGCTAGAGGCCAAAATCTACAGGTAGTCACTTTGCTAAAAACAGCTCTGTTTTCTGTGATATGTCCACGTTGTGTTTTGGGGCATATCCTGTCGCGGGCGCTAGGCCTACCCACACAAGTGAGGTATCATTTTTATCGGGAGACGTGGGGGAACGCTGGGTGGAAGGAAATTTGTGGCTCCTCTCAGATTCCAGAACTTTCTGCCACAGAAATGTGAGGAACATGTGTTTTTTTAGCCAAATTTTGAGGTTTGCAAAGGATTCTGGGTAACAGAACCTGGTCCGAGCCCCGCAAGTCACCCCTCCTTGGATTCCCCTAGGTCTCTAGTTTTCAGAAATGCACAGGTTTGGTAGTTTTCCCTAGGTGGCGGCTGAGCTAGAGGCCAAAATCTACAGGTAGTCACTTTGCTAAAAACAGCTCTGTTTTCTGTGATATGTCCACGTTGTGTTTTGGGGCATATCCTGTCGCGGGCGCTAGGCCTACCCACACAAGTGAGGTATCATTTTTATCGGGAGACGTGGGGGAACGCTGGGTGGAAGGAAATTTGTGGCTCCTCTCAGATTCCAGAACTTTCTGCCACAGAAATGTGAGGAACATGTGTTTTTTTAGCCAAATTTTGAGGTTTGCAAAGGATTCTGGGTAACAGAACCTGGTCCGAGCCACACAAGTCACCCCTCCTTGGATTCCCCTAGGTCTCTAGTTTTCAGAAATGCACAGGTTTGGTAGGTTTCCCTAGGTGGCGGCTGAGCTAGAGGCCAAAATCTACAGGTAGTCACTTTGCTAAAAACAGCTCTGTTTTCTGTGATGTGTCCACGTTGTGTTTTGGGGCATATCCTGTCGCGGGTGCTAGGCCTACCCACACAAGTGAGGTATCATTTTTATCGGGAGACGTGGGGGAACGCTGGGTGGAAGGAAATTTGTGGCTCCTCTCAGATTCCAGAACTTTCTGCCACAGAAATGTGAGGAACATGTGTTTTTTTAGCCAAATTTTGAGGTTTGCAAAGGATTCTGGGTAACAGAACCTGGTCCGAGCCACACAAGTCACCCCTCCTTGGATTCCCCTAGGTCTCTAGTTTTCAGAAATGCACAGGTTTGGTAGGTTTCCCTAGGTGGCGGCTGAGCTAGAGGCCAAAATCTACAGGTAGTCACTTTGCTAAAAACAGCTCTGTTTTCTGTGATGTGTCCACGTTGTGTTTTGGGGCATATCCTGTCGCGGGTGCTAGGCCTACCCACACAAGTGAGGTACCATTTTTATCGGGAGACTTGGGGGAACATAGATTAGCAAAACAAGTACTATTGCCCCTTGTCTTTCTCTACATTTTTTCCTTCCAAATATAGGAGTGTGTGTAAAAAAGACATCTATTTGAGAAATTCCCTGTAATTCACGTGCTACTATGGTCACCCCGGAATTCAGAGATGTGCAAATAACCACTGCTCCTCAACACCTTATCTTGTGCCCTTTTTGGAAATGCAAAGGTTTTCTTGATAGCAATTTTTTACTCCTTATATTTCAGCAAATGAATTGCTGTATACCCGGTATAGAATGAAAACGCACTGCAGGGTGCAGCTCATTTATTGGCTCTGGGTTCCTCGGGTTCTTGATGAACCTACAAACCCTATATATCCCCGCAACCAGAGGAGTCCAGCAGACGTAACGGTATATTGCTTTCGATAATCTGACATTGCAGGGAAAAGTTACAGAGTAAAACGTGGAGAAAAATTGATGGTTTTTTCACCTCAATTTCAATATTTTTCTTTTTCAGCTGTTATTTTCTGTAGGAAACCCTTGTAGGATCTACACAAATGACCCCTTGCTGAATTCAGAATTTTGTCTACTTTTCAGAAATGTTTAGGTTTCTGGGATCCAGCATTGGTTTCATGCCCATTTCTGTCACTGACTGGAAGGAGGCTGAAAGCACAAAAAACTGCAAAAATGGGGTATGCCCCAGTAAAATGCCAAAATTGTGTTGAAAAATTGGGTTTTCTGATTCAAGTCTGCCTGTTCCTGAAAGCTGGGAAGCTGCTGAGTTTAGCCCTGCAAACCCTTTGTTGATGCCATTTTCAGGGGAAAAACCACAAGCCTTTTTCTGCAGCCACTTTTTCCAATTTTTTTGAAAAAAACGAAATTTTCACTGTATTTTGGCTAATTTCTTGGCCTCCTTCAAGGGAACCCACAAAGTCTGGGTACCTCTAGACTCCCTAGGATGTTGGGAAAAAAGGACGCAAATTTGGCTTGGTTAGCTTATGTGGACAAAAAGTTATGAGGGCCTAAGTGCGAACTGCCCCAAATAGGCAAAAAAAGGCCCGGCACAGGAGGGGGAAAAGGCCTGGCAGCGAAGGGGTTAATGAAGTATCTCAAACATTACTGTCGTGGAAGTAGTAGTGTTCGATAAATCAATTTCCAATTTGTTAGCACCACTGGTAGGTTCCTACTGGGAGGTGGTAATTTCATCTACAGGAGATATTGTTGATAGAGGAGAATCCATTAAGGTAGGCAAATACAATCCTGAAGAAGATTTTGTATGATGAGATTATGTGGATCTCGATCTGTAAGTAGAGTATCTTTTCCTTCTTGAGTGTGAGCGTCTGTGAGACCTTGGACAATGGTGATGGTGGGATCTTGACCTAGACCTAAAGCTGAGAGGTCTGGTGTGCCAGGAGCGACAGCTAGGTTGCCTTTGTGTAAGTGCTACTGGTACAGAAGACTGTGGTGGCTGAGAAGAGGTGACTGGCAGTGGAAGTAGTGCTGGACTAGATGGTTGAGGAGAAAAAGGTGCTTGAAGAGGCAGAGGAGTGGATTATGTTACCGCCTGAGGCAGTGTGGGGGAATAAGGAATGGTCACTGGAAAGGTCAGTCTACATGGCAAATGGGCTTGCGATTGCTCTGAAGGAAGTCTGTGTGCTTTCATATGTGAAAGCCAATCCACTGCCTTGGTCATTGTGGTTGTATGATTCCTCAGCGTCAAGCCATGTCTCAGAATTGGCTTTCTCAATGTCATATGGTGTCTCAACATCGATTTACCTCTTGTGATTGACTGTGTTCTCCTCGATGTTGCAAATGTTCTCAACGCCAAATCTGCCCTTTTGTTGAATAGCTGTTTATTAAGTTTTAACATATTTGTTGCACATGTATACAATGTCTCATACATGTAATAGCGGTGTTAATTCCTTTGTTAACGTGGTGGAATGTTGGTCTCAAGCTGTAATTCACCATAACTAACCCATTGCTCACAATTCCAGGCAGACCAGTTGACACCACAGTACTGTTACATGTTCCTTCATTATTGGATCCTTCACTCCCTTCTTACATAACCCACATCCCCGCAATGCCAACTCATACTTGTGTGTCCTTCTCACCCGTATATCTCGATGTGTTCTGCCACACTCTGCGCAGCTCGCAAAAAGTGATGGCATTTAACAAAAAAATATATATATTTCTTCTAAGGACAATATCTAAAAATACTCTAATCCCTAAAGGATGTTGCGTAAATTGGCTTTAAAAAGCCTGAGATGAATATTTTTGAGGAAAAAAACCTTAAAAAGGAAGAGCTCTGCTCCAGTATGACAAAACCTCACTATCACTGTCTGACACAGGCTCCTTTCCGGTCGTGTCGTTTTGGGAGCCATAACAGCAGCCTCCCTTCACGGTCCTTCAGAATTTTGGTAGAGAAGGTATTTACTTTATGTGATGGATACAGGCAGTTAATGCGTTCCTGATAATGGTCATCACAGTAAAGCCTCTTTTGACCAAAGGTAGTACAGTTTCTGAATATGCTCTTCTTTGATTTCTCTGACATGCTGAAGTCAGATTTTGAGCTAGACAAATACAAAGGGGAATATGAATATCTCTGTATATATTTTGAGGGATATAGCTGCACCTGCATGACATGTAGTAGAAAATGTGGGGGGCTGGAGCTTCTCACAGGAGTGTTCTACAGAATGGTGCAACCTGATTAATTAAGCCTTGAACAAAACTCCTTTTTTAAATAATGACCGATATGTTACTAAACCAAAGGACTAAAGCCTTTTTGGTCAATGCCTATTATTGCATTGCTTTTTTAAGGTATATGGAACTCCCACCTCGATGACAGAGAATAATTTAAGGACGTGAATCTATGAAAGTTTCAACACTGAAGTAACATTTTAAATAGGGTTTGCTGAAAGTGTATAGTATTAAATCTATGTAGTTTTGCAGCACAGATATCTCTTTATGTCACTATATTAAAATCTCAAAATAGTCCATAACGCAGCAGAGTGTTTTCCATAATTTCACCATTATTATCTAATATGTTGGTTAATTTACCTTTCCCTGCCACACAATTTAGCTTCTTGTGCCATCTAATTTAATCAGCGCATCAGCATGATTTGGTCGTCCTCTGCCTTAAAATTCAGATGCCCTGGGTAAAGGTTGACATCTAAGTAACACTCTATTGCAGTACTTGCACTATGCTATCTCTGTATTGAGACATCTGTAAAAGAATGACAATGCATCGCTATCCTGACCTTCTTTGTGCATTGCTATCCCAGGCTTGCGAAATCTACATGGCTCTCAGAATGTATTTCTATTATGACCTGCACCAAGAACTGCAACTACAGGAAGAAGCAACCAATAGAGATCTCTCTACACATACCTATCCAGGCTTATATTTTCCTAGTACTGAGAGGATCCACCTGTCTTTCACATGGTATCATAACCTCATTTGCAATGTGAACTCCTATCCTAGTCATGATATAGCTACTGAGGTCTCACAATGCATCTCTTTTCTAATCTACATTTTGCACTGCTATCCCAGTCCTTCCTGCATTCCAGCACTAAGACATCTACATAGCCCACAATACATCTATATCTTGACTTACACCCTGCACTTCCATGCCAGTACTGGGACAGCCTCTGACCTCTCCCAATTCACATCTAGGTTCATAGACAACCTACACTGATATCCCAGTGCTGAGACATCAAACATACTCTGACAATGCATCTCTAACCTAAAATACATCACTACTATCCAAGCACTGACACACGCCCAGAGTCTCACGAAACAGCACTATCCTGACTTACTTTGTGTACTGTTATCCTAAAACTCATAGATCCACAAAGCTCCCACAGCTTCTCAATTCTAACGTGCACCCTGATCCCAGTACTGACACACTCACACAGCTTCATAGTGTCCCGATTTGGCTTGTGCATCACAAGGATATATCAGTGCAAATACTCGTCAGACAACGTTCACAGTGTAGCTCTGTTCAGAACGTCACTGCATAACTACTCCACTACAGACACTAAATTAATGCTAGTAAATTGCACCTCTATTTTGAGTTTTATACTCAATTCCTGTAGTGACAGGCAATTTGTGAAGCGCCACTCTGCTTAACCCCATAAAGTTATGTTTTATACTTTGTTACAATATGTTATGTAAGGGTACTGGGAAGCAACTGAGCACGGAACATAAAAGCAAGAATTGTTGATACAGTTCAAAGGTGTTCAGTGAGATAGGAAGGGGGGTACCTTGTGTGTTGAGGTAAGTGGGGGAAGATGCCTTGAAAAGGTGAGTCTTCCGCTTCTTCCTGAATTTCAGGAGTTGGAGCACATCTGACGTCAGTGGGCATGTTGTTTCATAACTGGAATAAATAGAGATGGCCTGTCTCCTGTACTTTTTACTTTCTAGCACATTTGCCGCATCAGTCTGGCATGTCATGGCTTCTGGTTCGGTGTTCTCAACTTGAGGTGCTTTGTTTTCCGACACAGCAAAGTCAGTGTGGAGTTCTCAATGGCCCTTTAAGTGGTGCAGCTGATTTTGAATGATGCAGGTCTGGATGAGGAGCCAATAAAGTTCCTTCAGAGTAAACATGAGTGAGTCATACTTCAAAAGGCCTTTGATGAGATGCAGTGCAGTGTAGGATGTCATAGATACAATCAAATTATAACTTCTTGACCATAATACCCTCCTTTTTTAACATTCTCTAATTTTACCTGCTTCCCACACAGCCCTCCTGGTCTGCTTTCTGCCTCTGACAACCCATGCATCTGGTCTTACAACAGTGATAGTGAAAGAGAGCCTTATTTGTCTTAATTAGGAGGGACGTTTCGAGAATATTGGTGTTGTGCCTTAGAATGCTTTAAGTAGATCCAGCCTTGAAGATTCTAGATACTCATCCTGGAAAAGTCTACTAGTAGAGGGACAGTAAAAACAACATACTACACTATAATAATTTAATTCTACCTGAGAGAAAGTGACCAAATTATTTTCCACCATGTCAAAGAGAATAGGAGTCTGAACAGTGCATGCTGGAACCACGCATGCCTAAACAACGAGGTCGGAACAACGACCGCGTTGTTACCACTACAGTAATGCCTTTACCACAAATGCCTTAATGATTTTTTGTTGTAAAGGCATTCCTGGTAAAGGCATGTGTGAACGGCATGCGTG
Source organism: Pleurodeles waltl (assembly GCF_031143425.1). NCBI lineage: Eukaryota > Metazoa > Chordata > Amphibia > Caudata > Salamandridae > Pleurodeles > Pleurodeles waltl. Next base: position 79,103,953 of record NC_090441.1, on the reverse strand, counting down.
GTTCCAGCATGCGACTCCCCCCACCCCTAAAATAATCGTACCCTAACCCCCCTAAAAACATTCTACCACTACCCCAACCCCCACCCCTAATACTTAAACCATTCCCGCCCCTAAAACTACTGCGACCCTCCACCCCCTAAAAATTAAAAATACCCTAACACCCACTCCTGCCCCTAAAACTACCCGACCCCCCACCCCTAAAAACTAAAAATACCCTGAGCCCACCCCTAAAACTACAGCGACCCCCCCACTCCCCTAAAACCCAAACTACCCTGACCCCCCACCCGCACCTAAAAACTAAAAATACCCTGACCCCCACCCGCCCCTAAAACTACCGCAATCCCAACACCCCTAAACCCTAAACTACCCTGGCCCACCACCCTGCCCCTAAAATTACAGCAATCCCGCCCCTAAAACTACCGTGATCCCCCCCCCCTAAAACCTAAACTACCCCACCCCGCCCCTAAAACTAAAAATGCCCCGACCCCCCACCTCAGCCCCTAAAGTGGCCCCAGGCCCACTTACCTGATCGCATCCTCCGACGAAGCCGACTCCCTTCTTCTGTGCCTTAACCACTCATGTGCATTGTTCAGCACATGCGTGGTTTGCCTGTTAAAGACCCTCAGTTGACAGAGGATGTCAGACATACAAAGGGCCTGATGTAGAGGTTAGGGGATGGGCTACTCCTTCACAAAGTTCAAGGATATTATTGTATGAAAGTACCCTTTTTTGGCATGGTTACCCCCACTTTTTGACTGCTGTATGTGTGTTTTGGCTGTTTTCACTGGGATCCTGCTAACCAGGACCCCTGTGATTGTGCTCTCTCCTCCAATTTTTTGCTTAGGACTTTGCACCCCCCCCCACAATTGGCATACTGCAGCATGTACTGTGCCACCCATGGGAGCCCATGTAAACTGTGTCTGCAGGCGTGCCATTGCAGCCTGTGTGAAAAGGTGCATGCACCCTTTCACTAAAGGTCACTGCACCAGGTCACTGTAAGTCACCCCTATGGTAGGTCCTCCTAGCCCGGAAGGCAGGCTGCAGGTACCTGTGTGTGAGGGCACCTCTTCATGAGCAGAGGTGCCCCTACGAACTCCAGCTCCATTGGACTTCGTAAGTGCGGGGAAGCCATTTTACCTGTGTACTGAACACAGGTCACTACCTATGTCCAGCTATATAATGGTAACTCCAAACCTGGGAATGTTTGGTATCAACCATGTCGGAATCATACCCCAATACTGTTGCCAGTATTGGTTGTATGATTCCATGCACTCTGGGGACTCCTTAGAGGACCGCCAGCATTGCTTCTACCTGTCTTCTGGGGTTTTCCGGGCAGCCCATGCTGCTGCCATCTCTCAGACAGGTTTCTGCCCTCCTGCCAATTGGACCAGCTCAGGCAGAGGAAGGCAGAACAAAGGATTTTCTGTGGGAGAGGAAGAAACACCCTCTCCTTTGGAAATTGGTTTTAAATGTCTTGGGGGGGTGGCCTCCCCAGGCCACCGGTATGCTTTGAAGGGCACATTTGGTGCCCTCCTTGCATAAACCAGTTTGCAATAGTACAGGGACCCCCAGTCGCTGACTGGCAGTGAATCTGGACAAAGGAAAAGGGAGTGACCACTCCCCTGTCCATCACCACCCTAGGTGTGGTTCCCAGAGCTCCTCCATGTGGCCACTCGATTCTGCCATCTTGAATCCAAGGTAGGCAGAGGGGCCTGGGAGCATCAGAATGGCCAGGTCAGGTAGGTGACATCACAGCCCTCTCCTGATAGGTGGTCACCCTGTTAGGTGACCAATCCCCCCCTTCCTAGGCTATTTAGGGTCTCCCTCTTGGGCGGGGTCCTCAGATTCGAAGTGCAATATTCCAGCGGAACTCCTCTGCATTGTTTACTCCATCTTTTGCCCACTGGGACTGCAACTGGACCCTCCAGGAACGGACAATCTGCAACTTCTGCGACGACTCCACTCTGCAGCATCTGGCTCCTTCCAGCAACTGCAACATTTCCCCGGCTGTGCATCCTCTGAGGGCGACGAGTCTTCAGACTGCACAAGAAATAAGAGTGAAGGAGTCTCCTCCGGAGCTGCGTGGATCCTGCACCACAGGTGGTGGTCTGGAGTGGTCCCCTTGGTCCTCTCTACCAGCTGTCCAACTTGGGAGACGAAAAGCCTTTGCCTCTCCTTGCAGGACAGAACCCCTGTGCACTGTGACTCTTGCAGTTACCAAGACTTGTTTGTTCTTACTCCAAGGGACTTTCAGGCTTCGTTTAGCCCTGGCCCCCAGCACTCCTTCCTGCAAAGCACAGTCTCCTGCCTGCTGCTCCAGTGACGTGGGACTCCTCTTCAGGTGTGCTGAGTTGGCCTCACTGAGACTCCTGTGCCTGCTGCCAGTGGGTTGCCTGTGGGGGCTGCCTCTGCTTCTTTTGACTCCTCTAGCTGCTGAGGGTCACCCCAGTCACCCTGGTCCCCTGGACCTTGCTGGTCCTCTTCAGCCTTGCAAAACCTTCTTCTTCAACGCTTGCATTTGCCAAGGCTTGTTGGTGGTTTTTCAGCACCACTGACCGACGGCATCACGACCGCCGATGTGGGATATCACTTCTGAGACTCCTCTTTGGCTCCTATGCTGCACTGCTGACCTTCTTCGCTCACTGTCGACCTGGTCCTGCATCCACAGAAGGGTGGGCAGTGTCTCCTGCCACAACCAGACACTCCAACTCAAACTGGACTTGGTACTCTTCCTTTGCAGGTCATCTTCTGTCATGATCCACTTTTGGGTTCTTCCAGTTTTCCAAAGTCCTCCTGTTGGTTTTGGGGAAAATCAGGTACTTACCTCTGCTCTCCTGGCCACTGGGGCTCACTCTGGTGTTCACCTTTTGGGGTTCCTAGTTCCTCAAGCTCCCTTCTACTGATCCCACTTCCTTGGATGGAGGAATGCCTTTCACATTCCACTTTTTTAGTATATGGTTTGGCCCCCCTCTAGGACCCTCACTATTTGCTATTGCTTTTACCAATTCCTATTGCTTTCTATGCTATTTACTGATCACTAATGTGTATATAATAGTGTGTTTTACTTACCTCCTTTTGCCTGTTCAGTATTCTAGTATTTGTGTTACTGTAATAAAGTATCTTTATTTTTATAACACTGTGTGGTTCTTTCATGTGTGTAAGTGCTCTGTGACTGTAGTGGTAATGCATAAGATTTGCATGTCTTCTAGATAAGTCTTGGCTGCTCATCCACAGCTACCTCCAGAGATCCCTGGCTTCCTAGACACTACCTACACTTCACTAATAGGGAATACCTGGACCTGGTATAAGGTGATTACACCATAGGTGCTCACCACACACCAGGCCAGCTTCCTACAATCATGTCTAACATATTACAAGTGCCATAGGATACATTGCCCTTGTAATAGGTCTGATGGGATATCTGCAACTATAGTGGCAGAGTAACCTATCTTCTAAACACTAAATCAAGCCCTAAGACATGATCTACTTTGTGGTGGTTATAGGAAAGGGTCTGCAAATGGCATGGCACCCCCCCTGCATGCGTTGCAGATGGCCACCCTCACCTTTCGTTACACCACTGATAGGCCATTAAAGTAATGAAAGTCAGGTGCGCAAAAAATAATGTTTGCTAACTGAAGTAACGGGACAGACACACAGGAAAGATTATTTAAGATAATCCGTAAGATTTATTGTCACGAACAAGTACGTCTCCTTCCTTCATGCCAGTCACATCCAACTGCCCCCGACCGAACCGCCGCCCTCGCTCCCACATTCCATTCCGAACCCCCACGGCGCCATGACAACATAACACATCATAACACATCTCCCTCCTTTCTGAAAATCTAACAAAACTAAAAACAAATATGCTAGTACAAAACATATCCTCTATAAAGTGTATATAACAAAACAAAAAAAAATGACGAATATAACAATACGTTCATTTGAGTTGAACATAGTCTTCCAAATAACGAGGTGGTTTCCGAGACCTTTGACTTCGATAGTTCCTACTTAAACCTGGATTGCAATCACCGGGATTAACATCACATCTTTGAGAAAGATTGCTTCCAGAATGGTTTTCAGAAACACTACCCTTGGATGTACAGCCCAATTCTTCATCACTCATCATCATAAAATTGTTGCCATCCGACACATCACGCATCAGTTTCACATCTCTATCATTCCCTTTTTGATATAGTGCTGCTCTCCGTCTATTCCATTTGTTACCATTCTCCAACACCACATACTCTTTACACGCTTGCCTGACTTTGAATGGACCCATAAATCTTGAAAGACCACCAGATAACCTCCCTCGTTTGATTTTCACCCAATCCCCTACAACTATATCATGTTTTTTTTTCATTTCGCTTTTAACTTCAAGAGTCTTGGGGTTCCCATACAACATCCAAGCAGGGGTTAATTTCGAACCAGGTTTCCTGCCTCTCATCATTTCAAACGGAGAACAAGCTGTTGCTTTGTTAATGGTGGTGCAATGAGCCCAAACCATATCCTCCACCATTTTCGTCACCTCTTTCTCACTTTGAATGGCCATAAGAATGGTACCTTTCACCAAACGATTTATTCTTTCGACCATACCATTTGCCCGAGGATTGTATAAAGCAGTGCGGTGATGAATAATTCCCTGACTGTCCAGAAAGTCCCTCATCTCCCTTGATGTAAGTTGGGTCCCATTATCAGTTATCAAAATACGTGGAAGACCCTCTTCAAGAAAAACTCCGTTTAAAATGTCAATGGTACTTCTCGTCGTGATGTCCCGCAGGAATTTGACTATGATCCATCTTGAATGAACATCAACCATAACTAGAGCATTTTGAACATTGTTCCTCATGCCATGAATAGGACCAATAAAATCTAAGCAAACAGTACTCCAAGAAGAACCTCGGTCTTCTATGTGCCCACACACACTCGTGGCTCCAGTTTTTAATCTCTTTTCACTTTCCTTGCAAACCATACACTCTTCCACCCATTGCGAAATCAAATCATCCATTCCAGGCCACCAAAAATTCTCTCTAACTCTTTTTTTCGTCAAAGTCTGCCCCAGATGACCCTCATGAGCAAATGCGAAAATCTTTCTTCTGATACCCTCTGGAGGTACAAATTTGTCATTCCTCATTAATAGCTTCCCATTAATTAATGTAAATTCATCAACTAATTTTACATAAGGTCGCACTGCTATACTGACTGCACTCTCTCTCCTTTTTCCTCTTAAAACCATATGTACCACTTCGCTCAATATAGTTTCCTTCTCCATACACCATTCCCAATCTTCAGCACCAAAGGTGCCAGCCCCACAGTCTACCACATCAGACAGCCAAGCTACTGCACCTTCCTCCTCTCCACAAACCACTTGTTTGTCATTGACATCTTCACACTCCAACGGCAACCTAGATAAACAGTCCGCTTGAGAATTTTTCCATCCAGGAATGTGTTCAATCACAAATTTATACTCCTGCAACTTGGAGGCTAGTCTAGCTAATCTGGCAGAGACCTTACCAGCCCCACCTGGACTTAAGATTTTCAGTAGGGGTTTGTGATCGGAACGCAACGTAAACTTTATGCCCAATAGAAAGGTTCTAAAATGCTCCACAGACCAAGTAGCAGCTAACGCCTCACGCTCAATCACGGAATAGTTACGTTCACTCTCCGTTAGGGAGTGCGAAGCAAAAACTACTGTTACTTCTCTCTTGCCAACTACTTGCGACAACACTGCTCCTACACCACACGCACTAGCATCCACAGTTAAAATCGTCTTGCAAAGTGTGTCAAAAGGTGTTAATATCCCTGCATTACAAATCTCTTGTTTTACCATGTCAAACGCAACCTGTTGATCAGGCTCCCAATTAAAGCTATTACCTTTACGTAACAGTTTCTGCAGGCACTCTGTTTTCATCGCAAAGTTTTCTACAAATTTGCTGTAATATTCAATGAGTCCCATGAAAGAACGCAGTTGATCTTTGTCACATGGAATAGGTGCAGACTTAATAGCCTTTAACAAGTCTTCCTTGGGTTTAACCCCTTCGCCAGAAATTGTGTGGCCCAAGTATTCTATTTCCTCAACCAAGAATTTACATTTATCTTTCCTCAATGTTAACCCTGCTTCTCTGAGTATGCCCAACACATCTCTGAGGACTAAATTGTGCTCAGTTTCTGTTTGACCAAAAATCAGGATGTCATCCTGAAAAAATATTACATTTCGTACCCCTCTAAAGACATGTGACATCGCTCGTTGGAAAACACTGGCGGCTGAAGACAGTCCAAAAGGCATCCTGGTGAATTGGAAAGTGCCTTCCATAGTTATAAATGCTGTAAAGTGCCTGGAATCTTCATGCAACCTAATCTGATGGTATGCACTCTTGAGATCTAACTTAGAAAATAATTTACCTCCCTTAAGCAATAACAAGAGTTCATTTATATTAGGTAGGGGAAACACATCAGTCACCACAAATTGATTCACACTTTTCAAATCCACACAGAAACAAAATTTTCCATCACATTTCTTGGTTATAACAACTGGAGAAATCCAGGAAGACACCTCTACAGGTTCGATAATACCCTCTTTCATCATGTCATCTAGCATTTTTTTTACTTCACTCCTTACTACTATGGGCACCCTCCTAACCCTGTGTTTCACAGGCACAGCTCCTTTTTGTAAAATTATTTTGTGTACATACCCTTTCAACTCGCCCAACTTTTCTCCAAAAACATCTTTCGCATCACTTAAAATTTCATCTAGGCCGGCATCACTCACCATCAACACCTTCTCCACAGAATGGGGATCAATAACAATATGTAAATCATATTGATGAGTCCAGCCTAATACGGTAGGACCACTATCAGCTACATAAACTTTCCCTTCAATGCTCCTTGACTTAAAGAGAATGGGTGAAACAAAATATCCTAATACGTTGATCTTTGATCCCTGATACCCTCTAGGGTTGATATCTTTGGGTAACAGCGGCACCTCAGACCAATTCTCCAACCACATTGACCTTGGTACAATGGTATATAATGAGCCTGAATCTACCATCAACTCTACACTTCTGCCCAAAATAAAAAAATGACCCCTCGGTCTCATTTCTCGCTGTACATCAGTTTCATCTGAGCACTCCATAAGTACACGATCCTCTAATCCATTCTCCTCTGCAAAAGATTCAGTCGTAGCCACTCGCATTTTATACATATCCTTGCACATTCGCGCAAAATGCCCTTTGCGACCACACTTCCTGCACTCCTTGTTTAGTGCATAACACCACTTGGCATCATTGTTGTGAGCAGAACTCCCACACCTAGAGCATCCTTTTGTTTTGGCTGGTTTACCCTCATATACAGATTGTTTACTAACCACGCTACTATTCTTAGAAGCCAAATTTGTATTTGAAACAAGTGCTACCTCCCCTTCTCCCAAGACGATGTCCTTTTTACTAATTTCCTTCATGCATTGTTCCGATTCTTCAACAATTTTGGCTATACCAATTGCGTCCTTAAGAGATGGGTTTTTCGCCGCCCATAAACGCTCCTGAGTTTTTTTGCTCCGACAATGTACTATAAGACGGTCTCGAATCAGTTCATCCATCATGGCACCAAACTTGCACTTCACTGACAGTTCTCGTACGCTTGAAATAAAACCATCTAGTGACTCTCCTTCTCTCTGTGGTCTGGTGTAGAATTTATATTGTGACATGACAATGTTCTCTTCTTTAGAAAATCTCTTCTCGAAGCGTAATTTTGCTTCATCAAAAACATTCTGCAAAAGTTGACCATCATCATCACATATTTCAGGTAAATACTTAAATATGTGATGAGCTTCTTTACCAATAGAACTTAATAATAAAGCTTTTTTCCTCAAAGGTGAAAAGTTTTGTCCATCCAAAGCTAATAGGTAATTGTCAAATACATCTATCCACTCCTCCCACTGAATGGCTAATTGTCCATGCAGATCTAACAAAGTAGGAGGTAAATTGATGGAGGAAGCCATAGCCATATTACAAATAGCAAGCACAACTGCACGAATGTAAATACACTTGTTATATAATCCACTTTTAAGTTTCTACACATACACAGGAGATATCTGCTCCAGTACTTTCCTCTAACCAGAGGATCTTATGGCAGAAAAACAAAACTCAATGCAGCCGAGTTCCGTTGCTAGGTGACAGGCGTATTGACTGCGCCTGCGTGCTTTCCAAATGAGCCGCTCCGCCCAAATCCTATACACCGAAGGATCCCCTCGTAAGTTCAAAAGTGGCACCAGTCTCCAGCCTCACCCATTGTGACTCCAACCGAGTTCACTCCTCAAATTCGTCGCTCGTCAAACTCCGGTTCCTTCCCTCAGCTGACCGCGACTCGGAGCACGTCTTGTTCGAGTGTCCGCGCGTCACGGATGTGACTGAAACAAAATCCCACGCTCGTCGGCAAAATGAAGTAACGGGACCGACACACAGGAAAGATTATTTAAGATAATCCGTAAGATTTATTGTCACGAACAAGTACGTCTCCTTCCTTCATGCCAGTCACATCCAACTGCCCCCGACCGAACCGCCGCCCTCGCTCCCACATTCCATTCCGAACCCCCATGGCGCCATGACAACATAACACATCATAACACTAACAAAGTTAGATGTGTTCCAGAACAGACAATGTGGTGGAATTTAATGCATTGTATCCCAAACTAAGGATCCTGCTGAGACGATTTTTGGTGGGTCATGGAAGTCCAATCAATAAATAAAGATGCCTTTAATTTCTGTATTCATCTTGTCTCAATTGCTGCGATTCAATGACAGAGGTCATATGTCATGGTATATTTTCTGAAAAATTGCTGCATATTTATTCACTTTTCGGGAATTGGTGTTTTACGAACTCCTCTCACTTTGCAGTCAGAGGAAGAAGAGTAAAGTGAATTATGTGACAATCTTGCTGGGGTACAGGAAGAGTGAAAGGAAAGACTGTAGGATGTCATTTTTTAAACTGACAAAACAAAATATAAATACCTGTAAATGAACTGTACTCATTCAGTAATTTGGAAAGCAAAAAGGAAGCAGATTTTTTTATAATTCTGAAGTATGATGGAAACAATGGTTGTAATAGGATCAAAATAAATCAAGCACTTTTACTTGTTGATGCGCAAACGATAAATATTCAGTGAAACCTGATTTCCACATATTATCATTTGTGTGAAATATGATATATACATTGTTTACTGCCAAATGTGCCAGTAAAACTGCATGTCTGAGCAAATGTAGTGGTCATTTCAAATGAATTCGAATGTAAATGACAGTGCGCTGACACATGATGCTTTAGTTTTGTTAAAAAATCGCCCGCATTAAAGCTACATGGGTCGCGGAAGTTGGTCAGGCTAAAAACATGGATCATGGTTCTAAAACGTTTTGGGAGGCACTGCTCTAAGGGCTAGATGTGTTAAGACAGATTACAGAAGTAATGGCACTTGCAGGATAAAACAGAAACATAAACAAGTGATGCAAGCATTGGATTAAGAAAAGGTGACCGAGGAAAGAGAGAGTGACCCTCAGAAGGAGTTGGGATTTGGCAGTGTTCATACAAGGAATGAACAAACAGCCAGTTCTAGAAGATCGTGTCTATACCTAGGATCCAGGAATGCTTAAAATGATTTGTGGCCGTGGAATACATCCATATACAGGCTCACCTCTTTTCAGACATTTAGGATATAATCCTTTCGGTTTTATGTTTCGCACATCAAAATTTGAGCTTAATCTACTCAATAACCATGTGTACATCAACCTAGTAAAGTGTGACAAGTAAAGTGCTGTTCCTGCTTATTTTACGTCACGTGCAAAAGAGAAGCACTTCCTTCCTGTTGAAGACACTAGTGCATAAAGACCTTTTGACCACAGACATTGATTGCTTCTTCAACATTTTTAGGTTTTCTATAGGCACAGAATGCTAATAAAGTCCCCATACATGCATCAGAAATTCCTGCCCCGGACAAGCAGAATACTGTTCGTTTTATGCTTGTATCCAGATTCATAAAGTGCAAACATATCTGCAAAGCAAGCAGCAATCTAGAAGGAATACGGTTGGTTAAATAGAAAGGAGTGACACAGACGGGTTTCTTGGTAGAGGTCAGTGGGATGGGGAGCTATGATCTTTGAATGGGCTGATTACTTCCTATTAACCTTCATTAATACAAGTTACCCAGTACTTGCAATATGACGTGCGTCCTCACTTCTGGACACCACGTGACCTAGCTCTTCTCTGAAGGGGAGATAAAAGCAAAACACAAAAATCCAATCTTGTCCTGTCCAAGGACTGGGGACTGAGGTCAGTAAAGGAAAAGGCCACCACACAGTGGCAGCCTGCAGGTGAAAAATATGGTGTGGAGCGATGGCACCAAACTCACCATATTGCAGGCTCCCCGCAGTGAGGCACTTCTCTCTCGTGTCCACAATCAGGAATGAAAGGATTTCCTTCCTTCTCAGTGGAACAGGATTCCAACCAATCCTGGAGCTGCTCTCATGAGCATCTCCATGCTGTTTTCAGCATGAGAGCAGCACCAGGATTAGTGGGAGCAGGTTAACCCAGCACTCATTTTGAAGCTGGGGGCCTGTGCCAGAAATCCCCTGACTGTTTGATGGCCATGGCATTGCTGGGTCTACAGTAGGCATGTCGGGCTGGCCGTAGCTACACAGCCGGCCAGCCAGCCATGCGCACTGTAAGGGGCAGCAGTGTTCCTGCAGTTGAAGGATTCAGCCCCGCCCCATTCCTTCACGCTCAGCGAACGTGAGGGCAAAATAAAATGGCATTTAATATGCCATTTCATTAATGTTTACCTGCTGTGCTTGTAGCAGGTGGGCGACGCTCCTCCGCCATTGAGGAGGAACTTCCCTTGCCACCACACATACCCTTCACCAGAACCCAGGAGATGAGGCAGAAGAGGAAAGCATAACAGGAAAAAGCAAAGGACCACTCTAGGGTAACGGAACTCGCCTCATGTCCCAGCTGAAACAGGACAGCATGAGCTCTTAGACCCACCCAATGTGGAACCCGAGAGCAATAAGCTGACAAGGCAGTAAACCACCTGGAACATTGTTAAGCACAACACAACACCAGGACCAGTCTCAAACCAATATCGAACCCCAGAACTCCAGAAGAAGGACAGATAACCTGACCAGACAAAGGGCCCAGACACAAGCCCATCAGGGAGCACAAGGAGAAGCCCAAACCAACATCTCACGCCCAGCTGAACTAGCAGAAAAAGCCATGGGGAAAGAAAACCAAGAGAGGGTCCTAGAGAACAGATGGAATAAGGAAACCAAGAAGAGAACACACAGCACACTCAGGAGCCACACTAGAGCCCAGACCAAGGAGGAGCAAAAACCAGTCCAAAGGATCAAAAAGCAGGCAACCCAAGGGGCACCCAGCATCACACTAGCCAAGACCAAACCCACAGACAAGCCAATAGGCTAGAAAAGGCCCACCAGGCACAGCACATAACCTGAGCAGACTACTGAAGAGCCAAAGCAAAGGACGCAGGCACATGCAGCTGTAGGCTACAAGGCTTATCAAAAGGAGCCCACTCACTTCAGACCAAAAGGAAAGGAAAGCAGCCGCAGCCCAGCATTGGTAACAAGGCCAGAAGAACAAGTTACTTACATTCGGTAATGCTTTTTTTGGTGGATACAGTATCTTCCTGTGGCTTCCTCACCTTTTCAATACCCCAATGTGGCAACATTTGATGGAAGTGTTTTCTCTCTAGCTCTCCATGCTGATGTCACAATAGCACAGCTCTGCATGTGATTCTGCCTGACATCATCAGAAGTCCTCCCCGACGTGCTGACGTCAGTTTCATCCACTATTTTTCTGTGCCTTCGAGTCGGATGGGTGAAACCAACGTCACAAATACAACATGTGCATTCTCAAAGCAAAGATTTATATATGTACACTTCATGTATATGACATATAAAATACAAACTTTATCTAAAAACAGATTTATTCTTCTTGGTATATTCAGACCGACAAGGGGGAGGCGGATGGGTCAGTGAGGTGACCACAGGTAGATACTGTATCCACCAGAAAAAGCATTACCGAAGGTAAGTAACTTGTTCTTCTGATGGATACATCTACCTGTGGATTCCTCATTTTGAATAGGCTCCCGAAGCAGTTCCACACTTGGAGGTGGGTTCCTGTCTGCCTAAACCAAGAAATCCTGCAAAACAGAACTGACAAAATTACCTTCCATCCTCACTTCGGAATCAATGCAATAGTGCTTTGCGAAAGTGTGGAGGGAAGCCCAAGTTGCCACTTTGCATATGTCTACAACAGGAACACTTCTAGCCAAGGCAGAAGTAGAAGACTAAGCTGTGGTGGAAGGAGCGCTAATACCTTTAGGTGGCTCTTTCTTCATCATGGCATAGCAGATCTTTATGCAGAAGATGATCCATCTGGATAATGTCCTCTTGCGGACATTCCTGCCCCTCATTCTGCCCACATAGCCAATAAACAGCTGATCATCGATCATCAGATCAATTTTTCTATCAGTGCAGAAGCTCAAAGCTCTTTTTTGGTCCAAATGATGCAGCCTTTATTCCTCATTAGAAGGATGGAAAGGGGGATAAAAAGTAGGTAATAGATTGGCCCAGGTGGTAAGGAGCCACCACCTTCGGCGGGAAAGCAGCTCTAGTTCTCGGAACCTCCTTATCTGCATAAAAAGTAGTAAACAAGGCTTTAACACTTAAAGCCTGTAACTCACTAACATGTCTAGCCAACATGTTAGCTGTAAGAAAGACAGTTTTAAAAGTACGAAATCTTGAAGGACAGCTAAGCAATGGCTTAAACAGAGCACCCACAAGAAACGTTAAAACAGAGTAGGGGGATACATATTAGTGAGCCCTTTAATAAACATTAAAACTATAGGAGACTTAAACAGGGAAAGTTGATCACGTAAGCAAATAAAAGCCGACAGTGCAGACAAATAGCCTTTCACTTTTGCGACTGCACAACCCTGTTGCGCTAGGGAAAGGGTAAACTGCAAAACATTCAATTATTGGACTTTTAAAAGGTCAATGCCCTTTACAGTGCACCATTTTACAAATTTAGCCCATTTACCATCATACAACGTCTTGGTGGAGTGCCACCTGGCCGTTAAAATAACATCCACCACTTCAGGGGGGAGGGAAAATGAGAACTCTGGTTTCCCCTTTCAAACTCCAGGCATGTAGGTGCAAGCTCTAGAGGGCGGGGTGTAGAACCTGCCCTACGACTGAGGGAGCAAGTCTTTCCTGTGAGGGAGACGGAGCGGAGGGCACATTGAGAGTTGAAGAAGGTGTGTGTACCACACCCTTCGCGACTAATTCAGGGCTATTAATGTGACTTGGTTCAATCTTGGTGAATCTTCCTCAGAACTTGAGGAATTTAGGCTATAGGGGAAACGCGTACATTAGCTGGGTGCTCCAGTTCTATTGAAACCTGTCCTCCAGTGCTCCTCACATCAGATACTGGAGGGTGCAGAATGACGGGCAGTGCACGTTCTCATGAGTGGTAATCATGTCTATCTGAGGTGTCACCCATAACCCAAAGGTGTGAAGTACCACCTCCGGATGGAGATGCCACTTGTGGTCAGCTGAGAAGTGCCGACTGAGACTGTCTGCACATATATTCAGAACTCTGGCCAAGTGGTTTGCCATGATACAAACCCTTTGGTCCTGAGCCCAGGACCAGAGTTGCAGAGCTTCTTTGTAAAGAAGAAACAACCCTACTCCTCTCTGTTTGTTGACGTACCATATTGCGATAGTGTTGTCCATCAAAACTTGAACTGAATGACGGCAAATGGAAGGGAGGAAGGCCTTGAGAGACAGACTTATCGCCTGCAACTCCAACAAACTGATGTGAAACAACTGTTCTTCTGGAGACCGAAGTCCTCTGATCTCCAGATCATCCAGATGTGCTGCGCACCCTAGAGTCTAGGCATCCGTGATCACTGTGGCCACTGGAGGTGGAGGACAAAACGGCTTTCCTTGTGACAGTTTGTCGTCTACACTGATCTGCTGCAGTGTCTCCGGAAATCTTGACTGACTTTCTGAGATTACTGTTGTGTTGAAACCCCTGCCTGTGGAGGCACCACTGTAGGGCCCTCATGTGCCAGTATGCATGAGTGACCAGCAGAATGCAGGAAGCGAACAGACCAAGCAGGTGTAAGACCTTTAGGACTGGAGCAAGCGCTACATTTTGAAAAAATTGGAATCATAGCCTGAATGTCTTGAATCCTCTCAGGTTGAGGGTGGGCATGATACACTGTGGTGTCCCGTACTGCCCCTATAGGAATGTGAAAACATGCATCCTGTTAGTCTATGGAAACCATCCAGTCTTCTTTGTCCAGTGCAAGAAGCACCTGTGCTAAGGTCCGCATTTTGAATTTTTCCTGTTTGAGGAAGAAATTCAAAATCCTCAGGTCTAGGATTGGCAGTAACAACTGTACTTCTTGGGGATTAGGAAATATCTTGAATAACACCCCTGACCCCTTTCCTGCTCCAGAACCAACTCCACTGTTCCCTTTAAAAGCAGATTTTGCACCTCCTGCTGTAGCAGCAGCAGATGTTCTTCTGAACAAAAACTTTGTTGGGGAGGAAAGGGAGGGGGAAACTCTTGGAAGGAAAGGGCATATCCATTTCCACAATGTTCAATACCAAACTGTCCGTTGTTATGGACTTCTATTCTTGTAAATATTAATCAACCTCCCTGTCACAGGTAAAACGGGCTTGCTTAAGATGGCAGAACTAGGGCTGCTTCCCTGAAAGATTAGCAGAGGAGCTAGAAGAAAAGGAGGAAGAAGGTTGGGCTGCACCTCATTGTTTACCTCTGCCACGTCCTGTATAAGATCTGTAGAGGGGATTTGCTGACTGCCGTTGCTGTTGCTGTTGCTGTTGCTGTAAATACTGCCTCCTTCGAAAGGAGGAGCTCCGGCCAAAGCCCCAGAACCTATGTAGTGGTCTGTAACTCGTTGAGACGGATTGAAAGCCCAACAATTTCACTGTTACCTTACTTTCTCTAAATCTTTCTAAGGCTGAATCTGCTTTGGTCACAAAAAGTCTGGATCAGTCAAAGGGCAACCCCATAAGGGTGGACTGGACATCCGGGGAAAACCCTGAGCACCTCAACCAGGCGGGTTGCCTAGTAGCAGTTAAAGTTCCCATGGCCCTGACCACTGAATCCTCTGTATCAAGGCCTTCTTGTATCACCTGCTGTGCTGCAGCTTGACTGTCATTTAAAGGTCCAGTAAAATGGCTAGAACATCTTGCTGTAACTTGGGAATCATGTCCCTGGCAAGACATGTGGCATTCACCGATTTTAAGGCCATGCTACAAGAAGAAAAAATCTTCTTCAACAACTGTTCCATTCTTTTTGATTCCCTACACTCAGGAGTTGTTGGAGTGGAGCAAGGGGATGATCTAGAAGAACAAAAACCTGGACCACCAAGCTCTCTGGTGTCGGATGTTGATTTAAAAACCCAGGATCTCCTGGAGCCGTTTTATATCTCCTGGCAATAGATCTCGACACTGCAGGAGAAGACACAGGCTTCTGCCACACCTCCAACACTGGCTCAGTCAGGGCCTCATTGAATGGTAGTAAAGGCTCCGAAGTGGACATTGAAGATTGAAGGACTTCCGTTAGTAAATTATGATTTCAACTCCGTTGTCGGAAGAGGCAAGTTAAAAATTTCAGCTACCTATTTTTTTTTTTTTTACCCTCATGGTAAGATGTAACCTCAGGCAGAGACATGCCCCCTGGAGATAATAACTCCCACTCTGGGAAAATATCTAATCCACTTTCCACATGTATACCTTTGAATTCCTGGGATGGCATAGGAATTTCCCCCTCTTCAAGTTCAAGATCCTGATGTGAGTCTGAATATTGTTGCTCTTGTAGAAGCCTGAAAACCTCAATACGAGACCTCAACCTCAACTCCAGCAACGGCATCGAAAGAGAATATACTGGCATTGGTTGCTGTGCTAGGGATACCGGTAACCTAAATGAAGAATCCATTGGAGCTGCAGTTGAGTGATGCAGTGTTGGTTGTGACCTCTCCGATGTCAGTACAGGCACCGCTGGTGCTGATGATTCCTGCCAATAGTCAGTTGGTGAAGGAGTCACCTTCCTCTGCGCCATCAAAGGCCAGGGGTACTGGGCTGTCAGCATAAAGGGTAGGAACCCAGCCTGCCTATACAGCGCTGGAAATCCTCCAAAGTAGAAGGACAGCGGACCCGTGGGGCCAGCCGGCACACCAGAGGGAATCATTGCCTTGTTAAAAATGTTTTACATAGCATTTAAGAAGTTTGTCGGGTCTGTCCCAGGAGCTGGGCAAGTAGGATACTCCTGCTCCTGTTGAGGAGGTTGAGTAGTTCCTGAAGTCAGCATGACCACTTCAGTCTCCTGATCTGGCGGCGTCACCAGGGAAAACTGCGCCATAAGTGACACTGGAATTTCCGCGGAGGAAGGCGCCCGGGAACCTTCAGGTGACTTTAGATTAGGAATCAGAGACTTCCCAAGATGACCAGCACCGGGACTTCGGAGTAGGAGTCACATGCGACCCATCCACCTCTCCGTTTAGGCCCAACACTCTTATACCTCATGGATATATCAATATATATATATATATATATTCACACTTGAGCTTGAAATCTGAGGTATGGTGGCTCTTCAGGGAAGAAGTGGTCCTGGGTCCAGCCTCTGATTGTCTGAAGTTAGGGTCTATTAAAACAATGTGAACTGGTTAACAATGTCACTTGCTTTTCCCATGGTCATTTATTGTACTTTTTAGTACTGCTTATTTTAAATACCGTGGGGGTCCCACTATGATCGCGAGGGAGATCCATATATGTAAATCTATGAAAGATTCAATACTGGCAAACTTGGGTGTCCTCACACTGCCCCAAAAGTGAAAAATCAGAGCGGCATATACACTCCACCCCTGCTCAATGATGTCAGTTACTTCATTAAATTCTCTTCTGCGACCTCAGACACAGAGCAGCATAAACAGAGTGTCATTGGCAGTGTCCTAATAGCTAACTTATAACCTTTCTATGATGTACAGATGCACACTCCACAGACCGGGCAGGTGGATGGGGGTAAGGAATTTGCAGTTATTCACCAGAAAGTGTGTTACTGGAGGTCAATATCTTCTGATGGATACTTCTGAATACAGATTCCACACTTTCAAAATAGATACCAGAGCACTATATCCCATAAGGTGGAGGGCCTCAGGAGGGGATTCACACCAAAAGTGTGTACAGGATCTAGCGGGCAAATTACCCTCTCTAGCTGTCAAGGCGGTAATGCTTGGGGAGCATATTCCTCAATATCCACGTTGCATCTAGGCAGATTGTAAGGATCAACACTCCACTTGCCAGCACAGTTATTGCAAGCTTGGTCCTGGTGGAATGGGACTGTGGCATATCATTATGCACATGATGAGCCACCTCAAGAGTGCCTTCTTTTTAACTGTTTTACAGTTTATGGTCCCTGCAAAGCACACAAGTGCTGGTCATCTATGCAGCGGAACCTCATGCCATCAACCTAAACCCACATGGTTCTTTTAGAGTCAATATGATGAAGTCTCAACTCCTCTTTCCATGGTGCAGGTGATTCAAAAAGGCCGGTAGAGGGATTGATTGCCCAACATGAAATGCCAGTACCACTTTTGACAAGAAGGCAGCCTGAGTCCAGTTTACCTGGAGAGAAAGTGATGTAGGGAGGTTGCACCAACAGTGCTTGCAGTTAACTCATGTGGCGTGCAGAGGTGATCACAATGATAAAGGCTGTTTTGATTTTCAGAAGAAGGAAGGAGTAACTATGCACAGGCTCAAATTGTATGTACATTAGGGACGTGAGGACCAAACTGAGGTCCTGTATTAGAGTGACACAGTCTTTCACAAGAAGCGCAGGAGTTAGGCCTTTCAGGAAACTCATCACCACACATGATTTGAAAAGAGAAATTTGACCTAGATAACACAAAAAGCTGAAATGGCCGACATGTAATGTTTGACTTTTTTACTGTGCCCACTGCAGGGCCTTGCATGGCTAGCAACAACATAAACATATCAGAAAGCTTGGTCTGCATTGCCTCAAGAGGCAAGAGGCCACTAGGCCACTATCTTCTTTCAATATCCAACATAAATGTTTTTTCTCAAGGATGGCTATCTGTGAGGAAGACATCCCCCACCATGGGTGGTAATTGGACAGAGCTCAGCTGTGCCACTCAATCTCCATGCATGTTTAAGTAGGTTGTGAGGATACTGGTGCAAGACCCTCCTCTGTTGCTGAGACAGTAGGTCCTCCCAAAGAAGAAGCCAGATCAGAGGGCAGCAGCCCAAACTCAAGATCTCTGGCTATCGCACTCTCCTGGGCCCAGTGCAGTGCACTACTTCCTCAAACCAGCACAGCGCAGTGACTCAGCAGTGGGAGAAGCAGTGTTACGCCATCTATTCAATAATGTGAGCCTCTTTCAATATGGGAGTTCTATTCATAATAGATTTTTAAGCTTTCCAGATTACTGTATAGTCCTATTTTATTGTCTTATAAATGTTTTTCCATTATATTATGATAAATATGAACGTTTGAGATCTATAGCTATATATGTGCACATAAACACACACACATATATATATATAAATAAATATATATATATATATATATATATATATATAGTTAAATTGTCTATAATATTACTATTCTGATTCGAGCTTGTGAATGATCTAATTCTGGATAAGAAAACAAGTTACTTACCTGTAACTGCTGTCAGCAAGTATTGGTATCTTTCATAGATTCACATGCGACCCACCCTCCTCCCCGGAGAGGCTCCTCTTATAGAAAGGGAACTTACTCCCTGTCGTGCTTGAAAATCTGAGGGATTTTGCCTCTCTCTGGAGGGTTCTAGAGGGTGCTTACACCTGATTGGTCATGGTTGAGTTTGGTCTTCTGTTTTTTTAACAAGGACATAGCTCGGCTATTAAACTGATGGCCTAGTGCCATGATAGCCTTTGATAGTTTTACATGCTGCTTTGCTATGGTACCCTGGGACTCCCGCTTTGAAGATAGGGAATGATTCAAGCATGTGAATCTATGAAAGATCTAATACTGAATAAGCCTCTCTCCCCTCTCCAGTGTGTGCCCCACCCAGCTTACAGGAATGCAGCAATAAACAGATCTGTCTGGGGGATTTATCTACCTCCTCTCCATGTATCACCATGCAGGACTGGGTCTCTCAAAATGGAATCCAGAGCCCTTCATGAACTGTACTATCTACAGGCACACATAAATCAAATAGAGAATGAGCCAATAGAGCGCAAATGCAGAATGAGCCAGGACAATGCAGACAGGAGCACGTTCAAATCCACCCTGAGATACTATCATCAAATAATCTGGATCACCAAACATGTCTCTCGGGGAAACAACATCAATGTCAGCACCAAAAGAAGCAAATTTTCACCATTGTGAAAGATTTCACCTCACCATCAGCTTTATCCACTCAGTCTCTCCCTCGCAGGACCTCTGCAACAATTCCCCTCAATTCTTCAACAACAAAAGCACCACCATTTACAGCAACTTCAGCCCGCAACCAGGCCTGACAGACCTCACTAAAAACCTCCTATCCTATTCAAAGAACCAATGCTAACTATGAGGCCTGTCATCACCCCAGAAGAAACCACTGTAACCATGAAGTTCTTCCACTCAGGGACCCCACTGGACCCCTGCCAATACAATGCCTACTACAGAGGACTCATACCCATTATGAATGCCTCCACCTCTTCTATGACCTTCGCAGATACTTGGAAACGAGCAGCTCCACCACCCCCCACCCCTTTGCTGAAGAAACCGTCTGTGGACCCTTCACCACTTGCAAACTACAGACCGATCACCCTGCTACCATTCTTGGCCAATTTCTTGGAGACGGCTTATCCATAGGAGCATGTGAGCCATTACACCTCAGACAGACTCCTTACAGCCATTCACTTGGTTCCTTTATGGTAGGGATTGGGTTACAGAGCTCTCTCTCCTAGCAAGGGCTGAATGAGAGGCTGTGTTAACTGAATTGTGCATATCAGATTGGCCAGTGTTTTGCTGTGGCCAGCCTGATATGAGCAGTTCACTCTTTCATAATCAACTCTACGTGGGAACTGGAAGAGCACAGGCACAGTTGCATCGGTCTCCAACAGAGTGTTGTCTGACCCAGCCAATCCTGGCACTGCTGTTATGCTGTTTGGTATTAAAAGTTGCATGATAGCAGTGCTTGGATTGGCTGGGATGCTATTACCCAACATGCACATCTTTGCAAAATTAACTTTGTATTGCAGTGCTGAGCAGGGCACATCCTAAATACATAGAATCTGCTTATAAATAGTGTGTTCTGATCACCTCTACAAAATGAATTTAAGCATATCCATCCTTTAAAAAACAATTTAACTTTTCCGTGCCTCACCATTTCAACAGTTGCCAACCAAAACTGCAATGTCCTCTAGAAAATAATTAATAGCCGAACTCCCACCAACAAGCACAGAAGCTGCCCTCATCCCTGACACGGATAAATCTGTATGACTCTAGAAGAGGAGACACCAGCATCCCTCCTCCTCCTGGACCTCTCTGCAGCCTCTGACAGTCACCGTCCCCACCCTCATCCAACACTTACACAACATCAGAATCCAAGGACATGCAGTCCGTTGGATCTGTCCCTTTCTAGCTGGAAGGACTGTGTCAGTCAGTCTGGCACTGTACACCTCAGATGCGCGGATTCTCATCTATGGACTTCCACAAGGATTCTCCATGAGCCTGACCCTATTTAACACATACATGATCCCTTTCGCCAGCACCATCCTCTCTCAGTATATCAATGTCCTCCCTACACCGACGACCTACAACTCATTCTCTCCCTCACAGACAAGATGCCCAATCAAGTTCAATGCCTGCATGACTGAAATCACCCACTCACATGACTGAAATGTTGATCTTCCGGAAGAGCACCTCACAGTAGGACTACACCTGGTGGCCAAGAAAGCTCGGACCACCACCAACCCCAATCACCCATGCCAGGAACCTAGGGATTATCTTAGTTAAAAACTCGGCATGATTGCCGCAGTCTTTACTTTACTTTATGAACTTTACTCGATTTTAGATAAAAATCATAAAACTATAAATACAAGTATAATACAAAATATAAAACTGTGGTATTAATAAATGCAGCATTTTCCATCTAATATCATATACACTAATGTATATAAAAAGACAGGCAGCCCCCAAAATCAAAAAAGGACACAAATCCCAATAAAGTGCAACAGAATGAGCGCAAATACATATGAGGAAAAAAACAGGAACTGCATAGAACAAGCAAAGTTTTGTGGACACAGGGGCATATTTATACTCCGTTTGTGCCGAATTTGCGTCGTTTTTTTCGACGCAAATTCTACGCAAAACTAACTCCATATTTATACTTTGGCGTTAGACGCGTCTAGCGCCAAAGTTCATGGAGTTAGTGTAATTTTTTTGCGTGAACACCTTCCTTGCGTTAATGATATGCAAGGTAGGCGTTCCCATCTTAAAAAAAGACTCCGATGCATATGCGTCGTATTTATACTCCCAGGCAAAAATGACGCCCGGGAGTGGGCGGGTCTAAAAAACCTGCATTAGCGCCGGATTTTAACGCCTGGGTCAGGGCAGGCGTTAAGGGACCTGTGGGCTCAGAATGAGCCCAGAGGTGCCCTCCCCTGCCCCCAGGGACACCCCCTGCCACCCTTGCCCACCCCAGGAGGACACCCAAGGATGGAGGGATCCACCCCAGGGACATTAAGGTAAGTTCAGGTAAGTATTATTATTTTTTTTTTTTTGTGGCATAGGGGGGCCTGATTTGTGCCCCCCTACATGCCACTATGCCCAATGGCCATGCCCAGGGGACATAAGTCCCCTGGGCATGGCCATTGGGCAAGGGGGCATGACTCCTGTCTTTGCTAAGACAGGAGTGATGTCAATGGGGGTTGGGCGTCGTAAAAAAATGGCGCAAAATGGGTTGAGGCGATTTTTTTGCCTCAGCCTGACTCGCACCATTTTAGGACGCCCATACTCCATTTTCCCCCTACGCCGGCGCTGCCTGGTGTACGTAGTTTTTTTCCACGCACACCAGGCAGCGCCGGCGGCTAACGCCGGCTAACGTCATTGAATAAATACGGCGCCCGCATGGTGCTTCAGAATGGCGTTAGCTGGCGCAAATTCTTTTGACGCAAAACTGCGTTAGCGCAGTTTTGCGTCAAAAAGTATAAATATGGCCCACAATCTCAATACTCCTAAACTTCATATCACATCTCTCTTTCCCCTGAACACTCCATTAGGATAGTCTGTCAGCCATATACACTCAAGGTTCAAAACATTCCACATCATACACAACACAATCCATCAGCAGACCATTACGGTCGAACCATAAACAAAATCAAGAGTTGCAAACTACAAACTCTGTAATTATAAAATGTAACACAGGTTGTGACTGCACAGCTCTAATAGCCTCTCCCATCTAACTTGTGTAGCTGCCAAATAAAATTAAGACCGACCGCCAGCTTAATGGAGGGTGCCTATTAAAAGAAAAAAGATAGTATTTAATCATTAAAAATATAAAACAAAATTAAAAGTGCATATTTTCCGTCACAAAACCTTTGTCACTCCAACCTACCCTCCCATAGAATTTTTTCATCTAACAGCCGCACAGAGGAAAGAGATGACTCTCAAACATATCCCCTAGTCACAGAGCATTTGTAAATGAAACAGCGCATCTCCACACTTACGGTGCCCCAGCTTTTTCAAGAGCGGCTTAAGTAAAGTTCTAAACGGAGGGGAAAAGAATCTACAAAAAAACATAAAATGCAATAACTACTGCTCCCCCCGATTATCGTTTGGGAATGGTATGGTAGAATCACCAAACAAGCTACTTTTGCCCTAAAAGCACAACAGCCTCCCCACAGTGCCTGCTCTGAATCGAACAAGAGAGACCTCTCCCAAATCAAGAGTGGTAACAACATATACAGCGCTGGCTCACAAGTCTCGAAGTATCAGAAATAGTATATAACAGACACTTGGCTTAATTCCGTCTTTTTTTAACCAATTTTTTCAAGTTATACTTACAAGCCGAATATATTATTGCTGTACACGTCATTCAACCGATATTACTTTGTCCAGGAGGCAACATTATATAAATGCTTCAGTGGAGAGACAGGAGCTACTGGTTCAATCATTTCAAATTCTACACAAACTTAACGTGAATATCAAACAAACTTTAAGTTTCTCATCGATAAATGGGGATAGGATTACAAACAAGCACACTGCATCCCTTAATTGAAGGTGGAGTAAATTGGTCTACTCATTCATTATTTATTTATTGGTGTATGTATGACATCCTAGTGTCTGACATCTCACCTCTGACAACCTGTAATGGTGGACTAGCTACCACCCATATTTTCTACTATGGAGAATTGGCATGTGATTCTGGTATGTGGACGCCGGGGTCCAGGATCTTTGTTAAGGTAGGCTATATATCGCTTAGCTTAGCTGCTATGATGAACCCATTAGGGCTGCATTCGTTCTCGATAGTTATGCAACTCCTGCATATACTTGTCCCAGCCACTTGCGATTTGGACCTTACGCAATCCTCTGGCTTCCTCTCTCCTAAATGCGACCGCTTCAGCTTTACCCGGTTTAAAAAATGCAGCACTCTGTTGGGAAAATGACAGGAGCATGGGCGACTTCCAGCTCATAGCGATGGCTCGCCTGCCTATAATTTGCGCAAGGTCGATAAAGAGGCTAGTTACAGCCCCTCGCTTGGGGGGCAAAAAAGTCCCTATAGGGCACCTTCTGCCGTATGTATGTCTGTACTCTGAGCCAATTCTGTAAGAGTCTGTTATTTGTTGCCAAAAACTACCTGATTCTGGACAAGACCAGAACATATGTATCACATTGGCAACTGGATCAATACAACGGGGGCATTCTGATGAGGATCCTAACATTTTATTCAGTGTATCTGGTGTAAGGTAGGCCCTGTGCAGTATTTTGTACTGCATGTATCTAAACTTTGCATTTCCCGACACTTTTTTGTGGTAAATCCATACTCTGTCCCATTGTTTATCTCGAATTTTCCTGCCCACATCTTGTTCCCACCTTCCACGGAACACTTGTAGGGGGTCTTGGATCGTGTGTGCTATTGCCCGGGTGAACCAAGTGATTAAGCTCCTCCCACTGTCCATGAAGTGTAGGGCAAGTACTAACAGATGAGGATCCGGTTCCAAGTCTGTTATTTGCCACTGTTCAGTTAGTATGACAATAAGCCTAGTGTGTGCTATGAAGTGTCCCCCTGGGATTCCCCCCTCAGTGTGTAAGTGGTCAAAGGACTCAAGCACCTTATCATAGATTAAAGCTCTCACTGTGTTGATCCCTACTGCTTCAAATTGTTGTAGTCCCGCATTGGCCAGCATTGTCTGAAATGGCTTAAAGGCCACTAGCCTGATTTCAGGGGAACACATCAGGAGTTGGGGCATAATTCTGATACTGTGCTTGTTGTTAGCGTGGGCCACTGCTAGTAGTGTATTACAGTGTGGAGGTTGTGAGGCGGACGGGAGAAAGGTTTCCTGGACCAAGCGTTGTGCAGCTCTACTGGTCTGCTGTCCCAATTCTAACTAACCACCAGGCCGGCCACTGTAGTTGGCACTGCCAAGTAATAGTATTCAAAATTGGGGGCTCCCAAACCTCCTCTCTCAATAGGAAGTTGCAGTTTTGGTAGCGCCACCCGACGTCTGCACAGAAAGGTACCCAATACAACATGTAGCATACGGAAGACCTTCCTGGGGATAATTGGAGGGAGATTATGAAAATAATAAAAAAAGACGCAGAAGTACAACCATTTTAGATGATGCAATCCTGCCTTGCACGGTAAGTGGCAGAGTGCTCCAGAAGGTCATCTGAGAGTGTATAGTTGTAATAGCTCTTGTGAGGTTACCATCTAGCAGGTCTTGCGTGGCGTGGTAAATGTTTATACCTAAAAAGCGAAAGGTAGCGGGCTCCCAATGGATTTCTCGAGTTTCCACTTGGAGGTGCTGTGAATGACAGCGTGGGTGTAAAGGAAATAGGCGGGACTTGGCCCAATTTACCCCCAGACCTGACACTGCCCTGAAGTCAGATATTATCTTAGTTATGGCACTTATACCATTCCTTATATCACGGATATAAATCAGCACATCATGGGATCCCCCAATCCGCACCATGCTGACGGAGCGCCATAGCCAAGGCAAAGAGTAGTGGAGATAGGGAAGGAAGGGGAGATGCACTGTCCTATCTTTACTCAGGCTATAGGATCCAAATATAAAATTCGTATAAGATTATCCAGGCGGCCAGTTATGCCGAAGGCAGTTATGGTGGAAAACATTTAGGCCCTCCTTACAACCCTGGAAGTTGGTGATAAAGTGGTGGTAATACTACCGACAGGCTGGCGGTAAATACTTCCAAATTATTACCATGGTGGAAACAGCTCAGACAGACAGCCACTTTTACACACTGACCGCCAGGGCGGAAGGGTGGAAGCAACAGGCACCACGGCGGTAACGGCCTACAGTCAGGTGGAAGACAATGTTCCGCCCACTGTATTAAGACAGTCCAATCCGCCACATTTTCCGGGACGGTACCAATGACATCAAAAGCCTGGCGGGCGGAGGCCATGGATCCTAACTGCGTCACAGTTCACAATTTCACAATCTGGACACATTTCACCAAAATAATGTCACAATATGCATTGAACTAAAGTGGTTACAATGTACAGATAATGACCAGCTGCTCAATATTTTACCCCATAGATTGCAACTGCTGCGGATGAATAGGAAATGGAGACATCCCCCATGTACAGACCCCTGGTGGACTTGGCAACAATGGAGGACATGCACATTATCCTCACCTATAGACTGGACAGGGCCACAATCACAAAGCTGTGTGCCCAATTGGAGCCTGACCTGATATCAGCTATCAGTCATCCCATTGGGATACCCCCTCTTGTGCAAGTGATATCTGTGCTCCATTTTTGGCAACTGGTTCTTTCCAAGTGACAGTGGGCTTGGCAGCAGAAATGTCACAGCCAATGTTCTCAATAGTGCTGACCAGAGTGTTGCCTGCTCTAATTAAACACATGTGCAGCTACATTGTTTTCCCCCAGGTGGAGGATTTGGCCACAGTGAAGGCTGACTTCTATGCAATGGGACATATCCCAACATCATTTGGGATTCCTACTTCTAGGGCCACTCACTGTACCCATTGGTATCTCTTTTTGCAGATGTTGGTGCCCCACTATTGCTGGTGTGTTCACTGCAGGCAACTACAGACCTTTACTATGTAAACATTACTGTACAGTTGAATTGCAATTTAAGAACCTTGTTAAACGAATACATTTTGAAATCATTTGACATACTCCATACTTGTATTTTTTCTAAGTGTGTTTATTGCAGTGCTCTGACGGAAAGGGGGAAGTGCAATGGGCTGGGGTGACGATGGAGGAAAGTCCAGGTTAGAGTCCAGTCTATTTGTAGCACAGGTGCATTGTCCAAGGGGGCATAGGAAGGGGAGCAATGGCAGTTCAAGGTGGACAGGTTGACAGAGTGGGACATAAGGGTGACGATCAGGAGAGTCTTTTTTCCTGGCCGGCGTCTTGGCAACTGTCTCTGGCTTCTGCCTGGATTGCAGGGAATGTTTGCAGGGTGGTTCTCCTTCTGCAGGGGGAGAGGTGCTGGTGGCCTGATGGTCCTGTGGCGAGGCCTCCTGTCCACTAGAGGCAGCGGAGGTGGAGGGCTGTTCAGTGGTCTGGCTAGTGGCAGGGACCCACTGGTGTGCCACTGCCTCCCTCATACTGTTGGCCATGTCTGCCAGCACCCCTGCAATGGAGACTAGGGTGGTGTTAATGGACTTCAAGTCCTCCCTGATCCCCTGGCGCACAGCAGTCCTCCCAGCTTTCCTGTTGTCCTGTGCCTCTGTCCCCTGAACCGTGTGCCCACTGCCACTGACCACAGGTCCCTGATCATACTGGGTTTGTGGGGTGCCCTGAGGTCACTGTAGTGGTGGACACACTGCTGATTGACTTGTCCTGGGGACAGAGGAATGGGCCCGCTGGGTGGGTGCTGTGGTGGTGTTTCCTGAGGGGGGAGGCGCTGTGGTGGTGTGAGACTGTGCCTGCGTAACCGACTGTCCGGAGGACCCTAATGGGCCAGGTTGGTCATCCAGATCCAGGCGAGCAGAGCTGCTGCTATCACTGTTGGCCTCTTCTGTGGGGGGACTGTATGTTGCTGGCACCTCTTCTCCGGTAACATTGGCTGGGGTACCTGTGGGGATGTAAATGCAGTGTTATTGTTTCTCTGTGTGACATATTGTGCATGGGTGGGTTGCCCTCTATGGTAGTAATTGCCCTGGCAGCTTTGCCTTGTGTAAGTTGTTATTTGGTGGGCTATCTGATTGTCTCTAGTATGCATGCTGTAGTGATAGGTGTTCATGCAGGTCTGTGAGTGGTGCCCATGCATAGGTATGGCATGCAGGGCTTGGCATTGGGATGAGTGGGATGTGATGGTGGGGTGTGTGGGAGGTGGTGGAGTGAGGGTAAGGGGGGGGGTATGTGATGGCATGCAGGTAGGGGGTGATAGTAATAGAGAGTTAACTTACCTGAGTCCAGTCCTCCTCTCCTACTTCTGCCAGGCCCCCAGGATGCAGTATTGCCAAGACTTGCTCCTCCCATGTTGTTAGTTGTGGGGGAGGAGGCGGGGGTCCACTGCCAGTCCTCTGTACTGCGAGCTGGTGTCTTGCTGCAATGGAACACACCTTCCCCCGTAGGTCGTTCCGCCTCTTCCTGATGTCATCCCTTGTTCTGGGGTGCTGTCCCACGGCGTTGAGCCTGTCCACGATTCTCCGACATAGATCCATCTTCCTAGCAATGGATATCTGCTGCACCTGTGATCCAAATAGCTGTAGTTCTACCCGAATGATTTCCTCCACCATGACCCCTAGCTCCTCCTCAGAGAATCTGGGGTGTTGTTGTGGTGTCATGAGTGTAGTGTGAGTGGTGTGTGTGAGGGTGTGTAGGATGATGTTTTGGGGTGTGTGATGTAAGGTGCGTGGGTGGTTTATAGGTGATGGTGGTATGTGGCTCTGGTTGTGTGAGTGCTCTTGCTGTCTCTCTCTGCTGGCAATTATTTCTAGTCGTAATGGGTTGTGGGTAATGTGGGTGTGTGCTTTATAGTGGTGTGGGTGTGGTGTGTGTATGGGTGTCAGGTGTGTGTAGTTTGAATTGTCCAATGTGGTGCTGTTTTGTTAGTGTGTGTGTATTTTGAGCACGCTGTATGTATCGCCAATGGTTTACCGCCACTGAATGTTCTCCGTGGTGATTCATGGGTCATAATGTTGTGGGCGTAGTTCTGTTGGCCTAACGGTGTGGGTTTTGATACCGCCAGTTTATCACTGACCTTTGGTCTGGCAGATTTGTGTGTGTGGCTGAATAGTAACGGATTGGTGTGTGTCATAATATGGTGAACGGATATCCACAGCGGCGGCGGTATGTTGGTGGCAGTCAGCATGGCGGTAAGTGGGATTTACCGCCAATGTCATAATGAGGGCCATAGTTCCAGTCCAGTGTATTGCATGCTTTTTCGAGGTCTAGAACTAGACACGCAGCATATGGCCATTGTGCTAGAGCCCATTCCATAAGTCTATACAGCCTGTGTATATTAAGTGTTGTGGATCTGCCCGGTACAAATCAGTTCTGGTCTGTATGTATTAGCCGGGACATCTGAACTAGTAAACTAGAAGCTATAAATTTGCCCAGTACATTATAATCTGAAGGAAGCATTGAAAGAGGATGGTAGGAAGCTAGTTCTTGCAGGTTTTTCCCTGGTTTGGGAAAAGATATTAGCAAGGATTCTCGCAGGGACAGAGAGAGTCTACCTTCCTGCAATGCCGTCTGGTAAACATCTATTATTATCTTTTATAAAACTCAATAGGGTACCCATCCATCCCCAGGGTCTTTCCTGTAGCTGACGCCCATACCTCCTCACGCATTTAGGGCTTCTACACCGGAGGGGTGTATTGCTGGCAGGGTCACTTTCTGTATGAAGGCCTGTATCTTCTCTGTTCTATAGAATGACGGGGGGTTATACAGGTCTTGTTAGTACGTAGTAAAAGCATCATGAATGTCTACTTGGGTGGTGATCGGTAGTGTGGGGGGTGAGCTATGCAAAAACCAGGCCAGCAGGTGCCCCAATTTGTTCTCCTCTACATGCATCCTCGTCTGATACATTTTGAAGTCAAGACAACGGAGTTGCTCTATTAGGCGGGCATGCGTCTCTGTGGCAGTAAGTAATTGGCGCTTTCCCTCTGGAGAATCCTGTGACTGTAGTTCTAGCTCCCCAAGTTCAGTTTCTAAGCACGTAAATCTCCTGTCCATCGTTGCTCGAACCCCCACTGTTGTACGAATACAGTACCCCTGTATCACTACCTTCAGTGCCTCCCAATCAATCATGTGTGTGGTTGCCGTGCCCCAGTTGTCAGTCAGGTAATGCTTTAGGGCTTCTCGTGTGGGTTCCAGAAACCCCTGGTCCTCCAGTGCTACAGGTTGCAACTTCCATGTAGGGACCGGTGGTCGCAGTTGTTGCCATTGGAAACGTATCACTAAGGGATAATGATCGGGGAAGGTTTTACAAAGATGTTCTGCTGCAATAACCAATAACTGTATGGGGGGACTGGCACAGTATATAGTCCACCCTGACATGCAGGTCATGTGGTATAGAATAGTGTAAGAATGCTCTAGTTTTGGGATGTAGTACATGCCAGCAGCCCTGCAACACCCATTGCTGCAGCCACTGGGAGAATTGAGTGGCCATTGACACTACAGGTGAAGCTGGTAGTGGGGGATATGAGCAATCCTGATCTATGTTAAATACACCATTAAAGTCCCCACCTACAATCCATGGCAGATGCCCCCATTTAACCATACAGCTGGTAAACATGCAAAGAACGCAATTTGATTGATGTTAGGAGCATAGACACCCACCACCTAGTAGCACAGGTCTGCCGTCCAGGGATCCTTCTACAAAAAGATATCGACCATCTAGATCTAT
The DNA here is from genome assembly GCF_031143425.1 of Pleurodeles waltl. NCBI lineage: Eukaryota > Metazoa > Chordata > Amphibia > Caudata > Salamandridae > Pleurodeles > Pleurodeles waltl. The sequence continues at coordinate 79,073,807 of NC_090441.1, read as the reverse complement.
TTCTGTGCCATTAGATTGGAACGGAACACCTGCACAAACCCAAACCATGGCTCGGCGCTCAAACACAAAATACGTGATTTGGTAGAATTGTCCACGCTATCCGCGCTACAATCTGGCATCCTCACCCCCAGCTATATGTGTCTCTTGCAATAGCACTATCTGCGCCCCATGACATCTTATATACTGTTGTATTGGATGTCTCTTACGAGTAGTACCCAGACCACGAACATTCCAAGTCACTTCTTTAAATTCTGCCATTTAACCATGATTATGAAGAGGGTAACAGGAAGGATTGCTATCCCCCGTTGCTGGGCCAAATCTATTCTTGTGCTAGCGCGTTTCATGCATCTTCCTTGAACTTGATTACAACTATAACTGATACCCAGAACTCCCATCCCAGGGCAGCCTGGAACAACAAGGTACGCCCAAACCATGAACACATGGGGGGTCATTACAACATTGGCGGTAAAAGGCGCTTACCGCCGTGCCGAAGACTGCCAATACACCACCGCCGCGGCGGGAGACCGCCACAGCTATTATGACACACATCACGGAATCCGCCGAAATTCAGACACCCACACAAGTCCGCCACACCAAAGGTCAGCGATAAATATGCGGAAACAAATCCTCCACCTCCACGCCAACAGAAACACACCCATGCTATTACGACCCACGAATCCACGCGGCGGTCTTTCAACTGCGGTATTCCATTGGCGGTACACACCGCCGCGCTCAAAATACACACACCTCTCCAAAACACCGCCACATAGGACAATTCAAAATACACACACCTGATACACATACAAACACCACTCCCACACATCCAATACAATATAAAACACACACTCACATCACCCACAAACCCCTACGACCACAAATTAGAGACGAAGGCCAGAGAGAGACAGCACAGAATAGATAACACCATCACACAGAGGCACACTACACCATCACCCACACAACATCCACGCACAAAACACCACATACCACTACACCCATCACACTCATCAACACATACACCACCCCACACATCACACACACCACCCCATGTCACGCCAAAGACACCCCCGCTTCTCCGAGGAGGAGCTCAGGGTCATGGTGGAGGAAATCATCAGGGTAGAGCCACAGCTATTTGGCGCACAGTTACAGTACACATCCATAGCCAGGAAGATGGAGCTATGGCAAAGAATAGTCGACAGGTTCAACGCTGTGGGACAGCACCCAAGAAATAGGGAGGACATCAGGAAGAGGTGGAACGACCTACGGGGGAAGGTGCGTTCAACGGTATCCAGGACCCACATCGCGGTACAGCGGACTGGCGGCGGACCCCCACCTCCCCCCCCACAACTAACAACATGGGAGGAGCAAGTCTTGTCATCTTGCATCCTGAGGGCCTCTGAGGAGTCGTCGGAGGAACGGACACTGGTAAGTCTAATCTTCACTATCATATCCCCCACCCTACCTGCATGCTATCACACACCCCAACCCTCACACCCTCCCCTATCACCCTAACTCCTCACTAATCTACCCATAACACCAACCACCCATCCCAAGACCTGCATGACACAACTAAGCATGGACACCCATCACTAAAGCATGCCCACTGCACAGACCCACAACACCCCCCAACCATCACCACACAAGCCCCCCACACAGGAATGCCTGCACTGGGGTTCACGCACACCCATCCATAGCACACCATGAAACACACACATGCAATAATCATGTTCTCATACCCCTGCAGGAACCCGAAGGACCGTCACCAGAGGGTCCAGACAACACCACTCCACCCCCAGAAGAGGCCTACAGTGACGACAGCAGCTCTGCCCTACTAGATCTTGATGACCAGCCCGGACCATCGTGGGCCTCAGGACAGTCGGTTCCCCTTGCCCAGCCACAGCCCAACTCAGAACTGCCACCCTCTGGGAACACCAGCACAGCACCCACCCAGCCGACCCATACCTCCCTACCCAGGACAGGTCAATCAACGGTGTGTCCACCACTACAGGGCACCCAGGCTAACCCACCACCCCAACAACAACAGGGACCTGGGGGCAGTGGTAGTGGGCACACGGTCCAGAGGATGGAGGCTCAGGAACACAGAGGAACTGGGAGGGCTGATGTGCGACGGAGGGAGGACAGGCCAAGGGAACCCACTCTCCACGAGGCCCTATCCTCCATCATGGGAGCATACCACCACTCCCAGGAGACGATTGCAACGGTCCTGGACAAGTTGCAGGAGACCCTGCGCCTGCAGGAGGAGCAGTATTTGGGGTTCAGGGAGGAGCTCAGGACCATCGGCTCCGCCCTGGGCACCATCATAGGGGTGCTGACGGACATTCAAAAGACTTTGAGGGACACCGTGGCACTCCAAGGGGCCCCTGACACTAGCCAGGACGACGAACTGCCCACCACCTCCGCTGGCGCTAGTGGACAGGAGGCCCGGCCACAGGACCACCACACCAGCACCCCAACCCCTGCAGACGGACAACCACCACGCAAGCGGGCCCTGAGATCCAGGAACAGGACACAGCAAGATGGCAAGACCCCCGCCAGGAAATAAGACTACCTTGATTGTCCCCCCACTGTCCCACTTTGTTACCCTGACCAGATTGGAACTGCCCCAGCTCCACTTCCAATGGCCAGATGTGCAATGTACCTGTGAGACTAATAGACTGGACTCTGCCATGGACATTATTCCACCATGGCCTCTCCCCATTTCACAACCCCCCTACATTTTTATGCACTTCAATAAACACCCTTGAAACCTCAATAATATTGGAGTCAGTCAATGATTGTGAACTTTGTATTGTCAATTACAGTGTTAAAAAAGGTTAGCCATTGGAAGGTCAACATACCTATGTCACACATCACAAGCCTTTCAAGGGTGCAAGCTGTTGACACGTAGGTCAACACATTAGTGAAACTGAAATGGAAGGGGACGACTCAGTTAACAAATAGGGAGTGAAATGTAGGTACAGGATAGAGGTAGACGTGTGAGATGTAATATAATGTGAAACATGAAATTGTACTCACCTGTGTCTCATTGAAAATATTGCTGTATGACTGACTCCCTGTTGTCGTTTTCATCTTCATCAGCTTCATCCTCATCACTGTCCACAGGCTCCCCAGGCTCCCCCGCTGTAACAACACCGTCATCTGGATCATCCTCCTGCAGAAAAGGCACCTGGCGTCGCAATGCCAAGTTATGGAGCATGGAGCAGGCGATGATGATGTCGCACACCTTCTTCGGTGAGTAGAATAGGGACCCACCTGTCATATGGAGGCACCTGAACCTGGCCTTCAGGAGGCCAAAGCTCCGCTCGATTACCCTCCTAGTCCGCCCATGGGCCTCATTGTAGCGTTCCTCTGCCCTGGTCCTGGGATTCCTCACTGGGGTCAGTAGCCAGGACAGGTTGGGGTAACCAGAGTCCCCCAATAGCCATACACGGTGCCTCTGGAGTTCACCCATCATATCAGGGATGCTGCTATTCCGCAGGATGTAGGCGTCATGCACTGAGCCAGGGAACATTGCATTTACCTGCGAGATGTACTGGTCTGCCAAACAGACCATCTGGACATTCATCGAATGATAACTCTTCCGGTTCCTGTACACCTGTTCATTCCTGCGGGGGGGGGCAGAGCTACATGGGTCCCATCAAGGGCACCTATGACGTTGGAGATATGTCCAAGGGCATAGAAGTCACCTTTCACTGTAGGCAAATCCGCCACCTCAGGGAAAATGATGTATCTCCTTACGTGTTTCAGCAGGGCAGCCAACACTCTGGACAAGACGTTGGAAAACATAGGCTGGGACATCCCTGATGCCATGGCCACTGTTGTCTGAAAAGACCCACTTGCTAAGAAATGGAGCACTGACAGCACCTGCACATCAGGGGGTATTCCAGTCGGATGGCGGATTGGTGACATCAGGTCAGACTCCAACTGGGTACATAGTTCCCGGATTGTGGCACGGTCAAACCGGTAGGTCACGATGACATGTCGCTCTTCCATTGTCAACAGGTCCACCAGCGGTCGGTACACCGGCGGATTCCGCCATCTTCCAATATGTCCCAACTGACGGTGCCTGAGAAGGACAACAGCGAAAAAACTGTCAGCATTCCTCCAGGTATGTACCCACAGTCATACACAAGACTACACCAGACAATTAACCCATCCGGGAAAGGTTTTGAGTGTAGGCCTCGGTATGTGTGACACAGTAGTAAATTAAGCCATGTGGGACCCTGAAATGGCGGCTGCCTGACCTCTAAAATGGGACAATGGAATTGTGGGGTAACTGCGCTGGCGTTGCACACTGTCGCGGTAGGCGGTCGTAGAGCGCGGCGCAATGCTGCATTGGTTAACATTGGACCCTATGGGTCCCAGGAGCCAATGAACAGGTGCGCTGGCGGTGATGATGCGCACCGCCGCGGACGTCACCACCATTTTCTATCTGTTCAATCACTAGATACCTGACCTTCGACAGGAGAGGACCTACACTGCTAGTGCTGCTGTGACCTCGGTCTGGAAGCGACGATGGCTGCTGCGTCTGGGGAAAGGGCCCCTGCCTTCACTGCACAGGAGTTGGAGAAACTTGTGGATGGGGTCCTCCCCCAGTACACGCTACTCTACGGTCCTCCAGACCAACAGGTTAGTACACAGGGAGCACGTTGTATGGGCTAGGCCTGGGTGGAGAGGGCTGGGTGGATGAGGGAAGGGGGCAGAGTACATAGAACAGTCATGCATGGGGATGAATGGGCCACAGGGATAGAGTTGGGAGGGGGCCAATTACAACGACGGTGCAGTAGGTAATGACTGTTCCTCTTTCCTTCTGCATGTCATGTAGGTCAGCGCCCACCAGAAGAGGGACATTTGGCATGCCATCGCCAAGGAGGTCCGGACCCTGGGGGCCCACCAGAGACGGGACACCCACTGCCCGAAGAGATGGGAGGACATTCGCCGCTGCAGCAAGAAGACGGCGGAGGCTCAGCTGGGGATGGCCTCCCAACGTGGGAGGGGTGCCCGTCGCACCATGACCCCCCTGATGTTCCGGATCCTGGCGGAGGCCTACCCGGAGTTGGATGGGCGCTTAAGGACATCACAGCAGACACAAGGGGGTGAGTTCAACCTCATGCAATGGACTTTGCGTGCTGTGGAGCTGTCTGGGTGGGGGTGGTGGGCTGTGGGTGTCCCTAGGCCAGGGCGAGTTAGGTAGGCAAGGCCCCTCTGTTATGTAGGCTATGTGGCACTCTACCCCAGCTAAAAAAAAAGGCAAATTGATGTATAGTTGCCCCTTTGCCATCCATGTGGGCAGATGTCTACCATTGCCATGTAGGCCATTTCCCAGGAATTGCATGTGCAGAGGGCAGGAGCACGGCGTAATGCAGGGGGCTGCTGCGTTTGTCTTGTCCGCCAACGGTAGTGGTATGCCATGCACTAAAACTCTCTTTCTTCTGTCTCCACCCTTTTTCTGCTCTCCCTGTCCTTCTGTACATCAGCATCATCAGGCGGAGGTACAGTGGCACCGGAGCACGAGGGAGCTGCATCCCACATGGCCATGGAGGGCCACACCACAGACTCTGATTTCACCAGTGGGACGGAGGGCGAGGGGAGCTTCACGTCGGCCACAGGATCACCAAACAGTGATTCGGACTCGTCCCCCGATGGGAGCTCCCCTGTGGTGGCGGCACCATCTGTGCGCCCCACTTCTACAGGTACAGCCGCCACCTCCCCTACCAGCACCGCCCTCCCAGAAGCCCCTCAGCGTTCGCCCCGTGCCCGCTCACCCAGGAGGGTGGGCATCACCTTCGCCCCAGGCACCTCAGGCCCTGCCCCTGTCACCCCCGCTGCCCTCAGTGAGGAGGCCATTGACCTCCTCAGGTCACTCACTGTTGGGCAGTCTACCATTGTGAATGCCATCCAGGGTGTAGAACGAGAGTTGAAACACGGTAATGCATTCCTGGAAGGCATTCATTCTGGTCAGGCTGTCCTTCAGCGAACCCTGCAATCTCTGGCCTCAGCAGTGATGGCAGCCATTGTCCCTGTGTCCAGCCTCCCCCCTCCAACTTCCTCCACCCAGACCCAATCCCCTGTACCCCAGCCCATCCCAAGCACACCTACAGACCAGCATGCACACAAGTCAACACCCAAAAGTAGCTCAGGCAAACATAGGCACCACACTCACCACAAGCACTCACACAAGCATCAGACCCATACAGACACAGCAACATCCACTGTCTCCACTGTGTCCCCCTCCTCCTCTTCTCCCTCCTCCCTCCCAGTCTCGTCTACACACACACCTGCATGCACCACATCTACAGGCACTAGGACTCGCACCAGGACACCCAGCACCACAAGCCGCTCACCTGCACTCACCACCTCCACTGCCATATACACGTCCCCTGTGTCCTCTCCCAGTGTGTCTGTGACGCCCCCTCCCAAAGGACACAAACGCCGGCAATCACTCACCCAACATCCATCCACCTCACGACAGCCTCCAGTACCTGCACCTGCACCCAAAACACCTAAAGTGACACCTCCTACAACCACCTCCTCTTCCTCCACTCCCAGAGCCCCTCCAACTACCCATCCCAGTGTACGTCAGAAACTGTCCCTATGTCAAATTGACCTTTTTGCCCCCACACCCCCCTCCAATTCATCAGTCCCGTCATAGTGCCTCAGCCAAAATGCCTCCAGTACCAGTGGTGCGTGTGCCAGGTTTTTGGAGTGCCCCGTTCACCAGGGCAGGCAGTAGGACCCGGAGCCAAGGCACTGTCAGCCCATCCCCTGTGAAGGTTCTGAAATTGGAGATTGGACGACGGGACCGTGTCAAGACTCCTGGTGGTACAAACAGTGAAATGGGATCCAAGGCGATTGGTGAGTCATCTGTAACTCAAAAGAAGGTGGGGAAGGTCCCGAGGAAGTCTCCCCAACCTGTTGTGAGTGTCACGGCGGAGAAGTACGCCATCATTTCCGGCGGTCCAGACACAACCGCCAGCACCCTCGTTACTGGTCAGGAGACCACCACCAGAGTCATAGCCCAGGAGGGCTCAAGTATCGTTACTGGTCAGGAGACCACCGCCAGAGTCATAGCCCAGGAGGGCTCAAGTATCGTTACTGGTCAGGAGACCACCGCAACCGCCGGAGTCACAGCCCAGGAGGGTCCAGAATCTCACAGCCCCGCTGGGCAATGATGGAACGTCATGCCACACACCAATGTCAGTATCTGAACCGCCATCTTAGGCTACCGCTGAACAGTCCATAGGCAGCCATGGCAAAGCACCACTGAACAAGGCCAAGACCGCCATGGTGAAGACCGCTGAACAGGGCAAAGACCGCCATGGCAAAGCACCGCTGAACAGTCCATAGGCAGCCATGGCAAAGCACCACTGAACAAGGCCAAGACCGCCATGGTGAAGACCGCTGAACAGGGCAAAGACCGCCATGGCAAAGCACCGCTGAACAGTCCATAGGCAGCCATGGCAAAGCACCGCTGAACAAGGCCAAGACCGCCATGGTGAAGACCGCTGAACAGGGCAAAGACCGTGTGGGTATGAATAGTCCGGCACATCAGGCATCGTTCTCCCATGTGCAGCTGGGACAGTGACAGGACAGGTACTTTCACGGGGAGACTCATCCAGTCTGGGCACCAGTCCCCCTCCAGAACCAGTGGAGACCTGCATCTACCTGAGAGACTGTGGCTTTGCACTCCCCAGGATATGGCAGTGGGCAATCCACCCACTGTAGAGACTTGAGAGACTGTGGCTTTGCACTCCCCAGGATGGCACAGTGGGCAACCCACCCACTGTAGAGACTTGAGAGACTGTGGCTTTGCACTCCCCAGGATGGCACAGTGGGCAAACCACCCACTGTAGTGACTTGAGAGACTGTGGCTTTGCACTCCCCAGGATGGCACAGTGGGCAACCCACCCACTGTAGAGACTTGAGAGACTGTGGCTTTGCACTCCCCAGGATACATCAATGGGCATGGAGCCCCGTCGTGGATCTGGCTTCGCATTCATGTGGCTGAGGTGCCCCCCCCTTCCCTTCCCCCTGAGGTGCCTGTAGTGTTTCTATCTGATGCCCCGGCAGTGTTCTCTCGGATTTTGGTCAGGTATCTATTGTGGGCGTCGCCCATGCATTTTTGGACTGTTGGTGCACGGACATTGTTGTGTACATATCTGCACTACTTCTTGTTTTGTACATTTATTTTTGACAGATTTCGTGATATAGATCCGTATATTTTTTAATGAGTTGTATATTGGCTAAATACAAAGTTTGGGCGCTATTCGCTTTGTCATTGCATTCTTCCGGGGGGGTTGTGGGTTGTTACTGTGATTTTTGTGACTGCATTGGTGTGTATGTTGTAATATGCGAGGGTGGGGGTGGGGGTGTTTGGTGGGTGTCCCCGTAACTTTTGCCTCCCCGTGTCGTAGGTGCAGTACTCACCGGTATGTTCTGTGCCTACGTCGCTGTTGGTCGTAGATGAGCAGGAATGCAAGGGCAGGTAAGATTTGTAGTTCCGGGTCCATGGAGTCCTCGTTCCTCGTGGGATGTGTTGAGGTGAGCGTTTTCCCATTGCAAAAGCTGTTTCCGCCGTGTTTTTATCCACGGTGAATCCGCCCCGGAAAAGGTGGCGGATTGGTGTGTTGTGATAGTGTGGGCGGTACATTGTCTTCCGCCTGTCTGTTGGCGGTGACCGCCGCGCTGTTTGTCTGTAACGCCCTGGCGGGCGATGTGTTAAAGTGGCTGTCTTTGTTGGCGGTTTCCGCCAGGGTCGTAATTCCATTTTTTTGTCCGCCGGCCTGTTTGCGGTATTACCGCAGCTATAACACCGTCCGCGAGGGTTGTAATGACCACCATAGTCCCAAACAATGGGGTCTCCATTTTGCCCAGCAGTGTGACCTGTGGACACCCAGGAGTAGGGTGGGGGGTTGGTTGGCCTGTAGAACAGCACCAGTGTGACGCCCAGTGTCCTCGCCGCCTGACTCCTAAAACATGTTATGTAACTGAATGCAACATCTCACCTCAAACATTAAGGGCCAGATTTACAATCCCTTGCGCCCCTTAGTACCACATTTGCGGCAACATTTTTGCCGCAAATGTGACACTAATGGGCCACTACCATAGCACCATATTTACGAGGTGGCACCACATGAAACATGTGAAACATTTGCACCACATCATGCATAATATATGCAAATGGGGTGTTCCCTTGTTAGAGTGTAGCTAAAAATGGCGCAATGGGATCTACAAGATGCCATTGCGCTATTTCTAGCATCATTTTTAACGCCTGCTTAAAGCAGGCATTAAAATGAGGCTCCCATTGATTTCAATGGGCCTCTTAGCACTAAACTGGATTAGTGTAATTTTTTTTTATGCTAATCCAATATAGCGTTACAATAGCATCAAAAAATTGACACTATAACCCCTAACATGGACTATGGTGCACCATATTGTAAATATGGCGCTATTGTGGTGGTGTTATGGGACTCAACGGAGCCACAAGAAAAGTGGTGCATCACTAGTGATGCCCCACTTTCTTGTTAATATGGTCCTCAGTTTTATTAGTCTTACTCAGCGGAACCAGTAGCCTTTACCAATGCCTTTCTAGATTAGCATGTCCGCTGTTTGCGGGGTTACCACTGGCAGGGTGTCAGATGGAGTCCCGCTGACAGAGACTTCTGAGTCAGTGAGCCATATGTTACTGATCTGTGACATGGTCGGTCCCTCGTCCATCCATAGTGCAGTTGCAGCTGACAGTGGCTGCTTATGTTCCAGACGTGCCTGGGCCGGGGTGGGAGCTCCTTTCACTCTATCTCTGCAAGGCTCTTCGTGGGTTTTCTTACTATGCTTCTTGGCTTGTTAGAGTGCGTATTCGGTGATGACGAAATGGAGACCTCATATCTGCGTTGCTCCACCCACTCCCAGGCGTCCGTGGGTTCAGTAAAGAAGAAACTGGTACCTTTGCAGGGATCGAAAAATTCATTCACCCACTCGCATTGACAAGTCTTATTTGATCAGGTCAAGCTATTTCTAATACTTACTGTCCCTTCTGGTGAGTTGACACATTGAACAGGTGTTCTGTTCAGTTGAAAAGTGCAGGGGCAATAAAAGATGCCTTTAAATCTTGTTCTAATGACACATTTGTTTTGTGTTCACAGACAGAGGTCAAAAGTCAGTTTTTCTTACAATTAATTTTCCTTCTGACTGCAGAGTTCCAGGACTTTGTAAGGTGAACTGTGTGGCCTGCTGCTTAGAATGTAAAATAAAAGGATATAGGGTGTCAGGTTTTTCCTAACACACAACATTTAAATGACTTGATCATTTGTGCAAACATTTCAAAATATATTTCATTAGTTGTGAAAGCCCTTTTTTTTAGATCTGTGTGATTAAAAAAATATTTTAAAAGGATGAAAACAAATCAGAATACTCTACCCAATTTTCAAAGATTGTTAATACACTATATAAAGTAAAGCTGCAAGTTAGTAGAGAGGTTTTTAGACATTTCTTGGAAAGTTACTGTGTGTAGATGACAATATGTTACCACACCATGGTTTAGTAATATATTCATTAACATTGAGTGTTTAAACAAACTGAGAAATACTCCTGCTCTGATGGCAATGTTGTTAATAAACTAAAAGAAGTCCTAGGTTATGTGGGCTAGACGTCATGGGTATGTGTGGCTAGATTCTTGTAATGCATGCAGCAAATTTCAGTCTACCTAATCAAACAAAAGATATTTTTTTGTACTGCGGAAATGCTGAGCTCACATATTTGAAGGTGCAATCATATGTGAGAAAGAAAAAAAGGCGACTCTGTAAACTATTTGCCTAGGATCACACAATTTGGGACCCAGTTACGGGTCAAGTACATTACAGTTAGGTCGAGTAGATTATTTAAGTTACTCGACCTTCAGGTCTAGTAAAGTTTTTATGATTTTTCTAGACCTGCCTTTGGCTGTTACCTTGAGTCTGGCTTGGAATAACAAGGAATTTGTTAGGCTGGCTTGGCGCATGCATTTCTTGACCCACGCAAAAGAGGCCTTTTGACACTGGACCGCAGCTGTTTAGTCTGGAAACAAGTAGATACAGGAGTTCTCATACTGGAGTGGCGTCGCTGTGTGCATCTTTTGCACTATTGTTTCTTTGTCTCTGTTATTAAGAAGGCGGACCAGTACTGGTCTGGTTGGCGCTCCTGCTGGTGGTCTGCAAGCCAGTACTCTGTGTGCGCATCCCATGAAGTGTGGTGATAAAGCCTCCACTCCCACAGTTTGGGCCAGCCAGGTCTCAAAAAATTTGATAGTGTCTAATCTTTCCGCCACCTCCGGGACCCCCACTATTCGAATATTATTCTGTCGGGACCGGCCCTCTGAATCTTCTGCTCAGTACTCCAGATCCCTGACCTTGTCGGTGAGGGACCTGACTTTTCCTTCCAGCTCTGTTAGCGATGGTCACAAGTCTCTGAGTTCACTTTCTGTGCTTGCTACTCTTGCGGAGAGATTCTTCTAGTCCTCTTGTAGCAGGCTGACCTCCACTGCCACCACATCCACTGTATTAAGCAATTCCTGCCCAGTGGTCGCAATGGCTTCCAGGATTTTGTCAAATTTTTCATCATGAAGGGTGGGGGCCGGGGCCATCTCTACATGCTGCGTCCCCTGGGGGATCAGAGACACAGCCATCCTTCACTCTGGCGGGCCAGCCCTGGATCACCATCTCTTCCCAACAGCACCAATATTGAAGGGGGCAAACTCAGTTTCCCACAATCAGTGTCCTGTGACAAGCTTAGAAAAATGTCAACAGTGCAATGTCCATCTTTGTCAGTGCTGGACAGCAGGGAGTGGTGCCGAACGAAGGGCTCTGTCCACACGGGCCAGGGGGGCTAAGGAACACCGCCACTGACCTATATTCATATTGCATTCTGCATCACCAGGAAGATCCCCACAGCAGCGTTCCAGGAACGCAAGGGGGTAGCCGCTCCGTGTAGTGCACCAGCAGCTATCTTCCAGGTTGTCTTAACAATTAGCGCTAATCAAGGCCTGCAGCCCTTTACAGTCAAATACTGCGCAGCATGGGGGGGTCTCTAGGAGCACTCCCGGTAGACAGACCTCTCCCAGGCTGCACTGCTGCTGCGTTCTCCACTGGTCAGCATGCAGGCAGCCCTCTTACTTCTCCGATCCTATTCTGTTGTCCTCTGCACAGCCTCACAACAGCCCCACCAATATCCCAAGGAGGGGGTCCAACCCGCTCACTGCAGCTTCAGCGTCTCTCACCAGGGAGGTCCGCAGTCCACTGCCAGAAATATCGCCATCAGCCCCCTCACCTCGTAGTCCAGACCCAGCAGGGGGGCCCACCGAGCAATTACTGCCCTTTTGCTCGGGCCTCCTCACACCGAGTCCGCCTCAGTTTCAGGCCGCCTCAGCCCAAGCAGCAACAGCGCACATTTCAGCTCTGCACCGCTGACTCCTCCTCCTTTTGTGCATGAAGGAACTCTGTGAGAAGAAGTGCCAGACCACCACCCCTGTTTAATTCCGTATTCATTCTTTTGTCGGCACAGTATTCAAGATAACGGCTCTTCACTATCAGTTTGTCACTACCCAGTCAATGCTGTCACTGCATCATGCTTCTATTCCCTGAATATGCTAGGGAAGAGTTTCAAATGGCTCCCAGTCAGAACCTGGAAAAATGTCACACACACTCTGGTCACAAGGAAGTTGGACTAGGGGAACACACTCTATGCCGGGAATAACAAACAAGTCACTGGAAGGCTGCAGGCCAGTGAGTACTCAGTGGCCAGAATCACTCTCAACCTCCCATGCTGCACTCACATCAAACCCCACCTGAAGAGCTCTATTGGCTCCCCATTCACAAACTAGCATAATACAAACTCCTCACCCACACTTTCAAGACACTACATAACAATGGTCCACCATACCTCAACAATGACATCTGCTGCTAGACTCCTGCTTGCACAAATCCTAATCATACAGAACACCAGATCCTGAAGTCATGCCTTCTCTTACATCACTTCTAAGGTGTAGAATAACCTGATGCTACACATAAAAGCCTCCTCCTCACTTAACGACTTCCTTAAGAAGTTGAAGACCTGGCTTTTCAAGTAGTCCCACTAGGTCTTAGATGTGTCTAAACTCTCATCTACTTAGCACCAGGATATCCTCCTAGGTGACAGTGCACTCTACAAATCTGCATAACATAACATACACCCAGTGTATGTATACAAACTACACATGCTGGACAACACTGTATCCATCATGTACTGTACCACTCATCGGCAAACGTACATCCAGCAGATACATTTAACATGCACGCACTGCACAGCAGTGTATCCTTCATGTACTTTACACTCATAGGCACACATACATCCAGCACATGCATTTACTATGCACTCACTACTCAGTGCCAAATCCTCTAGGTATTGTACCACTCATAGGCTCAGATACACTCAGCACATGCACTCTCCAGGCATGCACTGCTCAGTACTGCATTATCACTGTACTGTATCCTTCCCAGGCGCACATACACCAAGGTGCAGACACAGCACTCCTGTGCTCTGTAGCACTGCATACCACACATATGTAGGCAAAGGATGAGTTAAGCAGATAGCAGCAGAACTTGAAAAATGAGTGAGCCTGTGGCTTTATTCCAGTGACACAGGTTAGAAAGGTTCTGTTCTTGACTACTGTTCACTACAAGGTATGTTGCCACCATGGCACTTGTGCTGCTTAACTCTGAATGAAGGCAGCCTCTCACCACTATGAGGGTAGCACTTTGGGTGCCTCTCCTGGTCCAACAAGACCGAGATCTGTGATACAAGTTATGTCCTGGTGTTCATGCATGATCCTTGTTCTCCTATGAATAAAAAAATTAGCATTAGGGATCCAGATATCAGTACTATTGAGCACTTCAGGGCAGGGGTGCACATCCATTACTATGCAGAGGATGTTTCCATCCCAACAATGGATATTTCTTTTTCTGAGTCTGAACACCATGGTTTCAAGGGCAGTCCCTGACAGAAGAGATGCTGGCAGAAAAAAAGGATGGAGTGCCCTTTTTTGGCTTTCCAGCTCAGTGACACTTTCATTGGCATCAATTATGCCAAGAGGGTGTTTGTTAGAAATGGGATCTCTAGTTGGCAGTCACCTTTCACCATGTGCAAGTAGGGCCCCTCACTATACTCACGGTATTGGAGATACCTAGCTCAGATAACCCCTGCTCACCCCCTTGGTAACTTGGCATGAGCAGTCAGGCACTGTACAATGCAGTGTCGTGGACATAGCATAGGTCTGAGAGCGTGTCTGAGCTCATATTTATACTCTTTTTGCAGGTTACATATGGTGGGCAGGAATATGCAAGAAGTCAGTTTAAACCATAAATCAAACATATTTTAGAAACAAGATTAACAGAGAGATGGGCTCTGGCATTTTTTGTGACCCTTAAGAAACCCCGCAACCTGCTATTCCTCTTATCTGACGCCAACCACATTCCAGGCCGTCCTACTCCTGCCGAATCTATTGGTCTCACAGGGTCAGAGGCAGGCAGAAGCAGGTGTGTGTTCATCTGCATGTAGTCAAAGGTTCTATAGGTCACAGTACCAAAAGTTCAGTCAGGAGTTCAACAGTTCATTGCATAGGTGTTTGATATTTCATTTAATTTTCCCTCTCAATGCCCCTCTTTGAGCCAAAGGAGCCTGTGCTCCTGGTGGCTCACACTTACACGTTTATTGACATCAGTCCATTGATTTCTTGCCTTTCATTATCTTTGTCCTCCTGCATCCTCCGATACATGCAAGTCATCTTTTGCTCTGTTGCTGGCAATAGCATGGCTGATTGTGGAGTGAACAGGCCTTTTCGGCAGAGCTAATGATGGCTATGACAATGCCTATAATTGCTACTACCACATTTTGTATCCATCCTGTGGGCAGCCAGGAAGACAACCATGAAAAATCTATGCCTTCAAGGTTTCCCTGGCCCCCCCTTTGTGAATACTTCCACAGCTCCCTTTATTATAGTGATGTCTATCTCCACGTTTCCAGATTTGTTGATCTAGTAAAAACAACATTCATTGATGAGTCCGCAGAAGCACCCCTACTGTGATGTTAATAAATCAAGCGCCACTCTGTTCTGCACTGTCATGGGTGTGAAAGAGTTAACTTCCACCTGCAGTCATTGAATAGCATCCCTGGTGGCATTGAAGGCAATGGCAAAGTCTGCAGAAATGTTGACAACAGTTTGATCTAGGTCATATATCCCAAATCCAGGGACATACATCTGAAGGATCTTAAAAAATACATTCTGTCTCCCATACAGGGGTACCTTTTTTGTAGAGGTGTGCAAAACTTCCCAAATTAAGAGGTTCATGAGCTGCCACATGTGGAACTACTATGATATTGGGAGTAAGGTAACCTAAAGAGCATGTTCCCTTCCAGTCCTTGGGGATCACCTATAGGCCCTATTACCACATATAAATTACATGCCTCCTTGCACCTGGATGCCCATCTCATAATATTCCCTAGTAGGGAGGCCCACCCTTCCTGGCACATCATGATGGAAGCTGCTACACCAACTGTAGTCTCGCCAGGCTGTTTTCAAGCTAGTGACATTCACCCAAGTGTATGAGCATCGAGCTGTCCAGAGCGGAAACTCCAGGAGTCTAGAGACTATTTGTGGAGAGGTAGTGCTTGAACCTGGGGCCTCAATCAAGGGGTCATATATGGGCCCCTCAGGGGCCACCAGCACTGTATCTCCATCTATAGTCAGGTTCCAATACTGGACTGTGTAGTTGAGGCTCCGTGACCCAGTCTCTACTCTGTAACTCGCTCCCCTTTATCTCCCAGTTCCCTGTGACTGCGTCAAACTCCAGCAGGTTAAGACAATCATCCTCCTTCAAGTTTCACAGATGATGTGCATCTGGGTTGCGTCCCAGCAACTGATGTTGAAAGCACAGTGGGAACTTGTCTTGGGCAGAGTTTTCCCCAGGAGAGGGAGACAAATCATACTGGGCCTGGTCATTAGATTTTAAGGTGCAATGCGGCTGCTTCCCCTCTAACCCTGCAGTACACGTCTAAGTGATGTCTGGTGCATGGCACACATCTCCTTGATATTCTCCCATCCGCACAGGTGTGGGATATAGCCCCATAGGGTCCCCTGGATGCCTGGACAGTTGTCAACAGATCCAATAGTTCTTAAGACTTATAATTTTGGCAAACTGCTCATGAACCTTGATCAAGGGGTGCAATGCTGGCTTCTGCAACAAGGTGGTAATACAGGTAACCATTAAGCCTATTAGAGCAACACATTCCTGCCACTTAATTTTTTATTGTAATTTGTTATTTCAGTAAATATGAATGTTCAAAAAAAGTTTTATAAGTCTTGGTATAGCAAGTTCTATTGAATGTTCAGTCTTTACTACCCCGGGAACCAGTGGAGCAGTTTCGCAATTAATTTGCTGTTGTACAATTCTGGTCCTGGTCTGTCTACTTCTCGTCCTGGTTCGTAGTCGTCTGTTTCTGGGGCAGTTTCCCAGTCCTGCCCTGTGGTGTCCCCTTCAGTCTCGTTTTCGGCAGGTGCAGACTAGAACCACTCTTCAAGAATTCATTGTCTAGACTTCACTCTACAGCATCTGGTGGCGCTGGACTCCTCTTAACATATGTCAAATGAATCCAGGTTGGTTGTGCAGGATGCACTCCACCTTGGATTGAGACAGTCTTTCCGTCTGAACTCCCTCATGCAGACCCAGTCCCCTGGCTGCAGTCGTGTGCAGGGACTGCAAGAGGGAGAGGTTGAGCACTTTTAGCAAGATCATGATATTTGGTCAGAGCCCTTTGCATCATTCTGCAGTACTGCACCAGGTCCTCTTCCCCACCCATGAGAGAAACAAATGGAAGTCTAAAGTGCTCCGGGGGTGGAAATGGCCTTCCAAACATGATTTCATAAGGGGTTAATCCATGCTTCTTGCTGGGACTGAGTCTAATGTTCATAAGGATCACAGGGAGAGCTTCTGGCCATTTGAGTCCTGTCTCTTGATACATTTTGGCCAGTTTATTGTTGATTTGCCCGTTCATCTTCTCAACTGCCCCCGAGAACTTGGGATGATAAGTGGTGTGCAGACTCTGAGAAATCCCTAGACACTTAAGAATGTATTTAAACACGTGAGCTATGAAATGGGGTCCATTACTGGAGTCTGTAGATTCTGGTACCCCGCAACAGGGATTGACATCAAACATCAAACATGAGCTTTTTGCTGTAGTTCTTGCATCCACTTTCCTGCATGGGAAGGCCTCCGGCCACCCCAACATTTTATCCACCATTACTAGCATGTTTGTAGCTTTGTGAGGGCAGTAGCTCTATAAAGTCAATCTGAAGCTGCTGCATTGGCCATCCTGCCCACTGCTTTGCACCCTCCACTTGCTGTCTCGGTGCCCCTTATGGGTTATTCCTCCTACATGTGATGCAGTTGTGGGTCACTTCCTTCACTATCTGGTGTATCCCAGGGGCATACCAATCTTTCAGTGTCTCATTTCCAATTCCCCCCTTGCACATGTGTGACATTGAATGAAACGCATCTGCCAGCTGTCGTTGAAATACAGGAGTAATGGCTGGCCTACCATCATGGGAAACATACAATTTCAAAGCGGGGTCTGGGGTGCAGCCTTGGGAAGTCCAAAATGCTGTAAGTTCAGTAGTGGCCTTCTGTTGCATTGCAAGCAGGTCAGAGACAGAATGAGGTAGGGTTTTTTGTAAAGCACCTAAGTAAGGGAAAGTGGCAGCAGTCCCCTGCAATGCAGCAGGGCGTGCAGCAGCATCTGATCGGGCATTACCATGGGCTATATCTGACTGTTTTCTAGTGTGGGCACGACAGTGGACAACTGCAGTTTCTTCATGGAAGTGAATAGCATCAAGCAGAGCTTCAATAAGTACAGCATGAGAAATAGTGGGACCAGAGGGCATAAGAAACCCTCTCATCTTCCACAGCTGACAGACATTAATAGCATACCATGAATTAGTGTAAATAGTGACCCGAGTTGTAGCAGACAATTCACATGCTCTAGTGAGAGCAACCAGTTCTTCAACTTGAGCACTGCAGGCTTGTGGGAGGGCAGCAGCCTCTAGTGTAGTGGATTGTGAACACACCGCGTAGCCAACGCATAATGCATCAAAATTGTCCCACAAAGCAGAAGCGTCAGCATAGAGAATAGAGTCTGCATTGGGCAGTGGCGTGCCAGTGAGGTCTGGACGTGGAGTGGTAGTGATGGCCATGACTTAGGTGAAATCATGAGGCTTTCCATCCTCTGCAGTAGGTAAAAGAGTTGCAGGATTGAGGGTGGTGCACCTAACTATTGTGAGGTTTGTGTCTCCAAGAAAGGCCTCTTCTTAGTGGGTTTGGTGCTTGACTGAGAGATGCCGGGTACTAGAGCGGAGAAGCAGTGCTGCAACTGCATATGGCACTGCAAGAGTCAGTGGATGTCCCAGGACAACATCAGCCACTCGCTCCACGAGGGTGGCTGCTAAAGCAACCGCACGAAGGCTTGGTGGCATGCCCCAGGCCACAGTGTCCAAAAGGGCAGAATAGTAGCCCACTGGTCTTTGTCCAAAAAGAGCTGTGTAAGGACTCCAGAGGCCAGTCCCTTATGCTCATGGCAGTACAGCGTGAATGTTTTTTGTAGTCAGGGCGACCCAGAGCAGGGGCTGAGGCCAGGGCTTGCTTAAGAGCAATAATGGTGTCCTCCCCTAAAGGGGTCCATTGTAGTGGGTCTGGGGCATTGTCAGTGATCAGTGTAAACAGTGGTTTAGCAATCAGAGTGAAATTTGGGATCCACAATGGTAATATCCAGCCACACCTAGAAACGGGCACACTTGTCGCTTGATGACAGGCTTGGGAATGGAGAGCACTGCTTGCACGCAGTCAGGGTTCATGGAGGTGGACTCATACAAGATGACATGATCTAGATATATGACCACTGGAAGGCAAAACTGAAGCTTGGAGAGTGACACTTTTGGCCCTGCCCAGCAAGCTCAGTAATTAGGGCAAGGGTGTCAGAATGGCAGACTTTCAGCAGAGACTCTGGACAACAAAAGATCGTCCACGTACAGTGTCAGGACAGATACTCCTGGGTGCTCAAGATCCTGCAAATCTTCTTTCAATATCTGGAAGAAGGTTATTGGACTCTCACAATACCCCGTGGGGAGCCTAGTCCAGGAAAGCTGGTGGCCCTCAAAGTTGAATGCAAATAAGAATTGAGAATCGGAATGCACTGGGATGGTGAAGAACGCTCAGAAAAGATCCACCATGGAAAAGTGGGTAGTGTTCGCCACAGGAATAGCGGTAAGTATAGTTGCTGGATTGGGAACCACTGGAGTGCGGGGGATTAAAAATGTGTTCACTGCTCTAAGGTCCTGAACAAAACGGTACTGAGGGGTACCGTCTGGTATGGATTTTGCCTTCTTTACAGGAGTGTGAGGTACAAGGAACCAACATGTCCTGTTGCAAGAGAGACTCAATGATAGGGCATATGCCCTTAATGGCTTCCATTGGGAGAGAATACTGTGGTTTGCAAGGTAATGGGTGATCAGTACTATAGGTAATCTGAACAGGATGGGCGGACTTCAGTAATCCAACTTCATTTGGATGGGTAGACCATAAATAAACAGGTACTCCCTTCAAATAGGAAGGTATGCTGAGTCCATTATCTTCAAATGGGGTAGCTGTCAGTGTGGAGCAGAGGCTGTGCAGTTTATCACTGGGGAGGAATAGGTATATTCCTTTAGGGTCACAACGAATTGTGGCTCTCAATTTACAGAGGAGATCCTGGCCGGGCTGAGTAGAAACGTGTGTAACTTTGATGGGGCCATGGGAGACAGAAAGAGGTTCAGATAATGGGAGACTTATGGGGGCACCATCAAAGCCCTGAACAACGGTGTTAACATCTGAAGGTGGTATTTGCCCATCCCCCAAAGAGCTCAGCGATGGCCCGGTGTCGACCAGCATTTCATAGGGGCTTTGTGCAGTGTCCACGGGTCGTGGTACAGACAGGGGCGTATGTTGATGCTGGAGCCGATGGCGTCGGTGGACCGGGGCTGCGGTGCGGGGCGGGGCGGTGCTTGTGGACCTCACGAGCGGTGTCCTCATGCCACTGAGCAGGCAGCGGTGCCAAAATCAGCGTGGAGCGTCATTGTCGGGGATACCAAGGTTGCGGTGTGAGTGAGGCGATGCAGAGGGCGGGGCCCACAGGTCTCGGTGGAAGCAGCGTCTCAGTGACAACGTCATGTGGCGGTGTCAGTGAGCCCAGGGTTGCGGTGCGAAACGGGGCACGGCTCCCTGCGGCATCGTCAGGTCACGGTGCAGGCAGCAGCGTTGTTGATGGCGTCGTGGTGATTTTTCTTCTGTTGCAGCACAAAACACACAGTTCTCAGTGATGTAGGCAGATGAATCTGAAGTCTTTGATATCCCTGAGACTTCCAACAGGAGGCAAGCTCTACTTCAAGCCCTTGGAGAAACTTCACAAGCAGGATACACAGCAACATCCAGTCGTTGTCCTCTTTAAGGCAGAAGCAGCAACTGCAGGCCAACACACCAAAGCACACACAGCAAAGAGGTAGTACTCCTCCTCCAGCTCTTCTCCTTGGCAAAGGTTGCTCTTGATCCATAAATGTTGTAAATGTCTGGAGTTTTGGGTCCACTACTTATACTCATTTCTGCATTTGAAGTAGGCAAACCTCAAAGGAAAGTCTGTGTTGTTCACATGATCCTGCCTTGCCCAGACCTGGCCCCAGACACACTCCAGGGGGTTGGAGACTGCATTGTGTGAGGACTGGCACAGGTGCAGGTGTTTGCTCCTAGCCAGGAGACTCATCAGGCTATGCAGGACACACCTCAGCTCCCTTTGTGTCACTGTCTAGAGGGAATTCACAAACAGCCCAACTTTCAGTCTGACCCAAACGTGTATTCCACAGGCATGCAGAGGCACAGAATGGTTAAGCAAGAAAATGCCCACTTGCTAAAAGTAGCATTTTCAAACAGACAATCTAAAAGCTAACTCT
This sequence comes from Pleurodeles waltl, assembly GCF_031143425.1. Taxonomy (NCBI): domain Eukaryota; kingdom Metazoa; phylum Chordata; class Amphibia; order Caudata; family Salamandridae; genus Pleurodeles; species Pleurodeles waltl. The sequence continues at coordinate 79,052,755 of NC_090441.1, read as the reverse complement.
ATAAAAGTTGTATTTTGAAAATGTGCATTCAGTAACAGGAACTCCATATCTTTATCTGCTCCCAATGGGAACTTACACTCAAGAGGAATTTAAATGCAATCCCATGTTAATCTATGAGAGAGATAGGCCTTGCAATAGTAAATTCTTAATTTGGCAGTATTTCACCATCAGGACATGTAAAACACACCAGTACATGTCCTACCTTTTAAATACAATGCACCCTGCCCATGGGGCTACTTACAGCCTACCTTAGGGGTGATGTGAGAAAACAGGGCTGATTGCAGAGGCCTCCTAACTTTTGCCCCCATCTTTCACTTTTTGCTAGTGTTTTCCTGACTCTGATGGCGCCCTGGGTACTGATAACCAGACCCAGGACTGGTGCTCTTTGTAAAATGAGTATGCAAATTAGGCTAATTATAATAGGCTAAGCCAACCTACCTATACGTCCCCAGTATATGGTAGGGCATGTCGGTTTAGGGACCCCAGCATAGGTGGTGCACCCATATGTGCACTGCCGAGGTGCCCAGTGTCATTTTAAAGGCAGGCCTGCCATCCTGGATGCTTTTAAACTAAAGTTATATGCAAATTCGACTTTGGAAATAAAAGTACTTCCAAAGTCTTAAGCTACCTTATTTTTACATATAAGTCACCCCTAAGGTGTGCCCTATGTGCCCCTATGGTTGGGTGCCATGTAACTATAAGCAGAAACCTTATAAAAATAGTTGTATAAGCCCTGGTGAGGTAGAATAGCCACATTTGTTTTTCCCTCACTGTAGTGATTGGCCTCCAAAGGCTAAAATGAGGAGGCTTTATTTTAACAAAGTCTCCTTAAGCGTCAGATACCTCGAGTTTAGTATCAAATGAATTGCTGTAATAAATCCCACAACTTACAGTTGTGGGATTTAATATAACTTGTTCAGGTAAAGAGTTTTAAACTCTACCTGAAACATAGGTACAGTTAGGTCTCAGTAAATTAATCCCAGCTCTACCCTTGGTAGCTTGGCATCGAGCGTCAAGGCTTAACTTAGGAGACAAAGGCCCTCATTCCGAGCCTGGCGGGCGGCGGAGGCCGCCCGCCAGGCTTCCCCCCTCCGAAATACCGCTCCGCGGTCGTAAGACCGCGGAGGGTATTCCGAGTTTTCCCCTGGGCTGGCGGGCGGACTTCACAAGACCGCCCGCCAGCCCAGGGGAAAACTCCCTTCCCACGATGACGCCGGCTCGTAATAGAGCCGGCGGAGTGGGAAGGTGCGACGGGTGCAGTTGCACCCGTCGCGTATTTCAGTGTCTGCTTTGCAGACACTGAAATACTTTTAGGGGCCCTCTTACGGGGGCCCCTGCCGTGCCCATGCCATAGGCATGGGCACGGCAGGGGCCCCCAGGGGCCCCGCGACTCCCCCTCCCGCCATCCGGTTCCCGGCGGGAGAACCGCCAGGAACTGGATGGCGGGAGGGGAAGTCGGAATCCCCATGCCGGCGCAGCATGCTGCGCCGGCTTGGAGGATTCCTTTGGGGCAGCGGGAAACCGGCGGGAGACCGCCGGTTTCCCTTCTCTGACCGCGGCTGAGCCGCCGCGGTCAGAATGCCCCGCGGGGCACCGCCGGCCTGTCGGCGGTGCCACCGCGTCCCACGGCCCTGGCGGACTTGTTCCGCCAGGGTCGTAATGACCCCCAAAGTGTAAAGCATTCAAATATCACAAAACAGTAATTAAATAAAACACAGGAAACAGTTTAAAAATCCAAAACCAATTTATAAAAATAGCTTATATTTTTATCTTTAAAATGACACAAAAACGATTAAAATCGGTTCAGGGGAACCGGAGATATGAATTTTTAAAGTATTATTAATTTCTAGCGCTTAGAAACAAAAAGCGCCAATCGGGTCATCTGGTTGCACCAGGACCGGGGCAAAGTCAAACTTTCAGGCCGACCGCGATGGAGCCCTGCTCGGCTACAAGTCGCGGGAGGCCTCGGTTAAAAAGTTACCTTCTGACTTAGTCTCTTTTTTGATGTTTTTCTTCCCCGGGACGAACCTGCCAGTTGGATCCGACCTCCTGGAGCCCTTGTCCGGATACGCGAAGTCGGTTTCCTCGGTGGTGATTTTTACCTTCGGACTTAGTCGTTTTTTCGAGATGAAAATCCTTCGACCGGGGTAAACCTGGATCTTGATCCGACGTCCGTGGAGCCCTTCTCGGATACGATGGCTGGAAGGTCCCGGTCAACTTTTTACGTTCGGACTTAGTCTCTTTTTTGGATGTTTTTCTTTACCGGGACGAACCACGAAGTCAGGCCGGGTCGCGGTTGAGGCAAGCCGGCTAGAATTTCCGCGTCGGGTCGGTCACTTTATGGAGCTTTTTTTAAAAAATTCTCCAATCTTTTCCAAACTTCTGGGGCTTCACCCAGATGTTCTTTCAAGGTTCTTTTGGGGTCCACAGCTCACCCCAAGGGTCCAGAAGTTCTGGGATGGTCCTTGGGAAGTGCAGACTTCAACTCCCAGAATGCACCTGGCGCAAACTCCTTTTTGGCCACTGGACAGTGGTCAGCTGGTCACTTTTTCAGGAGTTGGTGCAGGGGACTCTGGATAGCAATTTTTCACCTGTAGCAAACAGGGAGTCCCTCCTTGAACCAGTTGAAGCCAGGCAAAGTCCTTCTTATGGTGAAGCCCAAGTGTGCAGCTGGTGCAGTCTTTCTGAGTGCAGGGTCCAGGTGCAGGCCAGGGGTCCAGCAGGGCAGTCCTTCTTCTCCTTGTAGTTCCTTCTTCTTGAAATTTGGTGGGGATCTGAGGAGTGGGTGCAGGTCTGCCAGTTTTATCCTTGCTTCTGGGTGAAAAGCAGGGGGGCCCTGGTTCTCCAATCAGGGACAGGGTCGTCCCCCTGTGATGACCACTTCCTGGGAAGTGTGGCAAAAATCCATCCCAGAAGGCAACAGTCTCTAAAAATGGATGAATCTGATTTTTGGAGGAGAGATCTGGCTGAGCCCACCCACTGGTGTGGCTAAAAATCATAAACACACCCCTCTCCTGCCCTCTCCTAATCTAATCAAGGGGGCACCTAGCTGTCTGGGGTTGCAGGATGTGGGGGTGTTGCTGGGTGCTCCAGATGTCCTTCTCTGCCTTTGAAGACCAGTTTGGCAGCCCTCCCCCTTCCTGCCTCACTATCTGCTGAGGGGAGATTCTCTCCCCCAAGCACATTCCTTTGTGTGAAGCCAGGCCACTTCACACCTCATTAAAGTAGCCTGGCAGAAGCTGCTGCAGCCTGGCCAATCAGAGCACAGCAGCAAAAACAATGCAGAGCTGAAATTGGCAACTTTTTAGGTAAAGTCTAAACTTTTTACCTGGACAAGTTATATTAAATCCAACAACTGGAAGTTGTGGGATTTATTACAACAATCAATTTGATACCAAATTCTTGGTATGTAACATTTAAGGAGACTTTAAAATTTAAAATAAAGTCTGCCCATTCTAGCCTATGAAGGCCATTTACTTCCATGAGGGAAAAACGAATTTGGCTGTTTTTACCTCACCAGGGCTTATAAATCTATTTTTATAAAGTCCCTGCTTATAGTTACATGGCACCCAGCCCTAGGGGCACATAGGGCACACCTTAGGGGTGACTTATATGTAAAAATAAGGTAGTTTAAGACTTTGGAAGTGCCTTTAATTCCAAAGTCGAATTTGCATATAACTTTAATTTAAAAGCAGCCAGCAAGGCAGGCTTGCTTTTAAAATGACACTGGGCACCTCAGCAATGCACCTAGGTGTGCACCACCTATGCTGTGGTCCCTAAACCTACATGCCCTACCATATACTAGGGACTTATAGGTAGGTTAACTTAGCCAATTATAATTAGCCTAATTTGCATATCCATTTTACACAGAGCACAGGCCCTGGGACTGGTTAGCAGTACCCAGGGCACCATCAGAGTCAGGAAAACACCAGCATAAAGTGGAAAATGGGGGCAAAAAGTTATGGGGCCTCTGCAATCAGCCCTAGTTTCTCACACAACCCCCCCCCAGCCCACACGCCCAGGAGACTCAGCCCAACCCTGGGAGAGTCTTCCTGGCTTGTTAGGCGAGGAAGACAGTGAAGAAAACTGGCTGTCCCTTTGCAGGGCCTACTCTGCCTTATATCCTCCTGTCAGGGTCACTCCCTCTGGGTAGTGAAGCCATCCCAACAGTAAAAGGACCCAACTCAAACTGAAACTTCCCTCTAGGGGGGTCTTCCTCCTCTCTCTCTGCCAACTTGGGTAGTGAGGTGCCCACCTCCCCTACTCCTAACTTTGCTAGGGCAACACCTAGCTTACCCAAAGAGGTCACCCAACACTTGAGCAACCCCACCATGACCAATAGGGTCAGGGGGCCTACTTTGCTATTGGCCCTGGGGTCTGCCTCCCAGGCCAAGTACAGTGCTGCCAGGAAGGCTAGCACCCAGCAGAGGCTACTGACAGCTGTTAGTACCCAGAACCACACCCTAAGCTCTCCACTGACAGGTGGCTGAGCTGCTTTAGGGGCAATTGTGAGGTCCTGGCACCCCTCTTGCTGTCTAGAGTGGGGGGCTACCACTTCCTGTGGCAGACACCCTCCTCCCACTCTCCCTTCTGTCAGTGCAGGGGCAACACCCTGCATCTGGACAGCTGCCTGACTACTCAGGACTTCCTTGGGGTCAGGTGAGGCCTCACCAGTGCCAACTCTGGGCTCCCCCCCTACTGGGGTAGAAGGCCTTTGGCTCCCTGGAACTCTCTTTAAGAGTGGCCTACCCTTCCTTTTCTTCTTTCCTTTTCTTGGGGACCCCTGTCTCCTAACTGTAGGGACTGACTCCCCAGGACTTTGGGTTGGGGGGGCGCCTTGGGCGACCACCCCATCTGTGACCAGACTCACCTCTGGGAGGTCATTGCCCAGGATACAATCTAGGGGGAGGTCAGCACTGACTACCACCCTAATCCAGTCAAGGATACCCTCCCTCTCTAGGGGCACTATGGCTACAGGTTTGGAGGTGACCTCCCCTGTGGCTATCCTGACTTTCTTAGTCTTTCCTGGGACATACATGTCTGGCGTCACTAACCGGTCACTCACTATAGTGTGACTGGCACAGGTGTCCCTCAGGCCAGTGGTAGGGATCCCATTCACTTGAATGTGGTGGAAGTGCCTACTCCCACCCTCAGGGATCACCAGCTTACCATCTGGTCATGTCTCCCAGCACAATGCTAGGAGGACTTCATCATCTGAGGAATCCTCCTCTATGGCTACACTGGACAGCCCAGTGCTAACCACCTTCTTTGGACAGGCTGCATCTCCTCTGAAGTGACCTGTCTGCTGACAGTCAAAGCAAGCCCTACTGTCCAAGAGTTTTTTTAACCCTGGGTCTCCCTGTCTCTGCTTGTCAGAGTGGGAGTGGGATTTACTCTCCTCCTTCTTAGGGTTCTGGGGTACAGAGGGAGTCTCTGTGGTGGGCTTACCACCTCCCTCCTTAGGTTTTTGGGGACCTGTCCCCCCCTTCTTGGAGTCTCCCCCCTGGGACTTGACAACCACCCTGGTTCTCAACCACTCATCAGCTGCCTCCCCTAGCTCTCTAGGGTTGGTCTGCTTAGAGTCCACTAGGTGCTGGTGTAACCTTTCTTGGGTACAATTGGTCAGGATGTGCTCTCTCATGATCAGATTGTATAACCCCTCATAAGTATCTACTTTGTTACCAATAATCCAGCCCTCTAGTGCCTTTAGTGAAATCTCCACAAAGTCAACCCAAGACTGGGTACTGACCTTTTGGGTGTCCCTGAACTTCATTCTATATTGCTCTGGGGTGAGACCAAACTTCTTGGCTAAGCACCTCTTCATACTAGGGTATGAATCTGCCTCCTCCCCCCTTAAGGTCAGAAGCCTATCCCTCCCTGAGTTGGGGACCAAATCCCACAAAAGGGAACCCCAATATTGAGGCCTAACCCTTCTCACTTGGAGTGCCCTCTCAAAGGCCCCCAGCCACTTATCTATGTCATCCCCCTCTACATAGGCAGGAACCACCCCTTTGGGTAATCTGGGGAAAACTCCCCCACCCATGGACACCTCAGCTTCTTTATCGCTGCTTCCATCTCTTTTTTCTTGGTATGCCCACTTTTTCTTTTCTAGGGCCAGCTTGTCTGCTTCCAAAGCTATGTATGCTAGCTGGGCCTCCAGCTCTCTTTCTCTGATGGATGGGTTCTCTCCTCCTGAAAGGACCCCCTTCCCACCACTAGCTTTGGGTCTGCCCCTAGTGACTGTGTTTACTGAGGACCGTTCTTCCTCATCCTCACTTGGGCTCAGATGCCTTCCCTCCCCTGAGTGGTTAGAGCTTGCATCCTCCCTTCTTTCTCCCTCCTCTGGAGCTTCTTCTGACTCTACCTCTTGGGCCTCAGCCCATGCTGTCAGGGATGTGATCAGGATTTGCTTCCTGAGATCAGTGGTTGCAGGCAACCCTCTTTCAAGACACAACCCCCTAAGCTGGACTACTGTCAGTGTGGGTAGGCTAGCCAGATCAAGCTCCATGGTTCCCTAGTTTTGTGTCAACAAAAACTTTTTGCAAAAATTGGAAACAAGAATTTAGAAAAATTACAAAAATTCAGTAATTGAAATTAATCCAAATTAATAAAAAAAAAAAATAATAAAAATTAAAAACAATTTTTGCACTAGGACAATTTAAAGGATTTTTAATTTGTTTTACCTAAAACTGTAACGTGATATTGAACACAAGTACAGGATCCCGTCGCTGCTTCCAATTATGTTGGAAAATGGGTTATTGGTAGGGCAGGTAGGTACCTACACCTAGCAACAAGCCACTAACCTCCACATAGGTACAGTTAGGTCTCAGTAAATTAATCCCAGCTCTACCCTTGGTAGCTTGGCATCGAGCGTCAAGGCTTAACTTAGGAGACAAAGTGTAAAGCATTCAAATATCACAAAACAGTAATTAAATAAAACACAGGAAACAGTTTAAAAATCCAAAACCAATTTATAAAAATAGCTTATATTTTTATCTTTAAAATGACACAAAAACGATTAAAATCTGTTCAGGGGAACCGGAGATATGAATTTTTAAAGTATTACTATTTTCTAGCGCTTAGAAACAAAAAGCGCCAATCGGGTCATCTGGTTGCACCAGGACCGGGGCAAAGTCAAACTTTCAGGCCGACCGCGATGGAGCCCTGCTCGGCTACAAGTCGCGGGAGGCCTCGGTTAAAAAGTTACCTTCTGACTTAGGGCCTGATTCTTACCTTGGCGGTCGGCGGAGAGGCGGCGGTTGGACCGCGAACAGACCGGCGGTCCAAAAAATGGCATTCTGACCGCGGCGGTCATCGACCGCCACTTCCCCACTGTCATGACCGACGGGCTGGAGTTCGCACACTCCGGCCCGGCTGTCGACCCAAGACCGCCAACCGCATCATGACCCTGCTTACCGCCGCGGTTTTTGGCGGTCGGGAACCGCCATGCGAACCATGGCGGTAGGCACTATCGGGGCCAGGGAATTCCTTCCCTGGCACTGATAGGGGTCTCCCCCACCCCCCACTGCCCCCCACGAGTCCTCCCCACACACCCTCCACCCCCCTGCCACCCCCCAGAGGTGGTACGAACCCCCTGCCCCCCCACCCCGGCATGCACATACACGCACCCCGACATGCACGCACCCCCAACATGCACATATGCACACCCCCTACACACACACATACACAACGGGGGCACATACCCGCACACATACATGCCGACATGCGCACCCGCCGAACTACACACATTGTCCAAAGGCAAAGCAGCACCCCCGCCCACATGCACGCACTCACACACCCCCTCTACACACCCCCATGCACGCACACATCACACAACACCCCCCCACCCCCTCCCCTCACGAACGATCAACTTACCTTGTGCGTTGGTCCTCCGGGAGGCGACGGGAGCCATAGGGACGTGACCGCCAACAGAAGACCGCCAACAGAAGACCGCCACACAGAAATGTGGGTCGTAATTCTGGGGGCGGTGTTCTGCTGGCGTGGCGGTGGAGGTTGACCAGTCTCCACTTTCCCGCCGACCGCCAGTGTGGCTGCTGGCGGTATTCCGGCGGAACTCTCCCAGCGGTCGGAATACGCGCAGCGGCATACCGCCGCGGTCGGCGATCTTTGCCGCGGCGGTAACTCGGCGGTCTTGCGAAAAGACCGCCAAGGTCAGAATCAGGCCCTTAGTCTCTTTTTTGATGTTTTTCTTCCCCGGGACGAACCTGCCAGTTGGATCCGACCTCCTGGAGCCCTTGTCCGGATACGCGAAGTCGGTTTCCTCTGTGGTGATTTTTACCTTCGGACTTAGTCGTTTTTTCGAGATGAAAATCCTTCGACCGGGGTAAACCTGGATCTTGATCCGACGTCCGTGGAGCCCTTCTCGGATACGATGGCTGGAAGGTCCCGGTCAACTTTTTACGTTCGGACTTAGTCTCTTTTTTGGATGTTTTTCTTTACCGGGACGAACCACGAAGTCAGGCCGGGTCGCGGTTGAGGCAAGCCGGCTAGAATTTCCGCGTCGGGTCGGTCACTTTATGGAGCTTTTTTTCAAAAATTCTCCAATCTTTCCCAAACTTCTGGGGCTTCACCCAGATGTTCTTTCAAGGTTCTTTTGGGGTCCACAGCTCACCCCAAGGGTCCAGAAGTTCTGGGATGGTCCTTGGGAAGTGCGGACTTCAACTCCCAGAATGCACCTGGCGCAAACTCCTTTTTGGCCACTGGACAGTGGTCAGCTGGTCACTTTTTCAGGAGTTGGTGCAGGGGACTCTGGATAGCAATTTTTCACCTGTAGCAAACAGGGAGTCCCTCCTTGAACCAGTTGAAGCCAGGCAAAGTCCTTCTTATGGTGAAGCCCAAGTGTGCAGCTGGTGCAGTCTTTCTGAGTGCAGGGTCCAGGTGCAGGCCAGGGGTCCAGCAGGGCAGTCCTTCTTCTCCTTGTAGTTCCTTCTTCTTGAAATTTGGTGGGGATCTGAGGAGTGGGTGCAGGTCTGCCAGTTTTATCCTTGCTTCTGGGTGAAAAGCAGGGGGGCCCTGGTTCTCCAATCAGGGACAGGGTCGTCCCCCTGTGATGACCACTTCCTGGGAAGTGTGGCAAAAATCCATCCCAGAAGGCAACAGTCTCTAAAAATGGATGAATCTGATTTTTGGAGGAGAGATCTGGCTGAGCCCACCCACTGGTGTGGCTAAAAATCATAAACACACCCCTCTCCTGCCCTCTCCTTATCTAATCAAGGGGGCACCTAGCTGTCTGGGGTTGCAGGATGTGGAGGTGTTGCTGGGTGCTCCAGATGTCCTTCTCTGCCTTTGAAGACCAGTTTGGCAGCCCTCCCCCTTCCTGCCTCACCATCTGCTGAGGGGAGATTCTCTCCCCCAAGCACATTCCTTTGTGTGAAGCCAGGCCACTTCACACCTCATTAAAGTAGCCTGGCAGAAGCTGCTGCAGGCTGGCCAATCAGAGCACAGCAGCAAAAACAATGCAGAGCTGAAATTGGCAACTTTTTAGGTAAAGTCTAAACTTTTTACCTGGACAAGTTATATTAAATCCAACAACTGGAAGTTGTGGGATTTATTACAACAATCAATTTGATACCAAATCCTTGGTATGTAACATTTAAGGAGACTTTAAAATTTAAAATAAAATCTGCCCATTCTAGCCTATGAAGGCCATTTACTTCCATGAGGGAAAAACGAATTTGGCTGTTTTTACCTCACCAGGGCTTATAAATCTATTTTTATAAAGTCCCTGCTTATAGTTACATGGCACCCAGCCCTAGGGGCACATAGGGCACACCTTAGGGGTGACTTATATGTAAAAATAAGGTAGTTTAAGACTTTGGAAGTACCTTTAATTCCAAAGTCGAATTTGCATATAACTTTAATTTAAAAGCAGCCAGCAAGGCAGGTTTGCTTTTAAAATGACACTGGGCACCTCAGCAATGCACCTAGGTGTGCACCACCTATGCTGTGGTCCCTAAACCTACATGCCCTACCATATACTAGGGACTTATAGGTAGGTTAACTTAGCCAATTATAATTAGCCTAATTTGCATATCCATTTTACACAGAGCACAGGCCCTGGGACTGGTTAGCAGTACCCAGGGCACCATCAGAGTCAGGAAAACACCAGCATAAAGTGGAAAATGGGGGCAAAAAGTTATGGGGCCTCTGCAATCAGCCCTAGTTTCTCACAGGTCCCATCCAGAGCTAGTAGGAGGGGAGGGTCTGTGGCATCAGACCAAGAGGAAGCAGAACTGGAGATCAGGGAAAGGGAACTTGAGGCCAAGGTTGCCTTCGTAGCTTTGGAGGTAGAGAAGGTGGTCCATAGGGAAGGAGAATTAGGCAAAGATTGAACAGAGAGATGGTGGCAGCAAGAGAGAAGCTGAGATGTCCATGGGTAGAGGGTTTTGTGCCAGACTGCACAAGGGGGGGGTTCTGCCTATGTAGAGGGGGGATGATATAGATAAATGGCTGAGGGCCTTAGAGAGGATCCTCCAGATGAGAAGAGTTAAGCCTCAATACTGGGGTTCATTTCTATGGAAGTTGGTCCCCAACACTGGGAGGGATAGGCGTCTGACCCTAAGTGGGGAGGAGGCAGATTCATATCCTAGTATGAAGAGGTGCTTAACCAAGAAGTTTGGTCTGACCCCAGAGCAGTACAGGATGAAGTTCAGGGACACCCAGAAGGTCAATACCCAGTCTTGGGTTGACTTCGTAGACATCTCAGTTAAGGCACTAGAGGGCTGGATACAGGGCAACAAGGTAAGTACCTTTGAGGGCTTATACAATTTGATCATGAGAGAGTACATCTTGACCAATTGTATCCAAGAGAGGTTACGCCAGCATCTAGTGGACTCTAAGCTGACCAACCCCTAGAGAGCTGGGGGAGGCAGGTGATGAGTGGTTGAGTACCAAAGTGGTTGTCAAATCCCAGGGGGGAGACGCCAAGAAAGGGGGGTCAGGTCCCAAAAAACCTAAGGTGGGAGTGGGTAAACTCATCACAGAGACTCCCTCTGTAACCCAGAACACTGAGAAGGAGGGAAGTAAATCCCTCTCCCACTCTAACAAGCAGAGGCAGAGAGACCAAGTTTGAAAAGGCTCTTGGACAGTAAGGCTTGCTTTGACTGTCAGCAGACAGGTCATTTCAGGGGAGATGCAGTCTGTCCCAAGAGGGTGGTTAGCACTGGGCTGTCCAGTGTAGTCATAGAGGAGAAGGACTCAGATGATGAGGTCATCATAGCATTGGGGTGGGAGATAGGACCCAATGGTAAGCTGCTAATCCCTGAAGGTGGGAGTAGGCACTTTCACCCCATTCAGGTTAACGGGATCCCTACCACTGGCCTGAGAGACACCTGTGCCAGTCACACTATAGTAAGTAACCAGTTGGTGACTCCAGACATGTATGTCCCAGGAGAGACCAGGAAAGTCAGGATAGCCACAGGTGAGGTCACCATCAAACCTGTAGCCATAGTGCCCCTAGAGAGGGGGTGGTATCCTAGACTGGTTTAGGGTGATGGTCAGTGCTGACCTCCCCCTAGAATGTATCCTGGGCAATGACCTCCCAGAGGAGAGTCTGGTCCCAATGGGGCAGACGCCCAGGGCGCCCCCCACCAACCCAAAGTCCCAGGGAGCCAGTCCCTACAGTTAGGAGACAGGGGTCTCCCAGAAAAGGGGAGAAGCAAAAAGGCTAGGCCACTCTTAAAGAGAGTTCCAGGGTGCCAAAGGCCTTCTGCCACAGTAGGGGGGCAGTCCAGAGTTGGCATTTGTGGGGCCTCATCTGACCCCAAGGAAGTCCTGAGTGGTCAAGCAGCTGTCCAGATGCAGTGTGTTGCCCCTGCAATGACAGAAGGGAGAGTGGAAGGAGGGTGTCTGCTGCAGGAGGTGGTAGCCCCCCACTCTAAACAGCAAGAGGGGTGCCAGGACCGCACAGTTACCCCTAAAGCAGCTCACCCACCTGTCGGTGGAGAGCTTAGGGTGTGGTTCTGGGTACTGATAGCTGTCAGTAGCCTCTGCTGGGTGATGGCCTTCATGGGAGCACTGCACTTGGCCTGAGAGGAAGATCCCAGGGCCAAAAGCAAAGTAGGCCCCCTGACCCTGTTGGTCATGGTGGGGTTGCTCAAGTGTTAGGTGACCTCTTTGTATAAGCTAGGTGTTGCCCTAGCAAAGTTAAGGATAGGAGAGGTGGGCACCTCACTACCCCAGTTGGCAGAGAGAGAGAAGGAAGACCCCCCCAGAGGGAAGTTTCAGTTTAAGATGGGTCCTTTCACTGTTGGGATGGGTTCACTCCCCAGAGGGAGTGACCATGACAAGAGGATGTAAGACAGAGTAGGCCCTGCAAAGGGACAGCCAGCTTTCTTCACTGGCTTCCTCACCTGAAAAGCCACAAAGACTCTTCCAGAGTTGGGCTGAGTCTCCTGGGTGTGGGGGCTGGAGGGGCTTGTGTGAGAAACAGGGCTGGTTTGCAGATGCCCCCTAACCTTTTGCCCCCAATTTTCACTTTTTGCTGGTTTTTCCCCCACTCTGATGGTGCCCTGGGTACTGCCAACCAGTCCCAGGGCCTGTGCTCTATGTAAAATGAGTATGCAAATTAGGCTAATTATAATTGGCTATGTCAACCTACCTATAAGTCCCTAGTATATGGTAGGGCATGTAGGTTTAGGGACCCCAGCATAGGTGGTGCACCCATAGGTGCACTGCTGAGGTGCCCAGTGTCATTTTAAAGGCAGGTCTGCCTTGCTGGCTGTTTTTAAACTAAAGTTATATGCGAATTCAACTTCGGAATTAAAAAGCGCTGGGAGCGGCTGGAAGTGCCTGGGGTGCTGCGCCCGCGCAGACAATAGGTCCGGGGCTGTGGGGTGCGCTTCAGCAGCATTACTTGAGCCGTGGCGTGTGCCACACCAGACTGACGGGACGCTGGGGACTCGCTGGCCGAGACGGGGGAGAAGACCGCCAATTGCCTTGTGCCTCAGGGGGCACAGCCATGCCGGGGCACCGCACCTATCGTCCTCGTGGCTGGAGGACCGGCGGGCTCGCCCTCATGTCGGTGTGGTGCTCGTGAAAACTGGCCCAAGTAGGCTCCGTATACGGATCGAGCCTCGGGGCCAACTGAGCAAGACCCCAGACGCAGGACAACAAGGAGGGGAGGGACAGGGGAGCCTCCCTCGTGCCTCCCCGCGCTGAAGGTGGCGCTGCCTCCCCTCTGGAGGTACTGGACTGCACTTGATGCGTGCTGCACTCTGACTGCATTACAGATCGAGTGATATGCAACATTAAAAGACACCCACCACTTTGGGAGATCTGCGGTGAAAGCTAGCTCCAACTGGCCCCGTATAGCAGTGCACATCAATGGAAACTGGGACCCTACTCACTAAACGCGGCCTCTTCGGGGGTCAGTTGCCGCCAATCGACCTGTAAGCACTGAATACGTTGGCCGTCCGGCGCTCCGCTTAAGCGGCGCCCCGCTTAAGCGGCGCCCCGTTGGGGAGTGCCCCAACAAATAGAGCCTGAATGGGCAAGCCAAAAACTACTAAGACACCAGCGGCAACAATGGCCACACTGGACACACCACCTACTGGTCCAGATGTGACTTCTCATGCCCTGCAGCAGATGGATGCCACACTCCACATTCATATCTCACAATTTGAAATGGTCCTACAGGCCATATTGGACACCAAAAACTCCCTTGAAGCGACGATTGGGGCAGTGACATTAGATGTTAATTTATTATGTGCAGATCTTCACACATTCGTGGTCATTACAACCCTGGCGGTCGGTGTTAAAGCAGCGGTAAGACCGCCAACAGACTGGCGGTAAAAAATTTGCAATTATGACCGTGGCGGAAACCGCCAACAAAGACAGCCACTTCAACACTCCGACCGCCATGGCGTTACAAACAAACAGCTTGGCGGTCAGCGCCAACAGACAGGCGGGAGACAATGCACCGCCCACATTATTATGACAGGCCAATCCGCCACCTTTTCCGGGTGGATTCACCGCGGATAAAAACACGGCGGAAACAGGAATCCCGAAAGAAAAACTCTCACCTCTACACACTCCACGAGGAACGAGGACGCCATGGACCCGGAACTCCAAATTCTCCCTGCAACAGTCTTCCTGCTCCTCTACCAGGAGCACGAACGCCAGTGGCTAAGACCACAGTGAGTACTACACCCACGACACAGGGGAGGGGGGAGGGAAAAAACAGTGACACACACACGCAACACCCCCACCCCCACCCTCACCCACTACAACACACACACTAATGCATATCAATACATCACAGTTACACCCCCCAAACCCACCGGAAGAATGCAAAGACAATAGAAAATGAGTGTAACCAATGTAATATATTAAAAGCAAGTAGGCAGAAATATACATATACACCATGTACATAATATATACCAAGCATAGTAGTCCAGGTGGTGCTCTTAGAAAGTCCGTGGAACACTGGGACCACACGGTATGGGCGAGGCCCACACAAGATCCCCGACCATGACGGAGAGAACACTGCAGGGGCATCAGACATCAACTAAACAGGCACCTCAGGGAGAGGTAAAGGGTGGGCACCTCAGCCGCTTGAGTGCACGATGCCAAATCCATGAGGGGGCCACATGCCCACTGTTCCATCCTGGGGAGTGCAAAGCCACAGTTTCTCAAGTCTCTACAGTGGGTGGTTTGCCCACTGTTCAATCCTGGGGAGTGCAAAGCCACAGTCTCTCAAGTCTCTATAGTGGGTGGTTTGCCCACTGTTCAATCCTGGGGAGTGCAAAGCCACACAATCCTGGGGAGTGCAAAGCCACAGTCTCTCAAGTCTCTAACAGTCTCCACTGGTTCTGGAGGGGGCTTTGTGCCCAGAGTGCTTCATCCTGCCAAGGACTGAGGTAATGGATGTATCTCTCCACTGGTTCTGGAGGGGGCTTTTCGCATAGAGTGCTTCATCCTGCTAAGGAGAGAGGGAGTGGATGCCTTTCTCCACTGGTTCTGGAAGGGGCTTTGTGCCCAGAGTGCTTCATCCTGCCAAAGACTGAGGTAGTGGATGTATCTCTCCACTGGTTCTGGAGGGGGCTTTGTGCCCAGAGTGCTTCATCCTGCTAAGGACAGAGGGAGTGGATGCCTTTCTCCACTGGTTCTGGAGGGGGCATTGTGCCCAGAGTGCTTCATCCTGCTAAGGACAGAGGGAGTGGATGACAGTCTTCACTGGTTCTGGAGGGGGCATGGTGCCCAGAGTGCATCATTCACCCCGTGACGGACTCAGTTGCGTCAGTGCCCTTGCCGCTCATGGGCCAGCGGTGCTTGAGATGGCGGTGCCCTGTTCAGCTGTGCTTGAGGCGGCGGTGCCCTGTTCAGCGGTGCTTGAGATGGTGGTGCCCTGTTCAGCGGTGCTTGAGGCTGCGGTGCCTTGTTCAGCAGTTCTTGAGATGGCAGTGCCCTGTGCAGCGGTGATTGAGACGGCGGTGCCCTGTGTAGTGGTGCTTGCGACGGCGGTGCCCTGTTCAGCGGTGCTTGAGGCGCCGGTGCCCTGTTCAGAGGTGCTTGAGACGGCGGTGCCCTGTTCAGCGGTGCTTGAGGCGGCGGTGCCCTGTTCAGCGGTGCTTGAGGCGGCGGTGCCCTGTTCAGCGGTGCTTGAGATGGCGGTGCCCACGTGCAGCGGTGCTTGAGAAGGCGGTGCCCTGTTCAGCGGTGCTTGAGATGGCGGTCTCCATTGCAGGGTCTCAGCTGCTGGCGGTCCTTCATGGCCCAGCGGGGCTTTTGCTGACGGTCCTTTATGGCCCAGCAGGGCTTTTGCTGGCGGTCCTTCATGGCCCACCGGGGCTGGTGGACCTGTCGACAATGGAGGAGCGACATGTGATTATCACATACAGGCTTGACCGTGCCACAATCCAGGAACTGTGTACCTCAGCAATCCGCCATCCCACAGGAATCCCCCCTCAAGTGCAGGTGCTGTCAGTGCTCCATTTCCTTGCAAGTGGGTCTTTTCGAACAACAGTGGCCATAGCATCAGAGATATCCCAGCCTCTGTTTTCCAACGTATTGTCCATAGTGTTGTTTGCCCTTCTGAAACACATGCAGAGCTACATCGTTTTCCCTCAGGTGGAGGAATTGCCTACAGTGAAAGGGGATTTCTATGCCCTGGGACATATCCCCAACATCATAGGTGCCATTGATGGGACCCATGTGGCTTTGCCCCCCCCCCCCCACAGGAGTGAACAGGTGTACAGAAACCAGAAGAGTTATCATTCTATGAATGTACAGATGGTATGTTTGGCAGACCAGTACATCTCCCATGTGAATGCCAAGTTCACTGGCTCAGTGCATGACGCCTACATCCTGCGGAATAGCAGCATCTCTTATTTGATGGGTCAACTCCAGAGGCACTGTGTGTGGCTATTAGGTGAGCACCTGGAGGCAAGTCAGTGGGAATGGTTGTCTGGGTATGGGGATATCCCTCCAGGTTAGTGCGTGTCTAACAGTTGCCCCTCACCATTTGCAGGTGACTCTGGTTACCCCAACCTGTCATGGCTCCTGACCCCAGTGAGGAATCCCAGGACAAGGGCAGAGGAACGCTACAATGAGGCCCATGGGCGAACTAGGAGGGTGATCGAGCGGACCTTCGGCCTCCTGAAGGCCAGGTTCCGGTGCCTCCATATGACAGGTGGATCCCTATTCTACTCACCAAAGAAGGTGTGCCAGATCATCGTGGCCTGCTGTATGCTTCATAACTTGGCTTTGCGACGACAGGTGCCTTTTCTGCAGGAGTTTGGTCAGGATGGCGGTGTTGTTGCATCTGTGGAGCCTGTGGACAGTGAAGATGAGGAAGCAGAGGAAGAAGACATGAACAACAGGGACTCAGTGATCCAGCAATATTTCCAGTGAGACACAGGTAAGTGTACAGAGTTGCCTACTACATTTACTTTAACACTACTACCTCTCTACTGTGTGTTGTTTTCACCTAGTGTATGGTCACTGAGTTGTCACTTTCCCTTACGATTTCACAAATGTGGGTCCCACTGTGTGACATCTGCTTCGATTCCTCATGGACTAGAGTTGTGTGACATAGGTATGTTGACATTGCAATTGTAAGAGCATTTTGTCACTGTAATTGCTAATACACTATTTCGAAATCACAGACAGACTCCAGATTGTTTTGTGCTTTAAGTGCGTTTATTTAAGTGCTCAATATTGGAGGGGGTAGTGAAATGGTGAGGGGTGATGGCAGAGGAATGTCCATGGCAGAGTCCAGTCCATTAGTCTCACAGGTGCATTGCCCAAATGGGCATAGGAAGTGGAGCTGGGGCAGTTTAAGTATGGACAGGGTGACAAAGTGGGACAGTAGGATGACAATCAGGGTGGTCTCATTTATTGGCGGGGGTCTTGGCATCGTGCTCTGTCTTTGTCCTGGATCTCAGGGACCGTTTGCGGGGTGGTTCTCCCTCTGCAGGGGGTGGGGTGCTGGTGTGGTGGTCCTGTGGCGGGGCGTCCTGTCCACTAGCGCCGGCGGAGGCGGTGGGCAGTTCATCGACCATTCTAGTATCAGGGGCCCCTTGTAGTGCCACAGTGTCCCTCCTGGTGTTGAGTACTTCCTTCAGCACCCCTACGATGGTGCCTAGGGTGGAGCTGATGGTTCTGAGTTCCTCCCTGAAACGCATATACTGTTCCTCCTGCAGGCGCTAGGTCTCCTGAAACTTGGCCAGTACTGTTGCCATTGTCTCCTGGGAGTGGTGGTAGGCTCCCATGATGGAGGAGCGGGCCTCGTAGGGAGTGGGTTCCCATGGCCTGTCCGCCCCCTGTCGCACAGCAGCCCTCCCAGTTCCCCTGTGTTCCTGGGCCTCCGTCCCCTGGACCGTGTGCCCACTACCACTGCCCCCAGGTCCCTGTTGTTGTTAGGGTGGTGGGTTATCCCGGGTTCCCTGGTGGACACACTGCTGATTGACGTGTCCTGGGGACGGAGGTATGGGCCCGCTGGGTGGGTGCTGTGCTGGTGTTTCCAGAGGGGGGAAGGACTGTGGTGTCCTGTGACTGGGTGAGGGGAACCGACTGTCCTGAGGTCCCCAATGGGCCGGGCTGGTCATCTAGATCCAGTTGGACAGAGCTGCTGTCATCACTGTGGGCCTCTTCTGTTGGTGGTGTGGACATGTGTGGACCCTCCTGTCCGGTGACGTTGGGTATGGGTCCTGCAGGGGTATAAAAGGATGATTATTACATCTGTGTGTGTCATGGTGTGCAATGGGTGGGACCTTGTGTGATGATGGTTTAGGGGGTTGTATGGGTATGTGCAGTGGCCATGCGTTAGTGATGGGTGTCCATGCTTTGTTGTTGCATGCAGGGCTTGGTGTTGGGATGGGTGGTTGGTGATGTTGGGACATATGTGAGGAGTTGGGTTGCTGGGGGTGAGGGTGGAGGTATGTGATAGCATGCAGGTAGGGTGGGGGATGTAATAATTAAGATTTGTCTTACCAGAGTCCATTCCTCCACCTAGTCCTGCGAGGCCCTCAGGATGCAGAATCGCCAAGACCTGCTCCTCTCATCTTGTTAGTTGTGGGTGAGGAGGTGGGGGTCCGCCGCCAGTCCGCTGAACCGCCTGGTGGTGTCTTGAGACCACGGAACGCACCTTCCCCCGTAGGTCGTTCCACCTCTTCCTGATGTCCTCCCGATTTCTTGGGTGCTGTCCCACTGCGTTGACCCTGTCCACTATTCTTCGCCATAGATCCATCTTCCTTGCAATTGAGGTGTGCTGCACCTGTGCTCAGAATAGCTGTGGCTTTACCCGGACGATTTCCTCCACTATGACCCTGAGCTCCTCCTCCGAGAACCTGGGGTGTCTTTGCCGTGCCATGGGGTGGTGTAGGTGATGTGTGGGGTGGAGTGTGTGGTAATAAGTGTGCTGATATGTAGTGGTGTGTTGTGTGAGGTGCGTGGAAGTTCTGTGGGTGATGGTGTTGTGTGCCTGTGCATGCTGTTGTTCTTGCTGGTGCTATCTCTCTCTGGCCTTATTTCGGAATTTTTGGTCGTGGGGGTTTGTGGGTGATGTGGGTGTGTGTTTTATATTGTAAAGGGTGTGTGGGAGTGGTGTGTGTATGTGTATCAGGTGGGTGTATTTCGAATTGTCCAATGTGGTAGTGTTTTGTATGTGTGTGTGTATTTTGAGCGCAGCGGTGTGTACCGCCAATGGAATACCACGGTTAAAAGACCGCTGTGTGGATTCGTGTGTCGTGATAGTGTGGGCGTATTTCTGTTGGCGTGACGGTGGAGGTTTTGTTTTCGCCAGTTTATTGCTGACCTTTGGTGTGGCGGACTTGTGTGGGTGTCTGAATTCTGGCGGATTCCAAAATGTGGGTCATAATAGCTGTGGCGGTTTTCCGCGGCGGTGTGTTGGCTGTCTTCTGCACGGTGGTAAGCGGCTTTTACCGCCAATGTTGTAATGACCGCAATTGTCTGGGAGAGTCGTGGAAACAGAGACAGAGGTGGCTGAATTGCACCTCACCATGAAGGAGCTTCAAGAGTGGATGAACCACTTGGCTATGGAGGTAACAAATTTAAAACGTAGAGAGGAGGATGCCAAAGGGAGGTCATGGCGCAACAACATCCGCCTGGTGGGGTTCCCAGAGCGCACCGAGAGCTCAAACGTGGAGCTGTTCCTATAGTAGTGGCTTGCTGACACGGTGCTGCAGGGCAAAGGGACGAAATACTTCTCTGTGGAACGAGCACATTGGGTGCCGGGCAGACCTCCACCACTGAGGACCCACCTACGCCAACTAATAGCCCGCCTTCTCAACTACCGTGACAGGGATCTAGTGCTTCAGCTCTTTTGTAAAGACAGAACACGGAAATTTGAAAATGCACTCATAACTGCCTACCCAGACTTCACTGCTAAAGTGCAAAAGAAACGTAGTTCCTTCTATCGGGTGAAACAACACCTTCTGGAGCACAACCTCAAGTATGCACTGGTGTTCCCTGCGAAGCTACGCATACAGGATGGCTCAAAAACCCACATCTTCGCCTCGCCGGAGGACACCTGGAAGACAAAGGTCTTGCCCAACCCACACATCCGGAAGAGGATGGGGAACGGTGGACGACCCCAGGGGGGAAGTGAAAATGTTGCACAAGAATGAGGGCCAAGTCTACGCCGGCCCAGGTGGTCGAGGAACGGTCCCGTGTGCTGCTCGAGACTATGCAGTTCGTGACCAACCCGTTCTTTGCCCTGCGGGAGCCCCAGGACTCTGACACTGAACAGGGAGAACGCTCCGACTCTGAGGGCTCTCCTCATGGCCCACTGCTCACCCCACAGTTTGCAGGTGATATCTGAGCCCGGCTCCCTTTGTCGGTGGAGCCTATACTCCTATGGATCCCATTGTCAAATACCTTGCAAAAAACAGATCGCTTTGCATCGGCCCTAAGAGGAATAGCGTCAAGACTTAGTGCAGGTCTCCGGACCCACCAGCGGTCCCTTGGGATTGCGGGACCCAGGTCGCCAACCGGATGGCCGGGCACTCAGGTCCTATTGCCTGGCTTCCACCCTCAGTGCCTTATCCTGCATGGACCAGTTGATCCCCACGCCTTATCTCAGTCTCTGTTTTGTTTTGGGATGTGAGTTGTTTGTGAAGTATAGTATTGGTCTCCTGTTAGACCCACGTATGTTTTTCCTCCAGTACTTTCTCTGGATTGTTTTGTTATTGCCACTATTCACTATTTGAAAGAAGGGAACGGGGCGCGACTCCAGACTCCAGCGTGGTACTACATTCTCAGAGAGGACACAGGCGGGCCTTACTAGTATGTGTGCGGGTTGGGCCTCCTGAGATCTCGTGCAGACTCACACTACTACACAGACATGGCTACACAGATACAGGCACCACCCTACAATGTGATCACATGGAATGTACGGGGCATGGCTACACCATGCAAGAGACATCATATCCACGCATACCTGAAGCACCACCTAGTGTATATAGCAATGCTTCAGGAAACACATTTGTCGTCCTCCCTCAGGAGCCTACGCTCTAGTTGGAAAGGTCAAATATTTGGAACCACTTACTCATCATTCGCTCGTGGTGTGACGATATGGATCGCCCCGGAGTGCCCTTTGTAGCTGACCACACACAAGTGGATCCCAACGGTCGATAATTGGTGACCGAGGGCTATCTCGATGGTGGGCCATTATCCCTGGTAGCGCTATATGCACCTAACACTAACCAACAATGCTTCTTGAATACGACGACTACCGGTCTGCTCTGAGGCCCTGCCAGGGAGAGCCTTTGGGAGGGTGATTTCAACTGTGTTCCTGACATTAATCTGGATCGCTCCTTCCCCCAGCTACCGAATGCACCAAGTAGACACATCTCCCTTGAGTTCGAGGCCTGGAGGGCGGGGAACGGATTGTGCGACTTGTGGCGAATGGGACACCCAACAGATCGTGAATACTCCTTCTACTCCCCAGTTCATGACCTTTATACTAGAATAGATCTGATTTTGGCACCGTCAACAATGGTGCATCGGGTGTGTGGCTCTGGTTATCTGGCACGTACTGCATCAGACTATTGCCCCTTAAAGGTGGTCTAGGGATGGGACCGCCCGAATACGCGGATACCTACGTGCCATCTGCAAGTCAAGGCAGTATCTGACCCCCCCTTTCGTGAAGAGCTTTCCCCGTGCATATCCACCTACTTCTCGCACAACAATAACACAACAGCATACCGAGCAACTGAATGGGATGCACATAAAGTAGTAGTACGCAACCACTGCATGGCCGCCTCCGTGGGGGTCCGACGAGTATTGCTCCAGGAGCTTGCCGCATTAGAGTCCAAAATGTGGATAGCAGAGGTCGCTGTGGCGAAGGGCGAGCTGCGAGCTGAGGAGCTACGCTCCCTGCGGGCCAACCATAACGAGACTGATGCCAGACTGGGCAAACACGATTACAGACACTACATGACAAGACAATATGCGGAGGGCGACAGATCGTGCCACTTACTGGCTTGGCTGGTCCGGGACACCGCCCAGCGCTCACCCATAGGGGCAATCAGAATGGAATCAGGCGTAATAGTCAACACTCAGGTGGCTATTAATGAAGCTTTCTATTCATACTACCAACTGTTGTACTCGGCTCCCTCCACCCCACCACCTGGGCACGCCTCCACTTTTGATTCTCTTTCCCTGGAGCACTTGCAGCCGGAGCATTCAGCTGCACTATACATGGAGGAGATACGTCTTACAATATCTCAAATGGCCCGCAACAAGGCACCCGGCACGGATGGGCTACCAATAGAATACTATGCGACACAGGCGAACCACCTCTTGCAACCCATGCTCACCATGTTCAATGAGGCACATGACAGGGGGCAACTACCGGGATCTCTATGCAAGGCCCTCATAGCTGTGTTTCCAAAGGCTGCTCGGGATCCCCTTGATGTTAGATCGTACCGCCAGCGCTCTCTGCTAAACAAAGATTGTAAGGTTCTGGGGAAAATACTGGCAAACAGATGCCTCCCATTCATCCCGCAGTTGATCCATGAGGATCAGTCCGGATTTATCCCGGGCAGAAACACATTCCTGAATATCAGGAGACTAATTCGCATTTTGCACAGGAACACTAGGACGTACCATTGTGGAGTGACCGTATCATTAGACATCTAGAAGACGTTCCATACCCTAAACTGGGACTTCCTCATTAAAACGTTGGGTGCAGTGGGCTTCGGAAATGGATATATAACATGGATCCCTACATCATACTCTAACCCATCAGCTCGAGTTAGAACAGGACAAATCATTTCATACCCATTCCCCATACACAGGGGCACTAAACATGAATGCCCGCTCTCTCCACTCTTGTTCGCCATACCATAGATATAGAGCCCCTGGCCGCGAAACTGCGCACACATGCCCACCAATGGGCCATCCCAGAACTCCATACACATCACATTATATCCTTATATGCAGACGATGCCTTGATCTACTTACGAGATCATGTAATCTCTATGCATAGGGTAATGGCCACACTTGATTCCTTCGCCGAAATCTCCGGGCTGCAAGTCAATTGGTCTAAGTCCTGCATATTCCCCTTAACACCTGTTCCTGTGGAACTCCAACCGGACTTACCAGAATATTACTTACCATGGTTTCATACCACCTTCAAGTATTTAGGAATACAAGTATATCACTTGATTGATGACATTAGAGAGGGCAACATAGACAGGACTATTTGCTCCATACAGGGATCGCTCCTTTTCTGGGGTTCTCTCCCACTATCGCCCATGGGCAGAGTAGCCATAGCCAAAATGCTCATTCTTCCTAGACTGTTATAACACTTTGCAGCGCTACCAGACGTTCTCCACCGCTCATTCTTTACGTCCCTACAGAGTCTACTAACTGATCTATTATGGGGGAAGGACAGATGTTGCGTCGCATTGACCACGACACAATACACGCAGGACAATGGAGGCCAAGTTATGCCCAATTTTGAGCCATATTATGCTGCTGCCCAACTACAGTGGCCTATTAGCTTGACAGGGGAACAATGCACTGCAGAGCAAAAAGTAATAATAAATACACTCGCTCCGACACCATTATATACCTGGTTATCCATTGGAGCATACCCCCACACACCGTGGTAACTTCATATTAGATACTGCTAAAACATGTTGGCTGCGCTATGTCCACGGCAAGGGTCGTAGCACACCATACTCACCATTGATCCCACTGTTGCACTTGCCTAGGGCCCGCAACATGCTGGCACATCATAACATGACTCCATGGCGGGAAGTGGGTCTTGAGGGTGTGGGTGATTTTTATTTGGAAGCTACACTGTTGACGTTCAACGAACTGGTGGAAAATACGTGGATACACGTGGGTGCCTTTCTGACATATTGCACAATACGACATTTACTACGAACCAAGTGGGACACGGGAGACGACGAACCCCAGACATCACAGATTCTCATGCAGACCCTATCCATAAGTGACACCAAAAAAGTGATATCACGGCTCTACTCTATATTTTTGACAGAGGCCTGCCCGAATCTAGAGTCTGCGCGGTCCCAATGGAACGCAGTACTCCCCACTCCCTTGACACAGAAGTCCTGAATAACAGCGCCTCCTTCTGTTAAATGCGTTTCATGTAATTCTAGGCTTCGCTACACCCAATTTAACTACCTACACCACTCCTACCTATCCCCGTCCCGCATAAAATGCATGTTTCCCACTTCGGACCCTGTGTGCCCCCACTGCGCAACACCAGTTGCTGACTTCTATGATATGGTTTGGGATTGCCCGCCGCTAGCGGCAGCTTGGCGACACATTATGGAAGCAACAGCGGATATAACGGATCACGCTCTGACACTGAGCCCAGAGTCCTGTTTATTGGGTCTACGCAAGCGGGCTAAAGGAGATAAACAGCTCCTTAGATTCATCAATCTGGCCTTCATCACTTTTAAACGATTTGTAGCTACACACTGGAAGGCTCCTCACGCTCCTAGCTACACTAAGTGGCTACAAGGCCTGCTTAGGTGGTCCTGCGAGGAGGCCTAAACCTTACGCCTCCTAAAATCTAAGGGGTTGACGGGTGGTGGATATGAGATTTGGGATGCTTTCATTGTGAACACTGAAGCTAAAAACGGCACACGTCCACCCAAAACACTTTGAGACCCCGAGCACACCTTCTGGGCGGTTACGCTACTTCTAGGATTTAAGGGTCAGACCACGCGGTTGTGGTGATTTCACGTACCTCTCAGTGGGATACCTCACCATTACCTTTATCCACATGCACATGTTGCCTCTCGATACCCTCATTAGCGTTTGGAACACATGCGGTGCCCCTTCCCGCTATACTTGCTTTGCGGCGCTGCACTGCTGAGAAGACCTATAGACGATGGAAAGACACACTAACCCAACATGGAGCATCTGATCCTATTACTAAACGTTGGTTCCTCACCTCGGTAAATTTTACTGTAGTAACATCCCTCGCTAAGTGGCATAGTTAGATGTTGTATTTTTATTTTCCCTCTTTTTGTCATGAATATCTTTTATATCTGTATTTTCATTTTCTTCTTATTTTTGTATATTATTATCCCAACATGTTTGACTGTACTAAACCCAATAAAGAGATATATGAAAAAAAAGTACCTGGCTTCACACCCACCATACCCAACCAGGGCATGCTGCCCCACACATCCAGCCTGCTATCACTTCTGCTTGAGACAGACTACAAATGTTAATTTTTGTCCATTTGTGCTTTGGAGAGTTTCTTCAGTTAGTAAAAATTGCATAAAAGTCAGCTTACCTGGAGTGTCAGGGCCTGAAATCTGTGTGAAGGCATTTCTTGATACGCTAATACATCCCTGAATGGGTGCAGATTTATGACCTTCAGGAATTCACAATAGTTTACTGAAGTAGGCCTGGAAACTGTACTCTGCTTTTGCAATTTCCATTTTCACCTCAGCAAATACATACATGTATATTTCCTAATGCAAAAATGTGCTAAGAGACTGCAAATTCACATTCCCTGCACTCCATTTTTTGCACTCTGGAAATATTTTTCTTCTACGCATGCCAGTAATAAATGTCCATCCTTTCCCAATGCAGTAAGTAATTAGAGAGAAGAAGGTAAATACTATTAAACAAGCAACTCTGTTGTTGTGCACTAACTCACAGTGCATCCCGACCCCTGAACTACTGCTTCATGCCCATAGCTGCCAGGTTGTCAGCTTCCTTTGTCGATGCTATGTAATGCTGCAGCAAAGGCCAGTCAATGAATAGTGGCAGAAAAAATGCTGTCTACATGTACAACTGGAAATGTTTTCTGAATAACGTTTGATTGTGGATAAAAAAAAACCTTAATAAATAAATGTAATAAAAAAGAAAAATATGTATATATTAAATCCCACAACTTACAATTGTTGGATGTAATATAACTAGTTCAGGTAAAAAGTTTTAAACTCTACCTAAAAAGTTGCCAACTTCAGCTCTGTAGTGCCCTTCTCTGATTGGCCAGCCTCTGGCAGCCTGGCAAGGCTGCCTTGATGAGGTGTGAAGTAGCCTGGGCTGAACACAAAGGATGTGCCTGGGGGAGCAGATCTGCCTCAGCAGATGGGGAAGGAGGAAGTGGGAGGGCTGCCAAACTGGTCTTCAAAGGCAGGGAAGAACATTTGGAGCAACCCAGCACCTCCCTCACATTCTGGAACCCCGGATAATTAGGTGCCCTCTTGATTAGATTAGGAGAGGGCAGGAGAGGGGTGTGTTTAGGATTTTTTGTCACACCAGTGAGTGGGTGGGTGAGCTCAGCCAGATCTAACTTTCAAAAATCATTTTCAGCCATGATGGATTTTTGAAGAATGTTGCTCCCTGGGATTGGTTTTTGCCACACATCCCAGGAAGTGTCATCACAGGGGGAAGGACCCTGCATTTGATTGGAGAACCAGGACCCCCCTGTTTTTCACCCAGGAGCAAGGGTAAATATGGCAGAGCTTCACCCACACCTCAGATCCCTACCAGATCCCTACAAGGAAAAACATCAGAAGAAGTAGGACTACCCTGCTGGACCCCTGACCTGCACCTGGACACTGCACCCTGAAGGACTGCACCAGCTGCACACTTGGGCTTCACCACAAGAAGGACTTTACCAGGCTTCAACTGGTTCAAGGAGGGACCCCTGTTTGCTACAGGTGTAAAATTGCTAACAAAGTGCCCTGTCTCAGATCCTGAAGAAACTGACCAGCTGATCACTGTCCAGGGGCCAAGTTGGAATTTGAGCCAGGTGCATTCTGGGAGTTGTAGTCTGTACCCTCAAGGAGCTACTCAGAGCTTCTGGAACCTTGGAGTGAGCTGTGGACTCCAAAAAGACCTTAAAAAAATCTTCTGGAAGAAGATCCAGAAGTCGAGAGAAGATTGCAGAACTTTTCGGAAAAAGCTCCATAGAGGGACCAACCCGTCGCGGCGACTCTAGCTGGCTTGCCTTAACTGCGACCCGGCCTGACTTGCGTGTTCGTCCCGCTGAAGAAAATTTCCAAAAAAAGTGACTACGTCCGAATGTAGAAAGTTGACCGGGACTTCCCGAACAGTGTATCCAAAGAGGGCTTCAGGGATGTTGGATCAAGATTCAGGTTGGGCCCGGTCGAAGGCGCTAAAAAACACAACTTCTTTGAAAATTCATATCTCCGGTTCCCCTTATCCAATTTTATTAGCTTTGGTGGCATTTTAAAGATAAAAATATAATCTAATTTTATAAATTGGTGTTGGACTTTTATTGTGTTTTGTGTTTTACTTATTTACTGTTGTGTGATTTTTAAATGCTTTACACATTTATCTCCTAACTTAAGCCTTGTCGCACGTTAATTTATTGATACCTAACTTGACCTAAATGGAGGTTAGTGGACTATTGCTAAGTGCAGGTTCTTACCTGCCCTTACCATAATCCACTTTCCAACAGGTGACTTACATGTAATAAAAGGGAAGGTTTGGGGCAGGCAAGTAGGTACACTTGTCAGGTCGAATTGACAGTTTAAAACTGCACACACAGACAGTGCAATGGCAGGTCTGAGACATGTTTACAGGGCTACTCATGTGGGTGGCACAAACAATGCTGCAGGCCCACTAGAAGCATTTGATTTCCAGGCCCTGGGCACCTATAATGCACTTTACTAGGGACTTACTAGTAAATCATATATGCCAATCATTGATAAACAGTTCACCTATACAACTTACACAGGGAGCACTTGCACTTTAGCAGTGGTAAAGAGTGCAGAAACAATAAAGCAGCAAAAACAGAGTCCAGCATACCATAAAAATAGAAGATCAGGAGGCAAAAAGACATGGGAAACACGCCAAAAAATGCCATGCCTAACAGTTTTGCCGATTGCAGAGACAGCAGTGGATGCACCACCTGGAGTAATGCCTACAGCCACCTTCTACATGAGGGAAGGGGTTGGTCACAACAGGAGAACAGATGGGACTGTCCCTACTTGTGACAGCCATCCTGTTACTATTTGTAGGAAACTGGGTTGATGATTGAGGGGGGTGAAACCCTACTCAAGCACCATCTACAATTCCTGCCAGGGTGAAGTCACAAGCAAAACTCCAGAATAACCTATGCTTAACTGTCTGGTATGTTTGCCCAAAGCAGTGAGGGTTAACTTAGTACCAAAGTGTAAAGTATTTATGCAGCACTTCAAACAGTAATAAAGTGACAACAAACTACAAGAAAAATGCCACGCCAATTTGGAAAAATAGAGTAATGATAACAATTGTATCAGAAGAACCGGAGCTATGTAGTCTTAAAGATTTAAGTGAAAATAGTGCCTAGAAGCACAAGTTGCCAGATGTGATTATCTGGCTATCTGATCACGCTGGACTGGGAGAAGGTCACAAGTTGAGGCTGACTGCACAGGCCAGATATAGTCACCAGGTTAGGCCCGCTGAACATGAGTAACTTAAATCCTGGTTGCGGAGCATTGCGAGATCCCGCGTCGAGCATGTGTTGTGCAGTGGCACTCCCAAGATGTTGTGAGGCACAATGTGAGGTCCTGCATCATCATCAAGGATGCCGTCGACAAGGGGCTTGCGATGTGAAGTTCTTCGTCGAAGGTGCATCGTGCACAGGCAGTTCCGAAGAAGCTGTGGGGCTTTTGATGTGGAGTCCTGCGTTGTGATCAATGATGCGGTTCACAAGGGGCTTGCGATGTGAAGGCATGTGTCTGGGATGTGCCATGCAGCAGCAGTTGCGGGGAGATTGTGGGGTGCGATGCAAAGCCCTGAGTCGGGCGATGTGTTGCGCAGTGGCAGCTCAAAGGCAAGCTGCACAAAATGCAGTGCACTGAATCTGTTCTGGCCACAGTACCACAACTCGGCTGGCAGAGCACCTTCAGGCCCACTTCCAAGGGCCCAGGACTGGAACGGCAGCACTTGGTGGAACAAGACTCACAGTAGTCCAGATACTGGGTTCAAGGTGTTTGGAGCCTTTTCTGCCCCTTTAGGTTCTGATCAGGAGGCCAGCCAACTAGCACTTGAAGTCCCTCTGGTGATCTTAGGATCAAGGTGCAGGCCTAGTCCTTCTTTCTAAGGCAGCAGA
Organism: Pleurodeles waltl; assembly: GCF_031143425.1. Lineage (NCBI taxonomy): Eukaryota > Metazoa > Chordata > Amphibia > Caudata > Salamandridae > Pleurodeles > Pleurodeles waltl. Next base: position 79,023,708 of record NC_090441.1, on the reverse strand, counting down.
GAAACAGAGTAGCGGTTCTTCTGGCAGAGCAGTACAGCAGTCCTTCTGAGTCTTCCACAGGTCCAAGGTGTATCGAAGTGTTGGGTATGAGGGTCCAGTGTTTATACCTGAGTCCAGCTTTAAAGTCGGAGAAGGTTCTGAAGGGTTACACCCCCAGAGATGTTTGGAATGTCCTTCCTCCCTGTCTGTTCTCCAGCTTGTTTGGATCACAAAAGAGTAGTGTCAAGCACTTAATGAGTGTGCCCAGGCCGACCCTTTGTGATATGCATGTTTGGTAGGCTACAGCTCTTCCCACCCAGCAAGTCAGAGATGACCCATCGTGGCAACACCTATCGCCCTTTGTTTCACTGTCTGGGAGCAACAAACAAAGACCAACTGCCAGCTATACCTAGTCATTTGAACTAGGATACAGGCTGCAGACACCAAATGCTTGGGACAAGAAAATGCCAACTTTCTAAAAATGCATTTTCAGAATTGTGACTTAAAACCAGACTTTACCATTAATGAGGGCTTTAAAATACAATTATTTAGACACCAAACTAGACATTCCTACCATTCCCAATTGAAAGTTGTCACTTCCTTAATGTAATAAGTTAACCCAGTGTTATCCTATGGGAGAGGCAGGCCTTACGTAGTGAAAAACACATGTAAGAGTTTTTCACAACCAGGGCATGTAAAACTTAAAAGTACATGTCCAACTTTGTAAATATACTGCACCCTGTGGTCTGGGTTGTTTAAATCCCACTCTAGGGGTGACTAAAATGCATTAAAGATAAAAGGTTTAAGCTTGGCAAAGGTTTATTTTGCCAGGTCGAAATGGCAGTTGAAACTGCACACACAGGCTGCCATGGCAGGCAGGACTGAGACATGATTGAAAAGCTGCTTCTGTGGGTAGCGCGATCAGTGCTGCAGGCCCAATAGTAGCATTACATTTACAGGCCTTGGGTACATGTGATACCACTTTACTAGGGACTTACAAATAAATTAAATGTGCCAATTGGGTGTAAGCCAATTTCACCACGTTTAAAAGAGAGCACATGTAATTTGGCTCGGGTTGGCAGTGGTAAAACGCACAAAGTCCTCTGACTAACAAAAACAAGATCATAAACAATCGAGGAGTAAGGCATACAGTTTCAGGGAAGACCACCCCAAGGCTGAGAGGTCTAACACTATTTTTGGTAAATGTTGCATCTGTGGCTTCCAACAGTACTTTGCTTTACTGGGTACATTGGTTCCAAGGCCTCAAAAGATGTCATATAAAGACTGCTGCTGTGGGCTGGAAAAGTCTCTCACCTGGGCCTGTTTCCTCCTGCACTCTTGGCTGCTGTTCCTTGTCTCTTCAACTCCAAAATGGCAATCACTTGCCTGAGAGTTTGCAGCTGACTTTTAAGGTGACTTTGCAGCTATTCAGCTTCAAGTTTTTGTTTTCTTTTCTTTTTCCTTTCCAACATGGCTGTTCCTCCCCTGCTTTAATCCTGACTTTTTAATCCAGTATGTTTAATTTCATATGGTGGTTTTATGTAATTTCCTTTTCTTGTTATTTTACTATTTAAAGGACTCAGTCTGGTTGGAGGGTGCATTGTAAAAAAGTTGTGTTCCTTCACTTCCTCGCTTGCTGATCTTGACTGCTTCTCCTGAAGAATGCTGCTACTGGATTCTGGGATTCCGGCTTCCTATTTTTCTTTTCAATCCTCTGACGTCTTTGGCCAGGAAGGAGAGATTATTTGGCTCCTTTGTGTTTTTTTATCTCCTGAAAAGGTGGCAGCTTATCAAGGGTACTTGCAGACCACATATTCCAATGTGTGGTGACATGCGGCTTCTGCTAACAGTCACTCATATGTAGGTAAAGCCAGACTGAAATACAAGTAAGCGTACAGACCGGAACAGTATAAGAGGCTGTTAGTCTTCCCTTATTGGACGTGTGTTTTAATTTGGATCTGTGCTTTTCTTACAAATGTACCACCTGTAATGTTTTTGCATAGGAGATGGCTTCTTGTTACTACCTGACCATGTTTTCTCTCTTTGAAATTAACTGTCTTGCTTAATCTTCTGCTGAATGAGGGAAGCAGAGGTGAAGAACCTGAACAGGGTTTGTGGCAGGCCCACGCTTCTGAGGGTCGGGGCTCAAAAGTTTAAGTGACTTTGACAGACCAACCAGTTTCCATCCAATGACCAAATGCGATGCCTTACTATGATGTATAAGGATTTCACGTGAGTGAAACACTGCCACAAAGTCCAGGAGGTGAAAGTCTCAGAATAAAAATCTGCTCAGGGATGGACTCATAAATCATCATAATCTCCAGGATCACTAATGCCTAATACTAGTTTATAAGTGAGGGCTAACCTAATTTCCTTCAGCTTTCCCACTAGCAGGGGGCTGCAATGCACAAAAGGCAGTGGTGGTAGGAGAAGCAACTAATGACACATATATTTTGCTTCTCGTTCACCCTGTGAATCGTTAACGACTTCACACTGTGTACTGGTATGGCATCACAGACTACCCCAGAGACAGAGATCTATACTGAACTCCACTGCAGGGCCTTAAGCACTTCATTGCTTTATTTACTGTACATCTTTATAGCACATGTTAGAAATGGGGTCTTGGTTGGCAGTCAGGTTACCCCCTGTCCAAGCAAGGACCCTCACTCTAGTTAGGGTAAGTCACACACAATCCAAATTATCCTATGCCCACGCTCTGGTTGTTTGGCACTGAGCAGTCCGGCTTAATTTAGAAGGCAATGTGTGGAGTATTTGTGCAATAAATCATGCAATAACACAGTAGAATACCACAAAAATACACCACACAGTGTTTAGAAAAATATATAATATTTATCTGGTAAGATGCAGGTCAAAACGATCAAGATGCAATAAGTTTATGTTGAAATATCACAGTAAAAATGATATAAAGTGTCTTTAGTCTTTTAAAAAGCAACGAGTGCCTCTTGCAAGCACAAAGTACCTAGTTTGCGTTTAAATTCTCCACAAGGGACCGCAGAGGAAGAGATGCGTCGAAACCAGGGAGGTGTGCGTCGATTTTTACAGCGCACACAGATGATGCGTCATTGAGTTTTCAGGCAGGGCAGGCGCGTAGACTGGGATCCTCTTTGGGTTGTGGGGTTTTTGGACGCCCTGGGGACGATGTGTTGAAATCCGGCACTTGCAGGACGAAGTCACAGGAGCTGCGTCGATCCGGTGGGCGATGCATGGAAATTTCTGTTGCACGGCAGGCGCTGCATCGATTCCTCTCAGGAAGTCGAGTTGCGTCGTTCCAGGTCGGCTTTGGGTCAATCCAGTGGGCCGTTCGTCAAAGTTCCAGTCGCAACACTGCCGCTGCGGCAATCTCCTCGTCGGGAAGTCGAGCTGCGTCGTTCCGGTTCGGCGTGCAGTGAATTTTTCACTACGATGCAGGCTGTGCGTCGTTTCTTAAAGGCTGTTCATCGATTTTTGACCGCACAAGGAGTTCTTTGCAGAGATGAAGTCTTTTTGGTCCTGAGACTTCAAGGAACAGGAGGCAGGCTCTATCTAAGCCCCTGAAGAGCACTTCTCAGCAGAGCCAGAGGGCAGCAAGGTAGCAGGGCAACAGCAGGGCAGCAGTCCTTTGCAGAAAAGCAGTCAGGTGAGTCCTTTGGGCAGCCAGGCAGTTCTTCTTGGCAGGATGCAGGTTCTGGTTCAGGGTTTCTTCTCCAGGAAGTGTCTGTGAAGTAGAAGTGTCTACCTCAGAAGTGTCTACGTTGGTAGGGTCAGAGGCCCTGCTTAAATACCCAAATGTGCCTTTGAAGTGGGAGAGACTTCAAAGAGTGGCTTAGAAGTGCACAAGGTCCCCTTTCAGTTTTATCCTGTCTGCCAGGGTTCCAGTAGGGGATGTGGCAGTCCTTTGTGTGAGGACAGGTTACTCTCCTCTGACATGTAAGTGTCAGGCCCTCCACCCTCCCAGCCCAGGATGACCCATTCAATATGCAGATGTGTGCCAGGGTGACTGAGCATCCTGTGTTTGGGGTTTGTCTGAGTGAGTGCACAAGGGAGCTGTCAACTAAACCTAGCCAGACGTGGATTGGAAGGCACAGAAGGATTTAAGTTTAGAGAAATGCTCACTTTCTAAAAGTAGCTTTTCTAAAATAGTAGTATAAAATCTAACTTCACCATTAAGCAGGATTTTGTATCACCATTCTGGCCATAATAAATATGACCTGGTTACTCCTTTCAGATCAGGATCTACCACTCAAACAGTATGTGAGGGTAGCCCTAATGCTATCCTATGAAAGGAGCAGGCCTCACAGCAGTGTAAAATGAAGTTAGGAGTTTTACACTACTAGGACATATAGAACACACATGTTCATGTCCTGCCTTTTACCTACATAGCACCCTGCCCTATGGGTTACCTGTAGGAGGCTGGCCTGGCTTGTAGTGGGTACCAAGGGGTACTTACACTCTGTACCAGGTCCAGTTATCCCTTATTAGTGTAGAAGAGGTGTTTCTAGCAGCTTAGGCTGATAGAAGGTAGCTATAGCAGAGCAGCTTAGGCTGAACTAGGAGACATGCAAAGCTCCTACTATACCACTGGTGTCATATGCATAATATCAAAAGAAAACACAATACACAGATATACAAAAAATAAAGGTACTTTATTTTTATGACAATATGCCAAAAGTATCTCAGTGAGTACCCTCAGTATGAGGATGCCAAATATACACAAGATAGATGTACACAATACCAAAAATATGCAGTAATAGCAAAAGGAAGTAATGCAAGCAATGTAAAGTTACAGTAGATTGCAATAGGAGCACAAAGGTATAGGGGCAACACAAACCATATACTCCAAAAGTGGAATGTGAACCACGAATGGACCCCAAACCTATGTGAGCTTGTAGAGGGTCGCTGGGAGTGTAAGAAAACAGTGAGGGTTAGAAAAATAGCCCACCCCAAGACCCTGTAAGGTAGGTGTAAAGTGCACCTACAAACCCCAGAGAGCACAGAAGTCGTGATAGGGGGATTCTGCCAGGAAAACCAACACCAGCAAAGCAACAACAGTGGATTTCCGGACAATGTACCTGTAAGACAAGGGGACCAAGTCCAAGAGTCGCAACAGTGTTGAGAGTGGGCAGATGCCCAGGAAATGCCAGCTGAGGGTGCAAGGAAGCTGCCACCGGATGGGAGAAGCTTGATGTTTTGCAAGAACGAAGAGGACTAGGAACTTCCCGTTTGGAGGATGGATGTCCCACGTCTTGTAGAAGCTTGCAGAGGTATTCCCACACAGAAAGACTGCAAACAAGCCTTGCTAGCTGCAAGAGTCGCGGTTAGGGTTTTTGGATGCTGCTGTGGCCCAGGAGGGACCAGGATATCGCCACTGGGGTGAGGAGACAGAGGGGGTGCCCAGCAAGTCAGGGAGCCCTCACAGAAGCAGGCAGCACCCGCAGAAGTACCAGAACAGACACTTAGAAGAGGAGTGAACCAGAGTCCACCCGAAGTCAGAAAAGGGAGTCCCATGACGCCGGAGGACAAGTCAGAAGGTTGTGCGCTGCAGGATAGAGTGTCGGGGACCCAGGCTTGGCTGTGCACAAAGGAAATCCTGGAAGAGTACTCAGGAGCCGGAGTAGCTGCAAATCACATGGTACCCAGCAATGCAGTCTAGAGTGGGGAGGCAAGGACTTACCTCCACCAAACTTGGACTGCAGAGTCACTGGACTGTGGGAGTCACTTGGACAGAGTTGCTGAGTTCCAGGGACCACGCTCGTTGTGCTGAGAGGGGACCCAGAGGACCGGTGATGCAGTCTTTTGTTGCCTGCGGTTGCAGGGGGAAGATTCCGTCGACCCACAGGAGATTTCTTCAGAGCTCCTGGTGCAAGAAGGAGGCAGGCTACCCCCAGAGCATGCACCACCAGGAAACAGGCGAGAAAGCCGGCAGGATGAAGCGATACAAGGTTGCAGTAGTCATCTTTGCTACTTTGTTGCAGTTTTGCAGGCGTCCTGAGCAGTCAGCAGTCGATCCTTTGGCAGAAGGTGAAGAGGGAGATGCAGAGGAACTCTGGTGAGCTCTTGCATTCGGTATCTGAAGAATTCCCCGCACTCACAAAGTCCGGGGAATTTGCCCTGAACGATGTGGGGGTACCTTGGCTAGTGCCAGGGTGCCCATACACTAAGTAACTTTGCACCCAACCTTCACCAGGTGAAGGTTAGACATATAGGTGACTTATAAGTTACTTAAGTGCAGTGGTAAATGGCTGTGAAATAACGTGGACGTTATTTCACTCAGGATGCAGTGGCAGGCCTGTGTAAGAATTGTCAGAGCTCCCTATGGGTGGCAAAAGAAATGCTGCAGCCCATAGGGATCTCCTGGAACCCCAATACACTGGGTACCTCAGTACCATATACTAGGGAATTATAAGGGTGTTCCAGTATGCCAATGTGAATTGGTGAAATTGGTCACTAGCCTGTTAGTGACAATTTGGAAAGCAGAGAGAGCATAACCACTAAGGTTCTGGTTAGCAGAGCCTCAGTGAGACAGTTAGTCATCACACAGGGAACACATACAGAGCACACTTATGAGCACTGGGGCCCTGGCTGGCAGAGTCCCAGTGACACATATACTAAAACAACATATATACAGTGAAATATGGGGGTAACATGCCAGGCAAGATGGTACTTTCCTACATTACCTAGGGCCAAGTCAGAGTGGCAGTGAAACTGCACACACAGGCCCTTCAGTAGCAGGCCTGAGACATGGTTAGGGGGCTACTTATGTGGGTGGCACAACCAGTGCTGCAGCCCACCAGTAGCATTTCATTTACAGGCCCTTGACACATGTAGTGCACTTGACTAGGGACTTACAAGTCAATTAAATAAGCCAATTGGGTATGAGCTAATGTCACCATGTTTTAAGGAGAGATCATATGCACTTTAGCACCGATTAGCAGTGGTAAAGTGCGAAGAGTCCTAAAGCCAGCAAAAATGAGCTCAGAAAAAGAGAAGGAGGAAGGCAAAAAGTTTGGGGGTGACCGTGCAGGAAGGCCATTTCCAACAGCACAGAACTCATAACGGCTTTACACATTTAAGGAACAGATCCTATTGAAGAGTACTAATTAAATAGCCAGTGTTTCTTTCCGGTTTCACAGGAATATTTTGCACATGATGGCCTCTCCAAAGTGCCATATTTTGGTTAGGCCGGGCTAAACTGCACTTGTTGCCATTGTGCTTTTGGAGATATAGGGGTCATTACAACATTGGTGGTAAAAGCCGCTTACCGCCGTGCAGAAGACCACCAACACACCGCCACGGCCGCAGAATTCCGCCGCGGTCATTATGACCCAAAGCCCGGAATCTGCCAAAATCTAGACACCCACACAAGTCCGCCACACCAAAGGTCAGTGATAAACTGGCGATAACAAAACCTCCACCATCAACAGGAATACACCCACACTATCACGACCCACGAATCCACACAGCGGTCTTTCAACCGTGGTATTCCATTGGCGGTACACACCGCCGTGCTCAAAATACACACATATTTACAAAACACATCCACATTGGACAATTACAAATACACACACCTGATACACATGCACACACCACTCCCACACATCCAATACAATATAAAACACACACCCACAAACCCCTACGACCACAATTGCGACTGAAGGCCAGAGAGAGACACCACCATCTACAAACGAGCATCCACAGGCACTCAACACCATCACTCACATAACATCCACGCACCTCACACAACACACCTCTAAATATCACCCCACACATCACAACACACACCACCCCCACACATCACCCACACCACCCCATGGCACCACAAAGACACCCCAGGTTCTCTGCGGAGGAGCTCAGGGTCATGGTGGAGGAAATCATCCGGGTAAAGCAACAGCTATTTGGATCATAGGTGCACCCCACCTCCATAGCTAGGAAGATGGAGCTATGGCGAAGAATCGTGGACAGGGTCAACGCAGTGGGACAGCACCCAAGAACTAGGGATGACATCAGGAAGAGGTGGAATGACCTACGGGGGAAGGTGCGTTCCGTGGTCTCAAGACACCACATTGCGGTTCAGAGGACTGGCGGCTGACCCCCACCTCCTCCCCCACAACTAACAACATGGGAGGAGCAGGTCTTGGCTATCCTACATCCTGAGGGCCTCGCAGGAGTAGGTGGAGGAATGGACTCTGGTAAGTCAAATCTTTACTACTTCATCCCTCACCCAACCTGCATGCCATCACAGACCCCCACCCTCGCCCTCACCCCCATCACTCCCAACTCCTTACACATGTCCCAATATCACAAACCACACATCCCAAACCCAAGCCCTGCATGCAACACCAAAGCATGGACACCCATCACCAAAGCATGGCTACTGCACATACCCATACACCCCCCTAAACCATCATCACACAAGGTCCTACACAGGAATGCAAGCACTGGGGTACACGGTCACCCACCCATTGCACACCATGGCACACACAGATGCAATAATCATGCTTTTACACCCCTGCAGGACCCCTACCCAACGTCACTAGACAGGAGGGTCCAGATATGTCCACTCCACCCACAGTGATGACAGCAGCTCTGTCCAACTGGATCTAGATGACCAGCCCGGCCCATCTGGGACCTTGGGACAGTTGGTTCCCCTCACACTGGCACAAGCCACTACAGAGCCTCCCCCCTCTGGAAACACCAGCACAGCACCCACCCAGTGGGCCCATACCCCTGTCCCTAGGACACGTCAAGCAGCAGTGTGTCCACCACTACAGGGAACCCAGGCTAACCCACAACCCCAACAACACCAGGGACTGGGGGGCAGTGGCAGTGGGCACACGGTTCAGGGGACAGAGGCCCAGGAACACAGGGGAACTGGGAGGGCTGCTGTGCAACAGGGGGAGGACAGGCCAAGGGAGCCCACTCTTAACGAGGCCCTCTCCAACATCATGGGAGCCTACCACCATTCCCAGGAGACGATGGCAACGGTACTGCCCAAGTTTCAAGAGACCCAGCGGCTGCAGGAGGAACAATATTTGGGCTTCAGGGAGGAACTCAAATCTATCAATTCCACCCTGGGCACCATTGTAGGGGTGCTGAAGGAACTCGTGAACACCAGGAGGGACACTGTGGCACGACAAGGGGCCCCTGACACTAGCCTGGACGATGAACTGCCCACCACCTCTGCCGGCGCTAGTGGACAGGAGGCACCGCCACAGGACCACCACATCAGCACCCACCCTCTGCAGAGGGAGAACCACCCTGAAAACGGTCCCTGAGATCCAGGACAAAGACAGAGAACGATGCCAAGACCCCCGCCAAGAAATGAGACCACCCTGATTGTCATCCTTTTGTCCCACCTTGTCACCCTGTCCATCCTTAAACTGCCCCAGCTCCACTTCCTATGCCCCTTTGGACAATGCACCTGTGAGACTAATAGACTGGACTCTGCCATGGACATTCCTCCACCATCACCCCTCACCATTTTACAACCCCGCCAATATTGAGCACTTAAATAAACACCCTTAAAGCACAAAACAATTAGGAGTCTGTCTGTGATTTTGAAATAGTGTATTAACAATTACAGTGTCAAAATGCTCTTTCAAATGTAATGTCAAGATGCCTATGTCACACAGCTCTAGTCCATGAGGAAACAAAGCAGATGTCACACAATGGGACCCACATCTGTGAAATCGTAAGGGAAAGTGACAACTCAGTGACCATACACTGGGTGAAAATTACAGACAGTAGAGAGGTAGTAGATGTAAATCAGATGTAGCAGGCAGTGTTGTCTTCTTACCTGTGTCTCACTGGAAGTATTGCAGAATCACCGTGTTCCTGTTGTCAATGTCCTCTTCTTCTGCTTCCTCGTCTTCACTGTCCACAGGGTCCACAGCTGCCACAACACCTCCATCTGGACCATCCTCCTGCAGAAAAGGCACCTGTCGTCGCAAAGCCAAGTTGTGAAGCATACAGCAGGCCACGATGATCTGGCATACCTTCTTTGGCGAGTAGAATAGGGAACCACCTGTCCTATGGAGGCACCGGAACCTGGCCTTCAGGAGGCCGAAGGTCCGCTCTATAATCCTCCTAGTTTGCCCATGGGCCTCATTGTAGCGTTCCTCTGCCCTTGTCCTTGGATTCCTCACTGGGGTCAGTAGCTATGACAGGTTGGGGTAACCAGAGTCACCTGCAAATGGCGAGGGACAACTGTTAGTCACACACTAACTCATAGGGACATCCACAGACCCAGACAACTGTTCACACTGTATTGGGTCCATGTCCTCACCTAATAGCCACACCCGGTGCCTCTGGAGTTGCCCCATCACATAAGGGAAGCTGCTATGCCTCAGGATGTAAGCGTCATGCACTGAGCCAGGGAATTTTGCATTAACATGGGAGATGTACTGGTCTGCCAAACACACCATCTGCACAATCATGGAATGGTAACTCTTCCGGTTTCTGTACACCTGTTCACTCCTGCTGGGGGGTACCAAGGCCACATGTGTCCCATAAATGGCACCTATGATGTTCGGGATATGTCCCAGGGCATAGAAATCACCTTTCACTGTAGGCAAATCCTCCACCTGAGGGAAAGCGATGTAGCTCCGCATGTATTTTCAGCAGGGCAGACAACACTCTGGACAACACGTTGGAAAACATAGGCTGGGACATCCCTGATGCTATGGCCACTGTTGTTTGAAAAGACCCACTTGCTTGGAAATGGAGTACTGACAGCACCTGCACTTGAGGGGGGATTCCTGTGGGATGGTGGATAGCTGACATCAGGTCTGGCTCCAACTGGGCACACAGTTCATGGATTGTGGCACGATCAAGCCTGTAGGTGATGATCACATGTCGCTCCTCCATTGTCGACAGGTCCACCAGCGGTCTGTACACCGCAGGATGCCGCCATCTCCTCACATGCCCCAGCGGACGGTGTCTATAGAGGAGAACAGCGAGCAGAGAGTCAACCAACTCTGAGGTACGTAAACACAGCTTACTCTGAAAGTATTAGCAAATCGAAATATGCCTGTATGAGTGTTTAGGCAAGGCCTAGATATGTGTGACGCAGTCCAAAATAATGCCATGTGGGCCCCTGAAATGGCGGCTGCCTGACATGTAAAGTGGGACAGGGGGATATGAGGTAACTGCGCTGGCGTTGTACACCGTCGCGGTAGGCGGTCGAAGACCGCGGCGCAATCCTGCATTGGTTAACATTGGACCCATGGGTCCCAGGAGCCAAAGACGATGTATGCCGGCGGTGACGGTACGTACCGCCGCGGACGTGACTGCCATTTTCTATCTGTTCAGTCACTTGATACCTGATCTTCGACAGGAGAGGACCTACACTGCAAGTGCTTCTGTGAACTCAGTCTCGAAGAGACAATGGCTCGTGTGTCTGGGGAAAGGGCCCCTGCCTTCGGCACGGAGGAGTTGGAGAAACTCGTGGATGCGGTCCTCCCCCAGTACATTCTACTCTACGGTCCTCCAGACAAACAGGTAAGTACACTGTGAACATGCTGTATGGGCAATGCCTGTGTGGAGTGGGGTGGATGAAAGATAGGGGGGGGCTGAGAATGAGGCGTGCATGAAACGACGGTGAGTGCATGTGCGTCATGACAAGGGTAGGGATGCGGGCCTCCCAACGTGGGAGGGGTGCCCGTCGCACCATGACCCCCCTGATCTTCAGGATCCTGGCGGGGGCGTACCCGGAGTTGGATTGGCGCTTGAGGGCATCACAGCAGACACAAGGGGGTGAGTACACTCTCATTCTGCTGATTCAGCGTGCATTGTAGGTGTCTGGGTGGGGGAGGTGGGCTGTGGGTTCCCCTAGGCCTGGGCGAGTTTAGTAGGCAAGGACCCTTCTTGAGGCAGGCCTGTGGCACCCCATCCCACCTGTGTACAGTGCCAACTACACCTAGTCAGGCTTCTGTGACATCCATGTGTGCAGAAATCGGGCATAGCCTTGTAACCCATGTCCCTTGAATAGTGGACTCCAAGTGCGTGGCGTAGTGCAGGGTGGTTCTGTGTCTGTCGTGTCTGCCAACAGTAGTGGTAATGCATGCACTCCACATGTCTTTCTTCTGCCCCTCCCCTTTTTGTGATCTCCCTGTTCTTGTGTGCATTAGCATCATCAGGCGGAGGAGCAGTGGCACCAGAGCAGGAGGGAGCTGCATCCCACATGGCCCTGGAGGGCGACACTACAGAGTCTGAATTCACCAGTGGGACGGAGGGTTAGGGGAGCTCCACGGCAGGGACAGGAGCTGACACCAGCGATACGGACTCCTCCTCTGATGGGAGCTCCCTTGCGGTGGCAGGCCCATCTGTGCCTCCCACATCTACAGGTACAGCCGCCACCCCCCCCTACCAGCACCGCCCTCCCAGCAGCCCCTCAGCGTTTGACCCGTGCCCGCTCACCCAGGAGGGTGGGCATCACCTTCGCCCCAGGCACCTCAGCCCCTGCCCCAGTCACCCCTGCTGCCCTCAGTGAGGATGCCATTGACCTCCTCAGGTCCCTCACTGTTGGGCAATCTACCATTTTGAATGCCATCCAGGGTGTAGAGAGGCAGTTGCAACAAACCAATGCATACCTGGAGGGCATTCACTCTGGTCAGGCAGCCCTTCAGTCAGCTTTTCAGCCATTGTCCCTGTCTCTAGCCTCCTCCCTCCATCTTCCTCCACCCAGACCCACACCCCTGTACCTCAGCCTATCCCAAGCACACCATCAGACCAGCAAGCACACACATCAACACACAAGGGAAGCTCTGGCAAACATAAGCACCACACATCCCACAGGCACTCACACAAGCATCACACAATGCAGACACACCAACATCCACTGCCTCTACTGTGTCCCCCTCCTCCTCGTCTCCCTCCTCCCTCCCTGTCTCATTTCCACTCACACCTGCATGCACTACATCCTCAGCCACTACGTCCATCACCAGCACACCCACCACCACACCCCGCTCACGTGCAGTCACCACCCCCACTACCATTCACACGTCCCCTGTATGTCTGTGAGGCCACCTCCCAAGTTACACAAACGCAGCCACACACCCACCCAACAGCCATCCACCTCACTACAGCCTCCAGCCCACGCACCTTCACCCAAATTCAGCAAACGTACACCTCCTACAACCACTACCTCTTCCTCCACTCCCAAACCCACTCCAGCTACCCGTCCCAGTGTTCCTAAGAAACTTTTTCTGGCCAACCTTGACCTCTTTCCCTCACCTCCCCCACCCCTTCAGTCTCCTAGGGCCCGACTCTCCAGGTCCCAAACTAGCACCTCAGCCACAACATCGGCGGGACCAGTGGTGCCAGTAGTCATCGGATTCTGGAGTGCACCAGGCAGCAGGGCATCCAGTGTGGCAAGGAGCCAGAGAACGGACAGTCCCACACCTGTCAAGCATAAAACGTTGGGCAGTGCCCAGCGGGAGAGGGGAAAGAAATCAGCCACCAAAGCCGCTCCGAGGGGTACAGTTGGGAGACAGCTGCAACACCATCCAAGGTGGGGAAGGGGCACAGTAAAACCGGCAAGTCTGGGAAAATCAGCACGGCGGACAAGACCGCCAGCAGGCCCGCTGCCCAGGACAAGACCGCCACCAGCAGCCCCGCTGCCCTGACTGCCACCAGCAGCCCCGGCTGCCCAGGACAGGACCGCCACCAGCAGCCCCGCTGCCCAGGACAAGACCGCCAGCAGCCCCGCTGCCCAGGACAAGACCGCCACCAGCAGCCCCGCTGCCCAGGACAAGACCGCCACCAGCCCCGCTGCCCAGAACAAGACCACCACCAGCAGCCCCGCTGCCCAGGACAAGACCGCCACCAGCAGCCCCGCTGCCCAGGACCCCACCGCCAACAGCCCCGCTGCCCAGTACAACACCGCCAGCGCCACCGCAGGACAGTGAGCGCCAATGATTACAACGCTACGGAGGCCGACACGGCCAGGATGAAGCACTCTGGGCACCAAGCCCCCTCCAGAACCAGTGGAGAAAGGCATCCACTACCTCTGTCCTTGGCAGGATGAAGCACTCTGGGCACCAAGTCCCCTCCAGAACCAGTGGAGAAAGGCATCCCCTACCTCAGTCCTTGGCAGGATGAAGCACTCTGGGCACCAAGCCCCCTCCAGAACCAGTGGAGAGTTACATCCACTACCTCTGTCCTTGGCAGGATGAAGCACCCTGGGCACCAAGCCCCCTCCGGAACCAGTGGAGAGTTACATCCACTACCTCTGTCCTTGGCAGGATGAAGCACTCTGGGCTGGGCACCAAGCCCCCTACAGAACCAGTGGAGACTGTTATCCACCTGAGAGACTGTGGCTTTGCACTCCCCAGGATTGAACAATGGGCATGGAGTCCCCTCATGGATCTGGCATCGTGCACTCATCCGGCTGAGGTGCCCCCCCTTCCCTTCCCCCTGAGGTGCCTGTTTTATTTCTATCTGATGCCCCAGCAGTGTTCTCTCCGTCTTGTTTGGGTATTGAGTGTGGGCCTCGCCCATGCCTTTTGGGCCCAGTGGTCCACAGACTATGATGGTGGAATCCCTTGGACTTGTTTTCTTGGTGTATATAATTGTTTATAGTGTAAATGTATATATATGAAAATATTTGTGATTAATGTAATTGAATATATAACAATTATTCAACTCATTTCCTTTTGTCCTTGCATTCTTCAAGTGGGGGTCGGGGGTGTAACTGTAATGTATCATGCTGTATTAGTGTGTGTGTTGTCGTGGGTGAGGGTGGGGGTTGGGGTTTTGCGAGTTGCGTGTGTGTGTCACTGTTTTTTCCCTCCCTCCTCCCCGTGTCGTAGGTGCAGTACTCACCGTGGTCTTCGCCGCCGGCGTTCGTGCTCCTGGTAGAGGAGCAGGAAGATAATGGCTGGGAGTATCTGAAGTTCCGGTTCCATGGCGTCCTGGTTGCTCGTGGGGTGTGTAGAGGTGAGCGTTTTCCCTTCCAAGTCCTGTTTCTGCTGTGTTTTTGTTCGTGGGGTATCCGCCCCGGAAAAGGTGGCGGATTGGACTGTTGTAATTCTGTGGGCGGTACATTGTCCTCCGCCTGTCTGTTGGTGGTTACCGCCACGGTGTTTGTTTGTACCGCTGTGGCAGTCGGAGTGTTAAAGTGGCTGTCTATGTTGGCGGTTTCCGCCACGGTCGTAATTCCTTTTTTTTTACCGCCGGCCTGTTGCCGATTTACCGCCGCTTTAACACAGACCGTCAGGGTTGTAATGACCACCATAGTCTGTGCCTCATCAACTAGTTGACTAGTAATTTATTACTGTAGCATTTCTCATAGATACTGAAGCAGATGTCAAAATATACAAACGTATGGTAACCTTTCTAAGAAATAGGTGAACTGGGCCTTATGTGGTTTATTTGCCTGACAGAATTACGGTCCACATATGGCTGTAATTCGTATACTGATGACTCAAACCTGCGGGAGAGAGCACGGCTATAGTTTAAGCTCATATGGACAGGTTCTCTGGTTGCTCGAAGAAAGTGTGTGTAAAACAAAAGGGGAACAGAAAACTCTGAAGGAATAAATGGCATTACGCAACCATTTGTCCGCCTCTTTTCACACACTGAACCACTTAGTAAATATTTCATGCTAACCCCTCTAACTAAAGCCATCTTAATTATCTTTTGGAACTCTATCTGCTTTCATAATTGCTGCACCCTTCTACAGCCAAACGTGCATAATTAATTCCCTAAATCTATCCTAAGGGCTAGGAAAGAATAACAGTTAGTGTGATGTCACTTCCTGTTCAGGGAATGTTGATGTAGGAATGCAACTTCATTGTGATTTTCAAAAACGTTTATAAACGCAAAATTCAGTGCTGAAAAGTATATTCACTGTTTTTGTACTGGATTGTTCTATGCTTTCATCCACCAAGAGGCATAACTGAAAATAATGGGCCCCCACTGCAGAATGTGATGAGGGGTCCCCGAGTTCTCCATATCTCACAAATAGCCATTGGTCTTGGGCTGATTGGAGATTCACGAAGACCCGAGGACCCCCTCAATTGTTGTGGGCCCCGTGCGCCACAGGTTTTGCAGGGGCCTGCGTTACACCCCTGCATCCACCTATTTCGATTTATTTACTATTGCTGTCACTCAGATTTTTCATTCATACTCAGTGGCTCTATTTATGTCTGACAAATTGGGAAGCTGCTTTCTTTGAAACTTAATTATGACGTCGAACAAATAAATCTCACTTGTTTGTCTATGAGTCTAAAAGGGTTTATTAAAAAAAAGAAAGATAAAAAGGCTGACTCACAGAGTCAGTGGGCTGAGGGTTCTCCTCAAAACTACCTCTGGAGACAGATAAGTATAGGCAAGAACCACATTTATACTCTACTTACTATACACGAGTTTCTAGCATTGGGCATGTGATAAGTTTCGTACATAGAACATGAGCAGGTACCTAGATAAGCTCTTCAGAATGGGAGAAGCACCCCCACCAGTAGCAAAAATATAAACAATATTCAGCTGAACAAGCTATTCAGGTATTTTTTATCTGAAGAGCCACAAGCCAAAGTGCCTCAATATTAGAAATGGTCACTTCCTATGGGCAATATTAGCGTGATTCACAATGTCGTACTGTTTTAAGTCAATGGACTGGTCATGAACAGTTCTTATTATCCTATTATTGGCTTACCCGCATAGTACACTCGCTGTCTTCTTGACCCAGTCTGTAAATCTTCATAAAAAAGTCAGTGTATCCTGCATTCCTGGGATTTCAGTAGGACAGCATCCTTCACTGTTTTTGGACTGAGGAGATCATGGATATTGCTGTATTTGATGAAGCAGAAAATGAAGGTTTTGATTTATTTACGCATAAACGTAGTGTGAAATAATCATGTGTGACATTAACCGAACTAATAAAGATTGTACGAGGACAAAATGTGCCCTTAGAGTAGTTTGCCAACATTTATATGCGTGCTTTATATAACGTGGTGTATTAGAATTGCACTAATCCGACATAATCATAAACGTATGCTACGATTTGCTTGTTTGAAATGCCTTAGCTTAGCATTACTTTAGCGGAGGCTTTGGCCTAGTGGCCTGGTCTCACGGTTTAGATGTTCGTATTTTTCCATTGTGCTAATAAACGTGTATTTCTGCTTGAAGCTGTACTTTTCCACAGAAACTGTTCACATGCTTATCTTAAAGTTTCGTGCCAGCATGGCATATTTTCTCTTTAATTCAAGGTCGACTTGCAGGTGCGGACAATGGAGGCTCTGAAAGTGAGCTAATTGAGAGACAATGTTGCGATTTGCATACCCATCTCCAAGGATAATGTATGCTTAAGTAAAAGCTTGAGAACTGTCGTTTTTGATTGGTCAATTTGAAGCTAACCTATGAACCCTCCAATGGAGACCCTACTGGACTTGAACTGTTGTCTATAAAACCCAGGTGCACGAGAAGAAAGGTAGCCATTACGAGCTCTCTCTTCGGACATCCCGCCATTTTGACTTCGTAGCTATTATGGCCCACTTTGCTGCGACGCCATTTTGAGAGACTTTGATGCTTTCTCTAGTCGAGAGAAAGAGACTTTAATCATTCTTGCCCTAGAGACTTTAACTTTGATTTGTCCCTTTGCATGAAGTAGTAGTTTTACTTTGCCGCCGTGAGGCGATTGCCCCGTTCACCCTTGCCCTTTTGTCCTGGCCCATGCTGATCGAGAAACGGTACCTGTGAGACGAAGACTTCCTTGTATGCTGATCGTAATTGGTAAATATGAAAGGAAATTGTAAAATTGCATTGTGTTTCTTTTAGGTAACCAACTGCTGATTTTGACAAGGTCCCTAGCTAGGAGTTTTCTAAATTGATGTTGCTAAATTGTTTTGCATGAAGTCCCACATGCCGATGCTAATTTGGGGTTAGATGAGGATTCCATATGTCGCACGATGCAATTTGAGATCTTGTTATGCTGACTAAATGTACGCAATTAGCCCATTACAGATTATCGTATTAGTGATTTGCATTGCCATCATCGAATGCCTTGTGATTCAAATGCTACATAGATTACACTTGTTTCGACGATATGGACAGCTATTAATGTTCATTTATGTTTATCATTTGGTGTTGAGACACATCTATATTGTGCTAGCTCTGTTAATATAGGGAAATAAATTCACTAACTTTGAAATAAACTGGTGTGGTTATTCCTGGCTGAAAGGTCAGGGTTCGCCGAAATGTATTCTGGATTAATTGTTAAGTGTTATGTTGTTCAAGGTGTTGCTTATGTTCGTTATTGATTATTGATTTGATGCGACTGATCGATTAAGAGTACAGAGAGTTCCCACTAAGTCAAAAGATTCATCGGCCTAAAGAGCGTCCGAACACAGGTAAATTATTAGCACGGACCGCTCTATCAGTAGATGGTAGCAGAGGACGGTTTCGTCTTTTGGGACCTTGTACTCTTAAAGTACATGGTGTTGAATTAACGGTTACGCATTTTGAGGCCTCATTCGAGAAGCTGAATTAGATTTTCTTGGGTAAAACGGATTGACAAGATGATGATGGGCTAGGTCCACCGCGACTTTCCCGGGATCTCGGAGCTTGCGAATGGAGAGAACGGAGGTATGGAAACAGCGTTGGCGGTACTAGTGATGGTATGAGTGAAGTTAGGGTTTTGCGCTTGCACAGCTTATTGCCGCAGGGTGTGTGAAAAGGTTGCGAGGATTTTTTTCTTTTTGAGGATAGCGGAGGTGCGACTCCGAGTGTAGAAGTAGAGAAGTCGTCGAACTTCATAGAGGTATCGGAGGTGCGGCTCCGAGTGTGAGAGTAGGGAAGTCGTCGAACTTCATGTGCGTCTGGCGCTTTGTGCATAAAAAGGTCCACGTGGTTGTTGTTGTTGAGACGGGCCCTGCGAGGTCAAGAGACTCCGGAGTATGTTGATCCATGTTGTGGTCTGGGCGGTTTAGTAGGTTGATCGGGCGTGGTCAACGAGTCGGGTACGTGTGTTAGGGAGTGAAAGAAACTTCGACTTCGGGCTTTGACGAAGATTCTAAGTGCACTAGAACAGATCATTGACAAGTTGAGAGTAGGTCTGCAGGTCAGATTTGCTTGCGAATGTGGGGACTGAGAAAGACGGAATAGCGGCCAGAGGCTAGTGAAAAGTCCCGAGGCTAGTGAAAGGTCCCTAAGGTCCTGAAGCGATTGTGTTACCCTTCCTGTAGTAAACCGACAGATCTGTTTTATTTTTGGTAGCTCGCAATATACGCAAGAAGTTGTTACGAGAGGAGGTGAGTGAAGGAGGACTAGCCGCGAGGCTTTGTCAGCCGCAGGGTGTGTGAGTGTGACGTCACTAAGAGCCGCGCTGGGATAGGTTGGTTGCAGAGACGGGTCGCGCACGGATTGGACGCAGTCCGTGGGACTCGATTGGAAGGGGGAAAGGCAGGTGAAGAGTATTCCGGGAATTAAAGTCACCTATTGATTACAAACTTTGTGGAATAAAAGTGAAATATTGATTATAAACTTGGTGAAATAAAAGACGAGAAAATGAAATTCCTTAAAGCATTTAGGAGTGCGATGAGGGGGGAGTCTTACATTAAAGCGAGCGTAGGAGAGGAGACGCCGCCCGAGGGCACACCAGCTTACATTGTAATGGAGGAAAAAGGGGTAGCTCCGTGTCTTTGGCTAAAGCAATGGCACAAACTGACAGAGAAACATGGGAGCGTAGCATTCCCGATACATGGGACATTCAATATAAGGATCCTAGAGAATTTGAGATTCACGATGTACGACATGAAGGTGCCTCCAAGGCCGGCACAGTTTGAGGCTCTAGCAATCTGGGAATTAATGGCTAGGCAGCAACAGAAAAATAAGTTTGAAACAAGGATGAGGAAGGTAGAAAAGACACTAGCGGATGCTAGGTGGGATAATGCGCAGAAGGTGTGGAGGTCAGATATATTGCAGGGAATAAAATTGTTGCCCGCAATTACTAAGGAGGAAGAGGAGACAGGTAAGAAAGTTACCTGTAAGACAGACAGGAAGTGTTCCAAGGATAGAGAGGACGAGGAAAAATTGAGAAGAGAAGAGGAGTTAGAGGATGAGGAGTTAATAATGCAATTGCTGAACGACCGTCCACCACCTTATGCGGAGAATGGACAAGGTCCAAGTACCAGTTCTGCCCCTCCGGCATCGGTACAGAACAGTGAAAATAAGAGTTCAGGAGCACCATCGGGATCTAAGGACCCGAGTTTACTGTTCACCCCGCAGATACCGCAGGTTAGGAGAATATATCCAGATGTGCCCATAATGAAACCAGCAGAAAGTTATCAACCGCAGATGCCAGGGTACTACAGCAGTGAAAACAGTGGAGGAATGATCCTAGATCCAACCGTAAGGGGCGTACAGAATGGCTACAACCCAACAATAGCACAAGCTGAATCAACTCAGTTTATGATGCCTCAAAAGCAGATGCAGGGAGGAAACGCTCATGCTCAGATGACGGGGAGTCAGATGGGCATGCCGGCAATGATGACCCATAATATGGGGATGAACATGCCTCAGAATATGGGAAATGGACAGAATCCAGATGCGATATCACTACCCATTACTGTAGGTCCACCGGTACCTCTGTATAGCCAGCCTAACTTAGGCATGAACAGTCAGGGACCAATGCTGCAGAATGGGACAGAGAGGAGGTGCATAGAGAACACTCCAGGGATAACTCCGATAGCGGCTCAGCCAAGTGGATCTGGATCCTTGATGGAGTTTAGTCCCATATGTGCTCAGTCTACACTGGTGAGGTCGAGTCCCCCACTGATAATACCTTTAACATCGAATACTGAAAAGTTGCCGCAACCATCGATGGCAGTCGATGTGAATGCTACACTGATGGGGGTAAATGCGCAACAGCTGACACAGTGGTTCAACAGTCTAAATTCCACACAAAGTTCAGGCAGTGGGAAAGGAGAAGAGTACCTGAATAGGATGAGGCTGAACATGGAAGCACAAGAATTGGTGGAAGGGAATATGGGTGTGAACAGGTTAGAGTCCTACACGGAAGAGGAGCTGAGGTATCTATGTCCAAAGATCACGAAAGAAGTGAACAAGGTACATAAAAGTTTGCAGGAAGTAGCGGAAAGAAACGGGATTGACATAGACAAGACGAAACATTTGAGCAGGAGCTATAGGTTGGATTTTGGGACCACAGATTTTGAACACATGAGGTCAGCAGGTATGAAGGCACACCTTAGAGAATTGTTGCAGAGTGCCCAAGTGTGGAGGTGCTTAGACAAGTGGGAAAGCAGGTGGGTAAAGAGGAAGGATAAGAGGAGGGACAGTGCTACAGAGCACAATGAGAAAAGACCGCAGAGTAGTGAGACAGTAACAATGCTACCAATGAGGGAGACAGCAGGGGGAAAATTAGTACATGTACCATGGCACAGAAGCGACATTCAGTCTTTTACGAATGATTTTCCCAAACTGAGAGAGAAGCCGATTGAATGGTATCAACAGACTGATAGGTTTGTGAAGCTTGCAAAATGTCTCTGGGAAGACCTGAATACTCTATTTGAGATTGTGGTTCCGGCAGATTTGTGGGAGGATTGCAAAAGAGCTGTAGGTTGGCCGACAAGTGAACCAGAGAGAGACAGAGAGACGGGTGCACCATCACCTATGGTGATGAGCTTGTACTATAAGGTGATTGAGCATTTGAAGACGAAGGTTGCCGCGAAAAATGTGGATTGGCAGAAGATTGATCGAACTGCCCAAGAGGCTAAAGAATCGATTCATAGTTATTATGAGAGGTTGTTGAAGGCGTTCAAGAATTACAGTGGCACGGAAACGATCGAGGCGAAAGATATGCTTCATTTTGTGTTCAGATTTGTGGAAGGGCTGAGACCAGAGATAAGTCAGAGGATAAAGTCGCATTTGATTTGCTGGCAGTCGAAACCGATTGATGAGGTCTTGACTTATGCGAAATACTGTAGCGACGAGATTGAAGTGAAACAGAAAAAGCTGAAAGAGAAGGTGATGATGATGCAACTTAAAGCAGCTCAGACAGGTTTGCAAGGTCTGCAAGGTCTGCAAGGGTTGCCAGGGATGCAAGGGTTCCAACAGCAGGTATCGCAACCGCAGCCGCAGTTGCAGGGAAACATGGAGTTTCAACCACAGGCGAGAGGCAGAGGCAGAGGAGGTTTTGTGAATAATGGTCCGGATTTAAACACTGTTGTGACGGGTGTGCAGGCAATGAAGAAAGTGATGCCGTGTCACGTGTGCGGAAATGTAGTTCATTGGAAACGCGAGTGCCCGATGGTGGTGCAGGAAGGTGCAGGTGTAGGTATTGGTCAGCAAAACAATGATGTCAATGCATTTCAGACAATGAGAGGACCGAAAATGAGAGGTCCAAACCCAAATTTTCAGACCATAAATCAATTGCAGGGATTACAACCTATGCAGCCGCAGCAGATGCAGATGCCTCGTATGCAGATGACGCAAATGCAGCCGATGCAACAGCAGTTACCCATGGTACCTAATCAGCAAATGCAAATACCTTTGGCACCAATGAGTCAGCAGCAAGTGATGGTTCCTCCACAGGTCTCGGGTCAGGTAATGAGTACAAATGGCACCGTACAACAGTTCCCATTACACAGTGAGAGTGGAATAAACAACGTATGGGAGAGTGAAAGCTCAGAAGAGGAAGGAGATTGTGTGCTTGCAGCATCCTTAGAAGTTGATCAAAGGGGTCCGTACGTAGAGGGAAGAGTAATGGGTCATCGTGTCTCATTCTTGGTGGACACGGGAGCCACACGTTCAACAGTTAAGAGCAGTGAAGTACCAAATTTGCCACTCTCAGGGAGGACAGTTCAAGTGGTGGGAGTAGCAAACAGACATCTGACGAACCCAATAACAGATCCGGTACCAGTCAGCATTGGTAACTATCAAGGGGTACATCAGTTTGTGGTATGTGACTCAAGCCCGATAGCACTGTTAGGAAGGGACCTATTGTGCAAATTGGGTTGTTCGATAATGTGTTCGAACGAGGGAATAACAATACAGACGAGCAGTGATGGGGAAGAAGAGGACAGTGTAGAGGGGGATGAAATGGAAACAGTTGACGAAGAGTATCCTCTGATTTGTCTTTTCCCGATGATAACTGAAGAAGATATTCCAGCAGAATTACGAGAAAGAGTCGGAAAGGAAGTGTGGGACATGACAGGGAAAGAGGTGGGATTGATGAAAGGGGTGGAACCAGTAAAAGTGATTGTAAAGCCCAATGCAATCTTTCCCCAGACCCCACAATACCACATGCCACAAGATACCCTCATGAAAGTTGCTCAACTCATTGACGAATTTGTGAAACAGGGGGTACTGAAAGAAGTGTTAAGCAGTCCATGTAATTCACCGATAATGGGACTAATAAAGCCAAGTGGAAAAGTCCGACTTGTGCAGGACTTGAGGAAAATAAATGACATCATAGTCAAATGCTGCCCTGTTGTACCGAATCCGGCTGTGATAATGTTTCAGATCCCTTGCGATGCTGAGTGGTTCTCAGTTATCGATTTGTCACAAGCATTCTTTTCTGTGCCTCTTCATGAGGACAGCCAATTTCTCTTTTGTTTCAAATTCCTAGACAGAGTATACAGTTGGTGCCGAATTCCTCAAGGGTTTTCTGAGTCACCGTCGATATTCAATCAGGTTCTAAAGAAAGACTTGGAAGAGTTAGAGTTGCCATTCGAGTCAACCCTAGTACAGTACATTGACGACTTCCTGGTTGCATCAAAGACAGAAAGTGGCTGCACAGCCGATACTATTGCCCTGTTGAACCATTTGGGAGGAAACGGACACAAGGTGTCTCCTTCCAAATTGCAGTTCTGTCAGAAGAAAGTGAAATACTTGGGTCACCAGATAGAGAAAGGATCACGGAGAATAATGAAGGAAAGAATTACAAGTGTACTTCAAATGAGTCCGCCCAAGACAAGGAAGGAGGTGAGGAAGTTTTTGGGAATGGTGGGTTATTGTCGCCAGTGGATTCCCAACTTCTCGACTCTAGCGAAGCCTTTGCTGAAATTGACCCAGAAGGATGCCTTGGATCAGATCGAACTGAAAGGGGATGAGATGGATGCTTTTGTTGAATTAAAAGAATGCATGTGCAGGGCTCCAGCTTTAGGTATGCCTGATTACACAAAGCCTTTCACATTGTTTTGCTATGAACGAGATGCATGTTCTTTGTCTGTCTTGACTCAAGCCCATGGTGGCGTAAACAGACCAGTAGCGTATTTTTCAGCTACTTTGGATCCGGTTGCAGCAGCACTCCCAGGGTGTTTGCGCGCCGTAGCAGCAGTTGGTATCAGCCTCACTCAGAGTGAAGGAATAGTGATGGGACACCCAGTAACAGTCATGGTCCCTCACTCAGTTGAGATACTTTTGACCCGCTCCCGAACGCAACATATGACTGGAGCAAGACTCACAAGGTATGAAACGATTATTCTGGGCTCACCGAATGTGCAGCTGAAAAGGTGCACTACGTTGAATCCAGCTACCTTGCTTCCTGGAGAAAATGCTGAAATTGAGAACGCTGAAGACGTCGAGCATGACTGCCTTCAGGTGACTGAATTTTGCACAAAACCCCGACCGGACATTAAGGATACTAAACTTGATGAAAATGACCAAATTCTTTTCGTTGATGGTTCATGTCTAAGAGATGGGATGGGGATTTTGAAAGCAGGATACGCTGTATGCACTGTAACAGGTGTCTTGGAAGCAGGATGGCTTCAAGGAGTCTATTCTGCACAAGTAGCAGAACTTGTAGCCCTTACCAGAACATGTCAATTGTCTGCATTGATGAAAGTCACCATTTACACTGATAGCCAATACGGGTTTGGGATTGTGCATGACTTTGGACAACTATGGTCACAGAGAGGTTTTCTGACTTCTTCAGGATCCCCAGTGAAGAACGGGGAAAGGATAAGGGAATTGTTACATGCCATTCAAGTGCCAGCTGAAGTCGCAGTGGTAAAGTGCAGTGCTCACACGAAAGGACAGGACTATGTCTCTCTGGGAAATGCATATGCAGATCAAGTCGCAAGATTTTGTGCCTTGAACTGTATATTACTGAGAGATGAATGGAACTCAATAAGTGAGCCAGAACTCGAACCAGCTGAAGCGTTTGCTTTGAAGGTCGTAGATACGATAGAGGAACTAAAAGCACTACAGAATAATGTCAGGGAGGATGAAAGAGATTCCTGGATTAAATCACAATGTATAAAGAGACAAGACGAGTTATGGGTTTCACATGAGGGAAAATATGTTTTGCCAAATAGTCTCTTATCACAGCTTGCGCGGTTCTATCATGGGCAAGCTCACCTAGGGAGAGATGCCATGATAAGATTGTTCAAAACGGATTGGTTTAACCCCAGATTTCGTCAAGCTGCAGAAGCAGTTTGCCATCGATGTGTCACTTGCCAGCAGATGAACCCAGGAAAGGGAACGGTTGTGAACGCGAGCCACATTGGTAGGGCAAGCGGTCCTTTTAGTCGTATGCAGATGGACTTCATTGAGATGCCTGTGCATGGAGGTCTGAAATATGTGTTGGTGATTGTGTGCATTTTTAGTCACTGGATTGAGGCATACCCCACACGTAGAAATGACAGCCTTACAGTTGCCAAGCTATTGTTGAGGGAGTTGATACCACGTTTCGGATTCCCGATCTCTTTAGAATCAGATAGGGGAAGTCACTTCAACAACGAGGTGATAAAATTACTCTGCGAAGCACTGAACATTGAGCAAAAGCTGCATTGTAGCTATCGCCCTGAAGCATCAGGACTGGTGGAGCAGATGAATGGTACACTGAAATCAAGAATGGCAAAAATATGTGCATCGACAAATTTGAAATGGCCTTACGCATTGCCCTTAGTGCTAATGTCAATGAGAAACACTCCTGATAGAAAAACTGGATTGTCTCCGCACGAAATTCTCATGGGCAGGGCTATGAGACTTCCTGCAGTTCCAGCAAACATGCTCTTGAATATTACAGATGATATGGTGTTAGACTACTGCAAAGGTCTGGCTGACGTGGTTCGCTCTTTCTCTCACCAGGTGGAAGCAACCACCTTGCCACCGATCCAAGGTCCAGGACACGCACTGAAAGCAGGTGACTGGGTCGTGGTAAAGAAGCACGTGAGGAAGTCGTGCCTGGAACCCCGTTGGAAAGGCCCTTTCCAAGTGATCCTGACAACAACTACTGCTGTGAAGTGTGCGGGAGTTCCCAACTGGATTCACGCCAGTCACACAAAGAAGGTGTTGTGTCCCACAGATGAGGAAGTTGAAGCGCTGAAATTGCCAGTGCCTGATAAAACAGTGCCGAGTGCTGAGACAGAACAAAAGCGAACTGAAAGAGAACAAGCAGAAGGAAGAGAGAAAGAGATATTATTGGAGAACGAAGAGTCCGACCCACTTGAGGAAGACCAAGGAGAAAGTTCAGACAGCGACGAAGAAGCTGCAGGTGACAAAGAGCGTGAAGCAGCTGAGGGTAGCAAAAAGCCTGAAGCAGCTGAAGGTGACAAAGAACCTGAAGCAGCTGAAAGTGATACAGAGCCTGCCGAAAGTAACGGTGACGAAGGGCTCGAAAAAGGTGAAAAAGCAGGAGAGCCTGATCAGAAGGGGGCTTTCCCAGAAACAGACGATACAGAAAAAGAAAAGGAGAACGTGATCGATTCCCCTGAAGGAGGGGACAAGGCAGAGCAGAACGAAAAAGTTCAAGATTCCACAGAAAAGGTCGCAGGTCCATCAAATGGACACGGTGCAAAGAGAAGACTAAGTATCTCACCGATAAAAGAAAAGGGTAAAGAAAGTTTGAACGAAGGAGGAAGGCCAAAAGTGAAAGAGAAAAGAAAGGAAGTGATTGTCGTGGAACAATCGTCAAGTGAAGAAAAAGACTTGGCAAAGGAGGAAAGTACCAGCGAAGCAGAATCAAAAAGAGAAGCAAAATTGAAAAGGAAAAGGATACCAAACAGGAGATATTCTGGTCCTGAATGGGCATATGCAGTCAATGATGATTGGACTGACGAGTTTGTATCTCTAAGCATCGAGAACGAAGAAGAAGAAGAGATACCAATAGAAAAGAAAAGTTTCATAGACTCTGTCGATTGAAAGAGTAATAAATGATATTGCTTGCTACGATCTAAAGTGAAAGAAACAACCAGCTGAGACATTTGCTAAACTGATAAAGACTGAGTTATTGCCGAATTGAGACAAATGCTGCTAACCGATAAGTGACTGGCCTTTTGAAAAAGACGGTGTGAACATTGTGCTCGTTCAGCTCTGTAACTGAATTGCTAAGTAGTTTCATTTATAAGTGCTTCTGACTCTCTGATTCTATACAGATCATGACGCAAAATAATAGAAAGAGATACTGTAAATATGTGTGTATAGGCTTGGTAATTATATGTGTGATAATAATAATGGCAATTGTGTTTGGAGTGCATGGAAAGGGTGAAAGTGAGAATATCGAGGCTTCTACTATTGCTCCTGTTACTGTCACTGAACTAACACCGTTGAAAAGACTAGCACTGGATGAGAGGCTCTTGCACGATAAGAAAGAGCTTTCGTATAACGTTTTCTATCGCTTACTAACAGAGTATGTTGAGACTATGGATGCGAAAGATTGTTATGTGTGTACCCAGATACCGACATCAGTAAAGGAAGGGGTAACTTATCACCACATGCCTCTTACATATGGAATTACATGTAGTATAGTAATGTCTAGGTTTTATGGTCAAACTAACATACAGTATTTTTACTCGAATTATGATGTTACCTTTGCTTATGTTCCTATAATAGCACAGCTAAGCCAGACTGCAAAAGATTGGGGTTTTAAAATTATGAGGGAATTTTTCGAGCCAATGCTACCTTTTGAAACGGCTCATGCTCATAGGGAGAATCTTACTTGCTCAGTCTCTGCAGTAGAAATAAGCTTTTTAGATCGCACAGATGATAGAAGGGCTCAAATGAAGGCGAAATTAGAAAAAGAGCTACACAAGAGGACTTCAGTAGATAATTATGATTTTGCTGCAATAAAGACACAAGGGAAAATAGCTTTAGATGCTTGGCATGTAGGGAAATTTTGTATATATAGAGGTGAATCTTATTATGACAATATTTTTGTAGGAGCGAGTGAGTGTAAACATACGTTTATTTTTAAGGCCAAATGGACATTCATGATGAACGGACTTGACCCTGTAATTCCAGGGGTATATTATATTTGTGGGCATAATGCCTATTATCGTCTTCCAAAGGGATGGTGGGGAAGATGTTATTTGGGTATAGTGTTCCCAAAGGTTTATCAACTGGATGACGTATCGATGATTCAAAAGACACCTGGATCCCATCGTATCCAGAAAAGAGAGACCGCAGCTGCTGTGGTAGGTGATATATTTGGAGCCATGATTCCTTCGTTGGGAGTTGTGCTGAATTCCATCAAAATAAGAAAGTTGTCTACTATAGTGGATAACATGTTGACAAAGTTTTCAGGTGCTATAATCCTGATGGATGCTGAACTTGCAGCGGAAAGAGCTATGACTCTTCAAAATAGGCTTGCTTTAGACATTCTTTTAGCAAAGGATGGAGGCGTTTGCAAAATGATTGGCGCAAGACACTGTTGTACCTATATACCGGATAATAGTGTGAAAATTAAAACTATGCTTGCTAATCTAACAAAAGAAAGTGCAGATTTGAAGGAATTGAAAGAACCAGGAGTGTGGGAGAAGGTTGGAAAGGGACTTGCTTCAGTGCGACATTGGATTGGGGGAATTTGGAATGGAATATTATTGAAAATAATAGAAGGAATATTAATAGTGATAATTTGTGTATTTGGAATTTGGGGAATAAAAAGGGGAATAATAATGATTATGGAAAGAATTAAAAGGAGAAAAGAAGAGAAAATTATGAAAAGAATGGCAGAAGAATATAAAGCGCAAACTAGGGGAACTAAAAGGAAAAGGGAGCTGACAGAATTTTAATGGGATAAAAATTTGTGGGCTAAATTTGTGTGATGACAAGTAGTCATCAGAGGAGGGATTGATGAAGCAGAAAATGAAGGTTTTGATTTATTTACGCATAAACGTAGTGTGAAATAATCATGTGTGACATTAACCGAACTAATAAAGATTGTACGGGGACAAAATGTGCCCTTAGAGTAGTTTGCCAACATTTATATGCGTGCTTTATATAACGTGGTGTATTCGAATTGCACTAATCCGACATAATCATAAACGTATGCTACGATTTGCTTGTTTGAAATGCCTTAGCTTAGCATTACTTTAGCGGAGGCTTTGGCCTAGTGGCCTGGTCTCACGGTTTAGATGTTCGTATTTTTCCATTGTGCTAATAAACGTGTATTTCTGCTTGAAGCTGTACTTTTCCACAGAAACTGTTCACATGCTTATCTTAAAGTTTCGTGCCAGCATGGCATATTTTCTCTTTAATTCAAGGTCGACTTGCAGGTGCGGACAATGGAGGCTCTGAAAGTGAGCTAATTGAGAGACAATGTTGCGATTTGCGTACCCATCTCCAAGGATAATGTATGCTTAAGTAAAAGCTTGAGAACTGTCGTTTTTGATTGGTCAATTTGAAGCTAACCTATGAACCCTCCAATGGAGACCCTACTGGACCTGAACTGTTGTCTATAAAACCCAGGTGCACGAGAAGAAAGGTAGCCATTACGAGCTCTCTTCGGACATCCCGCCATTTTGACTTCGTAGCTATTATGGCCCACTTTGCTGCGATGCCATTTTGAGAGACTTTGATGCTTTCTCTAGTCGAGAGAAAGAGACTTTAATGATTCTTGCCCTAGAGACTTTAACTTTGATTTGTCCCTTTGCATGAAGTAGTAGTTTTACTTTGCCGCCGTGAGGCGATTGCCCCGTTCACCCTTGCCCTTTTGTCCTGGCCCATGCTGATCGAGAAACGGTACCTGTGAGACGAAGACTTCCTTGTATGCTGATCGTAATTGGTAAATATGAAAGGAAATTGTAAAATTGCATTGTGTTTCTTTTAGGTAACCAACTGCTGATTTTGACAAGGTCCCTAGCTAGGAGTTTTCTAAATTGATGTTGCTAAATTGTTTTGCATGAAGTCCCACATGCCGATGCTAATTTGGGGTTAGATGAGGATTCCATATGTCGCACGATGCAATTTGAGATCTTGTTATGCTGACTAAATGTACGCAATTAGCCCATTACAGATTATCGTATTAGTGATTTGCATTGCCATCATCGAATGCCTTGTGATTCAAATGCTACATAGATTACACTTGTTTCGACGATATGGACAGCTATTAATGTTCATTTATGTTTATCATTTGGTGTTGAGACACATCTATATTGTGCTCGCTCTGTTAATATAGGGAAATAAATTCACTAACTTTGAAATAAACTGGTGTGGTTATTCCTGGCTGAAAGGTCAGGGTTTGCCGAAATGTATTCTGGATTAATTGTTAAGTGTTATGTTGTTCAAGGTGTTGCTTATGTTCGTTATTGATTATTGATTTGATGCGACTGATCGATTAAGAGTACAGAGAGTTCCCACTAAGTCAAAAGATTCATCGGCCTAAAGAGCGTCCGAACACAGGTAAATTATTAGTACGGACCGCTCTATCATATTATAATCTTGCAATCAGAAATTGTTTCTGAAAATCAAAGATTTAATTTTTAGAATCAAACTGAATTTTTATTCAGAGGTTATTAATATATTAATAGTGTTCAGAAAAGAACATGATACTTACCTTCAGTAACACTTTTTCTGGTAGAGGCTCTACATAACTGCAGATGGCTCACCTTGTGAATTTCCCCAGTTGTCGAACTGGATGTGGAAACTTTTGAAGCAATTCCTTGTATAGTTCTGCGACTGATCCGTCCCACCCTGGATGTGACATTAGGGCCCCTATATATGTGCTGCCTCCATGCGCTGATGTTACTTTCTTGCTTTCTGGTCCCTGCCCATGCTGTCTGACAGAGTCACTGGAATCAGAATATGGCAGTGTGCAGACTTCAAGACTGGGATCTTATTAGTGGACTACATGAATTAATTCCACAGAACGGGGGGAGGGTAGGTCAGTAAGGAAGAAAATAAGTTACTTACCTTTAACTGTAATTCTCCAGTATTGGAATCTTTCATAGATTCACATGATTGAGTCATTCCCCGTCGCTGAGATGGGAGTTCCCGGTACCTTTAAAAAAGTAATGTCAATATAGACATAAATATAGAGGCCCTTGGCCCATCAATTTGGTTAGTCTATCACAGTCAATTTTAAAAAAGGACTATACTGAAGAATCCACCAATCAGGCAACTGGGAAGCTCCAGTTCATCAGAATTTCAAAGCACTAGTGCTTACTAGTGATACAAAACTGAGAGAGTTAAAGGTGAGCTTCCCTGGGGAGGTGGGTGGGTCCCATGTGAATCTATGAAATATTTCAGTACTGGAGAACTATAGGAACAGGTAAGTAAATAATTTTCTTACTCCAGTATAGATTCATGTGCTTGATACAGGGTAGCAACCAGTAATATGAGTGTATATATAATATATGTATGTATTGAATATATTTCAGTACCAAGGAGAGTATCTGAGATGTAAAATATGGTTACAGACATGAACACGTCATTTTGTAACAATAGTACATAGATGAGAACACAGTAAACTGTAAACAATGTGCAGAATTAGTAAGAAGGATGGTGGTAAGGAGAAAGGGTGGCTCACCTTTACTGAAAAAGAGTCTGAGGACTGCTTGGTCCACTGCTTTCTCACCCTTTGGGGTAGAGTCCAGACAGTAATGCTGTGCAAAGATGTGGGTAGTCTTATAGGTGGCTGCTCTGCAAATGTCCTGGAGGGGTACTCCTGCAAACAGAGCTGTGGACATTGATACCGTTCCGGTGGAGTGGGCGTGTACTGAGGTCTGTAGTGGATTTCCTGCTGCTTGATGGCAATATTTTATGGCTGCAGCTATCCACCTGGCTCTGCTTTGTTTGGAAAGAGGTTGACCTTTCCGTGGTGCGCTATGATCGACGAATAGCTGGTCAGGCTTGCGGAAGGATTTTGTTTTTTCTATGTCGACTTTGATGCATCGCTTGATATCCAAAGAATGGAGAGCCCTCTCAGCTGGTGTTGAAGGGTTTAGATTTTTTTTTTTCAAGATAATAGGTTCATGAAGGTGGTAGCCCGAAGGAACTTTAGGAATAAACTTTGGATTTGTACGAAGGATCACTTTGTCTTTTCTAAACTGTAGAAAGGGTTCCTGGATAGAGCATCAATCAATCAATCAAATAATTTCTACTTACCCAGTAGGGTCTCAAGGTGCTGGAAGGGGGAGAGGGGTGGATCTCACTGACACATCTGGCTGATGTTAAAGCCACCAAAAGAACCACTTTCCAAGAGAGAGATACTTTAGTTCTGTTTTATGAATAGGCTCAAAAGGATGTTTCATGAGGTGTGACAATATCGGGTTTAGCTGCCACGCTGGAGGCGGGGTCTGAATGGAGGGAAAGTCCTAAACAGACCTTTGAGAAACTGCTTAATTAGACTGGAAGACCATAAAGACGGAGTCGTGGGTGATCGTCTAAACCGGGATATGGCAGCCAGATGCATTCTTATGGAGGCATGAGCCAACCCTGAGCATGCTAGATGTAAAAGGTACAGTAAAAGATGTTAGGTTGACGAAGTCAAGTGGTGTATGCATTCCATCTAGCACCATGAACAAAATCTTTTCCTTTTGTGAGAATGTCTTGTTAGTACTGTCCGCCCTAGCTTTGAAAAGTATTTCTCTACATTCAGGTGTGACGTTCAGATAGACATATTGATTGTGTTCAGGAGCAAGGCTGATAAGTGGAGAGAGTGTGGATCTGGGTGAAAGGACATGGCCGTTGCTCATTGTCAGTAGATGAGAAGACACTGGGGGTCATTCTGACCCTGGCGGTCTCGCCGGTTTCCCGCTGCCCCTGGGAATCCTCCACGGCGGCGCTGCAAGCAGCGCCGCCATGGGGATTCCGACCCCCTTCCCGCCAGCCTGGTTCTGGCGGTTTCCACCGCCAGAACCTGGCTGACGGGAACGGGTGTCGTGGGGCCCCTGGGGGCCCCTGCAGTGCCCATGCCATTGGCATGGGCACTGCAGGGCCCCCCTAACAGGGCCCCACATAGATTTTCAGTGTCTGCGTGGCAGACACTAAAAATCGCGACGGGTGCAACTGCACCCGTCGCACCCCTTCCACTCCGCCGGCTCCATTCGGAGCCGGCATCCTCGTAGAAGGGGGTTTCCCGCTGGGCGGGCGGCCTTCTGGCGGTCGCCCCCCAGCCCAGCGGGAAACTCAGAATGACCGCCGCGGTGTTGGAAAGTGGATTATTGGTAAGGGCAAGTAAGTACGTACCCCACTAGATCAGTCAAGGTCTCAATAAATGAATCCTGGCTCAACCTTTGGTAGCTTGGCCATGACCAGTTAGGCTTAACTCAGGAGAAAGGTGTGTAAACCTTTTATTATCAACAGAACAGTAACTAAGTAAAACACAAAACACAATAAAAATCCAACATCAATTTATAAAAATAGATTACATGTTTTTCTTTAAAATGACAAATGAAAAATCCAATAAAGGGTTCAGGAGATATGAATTTTTACAGATTAAGGGCCAGATGTAGCAAGGGTTTAGCGAGTCGCAAACGGCTAAAATCGCCGTTTGCGAGTCGCTAAAGCCACTTTGCTATGTAGAAATGCATTTTGCGAGTCGGAACCGACTCGCAAAATGCATTTCTGACTCGCGAATAGGAAGGGGTGTTCCTTTCCTATTTGCGACTCGCAATGCTATGCATTTTCATTTGCGACCGCGATTGCAGTCGCAAATGAAAGCGCAGTTACCATCCACTTGAAGTGGATGGTAACCCAGGCGCAAACGGGAAGGGGTCCCCATAGGACCCCTTCCCCTTTGTGTCTGGATAAAAAAAAAAAAAATCAGAGCAGGCAGTGGTCCAAGGGACCACTACCTGCCCTGAAAAATACCGAAACTAAAGGGTCCGTTTTTTTTTTCAAAGTGCAGCTCGTTTTCCTTTAAGGAAAACGGGCTACACTTTGAAAAAAAAAGACTGCTTTATTTAAAAGCAGTCACGGACATGGTGGTCTGCTGTCTCCAGCAGGCCACCATCCCTGTGAGTGCCCTGAATCGCCATGGGGTCGCAAATTGCGACCCACCTCATTAATATTAATGAGGTGGGTCTTTGCGACCCCATAGCGACTCGCAGAAGGTGTCTGAGACACCTTTCTGCATTCCAAATTGCGAGTTGCAATTTGCGAGTCACTGGGACTCGCAAATTGCAACTCGCAATTTGGAATCTTCCTACATCTGGCCCTAAGTGTTTTCTAGCGCCTAGAAATCAAAAGCTCCACTATGGACATCTCGCCGCACTCGACTGGGGTACAGTCAGAAGTTGAGGCTGACCACGATGGAGCCCTGCTCGGCTACACTGAGCGGGAGGCCTCGGTTAAATTTTACCTTCACACTAAGACATTTTTTTGAAGATTTTTCTTCGACTAGGATGAAGTCATACGTTGAGGCCAATCTTGCTGGAGCCCTCTTGGGATACACTGCATGGGAAGCCTCGTCAAGTTTTCGACTTTTGGACTCAGAAACATTTTTGGAGCTTTTCTTCCCCAACGACAGACGACCCTCCACAGCAAGCCGATTTTGATATGACATCATCGGATTGCCTTTCCACAAGTCCCCGGTCAAATCCTAGAAGTCTGGGGCTCCTGAGCTTTTCAGTAAGATGAACCTGCAAGTCAGCCTGTGTCGCAGTTGACGTTGGCTAGCTTGACTCATGACATTGGGTCGGTCTACTTATGGAGCTTTTTTCCAAAGTTGCTCCAAACTTCTCCAAACTTCTGGATCTTCTTTCAGGAGTACTTTTAAGGTCTTCCAATTTTCCACAATTCAGCCCAAGGTCCCAGAAGCTCGGAGTTGCTCCTTGGAGGGTCAGGACTTTAATTCCTAGAATGCACCTGGTCCAAATCAGAAAATGGCCACTGGTCAGCTCGGCTATTTTTGCAGGACTTGTTGCAGGGGACTCTGGTCACCTCCTTTCTACCTGTAGCTTACAGGGAGTCACTCCTTGAGGTTATATAAGTAAAGCAAAGTCCTTTTCTTGATGTAGCCCAAAGTGTGCAGCTGGTGCAGTCCTTCTGAGTGCAGGCCAGGGATCCAGCAGACATTCTTTTTCTTGTCTGTTTCCAGTAGGGATCTGAAGTGTGTGGCAGCTTTGCCATATTTATCCTTGCTCCTGGGGTGGAAAGCTGGGGGCGGTGCTCTTGTCCAATCACGTGCAGACCACCATGCTCTTGAGTGACTACCTCCTGGGAAGTGTGGCAAAAATCAAACCCAGGGAGCAACATTCCTCCAAAATTCAAGATGGCAAAATTTCAGTCTGGGAGTTTAGATCTGGCTGAGTATACTCACTGGTGTGTCTAAGTTTCCCTTAACACACACTTTTCCAGCCCTCTCTTAATCTAATCAGGGGGCACCTGGTTGTCTGGGGTTACAGGAAATGGGGGAGGTCCAGTTGCCTTCCAAATGTCCTTCACTCCTTTGAAGTCCAGTTTGGCTGCTCTCCCCCATTCTGTTCTACCATCTGCTGAGGCAGATCTCCTCCCACCAAATGCTTCCTTTGTTTCAGTTCAGGACACTTCACACATCATTAAGGCAGTGTGGGTCAGGCTGCCAGAGGCTGACAAACCAGAGAAGGGCACTGTAGGGCTGAGGTTGGTAACTTTCAGCAAGAGTTCTAAAACTCTTTCCCTGTCCAAATGATATTATATTCAACAATGGGAGGTTGTTGGATTTATTATAACTTTTAATTTGATACCAAATCTGCTATATTTAACTCCTTCCTATGGAAAATAAAACGTTACTATTTTAAAATAAAGTCTCTCCATGTTAGCCGTTGAAGCCCATTCACTACATTGGAGAAAATTAATTTGTCTATTTTTCCCTCATCAGGGCTTATAAAGCATCTTTTTATGAAGTCCCTGCTTATAGTTACACTGCACCCAACTCTGGGGGCCCTTAGGGCATACCTTAGGGGTGACATATGTAAAAATAAGATTGCCTAGGACTTTTAAAAGTACTTTGAATTCAGAAGTCGAATATGGGGTTAATTTTCACTTAAAAGCAGCCAGCAAGGCAGGCCTGATTTTAAAATAACACTGGGCACCACAGCAGTGTACCTGTGGGTGTACTATCTATGCTAGAGCCCATAAACCTACTTGCCCTACCATATACAAGGGACTTTTAGGAAGGTTGGTGCTGGCAATTATAATTAGCCTAATTTGCATAATACATTTTGCACAGAGCACTGGTCCTAGTACTGGTTAGCAAAACCCAGGGCACAGTCAGAGTCAGTAACCACCACTATCAGTCAAAAAGTTTGAGGGTAATCAGGGCAAAAAGGAGGACTTTCCTAGACACTGTCAGCAGGATGTGCGGTTTCTCTGAGAGTAGGAGAACAAGTATCGGGCTCCTTCGTCACCATCATCAAAGTGACCCCAGTGATGGTACGAGCTCTATCTTGGTAGACAATGCAGACACATCTTTCAGTCTGCTTTTTATTCCTCATCCAACCATCTCCGTTGGTGAGTACCATGGATGCTTCCCTTGAGGATGGGGAGCATATCTTCAATACTTGCAAGTCAGTGGCAAATGGTACAAACTACACAGGGATTGTCACATCAACGTGCTAGAGCTCAAATCAGTGCATCTAGCCCTGCAAGCTTTTCTCCCCAGGATCAAGAACTCTGTGGTCCTTATAAGAACGACAACATGACAAAGATGCATTATATCAACAAACGGGGAAGTACAAGATCACTTCCAATCTCTTGAGAGTCACAACAAATCTGGGAATGGTCCATCGCAAGTGGGGTTCAACTAAGAGCAGAACATGTCCCAGGGAAACAAAACGAAATAGCGGATAACCTAAGATCCTCATGCCAAGAATGGGAACTCAATCGAGGCACAGTGGGGAAAACTCACACTAGACCTATTTGCAAATCCTCACAATACCAAATGCCGTTTTTTTGCAAGCTGGTATCCCCATCTGGGATCTTAGGGGAATGCATTTTTGATGGCATGGTACAGAAACTTTGCCTACACCTTTCCTACCATTCTCCTGATTCCGAGATTGCTGACAAATGAGGAAGTCTTGCAAGATCATTTTGATAGCCTCAGGGTGGCCTCGCTAACATTGGCCTGTACTAATAACACCTACCGGCTGGATTCCAAAAGTAAGGGATCTAGTACTTGAAAAGGTCACTGTGAAAAAGGAGTTTGGTCCTTCTTATTGTTCACCAGTCTTAGTCTTGGGAATACAAGGTACCCGAACTGTCATTCTACCGCCGTTGACTGGTGCTAAAGAAAATCGCTTTGTATCTATCGACAATGTCAAGTTACACTATGTGGCCGTTACTGCACAGCAGACCAAGAGGAGCAGCCAGTAGTTCCCGAATCCCTCTCACTACTGGTAAAGACATCCCTTTACAAGTTTGTAATGAGACTACTAGATTTGAGCAGCAGAATCGCCTGCAGTGTGGGGAACTGAAAGCGCTCCCACCAGCGCAGCTGTGTCGTGAACGCATGATGCAGCACTTCGGAGCAACACTCCTGGAACAACGTCACTGGTCTCTGTCATTCAGACTGGTTTTGCATTGTGTGCAGCCCGTGTTTCGGTGCCTCTGGTCCTCGTTCGAACATGCACTGAAAGTTTGCCTTTCTACGAAGCGCTTGCTTTCATTGGACGCAGATCTGTTGATGTTCTCGCTGAGGGCGCGTTTGCTACTGGAAGCTGCTTATGAGTTGCCCTTCATGGAGGATGCAGCTCTAAACTCATTGTTGGTTACAACACGGAATACTGGTGCCTTGGCTGAAGCTGAGGCTTTGGAACACAAATGCTCCTTGGTTGTTCTTGGTGATGAATTTCCTACTTTCCCACCTGCCGAAGTGGAAGATTTCCTGTCCTCAATTATCCCCGATTTGATTGGTAACTTCCAAAATGACTGTAACTGTTGAAATGAGGTCTTTTTTACGCCATAGTTAGCATTTTTAAAATGTCTTTTTAAACATGCTCAAGTGTCTTTTTTAACTTGTCATTATTGTCATATTTTATTTATATATATATATATATATATATACATATATATATATATATATATAAACATATATATATATATATATATATATACATATATATATATATATATATATATATATATATATATATATATATGCCTTAGGTTGAATTTTAGTAGCTTTTATATATAATTAGGCTAGTAGGAAACATACACATCCTTACGTAGGGACATTTTCTCAGAACATCAGCTGTTTTATTATAAAAACCCTTCTCTGTCCCATACACGTTAGAGGGAGATTCCAGCCAGAGGACCACGACTGTATGCTGACTGCTGAATGCTTCGCTACAGCTACTTATGCAGACTTCAGGCCTCTTGCTCAGGTATGAGAGATGATGTCTTACCAGGGAACCTGAAGGGAAGAATTAGAGCTTAACATGCTGTGCTCTAATATAGCCTAGGTAGGAATTATTTTAATGACTCTAGTGACAATATGGTCACTAGTTGGTTTTACTCTCCTTGTCACAATTTTAATCCTGTCATGCTTCATCGTCCTGGTTATTGCAGTACATGCTTTATTATCTAAGATGCAGTTGCTTCATTAAAATCTTATTGAAACATATACTGCCTCTGATTGTCCTTGTATATGTGAGACTGATGTAACTGAGAGAAAATGGATGCAATCTGAGTGACCACAATTTCCTTGAGGAGTCAATTGTGTAATGCGCTCGGCTGCCCAATCATTCCTACTCTTGGGTGGTGATGAGGCACTGCTATTTAGCTGGACAAAAACCCGGATTAGGCCGACAGGTGTCACCTGCAGTGGGTTAGACTAATTCCCCCAGACAGCAGGCGATTCTGCCGCTCAAATCCAGTAGTCTCATTAGAATAATGAGAGCCTATGCAATACTTGTTTCCACTGATGTTCCAACTGTTCCTGAAGAAGTTGCATTCGAAGTCGACAATATGGAATTAGAGGGATGCAAGCAGACATCATTCCCAAGAGGGATTTGTATATGCATACTGAAAGTGACTCTTTCTGCTGAACCAACTTTGCCAGCA
This sequence comes from Pleurodeles waltl, assembly GCF_031143425.1. Classification (NCBI taxonomy): domain Eukaryota; kingdom Metazoa; phylum Chordata; class Amphibia; order Caudata; family Salamandridae; genus Pleurodeles; species Pleurodeles waltl. The sequence goes on along the minus strand of NC_090441.1, from coordinate 78,984,570 downwards.
ACACCAGCTTGCCTTGTCTTTCCAGCATTAGACAAGCCCTGTTTATAGTGTCTAAGGTTGCACCTAGAAAGATTATGTTTGTTGAAGGCTGCAGGTTCGATTTGTTCCAGTTCAGGATGAGGCCTAGTTTGTCGAACAACTCTAAGCAGGCCTCGGTCAATTGTATTGCTGACTATTTGGATTCCACCTTTATCAGCCAATCGTCCAAATACGGGAAAACTTTATGTTTTTGTTTCTGAAGAAAAGCCGCTACCAGTGCCAGGCATTTTGTGAATAGTCTTGGGGCTGATTTCAGACTGAAAGGAAAGACTTTGAATTTGAAGTGGCTAATGGCAACTGTAAACCTCAGGAATCTTCTGTGAGAAGGATGGATGGGGATGTACAAATATGCATCCTGCATCTCTAAGGTTGCCATATATTCTCGTGGTTGAGTCGCAAGAGAATATCATGTAACGTGACCATGCGGAACAATTGCTTTTTTAGATATTTGTTGAGGTCCCTGAGATCGAGAATAGGCCTCCATTCCTTTTTGTTCTTGCAAATTAGAAAGAAACAGGAATAGAACCCCTTTCCTTGCTGCATAAAAGGGACTCTTTTTATCACTCCTTTTTGTAATATGGTGTTGACTGCCAGTCTGAGTAGATTAAGATGTTTGGGAACAGAAATAAGTGGTGGGTTTAATGCCAAGGACTCAGAGAACTCTAGTGTATGTCCAATTTGTACAAGGTTGAGGACACACCAGTCCGATGTTATTTTGTGAAATTGTTCTATAAATTGGGATATCCTTCCTCCCTTTTCCAATGGTGGGGGGATGAGAGTAGTCTGGGCCCGTAGCAGGTCATTGTTGACAACCTGATTCTTTTCCTAGATGTGTTGGCCGCCCCTGAGGCGTGGGTCTGTTATACGCCATTTGAGGTGAAGGTCTTTGGTTCTGAAATTGTTGTGAGGAAGAGGGGTAGGAGGATTATCTGTATTGTTGAAAGGCTTCTCTGTATAAGGGCATCCCTTTGCCTCTGGCCCCAACAAATGGCAGTTTCTTGAACTGTTGAGTGCCCAATGATATGGCCATATCTGTGTCTGTTTTTATTGATTGAAGACCCTCGTCTACGTGTTTTTCAAAAAGGGCCTCTCTGTCAAAGGGGAGGCCCAGAATTTTACTCTCTGCTTCTGGTCTAAACATAGCTTTAAGCCATCCCTGTCTCCTGAGTACCACAGATCCTGCCAATAATCTAAAGGCCGTTGTTGCGATGTCCATAGCACAGTCAATCACCTCTGCTGAAGTGGGCTCACCTTCATGCAGAATATTTTTTGCCTCTGCTTTGGCGTCTTCTGGGAGTTGTTCAACATATGGGGTGATGTCAGCCCATAACTGTCTATCATACTTATCCAATACAGCTAGAAAAAGCATAAGTTACATAGGTAATCGCTCCTGTTACATGGCTAATTGCACTTTTGCCGATAAGTTTGACTGCAAGCAAACTTCTTTTTCCTTTTGTGTGCTGCTTCACGCTGATGCCATGGTGCTTTGAATTGACTTGCTTATGTGAAACTTTATTACTTTTCATTTTCAATTTATGTGGCAAGAAAAGTCATGTTAGGAGTTTACAACGATAAAAGCTCTAACTTGAACAAATGTGAGACCCATCGCATTACAAAAGCTTGTTTAAATAATGACTCTGATAGACTACTAAACTGATGGGCCAAAGGCCTCTATGTTTATGTATATATTGACATTACTTTTTTAAAGATACCGGGGATTCCAATCTCGATGACAGGGAATGATTCAAGCATGTGATTCTATGAAAGTTCCAATATTGGAGTAATCTGTGGTTAGGTGTCGTCTCTAACACAAAAGGCATTACCAAAGGTAAGCAACGTATTTTTCTGACCACAGATTCCTCATGTTGTGAATAGATAATGTGAGAAACTGGGTTGTTGGTTGAAAAGAGGGGTGACCCCTGTTCAAGCAACAGCCGCAATTCATGTCAGGGGGAGCCACAAAAGTCTCTAAATTATCCTGTGCTTAACTCTTGAGTAGCTTGACACTAAATAGGTCTGTTTTAAGGCAATGTGTAAGTTATTTATGCAGCTCACAAACAGCAATAAAGTGAAAGCAGAACACGAGGAAAATCCCACATCAACGTAGAAAAACAGTAAATTTTAATGAAGAACTAGACACCAAAAAGACAAAAATCCAATTAGTAGAACTGGAGTTATGAATTTATAAAGTTTAAGGTAAAAACTAGTGCGGAAAAGATCAATGCGCCAACCGTGGACATCTAGTCGCGTAAGTCTAAGTCAAAGTTGAAAAAATATGGCCAACCACAATGGAGTGTGAGTTGGATACAAAAACTGAATTAGACCTGGTTGGCGCTTACCTACGAACTTAGAAGAAATTTCGGAGAATAGTATTCTGAAAAGGTAAAGTTGAGCAGGGCAAGGCTGCAAGTGGTGTCTGAGGAGGGAGAGTTGTCGCCTGGGAATGGCTGGACCAAGGCTCAGTGAAGATTTCTTCTTTCAGATTTAGTCACTTTTGTGAAAGTCAGGAATCTCCAGCAAGACGAGGTTGTAGCCAAAGAGATTTGTTGGACACAGGATACCCCTTTGGCAAAGGACCGCTGAGCATGATTTGCTGCGGAGAACAAGAAAGCAGTGGGAGCTACTGCAATGTCTGGTCAACTAGTGATGAACCTTGGTTAGGTAGAAGAGCAGGTAGGTCCCTATCTTCTTTCAGTTCTCAGAGTAGAGTTTAGCCAAAAAAATTCTGAGTCCCAAATTTTTGATTTTGGCTATCTGGACACCTTTAGCACCACTACCAAGGGTCTGTGACTGAAGGGGCACCACTTGGGTGTGAGGACTCATTCAGTCTGGGATCAGGTGTGGGTTCAAGATGGTTGGAGGTTTTTCTGTCCCTGAGGCTCTGATAAGGAGGCCAGCCAACTAGTCCTTGGAGTAACTCTGGTAATCCTGGGTTCAAGTGGTGAAACAGGGCTAAAACAGCAGAGCTGCCCTCTGAGGGTTCAAGGCAGGCTCCAGACATCAAAGCAGTCCACCAAAGCAGTTGGTGGAGTACACGACAGGCCACAGCAGCAGGCAGCCCCCTGAGAGTCAGGTTCAGAAAATGAACTGAAGAGTGGGTTTGAAGGACCCATTTTTATACCTGGCACCTTCTCTGAAGTCGGAGCAGTTTCTAGAGAATTCCCTTTGAAGTGCTTGAAGCTTCTTGAGTCTCCTGTCCTGAATCCAAGCTGACTACATGAACACTGCAGGGGTGACAAGTCTGTCCTTTGTGTGAAGGCAGGGCACAGGCTATTAATTTGGAAGGTTTGCTTCCCCCCCCCTGCCAGTTGATAGCCCATCCAGGCACACCTAATCCCTCTAATGTGTGGCTGTCTGTGAGGAATAAACAAAGTCTAACTGCCAACTAGAACCAGTCAGGTGACCCAGGAACAGGCTGCAGGCACCAAATACTTAGGGAAGGAAAATGAAAACTTTCTAAAAGTTGCATTTTCAAAAATGGAACTTAAAATCTGAATTCACCATTAAAGAAGATTTGTATTATATGTATCAGACACCAAACACAAAATGCTTATCTGTTCTCAGTCAAATGTTAGCACATAATAAACAAGGTAATCCAAAGTTATAAAATGGGAAAATACATTTAGGAGCTTTTCATTACCAGGACATGTAAAACTTAAAAGTATGCATCCAACCTTTTAGTTACAGTGCACCAAGCCCTGTGGGCTAACAAGGGCCTACTTTATGGGTGACATATGGAATAAAAGGAGAGTTTAAGGCTTGACCAGGGGTTATTTTGCCAAATCGGATTGGTAGTTTAAAACTGGATTCAGGCTGCAATGGCAGACCTGGGACATGTATTAAGGGCCTACTTAAGAGGGTGGCACAATAAGTGCTGCGGCCCAATAGTAGCATTTAATTGACAAGCCCTGGGTATATGGTATACCACTGTATAAGGGGTTTATGAGTACATCAAATTTGACAATCAGGTGGAAGCCAATTTTACCATGTTTAAAGGACATAGCATGAGCACTGGTTAGCACTGGTAAACAGTTGTAAAGTGCCAAGAGTCCTGGAGCCAACAAAAACAAATTTCAGCAAAATGTTGAGGGCAAAGACAAAACATTTGGGGGAAGATCACCCTAAGGCTGACAGATCTAACAGATATCAAAGCAGTACCTTCCCGGGTGGTGGATCTGTGGAACTGTTCAGACCAAGAAATCCTGCACAACAGATTGGGTTAAGTGCCCGTTCCGTTGGACCTGGCTTTCCAGGTAGTAATGCTTCATGAACCTGTGGAGGGACACCCACAGAGTTTTGCAAGTGTCCACAACTGGTACATCACACAGTAACACACTCGTAGCAGCCTTTGCTTGGGTAGGTGCACATACAATGCTGCCTCTGCTGATTTCCTCTGCTAAACCCTTGAAAAAGGCAAGGTTGTGGTGTGGTCTGAAACAACAGGTGGAGCTAGGCCCAGAGTCAGTAGTGGCCTTGCTCTCTTTAAACCTTTTCTAAGGCTGAGCCACCTTCGCTCTGAACAGCCAAGAGCTGTCGAATGACACGTCCTTGAGGGACCACAAAATGTATAACTACCACAAATTTATAGAAAGTAGGAAGGTGAGGAATCCAAATTGCAGAAAATGGCACTGGGCGCACAAAGTTTTGAAAATAACTACCAGCATTGCTGAAGCAGAATTTATAACGCCTTTACCAGAACTAACCTTAAAAAAAAAAATTATATATATATATATATATATATATATATATATATATAATATATATACATATATATTTACATATATACATATATTAGGAAGCTGGCTCTGTATATAGTGGACCAAAATGAAGTAGACTGTGCAGACAGTCCAAGCAATCCCCAGAGGTATTGCAGAGGCACAAATTACATCCCAAATGCTCTCTTTTTGGGTAGTGTGGTTGGGCAGTTAGGCACTAAAACACACACTCATGCAGTAGGTCAGACACACACTCAAAGAAATCCGACACCAATCTATAAAAATAACACATATTTTTATATAACTTTAGATACCAAGATCGTCTGAATCAGGTGAGTACTTTCTGAGTTATTAATTTTTATAGTTTTCAAAAAGTAGACAGCGCATTTTTCAGGATGCTGCAATGCAATCATATGGAGGAAATCAAAGACTGCAATCCAGGTAGAGTACAACAAGTTATTGGACCAATGCCCTCAACTTAAGGGGGTTTTGGGGAAGGTCCAAGGCCACACCAACAAGTCACCTCAGGGAGCTGTGGTGCGTACAGGTGCAGAGGTGTGTTACAGCATTGCGTGTCCCATTCAAGTCTCTGGGGGTCGGTCCTGTAACAAAGTCACTGCAGAGGTGGCTGGAAGGATAGTTCAGGGGAACCCACAGGGGGCTTGACCCTTGAGGTTCTCAGGCATGTGTGGACACAGTAGGTCCAATCCTCATGTAGGACATGGGTGAAGGGGTGTCTTCTGGCATCAGGTCCAGCACTGGAGTTCCATGCATTTGCAGGGTGACCCACAGAAATACTGTGCAAGCGTGGATTGGGGATCCAGTTCAACCAAGCAATACAAGTGGGCTCAGGTCTCATGAGGTGGGGAGACGTGGGGACACCAATGGTTCTCGCCTCCTGGGTTTGGGGCAGACAGGTGCAAAGGTGTCCTAGGGCATTGGGTCTTTGCCTCCTGATCACTCTTGGCTGCAGGGGGGTCTGCAGAAACAGTCTGCAGACACTGTTGTGAAGTCCACAGTGGGTGAGCACACAGTGGGCTTCTTTTCTGGAGGGCCTGGGGGCCATGCTAACACTGTTGGCTCACTTCAACATGGGCTGGGTGGCTCGGGTGCAGTATAGATGTCTGGTGTCCGCTTTCTGGCGGTCCCGTCTCTCTCAAGTCTTTCTTGGGTGCCTGTGGATGCATAAGAGCAGCTCCTCTACTCCAAGGGAATTCCTTCTGGTGATTGGCGAAGCACTGGCAGCCCTCCCTGTTTCTTGGAGGCTGCAGCAGCAGGACAGGTCAGTTGCTCCTTGAGGGTCAGATGCAGCAGGCAGGGTTGGCGCCAAGTTAATTCTGCTCCTCAGTTCCCGGGTCCTGCAGTCTTCTTGTCCACACCTTTTGTGTCCAGCGAAGGTCTGAGGATCTGGTATCAGGGGGTCCCCTAAAGACTCAATTTAGGGGGTGTTAAGGGGAGTGAAAGGTAGTAGCGAATGAGCTACTTACACTGGCCTCACTACACCGCCTAGATGACCACTTCCTGTTCGGAAGTGGGCATCACCTTGTCCAGAGTTCCTAAATTCCACCACACACCAGATGGCAGAATTTCCTAAGTTGTGTCCACTTTAGGCTAGCCTCCCTACGGGTGTTCCCAGTCTGGGAGTGTGACATGCCTCCTGCATAGCTAAGTTTCCCGCCTGTCCAGGTGCCAGATGGGCCCTGGGGGAGGGGGGTTGGTATCTTCCTCTGACGAAGGCCAGTGCTGCATATAGAAGGTGGTGTCTTCTCTGAATCTCCTTCGTTGGAATGCAAGTATGGAACAAGTGAGTCAACCCCTTCTAGGAAAATGCACTATAACTGGAAACAGAGAAAAGGATGACTGATCCAACAAACAAGAAAAGCCAATACAATGGATAATTTCTTACTGTGCCTAGGATAACGCCTTGTCAGACAAAAGAAAGTATAGAGTACACACATAAGATAACTTCCTACAGAGAATATATTCTACAATATAACCATGCCCATCAACTGTCATACAAAGGATTGGTGGAATGATGATGATCAAAGAAGATAATATTCACTACACGAGGAGGAAGATCAAAGTACCTAAATAAACCGTTCAATCTCCATACACGGAGTGCTGGCTCTGGGGGTTCAGGTGAGGCTCCCACTTTGCACTACAAGACCACATCTGCAGTGAGCAGACATAGAAGGGAAAGACAGCAAGAGAAAGGAGTAGCAGGTCTGCACACCATACCCTCCTTGGCAAATCCAAAGCAGTCAAGATCACCAGAGATCAGTCCTGACAAATCATGCTCAGAACATGAGGGATCACTGTAATGGGAGGAAATGCTTAATGAAGTTGGATGTCCCGCATCAAAAGGAGTACACTAGAGAATAATACAGCAGGAACAGAAGGGCACAATGTTTAGTGAGAGGTAAAGTGATCCACAGAGGGATGCCTTACAGGTCAAAGATGGACTGAACCACCTCCAGCGCAGGTATTACTCATAGTGGGCAAGACAATGGCGACGAGTTTATCAACCACATGATTGAAGACTAGTAAGCCATTTTGATCCTGGGCCCAATACCACAGCTTTATGGCTTTCAAGCACAAACAACCCAAGTCCATGCCTCCTTGATTTTTAGTGACATCTCCCAAAACATTGGGATCATATGCTGAATGCCCAAGACATTATGCAGACATGGTTCGGCCATCAGGGAGACCAGTGCCACCTCAATGAAGAGGAGACATTGCATAGGCTAAAGGTGAGATTTTGGATAGTTGATTAAAAACCCAGGCCAACACCATTTGCAGTAAGCCTGCTTTCAGCCATTTATCTAAGTAAGGGAAAATATGTATCTCCCATCTACCAAGACATGCTGGCACCACAACTCTATCACCATAAAGACAAAGGTTTCTCATTGTAGGCCAAATGGCAGAACTGCAGACTAATAAAGAGCGGAGTCCTCTATGAAATTCAAAAAAAGCATATAAGATTGAAGAACTGGTATATGAAAGTATGTGTTCTGTAGGTCAGGTGTCACCATCCACTCTCTGACCCCTAGGGCTAAAGACTTCAGGACACAAACTCCCTAAGAATGAAGTGGGGATCCTACCTTTCCTGGGGAAGAAGGAAGCATCAGGAATAGCAACCCTGCTCAGAGTGGTACCCTGGAAACAGCTGTATTGCACCCTTGGCCAGAAGGGCCAACAATTCCCACTGGAGGATACAGCATGGCTGCTGAGGGGAGAGAAAAAGAGGAGTAATATGGAGGCTCATAAAACTGGATGATGTATCCCCGTGTATCTTTAAAAAGGTCAGGTGTGATGGATCACCAATGCATCAGAGAGCAAGGTAGCCCATTCCATACTTCGAGGATGAACTAAAATGGTTTGGTGGAAGAAGCTGGTGAAGAGGAGGAGGAAGAGAAAAGCAGCTTGGCTTTCCTTTGAGCTGCCATGATTTCCATAGCCATGGAAAAATTAATTCAGCCACCTCACATTCTGAGAAGGCTGGTGTTGCAGATAATACCAAACTTTTGAGTAGCTTTTCAATTTTCTATACTTCTGTTGGAACTGGCGAGCAGGAGAAAGCAGTCCCTGAGAGTGAGTAGTGGTGCACCTTTCTCTAAATAACTTGACAACTCAATTGACCTTTATGCCAAGGAGGCAGGGACAGTCAAAGGACATTTCTATTATATTTTGCCTGGACTCCTCCTGTTGAGGCAAGTGGAAACTGTATACACATTGTCACAGATGAATCCATAGACATGGTCACCACATCCATGGTGTCAAGACTGTATCGGGCACAAACTACTTTGGCAAAAAGGCCGCTCACTTTATCCAGTACAAGTGTAACTGCCATCTGTGCCGTCTCCTAAAAGCCATGAGAGAAGTAGGCCAAATGTCGTGCAGCAGTGCAGGAATAAAGAGCCATGATTCCTGATGAAAAGGCCTTCTATCCCATAGCTTCAACCTGTTTCAACTATCAAGTACAGGGAAGAGAATTATGATTAATCCTGGCGCAAGAGGAAGTTTGTTATACAAGGCTTTCAGGTGGAGAACAAGAGGACACAAACTTTGGCCTGCCTTGAGTTAGGTGATAACAGTGGCCTATCTGGGGGATGACAGCCAGAGCAGAGGCTGTTTTATTTGAAGTGGTCATTTTAGGACGTAGTCATTTTAAGATACAGGATTCCTCATTGAAAGGCAACAAAGGTTCCAATGTGGAAAAACTGGGTTGGAGAATTATCATCAAACTAACTTCTTTAATGGCAAAATCAAATCTAAAATCCCAACTGCACTATATAAGACTGTGCTAAAAGAAAGAATGCCTTCCAAAGGGGGGCAAGAGAGGCATTCAAAGTCAACCTCTGCAGAAGAAAGTCAAATACCACTTGCGTTTTGGAGGCCTTAATAGAAAACTCTATCTGAATCCAAAGAGGATATAAATTAGTCTACATAGCTATTGCCATCTTCGTCATGAAAAACCATGTGCCACAGTTGGATGGTTAAATCGACAGTGGTGTCAATGCCTGAGAAACTGGCAGGTCTTTGGTATCAAAATATACACTGCCGCGGCCTAAGCAGCATCAACTGGGTAAACCAGCACCAGGTTTGAGGGTGCCAGCAGCGGTTTAGTTGAAGATCGCATAAGCGTTTTGGAGCTATCAGGTGCAGTAGACCAAGCCGAAGGAGTCAGAACATAGGCAACAAGGCTTGGATGAATGCTGCCAATTGAAAGGGGTTGGTGCAGGGCCTGGAAAAAACAGAAGCAGGTCCAGCTGTTTAGAGTACCCTGCTTATGTCCTCCAGTAGGGAGCTCGAATCTAGAGATGACATTGAGGTCGGAGTCAAAATGGACTCATTGACCAGATGACCTGCTTCATAGACAGAAGCAACGTCAGAAAGAAACTGAGTCCCTCATTCGGTACTTTCTATATTTTCGTAGGAGAATAACTCCAAAGACTTCTCTCCATTCTTTCCTCAAGAACAACATTTGCAGTGAGACTAGGAGATGGCAACCTTGTTGTCAATGCAGGATCCAACCTTGATGGCATTCAAATCAATTAAGTCATATTTTGTGAAGACCTGCGGTTGTACATGGCCTCCAGAGCCGAAGGACAGACATCATGGGGATCTAAAATGGCTCTCTGGATTGTGTGAGAAATGACATTTTAGGACTTGACAATTTTTTGAGACCTCACATTTTTGGAGGTGACCTTGGTCCCTAAAAGGCACTGCAAATACAATTTAAAGTAAAATTCCGGTATACAGCATTTCCTGATTCATGTCAAAGAGTGCTGAAAAGGGGAACTGATGTCCGAGTGCCATACACAGATCTGTAATTACACGCCCAGAGGATGTACCAGAGTCGAGTCGAACCTGTGGTACCACCTGCTGCAGGAGAACAATTTTGAATTTCCAGATCCAGTCTGCCACATAAAGGAGGTTTAGGAGATGAGGAATCTTCAGGTATAAGTATCTATCAGGACCCATATTCCAAGATCCTATGTAGTTGGTAACGTTGCACAACATACTGGAATGGGAAGGGGGCAGCAAAATAGCCACGCACGATAACAACTACACAAACAATAGGCAACAATAACTATCTCCACTATGGCATCCTCATTTAATTAACACTCGTAGCCTTACCTTCACTCTGTGCCCCACAAATCACATTGAAGCCAAGACAACTGAATACGTAGACCATGCCACTCAGGAAAATGAGAACTTCACAGAGGAGCAGGCAGACACAGTGGTACACTTTGTAATAAACCTCTGTGGAAAACTCAATGGTCTGCTTCCACAAGCCTTCAAGAGAGCAGAGAACCACTCTCACCTCTATCAAAATTATCATTGCTGGTTAACCCCATCTTTATAACATCTGACTGGCTTTGCAGCAGCTAGAATATGCTCAGTATAGTATACTTGCTTTTCAGCTGGTTAGACGTCTCGTATCAGGTAGTAAGGTCATCACAAAAGAGTAATTATTTTAATTTGTGGTCTCCACATTTTAAGGCTGACACATCAGCCATCTACCGAAGAAAGCCCACTCCAATTACCAGCTACTTTAAACCTGTTGAAGGGCTCATTGTAGCCATCCATTCTGCGAGTGTTTTGAGACAGACCAGGGTGGTACACAGTGCTTTTCAAAAACTATGAGGTAAATAAATAGCCTTTAACTTTCTTATGGCGCTCTCCTTATGACACGTAGCCTCACAGTCTTTCTTGACACTTACCCATGCTGCTTTAACGTCTTGTACTTGGTGCACACAATCTTGCTGTGCATTATTTTGAAGGGAGTCTTTTTGGCACAGCCACATGGCGTCACTTGATAGGTCCAAAATGCATTCTGGATGCTTAGCCTTCTCGTTCCAAACTTCCTACAAAGCCAGCAGCAATATTTCTATCTACATCCCTTACTAACTTTCTATCCAGTAATTGGGAGAAAATACACCACTGTGCTTAGGTGCTGAATGCCATACACAGACGCGTTTGCTTTAATTATGATGCTGAATACCTGTTCAACTCCAGTGCCCGTGCCCATAACCACACACCGTGGATAACCCTTTTGCAAGATTACGTCACCTATGAACCAGAGTACTAAACAGGTGTTTTAGCTTACTTAAAATTTCACCTCCACCTGCCTAAGCAATATTGCCCCATAGTCACCTTTTTTTGTCAAGTACTCAGTGACCATTCCTTTGCGGTGTAGTGTGTGCTAGACAAAATACAATAAACACAAATTGCTCCTAGGTTTTCTAGGTTTTCAATTGTCTTCGAAATTGTATACAGCACTGCAACAATGATCAGAAACATGTTCCAACTCAGTTCATGCAATTGCTCACTGCACGTTTCTCTCTCCTCCACCATAATTCCATACTCATACTTGTTTTCAAAACATTAATACTTTTACGCCTGCAAAAAAACAGCTGTTAAATCAAGTTATTCCTATGCACAACCCCTTCATTAAAGCAAAACTCACAGGTCACAATGAAATATGGCAACACCTCATCTCCTATTTTACTATTGACTGGCCATTATTAAAAACCAGACTGCATAATGCTCTTCTCGTCTGCTGGAAGTCTGAATAAATGATCCGCAGTAGTGCTCAACTCTTTTCAATATATAATCAGCATTTAAATGCACAAAGGCCGCAATACATCCTTCAACTCATTTTTAGACAAACTCTTCAGACTTATCAAGTCTTTGTTCAAGATTTCTAGATACCGCTGTATACTTCTTATCCAACATTCCGACTACATTAAACACTCTGAATAGTTAGGATTCAAGGTTATTCTAGGCCCAGGTTGCTGCATCTAACTTACAAAACATGACAAATTCCTGGCCCCACAGTTAAGTTCAAACTAAGCAGCTTAGCAGCACATCAAGAGCAGCGCAATGCTGAAATGCCAGTACACACCCCCGGCAAATATTACACAGACCTTTTAACCTTTCCTCTTTCAGAAGATGCTAGCAAGACATCATTTGCACATTACCAATGTTCAGGCAACGCTTCTGATGTTGTTGAGTGCCTAACGATAAATGTCTTTGTTAATGGCACATTGCCATTACAGTACAGGTCCATGAGTCCAGAAGATGTCTTTGTGATATAAATGAATGCAGAGCAGTCAGCAACTGCAGACAGCATAACACACCGTAATCATCATTCAGAGTTCGTTTGAGAGGATTCAATTATAATTTCTGTAGTCCAGCAAGGAGAGCATTCCCTTCTTGCCTCTGTGAAAGGACAAGGGATTGAATTGACAGTCCTGAAATCAGCTGGGGGGGGGGGGGATATAGTATTTGATTTTCCTTACGAGGTGAACATTGTATGTTGTTAAGTGTTCAGTTAGGCTGAATTTGGAGTAAAAGACTTAGGGCCAGATTGAGATCTTGATGGTAATACCATCAATCTGCCGCTGCGGGAGACCCAAGTATTCCATCTAGCTGACGGCATTGCGACCACCGTATTTGGATGTGTGGCAGCTGAGCCCCCAATCACTATGACTGAGTGCTCTTCCTAGCATCAGGCTGGTGGGTTCCTACCACCCATATCTAGATGTTACAGTTCTACTGGTGACGGATTGCTGACAGAGGGAGGATATCATGGGACCCAATGGACATCGTACACTGGCAGTGGAATAGAGGTAAGTCTCACGCACACACACACACACACACACACACACACTCTACCTTAGCCATGTGTCCCACTCCATAACACACTCCACAGCACACCACATACACGCTATTATCCATTGCCATTCCATCACAAAAAGCACATGCTGAAAACACATATTGCCATACATCCATGACACAACATACACACACTATCAACACTACACCCACACACGACACAACCACAACTACACTCATCTAAACAAACACTCTCACACAATACTACAAGTACACATCATGACAACTACCACCACTACAACACTCACCTGAATGTTACACACAGCAATGCAACACACAACCAAACATACACAACAGCAGACCCATATGCAAGTGGCAAACAACCTGACACAAACACAACCACATCCCCCACTACAGCTCCCTCCACCTCAACCAGCCAATCCAATCGCACACACACACATACTAACTCATATACACAACTGGTAGCACAACATTACAGGTACATGTCCCCTTGCGACGTGCACACATGGACATAGTTGGCAAGTTCAATTGTGATGTTATTGTGGTGCCAGCATTCATTTGGCAATGAATGATGACACCAAAAATGACATCTTTGTATGTGTGCGATATGTGACTTGTACCAGTGTGTCACAATCCATGTCTAACACAATTGTGTTCCTGACATATGCGTGTCACTGTAATTGAAAAAAATTATTGTGACATGTATGGGGGTCATTCTAACCCTGACGGGCGGCGGAGGCCGCCCGCCAGAGTTCCCCCCTCCAGAACACCGCTCCGCGGTCATAAGACCGCTGCAGTGATTCTGGCTTTTGCACTGGGCTGGCGGGCGGCCGCCAAAAGGTCGCCCGCCAGCCCAGTGCAAAAGAGCCTTCCCACGAGGACGCCGGCTCAGAATTGAGCCGGCGGAGTGGGAAGGTGCGACGGGTGCAGTGGCACCCGTCGCGTATTTCAGTGTCTGCAATGCAGACACTGAAATACAATGTGGGGCCCTCTTACGGGGGCCCCTGCAGTGCCCATGCCATTGGCATGGGCACTGCAGGGGCCCCCAGGGGCCCCACGACAACCCATACCGCCATCCTGTTCCTGGCGGGAGAACCGCCAGGAACAGGATGGCGGTATGGGCTGTCAGAATCCCCCATGGCGGCGCAGCAAGCTGCACCACCATGGGGGATTCCCAGGGCAGCGGAAAACCGGCGAGAGACCGCCGGTTTTCCACTTCTGACTGTGGCAAAACCGCCGCGGTCAGAATGCCCTGCGGGGCACCGCCAGCCTGTTGGTGGTGCTCCCGCCGACCCTGGCCCCGGCGGTAAGGAACCGCCGGGGTCAGAATCACCCCCATGTGACTTAAGTGGTCATGAGCTCATGTGCAGTGACCGTACAACGTACACAGGCAATGTGGGTTCCCTACCTACGTGTTCCGCAATGGGGAGGTGCTTTTTCACCGTGGTCCAGTGGCAGCAGCAACGGAAGGGCTTGTCCAGCGGTGTCCAGTTGAGGACAAAAGTGGAATCAGGAAAAATCAGGAGTGGAGGTCAGACCATCACAGTTGGCTTTGTGGTAAGGCACATTGAAATCTGCTTGGCGGTAAGACAGGCTGCAGTCCCACTGCCAGCCTCTATTTCCAGTGGCACTGTCGACACAGCTGGAGATTCCTGGCAGAGTTGCCAAGACTCGGGCACTCTTTGGCCTATGGGACTGCCAAAATCTAAATTGGGTGGGTTGATTTTCCGGCGGAAAACAGACTGCTGGACCGTTTCTGCCAAGATCTAAATCAGGCCCTTAATCAAAGGGTCTCACTGATGGTACTAAAGATGGAGTGAAGCCTAGCGTGTGAAGTGACTCTAGCTATTTTTCATCTGCTGGAAGGGAGTTGCTTCTATGGAGTAGAAGGAACTCAATTTAGTTCTACAAAGTGGACATTCATTTAATTAGCTTTTCAAGAAAAGAAGTTAAGATATGTGGTATCTTATGGAATGCAAACTTTGAAATATAGGAGAGTGTCATCAGTATATTTGTGGAAGGATATTATCTTTTTTTAAATATTTAATTGAGTTTTGCATGAACAAACGTAAACATAAAGCACTGCAGATTGTTAGCATGCAGGCTCACAACATTATTGACGAATACCATTCAAATCTTAGTTTCTCTTACATAGCAACTGGTCACAAAACAAAACAATAATTTGTATATGCAGCAACCACATCATAGGTAGCATCTTATATAGTGAAACCCCACTTTGCATCAGTCATCTGTTGTATCTGTATCGTAGTCTTCCCGTTCACCCCACACTTTACAATTCTTTTGTGGACAGCCCCTCACCTCATGTCACAAGGATACAGCATCTGTCCATAGTACGTTTCCATCCACTCCTCAACACTAGTGGGTGTTGGCTTCCCCCAGCTCTGTGCAATATCTTATTTCTCCAGCACAAATCCTAATATCGGGAGAGCTTTCTCAGCACCTCTGAAATCGTCATCCTCAAGTATATTTAAAAGGGTTACCTATGGGTTCGGTTCTATTGGCCATTTGAGTACGGCATGGAATATGTGAAAGATCCCTTCCCAGAAGCACCAAAGGACTGGACAGGCCCAGACTATATGGAGAAAATCTCTCACATCAGAATGGTATTTCAAACAATATGACCCGGAGATTATCAGAAATCAGCACAATCTTTCAGAGGTCAGATGGATTCTGTGAGATCTTGATATTTATCACACAAAGCCTATTTGCGATTGCTGCTCCCCTCCAGCCATCAGTGCAAATGTCCATTCCTCGCTCTCCATGTGGCCAGTGTCCAACTCCCAATTTTCTCATACCTTATTAAAGATATCAGATGAGTTAATGATCAAAGTTCTATACAGGCAGGATGTTTTTGCTAGTGGGTCGAATGAAGATATGGTTAATTTAGCCACAAGAAGAATGAATTCAAGGGCATTTTCAAGAGCTGTTAGGTAGGGCATTATTGTGTGTTGAAGATCGAGATATCTATAAAACTGGGTTTGAAGTAGCCCAAATTCCTCTTTGATTTATTAAAAGGATTTTAACATACCCCCTGTAGCTACATCTACCAACACCCGGAGACTCAAAGGTTGCCCCCTTGGAAAAGCAGAGCCCATCCACAGAGTTGGTTTGTGAGCCGTCCATCCGACCCAATCTGATGATTCTATTGCCTCCTCTGGTGCTGGGAGAGCTCCAGACGGAAGCGTTTCCCCAATGACTCATAGCTCGGATGCATATGCTGATTCTATTGTTGAACCAGTTAGAATGGAATAAATTCAATCATTCACATCACTCAAGTGTGCAGCCCTATTGTAAGATGTCTATCGTTGCAAAGTCACTTTTGTAGAATTTAGCTAATAAGATCCAGTGGTGGCCCTTCCTCCACAAAAATGATCTCAGTAACTATGCCAGAGTGCTCATAAAGCCGCATAGGAGGCTGAACAGATATTTTTACAGTGTATATAGGATGCTTAGGAAGGCTGATCATTTTCAACAAAGCGAAGTGATATCTAGGAATGCATGTCCCTATGAATGCTCTCCATCATCGGAGTGATTTTATTGGCTCAAACCACTTGTTCTACATGGGTGAAGTGGTTCGCAAGGTATCTACTACTATGCATGCTTCCCCGGATACCATTTTCACTCAATGTGTACATCACTTTCAGATCTAGAGGATAAAATCATGTCTTGGCCCAGTTGACCTTCGGTCTGAAGTGTTGGCCAAATGTCTGCAGTACCTTAAAAACTACAGGGCCTGAGATCAATGGGCTACCTAAATAAATAAGAAGGTCATCGGCATTTATTGAAATTTTGTCCTACAAATCCTCTGACTTTCAGAACCCGGTGACCCTCCCAGAATACCAGATCTTGAAGGATAAAAAGCTTAATTGGGATTGCAAATAATATTGTGTAGAAGGGACAGCCTTGCCTCTCACCTTTTTAGAGTTAAAGGAGATGATAGTAACACACCCACCCTAACCCAGATATAGAGGCCAGATTGGCACTGAGATGGTCTGGTGGAAAAAAGGTACTCTGCTAATATAGCTGTAGTATTGTACAAATTAATTTGCTATTTCATTAGGTTGAGGGTGAAGATTCCTGCTCAAGAACTCTTTAAGCTGGTGAATAGATCTAGGTATTTCCTCCATGCATGACAACCCTTTGAGTCAATTTACCAGTTTAATCTCATTTGTCATATAGCCCACTTTGTTCCACATCTTATGGGCCTTTTTTTTTACCTGTTCAGGGTGTAATTTCACTTGGGTAAACCTATGTAGAGAGTCTTTAGTAGAGTTTGATCTACATTCTCTTTTGACTTGAAGGACCTCTACCTCCAACTTTTGAAGTGTCCGTCGTCATACCTTCTTTTGGTGTGATACAGAGCTAGCATCCTTTACTAATATTAGCGGTTTATAGGTTTTCGACATCACATATGGCGAGTTCACTGACTCTCGTTAATTTCAAAGTATAATGTCGTCTTCTCTTTCAAGGAATCCTAAACCTCCCAGCTCTTAAGCCACCAGTAGGTATTACAGTATAAGGACCAGTGTGCTCCAGAAAAAAAAGAAAACCCACCCTCCTGTGTGATATTGATATTATATGTCAGTTAAGGCCATGGATCTCATGAAGTCAGCCAGTAAAGCTGACTGAGGCAGTCATTAAAAAGGGCGGACGAATCGGTCACATGTATGGGCCACCAGTCCATTGAAGTCACATCCCACTATAGTAAGGCCAGGTAGCACCTCCAGAAAGATGGATCCAAGTTTGCACCGTAAACTCTTGGCTAATGGTGGTAGTACACAGAATGAACTAATTGTGCTATGTTGGCCATATACAGTGCTTGTTAACGTAACGTGCCTCCCTCCGGTGCATTTCCACACGTGTATGACATTGAACAGAAGGTCTTTGAATGTTAGTATCACTACCCCTCTGGAACCCCACCCAAATTCAGAGTGAGCTAATGTGAGAAAAACATTTCTGTTAAGACAACAGCAGTCATCGCCCAGTACGTGCGTCTCCTGTAATAAAAGTATATTGACCAATATTGTTTGCCAGTGCTAAGGACCACCTGTTTTTAACCCTATTTAGGGGATCTTTTAGGTTTGAGGAGACATCTCCACGCTGGGGTTAGTGGTTTCAAGTGCCGAAGGTGATCTGCCACGAAATGGTAAGTTGTGTATCCGCGCATCTGGAAAAGCATGCTCTGACCCTGAGTGTACAAACAATGATAATCCATTAACCCACAACAACCCCTCCCCACACACCACTTACTTCGAAACTTGAAGCATCTGTTGTCAAACATTGGTCTTGATACCTCTCAAGGTATGGAAGAAAGTGGAAAGTATAGCAACCTTCTTCCCAGAATTACTACCTACTGCAACTCTTCACACAACCAGAAAAAAAACATCAGCTCAAAGAACTCCTCGTGGCTAGTCTGGGAGTTTTGAAGAAAAATATATAGTCAGAGGGCATGAGATCCTTCTTGCACTTAGCCCCTAGTCTGAGTGTGCAGGGAGGCACACCATTGCTGGTGGGGGAAATGAAGTGACCAAGGTGAATCAGGGAAGTCCTCAGATGTCATTTGTGTACCTTGGTGTTGCTGGTCTAGTATGCTCTGACCTCTCCATCATTGTGAGGGTCCTGGTGAAGGTCAAGTTGTATTTGAGAGTCTTCTTGCTCAGTAACTATGTCAGCCTAAGAGTCTTGGATCATCGTTCTTTATTGATTTATCTAGAAAGGGTTCTGCCCTGCTGGGGATGCCATCACCCCTTCGGATGGAGAGCCAGCCCACTTCTCCAGTCATCTCAAACCCTGGTGGGGGTCTGAGAGATATTGCCATTGGTCTTCCTTTGACCCATTCCCATGCCTCCTGAGGAGGCTTGAAGCAGACACTTTTTGAAAGATCAACATATAATCAAAGGTCAATTGTCCTTACCGTCTTCTGAACATCTTCAAAAGACTTTAGGAGTTTCCTATTAATTTTTTGTAAAGTCCAAGACTTTTTTTCTTTCATTATAGTTAAAACGTGTCATGATGATCGCGGAGGAACCCCAGGTGGTGGTGGCCTCGAGGTCAGTGCACGATGAGCCGCTCAATAATGACACATAGAGAGAGCTGCCCTTCCGGGACCCGCTCTCGGGTCCTCCGCTCCAGAAAACGGGTGAGGTCTCCCACATGTATGTTCTCCAGGGATACGATGAAACTGTTCCACTGTACTCAACCCTCAGAATCTTCACTTCTTAGTTCCAAGGATTTTGTCACTTCAGTAAAGCCTGCCAATCGTTAGTTTCATATCTTTGAGTGAATCTTCATTTTCTGCCAGTCTTGTTTTATTGCTGTAATCTTTTTGACTGACTGTCACAGATTTTGGTGGGAGATGTCTGACCATACCTTTCTAATCTTGGGCTCTGGCGATCACTTGGAGGATAGTATGGCTTGTAAGATCAAGTCAGTGGAACATGAGCTCTTGGATGTCTCACCTGCCAGGTCTGGCCTCCCACCTCTGTGTGTTCACAACTGATCCCCAGGGTTAGGATGAATGAGGTCCAGCAAATTTGTCCAGGGTGCCCTGGTCGGTCGACTGAGTGGGCTTGTTCATTACTGTGCTAATTTTAGCTCAGCATACTAAACAGAAAGATGAATGGGGTGTGCACGCCTACTCAAGGTCATAGACAGGAGACAACACTACCACCTACCACAGATGTTCCTTTCATTAGTCACATCCCAGTGTCCTCAGACTTGCCTGCCTCTGGGCCCTCCCACCATCTCTCAGGACCCAGGGCCGATGAGGAGTCTCCTTAAGTTAATAGGTAGAATTCTCAGAGTGGGTGAGGCAACCCAGGGGAATCAATAATCAGCTTTCAGTATTCCTGATGTTGGCATGCAGCACACTCAGTTGCCAGACACAGGTCTTTATGCTAGTAAAGGACTAGGGTGTAAGGAATGACCCTAGCTCATATGTACCACCAGCAGCCCGATACATAATAATGTTATTTTGTTTGTCCAGGACCCATCCAGCAATCTTGTAAACACAGCAGTACTTTAAAAACAACAGCTTGAAGATAGCATGTCCACCCCCTCAGGGACTTCACTTCACATGCTTATGCCCGCATGTCTGTAATGGATATCATGTGTATGTCGAGAGGGGAGTACACGCTTAGCAAGGGATTCCTGTATCTCAAGAGGGAGAGCTGGCGTGACCACTCGGCCAAGCTACCAATATGGCCACCACCTTTTCACCTGTCCAGGAGCGTCACCAGGGGAACCATCGGGGTGGGCCTGTAACTCATCTTGGCCAAGCTACAGCATGCAACACGGACCCAGCCACTCACCAGGCAGCGTGGTGGGTTGGAATCAGTGTCCTTCCACATCTCTCCCCTGCTGGAGATCCGGTGCAGACATCCACCAAGCTGCACCAGTTGAAAAGGCCTGCAGCGTCTCCCCAGCACATTTGCCCACACAGATGCAGCCTGCATTATCCTCCCAGCAGTCAGTGATACCCTACTTTCGGATGGCTGCTTTATAGGGTCTGTCATCTCCACAGTAGATGGACCATTGTGCTAAGAGGCTCCATGTAGACATTGAAGAGATGTGGTGAAAAGCTAAGTTATTGAGCTACTCCATGTTTAACTGGTAGGTAGATTTGGAACTGTTAAATATGACAAATGGTGTTCTTGCCGATAGGAAAGGTTTTAACTATTTTAGAAATTTGGGCCTTATTTAGTGTTTGTGGGTTAGGATAATCGTTCGCAAATGTGGAGGATGTCCTCGGTGCCACCTTACAAGGAGCTATAGCCTATGAAACTTGTAATACGGTGAGCGGGATATTTCGACAGAGTACTCTGTACGCCAAACTCTAAATAAGGACCTTTGTCCGTTATGCTCATTATAAATGATAAAATTCTTAGCAGTGCATTGTGTTTGATTGTGTAGAATGCTGCAGGTTGGTCTAAAAGTATTACCAGGCAAGTGTTTCCATCATCTAGTGTAGGATATTGGTTATAATTTGTAGCAAGATGATCTCAATGCAGTATTTGTCTCTGAAGCCAAAGTGGAATTATTTCAGCAGGTTGTATTTGAAATGTGGTCTGCAAGTTGGCTTCCAACGTTTTTTAAATTTCTTTTACTAAGAATGGTAGCTGGTTTAAGGGTCTACAATTTTCAGAGTTGCTAACCTTTGCAGTTTGTTTTTCTTTTTAAGGCTTCTAGGGTATCTCCAGTACTGCTCACATTTTTATGGTCGAGCACGAAGTGCTCCGTCCATTCTGTAATCTCTCATTGAGCTTGAAACCACGCCCATGCCGCGTCAGTCACTTACATTGGTTCGTAGGCTTGCCTTTTAAAATCCGCTTGCTTTCATTTGTGAAAGGCATGCATACGTGTTTAGCCCACCTACCTAGCACCGGTAAAGTACCAAAAACATACAAGGCTTGATGTTTTCAGCCTGGAGTCCGGACTAATTTATCTGTTTATTTTACACGCAGCGCGATCGCACTGCATTTTACATAGCGTGATCGCACTGTGTTTTTTTTTTGCTTTACAACGCTAATAGCTCTAACTTGAACAAATGCAAGACCCGTTGCATTGAAAATGCTTGTTTTTAATGTTTTTTGCTTGAATGTTATTCACTGGGATGCCAAAGGGAGCCAGGTTTACTTGTGATTGATTTTACAGTAATGGGTGCTAGCTCATTTATGATTTCCTTAGATGAGTCTATGTAGTATTTGATTAAGGGAGTCAGTAGACTGGGCTGTAGAGTCAGTAGCTGAAAGTTGTCTAAGCTGCTCAGAAAGTGTGTCCATGGCGAGATTTTTCAAGGATCGTATCCACATTTTAACAGGTTGTCCTCTTTTTTGATAGAGTTGTAGACAGTTAGGAATGATGTGGCATGTAAAGTCAAAGTGGTCTTGCAAGGTGATTAATTGGCTATAATACTGAACAGTGCATTGCCTTTCATGTGAGTAGCTGTGGAGATAATTTGAATGAGATTGGATCGTTTGCATATGTGTTCACATTTTGTAGTGTTCCAAGAGATGTCTCCTAAGAATATAATTCTTGTGTAGTGAAGGTGCATGAGTCTGATAGTTTCTTCAAAATTATAAAGGAATTTGAGGATAAATGAAATGAAGTACCATCTTTGCTTATTGTTTGGTTTAAAGGTGAAGGAAAAAAATGAAGGAGAAGATGGAGCATCAGTTGCGATGCAATTCCAGGTGTTTCTAATATTCCACCTGTGATCAGTCCATTAGAGGAGAAGAACGGACCCAAAGTAACATCAAAATAAAGCACCCTAGATTTCTGAACCTCAAAACATCATATATAGGTTAATTGCGCAATTGAACATTCTTAAGTGGAAGAATAACGAATCAAGAAATTCCGAAAATACTTTGAAAACAAAAATCCAGAATCTACTGCAAAGTCGCAACAGCATCTATACTCCACATCTCTCTAATTAACTTAGCTGAACTAACTAAAACTGAGGCACAAGTGAAATGGGAAATCCTCGTAGTAAAACAAAAAACTTGAGGAATTGGAATGTGGACAACATTCTCACCAGAATGACAGTGATACTAAAGGCCTCATTACGACTTCGGTGGTCTTTTTGTAAGGCGGGCCAGGTGACGTTGTGGAGGTTTGGCTTCTTCCGAACCCCACAACTTGTGATGTAGCGGTCTTTAACACCAGGTCCATGGCAGTAAGACCGCCACGGCGAGGCTGGCGGTCTGATGCCCGCCAGCCTTGTAATGAGGGCCTTAGTATTTAACTAATAACCATATCAGATGGCCTCAATGAAACATATGTCATCTCAATCTTTCACATTAAATTTTAATCATAAACAACCTTTCTATCAATATTTCAAACTCAATATAAAACATTAAAAAACATTTTAATTTACCTAAAAATGCTTCAGCAGAAAGCTTTTAACAAGAGACAGAAGAAAGACTACAATAGTAGCCAATGCCAAAGAGAGGCAGATGATTGCAATGACACTCCACTATAATCTATCAAAAACTGCTATATCCTTCATCTACTTTCTCTTGACCATCATACTCCTATATCTTCCTACCACATTTAGCTTCATTAGTTACCAACATCTCGATTAGGATCAGTTATCTTTGTATAGTTTTAGATCTTTACTCACTTGCTCCACTTTACCTATGATCTCTGATCTCTCTATATTCCCTTAACTTGTTCCCTGTGTTCTGGCTCACAACTTCTCCCTGTATTCAGTCTATGTGTCTCTTCAAGCTTTCATTCCTTCACACTCCTCGCTCCATATCTCTTGAATAATCTGATTTCTATCCATTCTGCTCCTGCTATATATGCCTTCAGTAAATTACTGAAGTAACTTCTACTGAACGTAGTAGAGTGAGGGTTGGTCATATGTAAATCCTACTTTTCATTTTGTATTGAAGGTGCAATAACAAATGAATAAATATTAATTTGGCTAAATGCTTCAGAAACCATTGCATGCTTGTAGTACAACTAACATTCACAATTGCAGCAGCTAGCTCGCTCCCTTATTGACCCTGACGGACATTATGTCATCCTTGCATACACCCTTCACAGGCACCAGGTGGACTAAAACAAGCTAAAATCATTTAAAAATTAGCTAAAAATCGTATTTTAAAACATGTTAAAAAATAGCTAAAACAGATGAAGAGACACAATGTCGACCATGACAAGCACAGCAGGCCAAAGTAAAATGCAATAGATGCAACTTAGAATTTGGGGAGATAAGCCAGTCATCAAATCTATTTAACAGTAGTCATGATCCTGAAGAGCGTCTTCAAAGCCATTAAATGGAAAGGCCCTCAGGAAAGAGGCCACATCCTTAGATGTTAGATCGATGACAGGATAGGCAGATGGATCCACGGAGCAGTAGTGCGTGGTAGTCTCTGGAGCAGGACCTCCTGCAGGAGCGGCACTCTCCCTAGTGCCAAAAAGAGCCAGTTCATTCACCAAGGTCGGCTCATAAGTGGCCTTGCGAATCAGCCTTAGTCTCAAGGGGCATGACCGTGAATAAACCCTCACGGGGACATCAGCAGTTCTTGGTCCACAGGAGGCATTGGCGGAAAAGCAAGGCACACTGTAGGCAAATGTTCGAAGAGGCACCACGCGCATTGAAAGATTGGCTGCACACACCATAGGACTGGTTTGAATGACAATGACCAGTCACGCTCCAACTCTTCCAGCAACAGAGCATTAAAGAACTGAACTATGCGTTCACAGCACATCTGGGCTGGTGGCAGTAGCTCCATCACTCCGCTTCGCTGGAACGGAACAACCACTGCAAATCAAATGCAATAGCAGTCGTATTCCACCTATTAACACCAAAGTTATAGGAAAGCCGCCAAACATACTTGAAAAGAGTGAGTGGATGGCTGAAGGAATGACTCCAAAGACAGTCTGGAAGATGGACACTAATCCAGACCCAACAACCTTAAAGAAGTGGACAATCCCCGTAGTGCTCGAAGCGTTGAAAATTCTATATACCAGCTCTCCAAAGTGCTTGGAGAAGTTGGTACTTAATAGGGATTGTATCTCAGCTGATGATCTTTCTATCTGGAGAGCATACATCTTTCTAGTCGATGTCAACGCCACTTGTTTTTGAAAAAGTAGCACCGTTAGTCTGCTCAACTTGTCATAATTTACATTAGTAGTATCAATGTGAAGCCACATTTCTGCTACTCTTATCTCTCGTGTGGGCAGTAATAAAACATGTCCGCAACACGTTACGAACTTAGAGACTGAAATTGCGTAGGCAATTCTTGGTCGCATACCGCAACAGCTTTGGTCGCTCAGCACCACATAACTTCCATTCAAAAGTACATGAAATGCTGGTCGAATCAAAGGGACGGGAGTCCCCTTCAGAAAACAGGCCAAGTTTGCCAACCCCGCATTGCAAAGGCCATGAAGTGACACCTGTTTGCAGATCATTGAGTGACTAACAGTAGCCTCACATTCGCTTCCGCTAAGAAAGACCTCTGTTTCTCCGTTCAGACATTTATTTTCAAATGGCAACTCCCACTCTTCTTTAATATAGCTACCCCCCAGCCGCTTGTATCTACCCAAGGCAAGATGTTTCAGGCATTTCGAAAAACAAAAAGTGGATATGGGCGATTTATAATGCCATGTAGGAGCCATACTGTTGATGGACTTTCTGCAACTCTGAAAGGCAACTTGTCTAACTTTTCTGTGTGAAGCATGGTGAAACTTGCTTCACTTTTAGCCATTGTCTGATGTTCCCTGGGTAAATTAAAGGCAGCAAACAAGTCACTACCGTTCTGTGGAACGCGGCCGTTTTCAGAATCTGTGATGTCCAACCTAACTGCATGATGGAACGCAGTTCACTTTGTCCATGGTATAAAAGGGACATGTCATTCTGAATGATGTCAATCACAGATGACACTTTGGCCCTCATTCTGACCTTGGCGGGCGGCGGAGGCCGCCCGCCAAAGTCCCGCCGTCAGGTTACCGTTCCGCGGTCGAAAGACCGCGGCGGTAATTCTGACTTTCCCGCTGGGCTGGCGGGCGGTCGCCTTCAGACCGCCAGCCAGCCCAGCGGGAAAGAGGCTTCCACGATGAAGCCGGCTCGGAATCGAGCCGGCGGAGTGGAAGCTGTGAGACGGGTGCAGTTGCACCCGTCGCGTATTTCACTGTCTGCGCAGCAGACAGTGAAATACATGTAGGGGCCCTCTTACGGGGGCCCCTGCAATGCCCATGCCAGTGGCATGGGCACTGCAGGGGCCCCCAGGGGCCCCGCGACCCCCCCTACCGCCATCCGGATCTCGGCGGTCCGACCGCCGGGATCTGGATGGCGGTAGGGGGTCGGAATCCCCGCGGCGGTGCAGCAAGCTGCGCCGCCGCGGAGGATTCAATGGGGCCGCGGTACACTGGCGGGACCCCGCCAGTGGTGCCGGTCCGACCGCGGCTTTACCGCCGCGGTCGGAATCCCCATTGGAGCACCGCCGGCCTGTCGGCGGTGCTCCCGCGGTCCTCCGCCCTGGCGGTCAAAGACCGCCAGGGTCAGAATGACCACCTATATTATTAAGGGAACAAATCCTTTTGGACAGAGTGTTCATGCCATTATCGACAACAGCTAAAGCCTTTTCTAAATTTTCTTTGTCTATCTGCTTTAAACACGCAGCAGCTTCTATTTGAGAAAGCTTCCAGATCTCTTTGTATATGGCATAGATGAATCTCTTAGAGCGTGGCTTGCTTGGATCTAACAAGAAGTCCTGCAAGTCTTTATCTTCAGAAAGAGCGTTTAGATGTTCCTTAACTGCTGCTAAGGTGTAAGTCTGTAACCACTGCTGGCACAGTTTGCCCACACTGTATGTTGTAACTATACCCGACTGTTGACCCGAGACAAAGCGAGGGTCTGACCGGCTAATCTTGAAACCCCCTGAGGAATTCACAAAACATGCCTGACACCCATTTGTGTCCATTGGCCACAGTAACCACCCACTGGGACTGGAAAGTGAAGAGTTATAAGTATCAGCCTGAACCTTTGCATCTAGCTATTCCTCTGTTACATTGAGGAAGAATTGCCAGGTATTAAATTAAATTTTGCCGGTGTGGGGATACTGGGTGCATTTATTTATTTCATTTTTGCTAACCCTAGACACAAAGGCCCTCATTCTGACCCTGGCGGTCTTTGACCGCCAGGGCGGAGGACCGCGGGAGCACCGCCGACAAGCCGGCGGTGCTTCAATGGGGATTCCGACCGCGGCGGTAAAGCCGCGGTCGGACCGGCACCACTGGCGGGGTCCCGCCAGTGTACCGCGGCCCCATTGAATCCTCCGCGGCGGCGCAGCTTGCTGCACCGCCGCGGGGATTCTGACCCCCCCTACCGCCATCCAGATCCCGGCGGTCGGACCGTCGAGATCCGGATGGCGGTAGGGGGGGTCGCGGGGCCCCTGGGGGCCCCTGCAGTGCCCATGCCACTGGCATGGGCATTGCAGGGGCCCCCGTAAGAGGGCCCCTAAATGTATTTCACTGTCTGCTGCGCAGACAGTGAAATACGCGACGGGTGCAACTGCACCCGTCGCACAGCTTCCACTCCGCCGGCTCGATTCCGAGCCGGCTTCATCGTGGAAGCCTCTTTCCCGCTGGGCTGGCTGGCGGTCTGAAGGAGACCGCCCGCCAGCCCAGCGGGAAAGTCAGAATTACCGCCGCGGTCTTTCGACCGCGGAACGGTAACCTGACGGCGGGACTTTGGCGGGCGGCCTCCGCCGCCCGCCAAGGTCAGAATGAGGGCCAAAGTCTGCTGAACAGTATCATTTAAAAAGATCATTTACATAGGAATAAGGCAGGCTCTAAATAAAGTTTCCCTACCCTGAATTTGACAATCTTGTGTTCCCCATACACTCTTTACATCAATAGTGTCCTTCTAGTATTTGTAACCTTCAACTGCAAGGCGGGAAACAAAGGAATCTGAATAAATCAATTTTATGTTAGTTAGCAAAATTTTACTAAATTTTGAAGGTGGTAACTTGAAATAATATGACTCTGGATTTTTAGTGTCATGCCAAGAAAAGTATGTGAATTTATCCATGTAATGTTTTGGGCTCCCCATAGATGGAGTTGAACAGTGTTCCCACTGTGTGTAATTGAATACTGATCTATGTCTAGTTGCACGTTCAAGTAGTGATGTCTTCAATTCTTATAGAAGAACATTTCCCCATAATTCCTTGTTTTGGTATACACATCACTACTTTCAAATACTGCATAGTCCTTCATTTCAATTAACATAGAATCAGCTGTTTGGATTGGTAACCAGCAGGTGCTGTTGGTGCTGGACGCACTGTTGTAGTGTTCAGAGTTCACATTATGAACCGAACAATTTGTCTATATAGTGTTACTAGCTCAAGGTATAGATTAGGCAGATCAGCTGCCTGCATGTTCTGTACACCGGGATGAGTTGTATATGTGGCAAACATAGGCCACAGTGGTCATTCATTACCTAAGGGACCTAATCTCACGGGTTGTATTACGTGTGGTAGGGCGCCATTAAACCATTTTTGATGTTCATGAAAAGTAGTCGGAATTTCAAGATACTTGTATGCTTGGTACCATTGTGGTACGTTTGCAATTCTGTATGTGTGGTATTTGGTCTTCCTCAGGAAAGGTGACTTAAGAGTAGAATGTTTCTGTTTGGTAAGCTTCACTAGCGTCTACTATGAATGTGACATCCCTGCCTTCGTCTGTTAAGTCATGTGCTACTAGACGTAATGTTAATCCTTATCTAGCATTCTCAGGAATGTCTATGGCGTTGGCCATATTGTGTAAAGAGATGGAACACCAAGTGGGGAGAAAGTCCTTTTAATCGTTCGAGCTCAAACAACTTACAGCCTAATTAGGTGCTCCCTGTTCAGCTGAGGAGGATTTTCCGCAAGACCACGGACGTCTCCGTATAATGGTACTTAGGGTACCTGTTGCATGTGAGACAGTGATAGTCAGGGTATCCGTAAATTAGTGTGTAAACACCATAGTTGGTGGCGCCATGTCGTATTTTGACTCTTGCTCTAGGCAAGACTTTGGGTTTAAGGATGGCAGTACTTATGTTTGTTGGTGACTATGCCAGTCCTACATGGCGTTGATGGCATCACATAGGAATCCCTCTATCTTTCTGTGTAAGGTGCATTTATACAGATCTGATTGGACCCCTGACGTAGGTCTGTTGCCAAACAATAGATAACAAGACATGCTTTGGGGCGGCAGTTACATAAACAATTCCCTCAAAATCACAAAGTGAGAAAGTACCTAATGTGAATGCCTACATCTTATCTATCTTTGGTGCTGATAGTGACACCTTAGCATAGAGGCACTGATAACATGCAACTAAAACATTGTCCTAACTAAAAACAATGCAGCCATATTGGAAAGATATAATTAAATAATTGTGCTAAAACAGAGCAAGCTAAGTAGGGTAAAAGTCACTGGGTGACGGGGGCACAAGTCTGCAAGCCGGAAGGCTACGCTAACTCCTGCTTCACATTAAAAAAAATAGGTTTCACTACACAATAGGATTGCTAAATTGCAGGTAAGTGTACTTACAACAGGTATAGAAAATGTTTTATGGTTTTAATACATACAGCAGGAAAATATGACTCTCATTAGCCCAAAGAAAAGATACTACCGGCGTTACTGTAACCTGAGGATATGGTTTAAAAGTACACATTGTCTGCTGGGTGTCAAATTGAAAAAGAACAAAACATTGGCAAAGGAAAGCACTGATTCACCAGCACTGGCCCTGAAATGCACTTATTTGTAAGCATATGTGCAAATGTAATCTGGTAAAAATGCCTTTTCTCTCAGGGAAAAAAAAGTGGCTAAAGTGGGAAGAGGCACTGTCCCAATGTTCATGCTGTGGTGGGTGGAAGCAAAATGTGAATGACAGTTGAATGTTCTACTGGAAGAAGGGAGTGGCCCAAAAAATTACATGAACGTACTTTCTGTTTCGTTTTTTTATTAAATCAGGCTAATAAGACAGCTAATGCGGTCTGTACGTTAGATCTGAAAAATGTACATTCATTTGGCCTTCAGAATAATTCAACGGTAGGAGAGTTGGTTTAAATGCTGATAATTTAGGATTTCCTTATGTTAAAATGCTAATATTTTTGCATTTCTTTATGTTTTGCAGCAAAAGTGCTTCATTTGAGTTGGTGGTTGCGGGTGGGGCCCACCACACTCATGTTTGGGGACTGGCATTTATTTTTCCTTTTCAGACTTTGAGCTAAAACAAGGGAGAAAAACACGGAAAGGAGGTAAGAAGGCGAGAGAGAGAAAGGCAGAAAAACAGTGACAAAGAAAGATAGCAGGCAGATCAAGTTATTTAGCTTCAAGTAGTTCTCTTTCTGGTTTATACTCTATGTAATCATGGATTGTTCATCTTGTGAATATCTGAAGGTGCCAGACTCAAAAGCAGTGCTCCTGTGTGCTGGCCGGTGGCACCATGCAACTTTGTATCATTCTCATTCTCATCCGGAAGGGGCGATCAAAGCAGCATAGAAGAACCACCCATGCATGGGAAAATCTCCGTCTTTCATAAGCTTGTTACCGCCCTAAGACAAGGAGCCCATCAATAAACTGAAAGAATTAGTGCGCAGATTCCAAATTGGGACCTTTTTAGATTAAATGAAGACCATTCCACAGAATGGGGAGGTGGATGTGCTGTGAATAATCTGCAGTTATTTAGAGTATCCACCTGAAAGAAGATTAGCAATGGTAAATAACTTGTTCTTCTGGTGAATACTTCTAACTGCAGAATCCTCGCCATGTGAATAGATGCCAAAGCAAAGCAGTTCTTCCAAAGGTGGAGGGTCTCTGAATGGCTCATACTGCATAGTTCTGCATGAGTAAACATCCAGAAAGCTCAACCAAGAGGACCTGTCAAAGCAGAAAAGCTTTGGGAACATGTATACTGATGCCAACATTGCAGCCTGACAAACATCCAAGACAGGCACTCCATTTTAGGAACCTAAGCTCTGGTGGAATAAGCCCTCAAACCTCCTGCAGGCTGCTTCTTAGCAAATGAATAGAAGATTTTAATACAGTGGACTATCCATCGTGAGATGTTCTGCTTCTGAACTGCTTTACTGTTCTTTGTCCCAGAGAACCCCACATAGAGATGATTGTCCGCCTAATGTTCCTTGGTCTGATCAATGTAAAAGCTGACTGCTCTCCTGGGGTCCAAACAATGGAGTCTCTAGTCCTCTTTGTAAGCAGAGCAACATTTGGAAGAGTGACGGATTGTCTGATGTGAAAAGGCATCCCACTTTCAGTAGGAATACTTCTCAAGTCCTTAACACCAGTTTGCCTGGAAAAAAGGTGGTACAAGGAGGCTGAGCTGAGAAGACTTGAAGCTCACTCACTGGGTATTATCAGATGTTATCCGAAAGACTGTTTTTACTATGAGGAGGTGCATTGGTGGCAAAGTGGAATGAGGAAAGTAAGAATGTAACTCCCACTGAGGCATGACAAGGGGCTTTGATGCAAACACGTGTTGCAAACCTTTAAGAACATTTATTACAATGAGCAATTTGATCAAGGACAGTAGGTCTGGCAAAAGTAAAAAGACTGAAAGGGCTGACCAGTAACCTTAACAGGGCCCACAGCAAGTCTGTGCTGGCACAGGCCAAAACAAACAACGGTACATCCAACAGTATACCATTGGGTTTGTGTGACAGATACTGCACCAAGCCACAATTCTATCACAGCACACAAAGATTTCATGGAAGAGCATGTGGCTTCCAGGATAATATTGACTTTGGGACCAAGATAAAAAATTATTAACTATTGTAGCTACATTTTCATGCATGGAGTTGCAGGTTTTGCAAACCCAGGTGCAAGATCTTGCTCTGCTACATCGACAGATAATCCTCCCAGAGTGGCAGCCTGATCGAAGGTCAGGTGGTCAGGCTCAAAACGTCTGAGTACCAAGCACTCCTAGCCCAATCTGGAGCCATTAAGATGACTTGGACCTGGTCATTCCTGATCATCTACAGACCTGCAGGCAGGAGAGGTAGCAGCAGCAAAGGGTACAGAAGCCCTGTGCTTCGCTGTATGCGGATTGTGTCTCTGATGGAGTGCCTTCTTGGGAACTACAATGTGCAAAAGTATAAACAATGCATATTTTCGGCAGTGGCAAAAAGAGCACCTAAGGTTCTCCCTTCTTAGCTAGGAGATTGCCTGCACCACATATGGATGCAACTACCATTCATATTCTGCTGGGCATCAGTGACTGGGCTATTCCACCCTGGCATTTAAATATCCGGCCATGTGGTGTACCACCAGGGTAATGCCCTTATGATTCAGCCTCTTCCAGAAGAGTGGAGCTTCCTGGCACATGGCCCAAGCCTTCCCTTGATGGTCGACAGGAAGGACTTTGATGCTTAGCAAATAGCAGGCAGCTCCAACAGATTTATTTAGAGGCAGGTTTCCGCTGGATATCAGAGTTCTATGATTACCAACTATCTCAAATAGCTTACCCAACCCGGTTGTGGTATGTTAGTCACCACCATCAACTCTGGATGGAGGATAGGTTGAGAGAGGGGTCTGCTGCTAGTCCAACCGCAATCAAGCCACCACCACTGCAGATCTTTTGCAGTCTCCTCCGACACATGGATCGATTCTGACATAAGTGCTGAGCCCACTGAGATTACTGAGCCAAGTGCAAAGACCACATGTGCCATTTGGACTAGTTGGCAATCAGGATGCAGAAGCCTAGTAGGCCAAGGTGCCTCAGAACCACGCGCACCAAGGACAGAGGCTGAAACATCATAGCCCAAATGTCCTGGGCTCGCTGGTCCACAGAAAAGTTCCAAGAGCGCACTGTATCTAGGATGGCGCAGATAATGGGGATCCCCTGTAAAGCAGTTAGATGTGACTTTGGCAGGTTGACTGAGAACCCCAACAATGTAGAGAGAATCCCCATCATATGGAGGTGGTCCATAACTGACTGTTGTCAACCCACATTTAAAAGCCAGCCATCTAGGAAGGTTAAGACTGGTACTCCTAACCTCCGAAGATGGGTGGGAGGTGACCACCACAATGACCTTCATGACCACCTGAGGGGCACTGACAAGCCCAAAAGGGAGCACTTTTGGTGAACTTTCCTTTCTTTCAGGTGAAGAAACCAATTCTGTCCAAGGCCCTAAAATCAAAATGTTGCTCTTTCAAGGGATTCTCATGTTCTATAAGGTCAGACTTGTGTCGAGCAATGTAGAAGAGAAGGGGGAATATTGGGACAAAGATGATCAAATTGAGGGTGTTGGTGGTGTCTTCTCAGCTGACGTTTTCAGCAACATTGAAGGTCATGCGGAATAACAAAATGTACTAAGCCCATAGTGAAGAGGAGGCTGAAGCCCTGTTGCAGCAAATTCAGCAGCAGCGATGAGTTAGTAGTATTTATCTTGGTAGAAGAGTCTATGCCTAACATGATATGGCTAGATCTATACACAAAGGACCACAAGTTTGTAGAATCAAGGAATAAAGGGGCATGAGGCACAGTGGAGCAGGGAGTGCTGTGGAGAATAGATGACAAACAGTGTTTTATGGTGTAATATAATTTGTTGGTCTGTGAACTATATAGAACACAGGGGAGGGGGAGACACCATAGCACACCCAAATGGCTGTATAGGTCAAGGGAAATGTTAAGGGTTCCTAAGGGTTGTGGGGTGGCACATTGCTGGGAAGTTGGGTAGTGTACATGAGTGGGGAGCATGCGGGGGGGAATAAAAAAAAAGAGCCCTCATCACCACCAATAGGAAGTACTACAAGGTGCTGGGTAATGGCACTAGTGGGTGGGGTAATGTACGACAAAAATAGTTTAGTATGGACCAGGAAATGTCTAGGGATGACTATAGGAAATATATCAAACTTATTTCATGGAATTTAAATAGTCTCCAAGTTAAAAGAGGCAGGGGGTTATTTTTTACAGAAGATAAGAGATCTTAGAGGGGACCCGGTAGTGATACAGGCCTTGCACTAGGTAGGTACTGAAATGAGGGAGCTAGTGTTGAGGCAGAGGTGAATTCAGGAGGCATTTTTAACAACTCAGCCATATGTTACAAAAAGAGTTGCCATTCTAGTGTCCATCAATTCCAGGTTGATAAGATTGGAGGTGGATGAAAAAAGGAAGATAGGTGATAGTAGAAGAGGTCTTTGGAAGCTCTAAATTTGTTTGTGTTGTCCCTTGTGACCCCCACCCTCCAAGGGGACCCACTGGCCTTACCTTTAAGTCTGACTTTGCAGTGTATTTCCAAGTGCTTTCATTCTCCTTTGAGTGCCAACTCCAAGACACTCAGTTGCTGCTCCTGCTTGAACCAGGAACCACCAGAAGTTCTCAGGCTGGCCCATTGGACACTTCAACACCGCCACTTAAAGACAGAAGGTGACATTTTTGAGAGCACTGCCTGTTTATATATGCATTTTTAAAATGATTCCCATGGTGCGTAATTACGTACAAAAACAGAACATTTCCTAAACTTTGAAAAATCATAACTAAAAAAAGTACTTACCGTATATTGATGATCTTAGTCTTAAACTGCAATAGGGCAGAGCAATAGGTGGTCTGCTTTTTACCTCTGAATACCAAAGTGGGGTTGCATGGACACTGCACAATGCGCGTCATTTTTGTACACTTTATAGAGAGCTAACCTCCTACAGTCTGGAATTTGGAAATGCATAATAACTTAGTTGAGGAGGAATTGCTCTATCTAGGCATCCTGGATAACCATAAATGTAATTTAATAGCAGAGGTTAACCAGGGTACGACCTCAGCACCAAAATCCTTTAGCGAAAGCAGACCTTATCCCTGACGATATAAAATGAATTCGATTAAAATGTGTATTCTTCTCAAGCTCAAGTTCTTGTTTAATTGCATCCCACTAACATTTCCGAAAAGACTATTAGGACTATTCCAAAATATGCTGGGCAACATCAATAGTTTTATTAGAGAGTCTAGAAGAGTTAGAATATTGTGCAAGAAGCTTAGACAGAGGCTTAAGCAGGAGGCTTACAGTTGCCAGCTATCCAACTTTACGGTATGGTGTTCCAACTTAAGTTTCTTAGGGTCCTCTTAAATACATTGGTAGACTCTGGTAATGGTGACATAGATGTGATGTTATGAGTTGCTCACATCACAAGCTGATGCTGCAGGCTATTTGTGCAAGTTTGGTCATCCTAAATACTTTGAAAAGATGAGGCTGAAGGTCCTAGCATCGCTGTTACCAGCCTCCAGAGATTATGGTCAATACCATATTCCTCCTGTTATGCGCCGATCTGGGATTGGACCGCCACCCCAGATTGCTTACAAGACAGCTTATGTGCCCCGTTGTGAGTTGCAGGTATTTAACAATATGGCAACCTACTAGATGGCAATAGTTTAAAATCTTGAACAGAGCTAAATGTAGAGGCAGGGGAGCCTGTCTAAATTTAAATACCTGAAATTAGCCTCATGGACAGTGGCGCATAAAGACAGACTGCACACTCTAGGGGATGTCAAGGCTTGCTTACACCTTTCAATGGTTACAAAAAGAGTTGCAAGTTGGTATGATCTGATGTGTCAAGCTAAAGATCAAGATTCATCTCCACCCTACAGAATCTGGGAAGGATGCTTGGCGAGCAACCAGTTGGAGACATTATGGTAAGTATCGTTTTGCATTTTATATAGTATTTATCAGTTCTATTGCGTACAAAAGAAATCCTCTGTTTACGCTACCCGGGGCTTACTGGACCACATATAAACTCTCAAAGAGTTCCAGTATGACTAAGAGGTGCTGCAGGAAGTGCAGCTTCACTAGAGTGGATGATCTCCATATGTTCCCGGAATGTCAGAGATAGAAAGCATTTTGGGGGAATTTAATTTCAGCCATATTGGAAATTGTCAACAAAGAAAATTAGTTAAAGCCCCATTTGGTCTTGTTTGGGATACCATATGAGACAGAAGAAGAGATGGCTAATTGGAAGGAAAGAAATTTAGGGCCTGAGTTTGAGTTTGGCAGATGGAGTTACTCCGTCACAAACATGACCCATTATATCCTATAGGAATTATAATATGGCGGACGGGATACCCATCACGTTTGTGACGGAGTAATCCCTCTGCCAAACTCTAGTTTTTTATTTGAGCCTTATAGCAAGACGTATCATTTGTAAAACATTTATTGACTCTGAACCCACCAATCTGGAACAATGGTTAGGTCAAGTAAAGGAAGTTTGTTTGATGAGTCATAAGCATAAGAGTAAATCCGACCTTTGGATCCCCGTGATTGAACGGTTGAGCGTCAGACATGAATGGGTCCTATAAATAATAACACCATATGTGCTCCTTTCTTTGGTGTGTATTAGAGCAATGGCCTAAGACCCATTATGAAAGCAATAGCCCCCTCACAATGGAATAGTGGAAATGTGAGCACGGCAACTGATGACTGGGTCAAAATGGCATGGTGATCAGGACGATTAGTAAAAGAAAAAAACACCTAAGGGATTACTGCCAAGCCTGAGAGGAAGCACATCAAACAAAGTACTTGTGGGCCCATTGAATAGCAGGTAGTGGCTATAGGCCTGTAGAACAAAGAATGTGAAAATAGGTGTCCTGCAGCTGCAACGCAACCATCCAGTCTCCGGAATCAGGGCAGGGCAGGAACCTCATGGGCAAGCATGAGCATCTCCAATAGGTCATTATGCAGGAAGGTGTTGAGAATGGGAAGATCCAAATTAGGACAATGTTCTCCGTCCTTTCTTGGTGCAAGGAAGTAGCAGGAATAACCTCCAGTCCCTAACTCTGATGCCGGAACCCTGTTTATGGCTCTTTTGCCAAAACAGCCTGCACCTCTGGGCACAAAACAAACCAATGGTTCTCCAAAAGCTGCACTGATGTAGGTGGCAGGTGAAGTGGATCAAAAAGGAATGTCAGGGCGTAGCTCCATTGAACAATTTGAAGGACCTTCCTGTCAGATCTGATGCTCTGGAAACCTTGCCTCCTACTGGATGCCTGTGTGCCACTAAACACGCACTAAAGAGGTTTTTGAGGTTGTTGCCGGAAGGGCGGGGGATTGGGACATATGATGCCCCTGATGGCCTGGTCAGAATTGACGCTGTTGATACACCAGGCCCCTAGAATATTTCTGAAAAGGGCAGAAACTGTTGGGGGTGTGGGGTTGAGGCTGCTGGACTGGTACCAAAAAGAACCAAAGAGCATGCTGTGGCTGCTCATTTAAAATGCTCCAGTGCAGAGTCTACCTTTTCAACAAACCAGTGGGAACCATTGAAGTGTTGAAGTGCATGTTAATTAAATATGCCCGGCCGTCCCTAGAGAAATCTGTAGATCAAATCCATGCATGGTGCTGGAGCACCATGCTTATCCCTGTGGACCATAAGTGGTCTCTATGCCCCAGTGGATGATGAACATGGCTGCATGCAGGCATCCTGAATGATTTTGGACAAGAAGCCTGCAAGTCTACTGGGACTGTTGATAAGATCTCATGAACTATGTGCCAAAGTACATGGATGTAGCGTCCAAGGAAGCAGTTGGCATAGACCAACCTCAAGGCAAGGCTAGTGGAGGAGAACATGCTAATGCCAAGCGTTTCAATATGTTTGAACTATATCCAGGGGAATAATCAGAAAGGCATTAGAGTTAGCTCTGTTGGTGGGCATCTGCACTACCAAACTCTCAGGAGCTGAATGTAGAGTTACGAAATCAGGGTTGCTAGGAGCTGGTCTAAGGCAACAGGTGACCTGCAGATTGATCAGAGAGCCAGAACATGGTTTAGCCCAGAGTGTGTCCATAAGGGCCTCACTGAATGGCTGCCCAGACTGAAGGACGTCAGTGAGGACATTTGTTTTTACCTCCATAGTGGAGAGGCAAAGGTGAAAGAGTTCAACAGCACTCTTAATCACAGTGGCAAAAGGCGTACTTTCTTCCATAGCTGGTTCAGTGCGATCGAATCCAGTATCAGGTGAGGTATCGAACTCACTGACCTTTTTTAGGTCCATTACCAACTGTCATAAGTTGGGCCAAACTCTTCCATATTCACGCCACTGTCGTCTCCATATGGCTGGCTCTGATTAGAGTCCAAGCCAAAAAGTTGTCTGTGAGCAACTGTATGGTAATGTAATAATGTCTTAGGGCCTGAATTAGATATTGACGGACAAGTTACTCCATTACAATGGTGACGGATATTCTGTCTGCCAAAATCTAAATCCCATAGGATATGATGGGATTTATATTTCGGCAGACTGGATAAGTATCACTGTTGTTGCTGAGTAACTCTTCCTCCAGAATCTAAAATAGGCCCTTAGTCTTATTCTTAGTCTGAGGGATGGAGTAATGGCTAAGCCACATCGGAATCTGGATGTGGCCTTGGTCGAGATGAATTCAGCTCAGAATCAGATATCACAGAGGTTGTGGCTTCTTCTCTGGTCTCAGTATCCGTACTAGCATTGATTTTTGAGAGACTGGTGCAGATTACGGCACCAGGCCTGAAGTCGGCATGGATGCCAGTGAGCCAGAAGCATGCCAAAAATGGGAAGCACAGCATCTCAAAGGCTTTGACTTGCTGTGACATTGCCCATGGACCTAGGAACCAAATTTGGACTCACCTGCTTGAATAATGGGTGTGAGATCTGGAGACACAGTGATGCCATCACACCTTCTTTGGAAAATGAGTGGAGGGAAGAGGTCG
Organism: Pleurodeles waltl; assembly: GCF_031143425.1. NCBI lineage: Eukaryota > Metazoa > Chordata > Amphibia > Caudata > Salamandridae > Pleurodeles > Pleurodeles waltl. The sequence continues at coordinate 78,946,478 of NC_090441.1, read as the reverse complement.
AGTGCCGCTTGGACTTCTTCTGTTTTTTTTCTCTTGACTTACCCCAAGAAGATCTTCCGTAGACATTACTCAAGAGCAGGTCCGCATTCTGGACTTCGACCTAGTGCGTGACTTGTATGGAGTTATGTTTTGCTATATTGATTTGTATAGCACACTAATCACAAGAGACAGTATCCAGGCACTTGGGCAGGTGTGAGGTGCCCAAGGTGCTTACTGGAAGAGCCAGGCCTTCAGCTTCTTGCGAAACTCGAGAAGTGATTAGGAGGCTCTGATGTGTTGAGGGAGGTCATTGCTTGTCTTGGGTGCGATGTAGGAGAATTGAGTGACCTCCAGTTTTGCTTTTGTGTGTTGCTCGAATGAGAATTTACCTTAAAAAACAAAGGTCAAGAGGCATCTGACAAAACAGGAAGAGTTTGTTTAATAAAACATTATGGCTGGGAGAGCAGTAATAGAACCAAGGTCGGAGGACTGTGTCTTGTTGTACATCAGATTGAAGCAAGTTTTTATACATTTCTCTTAGTGTAATAAAACCAAAAAATACATTGTTTTCTTGGTGAAAAAATGTGAACAGTTGTGAAGTAATCATAAATACACTTCCAAATAGTGGACACAGGTGGGCCTTGACCTGGCGTGGACATAATGTGGGCCAGCGAGTACGTGGCCAGATGCCCAGCCTAAGGGGCGTGTGGTCACTGAGTGTGCTGTGTCCTGATTGGCTAAGTGTACCTAACTACATGTGGCATCTAACTTTATGGTGCATTTGGGAATGCACGTATCCCTCTGGTCATGTGTGTTTTATTGGGGCCAATCTCTGGGGACCACTGTAGTGTTGCTGCCTATCTGTGGGATTTGATATAAAGTTTCCTGTTTGGGGATTTGGCTGTGGGCTAAGTGTTACCTCACCTGAGACCTGTCTGTCATTAACCAGAGTCCTAGGTCTCAAATCCTGCCTGACCACGTAACTACGTCCTGGGGTTGACAGAGAGTTCACGACCGGGAAATCTAACAATGCTGAGGCGACTTTGTTCATGTATAAAAATGTATCGTTCATGAAAAAAATTTATTGCTGTGCGCATAGACATTGATCAATCCAATATTAACATGTGGATGCAGGAATGTGTGTGAGTGAGTGTGAGGCAGAGCGTAAGTGTCTAGTGGGTTAGTCAAAGTGTATGCAGCTGTGCAGGTATTCTGGTGGTGTATAGGGCTTTGTATGTGTGCAAGAGACATTTAAATTGGCTGTGCTTCTGAATGGGGAGTCAGTAAAGCTTCCTGAGGTGCAGTGTGATGTGGGTGTGACGTGGAAGGTCTTGTATGTGTCTTGCTGTGGTGTTCTCAATGGTCTGGAGTCTGTGTTGGAGTTGGTTGGAGATTCTGGCATAGAGAGTGTTGCAGTAGTCCACCCTGCTGGTGATGAGTGCTTGCGTGATGGTACTTCTGATGTTCTGAGGCAATCATTTGAAGATCTTTCGTAGTATGCATAGAATGTGGAAGCAGGAGGTGCACACTGCGTTCACTTGAGCCATCATGTTGAGCTTGTCGTCTAGGATGATCCCTAGATTTCTCAGGTGGTCTGTGGGAGTTGGTCCTAGCTCCGACAGCCACCAGGTGGAGTCCCATGGGAAGGTCTTGTTGCCAAAGACCAGTACTTCTCTCTTGTTGGAGTTGAGCTGCTGGCAGTTGGTACTTATCCAGTCTGCTACCATGGTCATGCAGTTGGTGAAGTTGGTCATGGTTGTCTTGTCCATCGGGGGGAGGATGAGTTGGGTGTTATCGGCCTGGGAGATGATGATGTCTTGTGATCGGATGATGTGGGTGAGCAGCATATATTGGTGTCATGTTTTGACGTATTTCACCATAGGGCACTTTGCGGTCACAGATGGTGTTCGCATTTATCTGGACGCAATCATTGTGGGACTTGGAGTTGTGTGCAGATCCCAAACTCCATAGTCATACTTCATGGGGATCTGTCACAGAGGTCTGTTTGAGATAGGTTATACAAGGCTTAAACCCTGTTGACTTAGGAGTTGTCATTGTTCTCTTGCACAGTGAAAACATTTAAGAGGAACGAATCTTCAGATCTCTGTCTTACGGCACGGATTGAAATGAACTGACGTCAGAGCGCACAGGTGGCGCTTACATTCAGCTCTGATTATCACTCCCAGAGCAGAATGAGGTCAACAAGGAGTCGCATGGCACACCTACCTCCACACAACAGGACTGCTTTTGTGGTTTCTGGCTCCAATCTGGCACCTGATGACATTCAAAAGGTGAGGATTCTGCAGTTAGAAGTATCCATCAGAAAGATGAAGTGAAATAAAGACTACGCAGCTCTGGTATTTGGAACCCTAATCCTTGATGGAAGTAAAACCTGGTGCCCCAACAATTAATCTTTTACAAATGCAGCATATTTTAAAATACCACATTTTGAATTTGTGTTGCAATCACTCCTTACTTTTAAACTGGGGTGGGGGGCATCTGAATAACCAGTCTAAAGGTTTTTCCTTCACTATTCAAAGATTTTGTTCCTCAGGATTTCTCAGATACCCTTTCATATTTGTGTACTGCTGTTAGATCCATGACGTCAGCTTGTAGGCAGTTCCACATATTTGCCATCCTTTCTGTGATATATATTTTGTAATGGTACTCCCAAATCTCCACTCTAATATTATCCTGAGCTTGATTTAAAGTAATACTCTTCCCAGTAAGATAAGTAATAAGGGTTTATTTTGCATGCCAATTCTGGACTATACTGTTTTGATTGGTAGTGTTTGTTTAGTACATTCATATAAGAGCATAGGTAATTGAGCAGATGGCATCTATAAGTGCATACTTGTATTCAGTATGTTTTATGCATCTGTGCCACTTCTTTGCATATGTAGATGAATATGGGCTGAATGCTCTGTGTGCTTACATTTTCAATTAGATTATAGGCAAGGAAGTTTGTCAATAGCAGAATACTATGGATGTCGGGGTGGTGGGGCACCCATATTTTATCAGTTTCCCTGTTTCCACAGAATAGCTCTACTTGCACACGTCTGGTACATGTTGAGGGTCAGACTGGGATAGAAAATCGGTCCGGGCTCCAAAAAGTAGCTCCCATTAGTGAATGTGCTATAAAAATAATGGCTAGTAATTGTAAATTGGGGCAGTTTTGACTTGTAGACACATGCTGTGGGTAGATGTTTTGCAATGTGTGGGAAACAGCATTTGTGCTTACTGCAGGCAATGTTTGTGATAATATCGAAGACATAAACAGTAAAAACCGGCCCACAAGACCATAAACAAGCCCACAAACAACTAAAATAAACTAGCCTACACACTGACCTCTGAGACCAGCCATTCTAGCAAGCCACCAAGGAAGACGGCTGCATAAGATGCAAGCTTTGGGAGCCAGACCCATGAAGAAGGCATCCTGGAGGCCCTCCCCCCCCCGAGCGCTCTCGAGCCGGGCTCGACTAGTGCGGCCCAGCAAAATGGTGGCCACACAGTAATCGGTCTTAGAGGATTTCGCACCAAGCCGCAGCAGGTGCAGTGAAAAGAGTCGGTGACCTGGAGGGAGAGAGCTCCCTCCACGGGCAGTTAAAGGAGCTAACAACAGGGCCACCAGAATCGGACCAGCAAGCCCCAGGCACCGGGTGGGTGGGGGCGTTCTGGGCCCCGACGTGAATTGCCGCGGACCGGAGAGGAGAATATAGGGGGACGCGGGACAGCGCTCCAACTGCACCAAGAATGTGATAGATGGCTGTTTTAAGACTGTGTATCCAAAAATAAGGTCTGAGAGTCTGGTAGACCCCCCTTCCCAAATCAATAGAGACAAGCAGTGCGAACTTCTGGGTAGCTCCTCTGCTGCTCCCCCCCCACCCCAGTGGTCCCCCTGTCCAATTGTCCACCCATTCCCCATGTGGCCACTATAAGCAATGAACTAGGTCCTTCGGAGGGTGGTGTGGTCATTACGGCAGAACCTGTATCCCCTTTGGCCAACATTGGACAAGGTCAATCCAGCATATTGAGCAGAACTGGAGAACATTGTATTAGAGACCCCTTTCCAGCACTTGCAAATGTAGAGCCTGGAGAAGTGGTTGATTGAGTTGGTGACACAAAGAGGCCAGGATATTGAAATCCCAAGATCACTTTAAGCCTCCTGTCATGGAATGTCGAGGGCATAAGCACTAAATTAGATAGTACAAATTGTGGTCTTTTTATCGACCATTTCAAAGTCTGTCTTCTCCAAGAAACTTGGCTAACTACAAAAGTACTGCAAGCTGGCTTTGCCACTTATAGCGCAGAAGCTATAGCCAAGGACAGGAGTAGACCCTCTGGGGGTTTGCTGACATGGGTGGGAACCCACTTGGTTGTAAAGTAGAAGAGGAAATATCAGGCAATATTTTGTGTGTCACTCTCTCTTTCGTCAGGCCAAGTAGTTTGTATTTACAACATCTATTCCAGACCTACGAGCAATAGACAGGAATCTGCAACAGTGGACCTGCTCACATCCCATATGGCAGGCCACCCAGCAGGACTTTAAAAAACATAGTAGGTGGCAGTTTTAATTGCCAGTTTGAGCCCCTGGATATCTCCAGTAGCGAGCTTATATGGAGGAGGACAGAGTCTTGTCCATCCCGAATCTAGCAGTATATCCCATAAAGAAATGGTCACTGCTGGCCCTCCAACTTAATGCCCTGACTTTGAACCAGAACGTGCACGCCGGAAATGAGAGAACTCGCTCAGAAAGGGAAGGGAGGCAAGTATCATCTTGATAGAATATATATTAGTTGGTGTCAGATTATGGCCATTTGTCACTGACATGACAGTCACCACAAGGCACAATAGCACCCGCGCTCCCAGTAGACCGGGACCTCCCCCTCACTAGGCTCATAGCCATGCAATCACAATTTTTTGATGGGAGACATCAAATAACAACAAATAGGCACAGGATAAACTGGTGTGTAGTGGCACGTTCACTGGAGTCAGTAAAGTAAAGTCATAAGCTAGTGTTGGAGTGTGACCTTTAAAATTAATATTAACATGAAAAGCTTGCAATATAATGTGTAGTGAAACTGCATAGAAATGTGTTAACATAGAAAATAATGTACGCGTTTGAAATGTGCCCACGGGGAGTGGCCACCAATGTATACGATGAGTAATGAAACTGATTAATGATGAATTAATTGTGTACTAATGTATGAAGTTGTATTAGCATTAAGAGTTATGTATTCGTTTTTTGCTAAATTAATCACTAGGCCTTAGTTAGCGAAGGTCTGGGCCTAGCTGCCTGGTCTAATATTAACTGTGTTTTTTCTAATGTACAATGTGCTGTTTCCTGAAGGACACTAAGCTGTACTTTTCCAGAGGCTAGGGATGTGTAGCCGTAGTAAATTCTTTCTCATGGGACCCGACTTGCTCAAGGAAACATTCTTGCCAAATGCAACAGTGTAATTCGCAACAGGTGCAAGACCGCCTGGACTAGGAGAAGAGAAAAGGAACTACTGACTGGAGCGTTAAGTGTAACTTTTCTTACCTGACATTCTACCCGATGAAGACGTCAATCACAGGAGCCAATCAACTGCGTGAGAACTGTGTCTTGTGGAAAATTCTAGAAAGGTGTGTGGAGAATTATTGGACAGAGATAATGATACACCAAATATTGCCCAATGGGAAATTAGAGACTTGTTAGACTGTTTGATATAATCGCTTGACCGGAGGAGAAAATAGGCATTCTTCGACATTTTTCTTCACCATTCCTTGCCATTCAACCGAGAAAACTATTAGCTGTACTTTGAGTCTTTGCTGCCCTAATACTTTAAACCATCCTCTGTTCGTTCTTGCCTGATACTTACTTCTCCTCTTTATGAGGGAAGATCCCTATTCTTAGCTATGCCACACTGAGACTTTACCCTATCCTATCCTTGCTTATGGTGAATCGACTGATGTCCTGAAGACGAAGACTGAGCTGTTTGCTGATTCATTCAGATGGGTAACTAATGAAATTGTAATTGTCTGTTTGCCTTTTCTTTCTAGGTACCAACTGCTCTTTTGATGGAGGCCACAGTTAGATGTTTTTCCAAATTTGTGTTTGACAAATTGTTTTGCATGAAGCCCAACATGCTGATGCTAATTCGAAGTTAGTTAAGGAGCTCACTAATATATGATGCAAATAGACAAATGACTAAATTCTTGCTTTGTTGAATAATGTACTAATGATACTCTGCTAAAGTTGATTCATGATAACGTCGTGCTTAATTCTAAATGTTCATGATCTATGCTTTGATAAAGTTTTGCTCTGATTGCCAAAGTTATAGTGGTTTTGACGTGCTTGTTGATGTTGAATCTAATAAATATGATATAAGACTGTAACTAATAGGGAATAAATATCCTAACACATAACTAGGTTTGTGTGGTTATTCATGGCTGAAAGGTCATGGTGCGTTCGCTATATTGAGCTATATTAAATGTTATTGATTAGCTTAAATGATTTGTTATTGTGACTATTGAAGGAGTTATTGACATATTGATTGTGATGCTAAAAGGAGATCTCGTTCTGGGAAGTCTCCAAACATGGTCAAAAGGTTAATTGGCCTAGACATGTCTCCTTGTAAGTTTACTTATCAAGGTTCTGACGCGTTATCACTAGTGATGAAGATTATCAGGGACCTGTGTAACTAAGATTCTATCTCGGATCAGGAAACTCTCTTAGCAAGGATTGGGGAAGTGCACAATCAACTTTTGCAGGTCTAAAATACAGTTTTATGTTGAAGCTAGGCTTGTGGAGGTGAGGAGCAACCCACCCTCGTGGTTGAACAACCACTGTAGGTCTGCCAAACTCACGCTGATTACTGCAATTAAGTCCCAGGATAGATGCGCAATTGAAGCCACACGAGCGCTTTTTATAGGCGAGCGCAAAGCGCTCAGTCCATAAAGTAATCTCTCTTTGGGCTTCAAACCACGCCCAGGTCACGTCAGTTTCTTTCATTGGTTCCTGGGCTTGCTCATTAAAATCTGCTTGCTTTCATTTGTGAAAGGCATGCATACGTCATGCCTTTTTTGGTGTTTAGCCCCCCTTCACAGCACCGGTAAACTACTAGAAACATACGAGGCTCGATGTTTTGAGCCTGGTTTCTGGACTACTCTATATGTTAATTTTCCCTGCAGTGCGATCGTGCTGGGGTTTACATAGCGTGATCGCGCCCCGTTTTTTCGTTTTCAATTTCAGCGCGATCGTGCTGCATTTTACATAGCGCGATCGCGCTGTGTTTTTTTTCTCTTAATTTGTGTGGCAAGAAAAGTTAGGTTAGGGGTTTACAACGCAAATAGCTCCAACTCGAGCAAATGCGAGCCCCGTTGCATTGAAAATGCTTATTCAAAGGGCTGTCACTAATGCCAGGCGGGGGTGGGAGCAAGGGAGATGGGAAGCACTCCTTGCTGTCTCCAAGGACAAAGATCAAGCTGCATATTGGAAGATAGTAGCCACTCGGAATACTGAGGGGATTGTTATCATCGAAAGAAACATTGCCGCTGATGACTGGAATGCACGCTTCACAAATCTGTAGTCTCAAATTCCGGGTGACAGCGCACCTCTAGTCCCTGCAAGGAGGCCCCATCTGTTAGCTATGGGGACCCACCCCACCCCCCAAGTATCTGATTATCACATGCAAGGAAGTGGTCCTGGCTATTAGGAAGATTGTTCTGCACAAAGCCCCTAGCTTCGATAAAATTCCAGTTGACCTGTTTCTAGCAGAGACTGATGTCTGGGGTCCCTATTTTACGGTGGTTTTTAATGCCATCATGAGTGGGCTACCAATACCCCAACCCTGGGTGGGGGCAGAAATAATCCCTATATACAAAAAGGCTCCCCCTTGGTGCCAGCAAACTACCGGCCCATCAGCCTCATCAACACCACACAGAAACTTTTTAGTAGAGTCATTTTATCAAGACTACAAGAATGCTTAGAGGCTAACTACATTATAAGCCCTATACAAGCAGGATTCCACACTCACAATAGGTCAAGTGTTAAGGCTGCAGCTAATATATTGGAAATCTATTGTTCCCGAAAGGAGCAGACTATACTTGTTATGCGTAGACTTAAGATCTGCATTCGATTTGGTTCCCAGAGATTTGTTATGGCATTTGTTGGCTAAGATGAGTGACCCGGTCCATTTATGCCGAATTTTTTAAAGCCCACATGAACAGAACTTTGCCCCGGTCCATTGTAGTCAGTTAGGATAAGTGACAGAACCCTTTCCTGCTAATAGGGGCGTTAGGCAGGGCTGTGTTCTAGCTTCAAAACTTTTTACTTTGTTAATGATTTGGTCACCTGCCTGAACACCTGTGATAATGACACCATTAGATTAGCCAACATGAGGGTTCCGGCGTTAACGTTTACGGACAATACACTACTTCTATTTAAATCGCCCATATGCATACAGGAAATCCTGGATGAATTCAGTAATTTCTTTTTGCAGAGAGGGTTGAAAACCTATGTTAATAAAACGAAGTACACGTTTTTTAATCCGTGTTGTACAACATGTGCCAAACCCACATTCAGTGGGTCCCCGCAGATCTATCTGTTTTAGTATTGAGGCATCACTCTTAACGAGACGTTAGACTGGGCATCACATATCTTGAAATTAAGATTTCAAATGTAGCAACATGTTGGTGGGTTGCTGAAGGTCCATCAGGGCTTTTTTTTTAAACCAGTCACTCTGGTGGTGCAGATTTACACTTATCAAGCACTAGGGGCCATATTTATACTTTTTGACGCACAACTGCGCCTACGCAGTTGTGCGTCAAAAATTTTAACGCTGGCTAACGCCATTCCAAAGCGCCATGCGGGCGCCTTATTTATTGAAAGACGTTAGCCGGCGCAGCTGACTGGTGTGCGTAAAAAAAAATGACTCACACCAGGCAGCGCCGGCGTAGGGGAAAATGGAGCTTGGGCGTAAAAAAATGGGGCAAGTCAGGTCTGAGGCAAAACTTTGGCCTCAACCCGATTTGCGCCATTTTTTTTTACGCCCAACCCCCATTGAAATGACTCCTGTCTTAGCACAGACAGGAGTCATGCCCCCTTGCCCAATGGCCATGCCCAGGGGACTTATGTCCCCTGGGCATGGTCATTGGGCATAGTGGCATGTAGGGGGGCACAAATCAGGCCCCCCTATGCCACAAAAAATAAAAAATAAAAATACTTACCTGAACTTACCTTAAGTTCCCTGGGATGGGTCCCTCCATCCTTAGGCGTCCTCCTGGGGTGGGCAAGGGTGGCAGGGGGTGTCCCTGGGGGCATGGGAGGGCACCTCTGGACTCCTTCCGAGCCCACAGGTCCCTTAACGCCTGCCCTGACCAGGTGGGTAGGTGTCTCGAATTGAGGACGCCTATATAAAAAAGCTATAGGCTGGATCGTGCTACCCCCTAAGGGGCCCCCCAAAAGCAGAGGGCGGGGCGACCTTTTTGTTTACGAGACAGATGAAGCGTTAGAGGATCTTTCACGACCAATATTACGCGAAACATGTTGACCATACCCTAGGAGATAGGTGACAATTTCCCAGTACTCCAGGCTTTCTAAAGTGGTTGAGCATCATTCTCATTCCCCACTTTATTATGGCCCTCATTCTGACCTTGGCGGGCGGCGGAGGCCGCCCGCCAAAGTCCCGCCGTCAGGTTACCGTTCCGCGGTCGAAAGACCGCGGCGGTAATTCTGACTTTCCCGCTGGGCTGGCGGGCGGTCTCGTTCAGACCGCCAGCCAGCCCAGCGGGAAAGAGGCTTCCACGATGAAGCCGGCTCGGAATCGAGCCGGCGGAGTGGAAGCTGTGCGACGGGTGCAGTTGCACCCGTCGCGTATTTCACTGCGCAGCAGACAGTGAAATACATGTAGGGGCCCTCTTACGGGGGCCCCTGCAATGCCCATGCCAGTGGCATGGGCACTGCAGGGGCCCCCAGGGGCCCCGCGACCCCCCCTACCGCCATCCGGATCTCGGCGGTCCGACCGCCGGGATCTGGATGGCGGTAGGGGGGGTCAGAATCCCCGCGGCGGTGCAGCAAGCTGCGCCGCCGCGGAGGATTCAATGGGGCCGCGGTACACTGGCGGGACCCCGCCAGTGGTGCCGGTCCGACCGCGGCTTTACCGCCGCGGTCGGAATCCCCATTGAAGCACCGCCGGCTTGTCGGCGGTGCTCCCGCGGTCCTCCGCCCTGGCGGTCAAAGACCGCCAGGGTCAGAATGAGGGCCTATGTTTTTAATCTTGATCGTAACCCCTCTGGATAGATATTAAAACAGAACAAGTTCAGGGGTTTCTAATCAATCTTAATTTGATCACTCTCCTGCCATTCAGAGTGTCTGACCTTCATAAATCAACGGCAGCCACCACATATTAAAAAGATCTCCGGCAAAGAGCCCCCGAAAGGGGAGCCCGTCAGACATTGCACCAGCCGGTCTGACGAGGAGCTTCCCGATGATGAAGCATGACACCCTTTCGGGTGTGTGAGGGTTTTTAGCTCCTAAACTTTAACTGTTCACCCTAGAGTTAGGAACAGTGTACTTTTGTTATTGGTTTAAATAAGGCGCACATGCCTTAGAGTCATTTTTTAGAAGGGAACGCCTACCTTGCATATCATTAACGCAAGGTAGGTGTCCACGCTAAAAAATGACGCAAACTTCAAGATCTTTGGCGCTAGACGGGTCTAACGCCAAAGTATAAATATGGAGTTAGCTTTGCGTCGGATTTGCGTAAAAAAAAACCCGACACAAATCCGCCGCAAACAGAGTATAAATATGCCCCTAGGTGCGGCTCTTTATGGTGCCGAGCTCTGTGGACACAAGGCCACAAACCCCCTATAATAGTTTCCAGAGGCAAGTGCTGAGCCTTCCGGTTAGCACTCCCCTGGTCCTGTTAAGGTAAGATTAGAGGCTTAGGCCAGTCACAGAAAGAATTGCAGTTAGACCACTAATGTACAGAAGAAACCTCTGGGCTAATCCTGAACTGCTTCACTACTGCAGGGGACTGGAAGAGATACTTATCTCCCAAGGGCTGGCAATGTTCCCTGGATTAAATATGTTCGAGACATGCTGTTAAGCATGAGGTTAGTTAGGAAGATCCCGGGGAGACTGGTTTACTAACCAGTAAATAAGAGCTCAAGAGGTGTTTCAGGCGCCTTAAATCTGGTATGCTTATGTCAAGCCTGGCCATGGATACACTGACTGACTTATTTTTTAAGGGTAAAGAACTTTTACAAAACTGAATAGTTCTTAGATGAAGTCAAACTTAATCTGGCCAGAAAACTGTATATTCAATTTAGGCATGGGTTATTACCAATTCGAATAAACACATCAAAATTGGTGAGCTCAGAGAGGCTGGCTGAGATGACTTTCGAAGAAACGGTGGCTCATGCCCTGTTTCTGTGACCGGAGGATAGTAGGGCCGTGGTAAAATGGATAATCCCAATTTGTAGAAACCTCGGAACCACACAATACGTTGAGCCCTGCAGAATTTTACAGCTGGACACTAGCAAGAACATTGCATTTGCAGGCTCTAGGTATTTAATTGCTATGTGGCGAATGGGGAGGAAAACTGTTTTACTACTAGCTGCTTGAACGGACAAATGTAATTGTAAGGCTGTTAGGAGAACTTCACATGTGGGAACGGTGTATGAGCCGACACGCCAATTAACCTTAATTTCTAATGTACTAGCTTGCTGAGAGCATTGGTGCCTTGTGTTAAGTTGATGGATTTACCATTTGACCTCTGAAAAACATTGCTTTCCTTTTAACTTGCAGCGCCACTTTTTCTATTTATATGAGGAAGAATAATGTTTTATTGATTGTTGTTAACTAACTTGTATGTATTTATATGACATTTGAAGGCCATTTCTATTGCTTTTGTATAATGCATACAGTCACATTGACTTCATATTTTTAATGTTTTTATTTGTTTGCTTCTTTTATTGCATATGGCCAAAATAAAGTGTATTGACTTGAAATGAGTCAGTGGCCCGGAGGGAGAGAGCGGCCGAAGGAACTGACAATGGGTCTGCCAGACTCAGACCAGAAAATCCCAGGGACCAGGCGGGACAAATAAATGGTAACTGTACGTCTCTCAGGTGTACCGACATGGGCGTTCTCACAGCCCAGAAAAGCAGGAGCTAGAGACGACTGGTGGAGCCTTGAGGGGCCCGGCGAGTGACAGCACCACCCGATTGAACGTAAGTTGCCCCACCCAGTATGGGGAGGGCCAGAGGTAGGCGGGGGTGCTCATGCCTGCAGGGTGGTGGTCTTGGTGGGGTCCCTCCCACAGCTGTCTGGGTGAAGTCCCTCCCACAGACCAGGCCAATGGTAGTGGGTAAGCCAGCCTCCAAGCGACTGGGGTGGAGTCTGACCTGGGAAGAGAGACCCATGCCCCCCGTGTATGGTGGCCCTGGTGCAGGTACTCCCGGATGCTCATAACTGACAGGCAGTGGCTCCCAGACATGAGGTGGCCTTGAGTGGAGCCCCAAGACCAGAGGACAGAAATGGTAAGTCAAAATACATAAAAGATGGGTCTTAAGGTGGACTCCCCGGGAAGACTGCTTGACCCTCAGGGTCAGGGCCCGTCAGAAACAGACCAAGGCCTGGACACCGACACAGAGGCAATGCTGGTGGCTGTCATAGACACCAAAACCACCCTACAGAGCTGAAAGAGAAAGTGGTTGAAACTGAACACGTGCTGACCAACCTGAAAACCAAGATCATGGAGGGCGACAAGGTGATCTGTGTCCTATAGCATACTGTCGCCAAAATGCCGCCTTCCTGAGAGACATGCATAACAACATCCGGCTGGTAAGGATGTTGTTGAAAGTGGAAGGTCCTAGCATGGATTTATTTTTGGAAGACTGGCTCCTCATTGAAGTGCTGGGGGCAAGTCATCAAACATGCTCACAGTCGAAAGGGCCCACAGGGTGCCAGGCAAGCCTCCAGGGCCACCCCCTAAGCCAAACTTTTGGCACGGCTGTTGAATTTACATGACTGCAACCATATTCTGCAGGTGGCATGGACCCATGGCCTCTGGCAGATAGGGGGTGCTCTGGTTAATATATACCCAGACTATACCACTGCTGCCCGGAGACAGTGAGAGGCATTTCAGCAGATAAAAGAGACATCTGGACACTGAATTTAAAATATGCTTTGTTTTTCCCGGCAAAGTTACATATGTGTGTCAACTAAGAGGCACACTTCTTTCACAAGGCTTCAGAGGCATGGGACTGGTTGGGGGCGAGGGGACACCCGCTTCTGGACTCCTGTCAACCGCCCAGGAAGTGAGAGTGGCAGGCCAAGGAGGAAGAGACATGGGGATCTGATGGCGGCCCGACCAGAACCCAGGCAGAGATGGAGAGGGCCAAAGTGGTCCCAGACGTCCAGATGTAAGGAGGGGGGGGGGGGGCTGGGAGCCCATGAAGGTCCAGTACCAAGGCTCCGAAATAATCATATAACAAATGATGGAGGTCATTATGGGTTAGCTTGCTGTATATGGACACGGTGGACAGGGTCAAGGCAAATGGGGTGTTTTCTATGGAGTTTCCACTTGGCAGAGGCACCTGACAGGGATGCCCAATATCCACTCTTTTGTTCACGCTGGTGATCAAACCCCTGGCTTGCTAGCTTTGAATGGATGCATTAATGCGGGGCATAAGATGGGACCCAGACTAGGAAGATGACATCTCCCTATCAACAGATGACATTTTACTGTACTTAGCAGAGCTGGGCTGGTCAGTACCCAGGGTGCCGGAGATCCTGGAGGTGTTTGGTTCCTATTCTGGACTTAACTGGCACAAGTCCATAAGATACCACCCAACGTAGGAGGGGGTGAGTGGGACTGGCACTACCCACTAGTATGGAAGCAATGAGTACCGGAGGATATTTGTGAGGAAGGACTGGAACTGTTTCTGGCTTAAAATCTTGAGAGAATCCTGGCCTCCTATAGAGTAGCTGCAGAACAATGGAAAAAGGTGACACTGTCTTTAATGGGTAAGGCTGCCCTATACAAAATAATCTACCTCTCCAAGTTCCTTTACATGCTTCAGAACACTGATTTTGAGGTGCCTGAGGGTTTTTTCCAGGCAGACGGATGTAACGAGAGATCTGCAATGGGGAGGGGCGGGTCACCAAGAATTGCCTGAATGTCTATTACCAGAAAAATACTGGATGGGGGAATAGTCCTACTAGACCTGTGCTTGTATTATTTGGAGATCCAGCTTCACACAGTCAATGACTGGATCCTCTCTTTGCAGCGGGAATCGTCTGTGATAGCCAAAAGGCGAGCACTTGAACAGAAAGGGTATATCCGAAGATTGTATGGGGGGATGGGGCTGGCTCTACTGCTGCCTCTCACAGCGGTAGTGGTTAATATCTGGCATAATGGCAATAGAGCCATGGGTTGGAAGGTTAAGCTGATGATGGAGACCCCGCTTTGGGCCTGCGATCTGCTGAAGGAACTACAGGTGATGTAGGATCACAGTAAATGGACCATACTGGTAATAGCAAAGGTGGGATATGTCTGGAGGATCATGAATGATATAAATCTCGGAACTACAGGAATAGTACTAAATGTCAGGATGTCAATATTTATGCTTCAAAGGCTAAGGTAACTCCCGAGACAGATGTGCGGAGGCGTTGTGGGAAGCTCCTGACAAACGTCCTCTAGAATATAGGCTCTTGGGCCCCCCAACCAGTCATGCAGTGCCCAAGCTATACTCTACACTCCTACACAACACCCTACCACCATATAGGCACCTCCAGGAAAAATGGGAGGGGACCTGGGCAGATTGGAGGACAATGATTGGAAAGCAGCCTACAGATACCCCTGAGAGGCTGCTATACATGCTAGATTTCAACTCATCTAGCTAAAACTCCTTCACATGTCCTTTTATATGAGATTGAGATTGCCCTGCATGGGGAGGGCGGTGTCAGACCGGTGTCTGAGGGGATGTGGGCAGAAGGGCACACTGCTGCATACCATTTGGAGGTGCACCAAGATTCAGAGGCATTGGGAAAAATAGGAGGAGACTCTCAGCAGTTTTAGGCTGCACACTGGAGCAGACTGCGCAATTGATATCCATGGAAATCTGGAGACAGCAGACCCTGGAATGCTAAGCTGTGCTTTTCTGTAAAACTGCACTGATGGACGTAAAATGTGATGTGATTGAACTGTGGGGGTGTGGCGAGACCCCAGCGCAGCAGGCCTGAGAATCCAATGTAGACTGGTGCATTACCTTCAAGAAATTGGTGTACCAGGCATGAGGCTGCCCCAAGATGTTTGACGAAGTGTGGGGGACCTGGCAGCATGCAGAAGTTCTTCTGTGAAGGTGGACCTCGGGAGGGAGCCCAAAATGAGCACGGGGATCCGATCAGAGTAACTCGCAACAATACTTGCTGATGGGTGGGTGGGACTGTTTTATGATTATGTAGTTTCGCCCAGTTGGGACGGGGGAAGGGGTGCCTTGGCTAGCAGATTCTGATGTACTTGGTTGTCATGCCTCATGTTCTGTGTGCTCCACCTGTTAGTGTTTAACTTAATAAAGAGATTAAAAAACGGTCCAGCTATTCTAGCACTGCCAGATTGTCCTATAGGCCAGTCTGGCCCTGCATATGGTTGAAGTGGTCTTTGTGCTTTCTTCTGAATATAGTGTGTGGTGCAATACTCCATGTGGGTGCATATATTTATATTGTTTACCAGTGTATCAATGTATGTGTGTCAATGTGGCATGTTGTAGCTTAATCCATCAGTGATTGCAAGTTTGTATGCCTGTCTGTCAGTGTCAATGTTCCAGTGCTAGGAGTGTATGCTTGAAGGTGTGTCTGGCAGCTTCCGTGTGCAAAAGTGTATTTATATGCATGTGTAATTTTGCATGTTTAATTACTGTCTGTCTCTGAAAGTTTATATTTTCATGAGTGTATCGTGCCTCTCAACATATACTCCTACGTGTGTGTAAGTGTGTGTTTATGTTAGTTTACCAGGCTTTGTGTAAGATGTGCACATTTTCTGGGTGTTTATAGTTGTGTATCACTTTGTATACCCTTGCAATGCTGAGTGTAAGCTTCTTTGTCTTACTGATGTAAAACTGTGTGTTTTCACTTTGATATTGTGTTTAAGTTTATATGTGTTTCTAAACTT
This sequence comes from Pleurodeles waltl, assembly GCF_031143425.1. Taxonomy (NCBI): domain Eukaryota; kingdom Metazoa; phylum Chordata; class Amphibia; order Caudata; family Salamandridae; genus Pleurodeles; species Pleurodeles waltl. The sequence goes on along the minus strand of NC_090441.1, from coordinate 78,930,339 downwards.
GGAGTGTTGGGGCAACAGCCCAGCTTCAGACCAACAAGAGGTAGAAGGTCACCCTTCGTATCCATTAGGGATGATGTAAAACTCACAGTGAACAAGAAGAGAGCAGCCATCCCATTGTGTTCAAGGTTTATTAGTTGCATTTGACACTTCCCACCACCATAAGCTACTACAAAGACTCCTGTATCTCAGAGTCCATGAAAATGCTCTAAAATGGATTGATTCTTGCCTCAGTGTCAGACACAGTGCGCTTTACCTTCCACATTTCACATCAGCCCCTCCCACATAGCACTATTGTGGCATCACTTTGTGATACATCATGTCCCCTACATTACTCATCATTTACCTAATCCCCCCATCAAACCGGATTACAATCTTCAACATCACCTGTTACAGCTATGCAGATGACACCCAAATCATTTTGGTCAAGCCAATTCAAAGCTCCACAGCCTCCGTGAGCATGAGCGGGAAGGAGAGACACAAAAGGAAAAATAAATTTGCTCGCAATCAAACCTAGCGGCAAAAGTGCAATTATCCATGTAACAAGGTTGGTGTTCAAGGCGGTAACCAGAGCGCCTCAAAGAGGGACAAACGTAAAGCATTTACCAATGATGTAGGAATCTAGCTCTGTATGTACTATATCAAAGTGAGATATAGTGTGCACAGAGTCCAGGGGTTCCCCAAAGGCTTAACAGAGGCTAAAGTAGATAATACTAATGCTCTATTTGTGGCAGTGTGGTCGAGCAGTTAGGCTTATCAGAGGGTAGTGCAAAGCATTTGTTGTACAAATAGAGACAATAGAAGAAGCACGCACTCGATGACTTAACTCCAGACCAATGGTGTTTATGTATCAAAATATATTTTCTTTATTTTTAGAACCACAAGATTCAAGTTGCAGGTAAGTACTTCAAAAGATTCATATTTCACACAGGAATCAAAAGTAGTTTGTTTGAAATCGATAAGTAATACAGTTTTTTAATTATTGGCAATAATCTGTTTTAAAAATGGACACTACAATTTTCAGAACAGTTCCTGGGGGAAGAAATGTTAAGTCGGTTTGCAGGTAAGTACAACACTTACAGTTTCAGTCTCCCGGTTTTAGGAAGTCCACCGGTTGGGGTTCAGTGAACCCCCAAACACCCACCACCAGCAACACTGTGACGGTCGGGTGCAGAGGTCAAAGTTGAGCAAATTTTACATGGGCTCCTATGGAGACAGGGGGTACTCGGAATCAGGCCTGCCTACAGATAAGTACCCGTGGCTCGGAGGGCAGACCAGGAGGGTTTGAAGGAGCACTGGAGGGGCCACAAGTAGGCACCAAACACACACCCTCGGCGGCACAGGGGCGGCCTGGTGCAGGGTGCAAATAGGATGTCGGGTTTCCAATGCTGCTCTATGAGGAGACCACAGGGTCACTCAAAAGCTGCAGGCGAGGTCCCGGGGGGTGTCTTGGGCACCCCACCAGTCAGACAGGGAGGAGGGCTGTCTGCTGAATGCTGAGGCACCGGGGGTAGGTATCTCCAAGGCCTGGGGGCTGCGTGTGGAGTGTGTTTTTATGCGTTTGATATCTTCGTCGGGAGCTTTGCGGTCAGGGGGGTCCTCTGGATTGCCTCTGCAGGCATCGTCGTGGAGGTGTGGAGAGGTCAACCCAGGGTGGGCACTTGCTCACAATCGTCGATGGACCCTCTCTTGCCGGTTAGACCACCTGGACACGGGCCATTTGCGTATGGTGCACAGGGGTCAGAACTCACGCATCTGGAGTGAGGTGGGAGTCCTTGCTTGTAAGTTTCTTTAGACAAAGAGAGAGAGAGGGCCCCACTCAACCTATCACCCCAAGGGAACAGGGCACCGTAACAGTAATAACAAAATAAAAACCCCAGGGGGGGACACAAACTATCCACCACTCAGTCAACTACACAATCAACACAACTACCAATGATCAGTCAAGATAAAGGAAATGTCTAAAAAAACATAATTTAATAATTAATCCCACAAACAACACATAAATAAAATGCCTCATAAGAAGACAAATACTCAGAATAGTACTTCAACTAGTCAATAGCAACACATAAAAATGGGAGACAAGACACAAGACAGATTCCCTAGTCTATTGTTTTGTACTGTCCAATGTTTGGTATCTATTGTCCAATTGATTTGTATATTAAATCTCCAAATCTATTTTAGAAAGTTCCAATTGTTCCAGTAATTTTAACAGGCGTCGACGCGTTTCGGTGGTCTCTCAAGCTACTCCCACCACCTTCTTCAGGACAATGCAATATCCTCCCATCACAGTTCTTTCATGGTACTACACAACAAATATCCTCAGATTCCTATTCTTATTCTGGAGACGTCCTTAACTTCACTCTAGTTCCAGACACAGATCACTTTCTGTAGTCCCTTAGTTCTTCATTTCATTTCAAAAGGGAACCGAGTGATAACACATAGGGGTCATTCTGACCCTGGCGGTAAAGACCGCCAGGGCCAACGACCGCGGGAGCACCGCCAACAGGCTGGCGGTGCTCCCATGGGCATTTTGACAGCGGCGGTACAGCCGCGGTCAGAAACGGAAAACCGGCGGTGGACCGCCGGTTTTCCGCTGCCCTGGGGAATCCTCCATGGCGGCGCAGCTTGCTGCGCCGCCATGGGGATTCCGACCCCATTACCGCCATCCTGTTCCTGGCGGTTGTGACCGCCAGGAACAGGATGGCGGTAAGGGGTGTCGTGGGGCCCCTGGGGGCCCCTGCAGTGCCCATGCCGTGCAGACACTGAAAATCGTGACGGGTGCAACTGCACCCGTCGCACCCTTCCCACTCCGCCGGCTCCATTCGGAGCCGGCTTCCTCGTGGGAAGGGGTTTCCTGCTGGGCTGGCGGGCGGCCTTCTGGCGGTCGCCCGCCAGCCCAGCGGGAAAGCCAGAATACCCGCGGTGGTCTTTTGACCGCGCAGCAGTATACTGGTGGTCCCAGCCAGGCCGGCGGCTTCCGCCGCCGGCCGGGGTCAGAATGACTCACATAGACTCTTAGGTGGTCATTACAACCCTGGCGGACGGTGTTAAAGCGGCGGTAAGACCGCCAACAGGCCGGCAGTAAAAATCTTGCAATTACGACCATGGCGGAAATCGCCAACAAAGACAGCCACTTTAACACTCAGACCGCCATGGCAGTACAAACAAACAGCGCAGTGGTCACCGCCAACAGACAGGTGGGAGACAATGTCCCGCCCACACTATTATGACAGGCCAATCCGCCACCTTTTCCGAGGGCGGATTCACCGCGGATAAAAACACTGCGGAAACAGGCATTTCGAAAGGAAAACGCTCACCTCTACACACTCCACAAGGAACGATGACACCATGGAGCCGGAACTCCATATTCTTCCTGCACTAGTCTTCCTGCTCCTGTACCAGCAGCACCAACGCTGGCGGCGAAGACCACAGTGAGTACTGCACCTACGACACAGGGGAGGGGGAGGCAAAAAACAGGGACACGCAACACGCAACACCCCCACCCTCACCCACTACAACACACACACCAATGCATATCCAAACATTACAGTAACACCCCCCAAGCCCCCCAGAAGAATGCAAAGACAAAAGGAAATGAGTGTAACCATTGTAATATATCAAAATAGAGTGAGCAAATATATACATATATACACTATTGACAAAAAATACACCACGAATAGTAGTCCAGGTATTGCATCATTCATAGTCCGTGGACCACTGGGCCCAAAATGCATGGGCGAGGCCCACACAAGATACCCGAACATGACGGAGAGAACACTGCAGGGGCATCAGATAGAATTATAACAGGCACCTCAGGGGGAAGGGAAGGGGGGGCACCTCAGCTGGATGAGTGCACAACGCCAGATCCACGAGGGGGCTCCATGCCCATTGATGTATCCTGGGGAGTGCAAAGCCACAGTCTCTCAAGTCTATACAGTGGGTGGGTTGCCCACTGCTTTATCCTGGGGAGTGCAAAGCCACAGTCTCTCAAGTCTCTACAGTGGGTGGTTTGCCCACTGTTCCATCCTGGGGAGTGCAAAGCCACAGTCTCTCAAGTCTCTACAGTGGGTGGTTTGCCCACTGTACCATCCTGGGGAGTGCAATGCCACAGTCTCTCAAGTCTCTACAGTGGGTGGTTTGCCCACTGCAACATCCTGGGGAGTGCAAAGCTACAGTCTCTCAAGTCTCTACAGTGGGTGGTTTGCCTACTGTACCATCCTGGGGAGTGCAAAGCCACAGTCTCTCAAGTCTCTACAGTGGGTGGTTTGCCCACTGTTCCATCCTGGGGAGTGCAAAGCCACAGTCTCTCAAGTGGATAACAGTCTCCACTGGTTCTGGAGGGGGACTGGTGCCCAGAGTGCTTCATCCTGTGCAGGACAGACGGAGTGGATGCAGGTCTCCACTGGTTCTGGAGGGGGACTGGTGCCCAGAGTGCTTCATCCTGTGCAGGACAGATGGAGTGGATGCAGGTCTCCAATGGTTCTGGAGGGGGACTGGTGCCCAGAGTGCATCACTCACCCCGTGACGGTCCCTGTTGCGTCACTGCCCCTGCCGCTCATCGGCTAGCGGTGCTTGCCTTGGCGGTCCTTGCCCTGTTCAGCGGTGCTTGCCTTGGCGGTCCTTGCCCAGTTCAGCGGTGCTTGCCTTGGCGGACTTGCCCTGTTCAGCGGTGCTTGCCCTGTTCAGCGGTGGTTGCCTTGGCGGTCCTTGCCCTGTTCAGCGGTGCTTGCCCTGTTCAGCGGTGCTTGCCTTGGCGGTGCTTGCCCAGTTCAGCAGTGCTTGCCCTGTTCAGCGGTGCTTGCCTTGGCGGTCCTTGCCCTGTTCAGCGGTGCTTGCCTTGGCGGTCCCTCATTGCCCAGCTGGGCTGGGGCTGGCAGTCCTTCATTGCCCAGCGGGGCTGTGGCTGGCGGGGCCCTCCTGGGCAGCTGGGCTGTGGCAGGTGGGGCCCTCCTGGGCATTGACGATGGGGCTGGTGGGGCCCTGCTGGGCAGCGACGATGGGGCTGGCGGGGCCCTCCTGGGCAGCGACGATGGGGCTGCCAGGGCCCTCCTGGGCAGTGACGATGGGGCTGGCGGGGCCCTCCTGGGCAGCGGGGATGGGGCTAACGGGGCCCTCCTGGGCAGCGGGGATAATGGCGGTCTTCTCCGCCGTGCTGCTCCTCCCAGACTTTGTGGTTTTCTTCTGCCCCTTCCCCACCTTGGGAGGAGTCACAGCAGAGTCCACACTCCCCACGGGACCCCTGTGAGTCTTCCCCCTCTCCCGCCGGGCACTGGCCAACTTCTGGTGCTTCACAGGGGGGGGACTGGCTGTGCTCTGGCTCCGTGATACACTGGCTGGCCTGGTGGCCGGTGCACTCTACATACCTGTGACAACAGGCACCACTGGTCCCGGTGATTTTGTGGCTGAGGTGCTAGTACGGGACCTATGAGTTGGACGGGGGTGGTGGTGGGAAATAGGTTAAGGGTGGACAGGAAAAGTTGTTTGGAGACACTGGGACGGGTAGCTGGAGGGGGTTTGGGAGTGGAGGAAGAGGAGGTGGTTGTAGGAGGTGTAACTTTAGTGGCTTTGGGTGCAGGTGCATGCGCTGGAGGCTGTCGTGAGGAGGATGTATGTTGGGTGGGTGTGTGCCTGCGTTTGTGTATCTTGGGAGGGGGCGTCACAGACACACTGGAAGAGGACACAGGGGACGTGTGTATGGTAGTGGGGGTGGTGACTGCACGTGAGCGGGGTGTGCTGCTGGGTGTGCTGGTGTGGGATGTAGTGGCTGTAGAGGTAGTGCATGCAGGTGTGAGTGTAGACGAGACTTGGAGGGAGGAGGGAGATGAGGAGAAGGGAGACACAGTGGAGGCAGTGGATGTTGGTGTGTCTGTATGTGTGTGATACTTGCATGAGTGCCTGTGGGATGTGTGGTGCTTATGTTTGCCAGAGCTTCCCTTGTGTGTTGAGGTGTGTGCAGGCTGGTCTGATGGTGTGCTTGGGATAGGCAGAAGTACTGAGGATTGGGTCTGGGTGGAGGTAGTTGCAGGGGGGAGGCTAGACACAGGGACAATGGCTGCCATCAGTGCTGAGGCCAGAGTTTGAACGGTTCGATGAAGGGCAGCCTGACCAGAATGAATGCCCTCCAGGAATGCATTTGTGTGTTGCAACTCCCTTTCTACACCCTGCGTGGCATTCAAAATGGTAGACTGCCCAACAGTGAGGGAACCTGAGGAGGTCAATGGCCTCCTCACTGAGGGCAGCACAGGTGACAGGGGCAGGGGCTGAGGTGCCTGGGGTGAAGGTGATGCCCACCCTCCTGGGTGAGCGGGCACGGGGTGAAGGCTGAGGGGCTGCTGGGAGGGCGGTGCTGATAGGGGGGGTGGCAGCTGTACCTGTTGAAGTGGGGGGGACAGATGTTGCCGCCACCACAAGGGAGCTCCGAACGGAGAACGAGTCCGTGTCGCTGGTTGCAGATCCTGTGACCGCCGTGGTGCTCCCCTCGCCCTCCGTCCCACTGGTGTATTCAGAGTCCGTAGTGTGGGCCTCCATGCCTATGTTGGATGCAGCTCCCTCGTGCTCCTCTTGCCACTGCACCTCAGCGTGGAGATGCTAATGCACACAAGAACAGGGAGACCGCAAAATAAGGGGGGGGAAACAGAAGAAAGACATGTTGAGTGCATGCATTACCGCTACTGTTGGCGGACAAGACAGACACAGCAGCCCCCTGCACTACGTCGCGCTGTTGGGCTCTACAGTGCAATTCCTGGGAAATGGCCTACAAGGCTATGGATGACATCTGCACACATGGATGACACAGGTGCATGAATAGCTGTACTTGGCACTCTACAGAGGTGGGGTGGGGGGCCACAGGGCCATGCCTTACTAAGGAGCCTAGCATATGGAACTCGCCCTGGCCTAGGGAAACCCACAGCCCTCCTCCCCCACCCAGACCCCTCCACTGTGCGCAAAGTCAGCAGAATGAGAGTGCACTCACCCCCTTGTGTCTGCTGTGATGCCCTCGCGTGCCCATCCAACTCAGGGTAAGCCACCGCCAGGATCCGGAATATCAGGAGGGTCATGGTTCGACAGGCACCCCTCCCACGTTGGGAGGCCACCCCCAGCTGAGCCTCCGCCATCTTCTTGCTCCAGTGGCGAAAGTCCTCCCATCTCTTCCGGCAGTGGGTGCTCCGTCTGTGGTGGACCCCCAGGGTCCGGACGTCCTTGGCAATGGCACGCCAAATATCCTTCTTCTGGTGGACGCTGACCTACATGAAATGTACAGGGGAAGAAGAGAAGTCATTAAGAACTGCGCCGTCAAAGTGAGTGGCCCCCATCCCTACCCTTGCCATGTGGCACATGCACCCACCGTCTTTCATGCACGCAGAACTCTGCCCCCTTCCTTCTAACAACCAGCCCTCTCCACACAGGTATAGCCCATACAGCATGCTCCCTGTGTAATTACCTGTTGGTCTGGAGGACCATAGAGTAGTGTGTACTGGGGAGGACCCCGTCGACGAGCTTCTCCAACTCCTCCGATGTGAAGGCAGGGACCCTTTCCCCAGACGCACGAGCCATTGTCTCTTCCAGACCGAAGTCACATCAGCACTTGCAGTGTAGGTCCTCTCCTGTCGAAGATCAGGTATCGAGTGATTGAACAGCTAGAAAATGGCGGTCACGTCTGTGGCGGTGTGTACCATCACCGCTGGCGTACATCGGCATTGGCTCCTGGGACCAATAGTGTCCAATGTTAACCAATGCAGCATTGCGCCGCAGTCTTCGACCGCCTACCGCAACGGTGTGCAACGCCAGCGCAGTTACCTCACATCCCATTGTCCCGCTTTAGAGGTCAGGCAGCCGCCATTTCAGGGGCCCACATGGCCTAATTACCAACTGCGTCAAACATACCTAGGCCTACTCTCAACACACATACAGGCCAAATTTTGTGTATGAATCGTGTTCTGTCTAGACTGTGGGTACATACCTCTGAGTTGTTTGACTCTGTGCTCGCTGTTGTCCTTCATAGGCACCGTCCGCTGGGACACATGAGGAGATTGCGGAATCCTCCGGTGTACCGACCGCTGGTGGACCTGTCGACAATGGAGGAAAGAAATTTGATCATCACCTACAGGTTTGACCGTGCCACAATCCAGGAACTGTGTACCCAGTTGGAACCAGACCTGATGTCAGCAATCCGCCATCCCACAGGAATCCCCCCTCAAGTGCAGGTGCTATCAGTGCTCCATTTCCTTGCAAGTGGGTCTTTTCAAACAACTGTGGCCATGGCATCAGGGATGTCCCAGCCTATGTTTTCCAACGTGTTGTCCAGAGTGTTGTCTGCCCTGCTGAAACACATGCGGAGCTAAATCGTTTTCCCTCAGGTGGAGGACTTGCCTACTGTGAAAGGTGACTTCTATGCCCTTGGACATATCCCCAACATCATACGTGCCATTGATGGGACCCATGTGGCTTTGGTTCCCCCCCCCCACAGGAGTGAATAGGTGTACTGGAACCGGAAGAGTTCTCATTCCATGAATGTACAGATGGTATGTTTGGCAGACCAGTACATCTCCCATGTGAATGCAATGTTCCCTGGCTCAGTGGATGACTCCTACATCATGCGGAATAGCAGCATCCCTTATGTGATGGGTCAGCTACAGAGGCACCGGGTGTGGCTATTAGGTGACTCTGGTTACCCCAACCTGTCATGCTACTGACCCCAGTGAGGAATCCCAGGACCAGGGCAGAGGAACGCTACAATGAGGCCCATGGGCGGACCAGGAGGGTGATCGAACGCACCTTCGGCCTCCTGAAGGCCAGGTTTAGGTGCCTCCATATGACAGGTGGATCCCTAATCTACTCACCAAAGAAGGTGTGCCAGATCATCGTGGCCTGCTGTATGCTTCATAACTTGGCTTTGCAATAACAGGTGCCTTTTCTGCAGGAGGATGGTCCAGATGGCAGTGTTGTGGCAGCTGTGGAGCCTGTGGACAGTGATGAGGAGGAAGCAGAGGAAGAAGACATTGACAATAGGGACTCAGTCATCCAGTAAAATTTCCAGTGAAACACAGGTGAGAATACATTCCTGCCTACTACAAGTACTTTTACACTTCTACCTCTCTCCAGTCTGTCGATTTCACCCAGTGTATGGTCACTGAGTTGTCACTTTCCCTTACGATTTCACAGGTGTGGGTCCCAACGTGTGTCATCTGCTTAGATTCCTCACAGACTAGAGCTGTGTGACATCGGTATGTTGACATTACTATTTCCTGGAAATTTGGTCACTGTAATTGCAAATACACTATTTCGAAATCTCAGACAGACTCCAGATCTTTTGGGGTTGTAGGTGTGTTTATTTACCAAAAAAATATTGGAGGGGGAAGTTAAATGGTGAGGGGTGATGGCGGAGGAGTGTCCATGGCAGAGTCCAGTCTATTTGTCTCATAGGTGCATTGCCCATATGGGCATAGGAAGTGGAGCTGGGGAAGTTCCAATATGGACAGGGTGACAAAGTGGGACAGTGGGTTGACAATCAGGGTGGTCTCATTTCTTGGCGGGGGTCTTGGCATCGTGCTCTGTCTTGTTCCTGGATCTCAGGGACCGCTTGCGGGGTGGTTCTCCATCTGCAGGGGGTGGGGTGCTGGTGTGGTGGTCCTGTGGCGGTGCCTCCTGTCCACTAGCGCCGACGGAGGTGGTGGGCAGTTCATCGTCCATGCTAGTGTCAGGGGCCCCTTGGAGTGCCACAGTGTCCCTCCTGGTGTTGAGTATTTCCTTCAGCACCCCTACGATGGTGCCCAGGGAGGAGCTGATTGGTCTTAGTTCCTCCCTAAACTCCCAATACTGTTCCTCCTGCATGCGCTGAGTCTCCTGAAACTTGGCCAGGACCGTTGCCATCGTCTCCTGGGAGTGGTGGTATGCTTCCATGATGGAGGAGAGGGCCTCGTGGAGAGTGGGTTCCCTTGGCCTGCCCGCCCCCTGCCGCACAGCAGCCCTCCCAGTTCCCCTGTGTTCCTGGGCCTCCGTCCTCTGGACCGTGTGTCCACTACCACTGCCCCCAGGTCCCTGCTGTTGTTGGGGTGGGTAGGTCGTTCCACCTCTTCCTGATGTCGTCGCGATTTCTTGGGTGTTGTCCCACTGCGTTCACCCTGTCGACTATTCTTCGCCATAGCTCCATCTTCCTTGCAATGGAGGTGTGCTGCACCTGTACTCCAAATAGCTGTGGCTCTACCCAAACGATTTCCTCCACCATGACCCTGAGCTCCTCCTCTGAGAACCTGGGGTGTCTTTGCCGTGCCATGGGGTGGTGTAGGTGATGTGTGGGGTGGTGTGTGTGGTGATAAGTGTGGTGATATGTAGTGGTGTGTGGCGTTTTGTGCGTGGAAGTTGTGTGGGTGATGGTATTGTGTGCCTGTGGATGCTAGTTTGTGGATGGTGGTGTCTCTCTCTGGCCTTCTCTCTGTAATAGTGGTCGTAGGGGTTTGTGAGTGATGTGGGTGTGTGTTTTATATTGTATTGGGTGTGTGAGAGTGGTGTGTGTATCAGGTGTGTGTATTTCAAATTGTCCAATGTGGAGGTGTTTTGTAGAAGTGTGTGTATTTTGAGCGCAGCGGTGTGTACCGCCAATGGAATACCGCGGTTGAAAGACCGCCGCGTTGATTCGTGTGTCTTGATAATGTGGGCGTATTTCTGTTGGCGTGACGGTGGAGGTTTTGTTTTTGCCAGTTTATCACTGACCTTTGGTGTGGCGGAGTTGTGTGGGTGTCTGAATTTTGTCGGATTCCGAGATGTGGGTCATAATAGCTGTGGCGGAATTCCGCGGCCGCAGCAGTTTGTTGGCGGTCTTCTGCACGGCGGTAAGCGGCTTTTATCGCCAATGTTGTAATGACCCCCTTAGTCTTCAGTCTTTAAAGTGGGGCATCGTGTTCGTCCTCCTTTCATCTTTTGTGCATATATTTATGTGCTGTTTATGGGATTAATTATTAAATTATAGGAATCTCGTGAGCTGAGTTCAGGGAGGCCCCTAAATCCTAGATGTCAGGGTGTTTTAGGGGTCAGAGGGCGATAGCCAATGGCTACTGTCCTTGAGGGTGGCTACACCCTCCTTGTGCCCACTCCCTTTGGGGAGGGGGGCACATTCCTATCCCTATTGGTCCCTGTCCTCCAAACCAAGATGGAGGATTCTACAGGGAGGGGATCACCTCAGCTCTGGACACCTTAGGAGTGGTCCTGGCTGGGTTGGTCACTCCTTCCTGTTTTCCCTAATTTTCCCACTGGACTTGCCACCAAAAGTGGCGCTTTGTCCGAGGGGGCGGGCATCTCCACTACCTGGAGTGCCCTGGGGCACTGTAACCAGAGGCTAGAGCCTTGGGGCTAACCGCCAGGTGTTACAGTTCCTGCAAGGAGGGGGAGGTGTGAAGCACCTCCACCTAGGACAGGCTTTGTTTCTGACTACAGAGTGTACAAAGGCACTCAACCCATGTGATCAGAAACATGTCTGAAAGTGGCAGGCTAGCACATACCAGTCAGTCCTACACTAGCAGTTTGACTAACATACAGGGAGCATCTCTAAGATGCTCTGTGTGTGCATTTTTCAATAAATCCCACACTGGCATCAGTGTGGGTTTATTGTGCTGAGAAGTTTGATACTAAGTGAAGACATGATGGTGCTGTTGAGTTCGTAATGAAAAACTCCCAGACCATATACGCAATATGACTACACTGCACTTACAATATCTAAGAATGGACTTAGACACTGTAGGGGAATATTGCTCAGGCAGCTGCGCCCTCACCTGTGGTATAGTGCACCCTGCCTTAGGGCTGTAAGGCCTACTAGAGGGGTGACTTACGTATGCCACAGGCAGTGGTTTGTGGGCATGGCACCCTAGAGGGATGCCATGGCCACTTTGTCTTTTTCTCCCACCAGCACACACAAGCTGCATGTGCTGAGTGAGTGGTCCCCTACGGTGGCATAATACAGTCTGCAGCCCTTAGAGACCTTCCCAGGCCACAGGGCCCTTGGTACCATGGGTACCTTTTACATGGAACTTAACTGTGTGCCAGGGCTGTGCCCATTGTGGAAACAAAGGTAGAGTTTGAGGGAAAGAACACTGGTGCTGGGGCCTGGTTAGCAGGGTCCCAGCACACTTTCAATCAAAGTTGGCATCAACACTAGGCACAAAGTGGGGGGGTAACAATGCCAACAGTGGCATTTTCTTGCACAGCGTCCCCCCACAAACGAAAGAAGATGAGACTAAACTTTCCCAAGGGAGGCTTCATTGTCTAAGTGGCAGAACCTGGAAAGGCCAACTGCATTGGCATGGGCAGTTCCATGTGTGTGTTCCACTACAAAGTCCATTCCCTGTTTGGATATAGAGCACCACAAAAGTTTAAGGTTCTCACCTTTCATTTGCATTAGCCATCTGAGAGGTCTGTGGTCAGTTTGAACAACAAAGTGAGTGGCTGGTCTCAGCTTTTTCAGGGACCAAACCACAGCAAAGGCCTCCCTCTCAATAGCACTCCAACGCTGCTCCCTGGGGAGTAACCTCCTGCTAATGAAGGCAACATGCTGGTGAAGGCCATCATCATTGGTTTGGGACAGGACTGCTCCTATCATGTTCAGAGGCATCTGTCTACACAATGAACTGCCTAGAATAATCTGGAGCGTTAAGAACTGGTACTGAGCACATTGCTTCTTTCAGGGTGTCAAAGGGCTTTTGACAGTCAAGAGTCCAGTTTACCTTTCTTGGCATCTTCTTTGAGGTCAGTTCAGTGAGGGGAGTCACAATGGACCCATATCCCTTCACAAACAAGGTGACCCAGGTACACAACTGTGCCCTGCCATATCTGGCACTTAGATGCTTTAACAGAGATGCCTGCTGTTTGAAAGGCCTGCAAAACCTTTCCCAGGTGGACCAGGTGATCCTGCCAGCTGGAGCTAAAGACAGCAATATCTTAGACTGCACTAAAGGACTCCAAACCAGCAATGACTTTATTGATCAACCTTTGAAAGGTGGCAGGGGCATCCTTTAAGCCAAAGGACATAACAGTGAACTGATAATGCCCATCAGGTGTAGAAAATGCTGTCTTTTCTTTGGTTCCAGGTGCTATCCTAATCTGCTAGTACCCTGCAGTTAAATTCAAAAGTACTCAGAAATTTGGCTGCACCTAACGTGTCAATCAATTCATCCGCCCTGGGTATGGGGTGTGCATCTGTCTTAGTGACAGGGTTGAGTTCTCTGTAGTCCACACAGAACCTCATTTCTCTCTTGCCATCTTTGGTATGAGGTTTGGGGTCCAAGACCAGGGACTGTCAGAGTGCTCCATGACTCCTAACTCCAGCATCTTGTGGACTTCCACTTTGATGCTCTCTTTGACTTGGTCAGACTGTCTACAGATTTTGTTTTTGACAGGTAAACTGTCTCCTGTGTCAACATCATGGGTACACAGGTGTGTCTGACCAGGGGTCAAAAAGAAGAGCTCAGCATACTGCTGTAGGACTTGCCTGCAGTCAGCTTGCTGTTGGGCAGAGAGGGTGTCTGAATAGACAACTCCATCTACTGAACCATCCTTAGGGTCAGTGGAGAGGAGGTCAGGGAGAAGTTTACTCTCTGCTTCCTGATCCTCATCAGAAACCCTCAGCATGGTTATGTCTGCCCTGTCATGATAGAGCTTCAGGTGGTTAACATGGATCGCCCTATTGGGTGTTCTGCTAGTGCCCAGGTCCACTAAGTAAGTGACCTGACTCTTTTTCTCTAGAACTGTGTAAGGGACACTCCATCTGTCCTGAAGTGCCCTGAGAGCCACAGGCTCCAGAACCCAGTCTTTCTGCCCTGGTTGGAATTCAACCATTGCAACCTTTTAGTCATACCACAACTTCTGGAGTTGTTGGCTGGCTTCAAGGTTTTTGGATGCCTTTTCCATGTACTCAGCCATCCTGGAGCGGAGGCCAAGCACATAGTCCACCACATCTTGTTTAGGCTCATGGAGAGGTCTCCCCCAGCCTTCTTTAACAAGTGCCAGTGGTCCCCTTACAGGATGGCCAAACAGAAGTTCAAAGGGAGGAAACCCTACTCCCTTCTAAGACACCTCTCTGTAGGCGAAAAGCAGGCATGGCAGGAGGACATCCCATCTCCTTTTGAGTTTTTCAGGGAACCCCACGATCATGCCCTTCAATGTCTTGTTTGAATCTCTCAACAAGTCCATTGGTTTGTGGATGGTATGGTGCGGTGAATTGGTAAGTCACTCCAACTCATTCCACTTGTGTTTTAGGTAAGCTGACATGAAGTTTGCACCTCTGTCAGAAGCCACCTCCTTAGGAAAACCCACTATGGTAAAAATACAAATTAGGACTTTGGCTACTGCAGGGGCAGTAGTTGACCTAAGGGGAATTGCTTCAGGGTATCTGGTAGCATGATCCACGACTACCAGTGTGTACTGATTCCCTGAGCTGTGGGTGGTTCAAGTGGACCCACAATGTCCACCCCAACCCTCTCCAAGGGTACCCCCTCCACTGAAAGTGGAATGAGGGGGGCCTTTGGGTGGCCACCTGTCTTGCCACTGGCTTGACAGGTGACACAGGAGCTGCAAAACTCCCTTACTTTCTGCGACATGTTGGGCCAATAAAAATGGTTTACAAGCCTGCTCCATGTTTTGGTTTGTCCCAAATGCCCAGCTAGGGGGATGCCATGAGCCAAAGTGAGGATAAACTCTCTAATCTCTAAACTCCTTAGGCACTACCACTCTCCTGGTGGCACCAGGTTTGGGATCTCTGGCCTCAGTGTAAAGGAGTCCAACCCCCCAATAGATCCTGTGGGAACCACTAACATCTCCCTTCTTCTGTTCAGCAGCTTGCTTTCTCAGGCCTTCAAGAGTGGGACAAGTATTTTGTCCCTGGCACAGCTGTTCCCTTGTGGGTCCCCCTGGGCCCAAGAGCTCTAACTGATAAGTTTCCAGCTCCATGGACTCAGTTCCCTCAGGGGATAAGACATCTTCTTTGGAAGAGAGGTCTTGTTTCCTTTGCTGTTCAGAGGCTGGTCCCTAAGTCCTCTTACCTTTTCTCTTTGAAGGTTGGGCCATTATTCCAGGCTCCAAAACTTCTTTTTCACCCTGTGCTCGGCTCTGTGCTCTGTTTTTCACACACACCAGTTCAGGGAATCCCAGCATGGCTGCATGGGTTTTTAGCTCTACCTCAGCCCATGCAGAGGACTCCAGATCATTTCCTAGCAAACATTCCACTTGGATTGCAGAAAAGACCACTACCTGTTTCAGGCCAGTAACCCCTCCCCATTCTAAAGTCTCCATAGCCATGGGATGGACCTTAGTTACATTGTCAGCATTGGTGACCGGATATGTTTGTCCAGCCAAATACTGTCCTGGGGAAACCAGTTTCTCTGTCACCATGATGACACTGGCACTTGTATCCCTCAGGTCTTCTACCTTTCTCCCATTAAGAGCTGCTGCCTGTATTTTTGCATGTTAGGCGGCCAGGCAGCCAGTGTGGCTATATCCACCCCACCCTCAGAGACTAGAGTAGCTTCAGTGTGAACCCTGATTTGCTCTGAGCACACTGGTGACCTCACCTGTACACTGGCTATTCCAGTACTATCTAGAGTAGGGCTTTAGGGATTTTTCTTGGGACAGGCCATGTCTCCAGTTTGGTGCCCATGCTGTTTACAGTTGTGACACCAGGCCTTCTTGTGATCAAAGTTTTTACCCTTGTACCCATTTGTGGACTGGGAAGAGGCTCGGGCCCACCCTCCAGAGCAGGTTTTTGGGCCCTTGAGAAGAGTCTTTGTTTTTGTCCTTTGGTGTCTCACCACCTTTACCCTGGGGAGGCTTTGTGAGCCCTGTCTTTTGGTCACCCCTTGTGGCATTCTTGGTCACCCTAGTCTTGACCCAATGGTCTGCCTTCTTTTCCCAATTCTTGCGGAGAAAGTGGACCTAGGTCTACCACATGTTAATGCAACTTATCATTGAAGCAATTACTTAACAAGTGTATTTTCATAAACAAATTAAAAAGCCCATCATAGTCATGCACTCCACTGCCAGTTATCAAACCATCTAATGTTTTCACTGAATAGTCAACAAAATCAACCCAGGTCTGGCTCGCGGTTTTGTGAGCCCACCCTGAACCTAATTCTATACTCCTCAGTGGAGAATCCAAAGCCCTCAATTAGGGTTGCCTTCATGTGGTCATAGGATTCTGCATCTTTACCAGAGAGTGTGAGGAATCTATCCCTACACTTACCAGTGAACAGTTCCCAAAGGAGAGCTCCCCAGTTGGATCTGTTTAACTTTCTGGTTGCACAAGCCATCTCAAAAGCTGTGAACCACTTGGTGATATCATCATCTTCTTCATATTTTGAGACAATCTCTTTGGGGATTTTTAGGATGTCAGTATTCTTTCTGACCCTATTTATATTGCTGCCACCATTAATGGGTGTTAAGCCCATTTCTGCTCTCTCCCTTTCTATAGCCAGGATTTGATGCTCCAGAGCTAATCTTTTGGCCATCCTTGCTAAAAGAATGTCCTCTTCATTGAGGCTGCCCCAAGTGTTCCCAGAGGAGCTGGACTCCCCTGTGGAAGATCCAGATCTAGTGAGTTCTATCCTTGGAGACAGAGGTCTGGGGACCCTGGTCTCCCTAGTTAGGTGAGGAAGGGGAGTCAATGAAGTGCGAGAGTGCATGTGCTGTGCTTTATACAGCCACTTTACCAAGGGCCTCCCTGATCCCATGTCATAGAGCACTTGCACCAGGGTGTGTGTCTGAGGTTCTTCCCCCGTTGGTGTCCACTGTTGGCTCATGTAGTGCAATATATTGGTGTGCGTTAGGAATAGAATACTGGGTAGTTGGGTCTGGACTATAAACTCACAATGGGATATAAGGTGACCTTCTTTGAAAAGATCCCCCAGGGTGGACACCGTTCTCCTCCCAATGTCTCAGCTGGGATGTGGAAAGAACGCCAGATGGGGTGGGAACGCCACTAAGGGGGATATTAGGAGCATATAGCTTAAAGGGTACTGTACATAGGAAAAGCCCATTTAGCTTTTGTGATTCAGTTGTTTAAGAAATGGTTAATGGTTTCCTACATCTGGCCCTACCTCACATATTGGAGAAAAAAATGTATGGTAGATCTTAATAAAGGCATTAATGAGAGGTGGAGTCATATTAGTAGCTTCAGCATTGGCAGTGGTATCGAACTTAACCTTAGATTATTCAAACAAATGGTGTAGTTAGCCACAAATTGGACTCCACAACAAAGGCTACATTGTGATTGAACATCTCAGATGTATGTATCACATGTGGGAAAGCCATGGGTTAAGGGTGAAGTCCACGGGTTTTTGAATTGTAGCTCGAGTACTGGCGTCAGTCTTGTAGCTGAAACCAGTTACCCCCTTCACCATTTATAGCAATTCTGAGATATATACATCACAGTATGACCGTGACTTCTTCCTTCACACGTAGGGTGTGCCGAGACAGACCATAAAGGTCAGTGAATGAAGGAGAACTCCAGTATTGAAGAATGATTAGTGAACCTGATGTTATTATGGAAATATGAAAAGGCACAAGGCCTAGGAGGAAAGCAATAGCAAAATATGAGGAAATGTGGTTCGAATTTTTTAAAAGATACGATGATTAAACCGGATTTTTATTTCTTTATCTTGGTCTCCCTCATCTACCCATTAGATCGTTTTTCGTATTGGAAGTATAAATACACTTATATTCGCATATATTTATTCATTCAGTTAGTAGACACAATCTACTGATTTATGGTATAAATCAATTTAATGAACATACCACGACAATTTATTTTAGGTCAATCTACAGACAGCTTAATGTAATCATTTCCTAAAAAAATACAATAAGAGGTACAGATGTATAATGGGTTGTCAACTTTCTTTTGTTTTTCATGGATTGCCATTGCTTTGATGGAATGTTAAAGAGGTCACACAGAGGCTGTGTCGGCGGGGATGTGGTTGATGTATAAGGGCTAGAAGGTGAGTCGGACAAAAAGAGCAAGTAGGGACCGGGAAAGGCAGCACACAAGAGCTGCAGGAAAGTCTAGGGCAAACATAATTGCAGCCGGGCTTTGAGTACATAAAAAGGTAAGCAAGAAAGGCAGTGGCAACACAAAGAGTCCACTAAGGTGCAAAGGCACACAGAGGGCACATAGGGCGGAACAGGGCAGCACAAAGGTGTTGCAAAAGGTCAGGAGCAACAAGCATTTGCAATGCAAACGGTCTCGTGTTTGCTTGAGCTCGAGCAATTAGCATTGTAAACTCCTAACCGGACTTTTCTTGCCACGTAAATTGAAATTGAAAATAAAACAGTTTAAAATAACTAACTGGACTTTTCTTGCCATATGAACTGAAAAGTAAAAGTTTCACATAAGCGAGCTGACGGCCGCCATCAGTACATAGCAGACACACAAACGTAAATAACAGTTCATTCGTAGTGAAACCTATTGACAAAAGTGCAATTATCTACGTAACTGGCAAAAGAGCAATTAACTATGTAACAGAGTCGATGTCATGCAAAGCACTCGACTTCTGCCAAGCGAGATTGTGTTGCGAAAAAAGAGAAAAAGTAGTCCACAAACTGTACGGAAAACAGCAAGCCTCGTATGTTTTCAGTACTTGGTCACTACCCTCGAGGAGGGCTAACCACCAGAACAGGCATGACGTATGCATGCCTTCCACAAATAAAAGCAAGCGGATTTTAAAAGGCAAGCCCACAAACCAATGAAAAACACTGACGTGACATCGGCATGATTTGAAGCCCAAAGAGAGATAACAACATTGAACGAAGCGCTTTGCGCTGGCCCGTAAAAAGAGGCCACAGAGGAATGGGGAAAGAGAGGAGGCAGGGGAGGCTGAAGGGTGACTTGGGAGCTGCAGAGTCACAGGAGAGGGCACATAGGCGTTGCAAAGGTTCAGAGAGACACAGAGAGACAGCAGCAGGACACGTTGGGCGCAGGAAGTAAAGTAGACAGCGAGCACATTGAAGAGAGGGCGGGGTAACATTGGGGATTAGAAGAGAAAGATGACAGAGACGGTATGGGAAGCTTCATGGGTGCATCAGGGCAGCAAAGATACTGCAGGAAAGCAGGGGCCCACCTACCATCATACGCCAACACTTCCACACAACCAACATCATATGAAAGCATACGCACCATCTTACTCCAAAACACCCATGCGTTCTTTCATATAGAAGATGATTATTGTAATACAAATTACAACAAAATATGCTCGGTCTTTAAAAAAAAAAAATCTTCATATGGTTATAGGCCATTCTTAACCAAGAACGGCAGGTTAAACAGGAATATCTGCAGCCAACTGCTTTACCTTTTGACCGTACGTCCATACGCTCAGTTTTGTGCTTCTGTGCCACAAATTATCTCAATTAACTCTTTAGTGATAAGACAGGTATGGTTCAAAGTTAGCTTGTCAATCATTTCAGATGCATTCCTGCTGGCATAGTCCATAGCCGTCATCCCTGTACTCTGCTCACTCTTTCAGTGAGTAGAAGATGTGAGCAAAGTGAACTCCTGGTAGGTTTGCAGTACGTTGGCATGAATGTCATCATAGATACTAATGCTTTCAGAACCTGAAACTGAGACAGAAACTTCCTTAAATATCATCACCTTTAAACCCCATAAGTTCTCTGAAGAATCCTGATGGCTTACCTTCGACTCCCACAGTCATGGCTTTCTTCCCAGTACTAGACAGGGGTGAAATCTCATTTGTTGTGGTTTTAGCAACACAGGAGTATACTGCACCGGAAAGGACACGATCTGAGGAAACACCAATGCTTATTTTTTGTCTTCAGAGCCCTTAATCGCCGCTTTCTTATAAGGAGCTGGTGTACAAGTTCCATAAACCCTGGAAGGTTTCAGAGCACTCTCCCCTTTAGTGTCCTTTAAGCAGCATCCAGCTGTATTGATTTGGTAATTTTCTCAGTTGTTCTTGGTGGACTAAAAATGTCTTGTAATTTCCTCCAAGGTTGTCATATTTCTTACTTAGCTTCATTGTGACTGGAAAAACCAAGGTACTGGTCCGGTAGAATATGGTGACTGCCATCGAGGCCAGGCTTTGCAGTAGCCACGGGGTAACGTAACTGGTGCAGGGCCACAACACAATATTTAAACATAATAGAGCTTACCTAATAGCCTTGAAGAACTGCCAGTGCTCCCTTACTTGGTCACAAAATCAAAAGGACCCCTCAATATAATCAGTGACTATACTTTTTACATTTGTATATGTAACTTAAGCAAGAGGTAAATAGTTTAAGGTCTAAACGAGCTAAAATTGCAATGTAAATTTAAGATTGTGTTTGACGATCAACAAGCTGGTTGTCTTTGACAACAAAAGGTTGTGGAGTCGGTTGTATCTGAATCCTGAAGGATATGTGCCTAAAGCAAACCTAGCAGCAATAGGAAACAACTTGTGTGCATGTGCGATAAATATGGTCACAGCCGTAGATTTAGATTGTAAATTGCTTTTTGCTACTTCAACATCAGTATCTACATAGGCATCAGTACTATCAGGGGTGGAGTTACAGTTTGGGAGGTCTCACTTGCACGACTTTTCCTGGGACGTACATCACCTATATTCCCCATTAGGACCTAGAAGAAGGTGATGTGTGCCCTCTCTTTTGTCCAAGTTTTTTTTTTTTTTAACATGTTTTTATTGGTTTTTCAAGAGAGCCATACATTGTACTGCATACAGAAGTCATTAATAGCAAGATGTTGTTGATTACAGTAACTCGTTAGGCTCTCCCATGTTAAAGTCAACAAACAACTGAGAACTTTTGTGCACTCCCCGGTCTGCCCAGTCTGCTCAATATTTCCGGATTTTGTCGGCGTAGAGGTTTAGAGCGTTCAATTGCGGAGAGGCTCTATTGCCGCTAGTGGCGGGGGCCTCCACTGCCGCGCTGGGAGAGGGGGGATGAGGAGACAAGGGGGGGAGCGAGGAGGGAGGGTGTGGCGCAGTGGATCATGGCGCTGGTATCTATTGGTTGGGTGTGCAGGCCTGTTGGCACTGTTTGTCATATGTGCGTTGGAGGGAGTGATGTGCTGTCGGTGTGGGCGAGGCATTGATGGCGGGTATGTGTGCTTCCCCTAATGTAGTGTTGCCTTACTGCCGGGGCTAGGCCCACGGTCTTCTAGGTGAGTGCAGCTGTCTGTGGTTCAGGGGGGTCTTTCATCGTTTTTGGCTTCTAGTCTGGAGACTAAAACGCCCCAGGCCTCGCAGCCCGCTTGTCGCAGTCCCCTTCGTGCTAAATTTGTTAATACCTGGTGTTCAGCGCGAGCCCAGCGAAGCGTAAGGGCGAGCCAGGCTTTCAAGTCAGGTGTGTTGCGAGCCTTCCAGTTCATTGCTATCAGTCTTTTGTACATTACATAAGCTAGATCTACAAACCTGTGCAAGTGTTTATTTCTTTTCGTCCTTGTCCTGAGACCGAGTAGACAGGATTTGGGATTCGCGTCCAGGTTGAGCCCCGTCATTTCCGCTAAAGCTGTGACCACTCCAGCCTATTCCCCCCGTATCCGCGGGCACTCCCAGACCATGTGGTAGAACTGTGCTGCTGGTGTTTTGCATCTGGGACATGCTGGGTCCGTCCGGGGGAACATACGTGTAATCCTGGCTGGCGCCAGGTATGTCTGATGTAGATAATTAAACTGTGTATAACGGAATCTGGGGTTTCTTGAGACCTCATGTGTGTGGCTCAGAGCTTTTGGCCATTCTGTCCCTAAGATTGGAGTGGGCAATATGACGTTCCACCTCTCCCAAGCTTTCTGCAGGTTGGATTCCGGGGGTCTGTTCAGAAGTTTATATAGATTTGAGACTGCTTTTCCCTGAGGGTCCCAGTTCAGCATGTGATGCAGGGTGACTGAGATATCTGGCTCTATGTCACCAGATGTCCATGTTTTCCTGATTGCATGACATATTGCGTGATATGCCAGGAATTGCCCCGGGCTGATCTCTGTAAGGGCCTGTATGGCTTCAAAGGTCATTAATTTTCCTTCCTTGAAGCAGTCTCCCACTGCGTTCATGCCCGCGTCTGACCAGATTGTGGGCAAATGTGAACCGGCTTCCACCCACCCGGGCAGCCGTTCTAGTGGGAGAAGCGGTGAGTAGGGAAGTTTTTTGACGCCCTTTTGGATATACTTCTTCCAGCATGCGTGTGCCGCTGTCATCAGTGGGTTTTTGCGTGTGCTTTTGGTTTGCTTATCCAACAGCCATACTAGTAGGGGAACTCCTTGGAGTCCGGACTGCAGCCAGATAGTTTCTGCTGAGCTGGGTCTATGAAGCCAATTTAAGATCCACTGCAGCTGTGGAGCTCAAAAATTTGGGGCGCCCAGTCCGCCCGTGGCCACCGGATAATGTAGCGTGGTGAGTGCGACCCGCCTTCTGCCCTCGCCCCACACCAATTGTAGTAGGATGGAGTTCAAGCTATTGAAAAAGCTTTTGGGGATAATAATTGGCAGGGCCGCGGAGTAATACAGCAGTCTAGGTAATATCAGCATGTTTGCTATAGCGACTTTACCCAGTGGTGAAAGTGGTAATTTATTCCAAAAGCGTAATGAGCTCTTTACAGAGGTCACCGCTTTCCCCAGATTTCCATCCCTGAGGTCTTCCGCACTATGATAGACGTTGACCCCTAGGTATTTGAATGTACCGAAGCACCATTTTAGTTGGCCTGGCGGGGCGCACTCCTGCCTCGCTGGGGGCCAACTGGTTAGTGGGAATATACAGGATTTCCCCCAGTTAACTATTAATCCGGATACCTTTCCGAACTCAGACAGCAGTGACATCACCGGGGGCAGCAGCTCCTCCACTCTGCGTATGTATATCAAGGCATCATCTGCATATAGTGATATGGAGTGGAGAGTACCGCTCCTTGACACCCCCCATTCTTCTTTTTTGGCACGGACGCGTGCAGCTAGTGGTTCCATCGCTAAGGCAAATAGAAGGGGGATGGGGGGAATCCCTGCCTTGTTCCCCTGCTAATCGGAAAGCTCTCTGATATAACTCCTCCCGTCTTCACCCTGGCCTGTGGGGCAGTGTACAGAATGCGTACCCAGCTTGTGAATTTTGGGCCGATACCCATTAGCTGCATGGTGGCAAACAGAAAGTCCCATTCTAACGTATCAAACGCTTTTTCTATATCAAGCGATATCACCGCTTCCTCGAGTGCGGTCAGGGGGGTGTCGCCTATTACACTTAACGGCCTCCGGATGTTAAGGAAGGTGTTACGTTTCGGGATGAATCCATTCTGATCCTCGTGTACCAGGAAATGCATGTAAGGAGCTAGTCTGTTAGCCAGGATTTTACTGAGTATCTTGCAGTCTAGGTTTAACAGTGAAAGAGGTCTGTAGGACCTGACGTCAGTGGGGTCACGCCCCTGCTTTGGGAGGACCACTATCATTGCCTCCCTCATTGTGGGGGGCAGGATACCGTTGATCCCTGCTTCTTCGATCGTTTTTAGGAGATGTGTGTTAAGGTGTGTCACAAAAGTAGAATAGTATTCTGATGCCAGGCCGTCTGTCCCTGGGGCTTTATTCCTAGGTAATTGTTCGAGGGCCTTGTTGAGTTCTCCTAGTGTGATGGTGGCCTCTAGTGTCTCTCTATCGGCATGCGTTAGTTGGCGCAGGGGAGAATCTGCCAGAAAGGATTCGAGCTGATGGAGAGAGCATGATGTGCTTTTGGTGTATAATTGTGTATAATATTCCCTAAACGCTTCATTTATTTTTACCTGCGTGGTAGCCATTGCGCCTGCGCCTACTCCTATTGCCCCGATTGGAGGGCAACGCCGGTCCCCCCGCAGGAGCCATGCGAGTAGCCTACCCGATCTATCGTCTTCCGACTGTAGCCTAGCCAAGTGGTATTTGTGATCATGAAGGCGTAATGTGGCATCGGCATTTGCGTATTCTGCGCGCGTATCCTTTAGTGCCGTGTATGGCGTTTCATTGCGGGCTACTGCATTTTCTAGTGTTCTTAGTTTCTTCTCCAGCTTGCTGACCTCTGCGTGGAGTGTACGCCTCACCCCCCATGTAGTGGAGATACAATGTCTGCGGATCACCACTTTGTGTGCGTCCCACTCCATTGCTCTTGATTTTGTGGTGCCGGTGTTTAATTCCCAGTACTGTTTTAGCGCTGTTCTCAGTGTGTCTGTAAATGCAGGGTCGTGTAAGGCTTCTGCTTGTAGCCTCCACGTTGGGATCACCTGACACTTCCTACCCCAGTCCAAAGTTATTTTAAGTGGTGAGTGATCTGATAGTGTCTTGGCTAAGTATTCTATTCCGCTGGTTACTGTGCAGATCTCCTGGGTGCCCCACATTAAATCTATCCTGGTATGTACCTTATGTGGTGCTGAATAGAATGAATATTCCCTGTGTTGTGGGTGTTTCATGCGCCATATGTCATGGAGGCTCATGTTACTGGCCCATGTTGTCAATGGGCGTCTGGGGTGTCTCATAGCTGTTGAATGGGTGGGGGGGTTAGACCTGTCCAGTGCTGGGTCCGGCGTGCAGTTGAAGTCTCCTCCCCACATGGCGGGTGTTTCGGGGTTCGTTAATAACGCTGGGGTGAGTGTGCACAGGAACTCAGGCAGCGCGCTATTAGGGGCGTATACCCCTATAATTGACAGTTGTTTGCCATCCAGCTTACCCTCCACCACCACATACCTGCCCTCCTGATCTATCTTGTGTGATGTTTGGATAAAGGGGACATTCCCTGCTATCCATATGAGGACACCCCTCGCGAAGGTTGAATAGGATGTGCCCACAATCTGTCCTCCTCATTTACTGCGTAGGTCCTGCAAATCTGGGTCCCGCAGGTGGGTTTCTTGTAGGATTGCAATATGTGTGCCATGGCGTTTGAGTCATGTATGCACCCTGGACCTTTTGCTTGGGGTCCCAAGTCCCCTGACATTCCAGGTGACTATGACATATGTGTGTGTGCTATAGGCTATAGGTTGGGCCATGTTCATTTTGTGAATGTGTGTCTCGCTCTCTGCCCCCCTGAGATGGCCCAGTAGGTCTCCTCCGCCCCCGTCGCCCCAGCGGGCGGGCCCCCTACCTCCGGCAGCATGTCCTGTGTTGTGAGCAGACCTGTAGTGCACAAACTAGTAGTAACCCTCTTTCCCTCCCCAACTGGATCCCAACCCCAACTGTGAACTTGCAACAAGCTGCACACCCAATTTAGGTGCGAGCTGAAGTGTATCCATATGGATGTCTGCGGGGGAGCAATGATACTATCCGGATGCGGCTCATTTTAGGGGCTCGCATCCTTCTGCAGACTCGGTCTGCGGGTGGGTTGGGGCACTCCCAGGGCGCGGCCATCCACTCCCCCCCGCCGCGCTCCGCCGCTAATTGTGCGCAATATAGATAAAGGAGTTATCTCCAGGAGTAGATATGTAAGGATACATAAGTTCAGGTGATGTAACCACCCACTTCGAGTGGGGCTCGCAAAGTTCAGTTCTATTCTCCAGCTGTAGCGGTCGGTCCCCCTGGGGGGACGGGTCGGTGGTGCTTGTTCAGAGTGTGTCTGCGGTCCTGGGGGTGAGCTCCGGGCCCCTCAGTGCCTCCGTTAAAGTGGAGTCCGAGCTAATCGAGTCAGACTCCGAGCCTTCCACTGAGTGGGTCCTGAGAGTCTCGAAGGAATTCTGCGTTAGTAGGGGGGTTTCTTTAAGGGCCCTGGCTCTCTCCTCCGCAGCCTGTTCCACCGTGGGTTGACCCGTGGGGCGCCTCTTGGATCGTTTCCGTGACTTTGTCGTTAACCAGTTCTCGTCGGTGCCGGCTGCTTCGCGGGGTGGGCGATTCCTCTGGCATGCATCTACGTCCAGGCATCTTCCGGTGAGGTGAACACGTGGGTGCGTTCATCTGTTAGTACTCGTAGTTTAGCGGGGAATAATAATGCGTATTTTATATCATGTTCAGGGAGGCGTTGTTTTATTTGGGTGAAGGAATTACGTTGCCTTTGTACTTCCTGAGTGAAGTCTGGATAAGCGTGAACAGTCGAGTCCTCGTACCTGTATGGGCCTTTGCTGCAAAACTGTTGCAGTATGGCGTCACGGTCTCTGAAATTTAGGAACCTGGCTATCAGCGGCCTTGGAGGTTGACCCGGCGCTGGGGGGCGTCCGGGAATCCTGTGTGCTCTTTCCACTGAGAAGAATTTTGATGGGGCTCCATTCAATTTAATTAACGAGTGTTCCAGCAGGAGCTCTGAGTTTTGATCCAGTGATTTTTCAGGGAAACCGAGAAACCGTATGTTGTTGCGGCGGGACCTGCCCTCCGCCTCCTCTGCTCTTCTCAGCAGTGTCTTTACTTCTGCATCTAGGCGGAGAATTTGTTTTTGGTTATCCGCTACTGTGGGGGCAAGTTCACTTAGCGCCTCTTCCGTTGTCTTCCTTTTATCGGATAATTTGCCATGGTCTACTCTGAGGATGTTCAGATCTTGCGACACCGTGTCTATCCTGGTCTCTAGTGAGGTTTTAGTGTCCGTGATTGCCTGTAGTACTTTCTCAAATTGCGAGGAGTGGGCCAGGAGCGTGGACTCCAGCGACTGCAGGGAGGGCGTATGTTGTTGATCACCAGGTGCCTGGCCATGCGTGTTCCGATCCTGGTTTTTAGCTGATTTGGGCCTTCCGGCCATTTTGTCTTATCTGGTGTGTCCTGATTCCGCCTGCAAGCATGCGCTCACCCACGTTCTCTGGGCTATTCAAGCAGGGGGGGGGCGTATATATCCCCGCGGGGCCACGCCGGTGTGCGCTTCGATTTTTGAGGTTACGGCCCTGCTGGTGATCCTCCAGGTGGGATCTTATTCAGGCGGCCTGGGACCTCCTGACGCTAGGTCCACACGCCTACTCCAGCCCCCCGGCCGGCAGCCAACTCCAGGCCCTGGATCCTCTGTCGATATGAGGTGGAAGAGTGTCGTTACCGTGTGTGCGCGCTTAGTAAGTTCCGGGAGCGCTCAGATTCTTTAAGAACAGTTCTGCACTTGTGGTGCAAGTCGGCGCCATTTAACATTAGATATGGCTTGGCCTGATCCAAACCAGCCCTGCGTGTGCCCCGCCTGTGGTGGCCTCGATATCTACCTGCAGGCCCTGGGTCTTCTCCGGAGAAAGGCACACCACGCCATCAGACATAGGGTAGGGAAGCACCCCTAGGGGCCCCCAGCAGGATTCATCCACCGTCCTCCGTCCCCCCTCGTGGGCCGGAGAGGGTATCCAGAGCGAGGAGAAGGTGAGGGCTCCCAGTCCTCTCTGTGTCAGTCCCCGCAGCCGCCGTGCACCCGCCTCGCCGTCCGGTTCTCCGATTTCAGGGGGAGATGGCAATAGAGGCCTCTTAGGGAGGGCGCGTCATCCGCGATCGGGTTCTCAGCCACCCGGAAGATCCCAGAGTCGTCAACAGCAGATGGGGGGTCCAGGGAGCGGGTCCCCACTCCGCTCCCGAAACGCTATCACCCCTGGCCTATTGTTGTCGTCCCACTGGTCCTTCCGCGGAAGGGGAAGCGTGTGCCTCCGCCTGTCTTTAATTGTGGAGGGGGCACCCGCCTGGGGCTCCTGCGGCTCCTGCTGTTAGTCCCCTGCTGCTGAACGGTCCCCCCCACACCTGGCGGGGGAGGGGGAAACTCCGGTGGTCGAGAGGCGGGCGGGGAGGGGGGGATGCCCAAAGCAATATAGCCCCTGGATATGGGCTTATCGCCCTCGCGAGGTGGGCCGCTCCCATCACCGCGCACCCACCTCTCATTCAGGCTCCAGGGCAGTGTCCCGTCCCTCGCGGCTGATAAAATGGCGGCCGCGGCTCCCCGCCACGAGGAGCTCTGTGGCGGCCTCTCCTCGCCGCCGCCCGAGCACTTCCAGAGCCGCCGGCGAGGGGAGAGCGGCTCCCGAAGCGGATCCCTCCTCTGGGATGTGGCATCGGCACCCCAGGAGCGCCCCGCAGATGTTCCGTGGCGAGCCCGAGACGGAGCGCTTAATTAAGCGCCTTCCCGGTCCCCATCTTGGCTCCTCCCCCTCTTTTGTACAAGTTGATGAAATTCTTAATCATCAATGGGAGCACGCATGTTTGAAAAGCAAATTTGGCAGGCATATTCCCCTGAGTGCTGTGGACTGGCCTAGTTCATTAGGTAAAGTTAACATTAGCACAGATGACTCTTGCCTCAAAACAACTAAGCAGCCTCCAGAGGTAGTGAAGGCAGGGGAGCTCAGAGTGTGACAGGGAACCATTCCCAAGCACATGAAATTGGCAAAGGGAGGAGCCAGTGCGAAGGTCCTGAGGTAGGGCCAAGATGCCGCCTCAAGCATGGCAGAAATAAAATTCCGAGATGGCAGACGTGTGTCAGGGGAGACCTACATGAAAGAGTTGTGCTGCAGAGGAAAAGAGAATGCTGCCTGGTCTTCTCTCCCATCTTTTCTTTCTGTGAATCATCCCCCGCTAAAAAGTGAACGTCCAACTATCCCAATGAATGCCCCTTTGCTTTTTGAGAGGTGAGTGGAAGGATCTAACTGAAGGCCGGGAAGAGAGCCAATGAACTGTTCAAGGCGAAAGAAAGACCAAAGCGAAAACAGAAACGCATGCCCCAGATGTAAGAGTGCCGCCTAGAAGCTGGGAATGTTGGTCAGGTGAATTAAGTGGGATTGACAGAGATAGGAATCAGATTTACATCCCTTAAATCTAACATATGAAGTCAAGCTCCCACAACACAGTCTCCTTCCTGATACCTCAGTGAGCCCACAGCAATAAGAGGTGAAGAGACCTTGCCGCTCACATGAAGAAATGCAGTGACACTGGTGAGACCATAGTGTAAATATCTGTGATGCATGTGAGGGAACAGGCTACGTAGCACTGCGGAGCTATTGCAAAGAGTGGGGGTTTTGAATGGGAAAATCTGTCTTGATGGTGTGAAGCATTATGGCGATATATGCTGCAACAGAGGGTACTCAGACGCTATGTTAAAAAGAAAGGGAGTTAGCAGTTTCTATCGATGGCTGCCCTCAATGCTCCCAATCATAGAGGGGACCATTTTAAGGAATATTTTCAAAAGGTATCAGGATTCACTGAAGGGGTCCCAATTCTGGAGCCCTTACCAAAGTAACCGACAGAGGCGTTAACAGATCATCAGCTTTGTGGGGGCCCACTAGAGACATGTCACCAGAGGATAAACAGCACCTTGAAGAATTGCTTTGTTAGATTTATGGAGAGTAATGCATCTGAGAAAGAAGGACTTCATTTTCTACTTACCATCATATTCAAGAATCAATAGGATTTGTCTTTCCAGCAACATTGTAGTAAAAGAGAGAGAGGCAGGACTAGGCACAATAGCAGTATCAGGCCATGCACAAGGGTGGATCACAGTTATCTCTCTGGGGGCTCGTCAGGATGCTTCCAATATGGCCAAAAATTCCACAGCTTTAGATGAACATTTGTCAACTGCCAAAACATGCATATCACATGTAGTACTTTGGGATGCTTTCAGGTCCATAATTGTAGGGCGCTGGATAGCAATAGCTGTAACCGCCAAGTGAGAAAGTGGTTTAGTGCTTCCATGACTCAAAGAAAATGTAGAAGAAACAAGAGATGTACAAAGTTCTGGCTCAAAGGTGGAGTTTAGCGCGCTTACTGTTATCAAGGGACAAATATGTAGGCTTGTCATTAATGAAACAGAGAAGGCACTTCTAGCTCTGGAGAGAAGGATATATGAGACAAGGCACGTGATTTCCTGGCTAACAAGCTCAAAAATAAAGGGGAGAAGGAGGAAATATATTATTTGAGAGGCAACAACTGAGAAATGACCTCGTATAGCAAGGAAAAGACCTAATTTTTTTCATCCTTTTAAGCAACACTTTATTCCAAAGGGTACGGCAGGGAGGGAAGCAAGTTTCTTTTTAGTCAGCAGAGCATTTCCTGAATATTGGAGGAACTGGCTGTAGAACCAGAGGCCCCAGTAGAGAAAATGGAGAATTGAATGGCTATTAGAAATCTTGAGCCTAGTAAAACCCAAAGCCTTGATTCAATAGAAAATTCTATAAGACCTGCTCTTCAAAACTGACTCCAGTTCTTAATGAATTGTTTCATTCTTTTCAGAAGGCTGGTGGGATAATACCACCAATGGAAGATGCCAATAATGTGGTCCTCCCCAACTCTGGTAAAGATCATATGGACCGCTCAGCCTATTGACCTATCATGATGGTAAACTTAGATGTGAAAATGTACATGAAAGTACTAGCAAACTGACACCAAACACTTGTTCCCTCTCGTAAACCAATCAAATGTAGTGTGTGGCAGAAAGGCCACCTTTCTAAAAGTACAAAATGAAAGTCACCTTAGCTATTATTGGATACTGACACGGCCTTAAACAGAGTGGGTGTGTCCTTGATCTTGATTCTGATGGAAAGATTTTGGGTGGGGAGATCTTTTAATTAACAATGTGTAAGAAAACTATCAAGTGCCAAAGGCCATAGTGGTGGTTGATGGAGTATCCTAGCAATATTACAATCTTTCCGGGGATTATAAATAGGGACACCCCTGCCCCTGTTGCTAAGTGTTGTAGTGATACACTAAAGGTTCTGAGAATACAGCCAGGCAGTAACATTAAAGGTATTATTTTTGGAGCGCTGGAACACAAAAGATCCTTCTGCAGATGATGTGATGCTTGTGCTGTGTGATTCTGCGACCTCATTAACACTATTACTCAGGGGGTTGGAAGACGCAGGGAAAATCTGGGCACAAGATAAGTGATCATAATTCGGAGCTCCTCCCTATGAGTCTTTCACAAAGAGAACTACATGGCACCCTGAATTCTAGATCATGTAGGACGTGTCTCCAACCTTTTCTGTAACAAGGGTTACTTATGAGAAATTAAAATTATTTCTGAGCTACTGATATGATTAGTGTTGTAACAGTAACCACCATTAAACAAGATCATATTAGTGGCCACCCTAAGCAGCATTACAGCAGTGATCACCTCAGTGCTCAGGGTTGCCAGCAGTAACGTCAAAAAGGCTTTGCCAACTTGGAAGCCCTTACATAGGTAATACATAAAAGCCATAGCCGCAAAGCTTGTGGCACCAAGGTAATAATATCAGTAATAAGTCTCCCCAACACATGATGTATCACTCAAATATCTGCCTTAAAGATTTTTGGAAAGTGAAACATTTTCCTCCAAACACCACTGTATGAGTTCTGAAAATACACACATTTTCGTCCTGAATGCACAATCTTCAATTGTAGTACTAATGTTTCAGCCAAGTAAAAGCTTCCTTAATAGGAGCTGGAGAGCTACCAGTAGCTCACAAGAGGCTCTTTGTAGAAGCCTGATGTAGGACAACTGAACAGCAATTCGATAACAGAGTGCAATTTTCCTCTTTGCTCTCTGGATGGAGGTGAACATACTCGCCCTCTTTCAAGAAACAATGGCTGATCTAGGGAGGTGGTAGGATCTTCAGCTATCATGGTTGGGTCATATTATTAAGATTAAAACTAATACAATCCTTAAATCACTATGCTTCTTCCAGGCCGTACAAGATTGGATAGAAAAGAAAATACTAGATGACCTTCACAAGGACTTTTTGAACTCTGTGTAACAGGGGCAACTTCCCAGAACATCACAAAAAATTTTAAGGGCTCCAAAAGTTAAGGGACGGTTGGGATTCATGTGTACTTAATTACAACAGAACAGCCCTACTACACAAGGTGGAAGAGTGGCTGAGATGAGAGTCGGACAAACACCAGCTCTACATGGACTGGGCCATGGATGGCCAATTCTGTGGGATTTAATTTCATTGCCAAGGCAACACAAAAATATTTGTTATGGTCCCGTTGACAACGCGTCCCGCCCTAGACACTTTACTTAGTCTGGGACTCATTTTAGGCCAATTAATTTTTTGACCCTGATTGGAGACACCTTAAGACGAGATAACTAATCAACATGTCAATCAGTCATCAATCAATAACCTCATCAATTATTCACAACAGCAAATCAATCAAGCTAGTTAATGACATTAAGAAAAACCAGACACTCCATGACCTTTCAGTCATGAATAACCACACAAAATTTTGTAAGATTTATGATATTTATTTCCTATTGATTACACTCTACTAGCAAGTTTATTAGTCTCAATACCAAAAAACACTTCAGCACTGTCACAATATGGCAACTCGAATAAGATTTAATCAAAACAAAGATCATAAACATTAGAACAAAGCTCGACATCAACATGGATTAACTTTAGCAGAGTATCATTAGCGCATTATTCAACAAAGCATTGATTCAGTCATTTGTCTATTTGCGTCCGTTTAGTGAATCCCTTAACTAGCTCGAATTAGCATAGGCATGTTGGGCTTCATGCAAAACAATTTAGCAACACAAATTTTGAAAACATCTATCTATGGTCTCTATCAAAAGAAGCAGTTGGCACCTAGAAAGAAAAGGCAAGCAGACAATTACAATGTCATTATCATATAGTTACCCTCCGTTATGGGTCAGCATACAGAGTCAGTCTTCGTCCTCAGGACCTCAGTTGATTCGCCATCAGCCAGGAAACTCAGCAAAGTTCAGCAAGACCGGTAATAAGGAACACTTCCCCCATAAGGAGGAAAAGTATGAAACGGGCAAGACAAGGGTAAGGAAGATTCAAACAGCAAAGTCTTTAAGACAGAGTGACAAAGTGGCTAGGTACTAGCAAAGAATGGCACGTAATGGCTGATTTCTCCTTGTGACACAGTGTTATATTAATCTTGTTATACAGTCTCCTAATTTCCAATTGGGTAAAGTTTGGTGCACCATTATCTCCAACCAATAAGTGGGTTGTCACCTCACTAGGATTTTCACTTTAGTACAGTTCTCACGTAGTTCATTGGCTCCTGTAATTGGCGTCTCCAACGGGTAGAATGTCAGGTACAAACTTTTATTCTCGCAGGCTCAGTCAGTAGTACCATTGTCTTTACCAGTTCAGGAGACCTTGTACCTGTTGCAAGTTTACACTGTTGCATTCAGCAAGAATGTCTCCATGAGCAAGTCTGGTCTCATGAGAAAGAATTTACTACGGTTACACACATCTTCTAACTTCGGGAAAAGTACGGCTACATGTCCTTCAGCAAGTCAGCACATTGTACGTTAGAAAAACACATTCAATATGAGACCGGCAGCTAGGCCCCGACTCTTGCTAACTAAGGCCTAGAAATTAATTTTAGCAAAATCTTAACATATAACTCTTAATACTAATGCAAACCACACATTAGTACACCAATAATTCATTATTAGTCAACTTCATTTATCATCGTATACATTGGTGGCCACTCCCCGTGGGCACATTTCAAGCGCCTATGTTAAAAGCACATTAATACATTTTTCTATGCGACATCATTATACATTAATTTGCAAACATTTCATGTTATTTTTTTATTATAATAACTACACTCCAACATCATTACCAGCACAGTACAGGGAGGCGTGGGTCAAAATACATAAATATGCCAGGTTGTAACCCTCCTATCTCAGCTGACTCCCATACAGGACAGTTCAAAGTTTGAGGCTGCCAAGCATGGAATGGCATTTATCAATGAAAGATAAGCGCTTGTCTTAAGGGGTCTGACGTGTGTGAATGGAAGAAAACGGATTGAACGTAAGTACAGGTATGGTCTATCAGAGACCGAGGGTTTCCACTGTCAACAAATATGTCACTGAGTGCTGCTGGGTGGGCGGGGATATGGGATGTTCGGTCAATCAACGTTTATTTTGATTGTAAACTACGTTGTTTGTAGCGGATTGCAACACGTAGCTACACTGTCGAACAAGAAGTGCTAGAAATATTTAAGATGACGTCGACAATGAATTTTCTGTGTTTGTACTGAAAAATTATGTTTAATAAAACGATTTTGAAAAAAAGAAGCATAGCGTACTTCATTGTTAATAGAGGCGTTAAAAGAAGGATACATGAGTGGAAATGGGCTTAAAAGTTAAAAGAGAATAAAAAAAGCAAACATCACACCCGAAAGTGTAAACGGAGAAGATAGTTGTCAACGTGGAAAAATCAGGCTCTGGAAAGAAACTGTGGAGCTGTGGAGGGAGGAACTGGTCACACGTAGATATAAATGGGTAAAGGGGAGTAAAGGGCTATGAGAGGGTTGCTCGGCATTTCCCGGCAGTTGACAAGAAGGGAACATTAATGAAAAGGTAACTATATCCATGTTTCCAGGCTGCTATGGAAGCACTGACATTAAGAAGTCATTACGACCTTGGCGGTCTTTTCGCAAGACCGCTGAGGTACCGCCGTGCTGAAGACCGCCAGTGGTGGCGGTCTTCCGCGCCGCGTATCATGACCGCTGGCAGCCCGCCGTCCTTTTACGTACGTAAAGCCGCCAGCAGCCATACTGGCGGACGGCGGGAAATAGGAGGTTGCTCAACCTCCATTGCCACGTCAACAGAACACCGCCCACTGAATCACGTCCCATGATTCAGTGTGGCGGTGTTCTGTGACGGTGTTCTGGTGGCGGAGCTGCCCCCATGGATCCCGTCCCCTCCCGGAGGATCAACGGACAAGGTAAGTTGATCGTCCGTTAGGGAAGGGGGTGGGGGGGTGTTTTGTGTTGTGTGCGTGCATGGGGGTGTGCGTGTGAGAGTGTAGAGGGGGTGAGTGAGGCAGTGTATGCGTGCAGGGGGTGTTGTGTGTATGGGAAATGTGTGCAGGTCGGACGGTGTGCATGTCTGTTTGTATGTGTGCGGGTATGTGTTGTCGGGGTGAATGTGTGCGTGTAGGGGTGTGTATATGTGCATGTTGGTGGTGTGTGCGTGTAGGGGTGTGTATATGTGCATGTTGAGGGTGTGTGCATGTAGGGGTGTGTATATGTGCATGTTGGGGGTCGGGGTGGGAAGGGGGGTTGTGCCACCTTTGGGGGGTGGCAGGGGTGTGGGGGGAGGATTTGTGGGGTGTAGCAGGGGGTGGGGGAGACCCCTATCAGTGCGAGGGAAGTAATTCCCTGCCACTGATAGTGCCTACCGCCATGGATCTCATGGCGGTTCCCAACCACCCGAGATACATGACGGTATGCAGGGTCCTGATACCATCGCAGTCTCCAGCCCAGCGGTCTTCACCGCCATGGCGGTCGGAATGGTGAAGTGGCGGATGACCGCAGCGGTCATAATTCAATTTTTTTTTCCACCGGCCTGTTTGCGGTCTTATCGACGCTTTACCACCGACCGCCAGGGTCGTAATGACCCCCTAAGTCCTTCTGACGGACTATTCACGCAGTTAATAGGACACCAGATAAAAGCCTCCACCATCACCTTTAAAGTACAAGTGTTGCTGTGAGAAGACTGCTCAACATTTTTCTGTGAAGACGGTTGGCCAATCGTTACGTGGTAGAAGGCAGTTAAACTAAAAAGCAAATATGCGACTTCCCCTAACGGTTTTGTGTTTGTTTCTCAATAACATTCACATGGACAAAGAAAAGGAAGTTAAAAGCATTCAAATAATTAGACAATTTGGCGCTTGAAAAATGCATTGACATTTAACATCTGTGGTATGAGGGATTGAAACTCGCTGGATGCCTAACTCAATTTCCAAAAGCTGCAATACTCTTGTTGAAAAGACTGTTGCCCAATAAGACGCTCTACAATGTAGAATGTGCTCATTGTTCTTTGTTCTCAGTTCCACTCTTGTGATGTTAGAAATCCTTTTAGAACATTCGTTAAGAATCAATCTAAAAAAAAACACAGCAAATACATATATTCACTTGTCAGGTGCTTTATTCAGACTCACAGTACAGAATTTGTAAACAGTCTCCAGTTTGGAGGCCAGAAATTCAGGAAACATTCTCTTGCTGTTGAAATGATCTAATTCATCTTTTTGTTTTTGAAAGCAGGGTATGGGGTAAGGAGTACAATTGTTCAACATCTGGTAGAAACATGTCTGATAGCAATCAGAGAGACTTCCAACATAGCTGCTGAGGCAATGTAAGAGAATGGACCATCTGGAACCGTGACAGTGCTTGGATGTAAGCAAAAGATCAGCAGCAAAACATTATAATCAAGTGATATCAAGTGATAGACACCTAATGAACAAGATGACTATATTAATACATATTTATTTATTCACTGGAAAAAACAAAGGTTAAAGTGACATAGTTGGGTACGGTAATAAGAGCTTAGTTCATGTTAAAACAAATACCCTCGAAATTGAAAAAAAAACTACGTTTAAAGAGTTATGTGTTGAAAAAAGGTAAACACTAATATTTGAAATCAAAAACTGAAAAACTGAAATTCTCTAGCTATAATTTTGTGAGCTAACTATAATATGTGGCCCCCATGTACTGCTTTTGACCTCACATATTATAGCACTCAAGAAGTTAAATTATATCATTGATGACATCACTGATGACATCTCAAATGATGACACTAATGATATGGCTGATAACATCAAAGTCATAAAAAGCATAGAGTTACTGATGTGTGGGTACATTGCAAGGGAATGAAGTAATTCTGTAGGCAAGTGTGGTTGTGCCTGTTGAAAATGACATGTTGCACCCTTTACAAATCACTGAGAGGCTTGCATATATTATTCCATGTTAAACAAGGTAAACTGTGAGCAAGCCTAATGGGGGGCTGCAGAGGAATGTTTAAAAGTGGATTATGGCTTAAAGACAAAGCCTATTGCAAAATACATCCATGAGTAAGGCCAAAGCATCTAATGACAATAGATAAGTGGCTATCTGGGCACAGGCCAGTGCTAAAGAGTTGTAATACAGAGCTAGAGAAACATTCTATGTTGTTAGGACATGTATAAGATGTGGATGTTTATTTAAAGAACGTCGTTGAATATTTCAAGGCATTGCATTAAATAAAGTAGCAAATATGTCCTACTTAGAGGTGGTTTATCTCACACTGGTGTAAAAAGCACAACTCTATGCCATTATGCCCATCTCAGGAACATGTGTAGTGTACTTTATTAAGCTATGGCAAGCTGCCCACAGGGCTTGGTAGAAGGTATCTTTTCAGTGGCAAAGGTATACATGTCAACGTCTTGATTTAAAACTGCAGGTCACATGAGGTTTTTAAGAGGATAATCCCATTAATATGAACAGATAACTGGCCACAGATGCAGCGCCCTGAATTACTTTAAGTCTCCAAACCCAGTATTTACTCATCTTCCTGACATTAGTGCCAGAAGTAGTACTGTCTTCCATGTGAGATACTTTTAGTCTGTTTTATGGATTGATTTGAATGAAAGTTTCATTAATTGGCTCAGTATGACATTGAGACACCAAGTAGGGGGGGAGTTCCTTTACTGGAGGGAAGACTCTGAAGAGTCCCTTGAGGAATTGTTTGATTACTCTCGTTCACCAAAGGGAAGGTAGTTTATAGAAATTGTTGCCAGATGTACCCTAATTAATGAATCAGTCAGACTGGATTTTGGTAATTGTAGAAGATACAGAAGGATCTGCTCTGGGGTTGATGAAATCAGAAACACACCCATTTCTTCGCACCAGATACAGAAGGGTTTCCACTTGAGTTTATACATCTTATTGGTGGTGTCAGCCTTGACCTCTGCCAGGATCTCCCTGAAGGCAGTTGGCATATTCACATTCGCGAATTCATTGAATTCAGGAGCCACACTGACAAATCAGTAATGTTGCAATGGGCTTTAGTTGAATGTGAGCCTGTTCCAAATGAAGCAGGAGTTTTGTGAACTGCCTGGGCCATCAGAGAGCAATTAAGATCACTCAACCTTGGCATGGTTCTCTCATCTTTCTGAGAATCGTCTGGATTAAAGGGATTGGGTAGAAAGCGTATGCAAAGATCTTTTCCCTCTAATTGAAAACGCATTCCCCCACAACCCCTCCTGGTGATGCCAGCTTGCGTAATATTGGCAGTTCAGGTTGTTCTTGATCACAAACAGATCTAGATTTGGTTTGCCCCAATGATTGAAGGTGGTTTGCAGAACCTGTTGATCGAGTTTCCACTCGTGACAGCTGGTAGCTGCCCTGGTTAACATGTCTGCTAACACATTGGCTGCTCCTGGCACATGTTCCACCCTCATTGTTATCTGGTTCTCTAGGCCCACTTCCAAAGTGCGTGTACCTGTTACAATAGGGCTGGTGATCTTGTTCCTCCCTGTTTGCTGAATTGGTGCATGCTGGTGGTATTGTCCGTGTCGATTAGTATGGATGAGCTTGCTACTCTGGGTAGGAACGCCAAAATAGCAAGTGCTATGGCCTTGAGTTCCAGTAGATTTATATGCATGTGCTTTTTGGAAACATTCCATTTTCCACTGACAGCCAGATCTTGGAGATGAGTGCCACATCCCTCTAAGGACGTGTCTGTTGTTATGACAAAGTCTACCACCTGGGAAAGGAATGTTAGTTCTTTGGGAGTGTATTCCTTTATTGAGCCCACAATTGTGTGGATGGTACCATGGTACAATGATGTCTGTCTCCTCCTGCAATGGACGCATGTGCAGCCTGCAATTTGGGATTAATGAAATTCAAGAAGATAGTATTCCCAGGAGTGACTTTTACACAATCAAACCGAAACAGACCTTTTTCTGCTGAATTTTTGGGCTAGCTGTTGAATCCCGGACTGCCGTTCCTGTGAGGTAAATACTTTGGCCCTCATTCTGACCTTGGCGGGCGGCGGAGGCCGCCCGCCAAAGTCCCGCCGTCAGGTTACCGTTCCGCGGTCGAAAGACCGCGGCGGTAATTCTGACTTTCCCGCTGGGCTGGCGGGCGGTCGCCTTCAGGCCGCCCGCCAGCCCAGCGGGAAAGAGGCTTGCACCCGTCGCACAGCTTCCACTCCGCCGGCTCGCTGCGCCGCCATGGGGGATTCTGACACCCCCTACCGCCATCCTGTTCCTGGCGGTTCGCCCGCCAGGAACAGGATGGCGGTAGGGGGTGTCGCGGGGCCCCCGTAAGAGGGCCCGCTAGTATTTCACTGTCTGCATAGCAGACAGTAAAATACGCGACGGGTGCAGTAGCACCCGTCGCACCTTCCCACTCCGCCGGCTCGATTACGAGCCGGCTTCATGGTGGGAAGGTCGTTTTCCCCTGGGCTGGCGGGTGGCCTTTTGGCGGCCGTCCGCCAGCCCAGGGGAAAAGTCAAAATACCCGCCGCGGTCTTGCGACCGCGGTACGGTATTTTGACGGCGGGACTTTGGCGGGCGGCCTCCGCCGCCCGCCAAGGTCCAAATGAGGGCCTATATCTTTAGCTAACTTCTCAGAAAACAACATTTTTGAAATAGGCATCAGTGGTGTTAGTGGTGCCTTTGTGGATGGTGTAAATCTGCCATTAATGCAGGTGTCTTCGTTGACAAGAGTTCTATTGAAGTTGTTGTCGACGGGGTCTTTGTTGGTGTTTCCATCATCATGTGCCTTCCTTGACAGTGTTGCTTTAGGTGGTGTCAACGACATTGTCTTATTCAACGGGGCTGTTGTTTCCCACGCTTTCTTCATCGACAGGACTGTTGTCGACAGTGTCTTCTTCCATGGGGCTATTATCGATGGCGTCTTTTTCGATGTGGCTGTCGTTGACGGTGTCTTCTTCGATAGGGCTGTCGACGAGGGTGTCTTCTTCAACGGGGCTGTCCTTGACGGTGTCTTCTTCGACGGGGCTGTCTTCGATGGGCCTGTCATCGACGGGTGTTTCAATGCCATTTTTAGCATCATGGCTGGAGGTTTAGAAAGCTTCTCAAGCACCTTTTTAGATGACAATGCCGTCCTTGACAATAGCTTACACGTAATAATGGTCATCGTCACCACTGGAGACAATGAAATTATCATTGGTGAAGTCGCTAGGGTAAATGTTGACGTTGTGGGCATGGAGGTTGTTAGAAATGGGGTTTCTGGTTGGCTAGGGTATGCACCTCAGCCAGGCAGAACTTACCCACTCTAGTCAGGGCAAGGGAGTTACACGTCCAAGATAACCCCTGCTCACCCCCTTGGTAGCTTGGCACGAGCAGTCAGGCTTAACCCGGAGGTAATGTGTAAAGCGTTTGCACAACACACACACACATGTGACGCAATATCCCCACCACAAAGGAAACACAACATCAGATTATATGAAAATATACTGTATTGTACACAACGTAATTATTAGACCAACATCACATAACAGTACTATCCTGCTACCTTAGCAGTTGTCAGAACGTTACACATTAGTTACTCTGCAAACTAGCAGTAGTCACACATAACACACAGGTTACTCAGTATTCTGCAACATAAGCAGTAGTCAGGAAACACGTTATCACATTAGCACACTTGTCATAAGAATATCATAAAACGCCCATAGTAGGAACATTAGAAAATCTATGGCAAGTTAAGCAAACATATTAGCAAGTCATGCCCATAAACGGAACATGTGCACACATATGTAAAAGCATCCTAGAACAGGTAGGCAATATATCATAATAGCAAAGTCTGTAGAAAGAACTTTAGATTATCGTTATATTGGTCCCTTTAGAAAGTACCTGTTTTGATGAGGAGGCACTTCCAGTGTCTAAAACAACTAATGGGGCCCCCGGCGCTCCTCTGCGCAAAACGGGGGCCTCCTTAAACATGGCAGACCGAGAGGGGCGGCACGCACCCTCTCTGAATTCTTGACGGGCCCCTTCTGGGACCCGTGATCACTGGGGGCCCCCCAGGCCTCCACCGGCCCTCTCCAGGGGGGCCCAGGTCTGGGAAACCTTAAAAGGGGGAGGGGGGTGCCTCGCACCCCCTCCTAATTGAAACACGGGCCCCTCCAGGGACCCGCTAACTTCTGGGGTCTCCCTGGGCCTCCGGGTGCCCTTCCACTAAGGGAGACCCCTTCCCGATTGCCTTGGGCCCACGAGGGGGCCCACCAGAGAGCTGGCGGCAGGGGCGAGCCTCCGATGAGGCTGCTTCCCCGCCCGCACAGTTCGGGGAGAGCCCTCCGGGGCTGGAGCAGGTGAGGGAGAGGCGTCCTCCTCTCCCTCCTGCTCGAACACAACTCCAGCACCAGTTTGGGCCGGCCGGTGCCCCGGGGGTGCTCCTCGGAGCGATCCCTACCCCGGGGGCACCGCTAGGAGCAGGCTTGCTCCTCGTTACTTCTGAAATGGTTTCCTCGTGCCCCGGGGCACGGAGCTGAGCGCGATCCTCGCGCTTCACAGAATTTACTTTTCCGGGCTGCGGCGGTGATTTTCATCAACGAAGCGCTTTTCACAGCGCTTAGGAAAATTATGCAGCCTGGGCTGCGGTGGTGATTCCCAACGAAGCACTTTTCACAGCGCTTAGGAAAATTATGCAGCCTGGGCTGCGCCGGTGATCTGGGCTCAAAATAAAGCGCTCTGCACAGCGCTAAGGCCAAATCTGAGGCCCGGGCTGCGGCGGTGATCCTCTGCAGCAGCTATAAGAAAGAGCGCTTTTCCTAAGCGCTAAGGCAATGCTGTAGGAGATCGGTGTAGGGGTCAGGGGCCACAGCACCCTGCCCCTGGGAACAATAATCAAGGAAAAGGTACAGGGCTGGTGGGCCCAGCTACAGGCCAGCACAAAGGATGCAGATGGTGGCAGTTCCTCCTAGTGACCAGGCAGGTCACAGGTCAGCACAGCAGCAGCAGTCCAAGGCGGTTTCCTGGTGAGTCCATTCATCAGCGTTCTGTGTCCAGTTTCAAGTTCCAAGAATGTTCAAATTGTGGGGAAAATTCCCCTGTACTTATAGTCCTGTTTTTACAGTGTTTTACAATGATAGGGAGAGGAGGTTCCAGCCAGTTACAACTGGTTCTGGGAGTGCCCCCTCTCTCCTTTCAGCACAGGCTCCAAACATCAGTGGGGGGTTAACGACCCTATTGTGTGAGGCCAGGGCACAGCCTTTACAAATGTAGGTGTGCCCCGCCTCTCCCTTCTCTCAACCCAGGAACACTATTCAGTATGTAGATGCACCTCGGTGACACCTCCACCCTCCCTGTGTACAGGCTGTCTGAAAAGTATGCACAAAGCCCCGACTGTCACTCTGCCCAGACGTGGATTGGAGTCAAGCTGCAAAACACCAGAGTCATAAGCACAGATAAATGCGCACTTTCTAGAAGTGGCATTTCTGTGATAGTAATAAAAAATACACCCACACCAGTAAGAAGTATTTATTATCACCATCACAACCATACCAAACACGCCTACGCTACCCCTCATAAATCAGACAATACCCCTTACACATAAGGCAGGGCATTTCTAATGCAATCCTATGAGAAGGCAGCACTCACAGCAGTGAGACACCAAGTTAGGCTGTTTGTCACTACCAGGACAGGCCATGCAATATGGCACATGTCCTGCCTTTCTACATACATGGCACCCTGCCCATAGGGCTAGGTAGGGCGTACTTTATGGGTGACTTACATGTAGTAAAAGGGGAGTTCTGGGCCTGGCAAGTAAATTTAGATGCCAGGCCCCTGTGGCAGAAAACTGCGCACACAGGCCCTGCGCTAGCAGGCCTGAGACAGGTTTGAAAGTCTACTTCAGTGGGTGGCGCAAGCAGCGCTGCAGGCCCACTAGTAGTATTTAATTTACAGGCCCTGGGTATAGAGATACCACTGTACAAGGGACTTATAGGTAAATTAAATATGCCGATTAGGTATAAGCCAATCATACCAACTTTAGATGGGAGAGCACCTGCACTTTAGCACTGGTCAGCAGTGATAAAGTGCTCAGAGTCCTAGAGCCAACAGCGAGAGGTCAGAAAAACCAGGAGGAAGGAGGCAAAAAGACTAGGGATGACCATGCGTATGGCCAAAAGTCCAACAGAGGTCATCGACGAAGCTGTATGTCATCAACTGTGCTAATGTCGATGAAAATCAATTTTTTTTTACAGAACTTGCTACCGTTGTTGATGGAAGAAATTTTGAGGGTCTTTGAAGACAAACTTCCTTAATGAATGGAATTGTGGGATCAGATGGAACCTTTGAGGAAAGTTTCTTTTTATTTGCAACTGGTAAATGCTACTCAGATTTCTTAGCATGCTTTGATGGCACATGGTGAGTTTGCTTGAGAGCCTTTTTAGGTGGGTCTGAATGCTCCTTTGCATGGGATCTATCCCTCTTGCAGGATTTTTCAGTTTTAAAGGAGTCGTTACTATCGTCCTCAGAGAGAGGTTTTTCCTTAGATTTCAGTTTTTGTAAACATAATAATAATCTTCCCTCTTTGTCCTTCAGAGTTTTTTGGGAGAAAGTGCGGCAGATCTTTCAGTCTTTCACTGCATGTTCTGGATGACCACAGTAAATGCACTCTTTATAGGGGTCTTCTGAGTGCAACAGGTGCCACATGGCGTGAATAATCCTTTTTCAGGTAGTCTAGGCTAGATAATATATATATATATATATATATATATATATATATATATATATATATACTGTATATATATATATATATATATATATATATATATATATATTTTATTATCTACATATATCTTATATTATCTAGCCTAGACTACCTGACTATGTCAGAGCAACCTTACTGGAGAGAATCTTACTGGATGTCGATCTTCTGAAGGAAAAACTGAGCAGAGCTCACTGAGATTCCCATTACACGATGTGCTGCAGAAGATCTGAAGAAGTGGAGCCTCTGTGGTGAGGGTTTTAAAGGGTGCTGTCACCTGATTGGCTGGGTTTTTGGTCTTTTTAAATGTTACTAATAAGTTATTAAAGTGAATGTCTTTAACATTGACTTCTATGTATACTTTTCTCTACTGCTTTCTATGGTAGTGTGGGACTCCCGCTTCGACGACAGGGAATTTTATTCAAGCATGTGACTTTATGAAAGATCCAATACTGGACAAGTGTAACTTGAAATGCTATGATGCACCTCTTATGGCTGCACATATGACATCACTGATGACATCCAGCATCTTTGGCGGTGCAAGTTATTAACAATACAGCAAAGCACTTTACCACCTCACAGGCTGCATTTGACAATTATTTTACACAGAGAAGCAACTCTACTAATAGTCATGAGGTTTCTTCATTGTGGTTTTATCATACTGCACAAATTTAACCCCTGGCATCCTGATTTTGGTTAGATACTTTTTGATAAAAATAAACAGTACACATGAAAAAAATACCATAACATAAATTATATATGCAGAAGTGTAGGGTATGCTGTATTTAATTCCAACACCAAGGAAGTGGGGGGGGCATCAAGTCTCACTTGAAGCTTTGCCTCTCGTGGGTCATTGTCCCCTTCCCACACACATATTTATATGTATACACATAAACACACACGCAAATACACACACTGAAAAAAGCAGTTAAAAATGAGTTATGGTTTAAGACCAAACACTTAAAACCACTGTACTTCGCCAGTTGTGCTTTGTAATGCACAAAACAAAACTCACACCACCCATTATGTTACTTTTTTTAATCGCTATTCACTTCTTTTCATACCATTGGCAAACTGGTATTTTGAGCATGGCGGAATAAACAAGCTTGCCTATCATATGTGAACTTGAGGCA
This sequence comes from Pleurodeles waltl, assembly GCF_031143425.1. Taxonomy (NCBI): domain Eukaryota; kingdom Metazoa; phylum Chordata; class Amphibia; order Caudata; family Salamandridae; genus Pleurodeles; species Pleurodeles waltl. The sequence goes on along the minus strand of NC_090441.1, from coordinate 78,885,912 downwards.
AGCTTAATGCTCTGAATGTTGTCTCAGAATCTAATTTTCCATCGCAGAATCGTACACTTGTATTTCGTGACTCACAAATCCTCAATACCTAAAATGACAGCTGGAGAACACAGTTTCGATACATGCCACCATTTTAGGTGTCGGGGATTATCAAATCAAAAATCAGAATCCAAATCCTGTACTTTTTTTAAATACTTTGTTTTACTTTAAAGCTGAATGGGGGTGCACCTTTGAGGGCCCTCCCACTATTGTCTTTTTTCAAATCTCTTTATTTTTCAATTTCTAGCTTTGGAAACCTAAAATCTCAAACAGCAGAGAGTTACAAAAGTGTTAACTTTTTAAAGCACTCTCTGCAACCTTTGTAAATGGTTGCAACTCAAAAACTACTGAAAAATGTACACAACACCAACAAAAGCATGCTTCCCCCATAAAGTTCTACATGCATGCCAAGTGTGGTGAAAACACCTTCAGTGGTTCAGGCTGTAGGCCCTAGTAAAATTTTCCTTGAAAGTTAAAATTGGAAAATACTTATTTTTGTTTTACCCATCTTTTAACTTTTTCCCCTTTATCACGTAACTTGACATGCCGAAGCTTTGCAAATTAAGATCATAGACTGTACATTTTTGTACAAATCCATCCATGGGATCAAAAGTTACATGCATATGAAAAATGACTTCTGAAAAGAGCCACTGAACCATTACTAAACAGTGGCTATTGACACTGTTTGCAGGGGGAGATAAAGTGCACATATGGTTGTAAATGAAAGATGAAAAACCATAGGAATTAGCAAGTTACAATCCATAATTCACACAACGGCAAATCATTTTACAGAGGAGATTACACATCACATTACCTATCATTAATTGGCTTGACTAGTTGTTGATCAATTACATTTCACTTTTAGGTGTTATTTATTGGTATACATTTTAGCATTGCATTTGGTGTGAGAGTTATCATGACTGTGCACTGTGTGGTTTGTGTAACCCACTGTCTGTGGGCAGCCAACCACCATTGAGTGTGGCTGAACATCATATGCAGCAGGACTGGGCACTTGGCCTGGCCTCTGTACAGCCCCTGCACCCAACTCACTACAGACTATCAACACCCGCAGTGCATGACCTTCAGCCATGCACACTGGCATTTTGCTGCAGGGGCTAGAATGTGGCTAAGCCATCTGGCCAACACTCCACGGGCAGACCACTACTATGTGGGGTTGGTGGCAAGGCCTAGCCTGCAACCAACAATCCATAGGCAACCAAACTCTGCTAAATGTGGCCTTCGGCAGCATGGGGTGGGGGCAGCAGAGAATGGCTACAGGGCTGGTCTCTGGCCATTTTCTTTGTCTAATTCTCTAGGGGCAGCCAACGCCTGCAGTGCACAGCCTTGGGCAGGGGTTGGCCCAAGAGGTTGGTCCCAAGGCTTTATCTACCAGTCAGTCCCTGTGCCCAACCATCTGTGCGCAGCAAGCCGTCATCCATGAGCTGACAGGCGGTGCCCTACAAGTCCTGGGACTATACAACATTGAGATAATGACGACGGAAACAGTATTCTTCTGTAATGGCCAGCCAGTCAAAATGCAGTAGATTTGTGAATTACGGGTCCAGATATCTCTAAAATGTAACCTCAGCGCTGGGTAGATATGGCTGCGAGCAGTAAGGCTTAGCAAAGAAACAATGTGTAAAGCATTTAATAGCACCAAACAACATTATAAGATAGTTGCAAGACACAAAAGAAATAAGACACCAATTTATTAAAATATGTTAGATTTTCTGAACCTGTTGGGTTCAGGCATCACTGATGGCGTTTTCATGGATCTCATATGTCTTCTGTTTTTATCACAGTGCATCTTCTGTGTTGAATCATTTGCAATTAAAAGATTTATAATTTTTTTTTTTTGAAAGATTAGATTTGAATACATTTTTAGAGACGTTAGGCATCAAAAACCACTAGAGTGTTCTGAAGATACAGATTTTAGAAGTAATAAATAACCCCAAACAAGCATTGGCCAACAAAAAGTTTGGAAACTTTTGAAAAGTTTGTAAAAGTTAGTTCAACAATTCCGACCTGAGTTGGGTGACTAAGTTCAACAGGATAGAGGTCTAGAGGGCCAGGAAGCATATTTTGAACAGATACCTGGCCACACAAGCATTTTTGAGGCAAGATCCAAACTTTCCAGGATGACCACCATAGATATCAATGGAGTGGTCCTGATACTGAGGAATGCAGGCAAAAAGATGCTCAAAGGATGTTCCGTTTGTGGTGGGGTTGACTGGGGTGCCTTTTTGATGATTCCTCAGTTGAAGTGGGGCAAACTTGGCCACAGAGGTTGGGGTCTTGCAAAGTTCTCTACATTGCAGTGGCCGGCCAGTCGGTGCTGGGCAGCGGTTGGAGCAAAATCCTTTGGTTGGAGCAAGTATCCCTAGGGTATGACAAATCCGGTCATGAATAGCACTCACGGGGTCAGAACAAATGGGTGCAGGTTTTAGCTGTCTTGGATGTGTCCCCTTGGGTGTCTGGCGATTGGTAGTGGCAAAACTTCTGCAGTGCCTACCAATTTGGCAACTTCAGCCCTTGTGTCTTTGCAGCTGGTTCCAGGAGATCAGCCAACTGAGCCTTGGAGTCACTCCTGTTGTTGGATGTCGGGAATCAACTTTTCCCCAAGCCAGGAGCTGCAGGCACAGTCCAATCTTTGCTAGCCCAAAGTGCAGCAAGTGCAGTCCGTCCAAGCATGCAGCCTCTCTTTGTGCAGGTGCAAGGGCAGCTTGGCAGTCCTTCTTCGGTCCGCTTTCCAATTCCAGAGTGATCTGAGGGTCAGGATGCCAGGGTTCCATATTTATCCCAGGAAAGTGCCCTGAGGGACCACATGGTTATTAGTCAGTGGGTTGTAAGGTCCCCTCTTACCTATTGACAAAGTTCCTGTGATGAGTGGCATCTGGCTACCCAAGAATGCCTCATTCCTGCCCCTCTGAAGATGGCACGACCCTTCCTCAGTCATCAGGAGTTTGGTAGCCCACCGTAGGGGTGTGGCTACCTGGGGCTAAAACACCCACAGTAAAACTGTTTTGGGGTATGTTTCCCCTCTATGACCCTGTTTTCCATGCTGCCTACAGGAAAAAAGGCATCCTGTTCAGGGGTTTTGGGCCAGGCAGCCCATCAAAGGCTTCTTCCACTTTAAAGCTCGCCTCTGGCCTAACCATCCCCCTGTCCATTACTCCCCCTCCCAACCCCCTTCGAGTGGGCATTCTGAAAGAGAAGGTGAGACCTTGATTGCTGCAGCACTGCCTTTGTTACTGAGCCTGGGAGTCATTCATCAGTCGCCCCACATGGGCAGAAAGCTGTCTCTATGTGTGTTTGTGCCTTTGAGGCTACTCGACAAGCAGAGCACAGAGTGGCAACTTTCTAAAACGTGCCTACCTACAATAGGACATTAATTTCGACCTGGCCATCAGGTCACATTTAATGCCACCATCAATTTGATACCTTTCATGACCCAGTTTATTTGTCCCAGTCAAATGTTATAATGTTAAGGCATAAATCTTTGTCATTGGTTTGAACGTCAAAGTTGAAATCGCAGTGAAAAGACTGTCCCTCCAGTCTGCAGTGGCAGGCTGGTAGCCATTTTGTACCTTGTCATACGAAAGGTGGCACAAACAGTGCTGCAGCCCTGAGTAGACACTCTGAGGGTCATTCTGACCCTGGCGGCCGGTGGCCGCCAGGGCCACCGACCACGGGAGCACCGCCAACAGGCTGGCGGTGCTCCAACGAGCATTCTGACCGCGGCGGTTCAGCCGCGGTCAGAAGCGGAAAGTCAGCGGTCTCCCGCCGACTTTCCGCTGCTCGTGTGAATCCTCCATGGCTGCGGAGCGCGCTCCGCAGCCATGAGGATTCCGACCCCCCCTACCGCCATCCTGTTCATGGCGGGAAAGCCGCCATGAACAGGATGGCGGTAGGGGGGGTCGCGGGGCCCTGCCGTGCCCGTGCATGGGCACGGCAGGGGCCCCCGTAAGAGGGCCCCGCAAAGTATTTCAGTGTCTGCCTTGCAGACACTGAAATACGCGACGGGTGCCACTGCACCCGTCGCACCTTCCCACTCCGCCGGCTCGATTACGAGCCGGCATCCTCGTGGGAAGGTCGTTTTCCCCTGGGCTGGCGGACGGTTTTTCAGCAACCGCCCGCCAGCCCAGGGGAAAACTTGTAATACCCGCCGCGGCATTTCGGAGGGGGGAATTCTGGCGGGCGGCCTCCGCCGCCCGCCAACATTGGAATGACCCCCTCTGTCTTCCATGCCCATATACTAGGGACTTATAAGTAAGTCTGGCCTTGCCAAATGAGTGCATCAAATTCGGCAAATACTTTGTATGAGGTGAAAACACTGGCACAGAGGTCTGACTAGCAGGGTTTTATGCCCTGGGAACCGCCACCTCCCCGGTGCTCATGTAAAATTTATTGTGGTGCAGGCAGCTAATTATGTTGTGTTTGGGGAGCCCCCCCCGCAGCTCCAGGGACTGCCACCTCCCCGGGGCTGATGTGATATGCTATGCAGGAGGCCACCCGCCCACAGCCCCAGGGACTGCTACAGAGGAAACTATTGCTCGCACATCCTGCCCTCGCAATGCACTGCTAATTACCCCACAAATTCTGTGAAAATAGATATATGAATATATATATATATACATATACATATATGTATATATATATATATATATTATTATTTTTTTCACCTAAAAAGCCAAAGGTTGGGGTGTTATAGTTAGGCTGACATTTGAACCTTTGGATTTTTAAGTATATATATATATATATATATATAGAGATATTCACTTAAAAAAAACAAAGGTTACGTCACATAGTTGGGCTCACACCTTAAAAGTACCAAACCATAGAAATTCACCAGTTATAGTTAGTTACCTCTAGTAACTATAACTCGGGCCCTAAGGTTACTATAACTCACGCCCTCGCCATGCATTGCTAATTACCCCACAAATTACAGCAATCATGCCATCTTTCATAACATCATTGATAATATCAATGTAATATTTGCAGTAACATTTTTGACAAATAAACTGTGCATGGCAAGGACCTGAGTTATAGTTACCTTAGGGCATGAGTTATAGTTGCTTGAGGTAACTATAACTGGTGAATTTCTGTGTTTTGGTACATCTAAAATGTGAGCCTAACTATAACGTCCCTGTAACCTTTGTTTTTTAAAGTGAATTTCCATGTTTTTTAAATTCTATTTCCTAAATATAAAGTCCCTGTAACCTTTGTCTTTTTCAGTGAATTTCTATGTTTTTTTTTTAACGTTTAGTAATTTAATCACTATACGTTAATCCAGCCACCACTGCGCCAGGCCCTGAGGCCAACCCCTTATAAGCAGTCAACCTTGCACTGTGCACAGCCTTCACCCATGCGCAGGTGAGGCTGCCTGCAGTCAGCACCCCCTAACCACCGAAAACCACGATGTACACAGCACTTTGGCCGTGTGCAGCAGAACATGGCTGCGGCATCACAGGGTGTGAGAATAGGAGTGAGAGGGTGTGGCTGTGGTGAGAGTGTCTGTCAGATGCCTGTCTGGGTGTGAAAGTGTAGACATTAGTGTTTTACTGGGTGCATCAGTGTGTGCACGGGACTCTGAGAGGGTGTCAGTGGGTCTGTAAGAGGGTGCATGAGTGTCTGAGCTGAGTGTGTCCGTGAGTGGGTGCTTAAGTGTCTGAGTGGAAGAAAGCGATTGAAAGAGAGAAAGAAAGTGAGTGGGAAAGAGAGTTTTTTAGGCTTCAATATTTCATATACTTAGAATGAGATACTTGTGTTCGATTTAAAATAAAAAATGTATTTATTTTAAATAAACTATTTTTTTTATTGGTAAAAAAAAGGGAAATTCGTCCAGCTGGACTCAAACTGCCAAAGCTCAGTGTGAGCTATGGGGGTTGTGTTTTTTTTTTTATTTCTTTTTTAAGCCCTTTATGGGCTTTCTTGGACCGCGAGGGAGCCCTCAAGGGCTCCCTCACAGTCACTATATATATTTTTTATTTATTTAAATATATATTTTTTAATAATCAAAAGCCCTTACGGGGTACCTGGCACCGCGGGGTAGCCTTAAGGCTTCCCTCGCAGTGCCATTGCTTCAGCAAGTGTTAGAGAACAAGTTAATTTAAAAAAAATTGAAGTATTGATGTGTTAATTAACAGATTAAAATGTGTATTTAAAGGTCTGTTTCAAATATGATATTAACAAAAAATATTATCATGTAAAGTAGTGGAATTGGGGAACACCATAAACAATATGTGTTAATGGAAAATAATAATGTTTAATGTAGAAATGTTTTGTTATTTATTAATATGAACTTTAATGCAATTGAATTAAATGATTATTAGGTTTAAATGTGAATTAAAATGTTTTACTAAATGTTTACGTAGGCCATGTACGCCTCAAGCTAATTCTACGTTTAGCATTTTTCTAAAGGCCTGTGCATGCCTCAGCAGTTTCTAAAAACTCAGGTGCTCATTCCGGGTCTGGCGGTCTTGAGACCGCCAGACCTGGGGTGGCCATCGGACCGCTGCGGTAGTGGTGGTCCGATCTGTCACATTCCAACCACGACTGAAACGCCGGGAGAATACTGCCGACACTGCCACGCCGGAGATGGACTTCAGCCTGGCGGTCACAGCGGTTGTAATCTGCCAAGGCAGTGCTGCAAGCAGCCCTGCCTGACGGATTACGAGTTCCATTCCGCCAGCCTTTCCATGGCGGTTCACACCGCCGTGGAAAAGCTGGCGGAATTGGGGTGCCGGGGGCCCCCTGGTGGCCCCTGCACTGCCCAGGCACTTGGCATGGGCAGTGCAGGGCCCCCCAGCACAGCCCCGTCGTGCATTTCACTGCCAAAATTACGAGCAGTGAAATGCACGATGGGTACTGCTGCACCCGCTGCACTGCCACATTGGCGCCGGCTCGATTCCGAGCCGGCGTCAATGTTAAGGCCCTCTTCACCGCAGTGCCGGCGGAAAGAAACACTGTTTCTGCCCGCCGGCCCTGCAGTGAAGTCAGAATATGACCGGTGGTGTCCTGACGGCACCAGCGGTCAGGTGGCGGTTTGAGTTTTGCGGGCGGCCTCTGCCACCCGCCGACCTCGAAATGAGGGCGTCAGTGTTCATTGTTCACTTGTTTGCTGACCTGTCAAAAACGTCTCAAATGTCCTGAAATTTAGTTATTCAATATCCTGTGTAACTTGCTTATTGTGGAAAACGTATGTTCTTCTACTTTTTGCATATGTCCTTCCCGAGGTGAGATAATGTACTGTGAACAATAGTCTTCAGTGTTCATGTATAACCTGCAACAATTGTATTCTGCTGCTGAAACTGGTGACTGGGAGCGAGAGAAGATGGTCCAATCATGAAAGCAGGAAATGAAAAAAAAAAATTTGGGAACGTGGAGCAAAGCTTATTGGCTACGACCTAAACCACGCCACAGTCTGTTCAATAGAATTTTAGCTTGTTGCTTTCTAGGGTTTAAATATAGCAATGTTTAGATGATGAAAGTTAGTTCTTCTTTTCTACTCTGAAATTATGTTTTGTGTCCTTAGCCTTTTGCCATTGACGGTTCTGATACAATAAGGCCAAACATTATTAAACTGTATCCCTTGTTCTCGACCTATTGGAGTGAAGACCGAAGATGCTCTACTGATGAAGACTTTACTGCTTGCTAATCCATTAAGGAGAGGTATAAGCAAATGTGCATTTGTCTTTTTGTAGGTTTTCATGTTTTCTCTCTTTTGGAAATCCAACCACATTTTTGGCTAGCGCCCTAGCTAGATGTTTTATCAATTAATTTTTGCCTTCTTTTTCTTTTTGTATGTATGCCCCAACATTCATGTCTAATTAGTGTAATAATTAAGGATATCAAATTCTAAATTTGATTGTGAATAATTCATCTGTGCTAACTAAATGTATTCTGTTTGTCTATCATATTCTTCTGTTGTTATTCAGTATTGTTATTCTTGATTGCTTAATGATAAATGTTCTAGTTAGATTGAGATTCTTTAGACGTTTCGGTCGGCCAGCGTTGTTTCTGTATTTGTATCATTTGGTTCTTCGTATGATTTACATGAACTTAGTGTTGTTAATCTAGGGTAATAAATGTTTTGAACTTCACTAAACTGGCGTGGTGACTCATGGCCACATAGGTCATGGTGTTTGGAAATTAATGACTCCAAAAATATTGACTGTTGATTTTAAATTGTAATATTAGTGATTAATGTTGTTTAATGTGTTGTTAGGATGTTATCACACTCCTATCTGAGCCCAAAGGTCCGTGTCAACCTCTAAGGGTAATTGATGGTTACCCTATACAAGACACATTATAAATAATAATAAAAGATTAATAAGGCTAGTCACGCCCACAGAGGTCCGTTATTTAGACTCAGCTGGGCCTTTGGAACGGTGGAGACTTCAAAAACAGGCCTTTGAACAACACAGGGGTCCTGCCCTTCCTGACCTAGCTCCAGACTCAACAGGAAGTTATGCAGCCCTTTGTGTGGGGACAGGAGACAGCCTACTCAAGTGTGAGGCTGCCCTAGCTCCTCCCTCCCATCTTCCCAGGATGAACCGTCAAGTCACACCTAAGCTCCAATTGTGTGTGGCTGTCTAGGGGAAATACATAAAGCCTCGCTGTCATCCACCCCAGACAAGTGATCAGAGACAGGCAACTTTCACCACACGGCTAAATTAAGAAAATGCCAACTTTCTGAAAGTGTCATTTTCAGAATTACAACTTAAAATCTGACTTCACCATATGTTGTGATTTTAAATTGTGATTCCAGGGACACAAATCTGGAAAAGGTTATCTCTTCCAGTTTGTGAATTATACTTAGAAGATGTAATAAGGTAATCCCAGAGTTATCCTATGGGAGAGATAGGCCTTGCTGTAGTGAAAAATGACTTTGGGAGTTTATTCACTACCAGGACATGTTAAACGTAAAAGTACGTCCTGTTTTTTTTAAATACATCCAACTGTCCTCTCTGGGTTGTTCAGGGCCTACCTTAGGGGTGACATATGTATAAAAAGGAAAGGTTCATGCCTGGCAAAAAGGTTATTTGTAATGACAGGCCTGAGGCATGGTTACAGGGCTACTTAAGTGGGTGGCACAATCAGTGCTGCAGGCCCACAAGTAGCATTTAATTTACAGGCCCTAGATACATGTAATTCCACCATACTAGGGACTTACAGGTAAATTAAATATGCCAATTGGGGATAAACCAATATTACCATGTTTTAAGGCGAGAATACAGGCACTATAGCACTGGTTGCCATTGGTAAAGTGCACAGAGTCCTAAAATCAACTAAAACCAAGTCAGAAAAAATAGGAGGAAGGCAAAAATATTGTGGATGACACTGCACGAAGGGCTGTTTTCCAACTTAGCCTAGGAGGCCCACCAAGGGGTCCAAGTAACTTACACAGTCTGTCATTGTGGACAAAGTTTATACACTGCAGGACAGGCCCAGGCTTTTTGGAGGAATCCAGCACCGGGTCCACAACACTGTAGGTATTGGCCTTCCTTCCTCAGGCCAGATCTGTGCATGCTCACTGGTGTGTAATAGATTTGCCGCAGATATTTGTAATGAATGATCTTAAGTCTGCTACTGGAAGTCACCTGCCCCGTCTGCATACAGCTACATCTCCACATCTAATCGTTAATCTCGCAGCCCAGTTTTCCCCCGCTTAACACCTATGGGACAGTCTGCAGTATCCTCTTTGGCCTTGCCTTATAGCATTGTGATTAGGTGCTTTGTAGATGTTGCATTGAGTAAATTGTCAGGGAAGGCAAAGGTGGTGGGTTCCCCAGGAAAACCCGGTGCAGCGCTTCAGCAGCTGCTTCTCATGTGGTGATGTGTAAAAACTGCCAAGGAGTTGCCTGGAGATTCTCCCCAAAAATCAGTTTGGGATAAAAATACACCATGACGGTACAGGTCTGCCCAGTGATGCAAAACGCCCTCCGGAAACTTTGGTTACATACGTTTCTTAAGCATGGCTGGTGTCAGCAGGTGATAGCTTAGTGGCAATTGTGGGGAATATATGAATTCTGCGACGTCTGTTTTTAGTTTTTTTTACCTAATCTCTCCCATGCCATGGTTGTGCAGTCAGCTGTGCTGTGTTGTCTGGTGATTTTAGTGGAGGGGGATCCTATAAAGTACTGTGGTGGCATTAGAGCCATGTGATCGATCTCCACTGCCAGGTGTGGAAGAAAGGATTTGCGATGGTACCAATGGACTGTGAAGTGATCCTGCACATATAGGTAGTCAAGCTCCATATATGGAGCTTCAAACTCTCCCTTCTGGAATGGCCAAGTGAGTGTTTCCCTTTTTAGGGTCCAGCCCGGAGTGCATGCGCTAGCGCATGTGTCTTGCTTGTGAGACTCTGTTGTGTTCCCTAAAGGGCTTGGAGCCTGCCTGTTGTTAACCATTTGTTGGTTTGCATGGCACTCTTCTTTAAAGCCTAATAATTCGCCAAGGCACACCTGCCATCACTTCCGTTTCTCTGTGTGGAGCAGAGATCAAGCACTAATTGATGTAACTTAATTAGTGCCCGTCCACTGCTCCTGACGCGATTGAGGTACTATTTGTTGTTTTTAACTTTGAGTGCCCCACAAACCGAAGGCTTGTGACTGGCAAAAACATGCCCAGCAGGCACAAAATTGCAAGTTTTTATTTTTTAAATCTAACTTTATCTTAGTTTGCAAAGTCGTCTTTTCTCAGTTTCTACTCATGTTTTCTTTTGATTTTGCTCGTGCGTGCTGTTGTCAAAAGATAACAATTAACTTGTTTGAAATATGCGAGACCTAGTGCTTTGCAAAAGCTTCTTTATGCATGGTTGTTTCCTGGTCCAAGCTGAGTGGACTAATTACGAAGAGCAGCTTCAGTAACCGTACCATCAAACGCCGACTGTGACGCCTGGAGGCAGAGGGTGCCAGCGCCAGCACCAGCACCTTCAAGGGCAGGAGCCCTTTAAATTTCAACTAGCACTCCCGCTTTGCGGGAAACGCCGATTGTGACGCCTGGGGGTAGAGGGGGCCAGCGCCAGCACCAGCACCTTCAAGGGCAGGAGCCCTTTAAATTTCAACTAGCGCTCCCGCTTCGCGGGAAACGCCAATTGTGACGCCTGGGGGCAGAGGGAGCCAGCGCCAGCACCAGCAACTTCAAGGGCAGGAGCCCTTTAAATTTCAACTAGTGCTCCCGCTTCGCGGGAAACGCCGATTGTGACGCCTGGGGGCAGAGGGAGCCAGTGCCAGCACCAGCACCTTCAAGGGCAGGAGCCCTTTAAATTTCAACTAGCGCTCCCGCTTCGCAGGACGCACGCGGGACGCGCCCGGGCAAAGCCCGGGCCAAGGGCAGGCCCGTCCTGTGCCCGTCAGAGCCCAGAGGAGGCTGGGCTGGGCCCCCCCTCTTTCGTCTGCAGCAAAGAGCCTAGCAAAGAGCCTAGCTGTCACCTAAAAGAACTGCACAGTTTAACCTGAGTAGCTTGAACCTACCGCAGACGTGAGGCCAATACACCGCTATAGGTGAGCCGTATTTGTACTTTTTGACATTCCGTATTTGTACTGTTTGATGTTCCAGTCCTCCCAATAAGGCCCCAGTGGGGTGGAAATAGGGTGCAAACAGGGGAAGCAAGTGCCTATAGTAAAAGGCTGTTCAAGGGGCCCAAAAAAAAAAAGTGAAAGAACCACCTGCTGGCTAAAAGAAATCCAAAGAGACAAGATGGGCAGACGGAAGGGGGGGGCACCCTTGGAGAAGGCCGGTAACAATAAGACCTTAGATGGATTTCTCCAAAAAGCGGTTGGAGCATTAGAAAAGGAAATTGAATTGGTGGAGCGCCGTTTAACTGCCCCGCCACTGATGGTAGCTAATCGTCTATCTTTATCCCCACTGCAAATTCCAACACAACCCCTTTACCCATCCGATTTACAGTCTGTTCTGTCTATCTCACCTCCAATTACCCAAGAGTCTATTGTGGAGATCCAGGACAATGCTACCCAGCCACCAGAATTGACACAGCCGTCCTTAGACAGGTCCGTACCCAAACCAGAGCATAACACAAAGGGTAAAAGAAAACGAGGTGAGGTAAATTTAAAGAACAAACGGGACCGCATTTTGAGCTCCCCTAATCATGGCCCCAATCTTGGTGCACTATCTCGGAATAAGGACCACATACTAGCCCAAGCATCTATTGACGATCGTTCAGCAGCTGATTATATAATAGAACATATCAAAGATGAGTTTTCCAAGAGACTACACCCTATAGTAACTCGCCTGCAAGCCATTGAAGAGAAACTGGGTGGTTTTATCAAGTCCAAGCAGATGGTCACTCCCCCCCCCCCTTACCGGACTTGCAGCTTCCCTGCCAAATTTTCCCCTCGAGCCTACCGGGCAATAGCGCCAGTCTCCTCCCCCTACCATTGGATATGGATCACAACCCTTCAATGGACTGTCTTGATCCTCTGTACCAACAAGAGAGGGTTGCAACTGGCAGGCAGGTTACCGCCTTAAAGGACAAGTGTCCTAAGACTGCCACCCCCTTTTCGAGGGGGAATGGAGGAGTTGTCTCTTCCAATGTTATGAGAACGAAATCCTACAAAGATACTCTTGACCAGAACCACTCATCAACAGATCAGACGTATATGGATGAAGGAATTAACTTGAGAACCTTACATCTACCCCCGGAATCCTGCCCATACATTCTTGTTATCACGAGCGTCCCCAGACTTACAACCAATACTCGTGAATCATTTATAGAACTGAAAAACAAGGTTATACATTTGCATTCCATATGGCACCCTCAATAATAATGGTGAGGAGGGTGGGTTGGGTGGGCCCACTCAAGAACCCCAGTATGGGGGATTGTATTGTTATCAATTTTGATTCACCCACCCTTGTCCAGCAGCTCTCTTCGAATGTGCGCAAATCCAATCCTCTAGGAGGAGAAGTATCTTTGTGTAGACTCCAGGCCTTCTACCCTCACACACTTACATCAGCTATTAAGGGGGCGTTAATGCCACTCAAAGGTTATACTAGTTCTCAGACGCAGCTTGCCCCCCAGATAGGATGCAGCTCCCTTTCACCCTCTCTTTCTGAAATCGATTGACTAAAAGTCAGTTCTGCGCATGGCCCATCTAAGCCTCAAGGAATTAGAAATTGGGATAAGAATCATCTTGTACCCAGAACTATTGGAACACAAGGAACAGGAATAGGTAGTCCTGAGGCTGATCAGACTCTTACTGCAGACATCAGAGGCCCAACACCAATCCTCCCACCAGCCCAGACAGAATTCTCCAGGATGGAAAATAGCCTCCTTCCTTCCCTTTGTGGTCAGAGTTGGGAGACCTGTACTTGGGGAGCTAGCGAAGAGGGCGAGGCTTATGAGAGCAACCCAGCCCCGGAATCAATAGGTTCCAATAACCATGGGTCTACCCCATCCGTCCAGGCACTTGAAACAACCATGTCAGGCCCCGACCTAAATGGGGCGAGTAATACTTCGGGTGATAATGTAATGGAAAATCTTACCGAGGCTAGTCTAGCTATGATTGAAAGGGGTATTAAACCCCCCCAGGGCACCCCATTTGCTAGAGGGTACCTTACGGCTAAAACTCTCCAAGGTAGAACAGATGGTTTAGACACAGTTCTTAGCTGGAACATCGCAGGTCTGGAGAACAAAATGGGTATTCCTGAATGGGGCAAATTTATAGATGAACACAAAATATGTCTTTTTCAAGAAACGTGGGCAATGGAGCCCAAATATAGAATTGGTTTCAAAAGCTATTGGGTCCCAGCACGTAAGGCGACTTCCGGGAGACTTTCAGGCGGGCTGCTCATGTGGCTCAGCTGCTCCCTCAAATGTCGGGTTGAAGCAGTAGATACGGGCTGTCCTGATCTGATGGCTTTAAAAATACGATCTCTTAAGGAGAAACCGCTCCTAATAATTAACATCTTCAACAGGAGCTTGGGCAGCAAATACGAGTCAGACGCCTTGACTATTTTGGATAGTTTCCTTTGCTGTAAAACCTCCTCCCACTTTATTCTTATTGCAGGGGATTTTAATGTTACTTTTGAGCCCTACTTGTTGGCCCAGGAACTATACAAAGAAGAGGACGCATATTGGGGTATCCCTCAATTGGTGTCGAGCAAAAGACCGAGAATGAACAGATTGACACACCAAGTCGTGGACATTACACTGGCACATGGTCTTCGGGCCTGTAACGGTCGTTCTCGTTCGGACGTCAATCTTCATCCTACATTCAGGCGTGGAGCCCAGAAGAGCCAGATAGATTATATTTTGCTTGACATTCGGTTGTGGGGTCATATGGCTGACATGAAGATTTTAGAACATGAGGAAAGTGACCATGAGCCACTGATCTTATCAGTTAGGGGTCTATTTCCTCTACTTGAAGCTCCTTGTCCTAAGATCTATGATCAACAGCTTGTACTGACAAATAATAGATGAAATGTCAAATGGGAATCTGTGAACACTGACTTAGGTTCTATGACATCTTTATATAGCCTGTTGGCTGACCAAATGGAGCGCATGTCCCTGCTCTTGGAAGATGGTGAAGGGCTTATAGCAGCCCATACTCATTTATTCAATTCCTTAAAACACATTTTTAACAAAGAGATTGCCAGTAAAGCAAAAAAGAAGTGTAACGTAAGGTGGTTTAGTACCGCTTGCAGGGAAGCACAGCACAAACTACTGAGAGCTCTAAGAGGGGGCCAGACAGAGCGTATAAGGCAAGCAAGGAAAGACTATAAACAGGAACTTAGCAGAGCCCGTAGGAGATGGGATGAGTCTAGATGGGCTTCCCTTCTGGAGTCTGCAAAAATTAATGATACTTCGAGATTTTGGAAACTGGTTGCCAATGCTAGTGGGGAATCTAACCGTCTCCCTGGTGCCTCAATACTCCCCACAGAGTGGACAGATCACTTTGGCCGATTATATTCAGGGCCCACAGATGTTACTTCCAGGGAACTGAACCATATTATGACCCTGGAGGCCCCTACAATCAACTTCACCCTGGCAGAAAGCAAGGCTGCGATTGTTTCACTGAAATGGGGAAAGGCCCCTGGCCTTGATAAAATCCCAGGTGACCTGTACAAAACAAGTCCGGATATATGGGCCCCATACCTGAACTTGGTTTCTAATGTAGTTGCCGCAGGAGCGCCTGTCCCGAGCTCCTGGAAGGGAGCGGAGATAGTTCCCATTTTTAAAAAAGGCAGCCCCTCTGATCCTGCCAATTATCGTCCGATTTCCTTGCTTGACAATTTTCAAAAGATTTTTGCAAAGCAAATCCTGTTTCAACTCGAAGAATGGATTTTAGAAACCAATGCCATCTCTAATTTGCAAGCAGGGTTTAGGCCAGCAGTTAGTACCATAGATCAAGTATTAAGATTTCTAACAATCAAATGGAAAACCGTGGAAGTAGGAGGGGGTAACCTGTATGTGGTCTTCATTGACCTTAGAGCCGCATTTGATCTGGTCCCTAGGAACCAGTTATGGCTGACATTAGCTGATATGGGTATCCCCAAAGGTCTTCTGAAACTTATGGTCCGACTACATGAGAACACCTATGCACAAATCAGGAGTGGTAAAGATGGCGTTATAACAGATCCAGTTGCCATTGAAAGAGGAGTCAGACAGGGTTGTGTCCTAGCCCCTACCCTTTTCCTCCTATATATAAACAATTGCATCAACTACCTAGCAAACTGTACCAATGACTCCCCTAAGTTGGCCCGTAATAAAGTGCCATGTCTGCTTTATGCGGATGACACTATCCTGCTGGCCAAAACTTCCATGGGAATTCAAAATTTGGTCAATCAGTTTTGTGTATTTTGCAGAGATTACGGGCTGGATATCAATGCTAAGAAAACAAAATGTATGATATTTAGCACCCCGAATAAGAAAACAAAAGCAAATATAGTGATGAATTAAGTACTTTTGGAGAGGGTAATGGAGTACGATTATCTGGGTCTCAGATTATCGGAAAAGGGCAGTTGGGATGCAGCCATAAGAAAAGGGGCACTTATTATCTGCCAAAGAGGTGGAGTGCTAGAACGAAAGGCTAACACCATAGTAAGCCCCCCTCTGATCCCTATTTCCGAAATCTATAAAGTCCAAATCCGTGCTGCTGCTTTGTACGGAGCGGAACTCTGGAGTTCATATAGACAATTGGATACCCTCCAAACCAAAGAAAACTATTTTTTCAGACACATATTTAGGCTTGGGAAGGGCACGCCGATGATTCCCCTAAGATTAGACCTGGGTATAAATAGTATTAAAGACACAGCAAGCTTAAGGCCACTCCTATATTGGGTCCGACTATGGAAAACGGAAGAACTCGAGCCCTTTAGGTTAGTAATTAAAGACCGTATACCACCTTTCCAGGGATGGGAAAAAGTTTGTTGGTTGAGGGAGATGAAATCAGCTTGGGTTAAGCTGGGCTTCTCCCATTATTGGGAGAACCCAGAGATGATTCCTGCTAATGCTAGATTGTTGATCAAAGAGCGATACTGGGGAAAAATTTACGATGAGTCATTTCATTGCAAAGGGCCGGGGCGGCTGGCAGTAGAGTTTCTGCTGGTCAAACACGAACCCCGGCCTGAGAATTTCCTGGATCTCCCCATACCAGCATGTGCCCGAGCCTTATTCCTTCAGCTCAGATACGCAACATTAGCAGTTAATAGTTTCACGGCCCGTTGGTCGACCGACAGTCCCATGTTCGATAAATGCATAAACTGCCATTTATGTAAAGAAACCCCTGAGCATGTTTTATTTTTCTGCCCCTTGTATAAATGTCCTAGAGGAAAGTGGATTATTCCCTTGTGCAAGGTATTGCTATTGCATGATCGAACTAGTGCTTATAGATTATGCAAATATGATACTTCCACGCTGATAGTAAGCTCAGTTTCCAAGTATCTGTCAGCAGCATGGTCAATTCGTAGTAGGACTATTTTAGACCCTAGTCTGCTGGCTGAAGAGAGGTCCAGCAGCTAGTGGACGAGGATTTCAGACGGTTAGGGAACTTAAATACGATTATCTAAGTTGTCTCACCTACGATATTAGATTTTACTCTTGTCTGTGTTTTTTATTGGGTTTTCTCATTTAATTCACTTATAGTATTGCAGTATATAGCATTTTGCAAATGGCAAGAGTTAATTCTCATGAATAATTTATTCAAGAAATGTGTTTAACCCTATGGTAGCCTTTTTAATGTTTGGTTTTTAATTATTGTAACCACGAATTATTTTATGAAGTACCACGAATCACTTTTTATGTACAATTTGCATTAGAGCAGTTTCTATAACATCAGAAAAGATTTAGTAAACTATCTGTTTTCCTTTTAAACAGTTTTGGTAAATGGTATCCAATAAGCCAGGAGGTATCAATTAAGGAGTATCATTTAACATTTGGTCTGTTGGACAAGGAGTGTATTAAATTGTATTATTTTTTTTTCTTTTTTTTTTTCTCCTTTGTGATGGTTATGATCCACGTTTTATCTTGTATGTATGGTTCGTTTTTATCTTTTTTAATGGCCTAATTTTAGACCGAATAAACTAATAATAAAAAAAGTACCATCTTGATTAACCCTTTTCAACCTCCTGGAGATAGGGGGAGTGATATCCATCTTGACATTTGGGGCCAGATGTATCATGAAGGCCTTTTGCGATTCGGAAATAGCGTTTTTTGAAGAAATCGCTATTTCCTACTCGCAAAATGCCATGTATCACATTTGCGAATCGGTAATAGCGATTTCTTAAAAATCGCAAATGCTATTACCGAAACGCAAATTGCGATACCGGCCCCATTCGCACCTATGGGCCTTTTGGCCCATATCTGCGAATTTTTTGCATTTCCAAAATTGCGATTTCTTAACTAGAAATCACAATTTTGGAAATGCAAAACCCCAGGGTGCTGGGGGCCTAAGGCCCCCTCTGCTGCACCCCAAAATTATTTTTTTCACCATGTAAGGTGCACACATGCCAAAAGGGCATGTGTGCTTTACATGTAAATTTTAAAAATCCATTTTAAATGCATTTTAAAAATTTGCACATGGTTACCACCAAGTTCAACCTGGTGGTAAATAGCGATTCCTAAATGCCCAAATCGCATTTAGGAATTGCTTCATACATGTGCTAAGGAATCGCAAATAAGGATTCCTTCTTTGCAATTTCTTATTAAGTGAGAGTCGCAATTTGCGACTCTCTAAACCGGGTCGCAATTTTAAGGAATCGCTATTTTAGCAATTCCTTAAAATTGCGTTCAGAGTGTCTTTCACACATTCTGAAATGGCATTTTGCATTCGCAAACGGGCATTCGCACTGTTTGCAAATGCAAAATGCTTTCATACATCTGGCCCTTGGTCAGTAATGGTGGCTAACGTGGTGTTACAATTTGCACGTAGTGTCTCTGGGTATCCAGATGCCCAGATTTTAAAGTTTGTCTGCACCCCGCAGAGAGGAAAATCTGGTGTGAACTGTAGTGTGTTACTTATCAATGGGAATATCCATGTTTTCCCCCAATTAATCTGCACCCCAGAGAACGCGGCAAACTTGATAAATTCACACATTATGGCATTAAAACTTACGCTAGGTTATAGTATGTAAAGGGTAATATCATCCACTTAGAGCAAAATCAATATGTCCCTGTTTTAAAATGAAGAGCATAGTGCGAATGTAGCTGTCTTATCCTAGCTGCTAGGGGCTTCACCGCCAGCTCAATAAGGAGGGGCAGAAAGAGGGCATCCCTGCCTGGTGCCCCTTGCCAATCCAAATGATTATGTAAACCCCTTGTTCACTCTTATCTCCACCATGGGCTGATTGTAGAGCAGGCGTATCCATCCTAGAAAGGATGGTGGCTTTCCCATCCTCTCAAATATAGAAAATAAATAGTACCACTCCAGCAAATCAAATGCCTTGATGGCATTCAGGTCTATGTTAACTACCTGTAAAATGTGAATAAAGTACACAGATTTAAAGTCGTGGCGTGCTCCAGGACAAATACCAATTGGTCTGGTCTCATCAAGTGAGGCATGAGTAGCACAGGCCTGTTTGCCACCTGTTAACCAGTATTTTAGCATCACAATTGAGCAGCAATAGCAGTTGATATGACTCACATCGGGAGGGATCCTTTCTCGGTTTCAAAAGCAAGATAATCACCACTCCCTGCATAGATTGCGACAGAGTCCCGAGCTGGTGGGCCTCTTCAAATATTTCTAGTAGCTGAGAGAGTAGTAGATGGGCATAGTAGTTATAGAATTCTGCTGGTAGGTTCTCTATTCCTGGTTCCTTTGTATAGCGAGCAAATCTCTAGAATGTTTTAGTCTAGTGGACAGACTGGTTCAGAAAGTGTCTGGGTTTGTCACCCAGGCACCCCAGGGCTACCGTATCCCCTAGCTACTGCTTAAGGGACTCTATGGGGAGGGTGACTGTAGATGGATAGGTATCATGTCCTGGCATCTTTCACCCTGTGCATTTCCAACCTCTGTAATCTCATTAGTAGCCCTCGGGCATCTGATCAGTGTGGCCAGAAATTTCCCAAGTCGCCCCCCTCTCTCCATAGTCCCTGGCATGTATGTATTTTCCCCTGTATTCGCAATGTCTATCCGCAACCTCATTAAATTCGCTGGTTGTGGATCTGAGCTTTCCTCCCTTCGCTAGCTTATGTTGCAGTATTTTAAGTGCACCTGATAGCGCGTCCAGCCCTTATAAATTACTTGTACTTGGACACGCTGGAGGTCGGTGAACCTTTTAGCCGAGTTGGGCTCTCCTCATCCTAGAATAGTCGGATCACTTAAATCAATAATCAATCACTATTGTAATTGATACCCAATACTCAATTAATAGATCAAAATAACACATTAGGAATCAATAACAGTTGGTATTTCGACACACCATGACCTTTCAGTCATGAATAACCACAACAGTTTATTAAAAGTTACTGAGTTTATTTCCCTATATTAACAAAGCTAACACAATATATATGAGTCTCAAAATCAAATGATATATGTATACGAACATTACTAGGTGTCCATAATGGCGGAAGAAACGCAATCTACGCAAAATCTGGATTATGATACACTCGGTTATAGCGATGCAAATCACTAATATGAGTAACTGAATTTGACTAATTGCATACATCGGTCAGCATAACAAGATTTCAATTCAACATGGTGCATCAAGTGAATACCTCAACTAACCTCTAATTAGCATTGGCATGTGGGGCTTCATGCAAAATGAATTCAGTCAACACAAATTTAGAAAACTTCTAGCTCGGGCCCTATCAAAATAGCAGTTGGTACCTAAAGGGAAAAACACAATGCATAATACAATTATCCTTTCATAATTACCAAATATAGTCAGCATTCAAGAAAGTCATCGTCCTTCAGGTACCGGTTCGATCAGCATGGGGCAGATTTCAAGGGGCAAAGTTAAGGGCAAGTTTCCTTGCGGCAGCAAGGAGAATGGGGCAAAGTTACTGCATGGGCAAGACGGGGCAAATTGAAGCTAAAGTCTCTAGGGTGAGAATTCTTAAAGTCTCTTTCTCTGGAATAGAGAGAAGGGCATCAAGATGTCGTCTAAGATGGCGTCTGGCATTTGGCTTCAAAGATGGCATCAAGGAAAATGGCTGACTTCTCTTTGTCCGGTGGGTTTAAGTAAGAAACATTCCAAATTCTGCAGGGTCTTCCATTGGAGGGTTCATAGGGTGGCTTCAATTTGACCAATGAATAGCGTCTTTCTCCTAGTACTCATTTATGCATACATTGTCCTTGAAGCCTTGGAACACAAGTTGCAACAAAGTTTGCCAATTAATTTTATCTTAGAGCCTTTATTGTCTGCACCTGCAGGAGCTGACCTTGCATCAAAGAGGATGAAACCGGCCTAGCACGAAACCTTGGAGATAAGTGTATTAGTCATCTCTACTGGAAAAATACAGCCTTAGTGTAAAATAATGTCTTTGTTAATAAAAGTGAAAACCACGCAGTTAGAATTTGAGACCAGGCGACTAGGCCAAAGCCTCTGCTAAATTTAAGCTAAGCATATAACAGTTTCAACAAGAAAATCATAGAATACATTTTCAATTATGACGCATTACTACATTTGTCAATTCTTCATGATTAATTAAGCTCGTTTATAATAATGGCAAACTACTCCGTGGACACAATTTCCTACGTACATTATATTCTTTGCTAAAATCACACTACATTATACGATTTTGGTTACATGATATATGAATATACGTTGGTCCTTCTTTTTCTGCGTCATCAATCCCTCCTCTGATGACTAATTATGTAATCACATCAAATCTTCCACCACAAATTTTACTTCATTAAAATTCTGTTTTAGTAATTTGGCACTTCAGTCAATTCCCTCTTTCTTTTGGTTCCCTTTGATTTTTCTCTGTATATTTCTACTATTTTGTTTTCTATTTTCTCTTCTCTTCTCTTCTCCTTTTGTTTCTTGTTTTCAATATTTTAATACCTTTCCATATTCCCCAAATACCTAATAAACAAATTAATACTATTAATATTCCTTTTACTATTTTCAGTAACAATCCATTCCAAATGTTGCTGAGCCAATTTCCCACAGAAGCAAATCCTTTTCCAACCTTCTCCCATACTCCTGGTTCTTTCAATTCCTTCAAATCTGTACTTTTGTTAGTTAAATTTGTAAGCATTTTTCTAATTTTCCCGCTGTTGTCCGGAATATAAGAACACAGTGACGTGCACCAAGCATTTTGCAAACACCGCCATCCTTTGCTAAAAGAATGTCTAAAGCAAGCCGATTTTGAAGAGTCATAGCTCTTTCCGCAGCAAGTTCAGCATCCATCAGGATTATAGCTCCTGAGAATTTTGTCAGCATGTTATCCACCATAGTAGACAACTTTCGTATTTTAATTGAATTCAATATGACTCCTACTGAAGGAATCATTGCTCCAAATATATCTCCTACCACACCAGAAGCTGTCTCCCTTTTCTGAACATGATGTGATTCAGGCAGCTTTGGAAAATTCTTTAAGTCGTCCAGTTGATAAATCTTTTGAAATACTATTCTCAAATAACATCTCCCATGCCATCCTTTAAGAAGACGATAATAGGCATTAAGTCCACAAATATAATATACCCCTGGAATAACTGGTTCTTGTCCATTCAGCATGAACGTCCATTTAGCTTGAAACAAAAACGTATGTTTACATTCACTCGTTCCCACAAAGATTGTGTCATAATATGATTTAGGTCTATGTACACAGAGCCTCCCTACTTGTAATGCATCTAAAGCTAGTTTCCCTTGTGTCTTTATTGCGGCAAAAGCATAGTTATCTACAGATGTCCTTTTGTGTAATTCCCTTTCTAATTTCTCCTTCCCCGCTTTCCTCCTATCGTCAGTGTGATCTAAAAAGCTTTTCTCCATCGGTGAAAGCAAGCATGTAAGGTTTTCTCTGTGAGGTTAAGCTGTGTGAAAAGGTGACAATGGCTCAAAGAAACCCCTCATTAACTTCATATAATAATCTCTTGCTACTTTACTCAGGTACTCTATTATGGGGATATATGCAAATACAACATCCTGATTGGAATAAAAGTAGTGAATATACTCCTGGCCATAAAATCTGGTCATTATTAAAATACATGAAATTCCATACGTAAGAGGCATGCTTTGATATGTCACTCCTTCCATTACTGAGGTAGGTATTTGTGTGCATACATAACAATCTTTCGCATCCATTGTCTCAACATACTCATTCAACAAGCAATAGAAAACGTTGGACGAAAGTTCCTTCTTATCATGCAAATGTCTTTTGTCTTGTTCGAGTTTCTTCAAAGGAGTTAGTTCAGTAGTAGGTTTAGAAGTAGAAGCATCATTCGCGTCTCTCTCATTCTTTCCATGCATTCCAAAAACTATTGCTATAATGATTAGTACACATGCAGTTATTAGACCTATACACATGTATTTACAACACTTCATCTTATATCCCTCTGTAGTGTAGCCTGTCATGATCTATATAGAATTAGAAAGTTGAAGACACTTTATCAAATCAGATTTGCAAATATATATAAAGCTGAACGAGTTCAATGTTCACACAGTTCTTTTTAGCAGCTTTGTCTCTTGGCGGTTTAGCAGCTTTGTCTCAAGATCGGTTTCAAAGTCAATCAGGTTAGCAATGTCTCATCCGGTTCAAAAGTCAATCAGGTTATCAATGTCTTATTCGGTAATGTTCATGGAATTTTCACTTTTCAGGTACCAAAGTTTCGTTCTGCTTCTTCGTTCTCAAGACTGAGAGATAGGAATTCGTCTGACCAATCGTTAGTGGCTATGTATGCCCACTCCGGACCAGAAAATCTTCTGCTCTGTATTCTATTCGCATCTCCTTTTGATTCTCTCTCGCTAGTGCTTTCTTCCTTGGCCAGGTCTTTCTCTTCACTTGGTGTTGTTATTGCGACAGACACTTCTTTTCTTTTCTCTTTCAACTTTGGCCGTTCACTTTCGTTTAATATTTCTCTAGTCCTTAACTTCACTGGCGATATGCTTTGCCTCCGTTTCGTACTGTTTTCACCTGATGGACCTGCAACCGGTTCTGGAAGAGTTTGAACAGTTTCACTCTGTCCTGTCTTGTCTTCTCCCCCTAGGAGGTCAATCAGGTTTTCCTTTTCTTTTCCTGTATCGTCTGCTTCTGGGAAAGCCCTCCTCTGATCAGGCTCTCCTGCTCCTTCACCTGTCTCAGGCTCTTTGTCACCTCCAGGATCTTTGTCACTTCCTGAGGCTTCTCCTTGATCCTCCTCAAATGAATCAGTTGTTTCTTCCTCATAAAATATCTCCCCTTCCTCTATTTCTGCTTGTTTGCCTCCAGGTTCTCTTTGTTCTGTCTCGGTGCCTGGTACTCTTTTGTCAGTCACTGGCGATTTCAGCACTTCAACTTCCTCTTCTGTGGGGCACGTCACCCTTTTCGTGTGACTGGCGTGAATCCAGTTGGGAACTCCTGCACACTTCACAGCGGTGGTAGTTGTCAGAATCACTTGGAAAGGTCCTTTCCAATGGGGTTCCAGACACGATTTCCTCACATGCTTCTTTATCACGACCCAGTCACCTGGTTTCAGGGCGTGTCCTGGACCTTGGATCGGTGGCAAGGTGGTTGCCTCCACCTGGTGAGAAAAAGAGCGCACCACATCAGCTAGACCTTTGCAGTAGTCCAACACCATATCATCTGTAATATTCAAAAGAGCATTTGCAGGAACTGCTGGAAGCCTCATGGCTCTGCCCATGAGGATCTCATGCGGTGACAGTCCAGTTTTTCTATCAGGTGTGTTTCTCATTGACATTAACACCAAGGGCAATGCGTCAGGCCATTTTAAGTTTGTTGATGCACATATTTTCGCCATCCTTGATTTTAATGTGCCATTAATTTGCTCCACTAATCCTGATGCTTCAGGGCGGTAGCTACAATGCAATTTTTGCTCAATGTTCAGCGCTGCACACAGTAATTTTATTACTTCGTTATTGAAGTGACTTCCCCTATCTGATTCTAAGGAGATCAGGAATCCGAAACGTGGTATTAGTTCTCTCAAGAGTAGTTTTGCAACTGTGAGACTGTCATTTCTGCGTGTAGGGAATGCTTCAATCTAGTGACTAAAAATACACACGATCACCAACACATACTTCAAGCCTCCATGCACAGGCATCTCAATAAAATCCATTTGCATCCTGCTGAATGGACCACCTGCTCTTCCAATGTGGCTCAAATTTACTACTGTTCCCTTCCCTGCGTTCATTTGTTGGCAAATGACGCAACGATGGCAAACTGCTTCAGCAACTTGACGGAATTTGGGATTAACCAATCAATTTTGAATAGTCTAAACATGGCATCCCTTCCAAGATGGGCTTGTCCATGATACAATCTGGCTAACTGTGTCAAAAGACTGTTTGGCAGAACCAATCTCCCTTCACTTGAAACCCACAAATCATCTGGTTTCTTTACGCATTGTAATTTGCTCCATGAGAGTTTATCATCTTCACTAACATCGTTCTGTAGAGATTTCAATTCTTCTATTGTATCTACAACCTTTAGAGCAAAAGCTTCACTTGGTTCAAGTTCTGGCTCATTTATCAAGTTCCATTCGTTTCTGAGCAATATACAGTTCAATGCGCAAAACCTTGCGACTTGATCTGCATATCCGTTTCCCAAAGAAACATAGGCGGTCATTCTGACCACGCGCCACCTGCCATGCGGTCACCGCCATTTGGCCGCTCTGCGGTCAAAAGACCACGGAGGCCATTCTGCCTTTCCCGCTGGGCCGGCGGGCGCCCGCCAAAGGAGCGCCCGCCGGCCCAGCGGGAAAGGCCCTGCAACATAGAAGCCGGCTCCGCATGGAGCCAGCGGTGTTGCAGGGGTGCGACGGGTGCAGTTGCACCGGTCGTGATTTTCACTGTCTGCTATGCAGACAGTGAAAATCATGCTGGGGCCCCAAGGGGCCCCACGACACCCATTCCCGCCATCCTGTTTCTGGCGGTAAAAACCGCCAGAAACAGGGTGGCGGGAAGGGGGTCGGAATCTCCATGGCGGCGCTGCTTGCAGCGCCGCCATGGAGATTCAGCCCAGACAGGGGAAATCCGGCGGGAAACCGCCGGATCCCCTTTTCTGACCGCGGCTTTACCGCCGCAGTCAGAATGGGCAGGGAAGCACTGTGCAGGGGCAGGTGCTTCCGTGGTCCTCCACCCTGGCGGTCGATGACCGCCAGGGTTGGAATGACCCCCATAGTCTTGTGATTTCGAGTGTGCACTGCATTTTACCACTGCTACTTCTCCTGGTAACTGGATGGCATGTAACAATTCTCCTATTCTTTCACCATTTTTCACTGGTGATCCTGAAGAGGTCATGAAGCCTCTTTGTGACCACAACTGTCCAAAGTCATGCACTATTCCAAATCTGTACTGACTGTCAGTGTAAATGGTGACTTTCATTAATGCGGAAAGTTGGCAAGCTCTAGTAAGTGCTACCAGTTCCGCTACTTGTGCAGAGTAAACTCCTTGAAGCCAAGATGCTTCCAGAACACCCGTTATTGTACATACAGCATATCCTGCTTTCAATATTCCTAGTGCATCTCTTAAACATGAACCACCAAAAAAAATAACTTGATTGTTTTCTTCCAATCGGGTGTCTTTGATATCAGGTCTTGGTTTTGTACAAAATTCAGTCACCTGAAGACAGTCGTGCTCGATGTCTTCAGCGTTCTCAATTTTGACATTTTTACTGGGAAACAAGGTTGCTGGATTCAACGTAGTGCACCTTTTCAGCTGCACAATAGGTGATCCCAGAATTATTGTCTCGTACCTTGTAAGCCTAGCACCGGTCATGTGCTGTGTTCGGGAACGTGTCAAAAGTATCTCGACTGAGTGAGGGACCATGACTGTTAAAGGATGTCCCATCACTATTCCTTCACTCTGATTTAGGCTGATACCAACTGCTGCTACGGCACGCAAGCACCCTGGCAGTGCTGCTGCCACCGGATCCAAAGTAGCTGAAAAATATGCTACTAGTCTGTTTACGCCACCATGGGCTTGAGTCAAGACAGACAAGGAACATGCATCATATTCATGACAAAACAAAAGGCTTTGTGTAATCAGGCATACCTAAAGCTGGAGCCCTGCACATTCATTCCTTTAATTCAATAAAAGCATCCATCTCATCTCTTTTCAGCACTATTTCATCCATCGCATCTTTCTGGGTCAGTTTCAGTAAAGGTTTGGCCAGAGTTGAGAAACTGGGAATCCATTGGCGATAGTAGCTCACCATTCCCAAAAACTTTCCCACCTCTCTTCTCGTCTTCGGTGGACTCATTTGAAGTACGCTTGTTATTCTCTCTTTCATAATTCTTCTCGACCCTTTCTCTATTTGGTGACCCAAATATTTCACTTTCTTCTGGCAGAACTGTAATTTTGAAGGGGACACTTTGTGTCCGTTCCTTCCCAAATGGTTCAATAGGGCAATGGTGTAAGCTGTACAGTCATTTTCTGTCTTAGATGCGATCAGCAAATCGTCAATATATTGTACCAAGGTTGATTCAAATGGTAATTCCAATGATTCCAAATCTTTCTTTAGAATCTGATTGAAAATTGATGGTGACTCCGAAAACCTTTGAGGAATTCGACACCAACTGTAGACTCTGTCTAGGAATTTGAAACAAAAGAGAAATTGGCTGTCCTCATGAAGAGGCACAGAAAAGAATGCTTATGACAAGTCGATGACTGAGAACCACTCAGCATCACAGGGAACTTGAAACATTATCACAGCTGGATTTGGTACTACGGGACAACATTTGACTATTATGTCATTTATTTTCCTCAAATCCTGAACAATCCGGACCTTTCCACTCGGTTTTATCAGTCCCATAATTGGTGAATTACATGGACTACTTAACACTTCTTTCAGTACTCATCAATGAGTTGGCCGACTTTCATGAGGGTGTCTTGTGCCATATGGTATTGTGGAGTCTGGGGAAAATTTACATTGGGTTTTACAGTCACTTTCACTGGTTCTACTCCTTTGACCAATCCTACTTCTTTCCCTGTCATATCCCACACTTCCTTTTCAACTGTTTCCTGTAACTCAGCAGGAATATCTGCTTCAGTGAGCATTGGATAAAGAGTAATCACGGGATACTCTTCATCAACAGTTTCCACTTCGTCACCTCCTACACTGTCCTCTTCTTCCTCATCACTGTTCGTCTGAATTTTAATTCCATCATTTGAACACATAATCGAGCATCCCAATTTACACAATAAATCTCTCCCTAATAGTGATATTGGGCTTGAGTCACACACCACAAATTTATGTGACCCTTGATAGTTACCAGTTCTGACTTGCACTGGATCTGTGATTGGGTTTGTCAGGTACCTATTTGCTACTCCCACTACTTGAACTGTTCTCCCTGAAAGTGGCAAATTTGGTACTTCAATGCTTCTAACTGTAGAGCGTGTAGCTCCTGTGCCAACCAAGAATGAAACGCGTTGACTCATAACTCTTCCTTCCACATACGGACCCTTTTGATCAACTTCCAAAAATGCTGCAAGCATACAATTTCCCTCCTCATCTGAACTTTCAGTCTCCCACGCATCGTTTATTCCATTCTCACTGTGTAACGGGAATTGGTGTACTGTGTCATTTTGGTTCATTCCTTGACCCGCGACCTGTTGAGGAAGCATCACTTGTTGCTGATTCATTGGTGCTAAGGGTGTTTGCATTTGCTGATTAGGTACCATAGGAAACTGCTGTTGCATTGGCTGCGATTGTACCATTTGTACACGGGGCATTTGCACCTGCTGCAGTTGTATGGGTTGTAAACCCTGCATCTGATTTACATTATTTTGAAAATTTGGATTTGGACCTCTCAATTTCGGTCCTCTCATATTCTGAAATGCATTGACATCATTGTTTTGCTGACCTACACATTCCTGCACCATCATTGGGCACTCCCGTTTCCAATGCCTGACGATTCCGCACGTGTGACATGGCATCACCTTCTTCATTGCCTGTATACCATTTGGAATCATAACAGTATTTAAATCAGGACCATTATTCACAAAACCTCCTCGGCCTCTGCCTCTCATCTGTGGCTGAAACATAGCATTTCCCTGCTGTTGCTGTTGCTGCTGCAGCAACTGTTGTTGAAAACCTTGCAAACCTTGCAAACCTGTCTGAGCTGCTCTAAGCTGCATCACCATCACTTTTTCTTTCAGCCTTTTCTGCTTTGTCTCAATCTCATCACTGCAGTATTTTGCATAGTTCAACACTTCGTCGATCGATTTTGACTGCCAACAAATCAAATGCATTTTAATCATCTAACTGATTTCGGGTCTCAACCCTTCCACAAATCTGAACACAAAATGTAGCATGTCCCTTGCCTCAATCGTTTCCGTGCCACTGTGATTTTAAAACACTTTCAACAATCTCTCATAGTATGCATGTATCGACTCTTTAACTTCTTGTGCTGTTCTGTCAATTCTCTGCCAATCCACATTTTTCGACACAACCTTTGTTTTGAAATGCTCACTCACCTTATGGTATAAACTCATTACCGTAGGTGATGGTGCACCTGTGTCCCTATCTTTTTCTGGTTCACTTGTTGGCCAACCTACAGCCCTTTTACAATCTTCCCATAAATCTGCCGGAACCACAATTTCGAATAAGGTGTTCAGGTCTTCCCAAAGATATTTTGCGAGTTTCACAAATCTATCTGTTTGTTGATACCACTCAATCGGTTTCTCTCTTAATTTAGGGAAATAATCCGTAAAGGATTGAATATCGCACCTATGCCACGGTACATGTACAAGTTTTCCCCCTGCTGTTTCTCTCATTGGCAATATGGTTATCAGGTCGTCATTCTGTTGTGCTTTTTCATTCCGATCTGGGGTACTTTCTTTCTTTTTGTCCTTTTTCTTGACCCATCTACTTTCCCACTAGTCTAAACATCCCCAGACCTGCACGCTCTGCAGTATCTCCTTAAGGTGTGTTTTCATCCCTGCAGATCTCATGTTTTCAAAGTCTTTTGTCTCAAAGTCTAGCCTGTAACTTCTGCTCAAGTGTTTAGTCTTACCTATATCGATCTCGTTTCTGTCTGCAATTTCTTGTAACTTCTTATGTATGCTGCTTACTTCTCTTGTAATCCTAGGGCACATGTATCTCAGCTCTTCTTCTGTGTATGATTCTAACCTGTTCAGACCCATCGTTCCCTCTACTAGTTCATCTGCTTCCATGCCCAATCTTATTTTATTCAGGTATTCTTCTCCCTTCCCGCTGGGTGTACTCTGTGGGGAGTTCAGACTGTTGAACCATTGTGTTAGCTGTTGCGCGTTCAGTCCCATCAATGTAGCACTTACATCAACTGCTACTGATGGTTGCTGTAACGTTTCAGTTTTTGAAGTTAGCGGTACTATTAGTGGTGGACTTGACCTTACCACAGTTGACGGAGCACAAATTGGAATTGGACTAAATTCCAACAAAGACCCAGATCCATTTGGCAGTGTTCCTATCGGAGTCGTTTCTGGAGTGTTTTCTATGCATCTTCTCCCTGTCTCATTTTGTGTCATTAACCCTTGATCGCATACGTTTGGGTTTGCCTGTATATACAATGGCACTGGTGGACCTACAGTGATAGGCAGAGATATTGCATCTGGATTCTGTCTGTTCCCCGAATTCTGTGGCATGTTAATCCCCACATTATGGTTCATCATTGCCGGCATACCGAACTGGCTCTCTGTTACTCAAGTGTACCTCGGCACTTCTTGTACCTGCATTTGGGGCATCAAAATTTGTGTTGATTCGGCTTGAATCAATGTCGGTCTTTGATAACTCTGTCCTCCCTGGGCCACTAAATCAGAAGTCATTCCCAGATTATGCTCCTCACAGCAGCGCCTTTGAACCTGCGGCTGATAATTATCGACAGGTTTCAATTTAGGCACGTCATGATATATTCTCTGAACTTGTGGTATTTGTGGTGTAAAAGGCATATCGGAACTGCTCTGCCTCTGTGATATTCTCAAATTCGGTGTCACATTACCTTGTATGGGTTCTGGAGGGGCAGTACTAATGCTTGAGCCTTTTTCGCTTTCCACATATGGTGGCGGGCGATCATTTAGCAATTGTATAATGAACTCCTCATCGTCTGACTCGTCTGACCTTTTTGAATTTCTGTTGTTTTCTCTATCTCTGGACTGACTCCTGTTTGTTTTATAGGTAGCTTTCCTTCCTTCCGTCTCTGCTTCGTCAGTGACTGCTGGAAACAATTTGATTCCCTGCAATACGTCTGATCTCCAAACCTTTTGTGTGCTATCCCATCTATCATCCGCTAGTGTCTTTTCTACTTTTTTTACTCTTGTCTCAAATTTCTTTTGTTGTTGGTTTCTAGCTATTAGCTCCCAAATTGCTGATGCCTCAAACTGTGCTGGTCTTGGAGGTACTTTCATGTCGTATAGCGCGAATCTTAGATTCTCCAAAACTCTTAGATTAAACGACCCATGAAAAGGGAACGATACACTTCCATGCTTTTCTGTTAATTTGCACCATTGCTTTAGCCAAAGACATGGTGCGACACCCTTTTCTTCAATCACGATGTAAGCTGGTGCACCCTCAGGCGGTGTTTCTTCTCCTACATTTGCTTTAATATATACATCTCCCCTCAAGGCACTCTTAAATGCTTTGAAGAATTTAATCTTTCCGTCTTTTATTTTTTTCTAAAATATGTAATCAATAAGTGACTTTAATTCCCGGAATACTCTTCGCTTGCCTTTCCCCCACCAATTGCGCTTCATGGACTGCGTCCAATCCGTGCGCGACCCTTCTCACCAACCAACCTATCCCAGCGCGGCTCCTAGTGACGTCACACTCACACACTGCGGCTGACAAAGTCCTGCGGCTTGTCCTCCTTCATTCAGCTTCACTCAAAACTAATTTCTGCAATATATCGCGAGCACTAACCAAAAATAAGAAAACTAATCTGTCGGTTTACTACAGGAAGGGTAATACAATCGCTTCAGAAACCTTAGGGATTTTTCACTAACCTGGGCAGTTATTCCTTCTTTCTTGGTTTCCCGCTTTCGCAAGCATAATTTGACCCGCAAACTTTACTCTCAACTGATCAATGAACTATTCTAGTGCACCTTAGAATTCGTCAAATCTCAAGTCGAAAATTTTCTTTCATTCCTCAATATTCATACCGACTTGTTGACCACGCCCAATCAACCTATTAAACCGAACAGATTACAACATCAATCAAGTGTCTCATACACTTTTCAACATACTCCGGAGTCTCTTGACCTCGCAGGGCACGTCTCAACATTAACAACCACGTGGCCAATTTTTCCTGCACAAAGCGCTACACACATGTGAAGTTCGACGACTTCCCTACTCTCACACTTTGGAGTAATACTTCTCTAAAATCTTTTAATTGGAGTTCGTAACCCCCTAAAATCCTCACAAACTTCTCAATTAATCTGCTGCAATAAGCTGTGCAAGCGCAAAACCCTAACTTCTCTCATACCGTCACTAGAAACGCCGGAAACATTCTCACACCTCCATTTCCTCTATTCGCAAGCTCTGAGATTCCAGGAAAGTCATTGGGGATTTAGGGCATCATCATCTCTCCAACTTGTTTTATCAAAGAAAATTCTAACTTGACTCCGTCTATTGTTCGGATGGGGTCCCAAAGGGCGAAACCATCAGTCTCTGCTACCATCTACTGATAGCGCGTCCAGCCCTTATAAATTACTTGTACTTGGACACGCTGGAGGTCGGTGAACCTTTTAGCCGAGTTGGGCTCTCCTCATCCTAGAATAGTCGGATCACTTAAATCAATAATCAATAACTATTGTAATCGATACCCAATACTCAATTAATAGATCAAAATAACACATTAGGAATTAATAACAGTTGGTATTTCGACACACCATGACCTTTTAGTCATGAATAACCACACCAGTTTATTAAAAGTTACTGAGTTTATTTCCCTATATTAACAAAGCTAACACAATATATATGAGTCTCAAAATCAAATGATATATGTATACGAACATTACT
This sequence comes from Pleurodeles waltl, assembly GCF_031143425.1. Lineage (NCBI taxonomy): Eukaryota > Metazoa > Chordata > Amphibia > Caudata > Salamandridae > Pleurodeles > Pleurodeles waltl. The sequence goes on along the minus strand of NC_090441.1, from coordinate 78,853,322 downwards.
AGCTGTCCATAACGGCGGAAGAAACGCAATCTATGCAAAATCTGGATTATGATACACTCGGTTATAGAAATGCAAATCACTAATATGAGTAACTGAATTTGACTAATTGCATACATCGGTCAGCATAACAAGATTTCAATTCAACTTGGTGCATCAAGTGAATACCTCAACTAACCTCTAATTAGCATTGGCATGTGGGGCTTCATGCAAAATGAATTTAGTCAACACAAATTTAGAAAACTTCTAGCTCGGGCCTGTGAGAAAGTAGCCTCTTTCTAGCCTTGTTACCCCCACTTTTGGCCTGTTTGTGAATGTATGTCAGGGTGTTTTCACTGTCTCACTGGGATCCTGCTAGCCAGGGCCCAGTGCTCATAGTGAAAACCATGTGTTTTCAGTATGTTTGTTATGTGTCACTGGGACCCTGCTAGTCAGGACCCCAGTGCTCATAAGTTTGTGACCTATATATATATGTGTTCTCTGTGTGATGCCTAACTGTCTCACTGAGGCTCTGCTAACCAGAACCTCAGTGGTTATGCTCTCTCTGTACAAATTGTCACTAACAGGCTAGTGATCAATTTCACCAATTCACATTGGCATACTGGAACACCCTTATAATTCCCTAGTATATGGTACTGAGGTACCCAGTGTACTGGGGTTCCAGGAGATCCCTATGGGCTGCAGCATTTCTTTTGCCACCCATAGGGAGCTCTGACAATTCTTACACAGGCCTGCCACTGCAGCCTGAGTGAAATAACGTCCACGTTAGTTCACAGCCATTTACCACTGCACCTAAGTAACTTATAAGTCACCTATATGTCTAACCTTTACCTAGTAAAGGTTGGGTGCTAAGTTACTTAGTGTGTGGGCACCCTGGCACTAGCCAAGGTGCCCCCACATCGTTCAGGGCAAATTCCCCAGACTTTGTGAGTGCGGGGACACCATTACACGTGTGCACTATACATATGTCACTACATATGTTTAGCGTCACAATGGTAACTCCGAACATGGCCATGTAACATGTCTAGGATCATGGAATTGTCACCCCAATGGCATTCTGGCCATTCTGGCATTGGGGAGACAATTCCATGATCCCCCGAGTCTCTAGCACAGACCCGGGTACTGCCAAACTACCTTTCCCGGGGTTTCACTGCAGCTGCTGCTGCTGCCAACCCCTCAGACAGGTTTCTGCCCTCCTGGGGTCCAGCCAGGCTTGGCCCAGGAGGGCAGAACAAAGGACTTCCTCAGAGAGAGGGTGTTACACCCTCTCCCTTTGGAAAAAGGTGTCAGGGCTGGGGAGGAGTAGCCTCCCCCAGCCTCTGGAAATGCTTTGATGGGCACAGATGGTGTCCATCTCTGCATAAGCCAGTCTACACCGGTTCAGGGATCCCCCAGCCCTGCTCTGGCACGAAACTGGACAAAGGAAAGGGGAGTGACTACTCCCCTGACCTGCACCTCCCCTGGGAGGTGCCCAGAGCTCCTCCAGTGTGCTCCAGACCTCTGCCATCTTGGAAACAGAGGTGCTGCTGGCACACTGGACTGCTCTGAGTGGCCAGGGCCAGCAGGTGACGTCAGAGACTCCTTCTGATAGGCTCTTACCTGTGTTGCTAGCCTATCCTCCTTCCTAAGTAGCCAAACCTCCTTTTCTGGCTATTTAGGGTCTCTGCTTTGGGGAATTCTTTAGATAACGAATGCAAGAGCTCATCAGAGTTCCTCTGCATCTCTCTCTTCACCTTCTGCCAAGGAATAGACCGCTGACTGCTCTGGACACCTGCAAAACCGCAACAAAGTAGCAAAGACGACTACTGCAACCTTGTATCGCTGATCCTGCGGCCTTCTCAACTGTTTTCCTGGTGGTGCATGCTGTGGGGGTAGTCTGCCTCCTCTCTGCACTAGAAGCTCCGAAGAAATCTCCCGTGGGTCGACGGAATCTTCCCCCTGCAACCGCAGGCACCAAAAGACTGCATCACCGGTCCTCTGGGTCCCCTTCAGCACAACGAGCATGGTCCCTGGAACTCAGCAACTCTGTCCAAGTGACTCCCACAGTCCAGTGACTCTTCAGTCCAAGTTTGGTGGAGGTAAGTTCTTGCCTCACCACGCTAGACTGCATTGCTGGGTACCGCGTGATTTGCAGCTGCTCCGGCTCCTGTGCACTCTTCCAGGATTTCCTTTGTGCACAGCCAAGCCTGGGTCCCTGACACTCTAACCTGCGGTGCACGACCTCCTGAGTTGTCCTCCGGCGTCATGGGACCTTCTTTTGTGACTTTGGGTGAGCTCCGGTTCACTCCTCTTCGTAGTGCCTGTTCCGGCACTTCTGCGGGTGATGCTTGCTTCTGAGTGGGCTCCTTCTCTTGCTGGACGCCCCCTCTGTCTCCTCACGCAATTGGCGACATCCTGGTCCCTCCTGGGCCACAGCAGCGTCCAAAAACCCTAACCACAACCCTTGCAGCTAGCAAGGCTTGCTTGCGGTCTTTCTGCGTGGGAATACCTCTGCAAGCTTCTGCACGACGTGGGACATCCATCCTTCAAAGGGGAAGTTCCTAGTCCTCTTCGTTCTTGCAGAATCCACAGCTTCTACCATCCAGTGGCAGCTTCTTTGCACCCTCAGCTGGCATTTCCTGGGCATCTGCCCACTCCCGACTTGAGTGTGACTCTTGGACTTGGTCCCCTTGTTCCACAGGTACTCTCGTCTGGAAATCCATCGTTGTTGCATTGCTGTTGTTGGTCTTCCTTGCAGAATTCCCCTATCACGACTTCTGCGCTCTCTGGGGAACTTAGGTGCACTTTACACCTACTTTTCAGGGTCTTGGGGTGGGCTATTTTTCTAACCCTCACTGTTTTCTTACAGTCCCAGCGACCCTCTACAAGCTCACATAGGTTTGGGGTCCATTCGTGGTTCGCATTCCACTTCTAGAGTATATGGTTTGTGTTGCCCCTATACCTATGTGCTCTCATTGCAATCTATTGTGACTGTACATTGCTTGCATTGCTTTCTATTGCTATTACTGCATAATTTTGGTATTGTGTACATATATCTTGTGTATATTTGCTATCCTCATACTGAGGGTACTCACTGAGATACTTTTGGCATATTGTCATAAAAATAAAGTACCTTTATTTTTAGTATATCTGTGTATTGTGTTTTCTTATGATATTGTGCATATGACACCAGTGGTATAGTAGGAGCTTTACACGTCTCCTAGTTCAGCCTAAGCTGCTCTGCTAAGCTTCCCTTTTCTATCAGCCTAAGCTGTTAGACACCTCTTCTACACTAATAAGGGATAACTGGACCTGGTGCAGAGTGTAAGTACCCCTTGGTACCACTACAAACCAGGCCAGCCTCCTACAGGGCCCTATCAAAATAGCAGTTGGTACCTAAAGGGAAAAACACAATGCATAATAGAATTATCCTTTCATAATTACTAAATATAATCAGCATTCAAGAAAGTCTTCGTCCTTCAGGTACCGGTTCGATCAGCATGGGGCAGATTTCAAGGGGCAAAGTTAAGGGCAAGTTTCCTTGCGGCAGCAAGGAGAATGGGGCAAAGTTACTTCATGGGCAAGACGGGGCAAATTAAAGCTAAAGTCTCTAGGGTGAGAATTCTTAAAGTCTCTTTCTCTGGAATAGAGAGAAGGGCATCAAGATGTCGTCTAAGATGGCGTCTGGCATTTGGCTTCAAAGATGGCATCAAGGAAAATGGCTGACTTCTCTTTGTCCGGTGGGTTTAAGTAAGAAACATTCCAAATTCTGCAGGGTCTTCCATTGGAGGGTTCATAGGGTGGCTTCAATTTGACCAATGAATAGTGTCTTTCTCCTAGTACTCATTTATGCATACATTGTCCTTGGAGCCTTGGAACACAAGTTGCAACAAAGTTTGCCAATTAATTTTTATCTTAGAGCCTTTATTGTCTGCACCTGCAGGAGCTGACCTTGCATCAAAGAGGATGAAACTGGCCTAGCACGAAACCTTGGAGATAAGTGTATTAGTCATCTCTACTGGAAAAATACAGCCTTAGTGTAAAATAATGTCTTTGTTAATAAAAGTGAAAACCATGCAGTTAGAATTTGAGACCAGGCGACTAGGCCAAAGCCTCTGCTAATTTAAGCTAAGCATATAACAGTTTCAACAAGAAAATCATAGAATACATTTGCAATTATGACGCATTACTACATTTGTCAATTCTTCATGATTAATTAAGCTCGTTTATAATAATGACGAACTACTCTGTGGACACAATTTCCCACGTACATTATTTTCTTTGCTAAAATCACACTACATTATACGATTTTGGTTACATGATATATGAATATACGTTGGTCCTTCTTTTTCTGCGTCATCACACCCTCCAGCTGTTTCAGGTGACTGTGCAGTGTTCGTAAGACCCCACAATGTTTTGCTATGCAACTGCGCGTATTGTGACCTTGAAGTCCTCCCAAATTGTGCAGCTTGAGTTAATTGTCCCTTTGTTGCATTCAAAGAACTCTGCTATTTCCTCTTGAAATTCATCCGGAAATACAGAGTCCTGTAGGACTTCGGGAGATAGGCACTAGACATGGCCAGCCTGTGCCGCCCCCAGGATCCCCAATCTCTTAATCGCAGGAGAGTGATCCAAAAGGGTGCATGGCATGTGCTATACATTATATACCCAGGTGGCCACCTCTCTGGACACCAACCAATAGTCCAGCATTGACCATCCCCCATGTACCCCCTTGTAGAAAGTGCCCTCCGTGGCAAAGAACTCTTGTTTATCTGTGTTGGGCCATAGCAAAATCCACAAATGTAGTTATTGAGGAGCCCAGTGCCCCACATTTGATGGCACACTAACCCTGATTGTCAGTGAGAGATCTTACTTCATGAAAAAGGACCCCATGTTTGATTCATATGGCCAACCCTCGAGCGTAGGATGTATAGGACGATAGCAGTCTGTATGCGGACCGCCTGGAGATGACATTGCTCACCATCCCTGAAGTGAGGTGTGTCTCCTGTAGTGGAGCTACTTATACCTGATGTCTATCTAAGTATAAGGGTACCTTCCTTATGGTGCAGTCAGCTTACATTCCAGGTCCCACATACTAGTTAATCAGTCCTACTTTGCACATATGTCATAATGTCACTTGGAATGTGCTAGGGTTCATGTGAAATACTGTGAATAATGGCCGCATCTTGTCCCTCCCATTTTTCTAAAAATCGCAGCATCTGCGTATGCATCCTCCCTCAAGCATAAACTTACGTTAGAACTTCCCCACCCGCACCCACAGTTATAGCCCAACCCCACCGGGACAATTAGCTCTCCCTTATCTTGATAATCAAACAAGCCAAGAATGCACGGGGCAACCCATCGGGCCCAAAGAGAGCCTGTGTATGACTCTAAACTTGTCAAGGTTGTTGGAGGAATCAGTGATGTCTCCACCAGGCACCCGCTGCAACCTTCAATGGCAGCTTGAGGTTTGGTTACACTACACCCACTGATTATTGAATCTATCCAAGAACGTATCATGATGAAAGGGCTGAGAAAAGCTTGCAATCGCCCCCTCAGTGCAAGAACAGCAATTTTGCCATTATTGTTATTGCTGGTACAAGAGTTAGTGGAATCTGGAGCTTGTGGCTCTGAGAGGTTGTGCAGGAACTACGCAGCCTGGTGTGGGGTTTGAAATATTTTTTGTTTCCCCCGATGAGAGATCCAGTGCCTCACCAGGTAGAGCATGGCATCCTGAATGTTTGTGTGTGTATTTTATGTTTAACTATAGTGAAGTTCCACCTTGCCTCCTACACCGCATTAGTAAAGTCAGGCGAGAGAGACGCAGCCTTCACACACCAAAGATCACTTCTCTCTAGCTTTACTCAGAGCTCTGTCTCGGTCTCTGAAATGTAAGAGACGGGCAATGATGAGTGTAGCTGGAGCCCCAGAAAGATGTCTGCTGGCCAGGGACCTGTGGGCTCTTTCTAGCAGAGGGAAGAAGGCATCTGCACCAAAGAGACAGAAGGCGCTATCCTACATCTTACACATGTTCGCGGAATTCTCAATATCCTGATATAGCTTCAGCGCTGCCTTGCTTCCAAATCTTTGTTTTCGGCAGCTATCACCTTGAGTATTTTCCATATTGAATAACGATTTTCCTTTCACTGCTAGGCCGTTTTCTGTGTGATTTGCGCTGCTCTGACTCCTGATGTCTGATATGCCTTCCCCAATTTGTGATATTCCTTCCATTCTGGAGCCCAGAGCACCCATTTTAGATTCTGTGGATACCAAGCTACCTGGCATGGCACGTAGAAGGGACCTCACATCTACCTCCCCCCTTCCAATGGCCTCCACCAGAGTCCCCTACTTCTTGGAGGTGGATGGCTCTGTGGCTGCCGTATGCACGCTTCTCCCAGCATCAAATTGCAGCTAATACTGTCTCCCTTCCAGCTTCCCCTCACTGAATGCATCTATGGCACAGTAATTCACATGATGTGCACCGCGGGGCCCCCAGCAGCGGCACTCTAGTCTCCGTCTACCGAGGGTTACGTCTGTGGTATGGCACCTTCCAGGGTGGTTCCAGCTTCTCTGATTCTAGTAGTGGCCTGGGGACTGGACTCGGCAACGGGGCGCTGATTCGGATTTCGGTCAGCAGAGTCCAATGACAACGGTCCCGCCAAATCCCCTATATCATTGGTTCCCAACCTGTGGTCCGTGGACCCCTGGGGGTCCCCGAAGCCTCCTCAGGGGGTCCGCGACTGCTTAGAAAATTAAATAATATTAATGGATTAGGTCCCCAGCTTTCAGTAATGACTCAGTAGGGAGTCCCTGGATTCCAATTATGATTCAGTGGGGGTCCCTGGGTTCCAATAATGATAAAGTGGGGGTCCACAGAAGTCAAAAGGTTGGGAACCACTGCCCTATATAATTCCCACTCAGTTATCATGGATGGGGGGAGAGGGGAGCACGAGCACTAGTGACCCAAAGATTGCTTTCCATTTCCAGGGGCTCACATGGCATCAAGGCGCATGTTTCAGGGAGGGAAAACGAGTTGTTCCTGTTTCAGTCTCTCAGAGGCCATATTGTGTCTGATGGTACTCGTGTAGGCAAACGTATTTATTGTCTGCCTCTTTCATCTGTGTATTTATTTCATTGCTATTCCCTCTCATTTTAGAGCGAGCCCCTTGCTCGTGGGCATTTTTCTTATTGACAGTGTCATATTTAGCCTTGTAATGTCTGGGCCCGTGCCGCCAGCGTTCGTTGTCTCAGCTCTCTGAGCGGTGGGCGCAGGAGGAAGGCTGGTTGTGGGCTCCTTATTTCTGATACCAGAATTTAATGAAGTAAACTTGTCATACGTATCTCTGCGCTTGTGAATTCCTCCTCATGATACCCTGCTACCTGACACCCGCTTTGCTTCCGCTGGTTTGGTGCAGGGTACTTGGGGGGGGTGGGGGGCACTGTTCCCGTCAAACACCTCTATTGTGCCTAGCATAGGTTGACCACAGATTTTGAGGAGCAAAAAGTGGGACAGGTCAGACATAAAAGAAGGACTAAAGACTTTACTCTCAGTTTTATATCTGGCCTGTCCCGTTTTTTGCGTAGCTTTGGGAATGTATGCCTATATGTGTGTGTGTGTGTGTATACATACACACACACACACACACATATTTATTTACAAGACCACATACATAAAATTAGCTATGGCTTGACCTCCCACCCTACCCCTAACCAGCTCACCCACCAGCCTCTCTCTGCTCTCCACTCCCTCTCTCTGCTTGGAGCAGGTAGGGGATTGTGTTGCCTGACAGTAACAGATACATTACTTTAATTATTTTATAATGCGTAGGCGTCTTTAATTTATCCTTCCCTAGATGATCTGACCTTTGTCCCAAAAACCGGGACATTTATTTAATAATCTGACCTTTGTCCCAAAAACCGGGGCATTTATTTAAAATTAAGAGAAGCGTCGGGACACCGGGACAGTCCTCTAAAAATCACGACCTTCCAGGAGCACCGTTCAGCTTCTGCGGGCCCGTGATTTCCTCCCTGGGCTTGCCCTGGCTGCCCAATCGAGCCCCAGCACTCACGTTGACCCGCCGAGTGGGAGCCGTATCGAAAGCTGGCCGCACGTTCTCCCTGCTTACTGGGCCAGGCTCTCCTCTCGCCTTCCGGGACAGTATTGATACGCTGTGCGCAGTGCTTTAAATGGGCCGGTACTCACCGGTACTGAGTACTGGCACTTCTTATTTTTTTCACTCTGAGTACCGGCACTTCTCTGCTGCCAAGGAGAGTAACGGTACTCATGAAGGGTAGGCTCATTAGCTGCTAGTGCTGGTGAGCACTGGGCTCTCAGAGTTGAACCAGCCTCTGACAGCAAAGGTGCTTCTGTCGCCCTAAACTGAGCCCCGCTGAGCTATTCAGCGGGTATTATGTGCCTAATGTCTGGGTATTTACGATCACGCTGTGTTTGTCAGAACAGGGTCCATTCAGGCCCTGTGCTGTCAATCACATTTACACACTCGTGTGCTTTTGTGTAAACACAGGAATTGAGGCAGCCCCGCTGTGACAACTAAGAAAGCCATGGGAGGAAAGTTTAAAATGGCTTTGATCCCACCTGAGTCTCTTGAACGAGGGTCTGCTTATGTATGTGTGTTTGCCTGCTGGTATGTATGTGTCTTTGTGTGAGAGAAAAGCGAATGAAAGAGAGAGAATCGGGGCACTTTAAGGAGGACTGTGTGGAATGCTTTAGGTGTCCGCCTCTGCTTGTTTCTTTCTGTGTGTGCACGTTCAAGAATATATAGTATTGTGCAAAACGACAGCAAATATGTTTGCCAGTAAGATAAATAGCGTTGTGTTTCGCTTACATTTCATTTAACGAGTTAACTTGTTTTGTTTGTTCAAACACATTTCTCATGGGCCTTGGCATGTGCTGCAACTGGTATATAAGTGAAAGTATCCCATGTCTTGCTCTTAGCCCCGCCCCTAGCCCCACCCACCACACTACTAGTATATGTTAATGAGTACCTGCACTTATTTTTTCCCATTTAAAGCACTGGCTGTGCGACATCCCCGCAGTGGCGGAACCTATCCCAGCAATCAGGCCGAACCGCAAGATGGCAGGCGACATGGGCGCTGGTGGTCAGTTCTCAGTTGAGTAGCTGCCGAGGTCAAGCAGGAGCCGCAAACACATCCTTGAAGTCGAAGTCTGCAGAAGGTGCAAATCGCTTTGTTGGCGCCTCAGCGGGGCAGGCGCAAGGATGTTGTCGGATTAGATAATTCGCGGATGAGCGTCGTAGTGTGATGTGCACGGGTGGATGTTTAAACAAGCGTTCTGGACTGTTGACCATTGCTCTGCAGAAGTAAACCGTTCTCTGTGCATCACAATGTAATATGGAGATAAGCTTGACCATTCTAGATAGGACGTTCGCTCTGCTTGGATGATACAGTGCCAATAGGGTGCTGGTTGGAGACTGAGATGAGGCAGGGCCGAGCAGGAGTTCATGCTCAAATCACCGGATGGGAAGGATGACCCTTGCACAGGTCGAGATCACAATCACTAAAAAAAATCACTTGTGAGGCATGGTTCACATTGTCGAAATAATTCACATTGGTGGAACTGTAAGCCCTTACTTAGCCCATACAGGTGCTGTCACTGACAACGCATCTCCGTTATGTAGGTCTAGATCAGTGATAGTTATCAGTCTGCATTTAAAAGAGTGACTGTTTCCTCGTAGGGCTCCGAAATGCAGCACTGTGATTATAAAAGTAAAAGCTGCTTCCAAATTTATCTTTGCTAGTGCCAAGTTTTGGTGGTAATTCTAGCTGCATTATCCACGAGGAAGCGTGCTTTCCTGTCATTACCCATGGGCCCTCTATTGGATTTGGAGTGTGTTTACGTTTCAAGGCCAGCTAATCAATTGTTGGCATTTTGTTGGCATTGTCTAATATCTCCCGGAAACTCCTCCCTTTCCTTGGCACGAGACGGTGTGAAAATATGACTTACCGTGCTGCTTTCCTTTAAAAGCTGTGTTTATTCCCAGAACTTTGACTGTGTTTTTTTTTATTGGGAGTTGAAATCACGCAACGGGCCAGATATTTGCTTTACCAGCTTCTGGATGCCTTCTGTATTCCTTAAATCGCGTAGGTGTCTCACATGTCAGGTTTAGACCTAGAATTTATGTGACCAGTTTGTAGCTAGTCCCACCAAGCTCTTCGTGGCGTACCCCTTTGTCCGCTGTGTTATTTTTGGTGTCGAGCCTGCGTGAAGATGTGCTAGTGCATTTGTCTCGCTTGAAAGACACTTGTTTTCAAAAAAGGGCTTGGAGTCCACTCCTTGCTTACTGTTCGTTGGCTAATCCAAAACAATCTGACCTACTCCAATCCACTCCATTCTGCCCCACTCCAATCTTTCCCACTCCAATCCACTCCACTCTAATCTGCCCCACTCCAATCCACTCAACTCTAATCTGCCCCACTCCAGTCCACCCCACTTCAATCCAAAACAATCTTCCCCACTCCAGGCTGCCCCACTCCAATCCGAAACCATCTACCCCACTCCAATCTGCTCCACTCCAATCCAAAGCAATGTGCCCACCTCAATCCAAAACAATCCGCCCACTCCAATCCAAAACAATCTGCCCCATTCCAGTCTGCCCCACTCCAGTCGAAAACAATCTGCCCCACTCCAGTCAAAAACAATCTGCCACACTGCAATCTAAAACAATGTGCTCCAGTCTGCCGCACTCCAATCCAAAACAGTCTACCACACTCCAATCCAAAACAATCTGCCCCACTCCAATCTGCTCCACTCCAATCTGCCCCACTCCAATCCACTAGGGTGACCAGACGTCCTGGATTTCCCTGGATAGTCCTGGTTTTTAGAGGACTGTCCCGGTGTCCCGACGCTTCTCTTAATTTTAAACAAATGTCCCGGTTTTTGGTACAAAGGTCAAATTATTACATAAATGTCCCGGTTTTTGGGACAAAGATCAGATATCTAGGGAAGCATAAATTCAAGGTATGCTCTCCTTTAACAGAGGCCTACAGAGTATGCAATGATTAAAGGAATTTATCTGTTACTGTCAGGCAACACAGTCCTCTGTCTGCTCACAGGAGAGAGATGGAGTGGGGGGCAGAGAGAGGTGGGGGGGGCAGGTTGGGGGTGCAGGGTGGGAGGTCAAGCCATAGCTAATTTTATATGTATAGTCTTGTAAATGAGCATGTGTGTGTTTTTTATATATATACATATATATATATATATATATATATATATATATATATATATATATATATATATATATATATATATATATATATATACACACACACATGTATAGGCACACATTCACAAAGCTACACAAAAAAGGGACATGCCAGATATAAAAGTGAATGAAAAGTCATGAGTCCTTCTTTTATGTCTGACCTGTCCCGGTTTTTGCTCCTCAAAATCTGGTCACCCTACAATCCACCCCACTTCAATCCAAAACAATCTGCCACACTCCAGTCTAAAACACTCTGCCCCACTCCAGTCTGCCCTACTCCGATCCAGATCAACCTGCCCACTGCAATCTGCCCCACTTCAACCCATAACAACAAGCCCCACTCCAGTCTACCCCACTATAGTCCAACCCACTCTAGTGCACCCCACTCCAATCTGCCCCATTCCAATCCCCTCCAATCGGCTCTACTCTAATCCATCCCACTCCAATTTTACCAACTCAAATCCAAAACAATCTGCCCCACTCCAATCCATGCAACTCCAAACCACCCAACTCCTGTCTGCCCCACTGCAATCCAGTCTACCTCACCCCAATCCACCCACTCAATCCTAATTCATCCCACTACAATCCACCACAATCCACCCAACTCCAATCACCCCACATTAATATATTCTACCTCAATCCAGCCCAATCCAATCCACCCCATTCCAATCCATGCCACCTCTCCTCACCCCAATCCAATCCACCCCACTCCCTCCCTAATCCACCCCACTCCAATCCAATCCACCCAACTCCAATCCAAAACAATGTGCCCCACTCCAATCCAAAACAATCTACCCTACTCCAATCACTCCAGTCAGCCCCACTCGAGTCCAAATAATCTGTCCCACCCAGTCCAAATCAATCTGCCCACTCCATTCTGGCCCACTCCAATCCAAAATCCATCCCACTCCAATCTTCCTCATTCCAATCCAAAACAACATTCCCCACGCCAATTGCCACATTCCAAACCACCCAACTCCAATCTGCCCCAGTGTGCCACCACTCAAATCTGCCCGACTCCAATCCAGTCTACCTCACCCAGTCCACCCAGTCCATCCCAATTCACCCCCTCAAATCCACCAAAATCCACACCACTACAGTTGAATCCTCTACACACCAGTCCATTTTCCCTCAATCCATTCCAAACCTCTCCACACCAATCCATTCCACCTCAATCGAGCCCAACCCAATCTACCCCACTACAATCCAATCCACTTCACCTCACCCCAATCCAATCAACCCCATCCTGAATCCACACCACTCCAATCCAGTCCACCCCACCCCAGTCTAAAATAATCTTCCCCACTCAAATTCAAAACATTCTGTTCCACTCCAGTCTACCACATTCCATTCCAAAACAATCTGCACCACTCCAATTTGCCCACTCCAATCAAAAACAATCTGCACGACTCCAATATGCCCTACTCCAATACAAAACAGTTTGCCCCACTCCAATCCAAAACAATTATCTTGACTCTAAGCTGCCCCAATCCAATCCAAAATAATCTGCATCGTTCCAATGCAAAATTATCTGCCCCACTCCAGTCTAATTCACCTCACCCCAGTCTAATCCACCTCACTCCAATCCCATCTAATCACACCAATACAATCCACCCCAGTCCAGCCAAATCCAATCTACCCCACTTCAATCCACCCAAACCCAGTGCACCTCACCCCACTCCAAACCACCCACCCCAGTCCATTTCACCCCACCCCAATCTACCTAACCCACCCTAATCCAGTCCACATCAGTCCAATCCACTCCAGTCCAATCTACCCCACCCAATCCAATCCACCTCACTCCAATCTAATCCACCCCACTGCAACTTAATCTATTCCACTCCAGTGCTCTCCACACCAAGCCAATCCACCCACTCCAATTCACCCCGCTGCATCCCACCCGCGCCATTCCACCCCACTCCAGTCCACCCCACTAATCCATTTCACCCCACTCCAATCCACTCCACCTCAGTATTGTCCACCCCACTCCAGTCTACCCCATTCTATTCCACCCAATCCAATCCAAACCACCCCACTCCACTAAAATCCACCCATTCCAGTCCACCCCACCCCATTTCAATCCATCCCACTCCTATCTAACCTACCCCATCCAGTCCACCCTACTCCAATCCACCCCACTCCACTAGAGTCCAATCCACCCACTGCAGCCCAGTCCACCCCACCGCAGTCCAATCCACCCCACTCTACTCCAATCTACCCCCCTAGCCCAATTCAATCCATCCCACCCCAGTTCAGTCTACCCCCACTCAATCCATCCACCTCACCTCACTCCAATCCACTACACCTCACTCCAATCCACCCACCTCACTCCAATCCACCCCCCTCCTATCCACTCCACTCCAGTCTAACTCACTCCAGTTCAATCCACTTCACTCCTGTCCAGTCCAGTCCACTCTAATCCACCCCTAACCAGTCCACCTCACCCCATTTCAATCCACCCAACTCCAATCCAGTTCACCCCATCCAGTCCACCTCACTCCACTCACTCCAACCCACTCTACCCCAAGCCTATCCACCCTAGCTACTTCAGTCAAATCCACCCCACTACCCCAATCCACTACAACCAACTGTACCCTATTCCACCCCACTCTACTCTACACCATTCCACTCTACATCACTCCACTGAACTCCACTCCGCTCAGTGCCACTCCACTCTATGCCACTGCACTCTACGACACTGCACTCTAAGACACACTCTGCCACTGATCACTCAACTCTACTTAACGCCACAACACTCTACTCCCCCTACTCCACTCTATGACACTCTACTTCAACCTATTCGTTCTATGACACTCTACTTCCCCCTACTCCACTCTAGAACACTCCACACCACTAACGTTCAGCCGTGCTGAACAACAGCCACCATGTACAACATGGCAAAACCACACTGCCAGAGCCAATAGCTCTTGCATAGATGAGACCTATTGGCTTTACCAATGCTTGTTCTTCTTTGTGGTCACATCTACCTGAGAGTTGAATTTATACAATCAGCCTTTTGCTGCAACTTGACGGGTGACAGACTTATGTTTTCGGATGATATTTTACCTGCCAACCCTCTATTTTAATCTGTATATTTAGTACATACTGGGTAAACATTAATCGAAGTGCTTAATGTTTAAAATATTAGTATTAATTTTATTTATGGACTCGGTCATGCTTTATTCTTCTCCCAGCTGTGAAACTATGAGCAAGAATCTGGAAAAATACCTCAGAGTTTGTTCTTTGGAGAAAGTGTGCATTGACACGTTATGAGCGCTGCGTACAAGTTATTAGAGCAAATTGCTCCTCTTAGAAATGGAGTCTTTGGTTGGCAGTCAGGTTACCCCCTGTCCAAGCAAGGACCCTCACTCTAGTCAGGGTAAGTAACACACAATCCAAATTATCCTGTGCCCACCCTCTGGTAGCTTGGCACTAAGCAGTCAGGCTTAACTTAGAAGGCAATGTGTAAAGTATTTGTGCAATAAATCATACAATAACACAATATAGCACCACAAAAATAAACCACACAGTGTTTAGAAAAATATATAATATTTATCTGAATATTTGCAAGTCAAAACGATAAAAGATGCATTAAGAAATTGTAGAGATATCACTGGAAAGTTATATTAAGTGTCTTAAGTCTTTAAAAAGCAAACAAAGTCTCTTTCAAGCACAAAGTACCTGGTTGGAGTGACAAATCTCTGCAAAGGGCCGCAGAGGAGGAGATGCGTGGAAAATGGTGTGTGCGTCGGTTTCGCCCCTTCACGCACGGACTTGCGTCGTTATTTTTCACACGGGGAAGACGTTGCGTCGATTTCCGGCGCGCGGACGGGTCTCCTTTTTGTGTCGCGGGGTTTTCAGACGCCCGGGGTCTGTGCGTGGAATCCTGGGCTTGTTGACCAGCTGTGCGTCGTTCTGGTGGGCAATGCGTGGAAATTTCTCCCTCACGGCAGGCGCTGTGTCGATTTCCCCTCTGGAAGTCGGGCGGTGTTGTCCAGGCGGGCCGTGCGTCGAAGTTCCGGTCGCACCACAGGCGCTGCGCCGATCTTTTCCTTGTGAAGTCGAGCGGCGTCGTTCCGGTTCAGCGTGCGGTGAATTTTTCACCACGGAACAAGCTGTGCGTCTAATTTTTCACCACACAAGGAGTCCAGTTGCAAGAGAGAAGTCTTTTTGGTCCTGAGACTTCAGGGAACAGGAGGCAAGCTCTACCCAAGCCCTTGGAGAGCACTTCTGCAGCAAAGCAAGAGAGCAGCAAGACAGCAGGGCAACAGCAAGGCAGCAGTCCTCTGTAGAAAGCAGTCAGGTGAGTCCTTTAGGCAGCCAGGCAGTTTTTCTTGTGAGGGTGCAGGTTCTGGTTCAGGTTTCTTCTCCAGGAAGTGTCTGAGGTGGTAGGGCAGAGGCCCTGTTTTATACCCAAATGTGCCTTTGAAGTGGGGGAGACTTCAAAGAGTGGCTTAGAAGTGCACCAGGTCCCCTTTCAGTTCAATCCTGTCTGCCAGGGTCGCAGTAGGGGGTGTGGCAGTCCTTTGTGTGAGAGCAGGCCCTCCACTCTCCCAGCCCAGGAAGACCCATTCAAAATGCAGATGTATGCAAGTGAGGCTGAGTACCCTGTGTTTGGGATGTGTCTGAGTGAATGCACAAAGAGCTGTCAACTAAACCCAACCAGACGTGGATTGTAAGGCACAGAAAATGTAAGTGCAGAGAAATGCTCACTTTCTAAAAGTGGCATTTCTAAAATAGTAATATTAAATCCAACTTCACCAGTCAGCAGGATTTTGTATTACCATTCTAGCCATACTAAATATGACCTTCCTACTCCTTTCAGATCAGCAGCTACCACTTCAACAATGTATGAGGACAGCCCCAATGTTAGCCTATGAAGGGAGCAGGCCTCACAGTAGTGTAAAAACGAATTTAGGAGTTTTACACTACCAGGACATGTAAACTACACAGGTACATATCCTGCCTTTTACCCACACAGCACCCTGCTCTAGGGGTTACCTAGAGCACACATTAGAGGTGACTTATATGTAGAGAAAGGGGAGTTTTAGGCTTGGCAAGTACTTTTAAATGCCAAGTCGAGGTGACAGTGAAACTGCACACACAGGCCTTGCAATGGCAGGCCTGAGACAAGGTAAAGGGGCTACTAAAGTGGGTGGCACAACCAGTGCTGCAGACCCACTAATAGCATTTAATCTACAGGCCCTGGGCACATATAGGGGGTCATTCCGACCCTGGCGGTCCAAGACCGCCAGGGCCGGGGACCACGGAAGCACCGCCAACAGGCTGGTGGTGCTTCCCAGCCCATTCTGACCGCAGCGGTAAAGCCACGGTCAGAAAAGGGGATCCGGCGGTTTCCCGCCGGATTTCCCCTGCATGGGCTGAATCTCAATGGCCATTGAGATTCCGACCCCCTTCCCGCCATCCTGTTTCTGGCGGTTTTTACCGCCAGGAACAGGATGGCGGGAACGGGTGTCGTGGGGCCCCTGGGGGCCCCTGCACTGCCCATGCCTCTGGCATGGGCAGTGCAGGGGCCCCCTAACAGGGCCCCATAAAGATTTTCACTGTCTGCTTAGCAGACAGTGAAAATCGCGACAGGTGCAACTGCACCCGTCGCACCCCTGCAACTCCGCCGGCTCCATTCGGAGCCGGCTTCCTTGTTGCAGGGCCTTTCCCGCTGGGCCGGCGGGCGCTCTTTTGGCGGTCGCCCGCCGGCCCAGCGGGAAAGCCAGAATGGCATCTGCGGTCTTCTGACCGCGGAGCGGCCGTTTGGCGGTTCCCACCAGGCGGGCGGCTCCCGCCGCCCGCCAGGGTCAGAATGACCCTCATAGTGCACTCCACTAGGGACTTACAAATGAATCAAATAGTCCAATTTGGTGTGATCCAAGGTTACCATGTTTAAAGGGAGAAAGCATATGCACTTTAGCACTGGTTAGCAGTGGTAAAGTGCGCATAGTCTAAAAACCAGCAAAAACAGTGTCTAAAAAGTGGAGGGAGGCAGGCAAAAAGTTAGGGGTGGCCACCCTAAGGCTGTCAGGTCTAACAGCTCCCAACATCAAGATGGGTGAAGAATGGGAGGCTGGTGGATGAGCCAATACAAGGCACTCTGGGGCAAGTGGCCACTACATGAAGGTGTGTTGAGAGGTTTATTAATGTATCTGAAAAGTAATTAGGTAAGTGGGCATAGGTATATAGCCGGCATCTCTATTAAACTGATTAATCTGCAGGGCATTGGGACAAATTAGAAGGATTTGATTCATATAACCACTTCAATGACCATGCACTGGGTCGTGTTTAAGAATCCTCCTTTGAATGGTAGTAACCTTAGTGTTTCACAGTCCTACCAGTTATGTTACATATCAGAAGAAGATTATGGGTTGAGACTTTTAGTGGATGCTAGGGGTAGCAGAAGTGACACAACACACCCTTTACCCTTCGTTTACATCAGTTTTTCATACCTTTTCCCATCCAGAGCCTCTAATCAGGCTCATGTTTGCTGATGAGGGGTTAAGTAAATGTAAGGTGTGCAATCTCTAAGAAGGATTATCTCCCTAAGAGCCTTACTTGCTTTCTGTTTCTCCCACTACCGTTTTCACACCAGATTTTAAGAGTTGGAAGGGAAGTGTCGGAAGTACAGAGAGTAAGCTATTGTTAGCAATTGCGATACCTGGCAACCGTCCTCCCCACCCCCAGTTGCCATCCATGATGACAATCAAGTACATGGATGTATAATGCCTTATTTGTCAACACTAGTTTCTTTTAATCATTTTGACTTAAAAAAAATATTTGTAGTAATTTTTGTGTGCTTAAATTATGACTCCTGTTTCTATTAATTCACATCTTCCTGCGATGTGCATTAAAAAAAAAATGGGGTTCTCTTTCTTATCTAATGCCATCTGCATGCTAAAAGCACCTGTATTGTTCCATTAAAATTATACTAAACAATTATATTTTTATTTACACATAGCCACCAATGATAGACAGTAGCATGTTTTCTTTTTTTTCCTTTTTATTTTGTGGATTATGCTTGCATAAAAAAATACCATTGCACTAGCATGTGAAGGGAATACCTATTGGCTTCACCAGTGCTTGGTTGATTAGGGAGTCTATATTTTTGGTGCACCTGGAGACAGCATTAGCTGTTTGCCAATCCTCATGCCATAGTACGAAGGTACAGAGAGGCTTTCAATGTTGAATGAGCCCATAATACATCTTGCATTATGTTTTTGCATTGGTAAAAGGGTTAAACCCATCCCTCAACAGTCATGCTATGGAGTGTCCCTGCCACAAAGACTGCACCTGGTAGTCACCACAACACTGACGTGCATCCACAGCCGGGACTATAGCAACAACTATATCTCCTTCCACAGCTGAAGCTTCATCATCAACAACAACGGTCATTACGCCAGCAAACACAGCTGCTGCAAACCAGTGACCCCAGCAGATAATGCAACTGGCTCCACAGCAGCAGCAACAACTGCCAACATCATAGCAACCATAGCTGCCACCACAGAAGGAATCTCACCATGAGCTGGAGCTGTGTGTATTTGTGTAGTATTTACCTAGTGCAAACCTAGCTAATGGTAATTAGGAGCTGCCACACAGCAGCAACGATAATAGCAACCATATCTTTTACCATAACAGGCACAACAGCAGCAATAAAAATTCGAACCATAGTAGCAACCACAGTAGCAACAAGAGCATGCTGTCATGATCCGTAGCCCGTACTTCCTTTTCATACTAGTCTTGTGCAGAATGCTGTATGTGCACACCTTCAGTCCCAGAAGAGACTAGTGACATGTGTGAAGTGTGGGGGGGCATCTAGTAATAGTCTTCATGTCTCGGATATGTTTTTTGAGACAAATCATTAGAGCCAAGGAAGATTACATGTCCCGCAAACCGTAGGACTCTCACCAGATTGCCAAATGGTGGTGACTGTTAGACCTGTCAGCCTTAGGGAGGGCATTCACTAAACATTTCGCCTTCACCCTCCTATTTTTCTGAATTTGTTTTTTCTGGCCTTAGGACTCTGTGCTCTTTACCACTGCTAACCAGTGCTTAAGTACTTGTACCAACTCCCCAAAACATGGTAAAATTTGCTTAGTTTATTTAATTTACTTATACATCCCTAGTAAAGTGGTATACCGTAAACCCAGGGCCTGTAAATTAGATGCTACTAGTGGGCCTGCAGCATGTATTGTTCCATTGCAGCCTGTATGCAGTTTTAAACCGCCAATTCGACTTGGTAATAAAAACCCTTTTTCCAAGCCTAAAACACCCCTTTTATTACATACAATTCACCCCTAAAGTAAGCCGTAGATAGCGCATAGGCAGAGTGCATTGTTATTGAAAAGTTGGACATGTACTTATAAGTTTTACATGTCCTGGTCGTAAAAAACTCAAATTCGTTTTTCACTACTGTGATGTCTGCGTCTCTCATAGGATGACATTGGGTTGCCTTATTACATTCAATAAGTGTTATCTTGTGATTAGGAGCAAGTATGAAATTCATGTTTGGTGTTAGAGAAATTGTCATTAAAAATCTCTTAACCCCTTCGCTGCCAGGCCTTTTCCCCCTCCTGTGCCGAGCCTTTTTTTGGCTATTTGGAGCAGTTCGCGCTTAGGCCCTCATAACTTTTTGTTCACATAAGCTACCCACGCCAAATTTGCGTCCTTTTTTTCCAACATCCTAGGGATTCTAGAGGTACCCAGACTTTGTGGGTTCCCCAGAAGGAGGCCAAGAAATTAGCCAAAAAACAGTGAACATTTCGTTTTTTTCAAAAAAATGGGAAAAATGGGCTGCAGAAGAAGGCTTGTGGTTTTTTACCTGAAAAGGGCATCAACAAAGGGTTTGCGGTGATACAATCACCAGCTTCCCAGCTTTCAGGAACAGACAGACTTGAATCAGAAAACCCAATTTTTCAACACAATTTGGGCATTTTACTGGGACATACCCCATTTTTACGATTTTTTGTGCTTTCAGCCTCCTTCCAGTCAGTGACAGAAATGGGCATGAAACCAACGCTGGATCCCAGAAACCGCAACATTTTTTAAAAGTAGACAAAAATCTGAATTCAGCAAGGGGTAATTTGTGTAGATCCTACAAGGGTTTCCTACAGAAAATAACAACTGAAAAAGAAAAATATTGAAATTGAGGTGAAAAAAACATCAATTTTTCTCAACGTTTTACTCTGTAACTTTTTCCAGCAATGTCAGATTTTCGAAAGCAATATACCGTTACGTCTGCTGAACTCTTCTGGTTGCGGGGGTATATAGGGCTTATAGGTTCATCAAGAACTCTAGTGTACCCAGAGCCAATAAATGACCTTCACCCTGCAGTGGGTTTTCAATCTATGCCGGGTATACAGCAATTCATTTGTTGAAATATAAAGAGTAAAAAATAGCTATCAAGAAAACCTTTGTATTTCCAAAATGGGCACAAGATAAGGTGTTGAGAAGCAGTGGTTATTTGAACATCTCTGAATTCCGGGGTGCCCATACTAGCATGTGAATTACAGGGCATTTCTCAAATAGACGTCTTTTTTACACTGTCTTACATTTGGAAGGAAAAAATGTAGAGAAAGACAAGGGGCAATAACACTTGTTTTGCTATTCTATGTTCCGCCAAGTCTCCCGATAAAAATGATACGTCACTTGTGTGGGTAGGCCTAGCGCCCGCGACAGGATATGCCCCAAAACACAACGTGGACACATCACAGAAAACAGAGCTGTTTTTAGCAAAGTGCCTACCTGTAGATTTTGGCCTCTAGCTCAGCCGCCACCTAGGGAAACCTACCAAACCTGTGCATTTCTGAAAACTAGAGACCTAGGGGAATCCAAGATGGGGTTACTTGTGTGGCTCGGACCAGGTTCTGTTACCCAAAATCCTTTGCAAACCTCAAAATTTGGCTAAAAAAACACATGTTCCTCATATTTCTGTGGCAGAAAGTTCTGGAATCTGAGAGGAGCCAAACATTTCCTTCCACCCAGCGTTGCCCACGTCTCCCGATAAAAATGATACCTCACTTGTGTGGGTAGGCCTAGCGCCCGCGACAGGAAACGCCCCAAAGCGCAACGTGGACACATCCAAATTTTTGAAGGAAAACAGAGGTGTTTTTTGCAAAGTGCCTACCTGTAGATTATGACCTGTAGCTCTGCCGCCACCTAGGGAAACCTACCAAACCTGTGCATTTCTGAAAACTAGAGACCTATGGGAATCCAAGATGGGGTGACTTGTGTGGCTCGGACCAGGTTCTGTTACCCAGAATCCTTTGCAAACCTCAAAATTTGGCTAAAAAAAAACATGTTCCTCACATTTCTGTGCAGAAAGTTCTGGAATCTGAGAGGAGCCACAAATTTCCTTCCACCCAGCGTTCCCCCACGTCTCCCGATAAAAATGATACCTCACTTGTGTGGGTAGGTCTAGCGCCCGCGACAGGAAACGCCCCAAAGCGCAACGTGGACACATCCAAATTTTTGAAGGAAAACAGAGGTGTTTTTTGTAAAGTGCCTACCTGTAGATTTTGGCCTATAGCTCAGCCGCCACCTAGGGAAACCTACCAAACCTGTGCATTTCTGAAAACTAGAGACCTAGGGGAATACAAGATGGGGTGACTTGTGTGGCTCGGACCAGGTTCTGTTACCCAGAATCCTTTGCAAACCTCAAAATTTGGCTAAAAAAACACATGTTCCTAACATTTCTGTGGCAGAAAGTTCTGGAATCTGAGAGGAGCCACAAATTTCCTTCCACCCAGCGTTCCCCCACGTCTCCCGATAAAAATGATACCTCACTTGTGTGGGTAGGCCTAGCGCCGGCGACAGAAAACGCCCCAAAGCGCAACGTGGACACATCCAAATCTGTGAAGGAAAACAGAGGTGTTTTTTGCAAAGCGCCTACCTGTAGATTTTGGCTTGTAGCTCAGCCGCCACCTAGGGAAACCCACCAAACCTGTGCATTTCTGAAAACTAGAGACCTAGGGGAATCCAAGATGGGGTGACTTGTGTGGCTCGGACCAGGTTCTGTTACCCAGAATCCTTTGCAAACCTCAAAATTTGGCTAAAAAAACTCATGTTCCTCACATTTCTGTGGCAGAACGTTCTGGAATCTGAGAGGAGCCACGAATTTCCTTCCACCCAGCGTTCCCCCACGTCTCACGATAAAAATTATACCTCACATGTGTGGGTAGGCCTAGCGCCCGCGACAGGAAACGCCCCAAAGCGCAACGTGGACACATCCAAATTTGTGAAGGAAAACAGAGGTGTTTTTTGCAAAGTGCCTACCTGTAGATTTTGGCCTGTAGCTCAGCCGCCACCTAGGGAAACCTACCAAACCTGTGCATTTCTGAAAACTAGAGACCTAGGGGAATCCAAGATGGGGTGACTTGTGTGGCTCGGACCAGGCTCTGTTACCCAGAATCCATTGCAAACCTCAAAATTTGGCTAAAAAAACACATGTTCCTCACATTTCTGTGGCAGAAAGTTCTGGAATCTGAGAGGAGCCACGAATTTCCTTCCACCCAGCGTTACCCCACGTCTCCCAATAAAAATGATACCTCACTTGTGTGGGTAGGCCTAGCGCCCGCGACAGGAAACGGCCCCAAAGCGCAACGTGGACACAGCCAAATTTTGGAAGGAAAACAGAGGTGTTTTTTCCAAAGTGCCTACCTGTAGATTTTGTCCTGTAGCTCAGCCGCCACCTAAGGAAATCTACCAAACCTGTGCATTTCTGAAAACTAGAGACCTAGGGGAATCCAAAATGGGGTGACTTGTGTGGCTCGGACCAGGTTCTGTTACCCAGAATCCATTGCAAACCTCAAAATTTGGCTAAAGAAACACATGTTCCTCACATTTCTGTGGCAGAAAGTTCTGGAATCTGAGAGGAGCCACAAATTTCCTTCCACCCAGCGTTCCCCCACGTCTTCCGATAAAAATGATACCTCACTTGTGTGGGTAGGCCTAGCGCCCGCGACAGGAAACGCCCCAAAGCGCAACGTGGACAAGCCAAATTTTTGAAGGAAAACAGAGGTGTTTTTTGCAAAGTGCCTACCTGTAGATTTTGGCCTGTAGCTCAGCCGCCACCTAGGGAAACCTACCACACCTGTGCATTTCTGAAAACTAGAGACCTAGGGGAATCCGAGATGGGGTGACTTGTTTGGCTCGGACCAGGTTCTGTTACCCAGAATCCATTGCAAACCTCAAAATTTGTCTAAAAAAACACATGTTCCTCAAATTTCTGTGGCAGAAAGTTCTGGAATCTGAGAGGAGCCACAAATTTCCTTCCACCCAGCGTTCCCCCATGTCTCCCGATAAAAATGATACCTCACTTGTGTGGGTAGGCCTAGCGCCCGCGACAGGAAACGCCCCAAAGCGCAACGTGGACACAGCCAAATTTTTGAAGGAAAACAGAGGTGTTTTTTGCAAAGTGCCTGCCTGTAGATTTTGGCCTGTAGCTCAGCCGCCACCTAGGGAAACCTACCAAACCTGTGCATTTCTGAAAACTAGATACCTAGGGGAATCCAAGATGGGGTGACTTGTGTGGCTCGGACCAGGTTCTGTTACCCAGAATCCATTGCAAACCTCAAAATTTGGCTAAAAAAACACATGTTCCTCACATTTCTGTGGCAGAAAGTTCTGGAATCTGAGAGGAGCCACAAATTTCCTTCCACCCAGCGTTCCCCCACGTCTCCCGATAAAAATGATACCTCACTTGTGTGGGTAGGCCTAGCGCCCGCGACAGGAAACGCCCCAAAGCGCAACGTGGACACAGCCAAATTTTTGAAGGAAAACAGAGGTGTTTTTTGCAAAGTGCCTACCTGTAGATTTTGGCCTGTAGCTCAGCCGCCACCTAGGGAAACCTACCAAACCTGTGCATTTCTGAAAACTAGAGACCTAGGGGAATCCAAGATGGGGTGACTTGTGTGGCTCGGACCAGGTTCTGTTACCCAGAATCCATTGCAAACCTCAAAATTTGGCTAAAAAAACACATGTTCCTCACATTTCTGTGGCAGAAAGTTCTGGAATCTGAGAGGAGCCACAAATTTCCTTCCACCCAGCGTTCCCCCATGTCTCCCAATAAAAATGATACCTCACTTTTGTGGGTAGGCCTAGCGCCCGCGACAGGAAACACCCCAAAGTGCAACGTGGACACAGCCACATTTTTTAAGGAAAACAGAGGTGTTTTTTGCAAAGTGCCTACCTGTAGATTTTGGCCTGTAGCTCAGCCGCCACTTAGGGAAACCTACCAATCCTGTGCATTTCTGAAAACTAGGGACCTACGGGAATCCAAGATGGGGTGACTTGTGTGGCTCGGACCAGGTTCTGTTACCCAGAATCCATTGCAAACCTCAAACTTTGGCTAAAAAAAAACATGTTCCTCACATTTCTGTGGCAGAAAGTTCTGGAATCTGAGAGGAGCCACAAATTTCCTTCCACCCAGCGTTCCCCCACGTCTCCCGATAAAAATGATACCTCACTTGTGTGGGTAGGCCTAGCGCCCGCGACAGGAAACACCCCAAAGCGCAACGTGGACACAGCCAAAGTTTTGAAGGAAAACAGAGGTGTTTTTTGCAAAGTGCCTACCTGGAGATTTTGGCCTGTAGCTCAGCCGCCACCTAGGGAAACCTGCCAAACCTGTGCATTTCTGAAAACTAGAGACCTAGGGGAATCCAAGATGGGGTGACTTGTGTGGCTCGGACCAGGTTCTGTTACCCAGAATCCATTGCAAACCTCAAACTTTGGCTAAAAAAAAACATGTTCCTCACATTTCTGTGGCAGAAAGTTCTGGAATCTGAGAGGAGCCACAAATTTCCTTCCACCCAGCGTTCCCCCACGTCTCCCGATAAAAATGATACCTCACTTGTGTGGGTAGGCCTAGCGCCCGCGACAGGAAACACCCCAAAGCGCAACGTGGACACAGCCAAAGTTTTGAAGGAAAACAGAGGTGTTTTTTGCAAAGTGCCTACCTGTAGATTTTGGCCTGTAGCTCAGCCGCCACCTAGGGAAACCTGCCAAACCTGTGCATTTCTGAAAACTAGTGACCTAGGGGAATCCAAGATGGGGTGACTTGTGTGGCTCGGACCAGGTTCTGTTACCCAGAATCCATTGCAAACCTCAAAATTTGGCTAAAAAAACACATGTTCCTCACATTTCTGTGGCAGAAAGTTCTGGAATCTGAGAGGAGCCACAAATGTCCTTCCACCCAGCGTTTCCCCACGTCTCCCAATAAAAATGATACCTCACTTGTGTGGGTAGGCCTAACGCCCGCGACAGGAAACGCCCCAAAGCGCAACGTGGACACAGCCAAATTTTTGAAGGAAAACAGAGGTGTTTTTTGCAAAGTGCCTACCTGTAGATTTTGGCCTGTAGCTCAGCCGCCACATAGGGGAACCTACCAAACCTGTGCATTTCTGAAAACTAGAGACCTAGGGGAATCCAAGATGGGGTGACTTGTGTTGCTCGGACCAGGTTCTGTTACCCAGAATCCATTGCAAACCTAAAAATTTGGCTGAAAAAACACGTTCCTCACATTTCTGTGGCAGAAAGTTATGGAATGTGAGAGGAGCCACAAATTTCCTTCCACCCAGCGTTCCCCCACGTCTCCCGATAAAAATGATACCTCACTTGTGTGGGTAGGCCTAGCGCTCGCGACAGGAAACGCCCCAAAGCGCAACGTGGACACAGCCAAATTTTTGAAGGAAAACAGAGGTGTTTTTTGCAAAGTGCCTACCTGTAGATTTTGGCCTGTAGCTCAGCCGCCACCTAGGGAAACCTACCAAACCTGTGCATTTCTGAAAACTAGAGACCTAGGGGAATCCAAGATGGGGTGACTTGTGTGGCTCAGACCAGGTTCTCCACCCAGAATCCATTGCAAACCTCAAAATTTGGCTAAAAAAACACATGTTCCTAACATTTCTGTGGCAGAAAGTTCTGGAATCTGAGAGGAGCCACAAATTTCCTGCCACCCAGCGTTCCCCCACGTCTCCCGATAAAAATGATACCTCACTTGTGTGGGTAGGCCTAGCGCCAGCGACAGGAAATGCCCCAAAGCGCAACGTGGACACAGCCACATTTTTGAAGGAAAACAGAGGTGTTTTTTGCAAAGTGCCTACCTGTAGATTTTGGCCTATAGCTCAGCCGCCACCTAGGGAAACCTACCAAACCTGTGCATTTCTGAAAACTAGAGACCTAGGGGAATCCAAGATGGGGTTACTTGTGTGGCTCGGACCAGGTTCTGTTACCCAGAATCCTTTGCAAACCTCAAAATTTGGCTAAAAAAACACATGTTCCTCACATTTCTGTGGCAGAAAGTTCTGGAATCTGAGAGGAGCCACAAATTTCCTTCCACCCAGCGTTCCCCCATGTCTCCCAATAAAAATGATACCTCACTTTTGTGGGTAGGCCTAGCGCCTGCGACAGGAAACGCCCCAAAGTGCAACGTGGACACAGCCAAATTTTTTAAGGAAAACAGAGGTGTTTTTTGCAAAGTGCCTACCTGTAGATTTTGGCCTGTAGCTCAGCCGCCACTTAGGGAAACCTACCAATCCTGTGCATTTCTGAAAACTAGGGACCTAGGGGAGTCCAAGATGGGGTGACTTGTGTGGCTCGGACCAGGTTCTGTTACCCAGAATCCATTGCAAACCTCAAACTTTGGCTAAAAAAAAACATGTTCCTCACATTTCTGTGGCAGAAAGTTCTGGAATCTGAGAGGAGCCACAAATGTCCTTCCACCCAGCGTTCCCCCACGTCTCCCGATAAAAATGATACCTCACTTGTGTGGGTAGGCCTAGCGCCCGCAACAGGAAACACCCCAAAGCGCAACGTGGACACAGCCAAAGTTTTGAAGGAAAACAGAGGTGTTTTTTGCAAAGTGCCTACCTGTAGATTTTGGCCTGTAGCTCAGCCGCCACCTAGGGAAACCTGCCAAACCTGTGCATTTCTGAAAACTAGAGACCTAGGGGAATCCAAGATGGGGTGACTTGTGTGGCTCGGACCAGGTTCTGTTACCCAGAATCCATTGCAAACCTCAAAATTTGGCTAAAAAAACACATGTTCCTCACATTTCTGTGGCAGAAAGTTCTGGAATCTGAGAGGAGCCACAAATGTTCTTCCACCCAGCGTTTCCCCACGTCTCCCAATAAAAATGATACCTCACTTGTGTGGGTAGGCCTAACGCCCGCGACAGGAAACGCCCCAAAACGCAACGTGGACACAGCCAAATTTTTAAAGGAAAACAGAGGTGTTTTTTGCAAAGTGCGTACCTGTAGATTTTGGCCTGTAGCTCAGCCGCCACCTAGGGAAACCTACCAAACCTGTGCATTTCTGAAAACTAGAGACCTAGGGGAATCCAAGATGGGGTGACTTGTGTGGCTCGGACCAGGTTCTGTTACCCAGAATCCATTGCAAACCTCAAAATTTGGCTGAAAAAACACATGTTCCTCACATTTCTGTGGCAGAAAGTTCTGGAATGTGAGAGGAGCCACAAATTTCCTTCCACCCAGCGTTCCCCCACGTCTCCCGATAAAAATTATACCTCACTTGTGTGGGTAGGCCTAGCGCCCGCGACAGGAAACGCCCCAAAGCGCAACGTGGACACAGCCAAATTTTTGAAGGAAAACAGAGGTGTTTTTTGCAAAGTGCCTACCTGTAGATTTTGGCCTGTAGCTCAGCCGCCACCTAGGGAAACCTACCAAACCTGTGCATTTCTGAAAACTAGAGACCTAGGGGAATCCAAGATGGGGTGACTTGTGTGGCTCAGACCAGGTTCTCCACCCAGAATCCATTGCAAACCTCAAAATTTGGCTAAAAAAACACATGTTCCTAACATTTCTGTGGGAGAAAGTTCTGGAATCTGAGAGGAGCCACAAATTTCCTGCCACCCAGCGTTCCCCCACGTCTCCCGATAAAAATGATACCTCACTTGTGTGGGTAGGCCTAGCGCCAGCGACAGGAAACGCCCCAAAGCGCAACGTGGACACAGCCAAATTTTTGAAGGAAAACAGAGGTGTTTTTTGCAAAGTGCCTACCTGTAGATTTTGGCCTATAGCTCAGCCGCCACCTAGGGAAACCTACCAAACCTGTGCATTTCTGAAAACTAGAGACCTAGGGGAATCCAAGATGGGGTTACTTGTGTGGCTCGGACCAGGTTCTGTTACCCAGAATCCTTTGCAAACCTCAAAATTTGGCTAAAAAAACACATGTTCCTCACATTTCTGTGGCAGAAAGTTCTGGAATCTGAGTGGAGCCACAAATTTCCTTCCACCCAGCGTTCCCCCACGTCTCCCGATAAAAATGATACCTCACTTGTGTGGGTAGGCCTAGCGCCCGCGACAGGAAACGCCCCAAAGCGCAACGTGGACACATCCAAATTTGTGAAGGAAAACAGAGGTGTTTTTTGCAAAGTGCCTACCTGTAGATTTTGGTCTGTAGCTCAGCCGCCACCTAGGGAAACCTACCAATCCTGTGCATTTCTGAAAACTAGAGACCTAGGGGAATCCAAGATGGGGTGACTTGTGTGGCTCGGACCAGGTTCTGTTACCCAGAATCCATTGCAAACCTCAAAATTTGGCTAAAAAAAAACATGTTCCTCACATTTCTGTGGCAGAAAGTTCTGGAATCTGAGAGGAGTCACAAATTTCCTTCCACCCAGCGTTCCCCCATGTCTCCCGATAAAAATGATACCTCACTTGTGTGGGTAGGCCTAGCGCCCGCGACAGGAAACGCCCCAAAGCGCAACGTGGACACAGCCAAATTTTTGAAGGAAAACAGAGGTGTTTTTTGCAAAGTGCCTGCCTGTAGATTTTGGCCTGTAGCTCAGCCGCCACCTAGGGAAACCTACCAAACCTGTGCATTTCTGAAAACTAGATACCTAGGGGAATCCAAGATGGGGTGACTTGTGTGGCTCAGACCAGGTTCTGTTACCCAGAATCCATTGCAAACCTCAAAATTTGGCTAAAAAAAAACATGTTCCTCACATTTCTGTGGCAGAAAGTTCTGGAATCTGAGAGGAGTCACAAATTTCCTTCCACCCAGCGTTCCCCCATGTCTCCCGATAAAAATGATACCTCACTTGTGTGGGTAGGCCTAGCGCCCGCGACAGGAAACGCCCCAAAGCGCAACGTGGACACAGCCAAATTTTTGAAGGAAAACAGAGGTGTTTTTTGCAAAGTGCCTGCCTGTAGATTTTGGCCTGTAGCTCAGCCGCCACCTAGGGAAACCTACCAAACCTGTGCATTTCTGAAAACTAGATACCTAGGGGAATCCAAGATGGGGTGACTTGTGTGGCTCGGACCAGGATCTGTTACCCAGAATCCATTGCAAACCTCAAAATTTGGCTAAAAAAACACATGTTCCTCACATTTCTGTGGCAGAAAGTTCTGGAATCTGAGAGGAGCCCCAAATTTCCTTCCACCCAGCGTTCCCCCACGTCTCCCAATAAAAATGATACCTCACTTTTGTGGGTAGGCCTAGCGCCCGCGACAGGAAACGCCCCAAAGCGCAACGTGGACACAGCCAAATTTTTGAAGGAAAACAGAGGTGTTTTTTGCAAAGTGCCTACCTGTAGATTTTGGCCTGTAGCTCAGCCGCCACCTAGGGAAACGTACCAAACCTGTGCATTTCTGAAAACTAGAGACCTAGGGGAATCCAAGATGGGGTGACTTGTGTGGCTCAGACCAGGTTCTCCACCCAGAATCCATTGCAAACCTCAAAATTTGGCTAAAAAAACACATGTTCCTAACATTTCTGTGGGAGAAAGTTCTGGAATCTGAGAGGAGCCACAAATTTCCTGCCACCCAGCGTTCCCCCACGTCTCCCGATAAAAATGATACCTCACTTGTGTGGGTAGGCCTAGCGCCAGCGACAGGAAACGCCCCAAAGCGCAACGTGGACACAGCCAAATTTTTGAAGGAAAACAGAGGTGTTTTTTGCAAAGTGCCTACCTGTAGATTTTGGCCTATAGCTCAGCCGCCACCTAGGGAAACCTACCAAACCTGTGCATTTCTGAAAACTAGAGACCTAGGGGAATCCAAGATGGGGTTACTTGTGTGGCTCGGACCAGGTTCTGTTACCCAGAATCCTTTGCAAACCTCAAAATTTGGCTAAAAAAACACATGTTCCTCACATTTCTGTGGCAGAAAGTTCTGGAATCTGAGTGGAGCCACAAATTTCCTTCCACCCAGCGTTCCCCCACGTCTCCCGCTAAAAATGATACCTCACTTGTGTGGGTACGCCTAGCGCCCGCGACAGGAAACGCCCCAAAGCGCAACGTGGACACATCCAAATTTGTGAAGGAAAACAGAGGTGTTTTTTGCAAAGTGCCTACCTGTAGATTTTGGCCTGTAGCTCAGCCGCAACCTAGGGAAACCTACCAAACCTGTGCATTTCTGAACACTAGAGACCTAGGGGAATCCAAGATGGGGTGACTTGTGTGGCTCGGACCAGGTTCTGTTACCCAGAATCCATTGCAAACCTCAAAACTTGGCTAAAAAAACACATGTTCCTCACATTTCTGTGGCAGAAAGTTCTGGAATCTGAGAGGAGCCCCAAATTTCCTTCCACCCAGCGTTCCCCCACGTCTCCCAATAAAAATGATACCTCACTTTTGTGGGTAGGCCTAGCGCCCGCGACAGGAAACGCCCCAAAGTGCAACGTGGACACAGCCAAATTTTTTAAGGAAAACAGAGGTGTTTTTTGCAAAGTGCCTACCTGTAGATTTTGGTCTGTAGCTCAGCCGCCACCTAGGGAAACCTACCAATCCTGTGCATTTCTGAAAACTAGAGACCTAGGGGAATCCAAGATGGGGTGACTTGTGTGGCTCGGACCAGGTTCTGTTACCCAGAATCCATTGCAAACCTCAAAATTTGGCTAAAAAAAAACATGTTCCTCACATTTCTGTGGCAGAAAGTTCTGGAATCTGAGAGGAGTCACAAATTTCCTTCCACCCAGCGTTCCCCCATGTCTCCCGATAAAAATGATACCTCACTTGTGTGGGTAGGCCTAACGCCCGCGACAGGAAACGCCCCAAAGCTCAACGTGGACACAGCCAAATTTTTGAAGGAAAACAGAGGTGTTTTTTGCAAAGTGCCTACCTATAGATTTTGGCCTGTAGCTCAGCCGCCACATAGGGGAACCTACCAAACCTGTGCATTTCTGAAAACTAGAGACCTAGGGGAATCCAAGATGGGGTGACTTGTGTGGCTCGGACCAGGTTCTGTTACCCAGAATCCATTGCAAACCTCAAAATTTGGCTGAAAAAACACATGTTCCTCACATTTCTGTGGCAGAAAGTTCTGGAATGTGAGAGGAGCCACAAATTTCCTTCCACCCAGCGTTCCCCCACGTCTCCCGATAAAAATGATACCTCACTTGTGTGGGTAGGCCTAGCGCCCGCGACAGGAAACGCCCCAAAGCGCAACGTGGACACAGCCAAATTTTTGAAGGAAAACAGAGGTGTTTTTTGCAAAGTGCCTACCTGTAGATTTTGGCCTGTAGCTCAGCCGCCACCTAGGGAAACCTACCAAACCTGTGCATTTCTGAAAACTAGAGACCTAGGGGAATCCAAGATGGGGTGACTTGTGTGGCTCAGACCAGGTTCTCCACCCAGAATCCATTGCAAACCTCAAAATTTGGCTAAAAAAACACATGTTCCTAACATTTCTGTGGGAGAAAGTTCTGGAATCTGAGAGGAGCCACAAATTTCCTGCCACCCAGCGTTCCCCCACGTCTCCCGATAAAAATGATACCTCACTTGTGTGGGTAGGCCTAGCGCCAGCGACAGGAAACGCCCCAAAGCGCAACGTGGACACAGCCAAATTTTTGAAGGAAAACAGAGGTGTTTTTTGCAAAGTGCCTACCTGTAGATTTTGGCCTATAGCTCAGCCGCCACCTAGGGAAACCTACCAAACCTGTGCATTTCTGAAAACTAGAGACCTAGGGGAATCCAAGATGGGGTTACTTGTGTGGCTCGGACCAGGTTCTGTTACCCAGAATCCTTTGCAAACCTCAAAATTTGGCTAAAAAAACACATGTTCCTCACATTTCTGTGGCAGAAAGTTCTGGAATCTGAGTGGAGCCACAAATTTCCTTCCACCCAGCGTTCCCCCACGTCTCCCGATAAAAATGATACCTCACTTGTGTGGGTAGGCCTAGCGCCCGCGACAGGAAACGCCCCAAAGCGCAACGTGGACACATCCAAATTTGTGAAGGAAAACAGAGGTGTTTTTTGCAAAGTGCCTACCTGTAGATTTTGGCCTGTAGCTCAGCCGCAACCTAGGGAAACCTACCAAACCTGTGCATTTCTGAAAACTAGAGACCTAGGGGAATCCAAGATGGGGTGACTTGTGTGGCTCGGACCAGGTTCTGTTACCCAGAATCCATTGCAAACCTCAAAACTTGGCTAAAAAAACACATGTTCCTCACATTTCTGTGGCAGAAAGTTCTGGAATCTGAGAGGAGCCCCAAATTTCCTTCCACCCAGCGTTCCCCCACGTCTCCCAATAAAAATGATACCTCACTTTTGTGGGTAGGCCTAGCGCCCGCGACAGGAAACGCCCCAAAGTGCAACGTGGACACAGCCAAATTTTTTAAGGAAAACAGAGGTGTTTTTTGCAAAGTGCCTACCTGTAGATTTTGGTCTGTAGCTCAGCCGCCACCTAGGGAAACCTACCAATCCTGTGCATTTCTGAAAACTAGAGACCTAGGGGAATCCAAGATGGGGTGACTTGTGTGGCTCGGACCAGGTTCTGTTACCCAGAATCCATTGCAAACCTCAAAATTTGGCTAAAAAAAAACATGTTCCTCACATTTCTGTGGCAGAAAGTTCTGGAATCTGAGAGGAGTCACAAATTTCCTTCCACCCAGCGTTCCCCCATGTCTCCCGATAAAAATGATACCTCACTTGTGTGGGTAGGCCTAGCGCCCGCGACAGGAAACGCCCCAAAGCGCAACGTGGACACAGCCAAATTTTTGAAGGAAAACAGAGGTGTTTTTTGCAAAGTGCCTGCCTGTAGATTTTGGCCTGTAGCTCAGCCGCCACCTAGGGAAACCTACCAAACCTGTGCATTTCTGAAAACTAGATACCTAGGGGAATCCAAGATGGGGTGACTTGTGTGGCTCGGACCAGGATCTGTTACCCAGAATCCATTGCAAACCTCAAAATTTGGCTAAAAAAACACATGTTCCTCACATTTCTGTGGCAGAAAGTTCTGGAATCTGAGAGGAGCCCCAAATTTCCTTCCACCCAGCGTTCCCCCACGTCTCCCAATAAAAATGATACCTCACTTTTGTGGGTAGGCCTAGCGCCCGCGACAGGAAACGCCCCAAAGTGCAACGTGGACACAGCCAAATATTTTAAGGAAAACAGAGGTGTTTTTTGCAAAGTGCCTACCTGTAGATTTTGGTCTGTAGCTCAGCCGCCACCTAGGGAAACCTACCAATCCTGTGCATTTCTGAAAACTAGAGACCTAGGGGAATCCAAGATGGGGTGACTTGTGTGGCTCGGACCAGGTTCTGTTACCCAGAATCCATTGCAAACCTCAAAATTTGGCTAAAAAAAAACATGTTCCTCACATTTCTGTGGCAGAAAGTTCTGGAATCTGAGAGGAGTCACAAATGTCCTTCCACCCAGCGTTCCCCCATGTCTCCCGATAAAAATTATACCTCACTTGTGTGGGTAGGCCTAGCGCCCGCGACAGGAAACGCCCCAAAGCGCAACGTGGACACAGCCAAATTTTTGATGGAAAACAGAGGTGTTTTTTGCAAAGTGCCTACCTGTAGATTTTGGCCTGTAGCTCAGCCGCCACCTAGGGAAACCTACCAAACCTGTGCATTTCTGAAAACTAGAGACCTAGGGGAATCCAAGATGGGGTGACTTGTGTGGCTCAGACCAGGTTCTCCACCCAGAATCCATTGCAAACCTCAAAATTTGGCTAAAAAAACACATGTTCCTAACATTTCTGTGGGAGAAAGTTCTGGAATCTGAGAGGAGCCACAAATTTCCTGCCACCCAGCGTTCCCCCACGTCTCCCGATAAAAATGATACCTCACTTGTGTGGGTAGGCCTAGCGCCAGCGACAGGAAACGCCCCAAAGCGCAACGTGGACACAGCCAAATTTTTGAAGGAAAACAGAGGTGTTTTTTGCAAAGTGCCTACCTGTAGATTTTGGCCTATAGCTCAGCCGCCACCTAGGGAAACCTACCAAACCTGTGCATTTCTGAAAACTAGAGACCTAGGGGAATCCAAGATGGGGTTACTTGTGTGGCTCGGACCAGGTTCTGTTACCCAGAATCCTTTGCAAACCTCAAAATTTGGCTAATAAAACACATGTTCCTCACATTTCTGTGGCAGAAAGTTCTGGAATCTGAGTGGAGCCACAAATTTCCTTCCACCCAGCGTTCCCCCACGTCTCCCGATAAAAATGATACCTCACTTGTGTGGGTAGGCCTAGCGCCCGCGACAGGAAACGCCCCAAAGCGCAACGTGGACACATCCAAATTTGTGAAGGAAAACAGAGGTGTTTTTTGCAAAGTGCCTACCTGTAGATTTTGGCCTGTAGCTCAGCCGCAACCTAGGGAAACCTACCAAACCTGTGCATTTCTGAACACTAGAGACCTAGGGGAATCCAAGATGGGGTGACTTGTGTGGCTCGGACCAGGTTCTGTTACCCAGAATCCATTGCAAACCTCAAAACTTGGCTAAAAAAACACATGTTCCTCACATTTCTGTGGCAGAAAGTTCTGGAATCTGAGAGGAGCCCCAAATTTCCTTCCACCCAGCGTTCCCCCACGTCTCCCAATAAAAATGATACCTCACTTTTGTGGGTAGGCCTAGCGCCCGCGACAGGAAACGCCCCAAAGTGCAACGTGGACACAGCCAAATTTTTTAAGGAAAACAGAGGTGTTTTTTGCAAAGTGCCTACCTGTAGATTTTGGTCTGTAGCTCAGCCGCCACCTAGGGAAACCTACCAATCCTGTGCATTTCTGAAAACTAGAGACCTAGGGGAATCCAAGATGGGGTGACTTGTGTGGCTCGGACCAGGTTCTGTTACCCAGAATCCATTGCAAACCTCAAAATTTGGCTAAAAAAAAACATGTTCCTCACATTTCTGTGGCAGAAAGTTCTGGAATCTGAGAGGAGTCACAAATTTCCTTCCACCCAGCGTTCCCCCATGTCTCCCGATAAAAATGATACCTCACTTGTGTGGGTAGGCCTAGCGCCCGCGACAGGAAACGCCCCAAAGCGCAACGTGGACACAGCCAAATTTTTGAAGGAAAACAGAGGTGTTTTTTGCAAAGTGCCTGCCTGTAGATTTTGGCCTGTAGCTCAGCCGCCACCTAGGGAAACCTACCAAACCTGTGCATTTCTGAAAACTAGATACCTAGGGGAATCCAAGATGGGGTGACTTGTGTGGCTCGGACCAGGTTCTGTTACCCAGAATCCATTGCAAACCTCAAAATTTGGCTAAAAAAACACATGTTCCTCACATTTCTGTGGCAGAAAGTTCTGGAATCTGAGAGGAGCCCCAAATTTCCTTCCACCCAGCGTTCCCCCACGTCTCCCAATAAAAATGATACCTCACTTTTGTGGGTAGGCCTAGCGCCCGCGACAGGAAACGCCCCAAAGTGCAACGTGGACACAGCCAAATTTTTTAAGGAAAACAGAGGTGTTTTTTGCAAAGTGCCTACCTGTAGATTTTGGTCTGTAGCTCAGCCGCCACCTAGGGAAACCTACCAAACCTGTGCATTTCTGAAAACTAGATACCTAGGGGAATCCAAGATGGGGTGACTTGTGTGGCTCGGACCAGGTTCTGTTACCCAGAATCCATTGCAAACCTCAAAATTTGGCTAAAAAAACACATGTTCCTCACATTTCTGTGGCAGAAAGTTCTGGAATCTGAGAGGAGCCACAAATTTCCTTCCACCCAGCGTTCCCCCACGTCTCCCGATAAAAATGATACCTCACTTGTGTGGGTAGGCCTAGCGCCCGCGACAGGAAACGCCGCAAAGCGCAACGTGGACACAGCCAAATTTTTAAAGGAAAACAGAGGTGTTTTTTGCAAAGTGCCTACCTGTAGATTTTGGCCTGTAGCTCAGCCGCCACCTAGGGAAACCTACCAAACCTGTGCATTTCTGAAAACTAGAGACCTAGGGGAATCCAAGATGGGGTGACTTGTGTGGCTCGGACCAGGTTCTGTTACCCAGAATCCATTGCAAACCTCAAAATTTGGCTAAAAAAACACATGTTCCTCACATTTCTGTGGCAGAAAGTTCTGGAATCTGAGAGGAGCCACAAATTTCCTTCCACCCAGCGTTCCCCCATGTCTCCCAATAAAAATGATACCTCACTTTTGTGGGTAGGCCTAGCGCCCGCGACAGGAAACGCCCCAAAGTGCAACGTGGACACAGCCACATTTTTTAAGGAAAACAGAGGTGTTTTTTGCAAAGTGCCTACCTGTAGATTTTGGCCTGTAGCTCAGCCGCCACTTAGGGAAACCTACCAATCCTGTGCATTTCTGAAAACTAGGGACCTAGGGGAATCCAAGATGGGGTGACTTGTGTGGCTCGGACCAGGTTCTGTTACCCAGAATCCATTGCAAACCTCAAACTTTGGCTAAAAAAAAACATGTTCCTCACATTTCTGTGGCAGAAAGTTCTGGAATCTGAGAGGAGCCACAAATTTCCTTCCACCCAGCGTTCCCCCACGTCTCCCGATAAAAATGATACCTCACTTGTGTGGGTAGGCCTAGCGCCCGCGACAGGAAACACCCCAAAGCGCAACGTGGATACAGCCAAAGTTTTGAAGGAAAACAGAGGTGTTTTTTGCAAAGTGCCTACCTGTAGATTTTGGCCTGTAGCTCAGCCGCCACCTAGGGAAACCTGCCAAACCTGTGCATTTCTGAAAACTAGAGACCTAGGGGAATCCAAGATGGGGTGACTTGTGTGGCTCGGACCAGGTTCTGTTACCCAGAATCCATTGCAAACCTCAAAATTTGGCTAAAAAAACACATGTTCCTCACATTTCTGTGGCAGAAAGTTCTGGAATGTGAGAGGAGCCACAAATTTCCTTCCACCCAGCGTTCCCCCACGTCTCCCGATAAAAATGATACCTCACTTGTGTGGGTAGGCCTAGCGCTCGCGACAGGAAACGCCCCAAAGCGCAACGTGGACACAGCCAAATTTTTGAAGGAAAACAGAGGTGTTTTTTGCAAAGTGCCTACCTGTAGATTTTGGCCTGTAGCTCAGCCGCCACCTAGGGAAACCTACCAAACCTGTGCATTTCTGAAAACTAGAGACCTAGGGGAATCCAAGATGGGGTGACTTGTGTGGCTCAGACCAGGTTCTCCACCCAGAATCCATTGCAAACCTCAAAATTTGGCTAAAAAAACACATGTTCCTAACATTTCTGTGGGAGAAAGTTCTGGAATCTGAGAGAAGCCACAAATTTCCTGCCACCCAGCGTTCCCCCACGTCTCCCGATAAAAATGATACCTCACTTGTGTGGGTAGGCCTAGCGCCAGCGACAGGAAACGCCCCAAAGCGCAACGTGGACACAGCCACATTTTTGAAGGAAAACAGAGGTGTTTTTTGCAAAGTGCCCACCTGTAGATTTTGGCCTATAGCTCAGCCGCCACCTAGGGAAACCTACCAAACCTGTGCATTTCTGAAAACTAGAGACCTAGGGGAATCCAAGATGGGGTTACTTGTGTGGCTCGGACCAGGTTCTGTTACCCAGAATCCTTTGCAAACCTCAAAATTTGGCTAAAAAAACACATGTTCCTCACATTTCTGTGGCAGAAAGTTCTGGAATCTGAGAGGAGCCACAAATTTCCTTCCACCCAGCGTTCCCCCATGTCTCCCAATAAAAATGATACCTCACTTTTGTGGGTAGGCCTAGCGCCTGCGACAGGAAACGCCCCAAAGTGCAACGTGGACACAGCCAAATTTTTTAAGGAAAACAGAGGTGTTTTTTGCAAAGTGCCTACCTGTAGATTTTGGCCTGTAGCTCAGCCGCCACTTAGGGAAACCTACCAATCCTGTGCATTTCTGAAAACTAGGGACCTAGGGGAATCCAAGATGGGGTGACTTGTGTGGCTCGGACCAGGTTCTGTTACCCAGAATCCATTGCAAACCTCAAACTTTGGCTAAAAAAAAACATGTTCCTAACATTTCTGTGGCAGAAAGTTCTGGAATCTGAGAGGAGCCGCAAATTTCCTGCCACCCAGCGTTCCCCCACGTCTCCCGATAAAAATGATACCTCACTTGTGTGGGTAGGCCTAGCGCCAGCGCCAGGAAACGCCCCAAAGCGCAACGTGGACACAGCCACATTTTTGAAGGAAAACAGAGGTGTTTTTTGCAAAGTGCCTACCTGTATATTTTGGCCTATAGCTCAGCCGCCACCTAGGGAAACCTACCAAACCTGTGCATTTCTGAAAACTAGAGACCTAGGGGAATCCAAGATGGGGTTACTTGTGTGGCTCGGACCAGGTTCTGTTACCCAGAATCCTTTGCAAACCTCAAAATTTGGCTAAAAAAACACATGTTCCTCACATTTCTGTGGCAGAAAGTTCTGGAATCTGAGAGGAGCCACAAATTTCCTTCCACCCAGCGTTCCCCCATGTCTCCCAATAAAAATGATACCTCACTTTTGTGGGTAGGCCTAGCGCCTGCGACAGGAAACGCCCCAAAGTGCAACGTGGACACAGCCACATTTTTTAAGGAAAACAGAGGTGTTTTTTGCAAAGTGCCTACCTGTAGATTGTGGCCTGTAGCTCAGCCGCCACTTAGGGAAACCTACCAATCCTGTGCATTTCTGAAAACTAGGGACCTATGGGAATCCAAGATGGGGTGACTTGTGTGGCTCGGACCAGGTTCTGTTACCCAGAATCCATTGCAAACCTCAAACTTTGGCTAAAAAAAAACATGTTCCTCACATTTCTGTGGCAGAAAGTTCTGGAATCTGAGAGGAGCCACAAATGTCCTTCCACCCAGCGTTCCCCCACGTCTCCCAATAAAAATGATACCTCACTTGTGTGGGTAGGCCTAGCGCCCGCGACAGGAAACACCCCAAAGCGCAACGTGGACACAGCCAAAGTTTTGAAGGAAAACAGAGGTGTTTTTTGCAAAGTGCCTACCTGTAGATTTTGGCCTGTAGCTCAGCCGCCACCTAGGGAAACCTGCCAAACCTGTGCATTTCTGAAAACTAGAGACCTAGGGGAATCCAAGATGGGGTGACTTGTGTGGCTCGGACCAGGTTCTGTTACCCAGAATCCATTGCAAACCTCAAAATTTGGCTAAAAAAACACATGTTCCTCACATTTCTGTGGCAGAAAGTTCTGGAATCTGAGAGGAGCCACAAATGTTCTTCCACCCAGCGTTTCCCCACGTCTCCCAATAAAAATGATACCTCACTTGTGTGGGTAGGCCTAACGCCCGCGACAGGAAACGCCCCAAAGCGCAACGTGGACACAGCCAAATTTTTGAAGGAAAACAGAGGTGTTTTTTGCAAAGTGCCTACCTGTAGATTTTGGCCTGTAGCTCAGCCGCCACATAGGGGAACCTACCAAACCTGTGCATTTCTGAAAACTAGAGACCTAGGGGAATCCAAGATGGGGTGACTTGTGTGGCTCGGACCAGGTTCTGTTACCCAGAATCCATTGCAAACCTCAAAATTTGGCTGAAAAAACACATGTTCCTCACATTTCTGTGGCAGAAAGTTCTGGAATGTGAGAGGAGCCACAAATTTCCTTCCACCCAGCGTTCCCCCACGTCTCCCGATAAAAATGATACCTCACTTGTGTGGGTAGGCCTAGCGCCCGCGACAGGAAACGCCCCAAAGCGCAACGTGGACACAGCCACATTTTTGAAGGAAAACAGAGGTGTTTTTTGCAAAGTGCCTACCTGTAGATTTTGG
Organism: Pleurodeles waltl; assembly: GCF_031143425.1. Classification (NCBI taxonomy): domain Eukaryota; kingdom Metazoa; phylum Chordata; class Amphibia; order Caudata; family Salamandridae; genus Pleurodeles; species Pleurodeles waltl. The sequence goes on along the minus strand of NC_090441.1, from coordinate 78,813,200 downwards.
CCTGTAGCTCAGCCGCCACCTAGGGAAACCTACCAAACCTGTGCATTTCTGAAAACTAGAGACCTAGGGGAATCCAAGATGGGGTGACTTGTGTGGCTCAGACCAGGTTCTCCACCCAGAATCCATTGCAAACCTCAATATTTGGCTAAAAAAACACATGTTCCTAACATTTCTGTGGCAGAAAGTTCTGGAATCTGAGAGGAGCCACAAATTTCCTGCCACCCAGCGTTCCCCCACGTCTCCCGATAAAAATGATACCTCACTTGTGTGGGTAGGCCTAGCGCCAGCGACAGGAAACGCCCCAAAGCGCAACGTGGACACAGCCAAATTTTTGAAGGAAAACAGAGGTGTTTTTTGCAAAGTGCCTACCTGTAGATTTTGGCCTATAGCTCAGCCGCCACCTAGGGAAACCTACCAAACCTGTGCATTTCTGAAAACTAGAGACCTAGGGGAATCCAAGATGGGGTTACTTGTGTGGCTCGGACCAGGTTCTGTTACCCAGAATCCTTTGCAAACCTCAAAATTTGGCTAAAAAAACACATGTTCCTCACATTTCTGTGGCAGAAAGTTCTGGAATCTGAGTGGAGCCACAAATTTCCTTCCACCCAGCGTTCCCCCACGTCTCCCGATAAAAATGATACCTCACTTGTGTGGGTAGGCCTAGCGCCCGCGACAGGAAACGCCCCAAAGCGCAACGTGGACACATCCAAATTTGTGAAGGAAAACAGAGGTGTTTTTTGCAAAGTGCCTACCTGTAGATTTTGGCCTGTAGCTCAGCCGCCACCTAGGGAAACCTACCAAACCTGTCCATTTCTGAAAACTAGAGACCTAGGGGAATCCAAGATGGGGTGACTTGTGTGGCTCGGACCAGGTTCTGTTACCCAGAATCCATTGCAAACCTCAAAATTTGGCTAAAAAAACACATGTTCCTCACATTTCTGTGGCAGAAAGTTCTGGAATCTGAGAGGAGCCACAAATTTCCTTCCACCCAGCGTTCCCCCATGTCTCCCAATAAAAATGATACCTCACTTTTGTGGGTAGGCCTAGCGCCCGCGACAGGAAACGCCCCAAAGTGCAACGTGGACACAGCCAAATTTTTTAAGGAAAACAGAGGTGTTTTTTGCAAAGTGCCTACCTGTAGATTTTGGCCTGTAGCTCAGCCGCCACTTAGGGAAACCTACCAATCCTGTGCATTTCTGAAAACTAGGGACCTACGGGAATCCAAGATGGGGTGACTTGTGTGGCTCGGACCAGGTTCTGTTACCCAGAATCCATTGCAAACCTCAAACTTTGGCTAAAAAAAAACATGTTCCTCACATTTCTGTGGCAGAAAGTTCTGGAATCTGAGAGGAGCCACAAATTTCCTTCCACCCAGCGTTCCCCCACGTCTCCCGATAAAAATGATACCTCACTTGTGTGGGTAGGCCTAGCGCCCGCGACAGGAAACACCCCAAAGCGCAACGTGGACACAGCCAAAGTTTTAAAGGAAAACAGAGGTGTTTTTTGCAAAGTGCCTACCTGTAGATTTTGGCCTGTAGCTCAGCCGCCACCTAGGGAAACCTGCCAAACCTGTGCATTTCTGAAAACTAGAGACCTAGGGGAATCCAAGATGGGGTGACTTGTGTGGCTCGGACCAGGTTCTGTTACCCAGAATCCATTGCAAACCTCAAAATTTGGCTAAAAAAACACATGTTCCTCACATTTCTGTGGCAGAAAGTTCTGGAATCTGAGAGGAGCCACAAATGTCCTTCCACCCAGCGTTTCCCCACGTCTCCCAATAAAAATGATACCTCACTTGTGTGGGTAGGCCTAACGCCCGCGACAGGAAACGCCCCAAAGCGCAACGTGGACACAGCCAAATTTTTGAAGGAAAACAGAGGTGTTTTTTGCAAAGTGCCTACCTGTAGATTTTGGCCTGTAGCTCAGCCGCCACATAGGGGAACCTACCAAACCTGTGCATTTCTGAAAACTAGAGACCTAGGGGAATCCAAGATGGGGTGACTTGTGTGGCTCGGACCAGGTTCTGTTACCCAGAATCCATTGCAAACCTCAAAATTTGGCTGAAAAAACACGTTCCTCACATTTCTGTGGCAGAAAGTTCTGGAATGTGAGAGGAGCCACAAATTTCCTTCCACCCAGCGTTCCCCCACGTCTCCCGATAAAAATGATACCTCACTTGTGTGGGTAGGCCTAGCGCTCGCGACAGGAAACGCCCCAAAGCGCAACGTGGACACAGCCAAATTTTTGAAAGAAAACAGAGGTGTTTTTTGCAAAGTGCCTACCTGTAGATTTTGGCCTGTAGCTCAGCCGCCACCTAGGGAAACCTACCAAACCTGTGCATTTCTGAAAACTAGAGACCTAGGGGAATCCAAGATGGGGTGACTTGTGTGGCTCAGACCAGGTTCTCCACCCAGAATCCATTGCAAACCTCAAAATTTGGCTAAAAAAACACATGTTCCTAACATTTCTGTGGCAGAAAGTTCTGGAATCTGAGAGGAGCCACAAATTTCCTGCCACCCAGCGTTCCCCCACGTCTCCCGATAAAAATGATACCTCACTTGTGTGGGTAGGCCTAGCGCCAGCGACAGGAAATGCCCCAAAGCGCAACGTGGACACTGCCACATTTTTGAAGGAAAACAGAGGTGTTTTTTGCAAAGTGCCTACCTGTAGATTTTGGCCTATAGCTCAGCCGCCACCTAGGGAAACCTACCAAACCTGTGCATTTCTGAAAACTAGAGACCTAGGGGAATCCAAGATGGGGTTACTTGTGTGGCTCGGACCAGGTTCTGTTACCCAGAATCCTTTGCAAACCTCAAAATTTGGCTAAAAAAAACACATGTTCCTCACATTTCTGTGGCAGAAAGTTCTGGAATCTGAGAGGAGCCACAAATTTCCTTCCACCCAGCGTTCCCCCATGTCTCCCAATAAAAATGATACCTCACTTTTGTGGGTAGGCCTAGCGCCTGCGACAGGAAACGCCCCAAAGTGCAACGTGGACACAGCCAAATTTTTTAAGGAAAACAGAGGTGTTTTTTGCAAAGTGCCTACCTGTAGATTTTGGCCTGTAGCTCAGCCGCCACTTAGGGAAACCTACCAATCCTGTGCATTTCTGAAAACTAGGGACCTAGGGGAATCCAAGATGGGGTGACTTGTGTGGCTCGGACCAGGTTCTGTTACCCAGAATCCATTGCAAACCTCAAACTTTGGCTAAAAAAAAACATGTTCCTCACATTTCTGTGGCAGAAAGTTCTGGAATCTGAGAGGAGCCACAAATGTCCTTCCACCCAGCGTTCCCCCGCGTCTCCCGATAAAAATGATACCTCACTTGTGTGGGTAGGCCTAGCGCCCGCGACAGGAAACACCCCAAAGCGCAACGTGGACACAGCCAAAGTTTTGAAGGAAAACAGAGGTGTTTTTTGCAAAGTGCCTACCTGTAGATTTTGGCCTGTAGCTCAGCCGCCACCTAGGGAAACCTGCCAAACCTGTGCATTTCTGAAAACTAGAGACCTAGGGGAATCCAAGATGGGGTGACTTGTGTGGCTCGGACCAGGTTCTGTTACCCAGAATCCATTGCAAACCTCAAAATTTGGCTAAAAAAACACATGTTCCTCACATTTCTGTGGCAGAAAGTTCTGGAATCTGAGAGGAGCCACAAATGTTCTTCCACCCAGCGTTTCCCCACGTCTCCCAATAAAAATGATACCTCACTTGTGTGGGTAGGCCTAACGCCCGCGACAGGAAACGCCCCAAAGCGCAACGTGGACACAGCCAAATTTTTGAAGGAAAACAGAGGTGTTTTTTGCAAAGTGCCTACCTGTAGATTTTGGCCTGTAGCTCAGCCGCCACATAGGGGAACCTACCAAACCTGTGCATTTCTGAAAACTAGAGACCTAGGGGAATCCAAGATGGGGTGACTTGTGTGGCTCGGACCAGGTTCTGTTACCCAGAATCCATTGCAAACCTCAAAATTTGGCTGAAAAAACACATGTTCCTCACATTTCTGTGGGAGAAAGTTCTGGAATCTGAGAGGAGCCACAAATTTCCTGCCACCCAGCGTTCCCCCACGTCTCCCGATAAAAATGATACCTCACTTGTGTGGGTAGGCCTAGCGCCAGCGACCGGAAACGCCCCAAAGCGCAACGTGGACACAGCCAAATTTTTGAAGGAAAACAGAGGTGTTTTTTGCAAAGTGCCTACCTGTAGATTTTGGCCTATAGCTCAGCCGCCACCTAGGGAAACCTACCAAACCTGTGCATTTCTGAAAACTAGAGACCTAGGGGAATCCAAGATGGGGTTACTTGTGTGGATCGGACCAGGTTCTGTTACCCAGAATCCTTTGCAAACCTTTAAAATTTGGCTAAAAAAAACACATGTTCCTCACATTTCTGTGGCAGAAAGTTCTGGAATCTGAGTGGAGCCACAAATTTCCTTCCACCCAGCGTTCCCCCACGTCTCCCGATAAAAATGATACCTCACTTGTGTGGGTAGGCCAAGCGCCCGCGACAGGAAACGCCCCAAAGCGCAACGTGGACACATCCAAATTTGTGAAGGAAAACAGAGGTGTTTTTTGCAAAGTGCCTACCTGTAGATTTTGGCCTGTAGCTCAGCCGCCACCTAGGGAAACCTACCAAACCTGTGCATTTCAGAAAACTAGAGACCTAGGGGAATCCAAGATGGGGTGACTTGTGTGGCTCGGACCAGGTTCTGTTACCCAGAATCCATTGCAAACCTCAAAACTTGGCTAAAAAAACACATGTTCCTCACATTTCTGTGGCAGAAAGTTCTGGAATCTGAGAGGAGCCCCAAATTTCCTTCCACCCAGCGTTCCCCCACGTCTCCCAATAAAAATGATACCTCACTTTTGTGGGTAGGCCTAGCGCCCGTGACAGGAAACGCCCCAAAGTGCAACGTGGACACAGCCAAATTTTTTAAGGAAAACAGAGGTGTTTTTTGCAAAGTGCCTACCTGTAGATTTTGGTCTGTAACTCAGCCGCCACCTAGGGAAACCTACCAATCCTGTGCATTTCTGAAAACTAGAGACCTAGGGGAATCCAAGATGGGGTGACTTGTGTGGCTCGGACCAGGTTCTGTTACCCAGAATCCATTGCAAACCTCAAAATTTGGCTAAAAAAAAACATGTTCCTCACATTTCTGTGGCAGAAAGTTCTGGAATCTGAGAGGAGCCACAAATTTCCTTCCACCCAGCGTTCCCCCATGTCTCCGATAAAAATGATACCTCACTTGTGTGGGTAGGCCTAGCGCCCGCGACAGGAAACGCCCCAAAGCGCAACGTGGACACAGCCAAATTTTTGAAGGAAAACAGAGGTGTTTTTTGCAAAGTGCCTGCCTGTAGATTTTGGCCTGTAGCTCAGCCGCCACCTAGGGAAACCTACCAAACCTGTGCATTTCTGAAAACTAGATACCTAGGGGAATCCAAGATGGGTGACTTGTGTGGCTCGGACCAGGTTCTGTTACCCAGAATCCATTGCAAACCTCAAAATTTGGCTAAAAAACACATGTTCCTCACATTTCTGTGGCAGAAAGTTCTGGAATCTGAGAGGAGCCACAATTTCCTTCCACCCAGCGTTCCCCCACGTCTCCCGATAAAAATGATACCTCACTTGTGTGGGTAGGCCTAGCGCCCGCGACAGGAAACGCCCCAAAGCGCAACGTGGACACAGCCACATTTTTAAGGAAAACAGAGGTGTTTTTTGCAAAGTGCCTACCTGTAGATTTTGGCCTGTAGCTCAGCCGCCACCTAGGGAAACCTACCAAACCTGTGCATTTCTGAAAACTAGAGACATAGGGGAATCCAAGATGGGGTGACTTGTGTGGCTCGGACCAGGTTCTGTTACCCAGAATCCATTGCAAACCTCAAAATTTGGCTAAAAAAACACATGTTCCTCACATTTCTGTGGCAGAAAGTTCTGGAATCTGAGAGGAGCCACAAATTTCCTTCCACCCAGCGTTCCCCCATGTCTCCCAATAAAAATGATACCTCACTTTTGTGGGTAGGCCTAGCGCCCGCGACAGGAAACGCCCCAAAGTGCAACGTGGACACAGCCACATTTTTTAAGGAAAACAGAGGTGTTTTTTGCAAAGTGCCTACCTGTAGATTTTGGCCTGTAGCTCAGCCGCCACTTAGGGAAACCTACCAATCCTGTGCATTTCTGAAAACTAGGGACCTAGGGGAATCCAAGATGGGGTGACTTGTGTGGCTCGGACCAGGTTCTGTTACCCAGAATCCATTGCAAACCTCAAACTTTGGCTAAAAAAAAACATGTTCCTCACATTTCTGTGGCAGAAAGTTCTGGAATCTGAGAGGAGCCACAAATTTCCTTCCACCCAGCGTTCCCCCACGTCTCCCGATAAAAATGATACCTCACTTGTGTGGGTAGGCCTAGCGCCCGCGACAGGAAACACCCCAAAGCGCAACGTGGACACAGCCAAAGTTTTGAAGGAAAACAGAGGTGTTTTTTGCAAAGTGCCAACCTGTAGATTTTGGCCTGTAGCTCAGCCGCCACCTAGGGAAACCTGCCAAACCTGTGCATTTCTGAAAACTAGAGACCTAGGGGAATCCAAGATGGGGTGACTTGTGTGGCTCGGACCAGGTTCTGTTACCCAGAATCCATTGCAAACCTCAAAATTTGGCTAAAAAAACACATGTTCCTCACATTTCTGTGGCAGAAAGTTCTGGAATCTGAGAGGAGCCACAAATGTCCTTCCACCCAGCGTTTCCCCACGTCTCCCAATAAAAATGATACCTCACTTGTGTGGGTAGGCCTAACGCCCGCGACAGGAAACGCCCCAAAGCGCAACGTGGACACAGCCAAATTTTTGAAGGAAAACAGAGGTGTTTTTTGCAAAGTGCCTACCTGTAGATTTTGGCCTGTAGCTCAGCCGCCACATAGGGGAACCTACCAAACCTGTGCATTTCTGAAAACTAGAGACCTAGGGGAATCCAAGATGGGGTGACTTGTGTGGCTCGGACCAGGTTGTGTTACCCAGAATCCATTGCAAACCTCAAAATTTGGCTGAAAAAAAACGTTCCTCACATTTCTGTGGCAGAAAGTTCTGGAATGTGAGAGGAGCAACAAATTTCCTTCCACCCAGCGTTCCCCCACGTCTCCCGATAAAAATGATACCTCACTTGTGTGGGTAGGCCTAGCGCTCGCGACAGGAAACGCCCCAAAGCGCAACGTGGACACAGCCACATTTTTGAAGGAAAACAGAGGTGTTTTTTGCAAAGTGCCTACCTGTAGATTTTGGCCTGTAGCTCAGCCGCCACCTTGGGAAACCTACCAAACCTGTGCATTTCTGAAAACTAGAGACCTAGGGGAATCCAAGATGGGGTGACTTGTGTGGCTCAGACCAGGTTCTCCACCCAGAATCCATTGCAAACCTCAAAATTTGGCTAAAAAAACACATGTTCCTAACATTTCTGTGGCAGAAAGTTCTGGAATCTGAGAGGAGCCACAAATTTCCTGCCACCCAGCGTTCCCCCACGTCTCCCGATAAAAATGATACCTCACTTGTGTGGGTAGGCCTAGCGCCAGCGACAGGAAACGCCCCAAAGCGCAACGTGGACACAGCCACATTTTTGAAGGAAAACAGAGGTGTTTTTTGCAAAGTGCCTACCTGTAGATTTTGGCCTATAGCTCAGCCGCCACCTAGGGAAACTTACCAAACCTGTGCATTTCTGAAAACTAGAGACCTAGGGGAATCCAAGATGGGGTTACTTGTGTGGCTCGGACCAGGTTCTGTTACCCAGAATCCTTTGCAAACCTCAAAATTTGGCTAAAAAAACACATGTTCCTCACATTTCTGTGGCAGAAAGTTCTGGAATCTGAGAGGAGCCACAAATTTCCTTCCACCCAGCGTTCCCCCATGTCTCCCAATAAAAATGATACCTCACTTTTGTGGGTAGGCCTAGCGCCTGCGACAGGAAACGCCCCAAAGTGCAACGTGGACACAGCCACATTTTTTAAGGAAAACAGAGGTGTTTTTTGCAAAGTGCCTACCTGTAGATTTTGGCCTGTAGCTCAGCCGCCACTTAGGGAAACCTACCAATCCTGTGCATTTCTGAAAACTAGGGACCTAGGGGAATCCAAGATGGGGTGACTTGTGTGGCTCGGACCAGGTTCTGTTACCCAGAATCCATTGCAAACCTCAAACTTTGGCTAAAAAAAAACATGTTCCTCACATTTCTGTGGCAGAAAGTTCTGGAATCTGAGAGGAGCCACAAATGTCCTTCCACCCAGCGTTCCCCCACGTCTCCCCAAAAAAAATGATACCTCACTTGTGTGGGTAGGCCTAGCGCCCGCGACAGGAAACACCCCAAAGCGCAACGTGGACACAGCCAAAGTTTTGAAGGAAAACAGAGGTGTTTTTTGCAAAGTGCCTACCTGTAGATTTTGGCCTGTAGCTCAGCCGCCACCTAGGGAAACCTACCAAACCTGTGCATTTCTGAAAACTAGAGACCTAGGGGAATCCAAGATGGGGTGACTTGTGTGGCTCAGACCAGGTTCTCCACCCAGAATCCATTGCAAACCTCAAAATTTGGCTAAAAAAACACATGTTCCTAACATTTCTGTGGGAGAAAGTTCTGGAATCTGAGAGGAGCCACAAATTTCCTGCCACCCAGCGTTCCCCCACGTCTCCCGATAAAAATGATACCTCACTTGTGTGGGTAGGCCTAGCGTCAGCGACAGGAAACGCCCCAAAGCGCAATGTGGACACAGCCACATTTTTGAAGGAAAACAGAGGTGTTTTTTGCAAAGTGCCTACCTGTAGATTTTGGCCTATAGCTCAGCCGCCACCTAGGGAAACCTACCAAACCAGTGCATTTCTGAAAACTAGAGACCTAGGGGAATCCAAGATGGGGTTACTTGTGTGGCTCGGACCAGGTTCTGTTACCCAGAATCCTTTGCAAACCTCAAAATTTGGCTAAAAAAACACATGTTCCTCACATTTCTGTGGCAGAAAGTTCTGGAATCTGAGTGGAGCCACAAATTTCCTTCCACCCAGCGTTCCCCCACGTCTCCCGATAAAAATGATACCTCACTTGTGTGGGTAGGCCTAGCGCCCGCGACAGGAAACGCCCCAAAGCGCAACGTGGACACATCCAAATTTGTGAAGGAAAACAGAGGTGTTTTTTGCAAAGTGCCTACCTGTAGATTTTGGCCTGTAGCTCAGCCGCCACCTAGGGAAACCTACCAAACCTGTGCATTTCTGAAAACTAGAGACCTAGGGGAATCCAAGATGGGGTGACTTGTGTGGCTCGGACCAGGTTCTGTTACCCAGAATCCATTGCAAACCTCAAAACTTGGCTAAAAAAACACATGTTCCTCACATTTCTGTGGCAGAAAGTTCTGGAATCTGAGAGGAGCCCCAAATTTCCTTCCAACCAGCGTTCCCCCACGTCTCCCAATAAAAATGATACCTCACTTTTGTGGGTAGGCCTAGCGCCCGCGACAGGAAACGCCCCAAAGTGCAACGTGGACACAGCCACATTTTTAAGGAAAACAGAGGTGTTTTTTGCAAAGTGCCTACCTGTAGATTTTGGTCTGTAACTCAGCCGCCACCTAGGGAAACCTACCAATCCTGTGCATTTCTGAAAACTAGAGACCTAGGGGAATCCAAGATGGGGTGACATGTGTGGCTCGGACCAGGTTCTGTTACCCAGAATCCATTGCAAACCTCAAAATTTGGCTAAAAAAAAACATGTTCCTCACATTTCTGTGGCAGAAAGTTCTGGAATCTGAGAGGAGCCACAAATTTCCTTCCACCCAGCGTTCCCCCCATGTCTCCCGATAAAAATGATACCTCAGTTGTGTGGGTAGGCCTAGCGCCCGCGACAGGAAACGCCCCAAAGCGCAACGTGGACACAGCCAAATTTTTGAAAGAAAACAGAGGTGTTTTTTGCAAAGTGCCTGCCTGTAGATTTTGGCCTGTAGCTCAGCCGCCACCTAGGGAAACCTACCAAACCTGTGCATTTCTGAAAACTAGATACCTAGGGGAATCCAAGATGGGGTGACTTGTGTGGCTCGGACCAGGTTCTGTTACCCAGAATCCATTGCAAACCTCAAAATTTGGCTAAAAAAACACATGTTCCTCACATTTCTGTGGCAGAAAGTTCTGGAATCTGAGAGGAGCCACAAATTTCCTTCCACCCAGCGTTCCCCCACGTCTCCCGATAAAAATGATACCTCACTTGTGTGGGTAGGCCTAGCGCCCGCGACAGGAAACGCCCCAAAGCGCAACGTGGACACAGCCAAATTTTTAAAGGAAAACAGAGGTGTTTTTTGCAAAGTGCCTACCTGTAGATTTTGGCCTGTAGCTCAGCCGCCACCTAGGGAAACCTACCAAACCTGTGCATTTCAGAAAACTAGAGACCTAGGGGAATCCAAGATGGGGTGACTTGTGTGGCTCGGACCAGGTTCTGTTACCCAGAATCCATTGCAAACCTCAAAATTTGGATAAAAAAACACATGTTCCTCACATTTCTGTGGCAGAAAGTTCTGGAATCTGAGAGGAGCCACAAATTTCCTTCCACCCAGCGTTCCCCCACGTCTCCCGATAAAAATGATACCTCACTTGTGTGGGTAGGCCTAGCGCCCGCGACAGGAAACACCCCAAAGCGCAACGTGGACACAGCCAAAGTTTTGAAGGAAAACAGAGGTGTTTTTTGCAAAGTGCCTACCTGTAGATTTTGGCCTGTAGCTCAGCCGCCACCTAGGGAAACCTACCAAACCTGTGCATTTCTGAAAACTAGAGACCTAGGGGAATCCAAGATGGGGTGACTTGTGTGGCTCAGACCAGGTTCTCCACCCAGAATCCATTGCAAACCTCAAAATTTGGCTAAAAAAAACACATGTTCCTAACATTTCTGTGGGAGAAAGTTCTGGAATCTGAGAGGAGCCACAAATTTCCTGCCACCCAGCGTTCCCCCCATGTCTCCCGATAAAAATGATACCTCACTTGTGTGGGTAGGCCTAGCGTCAGCGACAGGAAACGCCCCAAAGCGCAATGTGGACACAGCCACATTTTTGAAGGAAAACAGAGGTGTTTTTTTGCAAAGTGCCTACCTGTAGATTTTGGCCTATAGCTCAGCCGCCACCTAGGGAAACCTACCAAACCTGTGCATTTCTGAAAACTAGAGACCTAGGGGAATCCAAGATGGGGTTACTTGTGTGGCTCGGACCAGGTTCTGTTACCCAGAATCCTTTGCAAACCTCAAAATTTGGCTAAAAAAACAAATGTTCCTCACATTTCTGTGGCAGAAAGTTCTGGAATCTGAGTGGAGCCACAAATTTCCTTCCACCCAGCGTTCCCACGTCTCCCGATAAAAATGATACCTCACTTGTGTGGGTAGGCCTAGCGCCCGCGACAGGAAACGCCCCAAAGCGCAACGTGGACACATCCAAATTTGTGAAGGAAAACAGAGGTGTTTTTTGCAAAGTGCCTACCTGTAGATTTTGGCCTGTAGCTCAGCCGCCACCTAGGGAAACCTACCAAACCTGTGCATTTCTGAAAACTAGAGACCTAGGGGAATCCAAGATGGGGTGACTTGTGTGGCTCGGACCAGGTTCTGTTACCCAGAATCCATTGCAAACCTCAAAACTTGGCTAAAAAAACACATGTTCCTCACATTTCTGTGGCAGAAAGTTCTGGAATCTGAGAGGAGCCCCAAATTTCCTTCCACCCAGCGTTCCCTCACGTCTCCCAATAAAAATGATACCTCACTTTTGTGGGTAGGCCTAGCGCCCGCGACAGGAAACGCCCCAAAGTGCAACGTGGAAACAGCCAAATTTTTTAAGGAAAACAGAGGTGTTTTTTGCAAAGTGCCTACCTGTAGATTTTGGTCTGTAACTCAGCCGCCACCTAGGGAAACCTACCAATCCTGTGCATTTCTGAAAACTAGAGACCTAGGGGAATCCAAGATGGGGTGACTTGTGTGGCTCGGACCAGGTTCTGTTACCCAGAATCCATTGCAAACCTCAAAATTTGGCTAAAAAAAACATGTTCCTCACATTTCTGTGGCAGAAAGTTCTGGAATCTGAGAGGAGCCACAAATTTAATTCCACCCAGCGTTCCCCCATGTCTCCCGATAAAAATGATACCTCAGTTGTGTGGGTAGGCCTAGCGCCCGCGACAGGAAACGCCCCAAAGCGCAACGTGGACACAGCCAAATTTTTGAAGGAAAACAGAGGTGTTTTTTGCAAAGTGCCTGCCTGTAGATTTTGGCCTGTAGCTCAGCCGCCACCTAGGGAAACCTACCAAACCTGTGCATTTCTGAAAACTAGATACCTAGGGGAATCCAAGATGGGGTGACTTGTGTGGCTCGGACCAGGTTCTGTTACCCAGAATCCATTGCAAACCTCAAAATTTGGCTAAAAAAACACATGTTCCTCACATTTCTGTGGCAGAAAGTTCTGGAATCTGAGAGGAGCCACAAATTTCCTTCCACCCAGCGTTCCCCACGTCTTCCGATAAAAATGATACCTCACTTGTGTGGGGTAGGCCTAGCGCCCGCGACAGGAAACGCCCCAAAGCGCAACGTGGACACAGCCAAATTTTTAAAGGAAAACAGAGGTGTTTTTTGCAAAGTGCCTACCTGTAGATTTTGGCCTGTAGCTCAGCCGCCACCTAGGGAAACCTACCAAACCTGTGCATTTCTGAAAACTAGAGACCTAGGGGAATCCAAGATGGGGTGACTTGTGTGGCTCGGACCAGGTTCTGTTACCCAGAATCCATTGCAAACCTCAAAATTTGGCTAAAAAAACACATGTTCCTCACATTTCTGTGGCAGAAAGTTCTGGAATCTGAGAGGAGCCACAAATTTCCTTCCACCCAGCGTTCCCCCATGTCTCCCAATAAAAATGATACCTCACTTTTGTGGGTAGGCCTAGCGCCCGCGACAGGAAACGCCCCAAAGTGCAACGTGGACACAGCCACATTTTTTAAGGAAAACAGAGGTGTTTTTTGCAAAGTGCCTACCTGTAGATTTTGGCCTGTAGCTCAGCCGCCACTTAGGGAAACCTACCAATCCTGTGCATTTCTGAAAACTAGGGACCTAGGGGAATCCAAGATGGGGTGACTTGTGTGGCTCGGACCAGGTTCTGTTACCCAGAATCCATTGCAAACCTCAAACTTTGGCTAAAAAAAAACATGTTCCTCACATTTCTGTGGCAGAAAGTTCTGGAATCTGAGAGGAGCCACAAATTTCCTTCCACCCAGCGTTCCCCCACGTCTCCCGATAAAAATGATACCTCACTTGTGTGGGTAGGCCTAGCGCCCGCGACAGGAAACACCCCAAAGCGCAACGTGGACACAGCCAAAGTTTTGAAGGAAAACAGAGGTGTTTTTTGCAAAGTGCCTACCTGTAGATTTTGGCCTGTAGCTCAGCCGCCACCTAGGGAAACCTGCCAAACCTGTGCATTTCTGAAAACTAGAGACCTAGGGGAATCCAAGATGGGGTGACTTGTGTGGCTCGGACCAGGTTCTGTTACCCAGAATCCATTGCAAACCTCAAAATTTGGCTAAAAAAACACATGTTCCTCACATTTCTGTGGCAGAAAGTTCTGGAATCTGAGAGGAGCCACAAATGTCCTTCCACCCAGCGTTTCCCCACGTCTCCCAATAAAAATGATACCTCACTTGTGTGGGTAGGCCTAACGCCCGCGACAGGAAACGCCCCAAAGCGCAACGTGGACACAGCCAAATTTTTGAAGGAAAAAAGAGGTGTTTTTTGCAAAGTGCCTACCTGTAGATTTTGGCCTGTAGCTCAGCCGCCACATAGGGGAACCTACCAAACCTGTGCATTTCTGAAAACTAGAGACCTAGGGGAATCCAAGATGGGGTGACTTGTGTGGCTCGGACCAGGTTCTGTTACCCAGAATCCATTGCAAACCTCAAAATTTGGCTGAAAAAACACGTTCCTCACATTTCTGTGGCAGAA